>NW_026606168.1:3367500-4672500 GCF_029834395.1 Sorex fumeus
TTTCTTCTTCTTTTTCTTCTTCTACTTTTTCTCATTCTCCTTCTTCTTTTTCTACTTCTTCCTCCTCCTCCTCTTTTTTCTCTTATACTTCTCCTACTTATTTTCCTTTTCCTTCTTCTTCCTCTTTTTTTCTTATTCTGCTTCTCATTCTGCCTCTTCTTTTCCTTCTCCTCTTCCACCTCCTCCTTCTCTTCCTCCTGCTTTTCCTTCTTTTTCTCCTCTTGCTCCTCCTCCTCCTCCTCCTCCTCCCCCTACTCTTCTTCTCCTTCATTTTGTTTCTTTTTCCCTCTTCTTCTTCAACTTCTTCTTCGTCTTCTCTTCTATTACTTCTTTTTCTCCTTCTTTTCTTTCTTCTCCTCTTTCTCCTCCTCCTTCTATTTGTTCTGCTACTTCTTTTACTTCTTCTCCTGTTCCTTGTCCTCTATCTTCTCCTCGTCCTTCTTCTTCTATTCTTCTTCTTCCACTTTTTCTTCTACTTCTCCATGTTCTACTTCTTGTTTGACATCTCCTACTTCTACTTCTACTTCTAATTCTTTATCTTTTCATATTTTACCATACCTTTGTACTTTTTGTTGGTTTCCGTCTATCTTCTTTGTCTTTCCCTTCTTTTCCATCGTCGTCGTGGTCATCATCATCATCATCATCATCATCATCTTCTTCTTCTTCTTCTCCTTCTTCTTCTTCCTCTTCTTCTTCTTCTTCTTACTACTCTACTACTGCTACTTCTATACTTAATTTCTCCCTCTTATTCTTCCTCCTCCTCCTTTTCTTCTTTTCTTCTTCTTCTTCTTCTTCTTCTTCTTCTTCTTCTTCCTATGCTTCTACTTCTTCTTCTCCTCCTTCTTCTCCTTCTGCTTCTTCTTCTTCTGCTTCTTCTTTTCCTTTTTACTCTTCTACTCCTTCATCTTCTTATTTTTTTTAGTATTCGCTAATTGTATTTTATTTTTATACTAAAAAATTTTTATACTCAGAAATCCTGTGGTACAGTTGCACTCTTACATATTTTTGTGCTTGAGTTTCAATTATACAATGATCAATTACCCATCCCTCCACCAGTGCCCATTTCCAACCACTACGGATACCAGTATCCCTCCCACCCCCCATCCCCCATCCCACCTTTTGTCTGTCAGGCTCTCCCCTTTTGTTCTCTTTCTCTTATTGGGTGTTATGTTTTGCAAAATAGGCAGTGGGTGACAATCATTTTTAGTCTATAATCTAATTTCCGCATGCTTCTCCCATCCTGAAGGATCCTCCCAACACCTTTATTTGTTGTTCCCTTCTCTATCTGAACTCCCTTTTCCCATAATATGTGTGGTGCGCCTCCAAGTCATGGGGTAAAATTCCTGGTAATGATCTTGGCCATTCTTGGGTGTTAGTCTCCTATTTTGTTACTTTATGTTCCCCAGATGAATGCAATCTTTCTGTGTCTATCCCTTTCTTTCTGAGTCATTTCGCTTAACAGGATACTTTACATGAAGTACCACTTGTATGTAAATTTTGTGACTTCTTCTTTTCTAACGCTACATAGTACACCATTGTGTAAATGTACCAAAGTTTCTTTAACCAGTCATCTGTTCTCAGGCACTCAGGTTTTTTTCCAGATTCTGGCTATTGTAAAGAATTCTGTAATGAACAGACAATTGGAGATGTCACTTGGACTATAATTTTTCGTCTCTCTGGGATATATTCCCAAGAGTAGTATGTCTGGATCAAATGGGAGCTCAATTTCTAATTTTTTGAGAATTGTCCATACTACTTTCCAAAAGTGCTGAAATAGTCGGCATTCCCACCAACAATGAAGGAGTGTCCCTTTCTCACCACATCCGTGCCTGCAAGTGTTGCTTTTGTTCTTGTGGAATATAGGCCTGTCTCTGTGGTGTAAAATGATATCTTATTGTGGTTTTGATCTGCATCTCCCTGATGATTAATGATGTGGAACATTTTCTCATGTGCCTTTTAGCCATTCGGATTTCTCCTTTGTGAATGTTTCTATTCATTTCATCTTCCCATTTTTTGATGCGGTTGAATGTTTTCTTTTTGTGGAGTTCAACCAGTACTTTGTATATACTTGACATTGTCCCCTTATCGGATGTGTATTTGGCGAATACCCTTTCTCATTCTGTAGACTGTCTTAGTATTTTGGTCACTGTTTCTTTTGAGGTGCAGAAGCTTCTTAATATAAGATAGTACCATTTGTCTACCTCTGTTTTCACTTGCTGGGCCAGCGGTGTGACATCTTTGAAGACACCATTAGTTTCTATGTCATGGAGGGTTTTCCCAACTTTTTCCCCAATGTACCTTTTGGATTCCGGTCTGATGTTGAGGTCTTTAATCCACTTAGATCTTACTTTTGTACATGGAGTTAGGCAGAGTTCTGAGCCCATTTTTTTGTATGCTGCCATCCAGTTTTGCCAGCATGATTTGTTAAAGAGGCTTTTCCTGCTCCACTTCACTTTTCTTGCCCCCTTATCGAAGATTAGATGCTCGTATGTTTGGGGGGAGATGTCAGTGTATTCAACTCTGTTCCATAGGTCTACAGCTCTGCCTTTGTTACAGTACCACTGTTTTAATTATTACTGATTTGTAGTAGAGTTTGAAGTTAGGGAAGTTGATTCCTCCCATTTTCTTTTTCCCAAGAATTGCTTTAGCTATTCGTGAGGGCTTATTTTTCTATTTAAATTTTAGAAGGGTTTGAGCCATTTCTTTGAAGAATGTCATGGGTATCCTAATAGGGATTGCATTGAATTTATACATTGCTTTGGGAAGTATTGCCATTTTGGCAATGTTGATTCTCCCAATCCATGAAGAGGGGATAATTTTCCATTTTGTCTTATCCTCTTTTATTTCCTGAAGTAGCGTTTTGTAGTTTTCTTTGTACAGGTCCTTTACTTCCTTAGTTAAGGTGATTCCTAGGTACTTGATTTTATGTGACACAGTTGTGAATGGGATTGTTTTCTTCATGTCACTTTCTTCTCTTTCACTATTTGCATATAGGAAAGCCATGGACTTTTGGGTATTGATTTATTAGACTGGAATTTTACTATACAAATCATTGGTTTCTAGAAGTTTCTTGGTAGAGGTTTTAGGGTTCTCTAATTATAGTATCATATCATCTGCGAATATTGAGAGCTTGATTTCCTCCTTTCCTACCTGGATGCCCCTAATAGCTTTTTCTTGCCTAATTGCTTTTGCAAGTACTTCCAGAGAAGTACAGAGAGAACAGAGAGTAGACATCCTTGTCTAGTCCCTGATCTTAGAGAGAAAGTTCTCAGTTTTTTCCCATTGAGGACGATGCTTGCTGTAGGCTTGTGGTAGATGACTTTAAATATATTGAGGAAAGTCACCTCTATACCCATTTTGGTGAGGATTTTCATCATAAATGGTGCTTGATCTTGTCAAATGCTTTCTATGCATCTATTAATATGATCATATGAATTTTATCTTTTCTTATGTTGATATGGTGGATTATGTTGATTGATTTCAGAGTGTTAAACCATGGTTAAACAAATGATCTCTGAGAAATTCCCAGAGTTCCACAATAGAGTGATTCAGATTCAAGAAGCCCGAAGGGCGCCAGCTAAAATATACCCTAACAAAAACACTCCAATACATATTATTGTTAGAATGATCAATGCTGCCAATATAGAAACAATACTGCAAGCAGCAAGGGCAAAGAAGAAAATCACATACAAAGGAGCACCCCTGATATTCACAGCAGACCTATCAGAGGGAATTCTACAAGCCCGAAGCAGTGGCTAGATATAGTGAAAAAACTCACTGAAATTAATGCTTCACCAAGAATACTCTATCCGGCTAAACTCTCACTCAAAACTGAAGGAAGAGTACACTATTTTCTAGATAAACTGCAGCTCAGGAACTTCAAAGACTCAAAACCAAACCTAAAACAAGTCCTAATGGGGCTACTATAAGACAAGACAAACCCTACAACCACAACACATCTGCACAGAAACATGACACAAAACCCTATAGCCATAATCGCTCTCAATGTCAGCGGTCTAAATTCACCATTTAAGAGATACAGAGTGGCAAAATGGATGCAGAAAGAGAATCCAGCATTCTGCTACCTACAAGAAACTCATCTCAACAGGCAGAGGAAACACAGACTCAAAGTCAAAGGATGAAAAACAATCCTGAATGTAAACAGCTCCTTCACAAAAGCTGGGGTGTCCATACTAGTATCTGAGAACATTAATTTCACCTTGAAAAATATTAGAAGGGACATTGAAGACTATTTTCTCTTAATGAAAGGATAGGTAAAACAGTAAGAAATCACACTCTTAAATGTATACACACCTAATGAGGGAAGAGCTAAATATTTAAAACAACTGCTAACAGATTTTAAGGAGGACATTGCTATCAGCACAATAGTACTTGGAGACTTCAACATCGCCTTGTCAACTCTGGACAGATCAACAAGAACAAAACCCAGCAAGGAATCACTGTTTTTGAAATAATAAATAGCAGAAAAGGGCTTATACACCTATACAGGGCTTTACACCCCCCAAAGAAAGAATACACATTCTTCTCCAGTGCGCACGGAACATTTTCGAAAATAGACCATGTGGTAAGACACAAAACATACCTCAACAGAATCAGGAAGATAGAAATAGTATCAGCCATTTTTTAGACCATGATGCACTGAGGATAGAAGTGAATCACACACAGAGACGGAGAACCAAATCAAAAACCTGAAAATAAACAACTCAATGTGGAACAGTGAGTGGGTCAGGAAGGAAGTCAAGGACAAAATCAAAAGATACTTGGAAACAAATTAGAATGAAGACACAAGCTACCAGAACCTATGGGATGCAGCGAAAGCCATATTAAAGGGGAAAATTTATAGCTCTGCAAGCATATCTTAGGTCTGTAGAAAAGATGCACATAACCAACTTGACCTCACAGCTCAAGGTCTTAGAAAAGGATCAACAGAAAGAGCCTAAAACAGGCTGAAGGAAAGCGATCATAAAACTTAGAGCAGAAATCAGTGACATGGAAATCAAAGAAACAATCCGAAAGATCAATGAAACCAAGACTTCGTTCTTTGAGAAAATAAACAAGATAGATATGCCACTAGCAACACTCACAAACAGAGAGAGAGAACCATAATAAACAGAATCAGAAATGAGAAGGGGGATATAACAACAGAAACCAAAGAAATCCGAAAGATCATCAGAAACTACTTTGAAAGTCTGTATGCCACGAAACAAGAGAACCTAGAAGAAATGGACAAATTCCTTTACTCCAATAATCTACCAAAGCTGAGTAAAGAAGATCTGGAGTATCTGAATAGACCTGTTAATATCAATGAAATCGAAACTGTAGTCAAAATTCATAATATTATACTGTATCTGTCGTTATTTTTAGGCTTGTATATCTGATGCATTGTGCTTCTTTTTGCTTTTTTAAAAAATTTTATTAAAATCACCATGAGATAGTTATAAACTTTCATGTTTGGGTTACAGTCACACAATGGTCAAACACCCATATCTCCACCAGTGCACATTACCCACCACCAATATTTCCGCTATACCCCCCCCTTTCCCACACACCCTCGCTCCTCTTTGTTTTTGTTTATTCAATTTGGGGGCTGGAGAGATGCAAGTGGCCACCTTGCATGGCGGCCAGTTCAGGTTCAATCCCTGGGCACCACATACCATACCCCAAACGAGTGATCCCTGAGCACAGAGCAGCAGTAAGCGTTGGGCACCACCACGTATGATACCACATAAATTAATTTTATAATGCCTGAGGATTATTAAATATTTTATTTTGTATAAATGTGTGCTTTTAATATACAGATATTAAATTCTTTATCACTTGGAATACAGCATAATCTGGGACAGTGCCCTTGGAGAGGAAATGCTGGTATCCTCTCCAGATAACATTTTGAGATGCTGTTTGTCTTTTGATTAGAAACCTAGGAAGCGGGATTGCTGAACCATAGACTAGGTTCTTTTTTGAATAAACTGTGAGTTTGCCTTACTATTTTCCTATTCCCATCATAAGAATACAGGCCAGTCCATTCATCCTCACCTTGATGACATTTTTTCCTGATCTTTGCAGGTGATTCTTAAAAGTGTTACATAGTATCTCATTTTGTTTGTTTCAAAAGAATTTACCTAGTACTTTGTTCTTTGTTCAGCTGGCATCCTATATGATTTTTAATAACAAGATTTTAATTTTTAAAAAATTTTTATTACTGAAACACCATGAGGTACACCTGGTATCCTACATTTTTTTAAAAATAAGTCTTATTGTCTTACTTGAGATAGTTATAAACTTGCATTCCCATTCCATTACAAACTTTCATTCCCATTCCATTACATTTCAGTCACAATGCGTAAGCACCTATCCCTCCACCAGTGCACATTTTCCACCATTGTTCCCAGTGTCCCACTTGCCACACCCTGCCTCTGCCGCAGGTACAGTCCTTCTTTCTTTCTCTCAACTTTTGGGCATTATGATTAGCAATATAGACAGTAAGAGGTCAACGTATTTGATCCTTTGTCTGCTTTCAGCACACATCTCCCATCTCAGAAAGTCTCTCCAAACATCATTTATTTAGTGGTTCCTTCTTCTTTTCCCCCAGAATGAGGGGCCAGCTTCCAAACTATGGTGTGATCCTCCTTGCCTTTATCGCTACTGTCCTAAGGTGTTAGTCTGATATTCTATTTTATATTCCACAAATGAGTGCAGTCCTTCTACGTATGTCCCTCAATTTTTGACTGATTTCACTTAGCATGAAACTCTCCATATGCATCCGTTTATATGAGAATTTCACGATTTCATTTCTTCTAACAGCTGCATAGTATTCATTGTGTAGACGTACCAAAGTCTCTTAAACCAGTCATCTGTTCTCCGTCACTCAAGGTTTTATTTTCCAGATTCTATTGTAAACTGCTGCAATAAACATTCAAGGGTAAATGTCATTTCTACTTATATATATATTTTTGCACCTTGGAATATATCTCCAGGAGTGGTATTGCTAAGGCATATGGAAGCTCAATTTCTAGTTTTTGGAAGAATGTCCGTATTGTTTTCCAAAAGGCTAGACCAGTTGGCATTCCCACTAACAATGAATATGTGTCACTTTCTCCCCACATCCATGCAAGCACTGATTGCTTTTGTTCTTAATGATGTGTGCCAGTTTCTGTGGGGTAAGATGATTCCTTATTGTTGTTTTGATTTGCATCTCCCTGATGATCAGCGATCACGATCATGATCACTACGATCCTGTTGTTCTTCGATAGCCTCGAGCAGGCCCCAGTAATGTCTCCTTCATCCTAGCTTTGAGATTTTTTTTAGAAGTGCCATATTCAAGGATCTTTCAGGTTTAGGAGAATGAGACCCATCATTGTTACTGGTATTTGGCATATTGGGTACACCACGGGGAGTTTGCCAGACTCTGCCATGTGGGCAGGTTACATTCAGTAGCCTGCCAGTTTTTCCAAAGTAAGAATGAGATAAAAAGATGTCACGTGGCTGCAAATGCGGCCGCCCCGCACTTCCGGGAGCTGGATTTTATAGTCTCTGGGTCTTGGCCATTGATGGGATTACAAGGGCCAGGGGGCCGGTTGGTGGGTGTGACCACTGCCTATTGGAATATGGAGGATCTGAGTGGAGGAATATGGAGTATCTGGGTGGAGGATGCTCAGCCCTGATTGGAGCAGGCTTGCAGCCCCGGGACCCACATGCCATTGTTCCTCTGCCGGTACCTTCGTGAATGTGGAGAGTGGTCTCAGCATGGTGGTGGCTGCTTCTCTGCTTCTGGAGATCTTTGGCTGCCGGAGCCCTGGTTGGGGCGAGAGGAAAACTCAACCCGCTCCCCTCCAAGGGCCCTGGCGAGGACAGCCAGGCACAGGGGCAGGAGACACTGCGCTGTTCTCTTCTGGGAGCTGGGTTTTATGGTCTCTGGGTCTTGGCCATTGATGGAATTACAAGGCGCCAGGGGGCCAGTTGGTGGGTGTGACCCCTGCCCACTGGAACATGGAGGATCTGGGTGGAGGATGCACAGCTCCGTTCCGAGAAGGCTTGGAGATCTCAGCTCCAGTAAGCTGCATGCCTGTGTTCCTCTGCCAGTACCTTCATGCATGTGGAGAATAGTCTCAGCATGATGGTGGCTGGTTCTGGTCCTGATCAGCGATGTAGAGCATTTTTTTCATGTGTCTTTTGGCCATTTGAATTTATTTTTTTTTAAAGTTTCTGTTTCATTTTTTCTCCCCATTTTTCTTATGGGGTTTGAGGTTTTTTACCTTGTAAAGTTCTACCAGTGTCTTGAATATCCTGGATACTTAGTCTCTATCTAATGTATACTGGGTAAATAATTTTTCCCGTTCTGTGGGCTCTCTATAGTTTGGTCACTTTTTCTTTTGAGGTGCAGAAACTTTATAGTTTAATGTAGACCCATTTGTTTATGTTTGTCCACTTGCTTGGTCAGGTGTTTTTATTCGTTTTTCTTTTTTTTTCTTTTGCTTTTTGAGTAACATGTTCAGGGGTCATTCCAGGCTCTGCACTCAGGAATCACTCCTGGCGGTGCTTGGGGCACCATATAGGATGCCGGGGATAGAACCCAGGTCAGGCGCATGCACGGCAAACGCCCTACACGCTGTGCTATTGCTCCTGCCAGGTGCTTTTTTATTCTTAAAGATGCCTTTAGCTTCAGTACTTGGAGGGCTCTGCCTACCTTTTCCTCCATGTATGCACCTATGGATTCATAATGCTGTCTGATACTGTCTGATAAAATCTGATACTGAGGTCTTTAATCCACTTTTATTTTCTTTCAAACATTTATTTCTTTATTTAATTGTTTAAAAATATTTTTAATAAATCGCTGTGAGATACAGTTAGACTTACAAACTTTCATGATTAAGTTTCAGTCATATATTGATCGAGTACCCAGTGCCTATTCTCCACTACCAATTTTTCCAATATCCCTCCTGCCATCCCACTTCCTCCAAATCCTCCCACCTCCTCCCTCTGAAGCAGGGAGTGAAATATTGTTTCACTCTCCTTGTCCTATTGGGTGTTTTAGCTTGCAATACAGGGAGTAAGTGGCCATCATGTTTGGTCTTTTGATCTAAATTTTGTACTTGATCTTAGACAGATGTCTGAATTCTTTTTTTTTTTTTTGCATTCAGTTTTGCAGTTTTCCCAGCTCCACTTGCTGGAGAGGTTTTCTTTGCTGCACTTCATATTTCGTGCTCCTTTTTCAAAGATAGAAGTGATCATTTATTTGAGAGGCTGTGTCAGAATATTTAACTCTGTTTCATTGTTCTGCGGGTATGTTTCTAGCCTAATACCATGCTGTTTTAATTACTACTGCTTTGTAGGATGAGTTTAGAATTGGGGACGGTTTTGCCAACCATATTCTTTTTTCCTAAGGATTGCTTTAGCTATTCGTGAGGGGTTGCTAGTCTATATGAATTTCAGGAGTGTTTTGTCTATCTCTTTGAAAAATGTCATGGATATCCTTATAAGCACTGTATTGAATCTGTATAACAATTTCGGGAATATTGCCATTTTGACAATGTTAATCCTCCCAATCCATGAGGAGATCTATGTCTCCATTTCCTAGTGTCCACTTTTATTTCTTAAAGCAGTGTTTTATTGTTTTTTATGTATAGGTCCTTCACCTTTTGATTTAAGCTTATTCCAGGCTCTTATTTTCTTTCTTCCTTTCTTTCTTCCTTTCTTCCTTTCTTTCTTTCTTTCTTTCTTTCTTTCTTTCTTCCTTCCTTCCTTCCTTCCTTCTTTCCTTTTTTCCTTCCTTCCTCTCTCTTTCCTTCCTTCTTTTTTCTTTCTTTTTTTATTGAATCACCATGAGATACAGCTACAAAGATTTCATGTTAAGTTTCAATCATACAATGATCAAACACCCATCCCTCCATCACTGCATATTTTCCACCACCAATGTCCCAGTATACCCCACTTTAGAACCCACCCCCTGCCTCCATGGCAGATAATTTCCCCCAAAACTCTCTATTTTGGGGTATTATGGTTTGCATTACAGATACTGAGCAGATATCATGTTTGGTCCTTTATCTACTTTCAGCATACATCTCCCATCCCGATAGATCCCTCCAACTATCATTGTTTTATTGATCCCTTCTCTATTCTAGCTGCCTTCTCTCCCAACTCATGAGACAAGCTTCCAACTCTGGAGCAATATGGGGCCCTTGAGTCTATTGTCCTTGGGGGTCAGTCTCATATAGTCTTATTTTAGGTTCCGCAAATGAGTGCATTCCTATGTCTCTCTCTTTTTCTGACTCATTTCACTAAGCATGATACTCTATATGTCCATCCGCTTCTAAAGAAATTTCATGGCTTCATCTCTCCTAATAGCTGCATAGTATTCCATTGTGTAGATATAACAAAATTTCTTTAATCAATCGTCTGTTCTTGGGCATTTGTGTTGTTTCCAGATTCTGGCTATTGTGAACAGTTCTGCAATGAACATACAGATGTACAGGTTTAGATGTCATTTTTACTTTATTTTTTGCACTTTTGTTATACATTCCCAAAAGTGCTATTGCAGAATCATATGGAAGTTCCCTTTCCGGTTTTTAAAGGAATATCCATATTGTTTCCCAGAAAGGCCGGACTAGTCTGCATTCCCACCAACAGATATTTGGTTTTCTGAGACACTATTGTGAATGGTATTTTTTAAAATATTTCTTTCATTATTTGTATTAGGAAAGCCATTGACTTTTGGGTATTGATTTTGTAACCTGCTACTGTGCTATACAAAATTATTGTCACTAGGAGTTTTACATACAGCCTTTAGGATTTCCTAAGTATAATATCATATCATCTGCAAATAGTGATAGCCTAACTTTTTCCTTTCCTGTCTGGATGCTCTCGGTATCTTTTTCTTGCCTAACTACTATGAGAAGCACTTCCATTACTATATTGAATAGAAGTGGTGAGAGTGAGCAAACCTGTCTTATTTCCGATCTTAGAGGGAAGGCTTTTAGTGTTTCCCCATTGAGAATAATGCTTGCTGTCGACTTTTAGTCGATAACTTTGACTATATTGAGGAAAGTTCCTTCGACTTTCATTTTGCTACTGAGAGTTTTATCATAAATGGGTGCTGGATGTTGTAAAATGCCTTCTCTGCATTTATTGATATGATCCAATGGTTTTATCTTTCCTTTTATTGCTATATGGTGTGTTATGTTGATTGACTTGAAAATGTTCAACTGTCCTTGCAACCCTGGGATGAATCCTACTTTCTGGTGGTGGATTTTTTTTGATGAGTCATTAGATTCTCTTTGCTAGCATTTTGTTGAGGATATTTGCATCTGTATTCATCAGGTATAATTTTTTTTATTTTATTTTAATACTCAAAGTTTTCACAGCATAGCTTCAACGACCTTATATTACTGTTCTAATCCCACCATCACTGTCAGTGATCTACCAACCAAATACATCTTTTCAAATCTTTATGTTCCCTCTCAAGTGGGTTACTTCTTGTTTTGGGATCACACTCAGCAGTGCCTAGGGGCTACACCTGGTTTGCTGCTGCAAATGAAGGCTCAGATCCCTTTGGTATTTGACGGATCTTTCCTCCAACGGGTTCCAAACCAGGCTTTTCCCATGCAAAGTCTGTGCTCTTCCCTTTGCACTATCTTGGGGGTACCACAACTAATTTTTACTGATGCCAATTTCTGCTGCAGTGTTGATGCAGGTTGTGCCAAGTTGCAGAGAGTTTATTTGCTCTCTAAATAACTCTCGTCAGAATTACTTTGTAAACATTTTACATCATCAGTCAAATTGCCTGGAAATTTATTTGTTTTGTCCTATAACACATTTAGTCCCTCACTTAGAGATTTTCAATGATGACTCTAATTTTGACTTCTCCTCTCTCTATAAATGGAGAAACCTTGCTTCTTCTACTGGTTTATCATTTCTTTGTGACTTGGAGTCTGATGTATAAGTGAAGTTGGATGTATTTGTGATTTGGGTATTTAAGTTGCATTATCTTCATAAATCTCAAAATGTTCAGATTCAACTTCATTTTACTGCAGGATTTATACCATTGATATCTAAACAATTCTTGATTACTTTTCATCTATAAGAATATACTTATGTATAAATCATAATTCCATGATCATAAAAATATGTTCTATTCACTGAATTGTAAATGCATTAACAGAAACATATTCATATGCTTTTTATGGTGATAGCGAAATTGTTTGAAGCCAGCCATTACAGTTAGCTTTACTTTTTTTCATTCAAAATTAAAATAATACTGTCTCACTTATTATATCTTCTGGTCTCCTTTTGGAAGACTTGAAAACTTCACTTGTTTTATGGTTAACTACTTTCTTGGCTTGTGTATTTGGGAAGATACTCAGATAATAATAAAATAAGTAACCACCCGGGGACTACACCCTTTCGTTTACTGAAGCATCACTCCTGATGGTGTTTAATGGATCCTGCAGTGTCAGTCAAACTTGAGTTCATTGTATTTTTCACAATATGCAAGGCATATTGTGCATATGTGCAGGAACGAGTTTCTTCCATAGGGTCCTAGAGATCTGGATTCTTGTCCCAGGGACAAAAGAGTGAACATGACTGACTGAAACTGGTAGCAGGTAGCTAAAGTTTGATGAAATTAAAGGCTCCTTGCAGAAACACAGACGTGGTGAAGAGCTAAGCTTCAGGGTCTTCTATAAGTAAGTGAATGGAGAGTTAGGTTATTGTAGTTTGGATCTCCTTTCAGGTCTCTGGGCTGTATGTTTCAGATACATAGTTACACCTCTTCACCGCCAATGTGTCTGGGACCCTTACCCGCTACTCCCTCCCTCTGCTACCCTCCATCTGCTTGCTTCTCACTACCCCCACTTTCTTCCTTCTACTCTCCTTAGATTGTCAGACCAGGTTCTAGGATAATCTAGGCATCCCCCCTACATTATGCATTGTTTTCCATTACCCTGCTATTCAGGTAAATTGATCACTTGATCACTTAATATCCCCTTACTCATCGAATTGCTTTAGCGGGTGCCAGTAACAGCTCGTTCATCCCGTTTGTGTGCCAGCATAACCCAATGGCATCGGCACGTTCTCAGACACAAAGAGCCTCAAAATGATCGTTCAGGGTCTTTTTTTTGCTTATTTTATTTAATTTTATTTTTTTTGCATTTTTATTATATTTATTTATTTTTGACATTTCTTTTTTAATTATTTTTATCAGTGAAACACCATGAAGTGCAGTTGAAGACTTACAAATTTTTGTGCTTGGGTTTCAGTTATAAATGATCAAGTACCAATCCCTCCACCAGTGCCCATTTTCCACCACCACGGGTCCCAGTATTGCTCCCATCGTTCAGGTTCTTGAGGAAGAAGGCTGACCATCTCATAGGTGGGTGGCCATGCAATCTTTTGACATCCCATGGAATCCAGTCGGTAATGGCTCTAGTCCAGCAGTCGTCTCTAAATCTCATTACGTGTCCAGCCCATCTGATGTTTGATGCCTTCGCAAACAGGACAGCGTCCCTGATTCTTGCGTGTTGATGGAGGTCGGAACTCCGGATTCTTTCCCTCATTTGAGTGAAACGTGATACTCCAAGCATAGCTCTTTTGATTCCTCTTTGAGAGACCTGAATAGCGTTCTCATCCTGTTTTCATAGGGCCCAGGTCGCTGAGGCGTATGTTAATGCATAAACAACAGTGGAATCGAGGAGATGTGCTCAGAGCTGGAGGTTCTTCATCCTCCTAGTTATTTCCCGATGCTCTTGAAGGCATTCAAAGCCACTCTCTTCCTCCTATGTAACTCAGATGCCAGGTCATTCGTCATGTTGACTTCTCGACCTAGGTACACATAACTGTTGCATTCGGAGATGGTCGTTCCATTGAGAGTGAATGGAAGATCAGGAACAAGACTCTTTCTCATGAACATTGTCTTTGTGAGATTCAGTTGTAATGTGACCTTTGCACACTCACAGTCGAATTCGGTCTGCATTTGTGTTGCTTGACTAATGTTTGGTGTTACTAAAATGATCATCAGCAAAGCGGAGGTGGTGTAGTTGTCAACCCTCTATCGTCACTCCCATTCCTTCCCATTCCAGTTGTCGCATGACGTTCTCAAAGGTGGCACTGAAGAGTTTTGGTGAAATAGTAAGACCTTGCAAAACCCCTTTCTTGACATCGATGATCACTTCTTTGTAGAATGGTGAGATCCTGGTAGTGAATACATAATACAGGTCTTGGAGGATCCTGATGTATTGAGTTTGAACGCCCTGATTGCCTAGGGCTTCGATGAACACTTCTATCTCAACAGAATGAAAGGCCTTCTTTAAATCAATAAACGTCAGACAGAACGGCACTGTGAACTCCCGTGAAATCTCAGTGATCTTGTCTATAGTGTGGACATGGTCAATTGTGCTGAATCCTTTGTGAAACCCCCCTTGTTCGCATGGTTTTCCTTCATCAATCCTATTCAGGATGACTCGAGTGAACAGCTTGTATATGCCAGACAATAGGTAGATTGAGCGATAGTTGTCATTGTCATGGATGTAGTACATTTATAGTAGTATAGTAGTACGGTCTTGTATAGTAGTACAGTCCTGCTGGTTTTCCGTTGGGATGGGACCTTGCATTCACACAGGGAGCGTATGAAGAGCCGAGCCAATGTATTGATGAGTACTCATGGTAGGTTCTTCAGGTGTTCAGGTCTGACCTTGTGTGGGCCAGGTACTCATTGTTTCTTTGCTGACGAGGTAGCTTGTTGGATTTTGGAAGGGAGAAAGTTGGGAATGACATATCCATCCTGAAGAGTTTGGTATGTGAGCAGGTGGACGTGGCTATTAAACTTCTACGTGGGAGTAGAAGTCATGAATAATCTTCTCCGTTGCATTTCTGGAAGATGTGATAGATCCATCAGGACGTCGAAGGGCAGTCATCTTCGTCTTGTAGTTGTTGAAGGACAGAAGGGCATTAGGAATGCTTTTCCTGGCTTCTGCCACATCAACCAGCACTGCCGCTCTTATCTGCATTCTTTGAGAGCTCGGGCATTCTCTGTGGTTGCCTGAGGCATGTGCCAGGCCACATTGGTGAATAAGCTTAAGAATTTTCTAAGACAGGCATTTTTTTTGATCATCTGTCTCTTGGTGTTCTTCACACAATCATGGATGTGTTGAACCAGTCGATCGTATTCCTCATCAATGTTGTCAATGACGGCATATTCCCATGTTGCTGCAACAGAGCCAAAGAGCTCCCAGTTGGTGGTCGTTCTGGGAGTTCTCTTCTTAAACTTTGCATTCCTTTCTTCCCACTCTGTGAAGTAGAATTTTTTACGAAGGAGATGGTGATGCAATCTCTTTTGGAATTTTGGTATAACAGCGACATCAGTCAGGCAAAGCCATTGATTGAATATGATGTGGTCAATTTCATTGTGGAACCGTCCACGGGGAGACTCCAATATCCAATGTTAAGATCGGCCTTTTGGAACTGTAGATTACCGTGGATGGTCTTGGTCAACATGATGAACTCAGACAGTCTGTCACCCTGTTCATTCCATTCTAGGTCATGGGTCCCTATGTGAAGTTCTTCGGCTGATCTTCTTGGTCCTATCTTGGCATTAAAATCACTGACAATGATCTTGTAGAGGGTGTGGTCTTCTTTATAGAACTCCTCCAGCTCCACTTAGAACTTCTCAATTTCTCCTTTATCATAATTGGATGTTGGTGTGTAGAGAATGAAGATAGAAACTGCCAACAGTGAGCCAGATCTATTCAAGTGTAATCGTTCAATTTGGGTTGTTAGTCATTCAACTGAATCAATGCTCATGGCAAAGTTAGTGTAGACAAGGACACCGACACCACCAACACCTCTTTTGTTGCGTGTTACAAGGAACAGTTCTTCTCCAGTGTTGAAAACGGCGTGATGCGAATGATGCCTTTTCGTCTCGGTCAGACCAATGATGTCGTACTTGAGCTTTTGCGTGTGTACCATCAGGTCTGTGATGGATGCTTCAGATGCCAGCGTACATGCATTGAAAATACAGACAGTCATTTTTGACATTCTTCATTTTTGCAGCCTAGTTCAGCCTTGAGATTTTATCAGCCTCTCCTTCCACATCCATCTCAACACTGCCGTGTTCAGGGTCTGGGTAATGAGACACAGTGTATTTACTAGATTTGGTATATCGAATACACCATGGATAGCTTGCCAGGCTCTGCCATGTGGTTGGGATGTTCTAGGTAGCCTGACAACACAAATAAACTTTACAGGTGTTCCTATTCAGGCATGTGTGCTGGTATAACACAGTAGCCTGCCGGGTTCTCTGAGAGCGAGAACTAGAGAAGAAGCAGTCACGTGGGGAGCTTGGTGTTATAATCTCTGGATCCTGGCCGTTGATGGGGTTACACGGCAGTGGTGGGTGTAACTGTCTAGCTACTGAAGGCCTAGTCCCCATCCGAGCAGGCTTGGAGATCTCAGCCGCGGGTCCCGCACACCTGGGTTTCTCTGCTGGTTCCTTCATGTGTGAGGCTTATCCAAGTGTGTGGAGAGTGGTATCAGCATGTCTTTGCCTGAGTTCCTAAGGTCTTCAGCTGTCAGGCCCTGGTGAGGACAATCAGGTAGGAGACTCTGCTTTGTTCTCTTCCGGGAGCTTGGTGTTATAGTCTCTGGATCCTGGACATTGATGGACTTTCACCGCAGTGGTGGGCATAACTGTCTAGCTACTGGAAGGCTTAGTCTGAAACCGAGAAGGCTTGGAGACCTCAGCCCCGGGTCCCGCACACCTGGGTTCCTCTGCCGGCTCCTTCATGCGTAAGGCTCATCTAAGCATGTGGAGAGTGGTCTCAGCATGATTTTGGCTGTGTCCCAGAGGTCTTCAGCTGACGGACCCTGGTGAGGATAGTCAGGCATAGGGGTAGGACACTCTGCTTTGTTCTCTTCCGGTAGATTGGTATTATAGTCTCTGGATCCTGACAGTTGTTGGGGTTACAACACTGATCACTTAATCACTTAATCCCTGTTATTCATCAATTTACTCGAGCGGGTGCCAGTAACGTCTCCATTCATCCCGGTTGCGTGCTACCGTAGCCCAAAGGCATCTGTTCGTTCTAGGAACATGCAGAGCCTCAAACCAATCATTCAGGGTCTTGAAAAAGAATTCTGACCATCTTGTAGGTGGGCGTCCATGCAATCTTTTGATGTCCCGTGTAATCCAATCAGTAATGGCTCTAGTCCAGCAGTTGTCTGTAAACCTCATTACATGTCCAGCCCATCTGATTTTTGATGCCTTGACAAATGAGACAGCATCTCTGATTCTTGAGCGTTGACGAAGATCAGAACTCCGGATTCTATCTCTCATTTGAGTAATCGTGATATTCCACGCATAGCTCTTTCGATTCCTCTTTGAGAGACCCAAATAGCATTCTCATCCTGTTTTCGTAGGGCCCAGGTCTCTGAGGCATATGTTAATGCAGGAAGGACAATGGAATTGAAGAGATGTGCTCGTAGCTGGAGGTTGTTTGTCCTCTTATTTATTTCTTCAATGCTCTTGAAGGCATTCCAAGCCACTCTCTTCCTCCTGCGCAACTCAGGTGCCAGGTCATTCATCATGTTGATTTCTCGACCTAGGTATATAAAACTATTGCATTCGGAGATGGTGGTTCCACTGAGAGAGAATGGAGCACCAGGAACAAGGCTGTTTCTCATAAACATTGTCTTCATAAGATTCAGCTGTTGTCCGACCTTTCTACATTCACGGTCAAAGTCAGCCAGCATTTGTGCCGCTCGGCTGATGTTTGGTGTTATTAGAACGATGTCATCAGCAAGGATGAGGTGGTGTAGTTTCCGACCAACTATCTTCACTTGCGGGGGGGCCTGCCAGACCACTCTCCGGCACGTGGAGGTGGCCCTAGGATCCGTAGGTGCAAGGAGGGACCAAGAGACAGAGTACAGTTTAGAAACAGAGATAAAGAGACAGGACAGGACAGGACTTTATTCAGGGCAGCAGGGGTATTATATACTTTGCAACGCAGGAAACTATGCTTACATCAAGGTGGCAATTACATCACTAGGTCATATCATATATTGTTAGGAGAGTTACAAAAACTACATGTTTCATGTGCTTGATTAATCAGTGTCAGTTACTTCTTATTCTTCGGTTAGCCGTGACAAATGTTTTCTTTTAGACAACCATACATAGCTCATAGGCTGCCGTCAGAGCAGACACAGTACCAGATTTGCACTAGTCAGGACCCACTTGTTCAGGGTCGCATAGGCCAAGATAACCATACATAGCACAGGCACGCAGGCCCTTGGTCAGTTAAATGGCCAGCTTCCCACATCTCCCCCTTCCTTTTTTATAAAAGATGGCAGCTAGGGGGAGTATTGACTGGACCCCTCCAGGATATCAAGAAGACCTCTGTTTTGTGGAGGGTAGGAGAGTAAATAAAGCCTATTTCCTCTGCTCACCCTACTAGCTGAGGGGAGCTGCGGAAAAAGGCCAGTCTAGGCTGAGGAAACCTCCATGTAGGCCCAGTGTACTCCACAGGGAGTCGAAAGCAGCCATGAGGCCTCCCTTGCAGTGCTTTGCCAGACACCTAGCGGCTGAACAAAAATGGAATAGGGTAAATTCCGTCTCTTTCTTACCCAGAGTGTGAGATCAGAGAAGGGCGGGGGAGCTGGCCATAAACAATTCAAGGTTGGTTCCAACTAACCACGAGCCGTGAACCATCCTCTGCAGTAGGCTGCATAGTGCAGGGAAGCATCTTCCATTGCCATGCGGTGGTAATGCACTTGTATGAGGTTGGCAGATAAAGAAGTGATCTGTTGTCTAACAAAAGGTAATCTGGTTAAAAATGCAGGGGCCCACAATAGCAATCAATAAATGTGCAGTCAGGGGACCCACGAGGGGCAACGGGTAAGGGAGTAGAGAGTGCAGGGCCCACCCAGAGCTAGAAGACTCACGTTCCTGTCGTCTCTGCTCCAAATCTTCCCTTAGTTATCCCATGGAGTTTTTAATCACTCTACTGTGGTTCACATAAAGGCAACACTCGTCCCCCAAGGCAGCACACAATCCCCCCTCTTTCATAAAGAGCAAATCCAGTCCTCGGCGGTTTTGAAGAGCAAACTCCAAAAGAAATGTCAGCGAATCCTCGGGGTGAGAGATGGATTGTTCAAGGCTCTCTAAATCGGCATCCACAGTGGCACGAAGCGTAGCTAATCTAGAGTGCTGAGAAGCCAGGGGGGCAATGCCTGTACCAGCGCCCGCAAGGCCAAGGGTGAGCAGGGTGGCGATTATAATGGCGGAGACAGGCTCGCTGGGAAACGGCGGGGTGAGGCATCATGCGCGGGGACCAATCATCATAAAGGGTGGAAGTTGGATGGTACAAAATATGGGGGACCACCTAGGTAGTGCATATCTTATCTTAACATGACAAAACTGTACTCTGCATTGCTTCCATAAATATTCAAAAGGCCTTTAAAATGCTCACAATTAAAGCTCTTACAAGGTATATCCACTGGGCAAAAGAAATTAACCAGAAGACATCTTAAAATTCTAATTTCCAGGAAGACACAAATACAAAAAGAGTATATCACTTATACTAATAGATTATTGTAAAACATTAAGTATTTCACACTTGTCTACAAAGCTTTCTGAATAACAGGGCCAGGTTGATACCTGTTGACAAGGCTTTGCATGAAATAAAGTTATCAAAATAGTAGCATGTCCTTTCAAGCACTGGACAGGCTGATATCTGATATTAACCCACTTTATAACTGTTAGTAGTTCTAGAAATTTTAGTTACGAAGAGTCTTCAGAGATCATATAGAGCACGGTAGGACAAAGTTTGCAACCAATTTTATAACTCTAGAAACTCATGTTTAAACTAAACCATTACTTTTTGAATCTGTTTTCATGTGTCATAGTTATTTTAACTTACAAGATTTTCTAGGTCAAATATTCTAATCCAATGCAGATAAAAATATATACAGTAACATAACAGCATGAGACCTATGAACAATCAAATTTTATAAAACATGATAAAACCTTCTTTGGCTTAATTTCAATAGTTCTTATACCTTAGTTATTTAAAATCATGAGCTCTCTACATCAGATACTTTTAACAATTCCACAAGAATACAAACATGTTTTCAGACACAGAAAAAAAACCTTTGATATTATCATAGAAAATAATACTTGGACTGTCAATGTTTATGTAACCATAAGAAATCGTTGTGTATTTTTACGCCTTCTGTACCTCTGTTGTTTATGAAACAGCTAAATTCCTTATTACAATTGGCTGAGGCTTGTAAGATAAAGTCCTGCATTCTCTGAACTTTATTTCACTTTAGTTTCAGACTCTAGTTCCATAGCTCTTTTAGATATTACAGATTCTTAAGTTCAAATGGATTTCAACTGTTAATAATCATATAGTCATTAATGTTCTTCTAACAAGAAATTTAGAATGAGAATTCTGCTTTCTCTGTAGGCTCATCCTTCTGATAAGAAATCTTCGTTTAACCCTTGTCTGAAAGGTTCCAAAAACAACTGCATTTCTTAAATCACTGGATTGCATATCACTGACTTCTTTAGAATTTCTACTTCTGATATCAGCTTCATTTTAACACTCGAGTGTTCATATAGACAGACAGACAGACAGACAGACAGACAATGAACTGACTAAAACACCACACGTACATGTGCACACATCTGCAATTGATCGATCGATCTGACCCTTCAAAAGATGACAGGGAGAAACTGATGGACTGAGAAACAAAGGGACAGTCCCCAGGACGAAGAAATCTTATCAGCCGATTGGGAATACTGCTCCCCATTTCCCAGCCTGACCAGCCAGTCTCCTGCTTGTTAAAAATGGGTCAAGAAAGCACTTTTGTTGATATAAGCTGGCAAAATAAACTATGACAAAGATGTTACCATATTGTGGCCAAGGTTAATTCTGAGGCCGGGAGATTCTTATCAGATATGGGGATAGGCTGCCTAGTGACACACTTCTTTGTTTCTGATGTCAAACAGTTAATCATAAGATCGTGCATTTTCCTGCCTCCGCTGCTTTGATACTCCTATGTCTTTTGTTACCTGCAAAGATCTGACTCCAAAATAATCTGGTAATGCAAACTGCCATTCACTAGCTATCTTTCCCCACTATACCCAGGCCACATGGTGTTACAGAGGTCAACAAGATACTCTTTATCTAAACTACCTAGTTGGAAGCTCCTAGGGTGTTTTTGTAATTGCAAGCAATAATCTGTGAAAAAGGATGGTTCCTTGGCAAAACTTTTCTCCAGGTCTATCACTTTGGCTTCTCCCAAGGGGACTCTAACCCCCTGTAAGTTGGCCTTTACTCAGAAGCTCATTGGATTTGGATGTCTCCACCTGGGTAGACCTGGAGTTGGGCAGACCCACAGCTATGTGCCCGTTGATCCTAGTGCCACGGTCTTAAAAACTCTGCTTCTTAAAAAAACCAGTTCTGCCTTTCTTAGCTTGCTGCCTCTTTCCCGCTTATCACTTTTTGCTGGCTTGCAGCTCTTCTCAGGCCTCTAACCTGCCTTTTACCCTTTAATTCTCTCTGCCTTACATCTGAACTGCCTTCATCAGCATTTTAATTGACCTCTAGCTAATCTTCTAGTTAGACTGAGACTGGGTGGGGAGAAGGATCTCATGACTGGAAATTGGTCTGCCTTAGTTTTCCAGAGTGTTTCTTACTAGTGGGTTTTTCTCCCATCCTTTTCATAGTGGATGGTGATGCAAAACAGACAAAGGAGGGGTGCCGTTTTTCAGAGACCATTCACACAGAGGTTAACACATTCCTTATCCATGCCTCCTAGAGATTTCCAATGGAGCATACCTTCACAGCAGATTTTCCACAGATTACCTCTTTTACTGGAGTCACAAGTTTGCTGAGAAAGAACCATATGAGGGCCAATCCACACCAAAGGAAGGCCATTCTGATGAACAATAAATGCCAAACTTACCTTTCTTGATCCTCAAGGCCAGATCCTGAGCTTTCCTGTGGATCTCAGAGAAGTGATCAAGAATTAAAACTTTGGGAGTCGATCGTTTTTGACCCATGTTAAACAATCTTAATAAACAGAACTAGGAAAAAGATAACAAGACAATACACACACTACGGACACACGCACAGATCACTCTCCTACACTCGCTCGGACCGGTCCTCCTCTCACACTGGTGTGCACCACACTCACCACAGTCACACTGGGATTCCCAAACTTGCCCAAAGGGCGTGCATGTGATTTTCACCTCCGGAGGGTTTTTAGTTCTTCCAAGTCTTCTCCTGGCGCCAGGTTTTCCAGATCAGATGAATATGTCCCAGAGAATATGTCCTCCAAATCATGGGCATAGTGACTAGTGGGTATCTCATAACTCCGACATCTGGTTTATCTTTCATGTCTATCAACCTCCCTGTGATTTACAGCTCAGGACACCTGCATTCCTGTGGAGGCTCATAAGGGGAGAGTTACTAGCGGAGGGGCATATCAAGTTGGTAATTAGCAGCGCTTCATTCAGGCACTCCCCCACAAGGACCCAAGTTATTTTATTTTTTTAATTAATTATTTTTTTAAATTTTTATTTATTTTTTTATTATAAGCGAACTTCCCAATGTCCAGTAGTAAGAAAGGAGGGAGAGGGAGAGGGAGAGAGAAAGGCGGCGTTTTCAAATGTGGGGACGTGGATGTGCTTAACTGATGAGTACCTAACGATGCACAGTTTTTCTTCTGCGGGGGAAGCGATTTTATTCTAGTAATCGTGGCTGTGACCCCCTCATCCTGTCATGGGAGACTTCTAGCAGCGAGCAACCTAGTGGTTTTTAAGTGCTCGACCCATGCCCGCAGAGAGGAACTGCTGGGAAAGGGAAACGGGGTTAAAGAGCTAAGAAAGTGACTGAGAAAATGAGAGGGAGAAATTTTGGCCAAATAACCAGGCCACGCAAAACAAATTTGGGCTGATAGGAGGGAGGGCATAGAGGAAGGCTGAGAAGGGCCACGGGACTGTGGAGCAGAGGGGTGGTAACCCTTTAGAAGGTCTCTAGGTCTCATTGCCAGTAGGAAAAGACCAGGACTGGGATTTTCTCCCACACGGCTCCCGCATTCATTGATCACTTAATCACGTAACTTCCCGTTAGTCATAGATTTGCTCGAGCGGGCGCCAGTAACGTCTCCATTTGTCCCAGTCATATGCTAGTGTAGCCCAATGGCATCTGTTCGCTCTGGGAACATGAAGAGCCTCAAAAAGATCATTAATGATCTTGACGAAGAAGTCTGACCATCTGGTAGGTGGGTGGCCACGCGGTCTTTTGACATCCCGTGGAATCCAGTCAGTAACTGCTCTAGTCCAGCGGTCGTCTTTAAATCTCATTACGTGACCAGCCCATCTGATTTTTGACACCTTGGCAACTGAGAGAGCGTCCCTGATTCTTGATCGTCGATTGATGTCAGAACTCTGGATTCTTTCTCTCATTTGAGTGAAACGTGATATTCCAAGCATAGTTCATTCTATTCTTCTTTGGGTGACCTGAATAGCGTTCTCATCTTATTTGCATAGGGCCCAGGTCTCTGAGGCATATGTTAAGGCAGGAAGAACAGTGGAATCAAAGAGAAGTGCCCAGAGCCGGAGGTTTTTCGTCCTCTTAGCTATATCTTTGACGTTCTTGAAGGCGTTCCAAGCCGCTGTCTTCCTCCTGCGCAACTCGGGTGCCACGTCATTTGGAATGTTGACTTCTTGACGTAGGTACACATAGCTGTTGCATTCGGAGATGGTCGTTCCGTTGAGAGTGAATGGGACATCAGGAACGAGGCTATTTCTCATAAACATCGTCTTCGTAAGATTCAGCTGTAGTCCTGCCTTTCCACACTCATGGTCAAAGTTGGCCAGCATTTGTGCCTCTTGGCTGATGTTTGGTGTTATTAAAACAATGTCATCAGCAACGCGGAGGTGGTGTAGTTGCCGACCATCTATCTTCACTCCCATTCCTTCCCATTCCAGTCGTCGCATTATGTTCTCGAGGGTGGCACTGTAGAGTTTCAGTGAAATGGTATCACCCTGCTACCCTATCATCATAGTATCGTGATCTACATCAACGATCACTTCTTTGTAGAATGGTGAGATCCTGGTAGTGAATCCACAATACAGCTCATGGAGGATCCTGATGTATTGGGATTGAGTGCCCTGATTGTCTAGGGCTTCAATGACCGCTTATGTCTCAACAGAATCAAAGGCCTTCTTTAAATCAATGAACGTTAAACAGAACGGCATCTTGAACTCCTGAGAAACCTCAATGACCTTGGTTATCGTGTGGATATGGTCGATGGTGCTGAATCCTTTGCGAAACCCGGCTTGCTCGCATGGTTGTCCTTCATCTAGTGTTCTGCCAATCCTATTTAGGATGACTCCAGTGAACAACTTGTAGATGATAGACAATTGGCAGATCAGGCGATAGTTGCCAATGTCATGGATGTCTCTCTTCTTGAACAGTAGTACGGTCCTGCTGGTTTTCCATTGGGACGGAACCTTGCATTCAGACAGGTAGCGAGTGAAGAGCCGAGCCAGTGTATTGATGAATACTGACGGCAGGTTCTTCAGGTGTTCAGGTCTGATCTTGTCTGGGCCGGGTGCTGTTTGTTTCTTTACCAACGAAATGATGTGTCGGATTTTGGAAGGGAGAACGTTGGGAACGACATATCCATTCTCTGGAGTTTGGTATGTCGACAAGTGGACATGGATATCGAAGCGATTTGAGTAGAAGTCATGGATAATCTTCTCCATTGCTGTTCTGGAGGATGTGAAGAATCCATCAGGATGTCAGAGGGCAGTCATCTTGGTCTTGTAGTTGGCGAAGGACAGGCGGGCGTTACGAATACTTTTCCTGGCTTCTGCCGCATCTACCAATACTTCTGCTCTTCTCTCTTTGAGGTCTTCCTTGACCGCATCTCTGCACTGCTTTGCGAGCTCGGATGTTATCTTCCGGTTGCCTGAGGCATGCGCCAAACCACGCTGGTGAATTAGCTCAAGAGTTTTTGAAGATAGGCGATTTTTTGTGGCTATCTCTCTCTTGGCATTCCTCGCACATTCATGGAGGTGCTGAACCAATCGTTGGTATTCCTCGTCAATGTTGTCGACAATGGAATTTCCCATGTTGCCGCAATAGTGCAAAGAGTTCCCAGTTGGTGGTCATTCTGGGAGTTCTCTTTTTGAACTTTGCAGCCCTTTCTCCCCGCTCTGTGAATTAGAATTTTGCATGAAGGATATGGTGTTCCGATCCTGTTCGAAATTTTGGGACAACAGCGAAAACGGTCTGGAAAAAACCCTCGATTGAATATGATGTGGTCTATTTCGTTGTGAAATCGTCCACCGAGAGAATCCCATGTCCATCGTTTAGATTCTGCCTTCTGGAACTGTGAGTTACCATGGATGGTCTTGGTCGACATGATGAATTCAGACGGTCTCTCACCCTGTTCGTTCCATTCCAGGCCATAGGTCCCGATGTGAAGTTCTTCAGCTGATCTTCTCGGTCCTATCTTGGCACTAAAATAACCGAAAATGATCTTGTAGAAGGTGTGGTCTTCTTTATAGAAATTCTCCAGCTCCATGTAGAACTTCTCAATTTTTCCTTCATCATAATTGGATGTTGGTGCGTAGAAACGACCTCCACTACCCAGCTGTCGCCACACTCCAGGAGGCATTCCGGACCCGCGTGGCAGCTCCGGCCGAGACTCACGCACGACTGAAGACCCACAGAACAAGAGAGGCAGAACTCTCTGAGACCTTGGACTCCAGGCTCGGCGGACCCAGGGATAGAGTTCCTCGGCTTGCTCCCACCAACCACAGCCGTCGCCACACTCCAGGATGCTTTCCGGACCTGCGTGGCAACTCTGAGAGACTCACGCACGACTGAAGACCCACAAAACAACATAAGCAGAACTCTCTGAAACCTTGGAATACAGGCTTGGGGACAGAGTTTCTGTGCTTGCTCCCTCCAACCACAGGTGAAAAAGGGATTCTAATCAGGTGCCCCATCCTACCATGCCCTGTCTGCTTCCCTCAACCACCCAGGGATCGAATTGCGCAAAGAAGACCCACCCTACCCAGATAAATACCCCACTGGCGGACTTCCACTATCTACACTACCTCAACTACACAGCAGTCGCTACACTCCAGGATGCTTTCCGGACCCGAGTGGCAGCTCCGGCCGAGACTCACGCATGACTGAAGACCCCCATAACAAGAAAAGCGGAACTCTCTGAGACCTTGGACTCCATGTTCGGCGGAACCAGGGACAGAGTTTCTCTGCTTTCTTCCACTAACCACAGCCGTCGCCACACTCCAGGATGCTTTCCGGACCTGCGTGGCAGCTCCGGCCGAGACTCAGGCAGGACTGAAGACACACAGAAGAAGATAAGCAGAACTCTCTGAGACCTTGGACTCCAGGCTCATCGGACCCAGGGACAGAGGTTCTCTGCTTGCTCCCACCAACCACAGGTGACACAGGGATTCTAATCAGGAGCCCCACCATACTATGCCCTGTCTGCTTCCATCAACCATCAAGAGATCGATTTACACACAGAATACCCACCCTACCCAGATAAAAACCTCACTGGCAGACTTCCACTATTGACACTACCTCCACTACCCAGCCGTCGTCACACTCCAGGACGCTTTCCTGACCCACGTGACAGCTCCGGCTGAGACACACGCACGACTGAAGACCCACAGAAGAAGATAAACAGAACTCTCTGAGACCTTGGACTCCATGCTCGGCGGACCCAGGGACAGAGTTTCTCTGCTTTCTCCCAGTAACCACAGCCATCGCCAAACTCCCGGATGCTTTCCGGACCCGCATGGCAGCTCCGGCCGTGACTCACGTATGACTGAAGACCCACAGAAGAAGATAAGCAGAACTCTCTGAGACCTTGGACTACAGGCTTCGCGGACCCCGAGACACAGTTTCTCTGCTTTCTCCCACTAAACACAGTCATCGCCACACTCCAGGACCCTTTCTAGAACCGCGTCGCAGCTCGGGTCAGACTCACCCACGACTGAAGACCCAAAGAAGAAATCAAGCGGAACTCTCTGAGACCTTGGATTCCAGGCTTGGCGGACCCAGGGACAGAGTTTCTCTGCTTGCTCCCACCAACCGCAGGTGATAAAGGGATTCTAATCAGGAGCCCCACCCTACTGTGTCCTGTCGCTTCCATCAACCCCCCAGGGATCGAACTGCGCACAGAACACCCACCCTAACCAGATAAATACTCCACTGGCAGACTTTCACTATCGACACTACCTCCACTACCCAGCCGTCGCTACACTCCAGGATGCTTTCTGGCCGAGACTCACGCACGAATGAAGACCCACAGAACAAGATAAGTGGAAGTCTCTGAGACCTTGGACTCCAGGATCGGTGGACCCAGGGACAGATATTATCTGCTTGCTCCCACCAACCACAACCGTCGCCACACTCCAGGACGTTTCCCATACCCACATTACAGCTCCGGCCGAGACACAAGCACGACTGAACACCCACATAACAAGATAAGCGGAACTCTCTGAGACCTTGGACTCCAGGCTTGCCGGACCCAGGGACAGAGTTTCACTGCTTGCTCCCACCAACCACAGCCATCGCCACACACCAGGGTGCTTTCCGGACCCGCGTGGCAGCTCATGCCAAGACTCACGCACGACTGCAGACCCACAGAAGAAGATAAGCGGAACTCTCTGAGACCTTGGACTCCAGGCACGGTGGACCCAGGGATAGAGTTTCTCCGCTTGTTCCCACCAACTACAGCCATCGCCAAAATCCAGGACTCTTTCCGGACCCACGTGGCAAATCTGGCTGAGACTCACGCACGACTGAAGACCCACAGAACAAGATAAGCGGAACTCTCTGAGACCTTGGACAGAAATTCTCTGCTTTCTCCCACCAACCACAGGTGACAAAGGGATTATAATCAGGAGCCCCACCGTACTGTGCCCTGTCTGCTTACATCAAAGACCCAGGGATCGAATTGTGCACAGAAGACTCACCCTATCCAGATAAATACCCCACTGGCAGACTTTCACTATCGACACTACCTCCACTACCCAGCCGTCGCCACACTCCAGGATGCTTTCCGGACCCGCGTGGCAGCTGCGACCAAGATTCACACACGACTGAAGACCCACAGAAGAAGATAAGCGGAACTCTCTGAAACCTTCGACTCCAGGCGCGGCGAACCCAGAGACAGAGTTTCTCGCTTGCTCCCACCAACCACAACCCTCGCCACATTCCAGGACACTTTCTGGACCGAGTGGCAGCTCCGGCCGAGACTCACGCACGACTGAAGACCCACAGAACCAGATAAGCGGAACTCTCTGAGACCTTGGACTCCAGGCTCGCTGGATCCAGGGACATAGTTTTTCTGCTTGCTCCCACCAACCATAGGTGACAAAGAGATTCTAATCAGTAGCCCCACCCTACCATGCCCTGTATGCTTCCATCAACCATACAGGGATCGAACTGCGCACAGAAGACCCACCCTACCCAGATAAATACCCCACTGGCAGACTTCCACAATCAACACTACCTCCACTATCCAGCCTTCGCCAATCTCCAGGGCGCTTTCCGAACCAGCGTGACAGCTCCGGCCGAGACACACGCACGATTGAATACCCACAGAACAAGATAAGCAGAACTCTCGGAGACCTTGGAGTCTAGGCTCGGCAAACACAGGGACAGAGTTTCTTTGCATGCTCCCAGCAACCACAGGTGACAAAGGGATTCTAATCAGGAGCCCCACCATACCGTGCCCTGTCTGCTTACATCAAAGACCCAGGGACCAAATTGCGCACAGAAGACCCACCCTATCCAGATAAATACCCCACTGGCAGACTTTCACTATCAACACTACCTCTACTACCCAGCCGTCGCCACACTCCAGGATGTTTTCTGGACCTGCGTGGCAGCTCCGGCCGAGACTCACGCACGACTGAAGACCCACAGAACAAGATAAGCGGAACTCTCTGAGACCTTGGACTCCAGGCTCGTCGGAGCCAGGGACAGAGATTCTCTGCTTGCTCGCAAGCACAGGTGACGAAGGGATTCTAATCAGGATCCCCACCGGACCTTCAACCATCAACCATCCAGGGATCGATTTGCGCACAGAAGACCCACCGTACCCAGATAAATACCCCACTGGCAGACTTCCACTATCGACACTACCTCCTCGATCCAGGCGTCGCCACACACCAGGATGCTTTCTGGACCTGCATGGCAGCTCTGGCTGAGATTCAAGCATGACTGAAGACCCACAGAAGAAGATAAGCGGAACTCTCTGAGACCTTGGACTCCGTGCTCGGTGGACCCAGGGACAGAGTTTCTCTGCTTTCTCCCAGTAACCACAGCCATCGCCAAACTCCCAATAGTAGTTTCCCAATATTAGTGGGGTAATGTCCAAGCACAACATGGGTTCCAACAAGTAAGAAAGGAGACTTAGGGCAATGATGAGTCATCTCAGGCACGCACTTTTCTTTAACATTTTCTAAGGAGGAGAGAGAGACCACTGAACAGCAGACTATAATTAGGTCTGTTTGTGACCATAGTCTGTCATAATCCTCTGTCCCCCTGAACATGGAACATTTACGAAAGTAATCGGTGAGGGTTTTGGACGGGTGAGTTCCCCTGACCCGATCTGGGGGAATACCGCGCTTCTTCAGCCCCTCAACTATCTTTCCCTGTTTCATTTTCCTCCTGACCTCTTCTACGCACCTGTGTAAAAGACAACCATTTACGCGGCTGTTTGCAAAACTATCTTATCCTGAGCTCTCTCTCTCTCTCTCTCTGTTCATTCACAGCTCGTGCCAGCACAGTGCTGGAGCAGTCTCTTTTCCTTTCACCTGTGAATTCTAAACGTGTGAGTGAGGGATGCCAAGTGAAAGTCTGGAGAGTGAGTGAATAAGGCCTCATTCCTTTGGATACAGGGTCTGAGTGGGCTCCAACCCGCTGTTCCGTGGATCCCGTAACGGCTAAAGGAGACTTGTCCTGCAAGAGACCAATCCGGCAGGGGTTTATATCTGCATTCTAATGCCAAAGGAACCTTAAGATCCCGAGAGAGGTCGGCCTGGCGAGCACCAGAGAGTTTCCCTGGTGCTCTTTATCTGTAACTGTGGAAGCTATCCGCTCCGAGGACTCTCTTGTTCTAAATAACCTGCAAGAGATCTTACACTCTCGTGGCATGAAACTTAGATGGTCTCAGGGTGAGGCTTTGGGGGACATGTCTGTGACATCGGTCCCTGGATGACCAAGCCCACCTGGCCCAAAATCCAGTTCCTGCTTCTAGGGCTCACATAAGAGATAAAAAAAAAAATATTTCCGCTGAGACTTTTGCCATTCTTTTGGCCTTTCACCAGTGCCTTAGTTCTTTTGAAGAAGCTTCAATTGCATAGGAGGCTGTGGATGAATTCCAAAGCTTACAGAAGTTCACGGGGGCGGGGGGGGGGGGGTTGGGGGTTGGGGAGAGAAGTCAGGTACTGCTTCTAAGGATCTCGCTGAAAGCCACTCTCTGCATTTCCTTTGTCCTGCTGAATCTGTTAATTGCTCTATTCATTTTTTATTAGTCTGGCAAGCTGCCCATGAAGTATTTGATGTACCAAACACAGTAACAACAAGTCTCACAATGGAGACTTTACTGGGTCAGCTAATCACAAATTAATGAACAACTGGAGGACAGTGATACAGTGCTACAATGAAATACTATGAGGTACAGTTGTAGACTTACAAACTTTCATGTTTGGGTTTCAGTTATACAATGATCGAGTATACCCATCCCTCCACCAGTGTCCATTCTCCATCACCAATGATCCCAGTAGCCCTCCCACCCCTCCCCACTTCATCACCTCCTAACCCTGCCCTGCCAACGTGGCAAGGCATTCCCTTTTGCTTTTTCTTTCATTTGTGGTGTTGTGGTTTGCAATAGAGGTATTGAGTGGCCATGGTGTTCGGTCTATAGTCTACTTTCGGCACGCATCTCGCATCTCCAGCGAGCGAATCTTCCAAACATCCTCAGGGTCTGCCATCAGTTCCCAGCCCCCCCCCCCCACCCTGCCCTCGTATTCAGTTCCTGAGCCATCTATTGTCCTGCCAGAAACAACCTCCCTTTATCCAGTATGTGCAGTTCCAGGGGCACTCCTTAGGTGGACCACTATTCTTCTCAGGAACTCAAGGATCTGCACAACACCATTAAGAAAGATGACATTAAGGCGCCTTGGACAAAGTCGATACTGTATACCATTTCTCTAAGGCTTAACACTCCTCTTGACTGGGGAGATGTTGCTCGGGCTGTCCTGCAGGGCTCTCCTTTTTCTTCAGTGGGAGGCATTTTATAGAGATGAGTGCCTGGAGGCTGACCACCTTAATGTACGCTCTTGCACCCCACAAACTTGAACCTTGGATCACCTGGTGGGGAGGGAGTAGCCAGGGATCCATACTTCCTGTTACAACAGCAAGCTGGCTTTTGCACCCAAGTCCGTTTATGTGCAAATCAGTCCAGGGAAATGCTAATGCTTGGCACTGATGGGCCCTCTTGTGTGTCTTTAACTTCCCTGCATCAGATAGCAACAGAACTTTTCCCCAACTTTGTTCAAAGGGTCAAAGAAAGTGTGGAGCATAAAGTCTCAGAACCTATTATTCAGAATGAGATGTTACACCAATTGGTCTGGAATGGAGTATCCCCTGAATGTAAGTATGCCTGCGAGGGCATGGGGCATGCTCATTACAAGGATTGGATCAAAACACACACACACACACACACAAACACACGATGTAGGATCATTTTCCCTCCACGAGGCAGCAATGGTTGCTGCCTTGTAGGATCACCGTGTGGGCAAATCTCGCTGCTTTACATGCAGTGTCAGGTAACCGGGGGAAAAACTGTTACAAGAAGGACTCCCCCCCACCCAAAGGGGATCCCTTAAAACCTAAAACCCTATGCCCTCAATGTCAGCAGAGACATCATTGGAAGAAGGACTGCAAGTCCGAAACTCACAATGATGGGTCCGCTCTGAAGAACTTAGCACCCTCAACTTTTTCGTTCGCACCAAAAATTTTCTAGATCATCCCAATAGTCCAGAACTTCCACGGATCCCCATGATTGACAAGAAAACTCTAACTCTCTGTCTCAGAACTAGGGAAAAAATGGTACCATCTAAGCTTTACAACAATATTGCCTTAATTTGTTTTGCTGGCATTATATTAAAAATAGCACTTTCTTGACCCATTTTTAAAAAGGAAGAAACAGTCTGGTCAGGCTGAGAAATGGGGGGACAAAGGTTCCAAGTCAGCAGACAGGGCAAATTTTGCTCTGGCATTAGCCCTTTCCTTTCTCAGTCCATCAGTTTTCTCCCTGCCATTCTCTTTGTTTCTTCTTCTTCTTTTTCTAATTTTTATAAGTGAGACACCATGAGCTACAATTGTAAACTTACAAACTTTGTGCTTGGGTTTCAGTTATACAATGATCAAATACCCAGCCCTCCACCAGTGCCCATTTCCCACCACCACAGATCCCAGTATCCCTCCTACCCCCCATCCTCCCATCCCACCCTGCCTCTGTGGCAGTTCATTCCCCTGTTCATTCCCCTTTGTTCTCTCTCTCTCCTTTTGTGTGTTGTGGTTTGCAAAAGAGGTGTTGAGTGGCAATCATGTTTGGTCTGTAGTCTACTTTCAGCATGCTTCTCCCATCCTGGGAGGATCCTCCCATCATCCTTTATTTGGTGCTCCCTTCTCTATCTGAGCTGCCTTTTCCCCTAACATGTGTGGTTGGCCTCCTAGTCATGGAGCAAACCTCCTGACTCTAATCCCGTCCACTCTTGGTTGTTAGTCTCCTACTTTGTTGCTTTATGTTCCCCAGATGAATGCAAGCAAAATGAGTCAGAAAGAGAGGGATAGACATAGAAAGATCCCTGCCATTCTTAAGTCAGATAGATTGATCAACAATGTATGTGTGCACATGTGCATGTGGTGTTTGTAGCTAATCCATTGTCTGTCTGTCTGTCTGTCTGTCTGTCTGTGTAGACTACTGGAACACTAGAGTTGGTCAAAATCAGAAACAGAAATCCTTAAACCTGGGAAAGCAGCATCATCCATCATGAGAGGCCAGAGTGATGTGCAACCCAGCAATTTAAAAAGTTTAGGTGTTTCTGGACATTGTTAGATCAGATTAAATGAGCATGTTGAGGCTACAGAGAAATAGAAATTCTCAATCTAAAATCTCTTATTTGTAAAAACAGGGGTTGTTAACAGTTGAAATTCTATTGAGCCTCAGACGCTGCACTATCTAGAAAGAGCTGCGGAACTAGCGTCTGAAACTAAAGTGAAATCAGAACTCAGAGAATGCAAGGCTTATCTTATCAGCCTCTGTGAGTCTTAATGAAAAATTAGGCTGTTTTTACAAACAACAGCGATGTAGAAGCCACTAAAACAGAGCTTTCTCATATTTCTAACACTTTTTAAAGTGATTTCTTATGCTGTTATGTCGATTAAAATTTGTTTGCATCTGCATTGGACTGTTAAAATGAAAGTTGAAATAACTGTGGTACCTAAAAACAGGTTAAAAGAGTAATGGTTTGGTTTAAAACATGAGTTGATAGAATTATAAAATTGGTTGCAAACTTACTCTAATACTGTTTTATTTGCTCTCTGAGACTTTTGGTAATTAAAAATTTCTAGAGCTACATAGTAAAGAGTTATAAAGGGTTCATCTCAGATGTCAGCCTGATAGTCTGAAGTCACAGAATTGTGCCTTCACAAAAGTTTTTAAGATACCAGGTTTCCTTGCTGAAGTTTGAGATCAGCTTCATATGTAAGTGGTGGAAAACTGCCCCCTTTGGCTTGGGTGACCCTGCAGCAGAAATGATGCAGCTGCCCCCCCACCCCACTCTCCCTTCTCAGCTGAGGCAATGAGAGCTGAGAATGGAGATGATATGCTGATTATGCTGATTACAGGCTTGAAGTTAATATCTAAGTGTTAAAAGTTTTGAATGCATTTTGAATAGGGTATATCCAGAAAACGAAATATGCATTTGTGGTAAAAAGGAATTTAAAGTTTGAAGTATTACAGCAGAAGAATTTTGCCTCAAGAATTAAGAAAGAAAAGGAGATAAAACAGAAAACCAGAAAGAATATTAGAACTTCATACAGATGTAGACAGAGAGACAGGAAAAGGCCCCCTCCCGAGGCAATGACAAAAGCCAGCTCTGCAGAAAACTGGAAAACAGGAACTAAGGCTGAATAAGACCCTCACCTGGCTCTAGCAACAGACCCAAAGAAGCACCTGCAGGAACAAAAGACCAGGAGAGGAATTTCAAAGGAGACCATCACCACTCCCATCCTCCCTGGTAAAATCCTTAGCAATGGACTTTTTTTTTCTTTTTTTATTAGTGAAAAACCATGAGGTACAGTTATAGGCTTACAAATTTTGTGCTTGGGTTTCAGTTATACAATGATCAAGTGCCCATCCCTCCACCAGTGCCCGTCATCCATCCCCATGAGTCCCAGCATCCCCCCCACCCTCATCCCCCCTCCCCGTCCCATCCTGCCTCTGTGGCAGGGTATTCCCCCTTGTTCTCTCTCTCTTCTTTTGGGTACTGTGTTTTGCAAGATAGGCTTTGAGTGGCAATCATGTTTGGTCTATCGACTACTTTTAGCATGCTTCTCCCACCCTGGGAGGACCCTCACAACACCCTTCATTTGGTACTCTCTTCTCTATCTGAGCTTCCTTTTCACCTAGAGCCTGTGGCTGGCCTTCCATTCATGGAGCAAAATTCCTGGTACTAATCTCAGCCATTCCTGGGTGTTACTCTCCCTTTTTGTTGCTTTATGTTCCCCAGATGAATGCAATCTTTCTGTGTCTATCCCGCTCTTTCTGACTCATTTTGCTTAACATGATACTTTCCATGTAGTACCACTTATATGTAAATTTCATAACTTCATCTTTTCTAACAGCTACATAGTACTCCATTGTGTAAATGTACCAAAGTTTCTTTAACCAGTCATCTGTTCTTGGGCACTCAGGTTTTTTCCAGATTCTGGCTATTGTAAAGAGTGCTGCAATGAACAAACAATTGCAGATGTCACTTCAACTATACCTTTTTGCCTCTCTGGGATATATTCCCAGGAGTGCTATAGCTGGGTCAAATGGCAGATTAAATTCTAATTTTTTGAGAGTCGTCCATACTGTTTTCCAAAAGGGTTGTGATGTAGGCAGGTAGATAGGGAAAGGCTCTCTGCAATGAAACAAAGTCTCGTAGAAGAATTCTAGGACCAACCCACCCTGTGGAGACAGAGAATAAGGACTTGATAAGACCATCCCCAGACCCTGAAGATATGGGCCTCCTCCCCATGAAATTCCTCCTTTCCGAGAACCCCCCTTTCAATCCGGTTGACTCCAGCGACCCAGCCCCAAGGAGATTCCAGGACATTCCAAGTCAGATGATTCTCGAACCCCCTTTCAATCCGGTTAACTCCAGCGACCCAGCCCCAAGGAGATTCCAGGACATTCCAAGTCAGATGATTCTCGAACCCCCTTTCAATCCGGTTGACTTCAGTGACCCAGCCCCAAGGAGATTCCAGAACATTCCGAGTCAGAAGGATCTATAAGAACCAGCTCGAGAGCCCACTTGGCGCTCTCTCCACCCTCGGAGAAGCCCGCGTTCCCTCTGGACGCGTTACTCTCTCTCTCTTCCTCTCCATTCCCCCGCTTATCTGCTCATCCCTTCCTCTCCCTCTCCAAAAGCCTCCAAATAAAACCTGTTACTTCACTGCTCGTCTACTCCTGAAATTCTTTTCTGCGAGCGAGACAAGAACCCCAGAAACCTCAGGTAAGGCTTGGGACTGGTCTCTCCTTTCCTGCAAAGAGCAAATTCTCACCCCAGCTTGAGTCCGTGGCTCCCCGAGCAATCGGGTGGCGGGGATTAACTCCCGTGCAGAGAAGACCAAGCGGACTTCAGGTGTGGCTTGACGGCCACCTCGTGGGGCTGGCGGGGCTCAGGCCCGTGCCGAGCAGGTGCTCACTGCAGACTTTACCGGTCCTAGCCTACCCAGGGTTCCGGGTGGCAGAGGTGGGTGGGGAGAAAGTGGCCGTCTTTCTCCTCCCCACTTCACATAAGTCACCCGTGGGGCCCACCGACATCAGTTGGACCAGCCAGCATTCCCACCAGCAGTGAAGGAGGGTCCCTTTCTCGCCACATCCGCGCCAGCACCAGTTGCTTTTGTTCTTGTGGATGTGGGCCAGTCTCTGTGGTGTGAAATGATATCTCATTGTGGTTTTGATCTGCATCTCTCTGATGATTAGTTTTTGCCTGGGAAGAAGCCCCAAGTGTGGGCAGGTTGGAGAAACTCTATAAAGGCTGCCTTGAACAAAGGAAGCGCGAGCATATTCTGCCTGAGCTCACGTGCTGCTTGTGCCCATGTGGCCAAGCACATGTGGGAGGAGCTCATGTATCACCCTCATCTCCCCTCTTGAGATGTGTTCTTTCATGCTTTTCTGTTTAATGCTAGGATGTGTGTAGGGGCTCTCTTCACCCTTGGAGAAGCCCGTGTTCTCTCTTGGGTTCGTTACTCTCTCTCTCTCCGTCTCTCTGTCTCTCTCTTTCTCTCTCTCCCTCTGTACCTAAAAAACATCCTCCAAATAAAATCTGTTACTTCAACTTCACTGTTACTTACAAACAAACAAATAAACAAACTAACAACAGATACCGGACCCCTGGCAACAACGCTGGCAGGTGGGAGCTCACGGGTTTCTGCCTCGCCCCATACTGGACCTAGTGTCAATAATATGCACTTAATTTCCACACTTCTTGGCAAAAACCTGTTTCTTAACTCTTATTGTCCCCCCAGTTTACTCTTCACATTTAAGATGAACTCTCCTGGCTCCTTCCCAGAACCCGCTTCTTCCCAGCAGCGCACACTTCTCCTCTCCCTCTTGGCTACCTCTGGTATACTCCCTGGCCAAAACACTATTCCTGACTGCCCAAGACTTTGCCATCCAGCTGCACGGAATGATTTACTCTACAACGTCATCCCTGATGATATGGTAGTGTCAAATGAACTCCCTGGCTGAAGTCATGGACTTAATGGACTTAATTTCAACAGACAAAACAAAGTGGGGGGAGGGGGGGCGGGAGGTTCTGTGTGTTTCCTGATGAACAATGTTGTGATTTTATTAATGAACATGGGATAATTTGAGGGTTATTTCTAGAATATGGTTAAAAGTTGTGATAATCTTAAGGAACGCTTCAATAATCACTTCTCTTGGCCTCAGTCTCACTTTGGATATTTGCCTCCATCAATTCACAGTCCTGCAATAGGAGCCCCTAACAACCAATTCTTCTACATGTGACAACTCCCAACTATAACATACGAGTGTACATATATTGCCTTTTCATTTCATTTTATATTGCTTTTCTCTTTCCTGTATGTCCTTTTCATGGTTGATATTTAGAGCAACGGCCTTTTGTATGGGCACAGGAAGATAGTGCCATGTTTTTATACCATGGGAGTTAAATGATTCAGAATATTATTTATTCCTGGACATGTCATATTCACTTGACTTCAGCCTCAGTTGCCCCCAATTCCTACCACCTAAAAACAGGGTTCCAGCGAAGGGACTGTATAGGCCAAGGAAAAACTTCAAGCTATCCTGGCATCAAAATGGGATAGGCCAAGTGCCATAAAACTTATAAGACCATGGCCGGGGACAAATTCTGTCATGATCCTAAAGAAGTGACAGGGCAAGGGCCATGCTAGGGTTGGGAAGGACTACTCTGGCCTAAGGACTGTAATCTGACACGGAGAGGTTTCCAAGAATAGCCACCTTTAAGCTTACTGTATCTCTTAAAGTGTTCATACAAAATGACTATAAGTTAATTTAAAACGATAGTTTAAATGTATTACTAGCAAAGGAAATGAGGTGGCAAAATACCCTTAAAAGAAATGAACCCTTTATGATCTTTCTATTATTTATGCTCTTAGCCTTTGAATTAAATAAAAAGGGGAGATATGGATATGGTGCCAGACACTGGTGAAGATAAGACCCGACCTTGCAAAATGGCCCAGAAGCAAAGCCTCAGAAGAGGGAGTATCTGGGCAAAGTTAGCAAGAACAGAGTGTCAGTGTTCGCAACCTCAAGTGTTCAGCCTTGAGCCTCACTCGACTTCCAGGTCACATGAGCCCAAGACACAGAAACTGTCATGTATGCTTAGCAAGTCATCCTAACTGCAGCATCTAGCCTATATTGGGATTGAACCAGGGCCAAGCAGAGTTGGAGATGTGATAGGCCAATAATGCTGAACTTTCTGTGATTGGACCATCCATTTATATTGAAACTGCCTATAGAATATGTGTGTATTTGGCAACAGTGGACAGCCATCAGCTGCTCCCAGAGGGTGTTTTCTCTATGTGCACGTTATCCTTCATCCCAGGTCTTCCCGGACCTGATGCACGTGTCCGAGCACCGTTTGGGGAAAAACTGTTCCCCAACAAGGCACCCACTTTTCTTTCACATTTTCTTATGAGGACAGCGAGAAAAGAAGACTGAAAATAGACCTGTTTGTGGATAACTCAGTGACCACAGTCTGTCATAATCCTCTTGTCTTCCATTATCAAAAAGTCCAACAGCATACACCTTTCCACCAATCACAAAAGTGACTGCATAGTCGTCAAAAGTCATTGGTACATATTCAGATGGAAATGTGTTTGTTGTCTAGAATTTCAAGAGACATATTTTACTAATGGCACCATCATCCACAACACACACTTAATTGTGTGCATTGCTAAAAAAGCTTTGATCTCACTTTACTCCAAATTCAATGATGACTTCAGTTTCTTTACTGGGTCCTAAAGGAGCTCTTTTAAAGGCTTCTTGAAAAAATCTGCTTTTGTTAAACTGGGTCAAGATCTCCCCAGAGGAATCACACAAGCCCTCTAGTGTCAATGCAATAAGCAAAGGATCTTTATTGACTAATTCGAGCTAGAGCCCTTGTCTGGCTCACCAACACAGAGGCAGCTTCCTCAGAATGAGCAACCCCTTGCCACGGGGGCACAGGAATTTATCTTCCAGCGTTACATAATGGGGGATTATCTTTGGCAACAATCAAGGGGGCTTTCCAGCTATTTGGCAGTTTCTGATTGGAGGCAAGGTGAGGCAATTGTCAGGGATCTCTCCAGTCCTTTCTGTTTGGTTGTCCTGGCCAGCCACATCACTTTGGGGAAATCGTATCTCAGGAAAACCGTAACATAAGCCTAATAAACTCAAACTTAGGCTTGGCTCCTTATTGAGCCTGTCATAGCACTGCCTTAACCCCTTTATCTTTCCCTTTCAATGGTATGAATTCCCTATGCTGTTGTCTTCTCATGAAGTTCTAACTTTCTTTCACATCTGAATCATAATTGAGCTAGACAGAATATTTTTGGTGAGGTGTTCATTTCCTTTAGTTTTGTAACTATATTCCTCCATCAGTTACTCTTCTGGCTCACCGAGTCTCATAGATCTGCTGTTAAATCTTACGGCCTTTCCATTGTACATACGTTCTTTTCTTGATCTTCCTACTTTCAGGATTGTCTCTATTTTTGGATTTTGTCATGTTGAATACAGTGCGTCTTTGAGATTTTTTTAGTCAACTTTATTTTCGCTGCAACCCTTCTGGCCTCTTGACATCTGTGCCTGTAATTCTCTAAAGTAAAGTAAAAGTAAAGGCCCTCCCATTGATCATCGATTTGCTCGAGCGGGCCCAGTAACATCTCCATTGGAGACTTTGTTGTTACTGTGTTTGGCATATCAAATACGTCACAGGGAGCTTGCCAGGCTCTGCCGTGCGGGCGAGATACGCTCCATAGCTTGCCGGGCTCTCCGAGAGGGGCGGAGGAATCGAACTCGGTTCGGCCATGCTGGCTGCGTGCACGGCAAATGCCCTACCGCTGTGCTATTACGTCTACGGCCATACCACCCTGAACGGGCCTGATCTCGTCTGTAATTCTCTACTACGGGAAATTCTTATTGATTGTTTCTTTAACTATTGTTTCATAATCAAAATTGTCTTTCCTTTTTCAAGGACTCTGGTGATTTTTATGGTATTCCTCTTGAATGAATCTCATAGTCCTCTGGTTTCCTGTTAATTTATTTCAGATTTTGGCCTACCTACTATTGTTTCCTTGGGAATCCTCCTTCTTATCTTATAGCTCCTTCATTTTTTGCTCCAGAGCTGCTGCTCCTACTTTGCTATTTGGAGTATTTATTGCGTTTTTTTTTTATATCACATGGCATGCTCTTCATTTGTGATTTCTGATTACAGAAGTTTTCTCATTTTAACTTCTATATTTCTTTTACTTTGATGACTACATATGTCAAAGTTTCATTGAGTTCATTAAATATACTCATCAAGCGCTCACTAATTTTTTGCCTGAGGATCTACTGGACTGGTGGTGCTCTTGTCTCGGGCATTATACTTTCAGCTCACCGAAACTTGGTGGTTTCTTTTAAGTGTTTTCCCACATTTCCCTAGTGTTATTGCCGTGTTGGGGTGAGACTTTGTAGTTAGATTCCCTGAAAGATGCTTCTCTGTCCATCTTTTTAATTTTTTTATTATAGGGTACCTTACTTTTATCTTTTATTGTTTTATTTTTGTTAGTGAAACACCATGAGGTACAGTTATTCACTAACAAGTTTTTGTACTTGAATTTCAGTTATAAAATGGTCCAGCACCCCTCCCTCCACCAGTGCCCATTCTCCATCACCAATGATCCCAGTAACCCTCTCACCCCTCCAACCCCTCCACCCCCATCCCATCCCGCATCTGTGGAAGTCCATTCCCTTTTGTTCTCTCTCTCTCTCTCTCTCTCTTTCTCTCTCTCTCTCTCTCCTTTTTACGGCTGAGGTTTGCAAAAGAGGCATTGAGTGGCAAACATGCTCGGTCTATAGTCTACTTTCAGCATGCATCTGCCATCCTGTAAGGATCCTCCCAACACCCTTTACTTGGTGTTCCCTTCTCTGTCTAGCTGACCTTACCCCTAGCATGTGCGACTGTCCTTAAAGCCATGGAGTAAACCTCCTGTAACTTATCTCCACTATTCTAGAGTGTTAGTCTCCTATTTTGTTACTTTGTATTCTCCAGATGAATGCAATCTTTCATGTCTGTCCCTGTCTTTCTGACTCATTTCACTAAGTGTGATAATTTCCATGTAGTACCATTTGTAAGTAAATTTCATGACTTCCTCTTTTCTAACAGATGCACAGTACTGCATTGTAGAGATGTACCAAGTTTCTTTAACCAGCCATCTGTTCTCAGGCACTCGGATTTTTTCCCAGATTTTGGTTATTGAGAACAGTGCAACAATGAACATAGATGTGCAGATGTCATTTCAGCTATACTTTTTTGCCTCTCCAGGATATATTCCCAGGAGTGGTTTTGCTGGACCAAATGGAAGCTCTATTTTTAATTTTTTGAGAATCGTCCATACTGTTTTCCAAAAGGGCTGGACCAGTCAGCATTCCCACCAGCAGTGAAGGAGAGTCTCTTTCTCGCCACATCCACGCCAACACAGGTTGTTTTTGTTCTTTTGGATGTGGGCCAGTCTCTCTGGTGTGAGATGATATCTCATTGTTCTTTTGATCTGCATTTCCCTGATGATTAGTGATGTAGAGCATTTTCTCATGTACCTTTTGGCTATTCGGATTTTTTCTTTCAGAAAGTTTCTGTTTATTTCATTACCCCAGTTTATAAGGGGTTGGATATTTTCTTCTTCTGGAGTTCACTTAGCGCTTTGTATATCCTTGATATCAACCCCTTATCAGATGGCTATTGGGTGAGTACCCTTCCCCAGTCTGTAGATTGTCTTTGTATTCTGGTCTCTATACGTTTTGAGGTGCAGAAGCTTCTTAATGTATGATAGTCCCATTTGTTCATCTCTGTTTCCATTTGGTTGGTCACTGGAGTGTCATCTTTTTTTTTTCCTTTTAATTTTTATTAGTGAAACACCATGAGGTACAGTTGTAGACATGCAAGTTTTTGTGCTTGGGTTTCAGTTGTACAATGATTGTGTATCCATCCCTCCCCCAGTGCCCGTTCTCCACCTTCAATGTTCCCAGTATCGCACCCCGCCACTCCCCCATCCCACCCCACCCCTGTGGCAGGGCATTCCCTTTTGTTTTCTCTCTCCTTTTGTCTGCTGTAGGTTGCAAAAGAGGCATTAAGTGGCAATCGTATTCGGTCTATAGTCCACTTTCAGCATGCATCTCTCATTCTGGGAGGATCCTCCCCACACCCTTTATTTGGTGCTCCTTTCTGTATCTGAGCTGCCTTTACCCCCAGTATGTGCATCTGGCCTCAAAGTCATGCAGTGAACAACCTGGTATTATCTCGGCTATTCTTAGGTGTTAGTCTCCGATTTAGCACTTAATATACCCCAGATAAATGCAATCTTTCTATGTCTGTCCCTCTCTTTCTGACTCATTTCACTTAGCATGATACTTTCCATGTAGTACCACTTATATGTAAATTTCATGACTTCGTCTTTTCTAACAGCTACAAAGTACTCCATTGTGTAAATGTACCAGAGGTTCTTTAACCAGTCATCTGTTCTCGGGCACTCAGGTATTTTCCAGATTTGGGCTATTATGAACAGTGCAGCAATGAACATAGAAGTGCAGAGGTCATTTCAACTGTACTTTTTTAGCTCTCCTGGGTATATTCCCAGGAGTGCTATTCCCAGAAATGGCAGCTCTATTTCTAATTTTTTGAGAATCGTCCATACTGATTTACAAACGGGCTGAACCAGTTGGCATTACCACCAGCAGTGAAGGAGAGTCCGTTTCTCGCCATATCCGCGCCAACAGCGGTTGCTTTTGTTCTTTTGGATGTGGGCCAGTCTCTGTGCTGTGAGATGATATCTCATTGTGGTTTTGATCTGCATCTTCCTGATGATTGGTGATGCGGAGCATTTTCTCATGCGCCTTTTAGCCATTCGGATTTCTTCTTAGGGAAACTTTCTGTTCATTTTGTCACCCCTTTTTTTGGTGGAGTTATATGTTTTCTTCTTGTAGAGTTCAACCTGTGCTTCGTATATCCTTAATATCAACCCCTTGTCGGATGGGTATTGAGTAAATATCCTTTCTCATTCTCTAGATTGTCTTTGTATTCTGGTCACTGTATCTTTTGAGGTGCAAAGCTTCTGAATTTAAGATAGCCCCATTTGTCTATCCCTCTTTCCACTTGGTTAGTCAGTGGAGTGTCCTCTTTGAAGATACCGTTAGCGTAACATCTTGGAAGGTTTGCCGACCGCGTCTTCAATAGACCTTAAGGATTTTGGTCTGATGTTGTGATCTTTAATCCATTTTTATCTGACTTTTGTGCATGGTGTTAAGTAGAGGTCTAAGCCCACTTTTTTTGCATGTGGTTGTCTAGTTATGCACGCACCATTTGTGAAGAGGCTTTCCTTTCTGCACTTCACATTTCTTGCTCCCTTATTAAAGATTAGATGTTTGTGGGAAGCCAAGAGCCCTCTTATGGACCCTAGCCATGGTTCCCATATTAGGAACTGCTTAGGACAGACATTGGTGACAGTTTCCCAGGGCTTCCTGACCTCAGTGGATGCCTGATCTATAGCAAAATGGCATCAGCCTGACAGTTATCTTATCTGGCCTTATCTATATAACCTCCAGGATGCATCTACTGCCCTAAGACCCTTTGATATACAAATGTAAAGCTCAGGATGCACCTACTGCCATAAGACCCTTTGATGTACAAATGTTTACCTTGAATGATAGGTAAAGCTCTTGTTACTGACCATTCCGTTTATGGTTATATTGCTTCTGCTCCTGACTGGGCTGTTCCGACCCCATATAAACAGCCTGTAGCCCCCAATAAAGTTCTGTCCCTTTTTCTCTCTGTTCCTAAACTGTACTCTGTCTCTTGTGTCTTGTGTTCATTCGTTTGGTCCCTCCTTGCACCATCGGATCAATCCTTGGGCCACGTTCGTGGGTCAGAGAGTGGTTAGTGGGGTCCCCTGCAACTGGCACCCACGCGGGGCGGTGTCTAGGTGACCACCTCAGAACTCCCCTCCAGGAGCAGCAATCGGCGGCCATTGGGACACACGGAAAGGTAAGTGCGTGCCTAATCAAAATCCCCACCTCGTGATCGAGACCGAGGGGGCAGTATCAGGGGAGAATTGAGTGTTCAGTCTCATAATAGGTATATGAGACGGTCACTGGGTTGGATAAGGCACCCCCGCGCTCCCTTGTTGTGTCCTTTGTGGAATAGGTGTGTGAGTGAATGAGCGGTTAGAGGTGTCCTCGCTTCTGATTCAAGTCTGTGGTTCCAAGGCTGGGCACCCTTAAGGTTCCTGAAAAGGCTATGGAATCCGGTTGGGCTGTCTGTGGTTCCACAGGAAACATGTGGTCAATGGTAGTGCTGACTTAGACGTCGGCCGTAAGTCACTTTTGGCTGATCCACTATGGCTGTTTCCCACTGGCCAGACAAGCACCTGAATGGGCCCCTTTGCCGGGCCTCCCCCGTGTCTTGCATCTGTTTTTCCCAGGTATTCACGCAGGGCTTCAGCCTTCCAGTGACCCAACTCCTGTCTCGTCTCTATTCATGATTTTTCTTTTCTGCCTTCTAGTCCTTCTGTCTGTGTCACAATTGAGTGTTCAGTCTCATATAAGGTATATGAGATGGTCACTGGGTTGGATAAGGCACCCCCTGCGCCCCTTTGTCCTGTCCTTTGTGGAATGCGTGTGCGAGTGAATAAGCGGTCAGAGGCGTCCTCACCTCTGATTGAGTCTGTGGTTCCACGGCTGGGCACCTTAAGGTCCGCGGAAAGATACGGAATCCGGTTGGGCTCTCTGTGTTTCCATGGGAAACATATGGTCTGTGGTGGTGCTGACTTAGACGTCGGCCGTAAGTCACCTTTGGCTGATCCACTACGGCTAAGTTTCCCACTGGCCAGACAAGTACCTGATTGGGCCCCTTTGTCGGGCCTCCCCCGTGTCTCGCGTCTGTTTCTCCGAGGGATTCACGCAGGGGACAGCCTTCCAGTGACCCATCTTCTGTCTCGTCTCTCTTTATGTCTTGTCTGCCTTCTGTTTCTTTCATCTGTCTTACTCCTTCTCTCCTTCCTTTATTTCTCGTTTTCTATATACATCTGTATCTGTACCTTTGAACTTAGCAAGAAGGAATAGTTTGTTCATGGTTTAAAGACCTCCTTTAAGCACCGAGGAATCTAGGTAAAGAAAAAGGACCTTGTCAATTTCTTTCTTCTTGAAAATGTGTGTATAAGAAACCTAGGGGCCGTGACTGTCTTAAATCCCCATCCTGGCCTTTTCCAACTGGCAATGAAATTTAGAGACCTTCTTAAAGGGCTACTGCCCTTCTGCTCCTCAGTCCCCAGCCCTTCTCTGCCTCCCTCTATCCCCTCCCCCTCTCTCAGCCCAAATTTGTTTTGGGTGGCCCGGTGAGTGGGCCCATCTCTTTCCCCCTTTCTTCCTTCTGAACCCAATCTTGTTTCGGGTGGCCCGGTTAGTGGGCCAATCTCTCTCCCTCTCACTCTCTCAGTCATTTTCTCCGCTACTTACCCCCGTCTCCTTTCCCTGGCATGGCGTTTCCTCCCTGCGGGCACGGATCGAGCACTTAAAGGCCACTAGGGCACTCGCCGCTAGAAGTCTCCCGTGACAGGATGAGGGGGTCACAGCCACGATTACCAGAACAAAATCGCGTCCCCCGCAGAAGGAAAAACTGTGCATCGTTAGGTACACATCAGTTAAGCAAATTCACGTCCCCACATTTGAAAACGCAGCCTTTCTCTTTCCCCCTCCATCCGCCAACCTTTCTTTCCACCTTGGGAAATTCCCTTAGCAAAAGGGAACTCTTTGCTGTGGGTCTTAAGGACTCTCTCCCGGTTCCAGTTACTTAGCACTACAGAGTAGCTTTGTCATGTTAAATGAGATTGAAAAAATGAAAAAAAAACTTGGGAGTGCTGGAATGATTTCTATCAGACCCTCGACCCAGGAGAGGTCCCCGGAGCCTTGTAAATGATGCCCTGCACATAAGGCATTTTCAGAGGCCTTCTTACGAGAGAAAAGCCTCTCAGGCCTCCTCTCCCGTGAAGAAGCCCATGTCCAAGTGCCCTGCGGTTACTATCCCCATGCTGATTTCTGAGGCTAATGTTCCTCACTTATACCCAGTTATTAAGGACAATCCCACAGAATCACCCTCTGCCCCACACCATGACTCCCCTTTTGTTCTATCCCCTGAGGATGAGGCAGACCTCCAGCAGGAGCCTTCCGGATATCAAGAGCCCAAATGGCCCCCACACCTCCCTACCTTTTCTTCCTGACCTCCCCCTTACAACCCTAAAATGAATTTGCAAGAGATAATTGACCCCTCTTTGGCTGCAGAATCTCAGAGCTAAGCATTGCTAATTAGTAACTTGATCTGGAAAACCTGGCGCCAGGAGAAGACCTGGAAGAAGGGAACCCCTGAAAGTGAAAATCACGTGCACGCCCTTCGGGCAAATTCGGGAACCTTAAGTGTAACTGGTGAGTGTGGTGTAAGTGGAGGACCCGTGTAAGTGGAGGACCGGTCCGAACGAGTGTAGGAGTGTGATCTGTGCGTGTGTTCCTAGTGTGTGTATTGTCTTAATATCTTTCTCCTAGTTCTGTTTGTTAAGATTGTTTGACATGGGTCAGAATCGATCGATCCCCAAGGCTTTAATTCTTGATCACTTTTCTGAGATCCACAGGAAAGCTCAGGATCTGGGCTTGAGGGTCAAGAAAGGTAAGTTTGGCATTTACTGTTCATCAGAATGGCCTTCCTTTGGTGTGGATTGGCTCCAACAAGGCTCCTTGTCATGTGGCTCCAGTAAAAGGGGTAATCTGTAGAAAATCTGCGGTGAAGGTATACTCCCTTAGAAATCTCTAGTGGGCATGGGGAAGGAATGTGATAACTTCTGTGTGAATGATGTCTGCAAAGAGGCACCCCTCCTTTGTCTGTTTTGCCTCATCCTCCACTAGGGGAGGGACAGGAGGAAGCCCACTAGTGAGAAAGACTCTGGGAATCTAAGGCAGTCAATTTCCAGGCATAAGATACTTTTCCCCATGCAGGTCTAACTAGAAGATCAGCTAGAGGTCAATTGAAATGCTAATGAAGGCAGTTCAGACCAAAAAAAAGGGTAAAAGGCCAAAGTAAAGGCCAATTTACAGGGGGTTAGAATCCCCCTGGGAGAGGCCAAAGTGATAGACCTGGAAAAAAGTTTTGCCAAGGAACCATTAAATATAGATTATTGCTTGCAATTAGAAAAACATCCTAGGAGCAACCAACTAGGCAGTTTAGATAAAGAGTATCTTGTTGACCTCTGTAACACCTTGTGGCCTGAATATAGTGGGGAAAGATAGCCATTAAAGGCAGTTTGCATAACCAGATTATTTTGGAGTCAGAACTTTGCAGGTAAACAAAAGAAATAGCAGTATCAAAGCAGAGGAGGCAGGAAAATGCAAGATCTTATGATTAACTGTCATCAGAAACAAAGAAGTGTGTCATCACTAAGGAGCCTATCCCCATGTCTGATAAGCATCTCCCTGCCACAGAATTAGCCTGGGCTAAAACACGGTAACATCTTTGTGATAGTTTATTTTGCCGGCTTATATGAACAAGTGCTTTCCTGACCCAATTTTAACAGCAGGAGACTGGCTGTTTAGGCTGGGAAATGGGGAGCAGTGGTCCCAATCGGCTGATAAGGTTTCTTCGCCCTGGGGACTGCCCCTTCCTTTCTCAGACCATCAGTTTCTCCCTGTCATTTTTTGAAGGGTCAGATTAATTGATCAACTGCAGATGTGTGCACATGTACGTGTGGTGTTTTAGTCAGTTCATTGTCTGTCTGTCTGTCTGTCTGTCTGTCCGTCCATGTGGAATTATCGAGTGTTAGAACCAGGCTGAAATCAGAAGTAGAAATTTTAGGGAAGTTAGTGATATGCAACCCAGTGACTTAAGAAATGCAATTGTTTTTGGAACCTGTTAGACAAGGGTTAATCCTTATCAGAAGGTTGAGCCTACAAGAGAAAGCAGAATTCTCAATCTAAATTTCTTAGTAGAATAACATTTATGATTATGTGATTAACAGCTGAAGTCCTTTTGAACTTAGGAATCTTGTGCTATCTAGAAGAGCTATGGAACTAGAGCCTGAAATCAGAGTTAAGGGAAAGCAAGACCTTATCTTACAAGCCTCAGCTAACTTTTATGAAACAGAAGCCATTAAAATGAAGTTTCCTTCTTTTCCTAAACAGTGGCAATTTATAGGATAACAATTGGATTTGTCCATTCTCCCTTGACAGAGGGAGCTAAGGTTTATCAGGTTACACCCATCACAGTTCTCCTGAGTCACTTCCATTCCTTTGTTTTTCCGTAACCACTTCTCTATGCTCTCCTCCCCAACCAGTTAATCAGTTTTCCCCCTAGTCAGAATGGTTAATTTGTAAGATCAGATCTTTCTAGGACACTGAACTTGCATTGTAAATTGTGAGTCGATCTGCTAAGTGAGAATCTGTCCTAGAAGAATGTCCTGACTAGTTTGGATGAGGCTAAACATTTTTCCCTTTCAAACTGCCTTCAGTAAATAATTTCAGTATACTGCAAGAGGCAGCTTCCCTTATCTCACAGAGCAGATCTCAGGTGCTAGCCAGGCCTGATCTTTGAGATGTAGATTCCAAGCTCTAGCAGACTGGTCTTTGATGTGCTAATCCAAGTGCTTGTAGCTTGTAAAAGATGAGGCCAAAATTACTGGCCTGCAGATGTAAAGAAGCAATGTATGTTTTCCTGCCTCAATGTTCTTTCTCCTTTTGATGACATCACTGTATTGCCCCTTCATAGGTACCATGATCTATATGAGGAGATTTCAGGGCTCTCTACTAGGAGGTCTGAGGGAACAGGGGAAACATGCTTGAGAGAACCTGAGTTTCTTTTATGGGATATAATGAGACTGTAAGAATGGGCTGGGAGAGGCAGAAGAGATACGAGAGTGAATGGAATAAACTGCAACTAGGGTCAAGCAGACTGGCCATAAGGTTTCCTTCCTTTTCCTGCCCGTCACCATCCACCTCCCTGGAGTGGGGGAAACTACCGAATGTGGGCGGTGGGAAAGATAGATTGCTGCCACCCTTTTTGTGTTCACACAGGAATTCAAATATTTTCTTATACTAATATCAAAGTTTGGTAAAAAATCCAAAGGGCTTTTTCTGTGTCTGAAAGCATGTTTGTATATTTGTGGAATTGTTAAAGATATCTGGTATAGAAAGCTCATGATTTTAAATAATTAAGGTACAAGAACTATTGAAATTAAGCCAAAGAAGTTTTTATCATGTTTTATAAAAATTGATCATAGGTCTTATATTGTTATGTTAATGTACATGTTTGTATCTGCATTGGATTAGAATGTTTGATCTTGAAGGAGTTAAAATAACTATGACACATGAAAACAGGTTCAAAAAAGTAATGGTTCAGTTTAAACATGAGTTTCTAGAGTTATAAAATTGGTTGCAAAATTTGTCCTACCAGTGCTCTATCTGATCTCTGAGACTCTTGGTAACTAAAATTTCTAGAACTACTAAAAGTGATAAAGTGGGATAATCTCAGATGTCAGCCTTCTATAATGGTCTCTGAGAATGGAGAATTTCATGGAAAATGTGGGAAATTTTACTAACTACATTGTTAATCAACCTTCCAGTGTCTGAATGTATGTGCTATTATTTTGATAACTTTATTTCATGAAAAGCCTTGTCACCAGGTATCAACCTGGCCCTGGTCTTCAGAAAGCTTTGTACTCAAGTGTGAAATACTTAGTGTTTCATAATAATCTGAGTGCCTTAATCTTTTGTATTTGTGTTTTCCTGGAAATCAGAATTTTAAGATGTTTTCTGGTTAATTTCTAATGTAAAGTGATCTTTTGCCCAGTGAATATACCTTGTAAGAGCTTTAATTGAGCATTTTTTAAGGCTATTTGAATACCTATGGAAGCATTGCATAGTATAGTTTTTGTTAAGTGAGATTAAGATAAGGTCAGCACCATTTCTGCCTCCTCTCCAATCTGGCTCTGCAGACGCCCCCTGGGCCCTAGTGGTCGGCTCCTTTGACCCCGACCGAGGATGCCTGATGGCTCTGCTGAGTGACAGTCCTGACTCCTCATCTCGCTGCCTCTGTTTTCGACTCCTCTTCACAGTTCTGTATGACTGTTCTGGTGGTCCCCGTATTTTGTACCACCCAACTTCCACCCTTTATGATTACTGGTCCCTGCGCGATGTTGCCACACCCCACCGACTCCACCAGGAGCTTGTCACTGCCCTCATCATCGCTGTCCTGTTCACCCTTGGCCTTGCGGGCACCAGTTCAGGCATCACCACCCTGACCTCACAGCACTCCGGTTTAGCTACACTTCGTGTCGCCGTGGATACCGATTGGGAGCGCCTTGAACAATCCATCTCTCACCTGGAGGACTTGCTGACCTCTGTTTGCGAGCTTGCTCTTCAAAACCACTGAGGACTGGGCTTGCCCTTTATGAAAGAGGGGGGATTGTGTGCTGCCTTGAGGAAGGAGTGTTGCTTTTATGTTAACCACATAATCGCCTTTTTTTACTAACTAAAAAAAGTGGGGTGATAAAAACTCCATGCAAGAACTCAGGGAAGGTTTGGAGCGGAGACACCGGCAATGTGAGTCTTCTAGCTCTGGGTGGGCCCTGAACACTCTACTTCCTTACTTTTTGCCACCCTTGTGTCCCCTGACTGCCCTTTTATTGATTGCTACAGTGGGCCCCTGCATTTTAACCGAGTTCTTGCTTTTGTTAGACAACAGATAGCTTGTCTATCTGCCAACCCCATACAGGTGCACTATATTCGCCTGGCTATGGAAGATGCTAGGCTGTCACAGGCCTCCACTGGGTCAGTTGAGCTCCCCGGCCGGTCTATCAAATGGACCTTCCCATCGCGGGAGTAGTGGTGTCAGACCTGCTCCCTGCGCCCCGTTATTTTCTTATTGGAGTCAGTCAGTTGCAAGGCAAAGCACTGCAAGGGATGGCCCTGTGGCCAGTTTCCGACTCCCTGAAAAGGAATGTTGGGTCCGCATGGAGGTTTCTCGGTTCCTGCCTTTTTCCACACTTCCTTTCTAGCCAGGAGAATTGAGGGTTGGGTATCTCATCCTCCCCTCCACAAAACAGAGGTAATTTGCAATCTCGGGGAGACCCAGCCAATACCTCCCTGAATGAGGCTTTTATATAATATCGAAGGGGGAGATGTGGGAAGCAAAGAGCCCTCTCATAGACCCTAGCCGTGGTTCCCATGTTAGGAACTGCTTGGGACAGACATTGGTGACAGTCTCCCAGGGCTTCCTGACCTCAGTGGATAGCTGATCTATAGCAAAATAACATCAGGCTGACAGTTATCTTATCTGGCCTTATCTATAGCAACCTCCAGGATGCACCTACTGCCCTATGACCCTTTGATATACAAATGTAAAGTTCAGGATGCACCTACTGCCATAAGACCCTTTGATATACAAATTTAAGGCTCAGGATGCACCTACTGCCATAAGACCCTTTGATGTACAAATGTTTACCTTGAATGATAGGTATAGCTCTTGTTACTGACCTTGCCATGTATGGTTATATTGCTTCTGCTCCTGACTGGGCTACCCCAACCCCATATGAACAGCCTGTAGCCCCCAATAAAGTTCTGTCCCTTTTTCTCTCTGTTCCTAAACTGTACTCTGTCTCTTGTATCTTGTGTATATTCGGTTGGTCCCTCCTTGCACCATCGGATCAATCCTCGGGCCACGTCCACGGGCCGGAGAGTGGTTAGCGGGGCCCCCTGCAGATGTTCATACATTTGGGGCTGTGTGTACATTTATTACTCCCTGTTCCCTTGGTCTGCGGTCCTGCCTTTGTTCAAGTATCATGCTGTTTTAAATATTACCTCTTTGTAGTAGAGTTTGAGGTTGGGGAGAGTAGTGCCTCCCCACGTCCTTTTCCCAAGTATTGCTTTAGCTTTTCTATTGTGGGCCTTTGTTGTTCCATATGAATTTCAGGAGTGCTTGATCTGATTCTTTGAAGAATTTCATGAGTATCCTTACAGGTATCATATTGAATCTATATAATAATTCTGGGAGTATTGCCTTTTTTTCTTTTTTTATTAGTGAAAAACCATGAGGTACAGTTATAGGCTTACAAATTTTGTGCTTGGGTTTCAGTTATACAATGATCAAGTGCCCATCCCTCCACCAGTGTCCGTCATCAATCCCCACGGGTCCCAGCATCCCCCGCCGCGTCCCATCCTGCCTCTGTGACAGGGTATTCCCCCTTGTTCTCTCTCTCTTCTTTTGGGTACTGTGTTTTGCAAGAGAGGCTTTGAGTGGCAATCATGTTTGGTCTTTCGACTACTTTTAGCATGCTTCTCCCACCCTGGGAGGACCCTCACAACACCCTTCATTTGGTACTCTCTTCTCTATCTGAGCTTCCTTTTCACCTAGAGCCTGTGGCTGGCCTTCCATTCATGGAGCAAAATTCCTGGTACTAATCTCAGCCATTCCTGGGTGTTACTCTCCCTTTTTGTTGCTCTATGTTCCCCAGATGAATGCAATCTTTCTGTGTCTATCTGCAATTGTTTGTTCATTGCAGCACTCTTTACAATAGCCAGAATCTGGAAAAAACCTGAGTGCCCAAGAACAGATGACTGGTTAAAGAAACTTTGGTACATTTACACAATGGAGTACTATGTAGCTGTTAGAAAAGATGAAGTTATGAAATTTACATACAAGTGGTACTACATGGAAAGTATCATGTTAAGCGAAATGAGTCAGAAAGAGTATTGCCTTTTTGATGATCTTAATTCTTCCTATCCATGAGCAGGTGATATTTCCTCATATCCTGCTCTATTTCAGGGAGTTGGGTTTGTAATTTTCATTGTAGAGGTCCTTTACCTATTTAGTTAGGCTGATTCCGTGGTATTTAATTTTCTGGGGCACGGTTGTGAACGGAATTATCTTTTCATGCCACTTTCCTCTCTCTCATAATTTGCAGATAGGAAGCCCATAGAGTTTGGGGTATTGTTCAACATTGAGTTGTTTAATTTCCAGGTGTTTGATTTGTTTCTCAATGTCTTTGTGTGATTCGCTTCTATCTTCAGCACATCGTGGTCTGAAAAGAATGTTGATACTACTTCTATCTTCCTGATTCTGTTGAGGTATGTTTTGTGGCCTAGCACGTGGTCTACTTTAGAAAATGTTCTGTGTGCACTGCAGAAGAATGTGTATTCTTTCTTATTTGGGGTGTAAAGCCCCGTCTAGGTCTATGAGTCCTCTTTCTCCTACTTCTTTCTTCAAAGCCAATGTTTCCTGGTTGAGTTTTGTTTTTGTTGATCTATACAGAGGTGATCAGGCAATGTTGAAGTTTTCAACTACTATTCTGTTGCTAGCAATGTCCTTCTTAAAATCTGTAAGCAGTTGTCTTAAGTAATTAGCTGGTCCCCCATTAGGTGTGTATACATTTAAGTGTGTGATTTCTTCCTGTTGCATGTATCCCTTGATAAATAGAAAATAGCCTTTGCTGTCCAGACTAATCTTTTTCAACTTGAAATTTATGTTGTTGGATACTAGTTTGGCCACCCCAGCTTTTTTGAGAGAACTTTTTGCTGCAGGATTGTTTTCCATCCTTTAACTTTGAGTCTTGTTTGCTCTGATTGTTCAGATGAGTTTCTTGTAGACAGCAGAATGTTGGCTTCAGTTTCTGTATCCATTTGGCCACTGTGGTTCTCTTGATTGGTGCATTTAGACCATTGGCATTGAGAGAGATTATTGTCATGTGGTTTTGTGCCTTCTTTCTGCCGGGGTTGGTTGTGTTTTTAAGTGTTTACTTCTTATCTTACAGGAGCCCCATTTAATACTTTAGATTTGTTTTGAGTCTATAAAGTTCCTGAGCTGCAAGCTACCCGTGACATATTTGATATGCCAAACACAGTAACAACAAAGTCTCACAATGGAGACTTTACTGGGCCCGCTCGAGAAAATCGATGAACAACGGGAGGATGGTGTTTTGGTGTTTTTTTTCCTACAAAATGGTGCATAGTTTCATTGAGTTTGAGTGAGAGTTAGCTGCATAAAGTATACTTGGTGAGACGTTCAGTTCCTTTAGTTTTTTCACTATATCCCACCATTGTCTTCGGGCTTGGAGGGTTTTCTCTGTAGGTCTGTTGTAAATCTAAGGGGTGGTCCTTTGTATGTGACTTCCTTCTTTGACCTTGCTGCTTGCAGTATTTTGTCTCTGTCCACAGCATCCATCATTCTGACGATGACATGCTTTGGAGTGTTTTTATTAGGGTCTCTTTTAGGTGGCACCCTCTGGCTCCTTGGATCTGTATGTCTGCAGTCTTTATCTCTGGGAACTTTTCAGCAATGATTTCTTTGACTGAGGCGTTTTCATTGGGGTGGCTTCCCTGTTCTTCTAGTACTCTGATGATTCTAGTGTTGTTCCTCTTGGCGTTATCCCCCAGGTCTCTGATTCTTCTTAGGGCTATTTTGAGATCTTTTCCCATTGTTTGTTGTTCCCTATGCGATTTCTATTGCTCATCTTCAAGCTCGCTGATCCTATCTTCAGCTGTATTCATCCTACTGCTGAGGGAATCTACTGAGTTTTTCATTTCCTCTACCGAATCCTTTATTTGTGACACTCCTTTTTGTAGTTGTTTTTATTTCTGCTCTCATTTCTTCCTGTATTTTCTCGACTATCCGTTCTACTGTTTCTTTCATTTGTTCCTTTAATTTTCTGCATTTCTCCTCCATTGATTCTTTGAGTAGGTCCTTGAACACCCTCTGCATTTCATCTCGGTATTCTTTATCAGAGCGTGCACATTTGTGGATAATCCCGGTTGAGCATTCGGGACTCTTTTCTTCGCCCGCTCCTTGTAGTGGAGATTTGTGCTGTTTCTTCATGCTGCTTTTGTTGTCTAGTGGTCAAACTCTGGAATTCACTAGGACTGTTTCCTCTTATCGTGGGAAAGGATGTTCTGAACATGGTCGGTTGATAGTGGTCACTGTTCTCCCTTTCCAGATTCTGGCTTTCCTCTCAGGCATTATTCTTTGGCTCATAACGGTCATCGAGTGAAGTTTGGAGGAGGTGCTCTTTAACATTAGACTTGTACAGCTTCTTGCTTACTGGTCTTGTGTTAGAATTGAAGTAGGCCAGTGGATTATCGTTGTGTTGTAGTTGAGGCGGCCAGGATTTTTTCCACAGAATTAGGTGATAAAGGCTGGGAAGAGAGTGTAGAGTACTGAGTGGGAAATGTGGCTATGCAGCTGCGCTCCTCGAGGAAGACCACGCCCACTTTTGGGGAGGCCAGGCCCCCAAGTGGAGGCCATGCCCCCGGCCTGCATCAGGGACACTACCACCCCAAAACCTGGAAGGGCGGGCCCCGTAGAGGTGGATGGGATGTCCGGCGGAACTCGGGCAGGTGTTCTCCAAAGTTTCTTCTGGCTGCCCACTGGAGGGGGTCCAGAGCGGTGGGAATAGGGGGCATACACGGGACGCGAGAAAGGGGAGCACTTCTCTGCCCATCTTCACCAAATGGCAATGTCTAGTTTTTGTTTCTCTCTCTCTCTCTCTCTCTCTCTCTCTCTCACTCACTCTTCTAGGTAACACTCGGGGATGCTCCAGGGTTACTCCCAGCTCTGAATTCTCAGGAATTATTCCTGGCAGTGCTCGGGGAACTGTGTAAACACAAAAGTATGGCAGCGATCTATCTCTCCCACCACCCGTGTTCGGCAGTTTCAGGCTTTTTCCCCACTCCAGGGAAGTTGATGGCGATGGGCAGGTGAAGGAAGGAAATGAGGGACAGGCTGGTTTGTCTTAGTTGTAGTTTATTCCAATCCTCTCTCCATTCACTCCTGTCTCTCCTCTGCCTCCCTCAGCCCACTCTTACAGTCTCATTATATTCCAAAAAAGAAATTTACATCATGGAGGGCCCAGGTTCTCTCAGACCGGCCCCTCGGTTCTCTCAGACTGGACTCTTGGTTCTCTCAGACCGACCCCCAGTAGAAAGCCCCGAAATCACTTTATATAGATCATGATACCTCTAAAGGGCACAATACAGTGATGTCATCAAAAGGAGTTACAGAAAGAACATCAAGGCAGCAAAATATACATTGTTTCTTTACATCTGCAGTCCAGTAATTTTGATACAAAATTATAATATAATACAAGATACAAAACCAAAACTGAAACCTTTCTTGGTCTATAAGCACTTGGATTTGCATCCTGAAGACCAGTCTGCTAGAGCTTGGAATCTACATCCCAAGACAAGTGCCTGAGCTTTGCATCCCAAAGACTAGTCTGGCTAGAGAAGGGAATCTAGTCTGGCTAGAGAAGGGAATCTATATCCCAAAGATCAGGCCTGGCTAGCACGTGAGATCTGCATATCTAAGACCAGCCAGGTTTCTGTGAGAAAAGGAAAACTGCCTCTTACAATATATTAAAATTATTTCCTGAAGGCAGTTTAAAGGGGAGAAATGTTCACTCTCATCGAAACTATTCAGGACACACGGGAAAGCCGCTTCTAGGACAGATTCTCATTTAGCAGATCAACCCACCCTAGAACGAAGTCCTCTGGGAGTGTTTCTCCTCTCCTTGTCGAAGAAACATTTAAGCACACATAATATAAATCATTTTGTATGGACGCAGTAAGAAATACCTTAATCTTATAGAATTACTCTTCTAGGGCCTTCTCGATCTCAGATAGATAGTGCTCAGGTCAGATAGTCTTTCCTATCCCTAGCAGGGTCCTAGTCTCGTCGTTACTTTTGAATCATGACAGCATTTGTCTAGATCAAACTCCTAACTTATAGTTAAGAATCGTGGCAATTTGACCTGGCCCATCTCTGCCAGGGTAGCACATAGCTTACCACTTGCCCTGGTTCCATCCAGTCCCTTGTCGGGTCCCTGCTTTTGGGGGCACTAGGAAGTGAGGGCAACTGAGGCTTAAGTTGAGAAAGCAGATGCCCTGGAGTGACTAATATTCAAAGCCGATTAAATCATAAGCTACAAAGCATAATGTTAACGGTCTTCCTATATCTATAACATTGTATAATTGTATAAGATTTGATTGTCCTTGCTCCTCCCACAGGGACCTTAGGTTTATTGAGTTACTACAACAACAGTGCCCCCGAGACACACCCAATTCCATCAAGCACTACGCACTACTAATCCTGTATTGATTTCTCTTTCTTTTATGTAAATGACATGGTTTATTTAGCAATGTCCTTTTTGTATAGACACCGGAAGACAGTTGATACTATGCTTTGTAACATGGGAGTTAATTGATTCCAAGTAATATTTACTCCTGGACATCCATATTTACTTGACTGAAGCCTCAGTTGCTCTTAGTTGCTAGCACTCCAAAAGCAGGGTCCCAATGAAGGAACTGGATGGATCCAGGGCAAGCTGTAAGCTACCCTGGAATCAAAAGGAGGCAAGCTAAGCACCATACGTATAATAAGTTAAGAGCATGGTCATGGAAAAGTTCTGTGGTGACCCCCAAAAAAGTAAATGAATAAGGACCCTGCTGGAGTTAGGAAAAACTAACCTGGTTTGAGAACTGTGGTCTAGAATATATAGCAAGATGTCCACAGGAAAAGCCACACTTTAAGCTTAATACATCTCTTACTATTCATATAAAATGAACAGAAATATAAGAAGTTAATTTACTATGACTGTTTAAATGGATTACTACCTGAGGAAAGGAGAAAGAAAAATACCTGGACGAAATCCTGCCTTTAAGCTGATCTCCTAGTAATCTGGAGTGCTGAAACCACAGATGAGATTTTGTCCTTGAGTTTTTTCCTCCTAGAACTTCCCCAGAAAGAGGACTTTACCTCTGTTAGTTGTTATTACAATGTTTAACTCCACCGAAGTGTACCTCACCCTTCATGATTGCTATATAACTATGTTGTAAGGGGAAAGAAGAGACTTTGGGGCTTTGAAGACAAGAATACATGAACTATGAGAAGAAAATAAGATTACTATTAGATGAACAAGAAGATATAATGAGGCAGAGGACTTTGAGATCTATGAGGAGACTTGGATGATGGAACTATGATACTGGGAATACGACCAAAACTACAACAACATTATGGTGTAAGAGAGAGATAGGACTACACTGGGGAGGAGAGAGAAATAAACTGACTACAAACCAGCCTGGGGCCCAGTTACTGATTCTCCATTCGCCGGTCCTTCATCCATCTGTCACCGCCATGAGCCGGCCTGGGGAGATGGATCTTGGCCACCAAAGGTTTGAATCCTGGTGTGCTCACACTTTTCCTTGGAAATTCACGAATGCCCATATACTTGATGTTTTCCTCCAAGAAAATCACCTCAACGCTCTCACAATCTTCATAAGTCACTACTACTATCAGAACTTTTAGGAGAAAAGTACTATGTTATCTATCAAGTAAGAGAGTGTGGTTCAAGACCTTAAAGGATTTGCAGGGAAAAAAAAATTTCTATAACTGTTCTTTTAAATTTATGCTACTGTTTCTTAGCGGTGGCATAGTTGCCCTGTGGCCCACAAAGTGAATAGAACTCAGAAAACACTCCAGATAAAGAATCTGGAATCACTTTCCAGACTTGAATTTGAATCAATGATAGAGGAAAGCGACATAAAAGCAGTCACAGAGACAAATCTTTAAATAAACAAAGATTAACCAATAAAGCAACATAGTAGCAAGTACTGAAAACCTGAGACAAGTAAATACTAAGAGTTTTTGTGTGCTCATTAACTCGAGCAAGTATGCAAGACCTGAGGAATGAACACTTTGTTAGAGGAAGAAAATAAGACTCATACTTTATGCTCTGGAAAAGAAAGAAACAAAGGCAAATGTGGACCACAATCTCCATTTTATATTGAGAACCTAGAGCTTTTTCAAGATGTGGTATGTACAGAGTATTGGTCAGAATTGCTGAGTTGCGAAGTGACCCTCCCTAAAAAGAGGGAGCTTGGGCCTGTCTGCACTGACATTCATAGAAACAGTAAGTTCAGAAATGGTACAAAGCTGCAGTCAACTTACCATGTTAAACACAAGACTTAGGAGATGGGTCTAGAATAAAAGCACTGCTCTGAAATGTAAGATTTGGAGTGCGGAAGAAATTCAGTACATGGAATGACTGGGGTGAAAGACAAGCCTAATCTTCAGACCAATGTTATTTTTCAGAGAGTTTTTATGTATAGCTGTGCTATCTGAGTCATGTAAGTTTGCTCAGGCTTTAGTACTTCAATACAGAACAGACAAGATCTCACAATGGTGATTACATGTATATATATATATGTATATATATATATGTGTGTGTGTATAAATATAAATGCATTTGCATATAAATGCATATTTATATACACAAAACACACACACTAGCTCAGAGAAGTCTGTCCCTAGTCTTAATAAGTGGCCTGTATATATATGTGTGTGTGTATATATATAGGTATACACATGCACACACACACACACACACATAGTGACGGTCCAGCTATGCCCCTCCCCCCAAAGCCATCCACGAATGAGCCTCCATTTACATAAAGGAAGGAGTTATACAAATAAATATTATTTAGCTGATACCTATACCTATAAGAGGCGATGTGAGCTTGGTGTCGGTGGGCCCCATGGGTGACATATGTGAAGCGGGGAGGAGAAAGACGGTCACTTTCTCCCCACCCGCCTCTGCCACCCGGGACCCAGGGTTTCTGGGTACTTGTCTCACCTCGCAGAAAGGAATTTCAGGAGTAGACAAGCAGTGAAACAAATAGATTTTATTTGGAGGATTTTTATGTGCGGAGGAGAGAGAGAGAGTGAGAGAGAGAGAAAGAGAGAGAGAGAGAGGAAAGAGAGAGAAACATACTCAAGAGAGAACACAGGCTTCTCGAAGGGCTGAGAAGGCCTCTACACACATACCAGCATTAGACATGAAAGCAAGAAAGTACACATCTCAAGAGGGGAGATGCGGGCAACACATGTGCTGGGGCACCACATGTGCTCAGCCACGTGGGCGTAAGCACACAGGGGCTCAGGCAGCATATGCATGCCCTTGCTTTGTTCAAGGTGGCCTTTATAGGGTTTCTCCAGACTGTCCCCATGTGGGGCCTCTTCCCAGGTAAAAGTCCATTGCTAAGGAGGTTACCAGGGAGGTCTAAAGAAGAATTTCATGGGGAGGCCTATATCCTGGGGGTCTGCGGATGGTCTTACCAAGCCTTTGTTTTCTGTATCCAGAAGTTGGGTCATCCCTAGAATTCTTCTTCCATGAAACTTTGTTTCATTGCAAAGGGCCTTTCCCAATCGACCTGCCTACATCAAATCCCCCCTAGAGATTCCACCACCTTGAATCTTTAAGGGAGAATGACAAAAGGTCCATCTTCTGGATCTGCTTCATGCTGACTATGGGGCGCTGGCCCTGCCTATGCAAGGGGTGAAATCTCATGCTACTTCAGCTTTTTAGTGGCCCTCAGCAATGAATTGGTTGGGTTCCTGAAGTTATCTGAAAGAAAAGATCAGATCGATTAGACAGAGGGATATCACTTTGAAATGGTTAGACCCTGGAGGAGTAGAAGGTCCTTTCTGACACAGTAAGGACAATATTTGTTGTTTAAAAAAACCAAGAGTTAAAACAATAGAAACCAAAGCAACATAATGCCACACCTATATCTACCAATAAAACAATGAAAAGCAATAACTCTACCCACAGGCTTGGTTGATAGAAAAATGACTTGCTGTGTCCAGATTTTTCTACTCGACACAGAAACACCAAGCCATTCTCTGGCTTTCTCAGTACAGATTGGAAAAGCTTCTGCCCATACACTGAAGCTATCAACAAGAACCAACGGATATTTAAAACTTGAACATATGAGCATTTGATCATTTGCAAAAGGTCAAGCTGCCGATCCTTCTCTACGTTCCTTGATGCTGAACAGGTGTTAGGAGAAGAGGTTCAAGATTTCCACTAGGTTCATTAATGGCACAGAAAGCACAGTTCTGGGTTACATCTGCCTTACTTCCTGTTCAGTGCCTTCCCATGGAAGATGGTTCTCACTAGTGTTAAAACATAACCCTTTAATAATATTCCATTTCATTGGTCCAGGAGTTAGCAACCTTCCTTGTTGGGTAAATCCATCAACTTCCTTTTGGAAACCTCCAAAGTCCATTGTTCCTCTTCTGCAGAGCATTCTGGCTTAGAGGAAACATTCTCTGGTGTTAATCCCATGATGCAACAAAAATTAAGAGCGGTTAACATCCTTGTTCTCGCCAAATGACTGTTCACAGAAAATGAGATGTAATGCAGAAAGTATAGAAAGAAAAATCACAGTATTTTAGAAGTAGATATTAATCTATTCTAACTTAACCAGTTTAGATGCCCTTTCTTGACACTTTGGCCAATTTACAGTCTGGGGTAGAGCAATTCTGCACTTTGAGATAAGCTTCACCCTAGTAAAGCTCTGGCTTCCATGCTCTGATCAGACTAGTCACTGTCACTGTCCTCCCGTTGTTCATCGCTTTTCTCGAGTGGGCCCAGTAACGTCTCCATTGGAGACTTTGTTTTTACTGTGTTTGGCATGTCAAATACATCATGGGTAGCTTGCCAGGCTGTGCCGTGTGGGCGAGATACTCTCGGTAGCTTGCCGGGCTCTCCGAGAGGGGCGGAGGAATCAAACTCGGGTCGGCCATGTTGGCTGCGTGCAAAGCAAACACCCTACCGCTGTGCTATCGCTCCCAGTATGTATAACATTGAGTTCCTTTATAGATTAGGCTGTTTTCCTACAGACAGTAAACCAATTTTTATCTAAATTTCCCCAAAAGGGGGTACCTTTTAGACCAAGATTAGGATACATTTATTCAATCAACTCTGTAGAATTAGAATCTGATCCTTACAAAAAGCTAGTTGCAGAAACATGGTTTTCTCTCCACCTTCATTTTAAAACCTTGCAAGATAGCTTAACAAACCTGGCTTGTTCTTTTGCACAAATACAGTAAGATTAGAGAACTCTCCATTTGGGATACCCCATTATTTACTAAGAAGTCCTGGGGATCGGCTAAAGACAGGAGACACACCAAAAGTGGCATTAATCTTATCTGGCACGTCAGAGCTACCCAGGCCTGACCAGAAGATGTCCAGTGATGAACTGGATGGATGGCCTTGAGCCTTCAGGTTGAGCTGGAAGTGGCGTTGGGCCTCATTTTCCACAGAGATGTCCTGGAAGAAAGGAATCCATCCCATCCCTTATTCAGGGCTGGGAGAAATCCTGGTTTCCAGGGGTTTTTTTTCTTGATGCTGAGAGTAGGCCCAGGCTGAGTTAGTCATTGCAGAGTCCTAGATTCCTCATTCTCCATAGCAGTGATGATTTCCAGTCTTTTCTCAAGCCAGCCTGCCTCTAGGGTCGCCCTGAGGTTTGTAAGGTACTTGGAACAGTACCTGTTAAATCCCTGCTCCTGTCATCTAGAAAGATCCCCTGACTCTTCCCTGGAAGAGGGCTTTGGGGTCCCATAGTTTTTTTTCCTGTCTGCATGAAGGGTAGACCCTATTACATAGAGGAAAGACTTATCTGGATTTATACAAACCAACATAGTGCCATGAAGCATCAGAAACATACTGAAGGTACAAAAGAAGAGAAAAGCAAGCATTTCACTTTTTTTTTTATTTCACAGAGATGGAATACACCCGTTTTCTGTGGGTCCTAGTCAAAAGAAGCTAAAATCTGTAGAGATAAAGCATACAGTTTAACATCATGTTTTCATTCCCATGTTGAAAACCTTAATTTCCCATTAATAAGAGCGCTGTACCAGGAGTCCAGAGTACAGTTTAACATGTCTAATTCATTTAACCCCATGTCAAAAAATCCTTGATTTCGTGCAACTTTTGAAAATTATCTTAGAGCACTGTAACAGGAGGCCGGAAAATCCATCCATCATCCTTTCCATAGATCTTCCCAAAAGGTAGTAGAAAAATTTGGCATGCGATTTAAAGAGTTCCTTATAACAATATAATTTGATCAGTTTCTTTTCTTAAAACAACCTCAAACCTTCTACACATTCCTTTACATACGTTCTGCAACTTTTCATTTAAAAATCAACTTCACTTTAACAGAATTCCTTTCCTTTTTCCCTCTGACATCTCCATCTGTTACTTTCTGACTTAAGACACACATCTATATTCCTAATAGTCATCCCACAAGTTTAAGCTCTTATTTTACTGAACTTGGTACAAGTTTAAGCTCTTATTTTACTGAACTTGGTACAATATGATCTCCCAAGTTTGGACAGTAGTTACCAATCATATTTATTAACATGACAAAACTACTCTGCGGTACCATTTCAAAAGCATTACATCAGTTCTAAAAAGGCCTTAGAGGTGCTTAGAGGTGCTCACAACTAAAGTTCTTATAACATATATTCATTGGGCAAAAGTTCACTTTACATTAGAAATTAACCAAGAGACATCTTAGAATTCTGATGTGAGATCACTCATAATTCTTTGCTATGTGCCTTTAGAAATTTTAGTTACCAAAAGTCTCAGAGATCAAATAAAACCACTGGTAGGATAAGTTTTGCAACCAATTTATAACTCTAGAAACTCATATTTTAAAATAAACATGAACCTGTTTTTATGTACCACATTATTTCAACTCACAAGATTTTCTGGGTCAAATATCCTAATCCAATGCAGATACAAATATCTACATTGATATAACAGCATAAAACCTTTGAACCACCAATTAATATAAAACATGATAAAACCCTCTTTGACTTAATTTCAATAGTTCTTGTACCTTATTTAAAATAATGAGCTTTCTACACCAGATACTTTTAACAATTCCATAAGAATACAAACATGCTTTCAGACACATAAAAAGTCCTTTGTTTTTTTTTAACCAAACTTTGATATTAGCATAAGAAAATACTTGAATTGCCACTGTTTATGGAAACATAAGAAAACTTTATTTTGATGCCTTCTGTACCTCTGTTCTTTGGAATTTAGCAGCTAAATTTCTCATTACAATTGGCTGAGGAATTTTCCAGCTAAATTCCTCCTTACAATTGGCTGAGGCTTGTAAGATAAAGCCTTGCATTCTCTGAACTCTTATTTCACTTTAGTTTCAGGCTCTAGTTCCACAACTTTTCTAGATAGTACAGATTCTTAAGCTCAAAAGGATTTCAACTGTTACTAATCATTAATGTTCTTCTAATGAGAAATCTAGATTGAGAATTCTGCTTTCTCTGTAGGCTCAAACTTCTGATAAGAAATCTTCGTTTAAACCTTGTCTAGCAAGTTCCAAAAACAACTGTATTCCTTAAATCACTGAGTTGCCTATCACTGACTACTCTAGAATTTATACTTCTGATTTCAACCTGGTTCCAGCACTGGAGTGTTCCACACAGACAGACCGACAGACAGACAGACAGACAGACAGACAGACAGACAGACAGACAGGCAGGCAGGCAGGCAGACAGACACGCAGCAAGCAGGCAGGCAGACAGACAGACAGACAGACAGACAATGAACTGACTAAAGACGACCACAAGTCTGCAGTTGATGGATCGATCTGATCCTTCAAAAATGGAAGGGAGAAAACTGATGGACTGAGAAAGGAAGGGCAGTCCCCAGAGCAAAGAAGCCCTGTGGGCCGATTGGGAACACTGCTCCCCGTTTCCCAGCCTAACCAGACAGTCTCCTGTTTGTTAAAAAATGGGTCAAGAAAGCGCACTTGTTGATATAAGCGGGCAAAATAAACTATGACAAAGCAGTGGAAACCTAAGGTTTTCAGATGTTACCAAATTTTGATCAAGGCTAGTTCTGAGGCAAGGAGCTGGTATCTTCTTACCAGACATAGGGATAGGCTGCATTAGTGACACACTTCTTTGTTTCTGATATCAAACAGTTAATCATATGATATTGCATTTCCCTGTCTCCTCTGCTTTGATAATCCTATTTCTTTGTTTACCTGCAAAGATCTGACTGCAAGATGATCCGGTAATGCAAACTGCCATTCACTGGCCATCTTTCCCCAAGTTCTAGCTTATACTCAGGCCACGTGGTGTTACAGTGGTCAACAAGACACTTCTTATTTAAACTACCTAGTTGCGGGCTCTTCCGGTGTTTTAACGAGCAACTCAAAAGAGAATACTTAGGTACTGATATAGAATTTCCCATATCTCCTAAGTTTCAGTAATAACCCATGAAAGGGAGAGAAAAGAAAAATCTAGGTAGAATAATTCCTTAGCAAGCTCTCCTCCTAATAGTTGATCCCAAGGGGCTTTGTCCCCTTCTTAAGTGTTGTGGTTCTAGATAGTGTGCAGACATGCCCACAACTGCATGCCAGCCCATAGTGTTGTGGTTCTAGAGAGAGCGTGGACACGACCAAAACTGCATGCCGGCCCATAGTGTTGTGGTTCTTGAGAGTACGCGGACATGACCACAACTGCATGCTGGCCCATCAGAAAAATCTCTCCAGAAAGAACGTCTCCTTTAGAGAGTTCTGTGTCACACCAGGTATCCCTGGGGCCTGCCTTCCGGGCATCCACACGACCATGGCTTGTGGAGCCATACCTAGAGTGCCATGGGTTTCCAAGAAGCCTATTAAGGGGAGAAGAGAAAGGTTTTGCCTTTCTTGCTTGCCACATATTCCAATGCTCCCTGCTGACTTACTTTCTTCCACAAACTTTGTGCCTGTTTTTTTACCTTTTTTTTTTGCCTCACTTTGCCTAGGGCTAAACCTGCTGACTGCCTCCATTAGCGTCTGAATTGACCTCTAGCTGATTCTGCTGGACTGCTTGGGGAAAGGAATTTCTACCTATAAATTGATCGGCCTTAGTTTCCCAGGATCTTCACACTATTGGGCTTTCCTCTCTTTCCTCCCATAGTGGATGGTGAAGGAGACAGACAAAGGAGGGGTGCCTCTTTGCAGAGACCATTCAGATGCTTGCCTGGCCGGTGGAGAACTTAGCCTTTGTGGTTCAGCGTTGTGACTTGCGACCAGCAGCTATGCCAGTGCCACGATTGACCATATGTTCTCTGAGGAATCGCAGGCAGCCCACTTGAGCTCTGTGACTTTAAGAGTGCCAGGTCATGGAGCTACAAAATCACGCCTGATAGGAGGACCTATCAGGGTGCTCATACACACATATTGACACAGATGTTATCACATTCCTCGCCCTTCCCCCCCTAGAGATTTCCGAGGGAGCATACCTCCACAGCAGATTTTCCACAGATTACCTCCTTCCTCGTGAATTTCTTCACTGCCAGTCCCTTCGTGGTCGCCATCTGATGTCGGTGGACCCCACAGGTGATGTATGTGAAGCGGAGAGGAGAAAGACAGTCACTTTCTCCCCACCTGCCTCTGCCACCCGGGACCCAGGGTTACTGGGTTCTTGTCTCGCCACACAGAAAGGAGTTTCAGGTGTAGACAAGCAGTGAAACAAATAGATTTTATTTGGAGGATTTTTATGTGCGGAGGGGCAGAGAGAGATAGAGAGTGAGAGAGAGAAAGAGAGAGAGAGGAAAGAGAGAGAAACATACTCAAGAGAGAACACAGGCTTCTCGAAGGGCGGAGAAAGCCTCTACACACATACCAGCATTAGACATGATTAGCATGAAAGTACACATCTCAAGAGGGGAGATGCGGGCAACACATGTACTGGGGCACCACATGTGCTCAGCCACGTGGGCGTAAGCACAAATGGGCTCAGGCAGCATATGCATGCCCTTCCTTTGTTCAAGGTGGCCTTTCTAGGGTTTCTCCAGCCTGTCCCCATGTGGGGCCTCTTCCCAGGTAAAAGTCTGTTGCTAAGGAGCTTACCAGGGAGGTCCAAAAAGAGGAATTTCATGGGGAGGCCTATATCCTGAGGGTCTGCGGATAGTCTTATCAGACCTTTGCTTTCTGTATCCACAAGTTGGGTCATTCCTAGAATTCTTCTTCCATGAAACTTTGCTTCATAGCAAAGGGCCTTTCTCTATCTCCCCACCTACATTAAGCTGAAGGTTTTGATGGTGAGAACCTTGTCAGAGCATAAAGAAGAGGACAGGTAAATCAACTATCCTTGAAACTCGACCATCAAATCCCACCTGTGAAAGCATTGCTTGCAGGCAGAAGACTTTTCTTGCAAAAGTCCATTTCATGTGGGGCTCTTTATATCATGAAAGTACAGCTGGTCACTCTTGATGAAATATAAGTGGCTTTCACTTTTTTCTGGGCAGAAAGACCATTATGGAGCTAATCAGGGAAGCCCCATCTCTGTTATAACAGAGCCATTCTTTGCTCAATGTTCAGATACAGCTCCCTGGAGGGGGTTTGCAGCATATTTCCAGTGTGCTCTGAATTTTTGTTTCGCCTCATTGCATAGGCTGATAAACAGCATCTAGAAAATGTTCAGTGTCTGTGGGGTTCCATATAGGGTAAACAATCATGCCCAAAATAAAGGGAAATTCTCATTTGCAGTGTTCATGAGGAAAATGTGTATCAGCTTAATGTCCACTAGAAATCTTTAGCTTAAAGAATCTTGCACAAATGTCTCAATCCCAGCAATTTTTTCATTGCTGTCAACATGGTAATGGAGCAAGCTACTGAAATATAGCAGGTATATAGGGAAAGCCACCTTCCATCCCCAATCTCATCTCATCATGCATTTTTTGTTCCACCAGCCCTAAGGATTTAAGGGCCCACCCTGTTGATACAGGAACTAAAGCCTGATAAGACTTTTATCTGGCATCAACACAGGCCCAAAGGATCCCGGACCCACCCTCAGAGAGAAGCTCCAGCAGGAACAAAAGCCAGGGAATGAATACCAAAGAAGGCCATGAACAGCCATCCTAGCAACAGATCTAGGAAGGAAGGTCCCATTTAGGGCAGCTTGAGAGAAAAAAAACCTATAAAAGCCAAGTTGAACAAAGGAAGCACACACATATGCTACCTGAAATAATGTGTTACTGTTGTGGTAAGTGGTGCCTGAGCATGTTTATCACTCACATGTCTCCTCTTGAGATATGTGCTTTCATACTTTACTGCCAAGGTGTGTACCAGGCTTCTCTTGGCTCTGGAGAAACTTGTATTCTCTCTTGAACACCTCTCTCTCTTTCTCTCTCTCTTTCTCTCTCTCTCTTTCTCTCTCCCTCGCCCTACCCCCTCCCTCCCTTTTTCTCTCTCACTCACTTTCTCTCTCTCCCTTAGAGCTTCTAAATAAAACCTGTTATAATTTACTGCTCCTCTCCTCCTGAAATTCTCTATGAGAGGCAAAGATGATGTACCCAAAGGTGTAGGTAAGGTCTAGAACTGACTTTCCTTTCCTGCAAAGAGGCTCAGAGCAGACTCAGTGATCCTAGATCCTGTAGTGGCAAGAGGTGCATAGAATGAAAATGGCAGACTTTTCTTCTCCTCTGGCACCTCTCCACTCCCCACTTCACATAAATCACCCAAGGACACTCACCAGCATCAGTACTAAGGGAAAATCGGTGTGTACAATAAAAAATGTACTCCCTAGACCACATGGCCTCTATGGTCAAGAGGGGAACATTACTCAACAAAGAAAACTATTACTCTACCAAAGAAAACAAATAAATAATTCCACACTTGGCAAAACAGCAATGCCTCTTGAGGGAAATCAAGCAATGAGTCATTTTGATTTATTGTGATTTTCTTTGTTTGCTCCTCAGAAAAGTTTCTTTTCCCTTGGTCTTAGTTGCCCAGCTTCAGGCTTATCTTTACTACGTTTTTCCCCATGCTCCATAATGCTCTCTCTCCTTGCAAATGGCAAAGTATTTCATGGAAGTTGTTTATATCCTATTTCTGAAAGGCTGATTATCTGAGGAAATGTGTGTGTGTGTGTGTGTCTGTGTATGTGTGTATAGACCAATACGTAAAGGAACATGATGGTCAGAAGTAAAACAGTTGATGCCATGATGATCACCTCCAATGGAAAAAACATGGGTGGATCACGTTTGTGAAGATTCACATTTTAGAACACTACTTATCAGAACATATTCTTGAATGTACCCTATGTCCCAGGGAATCTCCAAAATTCCCACTGGCCTTCCTCTTATTTCATCTTCCTAATCCCAGTGTGATGTACCCAGGAAAACCGTGTTTGCCTCTCTCATGCTGGCTTCAGTATGACTGGTTCCTGGTATACCGGAGAGACTCAGCATTCCCATGGACTGAAAATTTCTGAGTACCAAATATAAGGGAACATACAATGTATTAGATGGAACTCATGCCAACCCAGATGCAATGAACTAAACAAAAGAGGCCTACTTGGAGCATTAGGTTTATTTGTTTGCAGATATATCCAAATTTCTATATGAGATCTCAGTTCTCCTCTTATGCTGCAGACACGAGATCCACGCTCACTGTAGATGATTCATCTTCTCACGTAGCCTCTTACATTTTCCACTGCTTTAGGAAAAAGGGTGATTAATATCCTAATATCTTCAAAGATTCTGCATACACACACACACGCACACAGAATATACAGGCTTATTCATTCACTCACACTTCTCTGTATGGTTAGTACTTTGTTTTCCAGGACCATGTCCAGGCACCCTGGCCCTTTTCCCATTGGTAATCGTTCAGATTTTCTCCACTTCTGTAAAAGGCCTGAAAGAGGCCTCTATTATCTTTGTTTTATGACCAGTTTTCTAATAATGTTTATGGGAATGAAGGAGCAAACCAGAGAAATTTCAAAGAATTACTTTGAAGGCCAAAATGTAAGACATGGGGTCAAGTGGGTCAGCCTCTTCCTAGAGATTCGGACCCTCCTGAAAAAGCTGGAAGGTGGCTTGCTTCATTTATTTATTTGATTATTTTAAAATATTATTAAGTGCCATGGTTTATAGAGTTATTCACTGATAGGGCTTAAGTATACTATGTTCCAGCACCAAACTCATCACCAGTGTCATCTTCCTGCCGCCAGGGTTCCCCTCTACCCTCCGCCTGCCATTTAAAGACTCATTTTTGGTCAAATTTATACTATAGGACTCCAGCCTACCACCTTAACAGGCACAATTTTAAGCTTGGTGGCTGAAGTTTGGATCTCCAGTTTTTAATGTTGTAATCTCTGTGGTATGGATTTTTAGCCACAGCACTCCTTTACACCACACCAATGTACTTGGATACCCTTGGTCCCTGTTCCTCATTGCTTCCCTTCTATCCTTGAGTTTATACCTTCTACGTCTCTCTTTCCTTCACCCTAAACTCTGGAGCAAGGGTGATTTAAGCAATCTCTAGATTGCTTGCCAAACATTTCATTCAGGAGGTTAGCACTAATACATGATTTGAAATTTAAGGGAGTGGCAGAAAGTCTGAGGGTATAAATGATATCCAGGTAAAGGTAGCTCAGGAAAGGGGATGGGGGAGTTACAATTCATCTTTCAGTGAGTGACTGAATGAATGTTCATGATGCCACCCATCTCTGGTGAGTCAGAGTCTGCACTATAAACTCTCCTTTAGTCAATTTACACTACAGGACTCCAGATCTCCAGTTTTCAGTGTTTCTGACTAATTTTCCCAAACTAAAAGACCAGATGTGAACAACTTAGATGCTCTGAAACTTACTTTCATAGTATAGGATGGTGCCTTAGTTTCCAGCTCACGTATTTCAACACACATCCCAAGAGATGCTCACCTGCCCTTCTCACACTTGCTTGTACTGGTATCCTCTTCTTTAGGTAGTACTGCAGAGGCTTGGGCCACAGGTCCTTACTGATGATCTGGTAAAGCAACACAGGCAGGTCAGGATTCAGAACCCAACCATGGTGGGTTAGGGGGAAAAGAAAAAAAGAATAAAGGGTGAAAGAAATACCACCTCTGCTATTCGGGTAGATCCTACAATGCTGTGGTCGTAGAACCAGCTGAAGAAGTTAAGGCTGCAGTTGTGGTGCCTGTGTCTATAAGCCCTGTGTTCATAACCATGGCACCACTGAATTGGAGTGGAATGAGATGGCCTCAGTCCTACATGAAGAATAATGTAGATCAGGGGCAAATCATTTTATTCCCTTGGCATAGAACACATTCCACCTACAACACCATGAAGTCCTTCTTACCACTAATGCCACTGACATACTCCTTGACAATTACATCATTCCGGAAATAGATGTTCATCCTAAAGAACAATGAGATCTTGCAGCAGCCATTGGGATACCTCTGTTCATCCACCTGCTGGAACAAAAAGGAATTGTGAAATCTTGTAGAAAATCTTGCCCTCAATGTATTCAACTCTGAATTGTCCCTCTTCCTTACTGTCGCACTCCCCACCCACAATCTCCACTCTCCGTTGCCATTTCTCTGGTCTGACCTGTAAATTAAACATGTAGCCTAGTAAGTCTTGATCTTGATAACTGATCATGACAGTCATATCACGGTGGTTCACAAGCTGACTAAGTTAAGGAGCTTTCCAGTGCTGTACATAAAAGAACCAGGCAACAGGTTAGCTAGAAATTCATCAAAACCTCAATAAGATTAAATCTTACATTCTCCCAGCATTTGGTTTGAATCTCCAAATTGATTGAATGCCTCAGCCTTGTTAGAGCATGTCTGAGCATACTCTTCAACTCTTCGGGGGAGGTTTCCAGGCAGGGTACACTTCTACTCTTATAATAATCACTGTTCATCCTTTGTGCACACCATATAAATATGCAGATGTTCTGCTAGTCACTGCATGATAATGGAAGGACAGAATAGCTTTTTAAATTTTGTATTTGGGGAAGGGACACCGAGCATTACTTCTATGACAGGGCTAGATGGGCATTAAGGACCCAATACGGAGACCTTGGACTGCAGTCTCGGCGGACCCAGGGACAGAGCTTCTTGCTTGCTCCCACCACCACAGGTGACAAAGGGATTCTAATCAGGAGCCCCGCCCTACCCTGCCCTGTCTACTTCCATCAACCACCCAGGGATCGAATTGTGCACAGGAGACCCACCCTACCCAGATAAATACCCCACTGGCAGATTTCCACTCTCGACACTACTTCCACTACCCAGCCGTCGCCACACTCCAGGACGCTTTCCGGACCCGCGCGGCAGCTCCGGCCGAGACCCACGCACAACTGAAGACCCACAGAACAAGATAAGTGGAACTCTCTGAGACCTTGGACTCCAGGCTCGGCAGACCCAGGGACAGAGCTTCTTGCTTGCTCCCACCACCACAGGTGACAAAGGGATTCTAATCAGGAGCCCCACCCTACCCTGCCCTGTCTGCTTCCATCAACCACCCAGGGATCGAATTGTGCACAGGAGACTCACCCTACCCAGATAAATACCCCACTGGCAGATTTCCACTCTCGACACTACTTCCACTACCCAGCCGTCGCCACACTCCAGGATGCTTTCCGGACCCGCGCGGCTGCTCCGGCCGAGACCCACGCACAACTGAAAACCCACAGAACAAGATAAGTGGAACTCTCTGAGTCCTTGGACTCCAGGCTCGGCGGACCCAGGGACAGAGCTTCTTACTTGCTCCCACCACCACAGGTGACAAAGGGATTCTAATCAGGAGCCCCACCCTACCCTGCCCTGTCTGCTTCCATCAACCACCCAGGGATCGAATTGTGCAAGGAGACTCACCCAAACCAGATAAATACCCCACTGGCAGATTTCCACTCTCGACACTACTTCCAATACCCAGCCGTCGCCACACTCCAGGACGCTTTCCGGACGCGCGCGGCAGCTCCGGCCGAGACCCACGCACAACTGAATACCCACAGAACAAGATAAGTGGAAATCTCTGAGACCTTGGACTCCAGGCTCGGCGGACCCAGGGACAGAGCTTCTTGCTTGCTCCCACCACCACAGGTGACAAAGGGATTCTAATCAGGAGCCCCACCCTACCCTGCCCTGTCTGCTTCCATCAACCACCCAGGGATCGAATTGTGCACAGGAGACCCACCCTACCCAGATAAATACCCCACTGGCAGATTTCCACTCTCGACACTACTTCCACTACCCAGCCGTCGCCCCACTCCAGGACGCATTCCGGATCCGCGCGGCAGCCCTGGCCGAGACCCACTTACAACTGAAGACACACAGAACAAGATAAGTGGAACTCTCAGAGACCTTGGACTCCAGGCTCGGCGGACCCAGGGACAGAGCTTCTTGCTTGCTCCCACCACCACAGGTCACAAAGGGATTCTAATCAGGAGCCCCACCCTACCCTGCCCTGTCTGCTTCCATCAACCACCCAGGGATCGAATTGTGCACAGGAGACTCACCCTACCCAGATAAATACCCCTCTGGCAGATTTCCACTCTCGACACTACTTCCACTACCCAGCCGTCGCCACACTCCAGGACGCTTTCCGGACCCGCGCGGCAGCTCCGGCCGAGACCCACGCACAACTGAAGACCCACAGAACAAGATAAGTGGAACTCTCTGAGTCCTTGGACTCCAGGCTCGGCAGACCCAGGGACAGAGCTTCTTGCTTGCTCCCACCACCACAGGTGACAAAGGGATTCTAATCAGGAGCCCCACCCTACCCTGCCCTGTCTGCTTCCATCAACCACCCAGGGATCGAATTGTGCACAGGAGACTCACCCTACCCAGATAAATACCCCACTGGCAGATTTCCACTCTCGACACTACTTCCACGACCCAGCCGTCGCCACACTCCAGGACGCTTTCCGGACCCGCGCGGCAGCTCCGTCCGAGACCCACGCACAACTGAAGACCCACAGAACAAGATAAGTGGAACTCTCTGAGACCTTGGACTCCAGGCTCGGCAGACCCAGGGACAGAGCTTCTTGCTTGCTCCCACCACCACAGGTGTCAAAGGGATTCTAATCAGGAGCCCCACCCTACCCTGCCCTGTCTGCTTCCATCAACCACCCAGGGATCGAATTGTGCACAGGAGACCCACCCTACCCAGATAAATACCCCACTGGCAGATTTCCACTCTCGACACTACTTCCACTACCCAGCCGTCGCCACAATCCAGGACGCTTTCCGGATCCGCGCGGCAGCTCTGGCCGAGACCCACGTACAACTGAAGACCCACAAAACAAGATAAGTGGAACTCTCTGAGACCTTGGACTCCAGGCTCGGCGGACCCAGGGACAGAGTTTCTTGCTTGCTCCCACCACCACAGGTGACAAAGGGATTCTAATCAGGAGCCCCACCCTACCCTGCCCTGTCTGCTTCCATCAACCACCCAGGGATCGAATTGTGCACAGGAGACTCACCCAACCCCGATAAATACCCCACTGGCAGATTTCCACTCTCGACACTGCTTCCAATACCCAGCCGTCGCCACACTCCAGGACGCTTTCCGGACCCGCGCGGCAACTCCGGCCGAGACCCACGCAAAACTGAAGACCCACAGAACAAGATAAGTGGAACTCTCTGAGACCTTGGACTCCAGGCTCGGCGGACCCAGGGACAGAGCTTCTTGCTTGCTCCCACCACCACAGGTGACAAAGGGATTCTAATCAGGAGCCCCACCCTACCCTGCCCTGTCTGCTTCCATCAACCACCCAGGGATCGAATTGTGCACAGGAGACCCACCCTACCCAGATAAATACCCCACTGGCAGATTTCCACTCTCGACACTACTTCCACTACCCAGCCGTCGCCACACTCCAGGACGCATTCCGGATCCGCGCGGCAGCCCTGGCCGAGACCCACGAACAACTGAAGACACACAGAACAAGATAAGTGGAACTCTCTGAGACCTTGGACTCCAGGCTCGGCGGACCCAGGGACAGAGCTTCTTGCTTGCTCCCACCACCACAGGTGACAAAGGGATTCTAATCAGGAGCCCCACCCTACCCTGCCCTGTCTGCTTCCATCAACCACCCAGGGATCGAATTGTGCACAGGAGACTCACCCTACCCAGATAAATACCCCACTGGCAGATTTCCACTCTCGACACTACTTCCACTACCCAGCCGTCGCCACACTCCAGGACGCATTCCGGATCCGCGCGGCAGCCCTGGCCGAGACCCACGAACAACTGAAGACACACAGAACAAGATAAGGGGAACTCTCTGAGACCTTGGACTCCAGGCTCGGCGGACCCAGGGACAGAGCTTCTTGCTTGCTCCCACCACCACAGGTGACAAAGGGATTCTAATCAGGAGCCCCACCCTACCCTGCCCTGTCTGCTTCCATCAACCACCCAGGGATCGAATTGTGCACAGGAGACTCACCCTACCCAGATAAATACCCCACTGGCAGATTTCCACTCTCGACACTACTTCCACTACCCAGCCGTCGCCACACTCCAGGACGCTTTCAGGATCCGAGCGGCAGCTCTGGCCGAGACCCACGTACAACTGAAGACCCACAGAACAAGATAAGTGGAACTCTCTGAGACCTTGGACTCCAGGCTCGGCGGACCCAGGGACAGAGCTTCTTACTTGCTCACACCACCACAGGTGACAAAGGGATTCTAATCAGGAGCCCCACCCTACCCTGCCCTGTCTGCTTCCATCAACCACCCAGGGATCGAATTGTGCACAGGAGACTCACCCTACCCAGATAAATACCCCACTGGCAGATTGCCACTCTCGACACTACTTCCACGACCCAGCCGTCGCCACACTCCAGGACGCTTTCCGGACCCGCGCGGCAGCTCCGGCCGAGACCCACGCACAACTGAAGACCCACAGAACAAGATAAGTGGAACTCTCTGAGACCTTGGACTCCAGGCTCGGCGGACCCAGGGACAGAGCTTCTTGCTTGCTCCCACCACCACAGGTGTCAAAGGGATTCTAATCAGGAGCCCCACCCTACCCTGCCCTGTCTGCTTCCATCAACCACCCAGGGATCGAATTGTGCACAGGAGACCCACCCTACCCAGATAAATACCCCACTGGCAGATTTCCACTCTCGACACTACTTCCACTACCCAGCCGTCGTCACACTCCAGGACGCTTTCCGGATCCGCGCGGCAGCTCTGGCCGAGACCCACGTACAACTGAAGACCCACAAAACAAGATAAGTGGAACTCTCTGAGACCTTGGACTCCAGGCTCGGCGGACCCAGGGACAGAGTTTCTTGCTTGCTCCCACCACCACAGGTGACAAAGGGATTCTAATCAGGAGCCCCACCCTACCCTGCCCTGTCTGCTTCCATCAACCACCCAGGGATCGAATTGTGCACAGGAGACTCACCCAACCCCGATAAATACCCCACTGGCAGATTTCCACTCTCGACACTACTTCCAATACCCAGCCGTCGCCACACTCCAGGACGCTTTCCGGACCCGCGCGGCAGCTCCGGCCGAGACCCACGCACAACTGAATACCCACAGAACAAGATAAGTGGAACTCTCTGAGACCTTGGACTCCAGGCTCGGCGGACCCAGGGACAGAGCTTCTTGCTTGCTCCCACCACCACAGGTGACAAAGGGATTCTAATCAGGAGCCCCACCCTACCCTGCCCTGTCTGCTTCCATCAATCACCCAGGGATCGAATTGTGCACAGGAGACCCACCCTACCCAGATAAATACCCCACTGGCAGATTTCCACTCTCGACACTACTTCCACTACCCAGCCGTCGCCACACTCCAGGACGCATTCCGGATCCGCGCGGCAGCCCTGGCCGAGACCCACGAACAACTGAAGACACACAGAACAAGATAAGTGGAACTCTCTGAGACCTTGGACTCCAGGCTCGGCGGACCCAGGGACAGAGCTTCTTGCTTGCTCCCACCACCACAGGTGACAAAGGGATTCTAATCAGGAGCCCCACCCTACCCTGCCCTGTCTGCTTCCATCAACCACCCAGGGATCGAATTGTGCACAGGAGACTCACCCTACCCAGATAAATACCCCACTGGCAGATTTCCACTCTCGACACTACTTCCACTACCCAGCCGTCGCCACACTCCAGGACGCTTTCTGGACCCGCGCGGCAGCTCCGGCCGAGACCCACGCACAACTGAAGACCCACAGAACAAGATAAGTGGAACTCTCTGAGACCTTGGACTCCAGGCTCGGCGGACCCAGGGACAGAGCTTCTTGCTTGCTCCCACCACCACAGGTGACAAAGGGATTCTAATCAGGAGCCCCACCCTTCCCTGCCCTGTCTGCTTCCATCAACCACCCAGGGATCGAATTGTGCACAGGAGACCCACCCTACCCAGATAAATACCCCACTGGCAGATTTCCACTCTCGACACTACTTCCACTACCCAGCCGTCGCCACACTCCAGGACGCTTTCTGGATCCGTGCGGCCGCTTCTGGCCGCGCGACACATCATAAGACACTAAATACCCATCTTCTGGAATTGTCGTACCATATTTGATAGGGTTCAAATATGGCAACACCTACAAGGGTGATTAGAGGTCACCCCAAGAGCCTCTATACCTCTAGGAAAGACTGGCAATCTACCAAGAGTATTTCTCCCGCACGGAAGAGCCTGGCAAGCTATCCGCTGTGTATTCGATATGCCAAAACCAGTAACTACAACTGGTCTCATTCACCTGACCCTGAAGGCTTCAACGACAAGGCAGCACTGAGAAGGATGAGAAAGGAGAGGCCGACAAAATCTCAAGGCCGACCTAGGCTGCCACAACGAAGGAATTCAAAAATGATCGTCTGTACTTTCAATGCACGTACGCTAGCATCAGATGCATCCATCGAGGACCTGATTGTACAAGCGCGAATGATCAAGTACGACATCATTGGTCTGACCGAGACAAGAAGGCACGAATCTCACCATGCCGTTTTCGACACCGGAGAATAATTGTTCCTCGGAACATGCGAAAAAAGAGGTGTTGGAGGCGTCGGTGTCCTTGTCAACACAAACTTGGCCAAGAGCATTGATTCATTCGAATGCCTAACAACCCGAATCGGACGTTTACATTTGAATAGATGTGGCTCACTGCCTGCAGTTTCTATCTTCGTTGTCTACGCACCAACATCTCATTATGATGAAAGAGAAATCGAGAAGTTCTACATGGAGCTAGAGAAGTTCTTTAAAGTAGACCACACCTTCTACAAGATCATTGTGGGTGATTTTAATGCCAAGATAGGACCGAGAAGATCAGCTGAAGAACTTCACATCGGGACCCATGGCCTAGAATGGAACAAACAGGGTGAGAGACTGTCTGAGTTCATCATGTCGACCAAGACCATTCATGGTAACTCACAGTTCCAGAAGGCAGAATCTAAACGATGGACATGGGAGTCTCCCGGTGGACGATTCCACAACGAAATAGACCACATCATATTCAATCGACGGTTTTGCCTGACTGATGTCGCTGTTGTCCCAAAATTTCGAACGGGATCTGACCACCGTCTCCTTCGTGCAAAATTCTACTTCACAGAGCGGGGAGAAAGGGCTGCAAAGTCCAAAAAGAGAACTCCCAGAATGACCACCAACTGGGAACTCTTTGGTACTATTGCGGCAACATGGGAAGATGCCATTGTTGACAACATTGACGAGGAATACGATCGACTGGTTCAGCACCTCCATGAATGTGCGAGGAACGCCAAGAGAGAGGTAGCCACAAAAAGTCGCCTATCTTCGAAAACTCTTGAGCTAATTCGCCAGCGTGGTTTGGCGCATGCCTCAGGCAACCGCAAGCTAACGTCCGAGCTCGCAAAGCAGTGCAGAGATGCGATCAAGGAAGACCTCAAAGAGAGAAGAGCAGAAGTACTGGTAGATGCGGCAGAAGCCGGGAAAAGTATTCGTAACGCCCGCCTGTCCTTCGCCAACTACAAGACCAAGATGACTGCCCTCCGACGTCCTGATGGATCCATCACATCCTCCAGAACGGCAATGGAGAAGATTATCCATGACTTCTACTCAAATCTCTTCGATAGCCATGTCCACTTGCCGACATACCAAATTCCACAGGATGGGTATATTGTTCCTAACGTTCTCCCTTCCAAAATCCGACACGCCATTTCGTTGGGAAAGAAGCAAACAGCACCCGGCCCAGACAAGGTCAGACCTGAATACCTGAAGAACCTGCCGTCAGTACTCATCAATACACTGGCTCGGCTCTTCACTCGCTACCTGTCTGCATGCAAGGTTCCGTCCCAATGGAAAACCAGCAGGACCGTACTACTGTTCAAGAAGGGAGACATCCATGACATTGGCAACTATCGCCCGATCTGCCTATTGTCTGTCATCTACAAGCTGTTCACTCGAGTCATCCTGAATAGTATTGGCAGAACACTAGATGAAGGACAACCATGCGAGCAAGCCGGGTTCCGCAAAGGATTCAGCACCATCGACCATATCCACACGGTAACCAAGCTCATTGAGGTTTCTCGGGAGTTCAAGATGCCGCTCTGCTTAACGTTCATTGATTTAAAGAAGGCCTTTGATTCTGTTGAGACGGAAGCGGTCCTTGAAGCCCTAGCCAATCAGGGCATTCAAGCCCAATACATCAGGATCCTCCGTGAGCTGTATTGCGGATTCACTACCAGGATCTCACCATTCTACAAAGAAGTGATCGTTGATGTCAAGAGAGGGGTGCGGCAGGGTGATACCATTTCACCGAAACTCTTCAGTGCCACCCTCCAGAACATCATGCGACGACTGGAATGGTAAGGAATGGGAGTGAAGATAGATGGTCGGCAACTACACCACCTCCGCTTTGCTGATGACATTGTTTTAATAACACCAAACATCAGCCAAGCGGCACAAATGCTGGCCGACTTTGACCGTGAGTGTGGAAAGGTAGGACTACAGCTGAATCTTACGAAGACAATGTTTATGAGAAACAGCCTTGTTCCTGACGCCCCATTCGCTCTCAATGGAACGACCATCTCCGAATGCAACAGCTATGTGTACCTAGGTTGAGAGGTCAACATGACAAATGACCTGGCACCCGAGCTGCGCAGGAGGAAGAGAGCGGCTTGGAACGCCTTCAAGAACGTCGAAGAAATAGCTAAGAGGACGAAGAACCTCCGGCTCCGGGCACATCTCTTTGATTCCACTGTTCTTCCTGCATTAACATATGCCTCAGAGACCTGGGCCCTACGCAAACAAGATGAGAACGCCATTCAGGTCTCCCAAAGAAGAATAGAAAGAGCTATGCTTGGAATATCACGTTTCACTCAAATGAGAGAACGAATCCGGAGTTCTGACATCCGTCGACGATCAAGGATCAGGGACGCTGTCTCATATGCCAAGGTGTCGAAAATCAGATGGGCTGGTCACGTAATGATATTTAAAGATGACCGTTGGACTAGAGCTGTTACTGATTGGATTCCACGGGATGTCAAGAGACCGCGTGGCCGCCCACCTACCAGATGGTCAGACTTCTTTGTCAAGATCATGAACGATCGGTTTGAGGCCCTCCATGTTCCCGGAGCGAAGAGATGCCATTGGGATACACTAGCACGCGACAGGAACAAATGGAGACGTTACTGGCGCCCGCTCGAGCAAATCGACGACTAACGGGAAGTTAAGTGATTAAGTGATTAAGTGATGGCAGCAAGAATCCCCAGTGAAGCTGATCATATGAAGAACACCTCGTATCCATCCACACACTCTACTTTGGAATTATGAAGGGGACGTCTACTTTCCTTCCCCCAACAGGATTTTCTTGCGATTTCTATGCCGATTGTCAAGGCTCCCCCAGCATACCATGTTCAGAGGACCATGAGTGTCAGCACAATACACTTGACTTCCATAACCATTCTAGGCCTCCCAGAAGCACCTCTCACATTTCTTTATGCTATCCTTGCCATACTGGTGTCCCTGTAACTGCAAATTAAGGATACAACTTTGGTCCAGAAACCCGGGATGCTCTGGATAATGGTGCTTCTGTGTTCCAGGATGGGCAGGAGTCTCTGGCTCATTTTAAGCTTGAGACTGTTGAAGGTCCTGCTGGATTGCTTATTCACAAGCTCCAGTTCTAACTGAAGAGACTGCAGTGCCTCCAGTGAGGGTTGCTGGATCAAGCATCCCAGTGCAGGTTTCTCTTTCTGCTCCGCTTCTGGCTGTTCCTTAGGTTGCTGAATTGTTATCATCCTTCTCTCAGGCTCTTCAGCTGCTCCTGCCTGTGCAAAGACCACATAGTCTTTAGCTACTCTAAGTTCTAGATCCCTTTTGCTCCCTGGTATTTGGATGTTTGCAGAACATTCAAACAGAAGAAAGGCTCCACCATATCCCAAATTCCTCAAGTCCTGCGTGATTTCCAGGCTACTTCTCAGACCTAAGGCAACTGGAATTTCTGCATGCCCATAACAAGACTTACCTAGCCTCACTTACCATGAGGTTCTGGCTATGAGAATGGCAGTAGCTATAGCATCACAAGACAGTGAAAGCAGCAGTCCACAAGGCTAGGACAAGGATCCAAATCTGTAAAGCTATGAGAGCGAATTCCTGCTGCCCAGGTGAGTGGGGAGAGGAAGACATGGCCTGAAGTAGTAAGCCTTAAACTTGATCAAAAAGAGTCTTGCACTTCCCCCAGACAATCATCACCCATCAGGCTAAAAAGAGCTTAGCACCATGCACATTCCTGCCTGCACTCAAAGGAACCAATTATCTGTCTCCCTATCCATTTTGCCTGCTAGGGAATAGAGTCTCCAGGAAAGCACCTGGATCATTTTACCTTATTTCATTCCCACTGCTAACTCTCTGATTGGTCACGGAGATCCTTGCATCCAATATCTAGCGATCGTATTCTCCAGCATTTCTCCCAAAACTACACGTGTGACTTGGGAGATAATACATGCCGAAGCTGTATGTTGCGATGGTCATCACTTTTTTCTAGGACAGCAATGCTGTATTTCTAATATTTGCTCCATTCAATTGATTTATGTCATGAAGCATGTGCATCTATTTCTTTCTCTTTATTTCTCTGTATGGACCAGAAGGTAATCAGCAGATATCTAGAAAACCACCATTTACCATCCATAAATTAATAATCCCTATAAAGATGGAAATGTCAGTGAAGTGCACAGAGTGAGAGTAGATAGCCACTAGGTTTCCAAATGACCAGCTATTTATAATGCTGTTCTAAACACTAAAATGCACATATCTTCTGACCACATCAACCAACCTTACCTAGGATACTTTCCTGCAACAGAGGAAACAGTACTAATGAACTTGAAGGCTTTACCTCTATACAACCATAACAGCATGAGAAAAGAGTGCAAATATCCACTACAAGGAGAGGACGAAGAAAAGAGTCCCATATTCTCAACATGGGTTACCCACAAATATGATCTCTCTGATAAAGAATTCCGAGGATGTTCAAGGAAAGCAAGAATCAATGGAGCAGACATCCAAAAAACTAAAGGAAGAAATAAAAAAAAATAGTGGAATACAGTCAAAAACCACCATCAACCGACCTTATTCAGAATCCTTTCCCACGATAACAGGAAAAAGTGCTAGTAAATTCCAGGGCAAGACAACCAAAACAACATGAAGAAACAGCGCAAATTTCCACTACAAGGAGAGGATGAAGGAAAGAGTCCCGAATGCTCAACCGGGATTAACCACAAATGTGCACGCTCTGATAAAGAATACTGAGATGAAATGCAGAGGATGTTCAAGGAACTACTCAAAGAATCAATGGAGGAGATATGCAGAAAACTAATGGAACAAATGAAAGAAACAGTAGAACGGGTAGTCGAGAAAATACAGGAAGAAATGAGAGCAGAAATTTAAAAAAAACTACAAAAAGGAGTGTCACAAATAAAGGATTCGGTAGAGGAAATGAAAAACTCGGTAGATTCCCTCAGCAGTAGGATGAATACAGCTGAAGACAGGATCAGCGAGCTTGAAGATGAGCAACGGAAATCACAGAGATGGGGAAAGTCGTCGAAACAGCCCTAAGGAGAATCAGTGACCTAGGTGATGAAGCCAAGAGGAACAACATTAGAATCATTGGAGTAATAGAAGGACAGGGAGGCAACCCCAATGAAAAAACCAAAGTCAAAGAAATCATTGCTGAAAAGTTCCCAGAAATAAATAATGCAGACATACAGATCCGAGAAGCCAGTGGGTGACACCTAAAAGAGACCCTAATAAAAAAACACTTCAAGGCATATTATAGTAAGAATGATGGATGATGTGGACAGAGACTCAATACTGCAAGCAGCAAGGTCAAAGAAGAAAAAAAAAACAGCAGCTCAGGAAATAATGCACCAATCAAGAGAACCAGAGTGGCCAAATGAATACAGAAATTGAAACCAATATTCTGCTGTCTACAAGAGACTCATCTGAACAGTCATCAAACACAGACTCAAAGTTAAAGGATGGAAAACAATCCTGCAGCAAAAAGCTCTTAGAAAAGCTGGGTTGGCCAAACTAGTATCCAACAACATAAATTTCAGGTTGAAAAAGATTAGTCGGGATAGCAAAGGCCATTCTCTATTTATCAAGGGATACGTGCAACAGGAAGAAATCATACACTTAAATGTATACACACCTAATGGGGGACCAGCTAATTACTTAAGAGAACTGCTTACAGATTTTAAGGAGGACATTGCTAGCAACAGAATAGTAGTTGAAAACTTCAACATCGCCTGATCACCTCTGGATAGATCAACAAGAACAAAACTCAACCAGGAAACATTGGCTTTGAAGAAAGAAGTAGAAGAGAGAGGGCTCATAGACCTAGACAGGGCTTTACACCCCAAAAAAGAAAGAATACGCATTCTTCTGCAGTGCACGGAACATTTTCTAAAGTAGACCATAGACCTAGACCTTGTGCTAGATCACAAAACATGCCTCAACAAAATCAGGAAGATAGAAATTGTATCAATTATCTTTTCAGACCACGATGCACTGAAGATAAAAGTGAATCACACAAAGACACCGAGAAAAAAAAATCAAACAACCGGAAATTAAGCAACTCAGAGTTCAACAATGAGTAGGTCAGGAAAAACGTCAAGGAAGAAATCAAAAGACACCTGGATACAAATGGGAATAAAGACACGAGTTACCAGAACCTATGGGACACAGCTAAAGCTGTGTTAAGAGGAAAGTTAAAGCTTTGCAAGCACTCCTAGGAAAGAAGATACTTGACTTCACAACTCAGGAAAAAGACCAACCAAAGAAAGCCCAACCCGGATGACAGAAAGAAATAATAAAACTTAGAGAAGTTATTAACCATATGGAAACCCAGAAAACAATTTGTTTGGTCAATGAAACCAAGGGATGGTTCTTTGACAAAATAAACAAGATTGACAAACGACTAGCAAGACTCAAAAAGAAAGAGTGAAAAAACCCTAAGAAACCGAATCAGTAATGAAAAATGAGACATCACAACAGAAACCAATGATATTCAAAAGATCATCAGAGACTACTCTGAGAGTCTGTATGCCATGAAACAAGAGAACCTAGAAGAATGGAAGAATTCGTGGATTCCCTCAATCTCCCAAGACTGAGCAAGAAGACTTGGAATACTTGAATAGACCCATTCTTATCAAGAAAATTGAAACCATAATCAAGTCTTCACAAAATAAAAGCCAAAGCCTTGATGGATTCACAAGCGAATTCTTCCAAATATTTAAAGAAGACCTGTTGCCAGTTCTTCTCAAGCTTTCCAAAGAAAGCTGAAAAAAACAGAAATTCTCCCAAACAGTTTATGTAAGGCACATATCTCCCAAAAACGAAAAGCAAACAAAGATACAGGGTGTTGTGAGGGCCCTCCCAGGGTGGGAGAAGCATGCTAAAAGTAGTCGATAGACCAAACATGATTGCCACTCAAAGCCTCTCTTGCAAAACACAGTACCCAAAACAAGAGAGGGAGAACAAGGGGGAATACCCTGCCACAGAGGCAGGATGGGACGGGGGGGGATGAGGGTGGGGGGGATGCTGGGACCCATGGGGATGGATGACGGGCACTGGTGGAGGTATGGGGACTTGATCATTGTATAACTGAAACCCAAGCACAAAATTTGTAAGCCTATAACTGTACCTCATGGTTTTTCACAAATAAAAAAAAGAAAAAAAATAAATAAAATAAAATAAAGATACTACTAACAAAGAAAATTATGGGCCAATATCTCTGAAGAACATCGATGCGAAGATTCTCAACAAAATATTAGCAAATAGAGTCCAACAACTCGTCAAAAAAGATCATACACCACGATTAATCCTGGGGATGCAAGGGCGGTTTAACATTGGGAACTCAATCAACATAATCCATCATATCATCAACAACAAAAAGATAAAAACCATATGATCATATCAATAGATGCAGAGAAAGCATTTGACAAGATCCAACACCGTTTATGATGAAAACTCTCACCAAAATGGGAGTAGAAGGAACTTTTCTCAAGATAGTCAAAGCCATCTATCCACAATGGGGAAAAACTAAGGGCCTTCAAGGACAAGACAAGGATGCCCATTCCCTCCACTTCAGTTCAATACAGTACTGGAAGTACTTTCAATAGCAGTTAGGCAAGAAAAAGATATTAAGCGCATCCAGATAGAAAAGGAAGAAATCAAACGCTCTCTCACTCTTTTCCGAATGATACTATATCTCGAGAATCCTAAATCATCTACCAAGAAACTCCTAGAAACGATAGATTTGTACAGTAATGTCGCAGGCATTAAAATCAATACCCCAAAATCCACAACCTTCCTATACACAAATGAGACAGAGGAAAGAGATATTCAAAAAGCAATCCAATTCACAATCGTGCCTCAGAAAATCAAGAACCCGGAATTAGCCTAACTAATGAGGTAAAGGACCTCTACAGAGATACATACAAAATACTATTCAGGAAATAAATAGGACACCCAAGAATAGTAGAAATAAGTACCAAGAGGTTTGCTCCATGGCTTGGAAGCTGGACTCACATGCTGGGGAAAAAGGCAGCTCAGAGAGAGAAGGGAACAAGTGTGGCTGGAGGTCCCTCTTGGAATGGGAGATATGTGCTGAACATAGATTATAGATCAAACATAATGGTGACAAAATACCTCTACTGCAAAACACAACACCCAAAAGGAGAGAACAAAGGGAATGCACTGCCACAGCGGTCGGGTGGGGTGGCAGGGGTTGGAGGGATACAGGATCATCAGTGGTGGAGAATGGGCACCATTGTGGAGGGGTGGGTACTCGAGCACTATCTGACTCAAACACAAGCACGAAAGTATGTAAATCTCTAATTGTACTTCATGGTGATTCACCATTAAAAATTATAAAAAAATAAAATTTAGTAGATTAAAATTATTTACAAGAAAACTAAGGTTCCCCATGGTAAAAGGTGTAAAAGTTACTCATGAATGTCATAATTTTCTTGGAAAATTGTGCCCTGGGACAAATTTCAGAAAAAATACTGACAAAACTGACGCTAGCACTAATAAGGTTGACAAAAATTTCTCAAAAATTCTGATTTAGCAGTATTTCCAAGAAAAAAATACTACTTAAGAAACATTAGTGTATCACAATTAAAAATAATAATTATATTTATTTAAATATGTAATAATTATTGCATGTTGTAGATTATTATTATATAAATATGTGCACTACTTTAATGTAATAAAATGGCATATGTTAAATGTTTTACATATATATGCCACATTACACAATTTTAATACGTTACAATTAATAACAAATTAGAGATTATTATAATTAACAGATAAGTATTGAGATTTAAGAAATAAACAAGTATTACTAATAGAGTGCAACAGTTCCATGCCTAATCTGAAACATGGGATATCGAATCCCTAAATCTTATTTTAGTCACACAGAATGCCCTAAACTACTGGAACTTTGGATGAGAGCAAAGAGGAACCATCCATTACATTGTAAGGGCAAAGATTCTTTAAAAAACATTGAATCTCAGGTCATGGAATCTTCAAATTTTTAATTTAATGTGCTTTAAAAGGCGTTAGTAAACTTGACCCTTTTGTACATTTTTAGGTCAAACACAGCATTGTTCAAGGCTTACTCATGCCATGGCTTGGAGGATCATATGCAGTGATGGAACAGAACCCAGGTTTGCTGCGAGAGTGCAAGTGCAAATTTTGGATATGCTCAATTTACCTATATTTATGTAACCCCAATGTTCCCAATGTTCTCCCTTCCGAAATCCAACATGTCATCTCAACGATAAAGAAACAAAGAGCACCTGGTCCAGACAAGATCAGACCTGAACACCTGAAGAACTTACCATCAGTACTCAACAACACACTGGTTCGGCTCTTCACACGCTACCTGTCTGAATGCAAGGTTCCATCCCAATGGAAAACCAGCAGGACTGTACTACTGTACAAAAAGGGAGACATCCACGACATTGGCAACTATCGCCCAATCTGCCTATTGTCTGTCATCTACAAACTGTTCACTAGAGTCATCCTGAATAGGATTAGCAGAACACTAGATGAAGGACAACCTTGTGAACAAGCCGGATTCCGAAAAGGATCCAATACCATCGACCATATCCTCACAATTACTAAGCTCATTGAGGTTTCTCAGGAGTTCAAGATGCTGCTCTGTCTAATGTTCATTGATTTAAAGAAGACCTTTGATTCTGTTGAGACGGAAGCAGTCATAGAAGCCCTCGCCAATCAGGGCATAAAAACTCAATACATCAGGATCCTTTGTGAATTCTATTACGGATTCACTACCTGGATCTCACCATTCTACAAAGAAGTAATCATCCATGTCAAGAGAGGGGTTCAGAAGGGTGATACCATTTCACCAAAATTCTTCAGTGCCACCCTCGAGAACATCATGCGATGACTGGAATGGGAAGGTATGGGAGTGAATGTGGAAAGCTGGCCCTTTAACTGACCAAGGGCCTACGTGCCTGTGCTATGTCTGGTTATCTTGGGCTATGCGACCCTGCACAAGTGGGTCCTGACTAGTGCAAATCTGGTACTGCGTCTGCTCTGACCGCAGCCTATAAACTATGTATGGTTGTCTAAAAGAAAACATTTGTCACAGCTAGACCAAGAATAAGAAGTAAATGACACTGACGAATCAAGCACATGAAACATGTAGTTTTTGTAACTCTGCTAACAATATATGATATGACCTAGTGATGTAATTGCCTCCTGTGATGTAAGCATAGTTTCCTGCATCGTAAAGTATATAATACCCCTGCTGCCCTGAATAAAGTCCTATCTTGTCCTGTCTCTTTATCTCTATTTCTAAACTGTACTATGTCTCTTGTGTCTTGTGTCTTCATTCGGTTGGTCCCTCCTTGAACCTACGGATCCTAGGGCCACCTCCATGGGCCGGAGAGTGTTCTGGCGGGGCCCCCCCGCAACAGGCGCCCAACGTGGGGAGGTGTCTGGGAGACGACTGCTGAACTCCCCTTCAGGAAGCGGTGGCCACTGAGACGCACGGAAACCTAAGTGCGCACCTAATCTGGAAGTCCCTGTCTCATGATCAAAGATGAATAGGGCAGCATCAAGGGGAGAATTGAGTGCTCAGTCTCATAGAAGGTGTATGAGACAGTCACTGGGTTGGATAAGGCCCCCCCAAGCCTCTTTGTTGTGTCCTCTGTGGAATGTGTGTGTGAGTGAGTGAGGGGTCAGAGGTGCCCTCGCCTCTGATTCGAGTCTGAGGTTCCATGGCTGGGTCACCCTAATGGTTCCTGAAAGGCTAAGGAATCCGAGTGGGTTGTCTGCGATTCCACCGGAAACATGGTCCATGGTGGTGCTGACTTAGACATTGGCCGCAAGTCACCTTTGGCTGATCTACTAGGGCTGAGTTTCCCACTGGCCAGATGAGTACCTGAGTGGGCCCTTTTGTCGGGCATACCCCGTGTCTTGCGTCGGTTTCCCCTGGGTATTCGCATGGGGGTTAGCCTTCCAGTGACCCATCTCCAGTCTCGTCTCTACTCATGATTTTTCTTTTCTGCCTTCTAGTCCTCCTGTCTGTGTCACAATTGAGTGTTCAGTCTCATATGAGGTATATGAGACAGTCACTGGGTTGGATAAGGCTCCCCTGCGCTCCTTTGTCGTGTCCTTTGTGGAATGTGTGTGTGAGTGAATGAGCAGTCAGAGGTGTCCTCGCTTCTGATTCGAGTCTGAGGTTCCATGGCGGGGGCACCATTAAGGTCCCCGAAAAGGCTACGTAATCCGATTGGGTTGTCAGTGGTCCCACGGGAAACATATGGTCTACGGTGGTGCTAACTTAGACGTCTGTCGTAAGTCACCTTTGGCTGATCCACTACGGCTAAATTTCCCACCGGCCAGACCAGCACCTGAGTGGGCCCCTTTGTCGGGCCTCCACTGTGTCTTGCATCTGTTTCCCCTGGGTATTTTCATTGGGGGTTAGCCTTCCAGTGACCCATCTCCTGTCTCGTCTCTATTCATGTTTTTTCTTTTCTACATTCTAGTCCTCCTGTCTGTGTCACAATTGAGTGTTCAGTCTCATATGAGGTATATTAGACGATCACTGGGTTGGATAACGCTCCCCTGCGCTCCTTTGTCGTGTCCTCTGTGGAATGTGTGTGTGAGTGAATGAGCAGTCAGAGGTGTCCTCGCTTCTGATTCGAGTCTGTGGTTCCACAGCTGGGGCATCCTTAAGGTCCCCAAAAAGGCTACGGAATCCGATTGGGTTTTCTGTGTTCCCATGGGAAACATATGGTCTACGGTGGTGCTGACTTAGACGTCAGCCGTAAGTCACCTTTGGTTGATCCATTACGGCTAAATTTCCCACCGGCCAGACAAGCACCTGAGTGGGCCCCTTTGTCGGGCCTCCCCGGTATCTCACGTCGGTTTCTCCCAGGTATTCACGCAGGGGAAAGCCTTCCAGTGACCCATCTATGTCGCGTCCTCTTTCTCTTTCAAGTGAGTGTACTTCTCTTTCTTTTTTCTCTGTAGTTTTCTCTTTTTCCCTCTTTTGTTCACTATTGTCCCTTGGTCTGCCGTCAGTAGTCATGGGACAGACCCTGACTAAGAGGGAATTATTTAAGACTTCCCGTAAACATCACAGGAGTCAAGTTAAAGAAAAAGGACCTTATCGGTTTCTTTCCTCTTCTTGAAAATGTGTGTATAAGAAATGCTGGGGCCGTGTGGGAGACTGCAAAATCCCCGCCCTGACCTTTTCCTATTAGAACCTTATCAATGAATGCTGCAGGCAGTGAGCCACATCTATTCAAATGTAAACGTCCGATTCAGTTTGTTAGGCATTCAAATGAATCAATGGTCTTGTCCAAGTTTGTATTGACAAGGACACCGATTCCTCCTCCGACACCTCTTTTATCGCATGTTCCCAGGAACAATTCTTCTCCAGTGTCGAAAACGGCATGGTGAGATTTGTGCCTTCTTGTCTCGGTCAGACCAATGATGTTGTACTTGATCATTCGCGCTCGTACCATCAGGTCCTCGATGGATGCATCTGATACTAGTGTACGTGCATTGAAATTACAGACTACCAAGATCTCACCATTCTACAAAGAAGTAATCATCCATATCAAGAGAGGGGTTCAACAGGGTGATACCACTTCACCAAAACACTTCAGTGCCACCCTCGATAACATCATGCGACGACTGGAATGGGAAAACATGGGAGTGAAGATAGATGGTCGGCAACTACACCACCTCCGCTTTGCTGATGACATCGTTCTAATAATACCAAACATCAGCCAAGCGGCACAAATGCTGAACGACTTTGACCGTGAATGTGGAAAGGTTGGACTACAGCCGAATCTTACGAAGACAATGTTTATGAGAAACAGCCTTGTTCCTGACGCTCCATTCGCTCTTAACGGAACCACCATCTCCGAATGCAACAGTTATATATACCTAGGTCGAGAAATCAACATGATGAATGAACTGGCACCTGAGTTGTGCAGGAGGAAGAGAGCGGCTTGGAATGCCTTCAAGAGCATTGAAGAAATAACTAAGAGGACAAAGAACCTCCAGCTACGAGCACACCTCTTCGAATCCACTGTCCTTCCTGCATTAACATATGCCTCAGAGCCCAGGGCCCTACGAAAACAGGATGAGAACGCTATTCGGGTCTCTCAAAGAGGAATCGATTGAACTATGCTTGGATATCACGATTCACTCAAATGAGAGATAGAGTCCGGAGTTCTGATCTTTGTCAATGCTCAAGAATCAGGGACGCTGTCTCATTTGCCAAGACATCAAAAATCAGATGGGCTGAACACGTAATGAGGTTTACAGACAACCGCTGGACTAGAGCCATTACTGACTGGATTCCACGGGACATCAAAAGATCACGTGGACGCCCACCTATAAGATGGTCAGACTTCTTCGTCAAGACCCTGAATGATCGGTTTGAGGCTCTGAATGTTCCTAGAACGAACAGATAACATTGGGCTATGCTAGCACGCAACCGGGATGAATGGAGACGTTACTGGCACCCGCTCGAATAAATCGATGAATAACGGGGATTAAGTGATAAGTGATTACCCGGATCTCACCATTCTATAAAGAAGTAATCATCCATGTCAAGATAGGGTTTCGGAAGGGTGATACCATTTCACCAAAATTCTTCAGTGCCACCCTCGAGAACATCAGGTGATGACTGGAATGGGAAGGTATGGGAGTGAATGTGGGAAGCTGGCCCTTTACCTGACCAAGGGCCTACGTGCCTGTGCTATGTCTGGTTATCTTGGCCTATGAGACCCTGAACAAGTGGGTCCTGACTAGTGCAAATCTGGTACTGCGTCTGCTCTGACCGCAGCCTATAAAATATGTATGGTTGTCTAAAAGAAAACACTTGTCACAGCTAGCCCAAGAATAAGAAGTAACTGACACTGACTAATCAAGCACATGAAACATGTAGTTTTTGTAACTCTCCTAACAATATATGATATGACCTAGTGATGTAATTGCCTCCTGTGATGTAAGCATAGTTTCCTGCGTCGCAAAGTATATAATACCCCTGCTGCCCTGAATAAAGTCCTATCTTGTCCTGTCTCTTTATCTCTCTTTCTAAACTGTACTCTGTCTCTTGTGTCTTGTGTATTCATTCGGTTGGTCCCTCCTTGAACCGACGGATCCTAGGGCCACCTTCATGGGACGGAGAGTGTTCTGGCAGGGCCCCCCCGCAACAGGCGCCCAATGTGGGGCGGTGTCTGGGAGACAAATGCCGAACTCCCCTTCAGGAAGCAGTGGCCACCGGGACGCATGGAAACGTAAGTGCGTGCCTAATCTGGAAGTCCCTGTCTCGTGATCGAGGATGAGTAGGGCAGCATCAAGGGGAGAATTGAGTGTTCAGTCTCACAGAAGGTGTATAAGACAGTCATTGGGTTGGATAAGGCCCCCGCCAAGCCCCTTTGTTGTGTCCTCTGTGGAATGTGTGTGTGAGTGAGTGAGGGGTCAGAGGTGTCCTCGCCTCTGATTCGAGTCTGAGGTTCCATGGCTGGGGCACCCTAATGGTTCCTGAAAAGCTAAGGAATCCAAGTGGGCTGTCTGCGATTCCACGGGAAACAAGGTCTATGGTGGTGCTGACTTAGACGTCGGCCGCAAGTCACCTTTGGCTGATCCACTAGGGCTAAGTTTCTACTGGCCAGACGAGTACCTGAGTGGGCCCCTTTGTCGGGCCTCCCCCGTGTCTTGCGTCTGTTTCCCCTGGGTATTCGCATGGGGGTTAGCCTTCCAGTGACCCATCTCCAGTCTCGTCTCTATTCATGTTTTTTTCTTTTCTGCCTTCTAGTCCTCCTGTCTGTGTCACAATTGAGTGTTCAGTCTCATATGAGGTATATGAGACGATCACTGGGTTGGATAAGGCTCCCCTGCGCTCCATTGTCGTGTCCTTTGTGGAATGTGTGTGTGAGTGAATGAGCGGTCAGAGGTGTCCTCGATTCTGATTCGAGTCTGTGGTTCCACGGCTGGGGCACCCTTCATTCATTCATTCATTCATTCATCATCCTGTTAATCGTCGATTGCCTCGAGCAGGCCCCAGTAACGTCTCTTTCATCCTAGCCCTGAGATTATATTCAAGGCTTTTTAGGAGAATGAGACCCATCATTGTTACTGGTATTTGGCATATTTGGTGCGCCACGGGGAGTTTGCCAGACTCTGCCCTGTGGGCAGGCTATATTCGATAGCCTGCAAGTTTGTCCAGATGTTCTGATATATATATATCTGACATATTTATATATAGTCAGATATTACCGACTGGAAGAAAAGATGAAGTCATCTTGATTTCAGTCGAATTGAAATCAGCCATTTGCTGCTACCTGCATGGATTTGGAGAACACCACACTGAGTGAAGCCAGTAAAAAAGGGACAGATTCCGCAGGATCTCTCATCTGTGAGATATAAAGACACATAGTGGGGGGACAACATGCCCAAATAAGGGGCTGGAGAGAGAGCATAGTCGGGAGGGCATCTGCCTTGCTTGCAAATGATTGGGGTTTGATCCCCAATCCCCAACCTGTGATTCTCAAGCATAGAGCCAGCAGTTACCACTGAGTATCACCGGCTGTGGCCCCAAGCTAACACCCTTAAGGTGCCCGAAAAGGCTACGGAATCCGATTGGGTTGTCTGTGGTCCCACGGGAAACATATGGTCTACAGTGGTGCTGACTTAGACGTCAGCCGTAAGTCACCTTTGGCTGATCCACTATGGCTAAATTTCCCACCGGCCAGACCAGCACCTGAGTGGGCCCCTTTTCCGGGCCTTCCCTGTGTCTCACGTCTGTTTCTCCCAGGTATTCACGCTGGGGAAAGCCTTCCATTGACCCATCTGTGTCGCGTCTTCTTTCTCTTTCAAGTGAGTGTCCTTCTCTTTCTTTTTCCTCCTCTGTAGTTTTCTCTTTTTCCCTCTTTTGTTCACTATTGTCCCTTGGTCTGCCGTCAGTAGTCATGGGACAGACCCTAACTAAGTGGGAATTATTTAAGACTTCCCGTAAACATCACAGGAGTCAAATTAAAGAAAAAGGACCTTACCGATTTCTTTCCTCTTCTTGAAAATGCGTGTATAAGAAATGCTGGGGCCGTGTGGGAGACTGTAAAATCCCTGCCCTGACGTTTTCCTATTGGAACCTTACCAATGAATGCTGCAGGCAGTGAGCCACATCTATTCAAATGTAAACATCCGATTCCAGTATTTAGGCATTCGAATGAATCAATGCTCTTGGTCAAGTTTGTGTTGACAAGGACACTGATTCCTCCAACACCTCTTTTATCGCATGTTCCCAGGAACAATTCTTCTCCAGTGTCAAAAATGGCATGGTGAGATTCGTGCCTTCTTGTCTAGGTCAGACCAATGATGTTGTACTTGATCATTCGCGCTTGTACCATCAGGTCCTCGATAGATGCATCTGATGCTAGCATACAAGAATTGAAAGTACAGACGATCATTTTTGTCTTCCTTCGTTGTGGCAGCCTAGGATGGCCTTGAGATTTTGTCGGCCTCTCCTTTCTCATCCTTCTCAGTGATGCCATGTCGGTGCAGACTTCAGGGTAAGGTGAATGAGACCAGTTGTAGTTACTGGTTTTTGCATATTGAATACGCAATGGATAGCTTGCCAGGCTGTACCGTGCGGGCAGAAAACTCTCGGTAGTTTGCCAGTCTTTCGGAGAGAGATAGAGGTTTTTGGGTCGACCTCTAAATCACCCTTGTAGGTGCTACCATATTTGAAGCCTATCAAATATGCAGCAAAAATTCCTGAAGATGGTTGTTTAGTGTCTTATGATATGTTGCACGGATGCGAGGTGGCTGTGCTAGTCCGGAAAGTGACCTGGAGTTTGGCGACGGCTGGGAAGTGGAGGTAGTGTGGATAGTGGAATTCTGCCAGTTGGGTATTTCTCTGACTAGGGTAGGTCTTCTGTGCGCAATTCGATCCCTGGGTGGTTGATGGAAGCAGACAGGTCACGGTAGGGTGGGGCTACTGATTAGAATCCCTTTGTCACCTGTGGTTGGTGGGAGCAAGCAGAGAAACTCTGTCCCTGGATCCACCGAGCCTGGAGTCCAAGGTCTCAGAGAGTTCTGCTTATCTTCTTCTGTGGGTCTTCAGTCGTGCGTGAGTCTTGGCTAGAGCTGCCACGCGGGTCCGGAAAGCGTTCTGGAGTGTGGCGACGGCTGGGTAGTGGAAGTAGTGTCTACGCACCAACATCCAATTATGATGAAGGAGAAATTGAGAAGTTCTATATGGAGCTGGAGAAGTTCTATAAAGAAGACCATACCTTCTACAATATCATTGTGGGTGATTTTAATGGCTAGATAGGACCAAGAAGATCAGCTGAAGAACTTCACATCGGGACCCATGGCCTAGAATGGAACGAACAGGGTGAGAGACTCTATGAGTTCATAATGTCGACCAAGACCATCCATGGTAACTCACAGTTCCAGAAGGAAGAATCTAAACGATGGACATGAGATTCTCCCGGTGGACGATTTGACAACGAAATAGACCACATCATATTCAATTAACGGTTTTTTCCAGACCGTTTTCGCTGTTGTCCCAAAATTTCGAATGGGATCGGACAACAGTCTCCTTCGTGCAAAATTCTACTTCACAGAGCGGGGAGAAAGGGCTGCAAAGTTTAAAAAGAGAACTCCCAGAACGACCACCAACTGGGAAATCTTGGGCACTATTGCAGCATATGGGAAGATGTCATTGTGGACAACATTGACGAGTAATACGATCGACTGGTTCAGCACCTCCATGAATGTGGGAGGAACGCCACGAGAGAGATAGCCACAAAAAATCCCCTATCTTGAGCTAATTCACCAGCGTGGTTTGGCACATGCCTCAGGCAATCGCAAGCTAAGGTCCAAGCTCGCAAAGCAGTGCAAAGATGCGATCAAGGAAGACCTCAAAGAGAAAAGAGCAGAAGTAATGGTAGATGCGGCAGAAGCCGGGAAAAGTATTTGTAATGCCCGCCTGTCCTTCGCCAACTACAAGACCAAGATGATTGCCCTTTGACGTCCTGATGGATCCATCACATCCTCCAGAACGGCAATGGAGAAGATTATCCATGACTTCTACTCAAATCTCTTCGATAGCCATGTCCACTTGCCGACATACCAAATTCCAGAGGATGGATATGTCGTTCCCAACGTTCTCCCTTCCTAAATCTGACATGCCATTTCGTTGGTAAAGAAACAAACAGCCCCTGGCCCAGACAAGGTCAGATCTCAGCACCTGAAGAACCTGCCATCAGTACTCATCAATACACTGGCTCGGCTCTTCACTCGCTACCTGTCTGAATGCAAGGTTCCGTCCCAGTGGAAAACCAGCAGGACCGTACTACTGTTCAAGAAGGGAGATATCCATGACATTGGCAACTATCGTCCGATCTGCCTATTGTCTGTCATCTACAAGTTGTTCACTCCAGTTATCCGAAATAGGATTGGCAGAACACTAGATGAAGGACAACCATGCGAGCAAACCGGGTTCCGCAAAGGATTCAGCACCATCGACCATATCCGCACGATGACCAAGCTCATTGAGGTTTCTCAGGAGTTCAAGATGCCGCTCTGTTTAACGTTCATTGATTTAAAGAAGGCCTTTGATTCTGTTGAGACATAAGCGGCCATTGAAGCCTTAGCCAATCAGGGCATTCATGCCCAATACATCAGGATCCTCCGTGAGCTGTATTGTGGATTCACTACCAGGATCTCACCATTCTACAAAGAAGTGATCGTTGATGTCAAGAGAGGGGTGCGGCAGGGTGATACCATTTCACCCGAACTCTTCAGTGCCACCCCGAGAACATCATGCAACGATTGGAATGGGAAGGAATGGGAGTGAGATAGGTGGTCGTAAACTACACCACCTCCGCTTTGCTGATGACATTGTTTTAATAACACCAAACATCAGCTCAGTGGCACAAATGCTGGCTGACTTTGACCGAGAGTGTGGAAAGGCAGGACTACAGCTGAATCTTACTAAGACAATGTTCATGAGAAACAGCCTCGTTCCTGAAGCCCCATTCGTTCTCAACGGTACGACCATCTCCGAATGCAACAGCTACGTGTACCTAGGTCAAGAAGTCAGCATGACAAATGACCTGGCACCCGAGCTGCGCAGGAGGAAGATAGCGGCTTGGAACCCCTTCAGGAATGTGGAAGAAACAGCTAAGAGGACGAAGAACCTCTGGCTCCGGGCACATCTCTTTGATTCCACTGTTCTTCCTGCATTAACATATGCCTCAGAGACCTGGGTCCTACGCAAGCAAGATGAGAACGCTATTTAGGTCTCCCAAAGAAGTATAGAAAGAGCTATGCTTGTAATATCACGTTTCACTCAAATGAGAGAAAGAATCCGGAGTTCTGACATCCGTCGACGATCAAGAATCAGGGACGCTCTCATTTGCCAAGGTGTCAAAAATCAGATGGGCTGGTCACGTAATGAAATTTAAAGACGAACGCTGGACTAGAGCTTTTACTGACTGGATTCCAGGGGATCTCAAAAGACCGCATGGCCGCCCGCCTACCAGATGGTCAGACTTCTTCGTCAAGATCATAAACGATCGATTTGAGGCTCTTCATGTTCCCAGAGCGAACAGATGCCATTGGGCTACACTAGCACGCAACAGGGACAAATGGAGACGTTACTGGCGCCCGCTCGTGCAAATCGACGACTAACGGGAAGTTACGTGATTAAGTGATCAATGAATGCTGGAACCGTGTGGGAGAAAATCCCAGTCCTGGCCTTTTCCTACTGGCAATGAGACATAGAGACATTTTTAAAGGGTTACCACCCCTCTGCTCCACATTCCCGCAGCCCTTCTCAGTCTCTCTCTATCCCCTTCCTCCCTTCAGTCCAAATTTGTTTTGCGTGGCCTGGTTATTTGGCCAAAATTTCTCCCTCTCACTTTCTCAGTCACTTTCTTAGCTCTTTAACCCTGTTTCCCTTTCCCAGAGGTTCCTTCCTGCTGGCATGGGTCGAGCACTTAAAAGCCACTAGGGTGCTCGCCTCTAGAAGTCTCCCGTGACAGGATGAGGGGGTCACAGCCACGATTCCCAGAATAAAATTGCGTCCCCCGCAGAATAAAAAACTGTTCATCATTAGGTACTCGTTGGTTAAGCACATCCACATCTCCACATTTGAAAACGCCGCCTTTCACTCTCCCTCTCCCTCCTTTCTTATTAACGGACAGTGGGAAGTTCGCTTATAATAAAAAAATAAAAAAAAATTTTTAAAAAATAATTAATTAAAAAAATAAAATAACCTGGGTCCGTGTGGGGGAGTGCCTGAATGAAGCGCTGCTAATTAGCAACTTGATGTGCCCCTCCGCTAGTAACTCTCCCCTTATGAGCCTCCACAGGAATTCAGGTGTCCTTAGCTGTAAATCACAGGGAGGTTGGGAGACGAGGAAGATAAACCAGATGTCTGAGTTATGAGATACCCACTAGTCACAATGCCCATGATTTGGAGGCATATTCTCTGGGACATATTCATCTGATCTGGAAAACCTGGCGCCAGGAGAAGACTTGGAGGAACTAAAAACCCTCCGGAGGTGAAAATCACGTGTACGCCCTTTGGTCAAGTTTGGGAATCCCAGTGTGACTGTGGTGAGTGTGGTGCACACCAGTGTGAGAGGAGGACCGGTCCGAGAGAGTGTAGGAGTGTGATCTGTGCGTGTGTCCGCAGTGTGTGTATTGTCTTGTTATCTTTTTCCTAGTTCTGTTTATTAAGATTGTTTAACATGGGTCAGAAACGATCGACCCCCAAAGTTTTAATTCTTGATCACTTCTCTGAGATCCACAGGAAAGCTCAGGATCTGGGCTTGAGGGTCAAGAAAGGTAAGTTTGGCATTTATTGTTCATCAGAATGGCCTTCCTTTGGTGTGGATTGGCCCCCATACGGTTCTTTCTCACCAAACCTTGGGACTCCAGTAAAGGAGGTAATCTGTGGAAAATCTGCTGTGAAGGTATGCTCCCGTGGAAATCTCTAGGGGACATGGAGAAGGAAAGTGTTAACCTCTGTGTGAATGGTCTCTGCAAAAAGGCACCCTTCCTTTGTCTGCTTTGCATCACCATCCACTATGAAAAGGATGGGAGAAAAACCCACTATTAAGAAACACTCTGGGAAATTAAGGCAGAACAATTTCCAGGCATGAGATCCTTCTCCCCACCCAGTCTCAGTCTAACTAGAAGAAGATCAGCTAGAGTTAAATTAAAATGCTAATGAAGGCAGTTCAGATGTAAGGTACAGAGAATTAAAGGGTAAAAGGCAGGTTAGAGGCCTGAGAAGAGCTGCAAGGCAGCAAAAAGTGATACGCTGGAAAGAGGCAGCAAGCTAAGAAAGGCAGAACTGTTTTTTAAGAAGCAGAGTTTTTAAGACCATGGCACTATGTTCAGCGGGCATACAGCTGTGGGTCTGCCCAACTCCAGGCCTACCCAGGTGGAGACATGCAAATCCAATGAGCCTCTGAGTAAAGGCCAACTTACAGGGGGTTAGAGTCCCCTTGGGAGAAGCCAAAGTGATAGACCTGGAGAAAAGTTTTGCCAAGGAACCATCCTTTTTCATAGATTATTGCTCCGCAATTAGATAAACAACCTAGGAGCTTCCAACTAGGTAGTTTAGATAAAGAGTATCTTGTTGACCTCTGTAACACCATGTGGCCTGAGTATTGTGGGGAAAGATAATCAGTGAATGGCAGTTTGCATTCCCAGATTATTTTGGAGTCAGATCTTTGCAGGTAACAAAAGAAATAGGAGTATCAAAGCAGCGGAGGTAGGAAAATGCACGATCTTATGATTAACTCTTTGACATCAGAAACAAAGAAGTGTGTCACTAGGCAGCCTATCCCCATATCTGATAAGAATCTCCCGGCCTCAGAATTAACCTTGGCCACAATAAGGTAACATCTTTGTCATAGATTATTTTACCGGCTTATATCAACAAAAACGCTTTCTTGACCATTTTTAACAAGCAGGAGACTGGCTGGTCAGGCTGGGAAATGGGGAGCAGTGTTCCCAATCGGCTGGTAAGATTTCTTCGCCCTAGGGACTGTTCCTTTGTTTCTCTGTCCATCAGTTTCTCCCTGTCATCTTTTGAAGGGTCAGATCGATCGATCAACTGCAGATGTGTGCACATGTACGTGTGGTGTTTTAGTCAGCTCATTGTCTGTCTGTCTGTCTGTCTGTCTGTCTGTCTATGTGAACACTCAAGTGTTAAAACCAGGCTGATATCAGAAGTAGAAATTCTAAAGAAGTCAGTGATATGCAACCCAGTGATTTAAGAATTGCAGTTGTTTTTGGAACCTGTCAGACAAGGGTTAAATGAAGATTTCATATCAGAAGGATGAGCCTACAGAGAAAGAAGAATTCTCAATCTAAATTTCTTGTTAGAAGAACATTAATGATTACATGATTATTAACAGTTGAAATCCATTTGAACTTAAGAATCTGTAATATCTAAAAGAGCTATGGAGCCAGAGTCTGAAACTAAAGTGAAATAAAGTTCAGGGAATGCAAGACTTTATCTTACAAGCCTCAGCCAATTGTAATAAGGAATTTAGCTGTTTCATAAACAACAGAGGTACAGAAGGCGTAAAAATACACAACGATTTCTTATGGTTACATAAACATTGACAGTCCAAGTATTATTTTCTATGACAATATCAAAGGTTTTTTTTCTGTGTCTGAAAACATGTTTGTATTCTTGTGGAATTGTTAAAAGTATCTGATGTAGAGAGCTCATGATTTTAAATAACTAAGGTATAAGAACTATTGAAATTAAGCCAAAGAAGGTTTTATCATGTTTTATAAAATTTGATTGTTCATAGGTCTCATGCTGTTATGTTACTGTATATATTTTTATCTGCATTGGATTAGAATATTTGACCTAGAAAATCTTGTAAGTTAAAATAACTATGACACATGAAACAGGTTCAAAAAGTAATGGTTTAGTTTAAACATGAGTTTCTAGAGTTATAAAATTGGTTGCAAACTTTGTCCTACCAGTGCTCTATCTGATCTCTGAGACTCCTGGTAACTAAAATTTCTAGAACTACTAACAGTTTTAAAGTGGGTTAATCTCAGATATCAGCCTGTCCAGTGCTTGAAAGTACATGATACTATTTTTATAACTTTATTTCATGCAAAGTCTTGTCACCAGGTATCAACCTGGCCCTGTTCTTCAGAAAGCGTTGTACACAAGTGTGAAATACTTAATGTTTTACAATAATCTATAAGTGATTTACTCTTTTTTATTTGTGTTTTCCTGGAAATCAGAATTTTAAGATGTCTTCTGGTTAATTTCTAATGTAAAGTGATCTTTTGCCCAGTGGATATACATTGTAAGAGTTTTAATTATGAGCTTTTTAAAGGCCTTTTGAATATTTATGGAAGCACTGCAGAGTACAGTTTTGTCATGTTAAGATAAGGTCTGCACTACGCAGGTTGTCCCCTTTATTTTGTACTACCCAACTTCCACCCTTTATGATGACTGTTCCCCGTGCCTCACTCCGCCGATTCCCAGCGAGCCTGTCTCCGCCATTACCATTGCCATCCTGTTCACCCTTGGCCTTGCGGGCGCCGGTACAGGCATTGCCCCCCTGGCTTCTCAGCACTCTGGACTAGCTACGCTTTAAGCCACTGTGGATGCCGATTTAGAGAGCCTTGAATAATCCATCTCTCACCCCGAGGATTCGCTGACGTTTCTTTTGGAGTTTGCTCTTCAAAACCGTCGAGGACTGGATTTGCTCTTTATGAAATAGGGGGATTGTGTGCTGCCTTGGGGGCCGAGTGTTGCCTTTATGTGAACCACAGTAGAGTGATTAAAAACTCCATGGGATAACTAAGGGAAGTTTTGGAGCAGAGACGACAGGAACGTGAGTCTTCTAGCTCTGGGTGGGCCATGCACTCTCTACTCCCTTACCTGTTGCCACTCTTGGGTCCCCTGACTGCCCTTTTATTAATTGCTATTGTGGGCCCCTGGATTTTTAACCAGATTACCTTTTGTTAGACAACAGACAGCTTCTCTATCTGCCAACCTCATACAAGTGCAATACTACCACCTGGCAATGGAAGATGCTTCCCTGCACTATGCAGCCTACTGTAGAGGATGGTTCACGGGTCGTGGTTAGTTGGAACCAACCTTGAGTTGTTTATGGCCAGCTACCCCGCCCTTCTCTGATCTGACACTCTGGGTACGAAAGAGACGGACTTTACCCTATTCCATTTTTGTTCAGCCGCTAGGTATCTGGCAAAGCACTGCAAGGGAGGCCTCATGGCTGCTTTCGACTCCCTGTGGAGTACACTGGGCCTACATGGAGGTTTCCTCAGCCTAGACTGGCCTTTTTCCGCAGCTCCCCTCCGCTAGTAGGGTGAGCAGGGGAAATAGACTTTATTTACTCTCCTCCCCTCCACAAATCAGAGGTCTTCTTGATATCCTGGAAGGGTCCAGTCAATGCTCCCCCTAGCTGGCATCTTTTATAATAAATGAAGGGGGAGATGTGGGAAGCTGGCCGTTTAATTGACCAAGGACCTACGTGCCTGTGCTATGTATGGTTATTTTGACCTATGTGACCCTGAACAAGTGGGTCCTGACTAGTGCAAATCTGGTACTGCGTCTGCTCTGACCGCAGCCTATGAGCTATGTATGGATGTCTAAAAGAAAACATTTGTCACGGCTAGCCCAAGAATAAGAAGTAACTGACACTGACTAATCAAGCACATAAAACATGTAGTTTTTGTAACTCTCCTAACAATATATGATATGACCTAGTGATGTAATTGCCTCCTGTGATGTAAGCATAGTTTCCTGCGTCACAAAGTATATAATACCCCTGGTGCCCTGAATAAAGTCCGGTCCTGTCCTGTCTCTTTATCTCTGTTTCTAAACTGTACTCTGTCTCTTATGTCTTATGTCTTCATTCTGTAGGTCTCTCCTTGCACCTACGGATCCTAGGGCCACCTCCACGGGCCGGAGAGTGGTCTGGCGAGGCCCCCCCGCAAGTGAAGATAGTTGGTCGGCAACTACACCACCTCCACTTTGCTGATGACATCGTTCTAATAACACCAAACATCAGCCAAGCGGCACAAATGCTGACTGACTTTGACCGTGAATGTGGAAAGGTCGGACTACAGCTGAATCTTATGAAGACAATGTTTATGAGCAACAGCCTTGTTCCTGGCGCTCCATTCTCTCTCCATGGAACCACCATCTCCGAATGCAATATTTATATATACCTAGGTCAAGAAATCAACATGATGAATGACCTGGCACCTGAGTTGTGCAGGAGGAAGAGAGCGGCTTGGAATGCCTTCAAGAGCATTGAAGAAATAACTAAGAGGACAAAGAACCTCCAGCTATAGCACACCTCTTCGAATCCACTGTCCTTCCTGCATTAACATAAGCCTCAGAGACCTGGGCCCTACAAAAACAGGATGAGAACGCTATTCGGGTCTCTCAAAGAGGAATCAAAAGAGCTATGCTTGGAATAGCACGATTCACTCAAATGAGAGATAGAATCCGGAGTTCCGATCTCCGTCAATGCTCAAGAATCAGGGACACTGTATCATTTGTCAAGGCATCAAAAATCAGATGGTCTGGACATGTAATGAGGTTTACAGACAACGGCTGGACTAGAGCCATTAATGATTGGATTACACGGGACATCAAAAGATCGTGTGGACGCCCACCTACAAGATGGTCAGACTTCTTCCTCAAGGCCCTGAATTATCGGTTTGAGGCTCTGCATATTCCTAGAACGAACAGATGCCATTGGGCTACGCTAGCACACAACCGGGATGAATGGAGACGTTACTGGCACCCGCTCGAGTAAATCGATGTATAACTGGGATTAAGTGATTAAGTGATAAATGTTGTAACCCCAACAACGTCCAGGATCCAGAGACTATAATACCAAGCTACCGGAAGAGAACAAAGCAGAGTGTCCTATCCCCATGCCTGACTATCCTCACCAGGGTCCGACAGCTGAAGACCTCTAGGACAGAGGCAAAGCCATGCTGAGACCACTCTCCACATGCTTAGATGAGCCTTACGCATGAAGGAACCAGCAGAGGAACCCAGGTGTGCGGGACCTGGGGCTGAGATCTACAAGGCTTCTCGGTTTCGGACTAGGCCTTCCAGTAGCTAGACACTTACACCCACCACTGCCATGAAACTCCATCAATGGCCAGGATCCAGAGACTATAACACCAAGCCCCCAGAAGAGAACAAAGCAGAGTCTCCTACGTCAGATCCTGATTGTCCTCACCAGGGCCTGACAGATGAAGATCAGATGAAGATCTTAGGGACTCAGCCAAAGCCATGCTGAGACCACTCTCCACACACTTGTATGAGCCTCACACATGAAGGAACCAGCAGAGGAACCCAGGTGTGCGGGACCCGCGGCTGAGATCTCCAAGCCTGCTCGGATGGGGACTAGGCTTTCAGTAGCTAGACAGTTACACCCACCACTGCCGTGTAACCCCATCAACGGCCAGGATCCAGAGACTATAACACCAAGCTCCCCACGTGACTGCTTCTTCTCTAGTTCTCGCTCTCAGAGAACCCGGCAGGCTACTGTGTTATACCAGCACACGTGCCTGAATAGGAACACCTGTAAAGTTTATTTGTGTTGTCAGGCTACCTAGAACATCCCAACCACATGGCAGAGCCTGGCAAGCTATCCATGGTGTATTCAATATACCAAATCTAGTAAATACACTGTGTCTCATTACCCAGACCCTGAACACGGCAGTGTTGAGATGGATGTGGAAGGAGAGGCTGATAAAATCTCAAGGCTGAACTAGGCTGCAAAAATGAAGAATGACAAAAATGACTGTCTGTATTTTCAATGCATGTACGCTGGCATCTGAAGCATCCATCACAGACCTAATGGTACACGCGCAAAAGCTCAAGTACGACATCATTGGTCTGACCGAGACGAAAAGGCATCATTCGCATCACGCCGTTTTCAACACTGGAGAAGAACTGTTCCTTGTAACACGCAACAAAAGAGGTGTTGGTGGTGTCGGTGTCCTTGTCTACACTAACTTTGCCATGAGCATTGATTCAGTTGAATGACTAACAACCCGAATCGAACGATTGCACTTGAATAGATCTGGCTCACTGCTGGCAGTTTCTATCTTCATTCTCTACACACCAACATCCAATTATGATAAAGGAGAAATTGAGAAGTTCTAAGTGGAGCTGGAGAAGTTCTATAAAGAAGACCACACCCTCTAAAAGACCATTATCGATAATTTTAATGCCAAGATAGGACCGAGAAGATCAGTCAAAGAACTCCACATAGGGACCCATGACCTAGAATGGAATGAACAGGGTGACAGACTGTCTGAGTTCATCATGTTGACCAAGATCATCCACGGTAACCCACAGTTCCAAAAGGCCGATCTAAATGTTGGATATTGGAGTCTCCCCGTGGATGGTTCCACAACAAAATTGACCACATCATATTCAATCAACGGCTTTGCCTGACTGATGTCGCTGTTATACCAAAATTCCAAAACAGATTGCATCACCATCTCCTTCGTGCAAAATTCTACTTCACAGAGTCGGCAGAAAGGAATGCAAAGTTTAAGAAGAGAACTCCCAGAACGATCACCAACTGGGAGCTCTTTGGCTCTGTTGCGGCAACATGGGAAGATGCCGTCATTGACAACATTGATGAGGAATACGATCGACTGGTTCAACACTTCCATGATTGTGTGAAGAATACCAAGTGACAGATGATCAAAAATAAATGCCTGTCTTAGAAAATTCTTAAGTTTATCCACCAATGTGGCCTGGCACATGCCTCAAGCAACCACAGAGAATGTCCGAGCTCTCAAAGAATGTAGAGAAGCAATCAAGGAAGTTCTCAAAGAGAGAAGAGCGGTAGTGCTGGTTGATGTGGCAGAAGCCGGAAAAAGCATTCCCAATGCCCTTCTGTCCTTCAACAACTACAAGACCAAGATGACTGCCCTTCGACGTCCTGATGGATCTATCACATCTTCCAGAAGAGCAATAGAGAAGATTATTCATGACTTCTACTCCCACATAGAAGTTTAATAGCCACGTCCACCTGCTCACATACCAAATACTTCAGAATGAATATGTCATTCCCAACTTTCTCCCTTCCAAAATCTAACACGCCATCTCATCAGCAAAGAAACAAAGAGTACCTGGCCCAGACAAGGTCAGACCTGAACACCTGAAGAACCTACCAAGAGTACTCAACAATACACTGGCTCGGCTCTTCGTACGCTCCCTGTCTGAATGCAAGGTTCCATCCCAATAGAAAACCAGCAGGACTGTACTACTATACAAGACCGTACTAAATCCATGACATTGACAACTATTGCTCAATCTACCTACTGTCTGGCATCTACAAGCTGTTCACTCGAGTCATCATGAATAGGATTGGTAGAACACTAGATGAAGGACAACCATGAGAACAAGGTGGGGGTTCACAAAGGATTCAGCATAATTGACCATGTCCACACGATAGAGAAGATCACTGAGGTTTCACGGGAGTTCACGGTGCCATTCTGTCTGACGTTTATTGATTTAAAGAAGGCCTTTCATTCTGTTGAGACAGAAGTGGTCATCAAAGCCCTAGACAATCAGGGCGTTCAAACTCAATACATCAGGATCCTCCAAGACCTGTATTACGTATTCACTACCAGGATCTCACCATTCTACAAAGAAGTGATCATCGATGTCAAGAAAGGGGTTTGGCAAGGTCTTACTATTTCACCAAAACTCTTCAGTGCCACCTGGGAGAACGTCATGCGACAATTGGAATGGGAAGGAATGGGAGTGACGATAGAGGGTTGGCAACTACACCACCTCCGCTTTGCTGATGATCATTTTAGTAACACCAAACATTAGTCAAGCAACACAAATGCAGACCGAATTCGACTGTGAGTGTGCAAAGGTCACATTACAACTGAATCTCACAAAGACAATGTTCATGAGAAAGAGTCTTGTTCCTGATCTTCCATTCACTCTCAATGGAACGACCATCTCCGAATGCAACAGTTATGTGTACCTAGGTCGAGAAGTCAACATGACGAATGACCTGGCATCTGAGTTACATAGGAGGAAGAGAGTGGCTTTGAATGCCTTCAAGAGCATCGGGAAATAACTAGGAGGATGAAGAACCTCCAGCTCTGAGCACATCTCCTCGATTCCACTGTTGTTTATGCATTAACATACGCCTCAGCGACCTGGGCCCTATGAAAACAGGATGAGAACGCTATTCAGGTCTCTCAAAGAGGAATCAAAAGAGCTATGCTTGGAGTATCACGTTTCACTCAAATGAGGGAAAGAATCCGGAGTTCCGACCTCCATCAACACGCAAGAATCAGGGACGCTGTCCTGTTTGCGAAGGCATCAAACATCAGATGGGCTGGACACGTAATGAGATTTAGAGACGACTGCTGGACTAGAGCCATTACCGACTGGATTCCATGGGATGTCAAAAGATTGCATGGCCACCCACCTATGAGATGGTCAGCCTTCTTCCTCAAGAACCTGAACGATGGGAGCAATACTGGGACCCGTGGTGGTGGAAAATGGGCACTGGTGGAGGGATTGGTACTTGATCATTTATAACTGAAACCCAAGCACAAAAATTTGTAAGTCTTCAACTGCACTTCATGGTGTTTCACTGATAAAAATAATTAAAAAAGAAATGTCAAAAATAAATAAATATAATAAAAATGCAAAAAAATAAAATTAAATAAAATAAGCAAAAAAAAAGACCCTGAACGATCATTTTGAGGCTCTTTGTGTCTGAGAACGTGCCGATGCCATTGGGTTATGCTGGCACACAAACGGGATGAATGAGCTGTTACTGGCACCCGCTAAAGCAATTCGATGAGTAAGGGGATATTAAGTGATCAAGTGATCAATTTACCTGAATAGCAGGGTAATGGAAAACAATGCATAATGTAGGGGGGATGCCTAGATTATCCTAGAACCTGGTCTGACAATCTAAGGAGAGTAGACGGAAGAAAGTGGGGGTAGTGAGAAGCAAGCAGATGGAGGGTAGCAGAGGGAGGGAGTAGCGGGTAAGGGTCCCAGACACATTGGCGGTGAAGAGGTGTAACTATGTATCTGAAACATACAACCCAGAGACCTGAAAGGAGATCCAAACTGCAATAACCTAACTCTCCATTCACTTACTTATAGAAGACCCTGAAGCTTAACTCTTCACCACGTCTGTGTTTCTGCAAGGAGCCTTTAATTTCATCAAACTTTAGCTACCTGCTACCAGTTTCAGTCAGTCATGTTCACTCTTTTGTCCCTGGGACAAGAATCGAGATCTCTAGGACCCTATGGAAGAAACTCGTTCCTGCACTAATGCCTTGCATATTGTGAAAAATACAATGAACTCAAGTTTGACTGACACTGCAGGATCCATTAAACACCATCAGGAGTGATGCTTCAGTAAACGAAAGGGTGTAGTCTCCGGGTGGTTACTTATTTTATTATTATCTGAGTATCTTCCCAAATACACAAGCCAAGAAAGTAGTTAACCATAAAACAAGTGAAGTTTTCAAGTCTTCCAAAAGGAGACCAGAAGATATAATAAGTGAGACAGTATTATTTTAATTTTGAATGAAAAAAAGTAAAGCTAACTGTAATGGCTGGCTTCAAACAATTTCGCTATCACCATAAAAAGCATATGAATATGTTTCTGTTAATGCATTTACAATTCAGTGAATAGAACATATTTTTATGATCATGGAATTATGATTTATACATAAGTATATTCTTATAGATGAAAAGTAATCAAGAATTGTTTAGATATCAATGGTATAAATCCTGCAGTAAAATGAAGTTGAATCTGAACATTTTGAGATTTATGAAGATAATGCAACTTAAATACCCAAATCACAAATACATCCAACTTCACTTATACATCAGACTCCAAGTCACAAAGAAATGATAAACCAGTAGAAGAAGCAAGGTTTCTCCATTTATAGAGAGAGGAGAAGTCAAAATTAGAGTCATCATTGAAAATCTCTAAGTGAGGGACTAAATGTGTTATAGGACAAAACAAATAAATTTCCAGGCAATTTGACTGATGATGTAAAATGTTTACAAAGTAATTCTGACGAGAGTTATTTAGAGAGCAAATAAACTCTCTGCAACTTGGCACAACCTGCATCAACACTGCAGCAGAAATTGGCATCAGTAAAAATTAGTTGTGGTACCCCCAAGATAGTGCAAAGGGAAGAGCACAGACTTTGCATGGGAAAAGCCTGGTTTGGAACCCGTTGGAGGAAAGATCCGTCAAATACCAAAGGGATCTGAGCCTTCATTTGCAGCAGCAAACCAGGTGTAGCCCCTAGGCACTGCTGAGTGTGATCCCAAAACAAGAAGTAACCCACTTGAGAGGGAATATAAAGATTTGAAAAGATGTATTTGGTTGGTAGATCACTGACAGTGATGGTGGGATTAGAACAGTAATATAAGGTCGTTGAAGCTATGCTGTGAAAACTTTGAGTATTAAAATAAAATAAAAAAAATTATACCTGATGAATACAGATGCAAATATCCTCAACAAAATGCTAGCAAAGAGAATCTAATGACTCATCAAAAAAAATCCACCACCAGAAAGTAGGATTCATCCCAGGGTTGCAAGGACAGTTGAACATTTTCAAGTCAATCAACATAACACACCATATAGCAATAAAAGGAAAGATAAAACCATTGGATCATATCAATAAATGCAGAGAAGGCATTTTACAACATCCAGCACCCATTTATGATAAAACTCTCAGTAGCAAAATGAAAGTCGAAGGAACTTTCCTCAATATAGTCAAAGTTATCGACTAAAAGTCGACAGCAAGCATTATTCTCAATGGGGAAACACTAAAAGCCTTCCCTCTAAGATCGGAAATAAGACAGGTTTGCTCACTCTCACCACTTCTATTCAATATAGTAATGGAAGTGCTTCTCATAGCAGTTAGGCAAGAAAAAGATACCGAGAGCATCCAGACAGGAAAGGAAAAAGTTAGGCTATCACTATTTGCAGATGATATGATATTATACTTAGGAAATCCTAAAGGCTGTATGTAAAACTCCTAGTGACAATAATTTTGTATAGTACAGTAGCAGGTTACAAAATCAATACCCAAAAGTCAATGGCTTTCCTAATACAAATAATGAAAGAAATATTTTAAAAAATACCATTCACAATAGTGTCTCAGAAAACCAAATATCTGTTGGTGGGAATGCAGACTAGTCCGGCCTTTCTGGGAAACAATATGGATATTCCTTTAAAAACCGGAAAGGGAACTTCCATATGATTCTGCAATAGTACTTTTGGGAATGTATAACAAAAGTGCAAAAAATAAAGTAAAAATGACATCTAAACCTGTACATCTGTATGTTCATTGCAGAACTGTTCACAATAGCCAGAATCTGGAAACAACACAAATGCCCAAGAACAGACGATTGATTAAAGAAATTTTGTTATATCTACACAATGGAATACTATGCAGCTATTAGGAGAGATGAAGTCATGAAATTTCTTTAGAAGCGGATGGACATATAGAGTATCATGCTTAGTGAAATGAGTCAGAAAAAGAGAGAGACATAGGAATGCACTCATTTGCGGAACCTAAAATAAGACTATATGAGACTGACCCCCAAGGACAATAGACTCAAGGGCCCCATATTGCTCCAGAGTTGGAAGCTTGTCTCATGAGTTGGGAGAGAAGGCAGCTAGAATAGAGAAGGGATCAATAAAACAATGATAGTTGGAGGGATCTATCGGGATGGGAGATGTATGCTGAAAGTAGATAAAGGACCAAACATGATATCTGCTCAGTATCTGTAATGCAAACCATAATACCCCAAAATAGAGAGTTTTGGGGGAAATTATCTGCCATGGAGGCAGGGGGTGGGTTCTAAAGTGGGGTATACTGGGACATTGGTGGTGGAAAATATGCAGTGATGGAGGGATGGGTGTTTGATCATTGTATGATTGAAACTTAACATGAAATCTTTGTAGCTGTATCTCATGGTGATTCAATAAAAAAAGAAAGAAAAAAGAAGGAAGGAAAGAGAGAGGAAGGAAGGAAAAAAGGAAGGAAGGAAGGAAGGAAGGAAGGAAGGAAGGAAGGAAGGAAGGACGGAAGGAAGAACGGAAGGAAGGAAGGAGGGAAGGAAGAAAAAAAGAAAGAAAGAAAGAAAGAAAGAAAGAAAGAAAGAAAGAAAGAAAGGAAGAAAGGAAGAAAGGAAGAAAGAAAGGAAGAAAGAAAATAAGAGCCTGGAATAAGCTTAAATCAAAAGGTGAAGGACCTATACATAAAAAACAATAAAACACTGCTTTAAGAAATAAAAGTGGACACTAGGAAATGGAGACATACATCTCCTCATGGATTGGGAGGATTAACATTGTCAAAATGGCAATATTCCCGAAATTGTTATACAGATTCAATACAGTGCTTATAAGGATATCCATGACATTTTTCAAAGAGATAGACAAAACACTCCTGAAATTCATATAGAATAGCAACCCCTCACGAATAGCTAAAGCAATCCTTAGGAAAAAAGAATATGGTTGGCAAAACCGTCCCCAATTCTAAACTCATCCTACAAAGCAGTAGTAATTAAAACAGCATGGTATTGGGCTAGAAACATACCCGCAGAACAATGAAACAGAGTTAAATATTCTGACACAGCCTCTCAAATAAATGATCACTTCTATCTTTGAAAAAGGAGCACGAGATATGAAGTGCAGCAAAGAAAACCTCTCCAGCAAGTGGAGCTGGGAAAACTGCAAAACTGCATGCAAAAAAAAAAAAAAGAATTCAGACATCTGTCTAAGATCAAGTACAAAATTTAGATCAAAAGACCAAACATGATGGCCATTTACTCCCTGTATTGCAAGCTAAAATACCCAATAGGACAAGGAGAGTGAAACAATATTTCACTCCCTGCTTCAGAGGGAGGAGGTGGGAGGATTTGGAGGAAGTGGGATGGCAGGAGGGATATTGGAAAAATTGGTAGTGGAGAATAGGCACTGGGTACTCGATCAATATATGACTGAAACTTAATCATGAAAGTTTGTAAGTCTAACTGTATCTCACAGCGATTTATTAAAAATATTTTTAAACAATTAAATAAAGAAATAAATGTTTGAAAGAAAATAAAAGTGGATTAAAGACCTCAGTATCAGATTTTATCAGACAGTATCAGACAGCATTATGAATCCATAGGTGCATACATGGAGGAAAAGGTAGGCAGAGCCCTCCAAGTACTGAAACTAAAGGCATCTTTAAGAATAAAAAAGCACCTGGCAGGAGCAATAGCACAGCGTGTAGGGCGTTTGCCGTGCATGCGCCTGACCTGGGTTCTATCCCCGGCATCCTATATGGTGCTCCAAGCACCGCCAGGAGTGATTCCTGAGTGCAGAGCCTGGAATGACCCCTGAACATGTTACTCAAAAAGCAAAAGAAAAAAAAGAAAAACGAATAAAAACACCTGACCAAGCAAGTGGACAAACATAAACAAATGGGTCTACATTAAACTATAAAGTTTCTGCACCTCAAAAGAAACAGTGACCAAACTATAGAGAGCCCACAGAACGGGAAAAATTATTTACCCAGTATACATTAGATAGGGACTAAGTATCCAGGATATTCAAGACACTGGTAGAACTTTACAAGGTAAAAAACCTCAAACCCCATAAGAAAAATGGGGAGAAAAAATGAAACAGAAACTTTAAAAAAAATAAATTCAAATGGCCAAAAGACACATGAAAAAAATGCTCTACATTGCTGATCAGGACCAGAACCAGCCACCATCATGCTGAGACTATTCTCCACATGCATGAAGGTACTGGCAGAGGAACACAGGCATGCAGCTTACTGGAGCTGAGATCTCCAAGCCTTCTCGGAACGGAGCTGTGCATCCTCCACCCAGATCCTCCATGTTCCAGTGGGCAGGGGTCACACCCACCAACTGGCCCCCTGGCGCCTTGTAATTCCATCAATGGCCAAGACCCAGAGACCATAAAACCCAGCTCCCAGAAGAGAACAGCGCAGTGTCTCCTGCCCCCGTGCCTGGCTGTCCTCGCCAGGGCCCTTGGAGGGGAGCGGGTTGAGTTTTCCTCTCGCCCCAACCAGGGCTCCGGCAGCCAAAGATCTCCAGAAGCAGAGAAGCAGCCACCACCATGCTGAGACCACTCTCCACATTCACGAAGGTACCGGCAGAGGAACAATGGCATGTGGGTCCCGGGGCTGCAAGCCTGCTCCAATCAGGGCTGAGCATCCTCCACCCAGATACTCCATATTCCTCCACTCAGATCCTCCATATTCCAATAGGCAGTGGTCACACCCACCAACCGGCCCCCTGGCCCTTGTAATCCCATCAATGGCCAAGACCCAGAGACTATAAAATCCAGCTCCCGGAAGTGCGGGGCGGCCGCATTTGCAGCCACGTGACATCTTTTTATCTCATTCTTACTTTGGAAAAACTGGCAGGCTACTGAATGTAACCTGCCCACATGGCAGAGTCTGGCAAACTCCCCGTGGTGTACCCAATATGCCAAATACCAGTAACAATGATGGGTCTCATTCTCCTAAACCTGAAAGATCCTTGAATATGGCACTTCTAAAAAAAATCTCAAAGCTAGATGAAGGAGACATTACTGGGGCCTGCTCGAGGCTATCGAAGAACAACAGGATCGTAGTGATCATGATCGTGATCGCTGATCATCAGGGAGATGCAAATCAAAACAACAATAAGGAATCATCTTACCCCACAGAAACTGGCACACATCATTAAGAACAAAAGCAACCAGTGCTTGCATGGATGTGGGGAGAAAGCGACGCATATTCATTGTTAGTGGCAATGCCAACTGGTCCAGCCTTTTGGAAAACAATACGGACATTCTTCCAAAAACTAGAAATTGAGCTTCCATATTCCCCAGCAATACCACTCCTGGAGATATATTCTAAGGTGCAAAAATATATATACAAGTAGAAATGACATTTACCCTTGAATGTTTATTGCAGCAGATTACAATAGAATCTGGAAAATAAAAAATTGAGTGACAGAGACAAATGACTGGTTTAAGAGACTTTGGTACGTGTACACAATGAATACTATGCAGCTGTTAGAAGAAATGAAATCGTGAAATTCTCATATAAGCGGATGCATATGGAGAGATTCATGCTAAGTGAAATCAGTCAAAAATTGAGGGACATACGTAGAAGGACTGCACTCATTTGTGGAATATAAAGTAGAATATAAGACTAACACCTTAGGACAGTAGCGATAAAGGCCAGGAGGATCACACCATAGTTTGGAAGCTGGCCCCTCATTCTGGGGGAAAAGAAGAAGGAACCACTGAATAAATGATGATTGGAGAGTTTTCCTGGGATGGGAATTGTGTGCTGAAAGCAGACAAAGGATCAAATACGTTGACCTCTTACTGTCTATATTGCTGATCATAATGCCCAAAAGTCGAGAGAGAGTAAGAAGGACTGTACCTGCCACAGAGGCAGGGAGTGGCAAGTGGGACACTGGGAACAATGTTGGAAAATGTGCACTGGTGGAGGGATAGGTACTTACGCATTGTGACTGAAATGTAATGGAATGGGAATGAAAGTTTGTAATGGAATAGGAATGCAAGTTTATAACTAAGTTTATAACTATCTCAGGGTAAGCCAATAAAACTTATTTTAAAAAATATAGGATACCAGATGTACCTCATGGTGTTTCACTAATAAAAATTTTTAAAAAATTAAAGTCTTGTTATTAAAAATTATATAGGATGCCAGCTGAACAAAGAACAAAGTACTAGGTAAATTCTTTTGAAACAAACAAAATGAGATACTATGTAACACCTTTAAGAATCACCTGCAAAGATCAGAAAAAAATGTCATCAAGGTGCGGATGAATGGACTGGCCTGTATTCTTATGATGGCAATATGAAAATAGTAAGGCAAACTCACAGTTTATTCAAAAAAGAACCTAGTCTATGGTTCAGCAATCCCGCTCCCTAGGTTTCTAATCAAAAGACAGCATCTCAAAATGTTATCTGGAGAGGATACCAGCATTTCCTCTCCAAGGGCACTGTCCCAGATTATGCTGTATTCCATGTGATAAAGAAATTGATATCTGTATACTAAAAGCACACATTTATACAAAATAAAGTATTTAATAATCCTCAGGCATTATAAAATTAATTTATGTGGCTTTATACGTGATGGTGCCCAACGTTTACTGCTGGCTCTGTGCTCAGGGATCACTCGTTTGAGGTATGGTATGTGGTGCCCCGGGATCGAACCTGAGCTGGCCGCCATGCAAGGTGGCCACTTGCATCTCTCCAGCCCCCAAATTGAATAAACAAAAGCAAAGAGGAGGGAGGGTGGGTGGGAAAAGGGGAGGTATACCGGGAATATTGGTGGTGGGGAATGTGTACTGGTGGAGAGATGGGTGTTTGATCATTGTGTGATTGTAACCCAAACATGAAAGTTTATAACTATCTCATGGTGATTTTAATAAAATTTTTTTAAAAAGCAAAAAGAAGCACACTGCATCAGATATACAAGCCAAAAAATAACGACAGATACAGTATAATATTATCTTAGACAGACGCAAGGCAAACCAAAGCAATATAGAAACAGATATTTTGGGAAAATTAGACCAAAGCAAAAATAGGACCACTGCCTCAGGTCTGATTGAAGACAAAGAAGGATTGGGTAACTGAATGGGTAGTGGTTCAATGGATTCCATTGGAGGAATGAGAAATGATAGCACGTGAAGAGAGTGATGGGCAGTGGTTGGACATGCACAATTTATGTAAATTAAGTGAATATACTTAAAGCAAGTGAAAAAAGCAGAACACACTTAGTTGTTTAAATTACTGTCTGCTGAATAAAATGATAATATTAATAGGATAACCAGACAAATCCTTCAGAGGAAATCTAAAACACAAATAAGGAAAACTATATTTATGTTTGTAAGTTCTCAGAAAAAAGCATCCAAGCCATTGAAAACAATGTGCCAAAAAAGCATTTTCTCTTTTATACTTATAGACCACTTTTTTGCCAGTCAAACCAAAAGGGAAAATGATCTCAGTCATTTTGAAAATAAGTATTAATAATAATTATTTTCAATTTACTGAAGACTATCACTTGCCCCAGTGCTGGAGCGAAAGCACAGCGTGTAGGGCGTTTGCCTTGCATGAGGCCAACCCAGGATTGATTTCTCCGTCTCTCTCGGAGAGCCCAGCAAGATACCGAGAGTATCCCGTGCACACAGCAGAGCTTGGCAACCTCCCCTTGGCATATTGTAGAAGTCAAAAACAGTAACAAGTCTCCCAATGGAGACTGGTGGCTGCTCAAGCAAATCGATGAACAATGGGAGGACAGCACTACAGTGCTATCACTTGCCCCCAAATGCTTAAGACAAGGAAACCACGTTCTGCTTACGTGATCACCAATAGCCCTTCTTCACACACTATTTCAGTCCCTTAGTGACTCCTATCCTGGATATTAGCTTAAGCTATTGGAGAAAACATGTATAATAAGGACATAAAGCAGTTAATAATATATTCATTTTCCCTTTATTTTATTTTATTAGTTTAAAGCAAAATAAGACCAAGAAACTGAAGTCAACATCAGCGCCTCACTAGACGTTACCTTAGCAGATAAACATTCAAATGTCTAAGTCCCTTCTGAAATGTTCTTTGCTTTGCAGAAAATTTCCTTTCCTAAGGACATGTTTTTTTTTATGAGAGGTGATTCAACCATTTAAATTACGATTTTATTGAACATCCATAAATGGATGATTTTGTTGTATATCTTATAGTCTTGTTGCAGGCATAGAACTACTTGAATTTAGTCTAAATATGATCAATTGGGGCTGGGGCAATAGCACAGCAGGTAGGGCGTTTGCTTTGCACGCAGCCAACCCGGGTTCGGGTTCGATTCCCAGCATCCCATATGGTCCCCTGAGCACCGTCAGGAGCAATTCCTGAGTGCAAGAGCCAGGAGTAACCCCTGTGCATCGCCGGGTGTGACCCAAAAAGCAAAAATAAATAAATAAATATGATTAATTAAGAAATTTGACAAATCAAGTCCCTGCCTTCCCCCAAAACTTTTACTTACTCCAGTTGGTAGGATGTTGCTTCCAAATCACTCAGCATTCTTGAGACCAACTGAAGAGGGCGAGATTCACAGGAACTGGTTGGTGGATGTTTGGAGGGATTGGCTCATTTTTTGTGGGGGGAGGGAACACCCTGGCGATGCTCAGGAGTTACTCCTGGCAGTGATCAGGAGTTACTCATGGCGGTGCTTGGGGGACTACATGGGATGCCAGGGATTGAACCTGGGTTGACTGTGTGCAAGGCAAACACCCTCCCCACTGTACTACCACTCTGACCCTGGATTGGCTCATTTTAAAACCTTTCTTTACTTTGCCTTCAGAGGCATGAAACTCTTCAGTTAAATATATATATATATATATATATATATATAATCTGAATTTATTTTTTAAAAAAAGTTAATGAGGGGCCAGAACGATAGCACAGAGGGTAGGGAGTTTGCCTTGCACGTGGCTGACCAGAGTTCAATCCCCCGCATGAGTAGAGAACCAGAAGGAACCCTTGAACTTTTCTGGTTAAAAAACTCAAATGTTAGGTGATGCCTGAAGAGAAGCAGTTTTGAGCGTCTGCCCTGCCCTCTTCACTCCTGACCTGAGGCGGCGCCCATCTCATCTTAATTCCAGGTCAGAACAGCTGCCGGCTCGCGACCCTGGGACCTCCATCTTTCCCTGCAGGACCCCAGGTGTCCCCCGTGATGCCTGAAGAGAAGCAGTTTTGAGCGTCTGCCCTGCCCTCTTCACTCCTGACCTGACGGCGGCGCCCATCTCATCCCAAACCCAGGGTTCTGTAGAGGCGTGGCCTCCTCAAAGTGGGCGTGGCCTCAAAAGTGGGCGTGGCTTAATTTCCAGCGGGCCAACGCTCACGCGGCCGCAGGTTGTTTTCCCACACTAAGGAACCTGGTACCCAAGGAATCTAGTAACCCAACCTACTCAGCAATATGAAGAAACAAAGAAAATCTCCAACACAAGGGGAGAACAACGAAAACAATCTAGACCATTCTGTCAATACAGCTCACCTAAGGGACCTCTCTGACATAGAATTCAGGTACGAAGTCATCAAGATGTTCAATCAACTCAATGAAACAGTCAGACAGACAGTCAGTAACACCACAGAAAAAATCAACAAATTACGAGAAGAAATGAGGGCAGAAATGTCACGATTAAAAGATTCCATAGATGAAATGAGAAATTCAGTTTCTTCTCTTAAAAATAGAATGACCACAGCTGAAGAGAGAATCAGTGACCTGGAAGATCAGCTGCAACAAGCCAACACGCAACAACAAACACTGGCAAGGGACCTCAAAATGGCTCTACAGAGAATCAGAGTCCTAGCAGATGACTCCAAGAGGAACAATATTAGAATCATGGGACTACCTGAACCTCAGGGAAACAATCCCAACGAAAAAAACACCGTCAAACAAATCATTGCTGAAAACTTCCCAGAGCTGCACAATGCAGCCATTCAGGTTCAAGGAGCCCGAAGGGTGCCAGCTAAAAGAGACCCCAACAAAAACACTCCAAGACATATCATACTTAGAATGATCGATACTGCCGATAGAGACACAATACTGCAAGCAGCAAGAGCAAAGAAGGAAATCACATACAAAGGAGCATCCCTTAGATTCACAGCAGACCTATCAGAGGAAACCCTACAAGCCCGAAGGCAGTGGCGAGATATAGTCAAAAAACTCATGGAAATGAATGCTTCCCCAAGAATACTCTACCCGGCTAAACTCTCCCTCAAAATCGAAGGAACAGTACATTATTTTATAGATAAACAGCAGCTCAGGAACTTCATAGACTCAAAACCAGACCTAAAGCAAGGCCTAAAGGGGCTACTATAAGAAAAGACAAACCCTACAACCACAACACACCCTCACAGAAACATGACACAAAACCCCATAACCATTCTCTCTCTCAATGTCAACGGTCTAAATTCACCAGTTAAGAGACACAGAGTGGCAAAATGGATACAGAGACAGAACCCAACATTCTGCTGCCTACAAGAAACTCACCTCAACAGCCAGAGCAAACACAGACTCAAAGTCAAAGGATGGAATACAATCCTGCAAGCAAACAACTCCCTCAAAAAAGCTGGGGTGGCCATACTAGTATCTGACAACATTAATTTCACCTTGAAAAAGATTAGAAGGGACAGTGAAGGCTATTTTCTCTTCATCAAGGGATACGTACAACAGGAAGAAATCACACTCTTAAATGTATACGCACCTAATGAGGGAACAGCTAAATATTTAAAACAACTGCTAACAGATTTTAAGGAGGACATCACTACCAACACAATAGTACTTGGAGACTTCAACATCGCCTTATCACCTCTGGATAGATCAACACGAACAAAACCCAGCAAGGAATTATTGGCTTTGAAAGAAGTAATAGAAGAGAAAGGGCTTATGGACTTATACAGGGCTTTACACCCCAAAAAGAAAGAATACACATTCTTCTCCAGTGCGCACGGAACATTTTCCAAAATAGACCATGTGCTAGGACACAAAACATACCTCAACAGAATCAAGAAGATAGAAATAGTATCAGCCATCTTTTCAGACCATGATGCACTGAGGATAGAAGTGAATCACACACAGACACGGAGAACCAAATCAAACACCTGGAAATTAAACAACTCGATGCTGAACAATGAGTGGGTCAGGAACGAAGTCAAGGATGAAATCAAAAGATAACTGGAAACAAATGAGAATGAAGACACAAACTACCAGAACTTATGGGATGCAGCGAAAGCTGTATTAAGGGGAAAATTTATAGCTCTGCAAGCCTATCTTAAGCCGATAGAAACGATGCACATAAACAATTTGACCTCAGAGCTCAAGACCTTAGAAAAGGATCAACAGAAAGAGCCTAAATCAGGCAGAAGGAAAGAGATCATAAAACTTAGAGCAAAAATCAACGACATGGAAAACAAAGAAACAATCCGTAAGATCAATGAAACCAAGAGCTGGTTCTTCGAGAAAATAAATAAGATAGATAAACCACTAGCAACACTCACAAAGAAACAGAGAGAGAGAACCCTAATAAATCGAATCAGAAATAAGAATGGGGATATCACAACAGAAACTAAAGAAATTCAAGAGATCATCAGAGACTACTTTGAAAGTCTCTATGCCACGAAACACGAGAACCTAGAAGAAATGGATAAATTCCTGGATCTCTACCATCTCCCAAAGCTGAATCAAGAAGATATAGAGTACCTGAATAGACCCATTCACATCAAGGAAATTGAAACTGTAATCAAAAGTCTTCCCAAAAACAAAAGCCCAGGCCCAGATGGATTTACTAGCGAATTTTTCCAAACATTTAAAGAGGACCTATTGCCAATTCTTCTCAAGCTTTTCCAGGAAATTGAAAAAACAGAAACTCTCCCAAACAGCTTCTATGAAGCCCATATCTCTCTAATACCAAAAGGAAACAAAGACACCACAAGAAAAGAAAACTACAGGCCAATATCCCTGATGAACACGGATGCGAAGATTCTCAACAAAATACTAGCCAATAGAATACAACAACTCATCAAAAAGATCATACATCATGACCAAGTGGGATTCATCCCAGGGATGCAAGGATGGTTCAACATTCGGAAATCAATCAACATAATCCATCATATCAACAAAAGAAAAGATAAAAATCATATGATCATATCAATAGACGCAGAGAAAGCTTTTGACAAGATCCAGCACCCATTCATGATGAAAACCCTTGCCAAAATGGGGATAGAGGGGACTTTCCTCAATATAGTTAAAGCCATCTACCACAAACCTACAGCAAACATCATCCTCAATGGGGAAAAACTGAGACCCTTCCCCCTAAGGTCAGGGACGAGACAAGGATGCCCACTCTCTCCACTACTGTTCAATATAGTACTGGAAGTACTTGCAATAGCGATTAGGCAAGAAAAAGATATTAAGGGCATCCAGATAGGGAAAGAAGAAATTAAGCTCTCACTATTCGCAGATGACATGATACTATACTTAGAGAACCCTAAAACCTCTACCAAGAAACTCCTAGAAACAATAGGCTTGTATAGTAAAGTGGCAGGCTATAAAATCAATACCCAAAAATCCATGGCATTCCTATATGCAAATAGTGAAAGAGAAGCAAGTGACATCAAGAAAACAATCCCATTCACAATTGTGCCCCAGAAAATCAAGTATCTAGGAATCAGTTTAACTAAGGAAGTAAAGGACCTGTACAAGGAAAACTACAAAACGCTACTTCAGGAAATAAAAGAGGACACGAGGAAATGGAAAAATATCCCCTGTTCATGGATGGGGAGAATCAACATCATCAAAATGGCAATACTTCCCAAAGCACTGTACAAATTCAATGCAATCCCTATAAGGATACCCATGACATTCTTCAAAGAAGTGGAGCAAACACTCCTGAAATTTATATGGAACAATAAGCCCCCACGAATAGCTAAAGCAATTCTTGGGAAAAAGAAAATGGGAGAAATCAACCTCCCTAACTTCAAACTCTACTACAAGGCAGTAATAATTAAAACAGCATGGTACTGGAACAAAAGCAGAGCTGCAGACCAATGGAACAGAGTTGAATATACTGACATTTCCTCCCAAACATATAATCATCTAATTTTTGATAAGGGGGCAAGAAAAGTGAAATGGAGCAGGGAAAGCCTCTTCAACAAACTGTGCTGGCAAAATTGGATGGCTACATGCAAAAAAGTGGGCTCAGATCTCTGCCTAACACCATGCACAAAAGTAAGATCAAAATGGATTTATGACCTCAACATCAGACCAGAATCCATAATGTTTATTGAAGACAAAGTCGGCAAAACTCTCCATGATATTGAAGCTAATGGTATCTTCAAAGATGTCACGCCACTGGCCGAGCAAGTGAAAACAGAGATAGACAAATGGGACTATCTTAAACTAAGAAGCTTCTGCACCTCCAAAGAAACAGTGACCAAAATACAAAGACAGCCTACAGAATGGGAAAGGATATTCACCAAGTACACATCCGACAAGGGGTTGATATCAAGGATATACAAGGTACTGGTTAAACTCCACAAGAAGAAATCACCCACCCCCATCAAAAAATGGGGTGAGGAAATGAACAGAAACTTTCGCAAAGAAGAAATTCGAATGGCAAAAAGGCACATGAGAAAATGCTCTACATCACTAATCATCAGAGAGATGCAGATCAAAACCACAATGAGATATCATTTCACACCACAGAGACTGGCCCACATCCACAAGAACAAAAGCAACCGGTGCTGGCGCGGATGTGGCGAGAAAGGAACCCTCCTTCACTGCTGGTGGGAATGCCGGCTGGTCCAACCCTTTTGGAAAACAGTATGGACGACTCTCAAAAAATTAGAATTTGACCTGCCATTTGACCCAGCTATAGCACTCCTGGGAATATATCCCAGAGAGGCAAAAAGGTATAGTCGAAGTGACATCTGCAATTGTTTGTTCATTGCAGCACTCTTTACAATAGCCAGAATCTGGAAAAAACCTGAGTGCCCAAGAACAGATGACTGGTTAAAGAAACTTTGGTACATTTACACAATGGAGTACTATGTAGCTGTTAGAAAAGATGAAGTTATGAAATTTACATACAAGTGGTACTACATGGAAAGTATCATGTTAAGCGAAATGAGTCAGAAAGAGCGGGATAGACACAGAAAGATTGCATTCATCTGGGGAACATAAAGCAACAAAAAGGGAGAGTGACACACAGGAATGGCTGAGATTAGTACCAGGAATTTTGCTCCATGAATGGAAGGCCAGCCACAGGCTCTAGGTGAAAAGGAAGCTCAGATAGAGAAGAGAGTACCAAATGAAGGGTGTTGTGAGGGCCCTCCCAGGGTGGGAGAAGCATGCTAAAAGTAGTCGATAGACCAAACATGATTGCCACTCAAAGCCTCTCTTGCAAAACACAGTACCCAAAAGAAGAGAGAGAGAACAAGGGGGAATACCCTGCCACAGAGGCAGGATGGGACGGGGGGGGAGGGATGAGGGTGGGGGGGATGCTGGGACCCATTGGGATGGATGACGGGCACTGGTGGAGGTATGGGGACTTGATCATTGTATAACTGAAACCCAAGCACAAAATTTGTAAGCCTATAACTGTACCTCATGGTTTTTCACTAATAAAAAAAAGAAAAAAAATAAATAAAAAATAAAAGATTTATGCTAGATACACAAAAAAAGGGGGGGTATTTGAGAAAGCAAGATTGGTGGGTACATCTAAAGTGCCTGACTGTAAAAAAAAAAACTCAAATGTTAATGACTTATCTGCAGAGTCAAATCTAAAGATTCTGCATCAATTTCAACCATGCACATTGGCAGAAGTATTGCACAGCACGGAACATTTTACTGGAGACCCTGCATGTAAAAAGCAAAAGGTCACTCAGAAAACTTATCAAAACTATAGATATTTCATTTGAATGACTGCTGTGAAGTCATTCAACAAACATCTACTTGTTATGTATCCTTTGCCAGGATCTGTTTTGGGATCTTAGGACACCATGATGAATGAGATTCATGGCCCCACTCCCACTCTACCCCATTAGCAAACTCTTTGAAAATGATAGTAGTGTACAGGACCCTCAGCTATGCCTTTATGTTGTCAACCAATGCCACACCAGTCTCCCTTCACTTCCACTTTTCTTGGAATTCTGATCAGGTAATGTCTATTACCTTCTTTATTGCTCTATGTACTACACATAGCTAGAGGGAGGCTTTCTGGTATTTGTCCTTCTCCCTCTAGCTTATTTCTATAAACATGACAACCTCCAGTTACAATTAAGTTGCAGTGAACTACAAGATTTCACCGTTTCTTATAGCTGCAAATTATTCCATTTTGTATCAGAACCACAATTTTAATGCATTCATATGGAGTTAGAATTTTTGGATTTTTGGATTGTTACCATATCCTATTAGAGAAATAGGTGTGCATATATCTTTTTCCAGTTAAAGCTTTGTGTATGTTTTGGGCTCATATGCTGAAATAGTGGAATCTCTGGGACATATGCCATCAGAGATTTAAAAATCACCGTTTTAATTTATGAAAATTTGGTGCCAGAATGATTGTACAGTGGGTAGGACATTTGCCTTACATGCAGATGACCTGGATTCAATCTCTGGCACCCCAAATAATGTTTCCCTGAACACTATCAGAAGTGATCCTGAGAACAGAACCAGAAGTAAGGTTTGAGCACTGTGGGTGCGTCTGCCCCCCCATTATAAAAATTTGAGAAAAATAGAAGGCACAGGGAAAAATTCTTAGTTGCTGTGGTTTAAGATTATTGCTGGGGCATTACTCCATAACTTAGAGGCCAGCCGGGTATCCTAGAGGAAAGGGCAGTTCAGATAGAGAAGGGAGCACAAAATAAAGGGTGTTTGGAAGATTCTCCCAGGAGGGGAGATGCATGTCGAAAGTAGACTATGGACTGAACATGTTTGCCACTCAATGCCTCTTTTGCAGACCACAACACTCAAAAGGAGAGAGAGAACACAGGGGATTGCCCTGCCACAGAGGCAGGGGGGGATGGGGGGATGGGGGTGGGGGGATATTATCCATGGTGGTGAAAAATGGGCACTGGTGGAGGGATGGGTATCTGATCATTGTATAATCGAAACCGATAGCACAGAGGGTAGGGCGTCTGCCTTGCACGCAGCCAACATGGCCGACCCGAGTTCGATTCCTCTGCCCCTCTCGGAGAGCCCGGCAAGCTACCGAGAGTATTCGATATGCCAGACACAGTAACAACAAAGTCTCCAATGGAGACGTTACTGGGCCCGCTCGAGCAAATCGACGATCAACGGGAGGGCCTTTAATTTTTTAATTTTAATAATCGAAACCCAAGCACAAAAAAATTGTAAATCTACAACTGTACCTCATGGTGTTTCACTAATTAAAAAAAAAGATTATTGCTGGGGGTGTGGGGCGAATAGGGAAAAATTGGGGTTGACTGAACATAACATGGGAGCCTAGATGGAGGTCTAGAGCTAAGAGGGTATGGGCCATGACCATGACTATAAGTCAACAGAAGGGAGTTATGGGAGAAGGAAGGAAAGTGGGACCACAAGTGACTTGGGATAGGATTGAAGCATCGTGGGCACCTTGGTGTCGTTGGCATCAATCATCAACTTTGTGCACCAATGTTATAAACTTAAACACTATCATAACCCTATTGCTATAATCACTTGATCGCTTGACATCCTGTTGCTCATTGATTTGCTTGAGTGGGTGCCAGTAACATCTCCATTCGTCCCTGTTGCGTGGTGACTGCTCACTCCAGGAACACAAAGAGCCTCAAATCATTCATTCAGGGTCTTGATGAAGAAGTCTTACTATCTCGTAGGAGGGTGGCCACGCGACCTTTTGATGTCCCGTGGAATCCAGTCAGTAATGGCTCTAGTCCAGTGGTCATCTCCAAATTGCATTAGGTATGCACCCATCTGATTTTCAACACCTTGGCAAACGAGACAGTGTCCCTGATTCTCGATCATCAACGAAGGTCAGAACTCCAGATTCCTTCTTTGACTTGAGTAAAGCATGATGCACCAAGCAAAGCTCTTTTGATTCCTCTTTGGGAGACTCGAATAACATTCTCATTCTGTTTTCATAGGGCCCAGGTCTCTGAGGCATTTGTTAATACAGGAAGAACGGTGGAGTTGAAGAGATGCGCCCAGAGCCAGAGGTTCTTTGTACTCTTAGCCATTTCTTCAATGCTCTTAAAGGCGTCCCATGCCACTCTATTCCTCCTATGCAGTTCAGGTGCCAAGTCATTCGTCATGTTGAGTTCTCGACCTAGGTACACATAACTGCTGCATTTGGAGATGTTCATTCCATTGAGAGTGAATGGAACGTCAGGAATGAGTTTTTTTCTCATGAACATTGTTTTAGTGAGATTCAGCTGTAGTCCGACCTTTCCACATTCACGGTTGAAGTTGGTCAGTATTCGTGCTGCTTGGCTAATGTTTGGTGTTATTAGAACGATGTCATTAGCGAAGTGGAGGTGGTGTAGTTGCCCACCGTCTATCTTCACTCCCATTCCTCCCCATCCCAGTCATCGCATGACGTTCTCGAGGGTGGCACTGAAGAGTTTTGGTGAAATGGTATCACCCTGCCAAACCCCTCTCTTTACATCGATGATCACTTCCTTGTAGAATGGTGAGATCCTGGTAGTGAATCTGTAATACAGCTCACGGAGGATCCTGATGTATTGAGTTTGAACACCCTGTTTGACTAGGGCTTTGGAAAGTGGCCTGGAGTGTGGTGGCAGCTGGGTAGTGGAGGTAGTGGAGATTGGCCGATGAGGTATTTATCTGGCTCTGGTAGGGTGTGTCTTCTGGGTGTGATCCCTGGGTCACTGGAAATTGGTGGAAGCAGTCAGAGGATCTCTGTTTCTGGGTCCCATTGACCGCGACACATCACAGGACACTTAATACCCATTTTTTATTATTACCACACCATATTCGATGGCATTCAAATATGGTTTGAACCATGGAAACACCTGCAAGGGACATTAGAGGCCACCCTAAAAGCCTCTATCCCTCTTGGAGAGCCTGGAAAGCTACTGAGAGTATCCTGCTCACACAGCTGAGCCTGACAAGCTATTGGTAGCATATTCGATATGCTAAAAACAGTAAATACAATGGGTCTCATTCCCCTGACCCTGAAAGAGCCCTGAATACGGCAGCATTAAGAAGAATGAGCAAGGAGAGGCTGATAAAATCTCAGGGCCGAACTTAGGCTGCCAAAACAAAGAAGGACTAAAATGACTGTCTGTACTTTCAATGCATGTATGCTGGCATCGAAGCATCCATCAAGGACCTGATGGTGCAAGTGCAGAAGATCAAGTATGACATCATTGGTCTGAGCAAGATGAGAAGGCATCGATCACATCACACCATTTTCAACACTGGAGAAGAACTGTTCCTCAGAACATGTGACAATAGAGGCGTCGGTGGTGTAGGTGTCCTTGTCAACAGGAACTTGGCCACGAGCATTGATTCATTCGAATGCCCAACAACACAAATTAGACTACTACACTTGAATAGATGTGACTCATTGCCAGCAGTTTCTATCTTCGTTGTCTATGCACCAACATCCAATATGATGAAGAAGAAATTAAGAAGTTCTACATGGAGCTGAAAAAGTTCTATAAAGAAGACCACACCTTCTACAAGATCATTGTCGGTGATTTTAATGCCAAGATAGGACCGAGAAGATCGGCCAAAGAACTCCACATCAGGACCCATGGCCTAGAATGGAATGAACAGGGTGAGAGACTGTCTGAGTTCATCATGTTGACCAAGACCATTCATGGTAACTCATAGTTCCAGAAGACTGAATCTAAACATTGGACATGGGAGTCTCCCAGTGGACAGTTCCACAACAAAATTGACCACATTATGTTCAATCGATGGTTTTGCCTGACTGATGTTGCTGTTGTCCCAAAATTCCAAATGGGATCAGACCACTGTCTCCTTCATGCAAAATTCTACTTCACAGAGCGGGAAGAAAGGGCTGCAAAGTTTAAGAAGAGAACTCCCAGAACGACCACCAACTAGGAGCTCTTTGGCACTATTGTGGCAACATGGAAAGATGCCATCATTGATGACATTGAAGAAGAATATGATCAACTGGTTCAGCACCTCCATGATTGTGCAAGGAGCGCTGAGAGAGAGAAAGCCACAAAAAGATGCCTGTCTTCAGAAACTCTTGAGCTCATTTGCCAACGTGGCTTGGTGCGAGTCTCAGGCAACCACAAGCTAACGTCTGTGCTCACAAAGCAGTGCAGAGACGTGATAAAGGAAGACCTCAAAGAGAGAAGAGCAGCAAGTGCTGGCCAATGCGGCAGAAGCTGGGAAAAGCATTTGCAATGCCTGCCTGTCCTTTGCCAACTACAAGACCAAGATGACTGCCCTCTGACATCCTGATGGATCTATTACATCTTTCAGAAGGACAATGGGGAAGATTATCCATGATTTATACTCGGATCTCCTCGATATCCATGTCCACTTGCCCACTTACCAAATTTCGCAGGATGGATATGTCAATCCCAATGTTCTCCCTTCCAAAATCCAACACGCCATTTCATAGGTAAAGAAGCAAACAGCACTCGGCCCAGACAAGGTCAGACCCGAAAACCTGAATAATCTGCTGTCAGTACTCATCAATCTACTGGCTCGGCACTTCACACGCTACCTGTCTGAATGCAAGGTTCCATCCCAATGGAAAACCAGCAGGACTGTACTACTGTACAAGAAGGGAGACATTCACGACATTGGCTACTATCGCCTAATCTGCCTGTTATCTGTCATCTACAAGCTGTTCAGTCAAGTCATCCAGAATAGGATTGGCAGAACACTAGATGAAGGACAATCATGCAAGCAAGCCGGGTTCCGAAAAGGATTCAGCACGTTCGACCATATCCACATGGTAACCAAGCTCATTGAAGTTTCTCGGGAGTTCAAGATGCCACTCTGCATGCTGAAAGTAGACTACAGACCAAACATGATTGCCACTCAATGCCTCTTTTGCAAACCATAACACCCAAAAGGAGAGAGAGAACAAATGGGAATGCCCTGCCACAGAGGCAGGGTGGGATGGGGAGTATGGGGGGTGGGAGGGATACTGGTATCCGTGATGGTGGGAAATGGGAACTGGTGAAGGGATGGATATTTGATCATTGTATAATTGAAACCCAAGCACAAAAATTTGTAAGTCTTCATCAGGGAGATGCAGATCAAAACCACAATGAGATACCATCTCACACCTCAGAGACTGGCCCACATTCAAAAGAACAAAAGCAACCGATGCTGGCCTGGATGTGGCGAGAAAGGGACACTCCTTCACTGTTGGTGGGAATGTCCACTGGTTCAGCCCTTCTGGAAAACAGTATGGGCGATTCTCAAAAAATTAGAAATTGAGCTCCCATTTGACCCAGCAATACCACTCCTGGGAATATATCCCAGAGAGGCAAAAATGTATAGTCGAAGTGACATCTGCACTTGTTTGTTCATTGCAGCACTCTTTACAATAGCCAGAAACTGGAAGAAACCTGAATGCCCAAGAACAGATGACTGCTTAAAGAAACTTTGGTACATCTACACAATGGAGTACTATGTAGCTGTTAGAAAAGATGAAGTCATGAAATTTACATACAAGTGGTACAATATGGAAAGTATCATGCTAAGCGAAATGAGTCAGAAAGAGAGGGATAGACATAGAAAGATTGCATTCATCTGGGGGATATAAAGTAACAAAGTATGAGATTAATACCCAAGAATAGCTGAGATCAGCACCAGGAGGATTACTCCATAACTTAGAGGCCAGCCGGGTATCCTAGAGGAAAGGGCAGCTCAGACAGAGAAGGGAGCACCAAATAAAGGATGTTTGGAGGATCCTCCCAGGAGGGGAGATGCATGTCGAAAGTAGACTATGGACTGAACATGTTTGTCACTCAATGCCTCTTTTGCAGACCACAATACCCAAAAGGAGAGAGAGAACACAGGGGATTGCCCTGCCACAGAGACAGGGGGGATGGGGGGATGGGGGTGGGAGGGATATTATCCATGGTGGTGGAAAATGGGCACTGGTGGAGGGATGGGTATCTGATCATTGTATAATTGAAACCAAAGCACAAAAAATTGTAAATCTACAACTTAAAAAAAAATAAAATAAAATAAAGGGAAAAAAATTTGTAAGTCTACAACTGTACCTCATGGTGTCTCACTAATAAAAGGTAAAGGTAAAGGCCCTCCCATTGTTTGTCGATTTGCTCGAGCGGACCCAGTAACGTCTCCATTGGAGACTTTGTTGTTACTGTGTTTGGCATATCGAATATGTCATGGGGAGCTTGCCAAGCTCTGCCGTGCGGGCGAGATACTCTCGGTAGCTTGCCGGGCTCTCCGAGAGGGGCGGAGGAATCGAACTCGGGTCGGCCATGTTGGCTGCGTGCAAGGCAAACGCCCTACTGCTGTGCTATCGCTCCAGCCCACTAATAAAAATTTTTAAAAAAATTGATCCTAAAAAAAAAGATGCTGCTCTAACGTTCATCAATTTAAAGAAGACCTTTGATTCTGTTAAGACTGAAGCAGTCATTGCTATAATAATAAAAATAAAATTTCTAACAGTGTGAGGAAATGATTGCCAGCAGATGGCAGTAGTATTTCTCAAAGACTAAAATTATTTTTTTCTGTCTCCAAAGCATTGGCAAGTGATTCTCTATATCTAATCATGCTTTCTCAAGACTCAGACTTGAATTTCTTCCTTAAAGTCTCTGCTAAAGGGTCACCATATAGTCAGGCTGAAAGAAGAGAAGAAAGAAGCCTTTTTCTTTGAGAAATTGACCTATGCAGCTCTGACTAGAAAGAGTTTTAGAGAATGGATTCTTATAATTTGTCATATACATAAGAACTTCTATCATAAAAATTCTACAAAGCATTCGTTATTCTTTCAGCAGGTTTTATTAGTGGCTACTATATATATGCCATTTATTGTCCTATGCACCAGGATTTTCCCATTAATAAAATCAGGCATTCTTTTATCCTTAGAGAAGTTGTGTTTGGTGGTGAGAAATATCAAAAGCAATTAAAGTTATAAGTATACCAATATTTATAAATATTTGTTTATTGAAGTCAGGGTTAAAGTAATTGGTTCAGAAGTTTTTTCAGGTGTCCAGGTGGCTATAATGAAGACATTGACTAGGGTGATGTTAGTGTAAAGAGAAAATGAACCCAAAATACATTGGTGGTAAAACTAACATAATTTGGAACTTGGTCATTGTTTGGACCTCGGGAGTTAGAAAAATTCATTAATTCTGGATGGAACAAGAGTCTGAGTTGGATTTATTTTTTCTCAAGTGGGAAGGGATTAGGGAGAAAGAGGTTTTTGAGGAGGGAATGGTAGTGGATAGAATCAAGAGTTTAGTGTATGTTGAATAGTAATGTTGAATATTAGGTGGACATTCTTTTGTCTATAGAGAACTTGTGTTTGGTGGTGAGAAATATTGAATGTTGAATATTGAATGAGAAATGTTGAGTATTAGGTGGACATTGAGAACCTTTAAATTTTTCTTTTGATACTCTATTCAAAAGGGGCAAAGATTCTCAAAAAAAGAAGCATTTGGAAGATGCAAGACTAGATGTCTTTGGGAGGGGGGTCACACCCAGCGATGCTCAGGGGTTATTCCTGGCTCTGCACTCAGGAATTATTCCTGGCGGTGCTTGGGGGACCATATGAGATGCTAGGGATTGAACCCAGGTTGGCCCTGTGCAAGGTAAATGCCCTACCCCCTGTGCTATCGCTCTGGCCCCAAGATTAGATGTCTTGATGGATACTTTTGAGTTACTATGTTTAGGTAAACTCCTAAGTATGTCTCTGGGATGACAAAAATTAAAACTCCTTCCCCCTTGATTCTGAGGATAAAGACCATATTTTGTTTTCTCACTAGCATAATGATTCATACATTTACTTAATAGTAATGTTGAATATAAGCCACTTTAACTGATTTTTTTCCAGTGTTGAGGCATGAGTTGAACCTTCTATATATTGTATCTGATAAACAGTTGAACTTTCTATATATTGTGCCTGATAAACAGTTGATGGCATAGGAAGGTATTGACTCAACAAAGTAATGTTAATAGCACCAACCAGATGTGAAACAGCTGCAGACTCTTCATTTGAACTCAATTCCAACTGTTCATTTAGATTCACTTGATAAAGATAAAGCATAGTAACAGGCTTGTTTAATGCCTGTTACTTACATTTTCTTATCTCTGGTAATTCCCTTACCTGTACATTTCCATTTTTAATCATATACTTGAAGTGCTAAATAGTCAAAGGTTATGTGAATCATTGTAAAATTTTATAAAATGCATTTCTTCATCTTCTACGCCCCCAGTATTTTTCCTTAAAATAAGCAATAAATCAACATAATTGGATCCACAGTGATAGTAAATGTTTCATCTAATTTAAATAATTCCAGACTGCTGGCTCCAGAAATCATACACATTATATAGGCACACATTATATAAAGAAATGTCAAATTTGCAATACTGTCTTGTAGAAAAATAGATAGTTCTTCAAAGTGTGATGTTAAAACAGTGGTTGTTCAAACAGGTGAATATATGTGACTAACTCAGTCATAGACCTACAGGAAAAATTATTCAATGAATACATGAGCTGCATACACCTTACAGTTTTTCAAATATGAAAAAAACTATTTTTAAACGTCCTTTTGAATATTCTTGATGGTTTATAAATTGTTTGTAGGAAGCTTTAATTGTACAGTTTGAAAAGTGTGTCTATCATTAAATCCAGATCATGTTTTATATCAAATTATATTTTAAAACCAATCTACTTGACCTTAGTCTATCAGCGTGTTCCTCAGTGAAGCTTTGAAATGCTTTGTTCCATTTTCATAGTGCTTATTCTTAGCCTCTATCAAAGAAAGGACACACAGGTTCTTCAGTAATGCATAAACATTAAGAAAAAAACTGAGGCATGGAGTTGGAGTGATGGTACAGTGGGTAGGGCATTTGCCTTGCATGCTGCTATCCCAGGTTCAATCCCCAGCACCACAAATGACACCCCCGCCCAAGCCCTGCAAGGAGTGATCCCTGACCATATAGTCAGAAATAAGCCTGTGTACCCAAATGTCACCTCTCTTCCCCCCCAAAAAAGAAAGAAAAAGAAAAAACCTGAAGTCAGAGAGAACTTCACACCATTGTGGAAAAAAGTTCTACCCCTTCCCCCTCTGTGGTTCTTCCAATAATGAAGATTTTCAGAGAGTATGTCAGAATTAGCTGTTCCTTCGGTGTTCTCCCATGTGACAAGTTTGAGCTGTCCCATGACAGACATTGCCAGAGATTACTGTTGTTGAACTTTGAAGTGTTATTCTGAAAATAAACTTCTAAATTCCTGAGTTGCTCCACTATTGGAATGCTTAGGAATTCTTGAGAGTAATTCTTATAGATTAGTTCAGATCAACATACAAGGGTGACTCAGCTTGTGTTCCTACCAAAAAGGTATGAGGGTTCCATTCTCTTCACAGCCTCACCAACACTTGTTTCTTCTGCTCTTCTTGATAAAGGGCATGCTCACAGGTGTCAGATGATTTCTCAACATAGTTTTGATTTGCATTTCCCTTATAATTCACAATAATAAACTTTGCTTGTGTGGGCCTATATAATCTGTATAACATCTGTATAACAGGTAGTTTTCCTTTGAAAAAGTGCCTGTCCAGATCTTCTGTCCATTTTTTTGTTGTGGTTATTTGTTGAGTTTTATTTTATTTTGTTTTGTTTGGGGATCACATCCAGTGCTCAGGTACTCAGGGCTTACTCCTGGCTCTGCACTCAGGGCTCTGGAGGGTTCTAGCAGGCTCAGGAAACCATATGCAGTATAGAAGATTGAACCTGGGTTGGCTGTGTGCAAGGCAAGTGCCCTACCTGCTGTACTATCACTCCGGCTCTGCGGGGTTGCTTGTCCTTAAGTTTCATAAATTGGGGCCGGAGCAATAGTACGTTTTAGTAGGGTGTTTGTCTTGCACATAAATGACCCAGGTTCAATCCCTGGCATCCCATATGGTCCCCCAAGCACCACCAGGAGTGATTCCTGAGTGCAGAGTCAGGAGTAAACCCTAAGCATAGCTGGATATGAGCAACCCCCCACCCCAAAAAAAAGTTTAAAAAATTTTTTATATTTTTTGGACATTAGTCCCCTTTGGGGTATTCGTTGTGCAAGCATTTTCTCCTATTTAATAAGATGTCTTTTTGCAGGGGCTCCCCAGCGTTTCTTGAGAACTCAAGAGTCCATTCCCACTGATAAAGGCATAGCTGTGTGGACTTAATGGCGCTTGGACCTTGTGTTGTGGTACTACTCTGCAGAGCGTGTGTCCAAGCCCTTTAAACTGTCTTCCCGGACCATGGAATGTATTTTCGTTAAAAGGTAGTTTCTTTCACTGTGCAGAGGTTATTTTTCAAATGTTTTCTTTTTTCAAAATTTTTATTTATTTTTTATTTTGAGGGGAGAGGTGGGTTCAGTGTGTGATTGGTTTTTGTTGTTGTTGTTGTTGTTGTTTTTGAAATTGAGTACTGAAAGAAATCATGGAAACCAGATGTTTTGCGGAGAGTATGTCATATGTTTTCTTCTATGTTTTTCATTGTTTCATATTTTACATCCATTGTAAATTGATTTCTGTGCTGGAGTGATAGCACAGCGGGTAGGGCGTTCGCCTTACAAGCGGCCAACATGGCCGACCCGAGTTCGATTCCTCCGCCCCTCTCGGAGAGCCTGGCAAGCTACCGAGAGTATTCGATATGCCAGATACAGTAACAACAAAGTCTCCAATGGAGACGTTACTGGGCCCGCTCGAGCAAATCGACGATCAACGGGAGGGTATGAAACAGTTGTCCAATTTTAGTCTTATTCAAACTGCTAATAGTTTTATTACAAGTTAATTTTTAAATTGAATCACAGTGAGACACATAACTATAAAGTTTCAGCCCCATAATGTTCCAACACTCATCCCTTCACCTTTCACCATTGTTCATTTCCCACCACCAATGTCCCAAGTTTCCCTCCCACTACCCCCATCACGCACCTCCCTCCTGAAGCCTGACTCTATGGCAGGCACTATTCTTCTCTCTGTCTGTCTGCCTGTCTGTCTGTCTCTCTGTCTCTCTAATCCCAGTCCTTAAAGAGATTTTCATTTCTTCATTGTATGTTTTTGGCTCCTTTGTAGTAAATTAACTGCCTATGTATATGTAGCTTTATTTCTGGGCTCTCAATTCTATTTTATTGACATGTTTATCAAGGCTACAGAGGGATTTTTGCATTTGCTGGTGCCAGTTTGGGGATGGTGGCTTCAGACCTTAGCCTGATGGACAAGGCTCATCTCTGGTGGTCTTGCTATGGCCTCTGAAATGGCACCTCCCACCTAGTTACTTTCTTAAGAATTGCTGTTCCTAGAAACTGCATCCTATCTGTGGTACCAGTTTCTAGTCCTTTTCTGACACACCAGGCACAGGCACAAAACTAAATCTCCTTGAGTCCTTTGTGCTCGGTATTTTCCAACTTACTTGGGTTGGAGAGTAAGTCTAGTACAACCACTGCAGGGACATTTCCTTGAGTTCTGAGCTGGCTGTGACCACAGGACTGCCAGACTATATTGCAGTTTGAACCCCAGGAATGGCTGGTCCCAATCTAGGCTGGTGTGATCGCACCCTATGTTAGATTTAACAAGACTCAAGATTCTAAGAGTTCTAAGTTCAGGTGCAGAATTGAATTCAGTGAGGAGCCTCAGTACTCCAGCAACTCAGCACAGCCTCCACAACTCAGGTAGGGGAGGGGGCCCTGTCAGCTCTGCATCCCACAGTGGACATTGCAAGCCTGCTGGGCATGATGGACTTTGTAAAGGCTGTTCCTACTCATGCCAGGAGTGGCAGCCCTCCATGTTGGACCCAACAAACCCTGAGTCTACTTTCAATTTAAGAAGTGCTAGTATAAAACTGATGCTCTGAAAATCCTTTGATTTCACAACCCCTTCTGATCCTATGCTGGCATATCCCCGTCCTACTCCCCAGTACTGTCTTGCCTGGCTTGTTGGTCCTCTTATTCTTTAAGTCTCTGCTTCTTTCCTCCCTTTGCCCAGGGAAAGCAACCCTTAGTGCTGGACTTGTCTTCCATGTCTTCCATTTTTCATTTATAGCTAAGTTGATGGCTCTTTTCTCCAGTAAATTTTCCTAACCAGGTCCATGGGATGCTGTGCTCCATTCAATTTTTGTATATTCTGTGTGTTGATATTATAGGAGTGTTCATAGGACTATTCTTTTCTGGTCTGCTTGGCCCAACTCACTTCACATTTTTTTAAGTATTTTTATTTTTTGTAAAGGAATTCTGTTGCACTAGATAGTAAAATGGGTAAGATGCTTGTCTTTCATGGGCCAATCTTAATTTGATCCCCAGCACCACATATGGTCCCTTGAGTATCCCCAGGAGTGATCCTGAGCACAGAGCAGGGAGTAAGCACTGAGCACTGCCAAGTGTGCCCTCCCCAAATAAACAGAAAACAAAGGAAAAAGAAAGAAATTCTGCTGTAGTAAAGTATTTCACATTACATTTTTGGGGAGCACCACACCCGATGGTGCTCAGGTTTACTCCTTGTTCTGTGCTCAGGGATCATGCTTGGAAGGCTCATGGGACCATATGAGGAATGAATGGGGGAGTGAATCTGGGTCTGCTGCATGTAAGACAATCACCTTACCCACTATACTATGACTCCAGCCCTTCACTTTATTTATTTTTTTAATTTTTATTAGTGAAACACCATGAGGTACAGTTGTAGACTTAGATATTTTTGTGCTTGAGTTGCAGTTATACAATGATCAAATACCCATTCCTCCACCAGTGCCCATTTTCTACCACCACGGATCCCAGTAACTCTCCCACCCTCCATTCCCCCCATCCAACACTGCCTCTGTGGCAGGGCATTCCCTTTTGTTCTTTCCTATTGGGTGTTGTAGTTTGCAAAAGAGGCATTGAGTGGCAATCATGTTTGGTCTATAGTCTACTTTCAGCATGCTTCTCCCATCTGGGAGGATCCTCCCAACACCCTTTATTTGGTGCTCCTTTCTCTATCTGAGCTGCCTTTTCCCCCTAGCATGTGTGGCTGACCTCCAGGCCAAGGAGTAAATCTCCCGGTACTAATCTCGGCTATTCTTGGGTGTTAGTCTCCTATTTTGTTACTTTATGCTCCCCAGATGAATGCAATCTTTCTATGTCTATCCCTCTCTTTCTGACTCATTTCGCTTAGCATGATACTTTCCATGTAGTACCACTTGTATGTAAATTTCATGACTTAATCTTTTCTAACAGCTACATAGTACTCCATTGTGAGATGTACCAAAGTTTCTTTAACCAGTCATCTGTCCTCAGGCATTCAGGTTTTTTCCAGATTCTGGCTATTGTAAAGAGTGTGGCAATGAACAAACGAGCTTAAATGTCACTTCGACTATACTTTTTTGCCTCTCTGGGATATATTCCCAGGAGTGGTATTGCTGGGTCAAATGGGAGTTCAAGTTCTAATTTCTAATTTTTGGAGAATCTTCCATACTGTTTTCTAAAAGGTCAAGCCCTTCACTTTAAATTTTCTAAGTTTCCTTAACAACATTCTCCTGTGAGTTGATATTATCATTGCTTAGGCTGATAATAGAAACATATGCCATGTCCTTGTTGCACTGCTCTAATATAACTGTATTAGACACAGTTTTTTTTTCTTCATCTTCCTACTGTGGCACAGCTTGATATTTGAAATCTACTTTTTTATTTTGACAGGAGGAGTATGGACTGACAATAACAGAGTGAAATAACAGAGTAAAACAGTGGGGCACTTGATATACTGTCAAGTTACAACTGTGTCACTTGATTCATAGGGCTGTGCAATTGTGTGAAGCAATTACAGTACCACGTAGAGCCTTGGCTATTAGCACTCAATTCTGCCATTGAAGCACAAGAGTAACCATACACAATGCATAATGAACGACCATGTTTGTGTCTAGTGAAACATTATTTATGAACATTGAAATTTGACTTTCATGTAATCTTGTAGATCAAGAAATAGTCTTTTTTTGCTTTTCTCAACTATTGAAGTACATAAAGACATTTTTAGCTGAGGATATTGAAAACAGGTGGCAGTCTATGTTTGACTTGCAGACTGTGACTTGCTGAACCCTGCTGTAAAGCATGAACTAAGGGAAGTGTTTTGAAAGAAAGTGTCCAAAATGTCACTGGAACTCTCAATACTTCGTTGAATGCTCAGAATTAAATATTGTTTGTTTTTCTTTTGCTTTTGGTACACACATAGTCATGCTAAGACTATTCCCAGCTCTGTATTTTGGGGTCACTCCTGACTACTTGGGGGAGCATACAGTGCTGGAGGCCTCCTGCATGCAAATGCAGCCTCTTTTTCTCTGTCTTTTTTTTTCTTTTTGGGTCACACCAGGAGATGCACAGGGGTTACTCCCAGCTAATGCACTCAGGAATTACTCCTGGCTGTGCTCAGGGGATCATATGGGATACTGGGAATTAAACCCAGGTCGGCTGTGTACAAGGCAAATGCCCTACCCGCTATGCTATCACTCCAGCTCCCAAATGCAGCCTCTTGCATGCAAAGCATATGCTCAGACCATTGAGCTATCCCACTAACCCAGGACGTTTTTGATAATACTGTGGAGAAAACTTGCCGGGATGGTCTCAGGGGTGTTGCAGATGGGTTGCTGAGGATGAGGAGCCATGGTTAGGGTTGACTAGCAGGGCGAACACTGCTGCCTGGACACGAGGTGACTGCTCCCAGGCACCTTCAGGGAGGCTACGAACTCCAGGAGGCAGCCCTGGCTGGCAGCTGCTCACATGTTTCTAGGCCCCTGGCACTCTGGCAGACTGATTTCTAAAGACAGAGGAGAAAGTCTGTAGAACCAAACTTTTGTCTTGCTTTGATTGGCTGAGTTAGCTAGCCAGCAAAAATGCTTCGCATGGGGGAAGGCAGGAAAAGGTGGCGCTGCGGGAAATGGCTTCATAGTGATGACGGCAAAGGATCCAGGCAGTGAGCTGCACCCCTCTGGGTCCAGTGGCACATGGAGTGGGGGTGGGGGTGAGGGATGGGACTGGGCCATGTGCACTGCAGCACAGTTTAGAGGTAGTGAGTGGTGGCAGTGAAGCCCAGAGTCCGTCAATTTGCGGGCCGTCCCTGGGACAATACCTGGGTGACTCTGGCAGGGCCTCTGACCAGCCTGTAGAGGGGAAGAATGACCAATACCTGGTGGTGAAGATGTATGTGCTCAACAAGGTCTGCCAGTGGGAAGACCCGGGCACCAGCCATATATTGTCTGGCCATGTGAAGCAGCTAAAGGGCATGTCCCCGCTTGTCAAGGCTAAGAATGAGTTGGGACCTGTGACGGACCACCTCCCAGTGCCACTTACATCCTCTTACATCGTGGTAAGAGGATGTAAGCTCATCCTCTTACCCTGTTCCAGAGACTCATAAGCAAATCTTGAAAGAGATCAACAAGTTTCAGAGATTCTTTCCAACCCATGCAAGGCTGAGTTGTTTGAGGGACCCCAGAGTGGGGTGGGTGAGCTCAGTGATTGCCCAAACAGAGCCCCAGCAGCCAAAACCCTCCATACTTCACAATCGCTGCCTATTGGCCTGACTCCACTGTCTCAGGATGGACCTCACCAAGATATAATCTGCTGAAAATTTTGTAATGTGGATCTTAGAGCACGAACAGCCCTGGCCCAGAGATGCAGAAGCAAGTCCTGGAAGACACCACAGTGCCAGAGATCCCTCTGGGCCCCTTATGGAGCCAGTATCACCAGGGCACACCAGATGGAGCAGGTGCAGTCTCCCCGCCTATTCCAGATGGAATCCCGGTGACCAAGAGCTTCTACAAGCAAGGCCCAGGTATGCAGGTTCCAGGACTAAACCTCCAGGCCACATGGCGGCAGAGGACCTGGGCTGTACCTCCCTGGGTCACCACCCACCTGGAATACTGGCTGTCACATCCACAATTTGCCTCCAGATGCCATCTCAGCGCGCCAACAGCCCTTGCCCAGAGACTCCCAATTGAATCCCAAAAGAGATTAGTGCCAAACACAGATGTCTCTGGAATTCAACCATTTACAATCTAGAAATTTACTTTTACAATCACAGCTGCGCGAGTTCTCGTGATATTCGAAATGAGCTATGGAAAATATATCATCTAGCGCCTGCCCCTGGCAGGTAGGCTTGAATGGTGGTGGGAAATTTTGAGCAAAATTAATGAGCAAAATTAATGTCCCAAATTAGAGAGAGAGAGAGTTTTGGGGAAATTGTCTGCCATAGAGGCAAGGTGAGGACTGCAATGTATACGTGTATATGTGGGGGGGGGGGGGGGGTGATACTTGGGACATTGGTGGTGGAGGATGTGTACTGGTGGAGGGATGGGTGTTCCATCATTGTATGACTGGATCTCAAACATGAAAGCTTTGAAACTCTATCTCATGGTGATACAATCAAATAAAGTAATGTGGAGTTTATGCCCAATTCAATCAGCTTACTCAATGGCTGAACAAATAGCAGTACTCCTACATTATTTAATAAATAAATAAATAAAAAGCTTTTATTACTGAATGGAACATTTTACCTTTTTTGCTACAAACAAAGTCCTAACTTGCAATGTCAATATTAGATTTTTTATTTGAAATTCAGTTCATTTTTGAAGGCATTGGGTTTATTCAAATAAGCACAGCTGTTTCTCTGCACAGTGAGCTCCAAAGTGGAGTGGTGCTCCCTATGGAGAGTGTTGGTGTGTGAACTGGACATCTGACATCTGCAGCAGGAGAAAGCCCACTCTGCTCCGGGACACAGAGAAGCTCTGGATTGCAGGTGAGGGCAGGGCAGATAAGTAAGGACACCTGATAACAACAGTGCTACAGACCAGGCAGGGTCTGTTCTCTCCACATTTTGAACCAAAGCACATATCCACAGCAGGATCTTAAGTTAAAGGTCTTAGTCATTCATGAGTTATTCATTGTGACAAGAAGAATAGCCAGTGAAAGGGACAAGCAAGATGAGATGAGGAAAAGGGAGGTGTCTCATGTGGCTTGGTCAGAGGAGTCAGTGGTAATATTGTGTCGAGTCTGCAAAACACCTGACATCCAGATAATGTGGAGGACAGTTGGGAGCAAGACCTGGAACTCAAGATAAGGTCTAGTGAGAAGGTGGAATTCCACCACACACAGTCCATGGGTGTTATTAGTGGATGGGGATAGATTAAAAAAAAAACACCTATGTTTGGTAAGTGTTTCTGGATATAAGGACTTTAAATAGGGATTTAAATAGGGATAAATACATGGATTATTTCAGATCATTATAATTCTATCACAAGAGCTATTACCATAATTTACTTACTAGAAAAATGATAAACTCTTAATAAAATAATTCTATAACACAAAATTTTATTAGAATAAAAATACATGTCCATTATCCAACCTTAAATTATTTTATGTAGGTTTTTTAATTATGGCAATTTATATTTTACTTCCATTAGTTTTTTTAATACTTTAAAAGTTTTGCTTTACATAATCTGCCATCTTGTATACAAATCCTAGATTATCAAAGATGCAGTCTCTCTATTAGCTAATGAACACTGAAATTTAGGGATGGGAATTGATAGTTATATTCTAATGCATAAAACATTTTTGTCAAGTTCTTGAAAGAGAAGAAAAAGAGGTGAAAAATTGAAATGAGGTAAGTTGTATGAAAAGGTTTTAGTAGTAAATGTAACCAATGATAAGAACATTAAAAACATTTATGGAAAATTTACTTAATGTTTGCATAGTCTAAGTTACTTTTTTAAAGGCAAAAATTTTAAATTACCCCAATTTCTTATTAGAAAAAGAGACAATGAGCTGGTTCTACTTTAAGAGCTGTATATGTTCTAAGCCTTTCTTTCATTTAGAAAAAAGGAATGATATAAACATTCACAAGTCTGGCAAAAGGAGGAAAAATTAAGATTAGGACCAATATTTCAAGCTGCCTTTTGGAAAGATAATTAAAAACAGAGGTAGATAGTTAAATATTAGCGGCCAAGTTACTCAAATGACTATTTTCTATCTTGATACATATTTATCAAGTTTTTACACTTGAAGCCAAGCAGTAAATAAATTTAGGAGGTCAGAATAATCTGCAGCGCAAGTAATTTTCCTTACATTGAAGAAAATAGTAAAAACAAACCAGGTTGAAGACTCCTGTTAAGGATATGATTGTTTAAAGCACTACAGTTCATGCATTTTTTTAAAGCAGGAGAGTGAACTTTGTCCCTATGTATACTAGATCTATTTGACGCCAAGCCACAGACCCCATCAGGCCTGATCAGTCAAAGTAGGACTGCAGGGTGCCTCGACGCCGAATATCACAGGTCCAGCAGTGGAAACCTCCTCCCAGTGAGTTGGCACTGCGGATATTCACCTTTATGGTATTGATACCTGCAATAAGAGAGGTATGTGGCCAGTTAAATGGACTCAGGGAAAGATTCTCCTACATAAAACAATCTACAGGGGCCAGAGCAATAGTATTTCTGGTAGGTTACTCACCTTTCACAAGTCCAACCCAGGTTCAATTTCTGGCATCCAATAGGGTCCCCTGAGTGCCTCCAGGGGGTGATTTCTGAATGCAGAGCCCAGAATAACCCACGGGTGTGATGCCCAAAAAAACCCCACACCGAACCAAACAAAAAACCAACCAAACAAAAACAAGCTACAGAATCCTTTGGTGCCAGCCTCTCTATTAACACCAGTTGAGGATAGTTTTATTTTACCACTGGCCACTGTCTGTCACTCTCCTCCCGTTGTTCATGAATTTGCTCGAGTGGGCCCAGTAACATCCCAATTCTGAGACTTGTTGTTACTGTGTTTGGCATATCGAATATGATATGGGGAGCTTGCCAGGCTTCGTCGTGTAGGCGAGATACTCTCGGTAGCTTGCCGAGCTCTCTGAGAGGGGCGGAAGAATTGAACCCAGGTCGGTTGGGTCGGTGGCGAGCAACGCAAACACCCTACCGCTGTGCTATATCATTCCATATCATCTTCAACTGCTAATATGCAACCAATTCAGTAGAAGCTTCGAAGTCTCCTTTGTGCTACTGGCAATTCATAAGCCCATAGGTTGTATGAGCAGATATTTTTGTCAAATGATAAAAAAATAATCAAAATTGAAAGCTCAAGTCTTTAAAAAATTTTTTTTTTTATTGTGTCACACCTGGCATTGCACAAGGGTTACTCCTGGCTCTGCACTCAGGAATTACTCCTGGCGGTGTTCAGGGGATATATGGGATGCTGGGAACCAAACCCAGGTCAGCTGCATGCAAGGCAAACACCCTACCTGCTGTGCTATCGCTCCAGTTCAAAAGCTCAAGTCTTTTGAAATTATGTTCTGATGGCTTTTTTAGACTCTTAAATTTGATCTTGTTAATTTAGTAGGGAAGGCATACTTTAATCAACCTGAAAACTTTACATCCTCACTTGTAAACAGAATGATGTATCAGAATCTATCAGGATTTACCTTCAGGTTTATCTTTATTAGACCTCATATTTTAAAGCTCGGTCATATGGTCATACAGGTACCAAAACTATTCAGACCATTAGTTCCAACCAGCACTACTTGTGCTGATGTGGTTATGATTTTGTTTGACCTAATTAATCAATGGTATTAAATGTTGTGCTTGGCATACAGGGTTTAAATTTTTTCTAATTGAATTACTCTAAGATACACAGTTACAGAATGCTCATGACTGAGATTCAGTCATACATACATTCCTGCAAAAGTGTAGATTTCCCATCAGCAATGTTCTTCCGCCTACCCCTGCAGCCTGCTTCTCCTTTTAGACACTGTGGATTGCAGTACTGTTACTGGAAGGGTATCAGGAGTATCACTTTACCTTCCTTTCAGTTCTTGTTCAGAGTGATCATTTTCAACTTCATTGTTACAGTGATCCTTTCTCTGTCCTAACCGCACTCTCCCCTGCCCCTTTGTGGCAAGCTTCCAACCATGGACCAGTCCTCCTTGCCCTTGTATCTACTGGCTTTGGGTATTATTCTCATATTCTGGGGTTTTTATTAATATCCTGCAAATGAGTATGATCATTCTGTTTGTCACTCTCTCACTGATTCATTTCACTCAGCATAGTCCTCTTCATGTCCATCTATGTATAAGCAAATGTCACGGTTTCATTTTTCTTAACAGCTGTGTAGTGTTCCATTGTAAAGATAGATAAGTACCATAGTTTCTTTATCCACTCATCTGTTCTTGGGCACTTGGGTTTTTTCCCAGATTCTGGCTATTGTGAATAGTGCTGCAATAATCACAGGAGTACAGATGGGTTTTCTGCATTGTGATTTTGGGCCTCCTGGGGTGTATTCACAGGAGTGGAATTGCTGGATCACATAGAAGCACAATTTCTAGTTTTTTGAGGAAGTCTATATTGTCTTCCAGAAAGGCTGGACCAATCGGCATTCCCACCAGCAGTGAATGAGAGTCCCTTTCTCTCCACATCCACTGGTTCTTCTTTATGATGTGTGCCAGTCTCTGTGGCATGAGATGATATAACATATAGGGTCTTAAAAAAGAAAATCTATTCTGTTCCCTCAAGAGACTCATATTAAGAGGAAAGATGGCCTTTAGTAGCAGATCCACTGGTTTAGTTAAAACGGGAGGTAGTCATTGGGAGTCCTTAAAAATAACTTTTCTGAGAAAATGAGACTGAGAAGGGAACAGAAGAATATGAATAGCATTTGGACAAGGTCAGAAGTGGATTTGGGATAAGGAGTGGGCTTTTAAACATGAACATATTTCAGATCTGAAAGAGCCAGATTTGGTGGCGGGGGGGGAGGGAGGAAAGGAAGGGTACAGGAAAGTTGACTGGAAATAAGTGGAACACGGGAGAGGGTCTTGAGTGCACGGGTGGTGCTAAGAGAAGTAAAAGTATGTACTAAAATTGTAGCAGGCAACAAATAAAGGGGTGATGAATGGTAGGGATGAAATACTGCATGGGGGGTCATGGGGAAAGGGTTTGGGAACTGTGGTGGCAGAGATATGCAGTAACTTTTGCATAAGTACTATAAACTTGAATAATATTCTTCTATTGCCTCAACTATAATTTTTAAAATCTAAATTAAAATTTAAAAAATAAACCACATTATTTCCTGATAGAAAGATATCAGATAGCTTGAACTATATTAATCCTGAAATGGAGATAATTTTGTTGTTTTAGTGAAAATTTGCTTTAAGAATTTCTTGTCTAATAAGATTTTACTTAAGGGGTCAGGGGTGTGGTTAAGTGGCTCCATAGGTGGAAAGTCTTGGGTTTGATCCTGGCATAGTATGTCCCACCCCTTTTCCAGCGCCAACAAACTGAGAACCTTTGGGTGTGACCTCCACAGCAATTTTTTTAAAAGTGCTGTTGAAAATGTCATTATATATCATATAGGCAGTACTTAACAATATTTTAAGGTAAGACAAAATCTTTTTGGGTTGTGTATGGAATCCTTAACAGTGCCTGGGGCCTTCAGATTTATACCCACTACATGGGGGCCATGCAGTGCTGGTGATCTAATCCAGGGCTTTATGTATGGTAGGAATGTACTACAGTCTTCCAAATTATAATCTCAAATTAAGAAAATATCTTAATGAACAAAGAAACAGAACCCAAGAAATTCACTTGGTATTTAATGAAAACTGAAAAAAAAATGGTTTAGCATTAGGGGGGTCAAATCACGAGATTGAGCTCATTCTAATACTGACAGGCCAATCCTTTTAATATTGATACTACATTAGTCAGAAGGATGAATAATTTCCTTTAGATAAAATCGAAAGCATAAGACATAAATCAAAACATGACTCGGTTTCAGCACGTATGCTGCTGGAGGATCTTTTGTGGGATTTTTATTTTGACACTTAGAAAATGTCAAGTATGTTAAGAGTGATAAATATACATTCTTCTGCCTCTTGGTAATAGCCCTGTGAAAATTTTTTTCTTTAACTTTTCCCAATAGTATTTGAATAACCTGTCTGAAATTTGAATATAAGGATAAGCAAAGTCCCAGCCGATTAAACCAGTTCTGTGTGTGTTTTTAGCTCAAAGTTGAATGACTTCTGACAACTAGACTTCATTTCTTTGTTCACTGTATTGAGCGATAGCACAGCGGTAGGGCGTTTGCCTTGTACGCAGCTAACATGGCCGACCCGAGTTCGATTCCTCCACCCTTCTTGGAGGGCCCGGCAAGCTACTGAGAGTATCTTGCCCGCATGGCAGGGCCTGGCAAGCTCCCCATGACGTATTCGATATGCCAAACACAGTAACAACAAAGTCTCCAATGGAGACATTACTGGGCCTGCTCGAGCAAGTTGATGATCAACGGGAGGGCCTTTATAATTATAATTTATAATTTATCACATGTATATTCCACTTTTGTATCTATATTCCTGTAATCCTTAAACTGTATATTAGAAGTTACTTTTAAAGAACCTCAGCCATTTGTGATTTGGGGAAAGGCTAATAATCTATGCTTATCTCAAGGGGGAGTTCTCCCACCAGGAGATCAGGTATCACAGACAAACCTGCGAAGTGATATCTAAAGAGAATGGATGCATTTTCAACCTTTTGAAGTTCGGACTAGAGAAAACAAAAATATTGTCCATCTACAATCACAACTTGGTACCTCTAAAGGGAAAAGACATTGAATTGAATATACTAAACATCCAACCACAATGTCTTTCTTCAGTTCTTGTCATTTAATATCTTCATGTATAACACATTTGACTTACGGTACATACCTAGCTTTTCAAACATCTTTTGAATTGGGACTTCATTGGCATCCACCATAACCCGCTTTTCATCTAGCATCAAAACATTCATAGAAAGCCATTTGGATGACATCCAGAGTGGGTGATCTAAAACAGCAACAAAGGTTAAATCCTTTTTGTTTAAAGCAATAATTTTCCAGCTAAGAAAAATTAAAGTTCAATTTTTTCAACAACTCTCTCCCCATGAAAATCTCTTTCTGTCTTAGGATGCTTTATCTATACATGTCAGTTTACACTCATCACACACCTTTATTTCACCTTGTTTAGTTTTTTAAAAGGCATTTTTAAAAGGTAGATCAAAGGTATGCATATTTATCTTGTATATGTAAGACCTGGATTTAACCTCTGGTACTACACAAAAAAAAGACAATTTATGTTTTATGAAATAATTTTTAAAATTTATTTATTTATTTTTCTTTTTGGGTCACACCTGGCGATGCACAGGGGTTACTCCTGGCTCTGCACTCAGGAGTTACTCCTGGCGGTGCTCAAGGAACCATATGGGATGCTGGGAATCGAAGCCGGGTTGGCCGCATGCAAGGCAAACGCCCTACCCGCTGTGCTATCTCTCCAGCCCCTGAAATAATGTTTTAATGTTACTTTATCTTCTCATTTTAATTTTTATGAAAGGACAGTTTGCAAATTTAAGGGTAGCCTTGTTCTAGTACCTGTATCTAAAGCACTACTCTAAAGCTTACTGGGGAAATTATCTCTAAATTACTAAAATTTGGGCTACTGTCAATAGGTGAAAGGTTTTTATTCACTGAAATAATCATGTCAAGGGCCAGAGAAATAGCTCAATAGGCTGGAGCATATGCAGAAGACCTAGGTTTGATCTCTGGTATCACATGGTCCCAGAGCACCACCAGGAGTGACCCTCTTCACCTCCAGCACTTAGAAAAGAGTAGTCTCTAAGCACTGCCCAATATGAGCCAAGAGCCCAAAACATACAAATAAAATAAAAATAATCATATGAGCCTCTGAGTGTATAAAAGCAAACATACCATCTGGGATTACTGGTATTGGCGGAGTAACTATGGTCCATCCTGCCTTCTTGAAAAGATCAATCTGCATGATCAGAACACAAAAAGAGAGATTAAATCCATATGTGTATTATTATTACCATCCTTAATATTAGTAATGTAGTTCTATCATTGCCCTTCATGCCCTAACTGTCCCTAGTTTCACATATCCACTTAAGAGTACCAAAAATTATATTAAAATGAAGTGAATATGTCCTCTTGACCCATGGGTTTAACTATATGGGCTAGAAGTTAAGGAAGACATGATAGAATAGTGCTTTTTAGAAGGTGTTCTACAGGGGCTGGCGTGATAGTAGAGAGGGCAGGGCACTTGCCTTACACATAGCTGACCCAGTTTCAACCCCTAGCACTCCATATGGTCCCCTGATCCTTGAATGAAGAGCCAGGAATAAGACCTGAAAACCTCTGGATGTGCCCCCCAAACAAAACAAAACACTGTTGTGCCACCTAGCAAATAACCCCATATCAATTACCACTTAACAAGAAGTAGAGGCAATAGGCAGAAGTAGGAAACTGCAAGTAATGGGATAGACTGTGCAGACAAAAAAGGCGGGGGTGGGGGGGGCTCTGTTTTTTTCTTCAGTGATGGGCTGGCCAAGAGGGGTCTGATCCACTGGAGTGGGAAAGAGACACCACTGCCCCAGACATGCAGAGATCATTGTGTTTGCACTTGAGCTCCTATAGGATCTTGGCTGCAAGTTATGAGACGCTACGACTCTATCTGATAAAAATACCCACAGATGTCCAGACCTGCATCTATGGCAACAGACAGCCAAAGTCCAAGCATCACACCAAGTATCATGGCAGCATTACTTATTTGTGAGTTCAGGGTATCATGTATAAATTATACTGTGAATTATTCAATGCTTGATTATAATAATGTCCAGCTTTGCTAAATTTGTTATTCTGAACCATTTAGAAATGTTAGAAACCATGAAAGAGCTTAAAATTAAAGGGCTAAAATCACCCATTGCTAGACTCTTGCTTTTCAGAACTCCTAAGACTTCTCTGACCTGATGACATGGTCTGTCAGGGTTGGAAAGCACAAGACCAGGTCCAATGATATTGAAAGTTGCATCAATATGCATTGGATTGGGATCTTTAAAGGAGATGATATGCACTCTGTAGTCTGGAGCGAGATGCCTACGCATCCATTCAATGCCCAAGTAGTTTGTAACCTGCAAATTAAAGGAAGATGAAATCTAGTTAGTTCAATGCAGAATACAAACATTAACCATGAAATGATTTTAATTTGGAAACAAAAATACAATGACAAAACATGAAGTTAGAGGCAACTTTGATCAACCTGGCTTCTCTGTGCAAAAATATCTCTTCCAGCTCTAATGAAGTCAGCAGCATCAAAGCATGGTTCGTACTCAGTTGTTACAAACTTTCCCTGAGCGGCCAATTTGTGTCTGTCTTCTACAGAATGAATGGGGTACTCCTAATTGGAACAAGAATAAACACAATGTATTGGTTTGTGTGAAAATTATTCACAGGGCATTTATGACTAAGAAAATGAATTCAAATCATTATTGTCCAAAATACTACTACTCTTTTCTAGATTAAAATATATCTGCGGGAAGATGTAAACTTATGTTATCACAATTTCACTCTTAATTTTCATCACAAAACAATCATTTTGTAAGAGTATGCTCTTAATTTCTGAATGCTTATTAAGGAGAAGATTATCAGAGAATGTCTCAGTCTCTGGGTCAGCTTTAAAAGTCACTAATAAGCTTATGTGTAATTAGGGACTTACCTGGTCATAAAGCTTATCAGCCATGGTGGGTTTAGGAGCCGTTGTCCACTTGGCTCCACGGTGGAAGTAGTCTTTGATAATTGAGCGATATGCACGGTACTCAAAGAAGCGAGCACGCCAGGCCATGGGCGCCTCGATAATCTCATTCCCCACAACTATCAGGATGTCTCGAGGCATTGCAGCATATAAACCTGTCAGACAAAAAAAAATCCAGTAATGCTGAGATTTCCAGGGCAAGGAAGTCTTGGAACATCATGATTGATATGTTCCTTTTTTTTCCCTTTTTTTTAGTTTAAAAGGGACCAAGGCTTCCTCTTCAAGCCCGTGTTTGCTCTTAAATACATAATTTGGGGGGGGGGGGCGTTGTCTTGGTGTTTCTTTGCCTATTTCTACTTTAGAGAGTCTTTGTTCTTTCTCTTGAATGTGTACTTCTCCCTCTCTCTTCCCTCACAACTACCCAAATAGGTTTCAATATAACCCATCACTGTCACTGTCACTGTCCTCCCGTTGTTCATTGATTTTCTTGAGCGGGCCCAGTAACGTCTCCATTGTGAGACTTTGTTATTTCTGTGTTTAGCATATCGAATACATCATGGACAGCTTGCCAGGCTTTTGCCGTGCGGGCAAGATACTCTTGGTAGCTTGCCGGGCTCTCCGAGAGGAGCAGAGGAATCGAACTCAGGTCGGCCATGTTGGCTGCGTGCAAGGCAAACGCCCTATCTGCTGTGCTATCTTGTTTAAAACACACATACTGGGGCTGGAGCAATAGCACAGTGGGTAGGGCGTTTGCCTTACACGCGGCCGACCCGGATTTGATTCCCAGCATCCCATATGGTTCCCCCAGCACCGCCAGGTGTAATTCCTTAATTCCTGAGTGCAAAGCCAGGAGTGACCCTGTGCATCCCTGGGTGTGACCCAAAATGCAAAAAAAAAAAAAAAGCATACTGACAGAAAACCTATGTTTGTGTATGTATGTAAGATTATATGCACATGGAAAAATAGGGCTGATACATATTCGAGTGTTAGCATGAATTCTTTGCAGGGATGGTGAAACTAAGCAACAGAAGAAAATAGAAAAATGAAGCAGTAAGATCCTGATCAAAGAGCTCTTGAATCACCAGGTTTTCACCTTTTGTAAGATTTCTGGCAACATAGAAGCAGAGTTCTTCAGGGAAGATCAGTTTCACAATATAAAAATTTAGCCAAGGATCACTTCTAGAACAATAAGTACACTGAGCTCAGACACAAGAACAATTTTATAGCAATGTCAGTTAATAATAGAATGAGAATAAAATAAAATGAGAATAATAAAAGAGAATATTTTGTTTTTTAGAAAAATGAAATGGAATTCTTTATTCATTTCATTTAGAGAAATGTCTGTAAAGTTTAGAAAATTGCTTTCATAAAGATTTTATATAAATAACGAAATATAATTTATATATCTTAAAAGGCCCTCCCGTTGATCATCGATTTGCTCGAGCAGGCCCAGTAACGTCTCCATTGGAGACTTTGTTGTTACTGTGTCTGGCATATCGAATACTCTCGGTAGCTTGCCGGGCTCGCCAAGAGGGGCAGAGGAATCGAACTCGGGTCGGCCATGTTGGCTGCGTGCAAGGCAAACGCCCTACCCGCTGTGCTATCGCTCCAGCCATCTTCAAAAGAAACAAACTTTTCTGAGTATTCCCCTTTTTTTTCTTTTGTGTTTATTTTCCTTTTTTGGTTTTTGGATCACACACAGCAATGCTTAGGGCTTTTTCTTGCTCTATACTCAGGAATTATTCTTGGCTTTGCTCAGGAGACCATATGTGATGCTGAGGATAGAACCCAGGTCAGTCATGTGCAAGGCCCTATCTACTGTATTATTGCTCTAGCCCCTGTTTTGTTTTGTTTTGAGTAGCCAAGGATTGAGCTCAGACATGGAAGGCACTTGCTCTACCACTGAGCAATATCCCTTTACAGTAGATAATCTTTAAAGTTATGAAGAATTATTAAAAGAATCTCTGAGAAATTATTGGGGTTTTACCATATATATTAAGAAAGAAATGAAAAATGAAACACTAGCAATTGAAGTATATGATATCACTTACCTGTAGACTCAAAGTCAGGAGTTTTATACTTCATTGACCAGTCTATGGGGTCAGGCCTCCTCACTGTCACTCCTTCCATTTTTAAAATATTGCACATTTCTTCAATTTCAGCAACAGCCTTTTTCAAATGATCTTTGGGAAAATAATGGCCTCCATGCTTCTGGTAAAATGGCCAGTACTTTTCATAGGTATTGGCCTAGAAACAAGGGAAATCCAATGCTTATAGGAGAAAAATACAACTCATGGTAGAATCACAGGCAGTGACTCAGCCCGAATGGTCTCTATGGCTTAGTGGAACTGAGACTAAAACCGCATTATGTCCAGTATTCATCCCTAGCACCAAGCACACTGACTGATGAGCAATATTGCACAAAGTACTCGACATTTCATGATGTTTGGGGATTAAACTTTATCTTAGGTCACTTGGTGCCCTTCACACTGTGTCTGCTCTCAGATGAGTCTGGATCCTCTTGTGTAATTTTTCTTGTTTTGAGAGGAGGCCATACTCAGTGGTGCTCAGGGCTTATTCCTGGCTTTGCATTCAGGGATCACTCCTAGCAATGCTTTGGGGAACCATATAGGTTGTCACAGACTAAACCTGGGTTGGCTGCAAGCAAGGCAAATATACTGCTCACTGTACTATCTCTCCAGTCCCCTCTAACTTGTATTTTTGCCTCAATATGATAAATAGTAAGCATACAGAAGGAGGCCTGCATTTTGTTCAATAGTTAGGCTTAGTCTGTTGGATAAGGAATAAGAATCTGAATAATAGGATGTTTTGGTTTGGTGGTAGTGGTGGTGTTGGTGATGTTGGTGGTGGTGGTAGTGATGTATGTGGTGCGGGGAGGGATAGAGGGTTCTGAGAATTCAACCCAGGGTCACATTGTACAAAGCAAGTGCTCCATCTCGAGCTACATGCAGGGCATCTGAATATATCAAATACGAGAGTAGCTTGTGAAGGTTTAAATCAGGACTTGACAAACTCAAGTCCATGGGCAAAATATGACCCCCTGCCTGTTTTGGTAAATAAAGTTTTGTGGTGAAATACACTTCCCACAAACATATTCTCTCTGATAAAGAATTCAGAGACAAAATAGTGAAGATGTATAATAAACTCAAAGAAATAGTGGAACGGATATTCATAAATGTACATGTTTTTTACAGTGGTGGTTGCACTAAAATGGTAGATTTGAGAGTTAATTAATTGCTCACAAGATTTAGGGTCTATAAAGTCTGATATATTTATTATCTGGTCCTATACAGAAGTTGATTGTTAGATCTTTATCAAAATTATTCATTAGTTTTCCTGGGGGCCAGCAAGATGGAGGCAGTTTAGGACACAGAATCTACCATAATGGCAGCTGCACAGCCCTAAATCGTGATAGTTCCACAGGTGAGAGTGTTTTTTCAGAGTGGCAGCTGGTCACACGGCCACTAGTTAATTTCCCCCACCATATCCTATTCTGGTAAAGAAGAGACCACCACCCACCAAACTCCCCCATATTCCTCCCAGGTAGTGAAGAGAGGGACACTGATAGCATATTAGAAAGAACTGCCTCCAGAGAACCGTAGGAACCTTGGTGAAACAGCTCAGAAACCCACCACGAGGAGTGGAGAAAGATAAGACCCCTGAAGCCTCAACAGGGAATGCCCTCATACATATTCTCTCTGATAAAGAATTCAGAGATGAAATAGTGAGGATGTTTAATGAGCTCAAACAGTGGAATGGACATTCAATAAAATACAGGAGGATAGGAAAGAGACAGTGGGACAAACAGCCAATAAAATACAGAAGGAAATGAGAGCAGAAACAAGAAAATTGCAAACAGAAATGGCATTAATCATAAATTCTGTAGATGAAATGAAAAACTCAATGGGTGCCCTTAACAGTACAATAACAACAGCTGAATACAGAATCAGAGAGCTTGAGGATAAGATATAGAAAACCTACAGGGAACAGCAAAAAATGGAGAAAGTCCTCAAAATAACTCAAGGCCAGAACAGAGAACTGTGGGATGAATTCAGAGTACCAACATAAGAATCATTGAAGTCCTAGAGGGACAGGGAAGCAATCCCAATGAGATGGTAACAGTTCAAGACGTCATTGCTAAAAATTCTCAGAATTTGAGGATGTAGGCATTTGATCCAAGAAGCCCAAAGATACCAGCTAAAAGAGAACCTAATAATAAGACTCCAAGGCATATCCTAATTAGAATGATGAACATCATAGAGGTATAGTAATGAAAGCAGCAAGATCAAAGAAAGATATTACATACAAGGGAACACCACTTTGATTTACCGCAGACCTATTGAATGAAATCCTCTAGGCCTGAGGACAATGGTGGGATATAATTTAAAAACTTACCGAAATGGAGGCTTCACCATGAATATTCTACTCAGCTAGACTCTCATTCAGATTTGAAGAATGATACACAAGTTAATGAATAAACAACTCAGAAACTTCATAGACTCAAAAAAAATCTTGAAAGAAAAACTTTAGGGTCTACTAAGACAAATCCCACAAACACAACAGTCCTTTAAAGAAAGATGGCACAAAACCCCATGACAATAATCTCTCTTGATGTCAATGGTACAAAAGCAAGGTGGCAAAACAGATTAGATGGATTAAAAATTGAATTCAACATTCTGCTGCCTACAAGAAACACAGTTGAAAGTCAGAGCAAACACAGACTTAAAGCTTGAAAACTTTGAAAAACAATTCTTTAAGCAAACAACTCCCTTTAAAAAAGCTAGGGTGGTCATAATAGTATTAAACAGCATAGGTTTTAGGCTGAAAAAGGTTACAAGAGACAGTGAAGCTCATTTCTTTATTATCAAGAGATATATAAATCAGAAAGAAATTACACTCCTAGATGTATATGCATCCATTGAGAGACCAGCAAAATACTTGAAACAGCTGCTAATAGACTTCAAGGAGCACATTGGTAGCAGCACATAGTGGTTGGAGACTGACTTCAACACTGCTTTGTCACCTCTTGATAGATCAACGAGACTAAATTCAGCATGGAAATACTGGCTTTGAAGGATGAAATGGAAGAGAGGGGGCTAGAATATACAGGGAGAGAGAGAAAGAATAATAAGAATGAGAGAAATAATTAGCAATACTCCTACATTAAAAAATAATGAGAGAGAGAGAACCCTAATAAACTGAATCAGAAATGAAAGAGGGAACATCACAACAGAAATCACAGAAATTCAAAGGATTATCAGAGATTACTTTGAGAATCCTTAGGCCACAAAACAAGAGAACCTCGAAGAAATGGATACATTTCTGGATTCCTATAACCTCCCAAGGCTAAATCAAGATTTGGAATACTGAACAAAAGGTGAAGGTGGGTGAAGAGGGAAACTGGGGACACTGGTGGTGGGAAACATTGGTGGTGGGAAATATCCACGACTGAAGGGATGGGTGTTAGAAAATCAATAAATAAATAAATAAATAAATAAATAAGAAAATAAAAGGAGAAAAGTAGGTTTATAAAAGAATGAATTCTTTATAATGTAATGAATGCCTTGTAGTTTCTCTACAGAAATCTCTAGGTTTGATGGTGTTTCTTCCAAATCAGACCTGATATTCAACATGAGATTGTAACAACAACAAAAAAGTCTTTTGAAGTTCTCCTATAGTTGCACCAAATCAGCATATAAGATTATTCAAATTGTTAAGGAAATGAATTTCAATAATAGTGTATTTTCTACATATTTCATTCTGAATTTGTCAATGACCTTTCATTACTTTTATAACAAATGCATACTGTCACTTATGCTGTTGTAAATAGCATAATTGTCAATACAAATTTACATTAATTTTATATAAAATTGGTTTTTAAAAAATTATTCTTTAGTCAGGGCTGGAGTGATAGCACAGCAGGTAGGGCATCTGCCTTGCACGCAGCCAACATGGCCGACCCGAGTTCGATTCCTCCGCCCCTCTCGGAGAGCCCGGCAAGCTACCGAGAGTATTCGATATGCCAGACACAGTAACAACAAAGTCTCCAATGGAGACGTTACTGGGCCCGCTCGAGCAAATCAACGATCAACGGGAGGGCCTTTACTTTACTTTTACTATTCTTTAGTCATTTTTCTTTTGAATATCTATAAATAAACAATAGGCTTGATTTCTGGACCATGACAAAATTATCAGTTTTAACATTTTGATACTTTTAAAAAACAATCCATTCTTTTAAAAAACAAAACCAAAGAAAATAATTGCATTGTTTTCTATTTTAGGAAGTACTGCAGCAGCAATCAGAAAGAGGGTAAAAGTGACTCTTTATATTCCTCTCAGACACATCCTGGCACTACTCATCCATTCACCACTTCCTTCTCATGCCAGGCACATCTTTACAGTCCACTAAAAGGACAAGAAGCCTTTGAAAATTTAACACTGGACTATGCCAGATGCATAACTCTGCACAGTTCGAGTTGCCAGACACATTCCAAAGCATCCTGTGTCACTAGTTGTGCAAACTAAAGCTTGTCTTGATAAAATATAAAAGCAAACTTTACTGGGAGTAAAATGTTATTTGAGCAAGTGTTAAGTTTCCTTGTCGATCTTGTATTCTGGCTAAGGTTGGATAAAGTCCAAATGATTAGGACACATACACTTTACAAGAGATAATTGAAAATTATTCACGCTTTCTTTATAACCCTGATAACTGAGTTAGCAATCATTTACCAAGTGTCTTGAAGATTTAAAAATTACATTAAATGCTTAGCATATGATGTTTTAAATAATTTGTTGCAGAGATATGGCTCATTCCTAGAAACTTTCAGAGCCTAAAATACTTCAGGAGGGGTTGCTAAATGAATTTTTAAAGCTGTGTTTACTTTGTTTATTGGGAAGGGAGAATTAGGGTCAGAGAGTTCAACCTTATAGTGCTCAGGGGCTCTTCCTAGCTTGTACCCAGAGGCTGCTCCTGGATATGCAAGAATATTATGCAGTACTGGATCTTGAACCCAGGTGTTCTTGCACTCAGTTCATTTAGCTTAAATACTGTCTTGGGAATGGCTAAGAAAATCTCAATAGAAGCTTCTTATTTATCCAGCTGCAGACTTATATTAACCTGGAATGACTTCGTAGTTTTTAAAAGGTTCTTTGCACTTGTATGTTTACTGCAGCACTATTTACAATAGCCAGAATATGGAAAAAACCCGGATGCCCAAGAACAGATGTCTGGTTAAAGAAACTCTGGTTCATCTACACAATGGAATACTATGCAGCTGTTAGAAAAGATGAAATCATGAAATTTGCATGTAAGTGGACTGACATGGAGAATATCATGTTAAGTGAAATGAGTCAGAAAGAGAGGGACAGACATTGAATAACTGCACTCATTTGTGGAATATAAAGTAACATAATGGGAGACTAACACACAAGAATAGTAGGGATAAGGGCCAGGAGATTCCTCCATGGCTTGGAAGCTGGCCTCATATGCTGTGGGAAAAGGCAGATGAAATAGAGAATGGACCACCAAAGGATGCTTGGAGGCCTCACTTGGGATGGAAGATGTATGCTGAAAGTAGACTATAGAGCGAACATGATGGCCACTTACTGCCTGTATTGCAAACCATAACACCCAAAAGGAGAGAGTGAGAGAGAGTAAAAGAGAATGTGCCTGCCACAGAGGGGGGTGGAGGGGGGTGGCGGGAGGGAAACTGGGAACATTGGTAGTGGAGAATTGGCACTAGTGGAGGGATGGGTACTGGACCATTGTATGTATGACTGAAACATAATCAAAAGAGTGTGTAAGTCTAATTCTATCTTATGGTGTTTCACACTGTCACTGGTCCTTCTTACTTTATAGAAGAGAAAAATAAAAAAAGAATATTCACTATATTTGAAAAATAAAAAAGAATATTCTCTATATTTAGAGACTAAAAAGTCATAGTTTTTTGAAAATTAGCCTTCCTAACAACTATGTTATTCCCATAAAATTTCTCTAGCACAAGCAATCCCTAGCAATGTCAAAAAATTTCTCTAGCATTTATGCTTCCAACATATTTTATACTCTGATTGCCTGTAAATAATGTGTATTATCTTTAATTGTTTCCATATCATTTAATATATATCTGTCATTTATATCTGTCAACTAGAAGCTAAAATCTTGCCTTCTACAAATCATGCATATCTTAGATTTACTTTCCTCTCCCTTGATACCTAGTTTACTATGTGGCACATGGCCGAAATCACTTGATTAATTGATGGCATAAACAATAATTCTTCAGGTTAGTTTATTATGTAATCTATAATCACTGCATACCAAATGTACTTTTGTAGTGCAAATGGCAAATTGGATCCATATAACTATAAAAAGTTGTATTTTTGTCCTTTAAAATAGTTCACATGTAACCTCTCTTTTTTTTCAATGCCAGATATTGAATCCAAGGCATACCCCAGCCTTTTACCTTCATATTTTGTCTTGTTGGGTAGTTAACAGACCTCCTAAGATCTTCATCTTATAAAGGTCCAGGAATTTTTGAAATCTTATATAAAGTCAAATAACCAATTAGCTGAGCTTTTATCAGATACCTAATTCAATTTGTTTCAACCTGGTACACTTTCCACAAAGCTATGCAATTACAAAGATTAAAGCCATAAATCAAGCAACAAGAACTCAAAGCTAAAAACCTGAAAATTCTGAATCCATACAATCATACTGGTTAAAAGTCAGTCATTTGGGGCCTATGATGTATGTAGCTCAGTGGTAGAGCACTTGCCACACATGCTCAAAGCCCTGGGTTTGAACCCCAGCATTACAAAAATAAAATAAAACAAAATAAAGTCAATCATTTTATAAGAAAGTTGAAAATACAAACTATTGTCTTACTTTGAAATTATAACTTTAGCCACTTAAAATGAGTAGGGGATTGTACTTTTTCAAAATAGACTTCAGAAGATCATGCTATTTTATATGTTGACTGTATAAAAATTAGCCTGTTTTTCAAATGTCAGAACTAAGTGGTTAGAGAGATAGTACAGGGATTAAGGTAGTTGAAACCTCTAACCACTGCCAGGTGTGGTCCAACTTCCTCCCCTCAAATAAATATATCAGAATGAAAAGCAATTTTAGAGCAATTAGAGGAAATTATTTTTAGATTTCTTTGTCTTCAAGGTTCAACTAAAGAATTATGTGTCTCCAGACTTCTTAACTCACCAGCACTTGGTCACTATTTTCCCTTTAGCACTGCTGGTGTTTCAACTGTCTTTATAGTTGTTTGGCACAAGCTACTTACTATCAAGTCTTCATTTCTATGTGAACAGTGTTATTCTAAATAGCATATAAGTTTTTTGTGCTAATGCCTCTGGAGTTGGGGTGGGATGGTGGGCAACATTTCTGGTGATGATGACAGTGATAAAATAGGACTTATTTTTTATTTCACATCACAAAGATGTGAATATTCAAAGAGAATTTAAGTACACTGAAGGAAATATTTATATCCTATTATAGTGGAAGCTGGGTTTGGAGCGATAGCACAGTGGGTAGGGTGTTTGCCTTGCAAGAGGCCAACATGGCTAGCCGGAGTTCGATTCCTCCTCCCCTCTCAGAGAGCCCGGCAAGCTACCAAGAGTATCTCGCCCTAACGGCAAAGCCTGGCAAGCTACCCATGAGGTATTCGATATGCCAAACACAGTAACAATTGTCACAATGGAGACGTTACTGGGCCCACTCGAGCAAATCGATGAACAATGGGAGGACAGTGACAGTGACAGTGATAGTGGAAGTTTAAGCATTGTCTCGAATATAGATGTCACTTCTTTATGGGTTTTTTTTTTTTGGTGCCATGGCTTGAACCCAGGTCCTCACACATGCAAGACAACTGGTCTACTGCTGAGTAATGATCTACTGTATCCCTGGCCCTCACTCCTTTTGACCTGGGGCTTTTTGTTCACAGGACCTGAATATCAATATCTAGAGGCCCTGGCCACCAAAAATGTCACAGATGAGAATGAGTTTTGCAGAGGGTGACACTACAGTTGCTTATATCTTTACCTTTAAAGTCTGCTGGGACCTTGGGTAGAATATTAAACAGAAATGAGCATACATCAATTTGTCATAGAAATCTGGTTAAAATTCAAAACTATCATCTGAGATGAATGATAGTTTTGAAATGAGAATTATAGAAAAGGAAGACAAGCCTCATTGTTAAAGGCTCTAGAATCCTAGGTGAACTGTATCCTGAGTAGGAAGATGTCACAAAACAGAGAAGTGGCAAGAGTAGGATAAATTATAAGATCCCATTCTGTTTTTTAAAAAAGCACTAATCAAAGCTGGAAGATTGTTTATAGGGAAGGGTAAATGGGACAACAGTTAGGAGTTCACTGCAATAGCCCAGGCAACAGGTGAAGCCCTCACTTCAGCACAATATTGGAAGCAAAATTTATTTTTGAAAGACTTGTTGGATTTTGTAGAATGGAAGTGGAGGATGACTGATGAAAGAATGGAAGATAATTTGTCAGTGTTATAGCATGAATAAATAGGTATGCTAAAACCAGAAATAAATAAAGATGGGTCCAGTTTAGCAGTTGAAACTCAAGATCTGATAAGCATGAGGTCGGATGGCAAAGTCCATTTAGGAGTCCAACATGTTCAGGGCCAGATTGGAACCAGAATGGAAGAAAAAGTTAAGAATAGTTAAAAAATAAATAAATAAATAAATGGACATTAAGTGCTAAAAATTGTATAATTAACTCAAATTTGTATGTAATGTAATTTGCATAACTTTTTTAAATGTATATATTTTTTCAATTTTTTATTAGTGAAACACCATAAGGTACAGTTGTAGACTTACAAATTTTTGTGCTTGGGTTTCGATTATACAATGATCGAGTACACATCCCTCCACCAGTGCCCATTCTCCACCACCACTAATCCCAGTATCCCTCCCACCCCCCATTCCCCATCCCACCCTGCCTCTGTGGCAGGGCATTCCCTTTTGTTCTCTCTCTCCTTTTGGGTGCTGTGGTTTGCAAAAGAGGAATTGAGTGACAATCATGTTCGGTCTATAGTCTGCTTTCAGCACGCATCTCCCATCCTGGGTGGATCTTCCCAACACCCTTTATTTGGTGCTCCCTTCTCTATCTGAGCTGCCTTTACCCCTGGAGTATGCGGCTGGCCTCCAAGCCATAGAATAAACCTCCTGGTATTTATCTCGGCTGTTCTTGGGTGTTAGTCTCCTATTTTGTTACTTTATGTTCCCCAGATGAATGCAATCTTTCTATGTCTGTCCCTCTCTTTTGCATAACTTTTAAAATTTTGATATCCTTACAAAATCACACCTCATTCTTAAGACAGATAAATTCCCACCTAAGTACTTAGTTCTACTTGTTACCATTTTATTAATCATATTTTGCCTATAATGAATCTCTACTTGTGATGGTTTGCAAAATCTGTAACTAAAGGTGCTTGCAACTTTAAAAAAAAGAGTAGTTCAGAGGAGATCAGAGTGATAGCATAGTAGGCAGAACATTTTCCTTGCATGTAGCTGACTTGGGTTCAATTCCCAGCACACCATGTAGTCCTCCAAGCTCTCCAGGATTGATCCCTCAGTACTGAGCCAGGAGTAAGCCCTGAGTACCACCTGCTGTGACCCAAAAACAAAATAGTTCAGAGAAGAGGGTAAGAGTGAAACTACAGATAATGAAAGAAGAAGATGGAAGGAATAGACAGCATATACTCCCAGAAAAGATCCCTTAGAACTCCAAATAAGGCATCATGGTTGAAAACAATATGACATACCATGGATATTTTCAGTAAGGTAACTTAAAATCAACACTCAGCAGTTGGAGCTGGGAGGTCTGAAGTAAGCTAAGTTGTAGATAGTTAACAGAGGCAAGTGGGAGGAGAAGCCAAACAGCAAGCAGCATGGCGTATGGGTACATTTCAGGATGAAAATATCCCGGCTTTACCTTCACCTCCACGGTGAATGGTGGAACGCAGGCATTTTCTGCTCGGCCCACGATCACTTCCTCCAGTGGGTCCCATTCGTTGTAAGAAGACACAGGGCAGTTCTTGGGCACAGGTTCTGTGACCTTGTCATCAGCTGCACAGGAGTTCTGGGGAGACGCTGCAGCTGCCTGGGTGCTCTGGAAAGTTCGCTGCACCCATCCTGTTAAGGTTCTTCCAAGCTTAAACAAAGAAAAGATTATTTTGTAGAAATAGAACAAAGAAAAGATTATTTACTTCAGGACCCACATGTTCTAAGCATGTGCTCTTACTATTTTATTTTGGGGTTCTTTTGGGGGGTCACACCCAGTGGTGCCCAAGGTTTACTCCTGTATGCTCTGGGATTACTCCTGGAGGTCTTGGGGGGGGGGGGGGGGGCGTTATCCCTGAGCAAGGCAAACCTTCCTGCTGTAGTCTTTGTACACTCTGGCCCTTGCTCTAATCTTTTAGACTATATAGCTTTGCACAAATAAGAGTTCTATCTTCTTGTTCATTTATGTCTTTTTGTCTATTGTGTTACCAGTTGGCCTATCTCTTTAAAATCGCCCCCTAAAAATTTAATTCCCAACCACTATAACCCCACTTACATCTCAGGATGGCTTTCTGCAATCACAATTCAAACAACTGCTCTGCAGTGGATGGGCTTCCCCCTTCCCTGAAAACCCGCACCCACCTGCTCCCTGTCTCTCTACCAAACTGAGATGACAGAGACCCTCCTTTCCCCTTCAGAAGCAAAGGTTATTAATATTTTACCAATATTAGATCCCCATCCCAAAGCAAGTACAGACGCTGTAAAGAATCTTATTATCTTCCAGAATACCCACCTCCAAAGTTTCATTGCTCACACACATAAACTTCGCACTCTTTGGCACTTTAATTCCAAGAGCGACCAAGTGTAGGTCCTTGACCAAGCGCCAGCAGTGGCCCTGGGCTCGCTTTACAGATGGTTCAAGGTACTTTGGCCAAGAAAAGAATTAACCCTTGCAGATGTTTAAACAAAGAGAAAGATGACCTAAGAACTTAGCAAAAGAGTCTTTTCCAAACTGCACACGTCGTTCCATAAAAAGTCGAACTCTGGAAGGAGTTTCTCCCCACTCCCTGACCCCCCCCCAACTCCACATACACCCCGCCCCTGAGTCAACCTCAACCCCAAAAGCTCTATCGACTTCTGTTAAGCCTTAGGAAGAGGCAGGACGGGAACCAGGGTTGCAACCAAATTCAGACGGACAGCTGTTCTAAAGCTGCTGGGGAAGTCAAAACGCTCGGCGACTCTTGTTCCAGGAGCCAGGGAGGGTCTGCAGGACGGCGCGCGCTCACTTGCCGGGAGCAGAGGGAAACTGGTCCTGACTGCGCTCACGCCCGACTCGATCCAAATATTCTCGAGACCCGGGACTCCATGTTACACTTGGAGTGCGCCTGCTCGCTCCTCTCCTCTCCGGATTCCCGCTGCGTCTCCTCACCTATTTCCCGAAAAGTTGCCCAGCCAGTGCCCTGGATCCCGATGCAAACGCCACTCTTGTATAAAAAGACTCTCTCTACGTCCCTGCCCGCACAGCCTTGCGGAGGAAACTCCCGGGAGCAAGCCGGGGTCCGGCTGGGCAGGGCGGCGCCTCCCTCCCGCTTCTCCCGGGCCTCCACGACCCCCGAATCCGCAGCACGCACCGGTCTCAACTCACGCACCCCTTCCCGGAGACCCCGCGTAGCTCCAGGCCGCCTGCAAAGGCTGCTGCAACCGAGCTTCCCAGGGGTGCCAGAAGGGTCTTTGTCTTGCATTTCTGGCAGAGCTCAGAGTGGGGGACGCGAGGGGGAGCCGGGGAGGGGGGCGACCACTCACCCGAGACCCGATGTAGTGCACCGCCTCGGCGCCGCGGCTCCCGCCGCGCAGGCACCGCACCCGCAGCATCGCTCCGCGCCCCGCTGGTCCACGAGCGGAATGTCCCCGGCGCCGCGCCTCGTCCCTTAGAGCCTCCCGCGAGCGGGCTCGGAGCGCGGTGTGGGGGTGCGCGGACGGCGGCCTTTTGTAAGCCTAGCCCCGCCCGGCCGCCCCCCGCGCGCCCCATTGGCTGCCGGGAACAGGTGGCTGGGCCCACGCGCCGGGCCACCCCGAATTAGGAACTGCGGCGCCGGGGGAGGAGGGGAGGGGGTAGAGCCGAAAGCATCTCCCAATTTTAGCTTGTCAGTGGCATCCGCTGGCATCTGCTGCTTCCTGCTGAGCCCGGCCTGGTCCGCGAGTGCAGTCCCGACGTAGAAGTCAACGTAATAGTCTATAGATATGACATTACATAATCTATATATGCTCTAATAAGTACTGAATCAATTACTATATATATACTGCGTATGGTATACATATAAAATATATGTATAAAATGCTTATATTTATCTCTGTGCTGTGTGCACCGCCCCTCTTCCTCCTAAGTTTTTTCTTCTGTTTCAGGAATGGAATCCAGGGCCTCAATATAAAGCAAATACTGCTGCTAAGTTACGTTCCCAGCTCCCAGCCCCTCATTCTAAAGGGTTGGTGGCTTCTTGGACCACACCATCAGGTTGCTAGTGGAGTGGTCTGAGTCTGGGACATAGGCTTCCTCTGGGTCAGCACTTGGCTGCTGTGTTGGGGCTCCTTTGGAACACTTACCTAGAACAATAGTCTTTAGCCTTGTGCCCTGGCTTAAGAAACACAATGATGAAAATGAAGATAAAAGTGTGATGGAAAATAAGGGAAGATTATTTTCTTCTCTTCCCATTTCAGGTATTTAACTTTTTGTTTCAAGTTGATTAGGTTGCATTTATTAGCAAAGTATTTCTCTAATAGTGCAAAGTCTTGAATGCTGGATTCATGCAAAACCAGAGTCCACTAGTACCAGATTCAGTTTATATTTCTATTCCTAAGCAGGAAAGGGACAGAGGAACTTGACCATTTATTTTTATACTTATAAAATATGTGACTACTTATGTGACTATTTAATTTTCTTTTGTTCCCATTTTTCTTTTCTTTTTCTTTTTTATTGAATCATCATGAGATACACAGTTACAAAGTTGTTCATGATTGAGTTTCAATTATGCAATGTTCCAACACCCTCCCTTCATTGTGTACACTTTCCATCACCAATGTCCCCAAATTCCCTCCTTCTACCCCCACCCCCAGTCTGCCTGTACAGCAAGCCCACTCCCTCTCCTCTCTCTCTCCTTTGGGGCATTATGGTTTGCAATACAGATACTGAAAGATTATCCCCCATCTCTCTGTGTCTCTGTTGGGGAGCCCTGGTGAAGTGGGGAGGTAGGGAGGTGGCTCAGGGCCACCGAACACACGCGCACAGGCATGTCACAGCAGCAGCCCCCCTGGCACTCAGTTCTCATTCAGAGTCATCATTTCCAACTATCAACTATTTAATATTTTTCCATCACTCCCCTCTCTCCCTTCCCTTCCTTGTTGTGTGGTTGACCAGGAGTTGCCCCACTGTAGTGGTAGCAGGGGTGACACAGCACATTGCAGTGCTCACACACTGAGAGTGGTGTTCACTGCACTTTGTGCTCCTTTATTTATGGTGCTTGCTCCTGTGCCCTCTGGGGTAAGCACTGTAAGTTGAGGCTCACAGTCATGGTTGTGAGGTTTGGGGGTCACCATGGAGTTCACATACATGCTCACCAGAGGTCTCACTTCCATGATTCTCGTCTATCTTTATGTAGTTGTACTTGCTGGGAGTCACATCTTTTTTCTTTGTTTGATAGGGGACCATATCCTGTGGTGCTTAGGGGCTAACTTCAGCTCTGTGCTTGGAGCCGGGATCATTCCTGGCAGTAGAAGGGGCCAGTGATTCAACCCAAGGCTCCCAAATGTAAAGAATGCACACTAACACTTTGAGTCATCTCCAACACCCTTTTACAGTGCTCACACACATGTGGTACAGCCAGAAATCTCTTGGAACTCTGGGGGATAGCAGACAGCATAGCTGGGCTTGAGCGATAGCACAGTGGGTAGGGTACAAGCCTTGCATGCTGCCAACTGTGTGTGATCCCTGGCATCCCATATGGTCCCCTGTGCCACCAGGAGTGATTCCTGAGTTCAGAGCCAGGAGTAACCCTTGAGCATTGCCAGGTGTGCCCCCCTGAAAAAAAGAGCACAGTTCTCATAATTGGCCTTAGTGAATGTGGGAACAGTGGGGAATTGAACTCTAGACCACATGGCTGAAAGGCAGGTGCCCTAAGGCGTTGCACCTTCCCTTACACTTTCCTTCTAGGTCCATAACTTATTGTTTATTTTTGTGTTTGGGTGCCACATCTGACATTGCTTAGGAGGCGAGGGGATGCTCCTGGTGGTACTCAGGAGACCAAGAGTTGCAGGGTTTCAAACATGGGCCTCCTGCATCCAAAGCAGATTTCATACCCCTTATGTTTTAAGTCCTAAAACTATTTTTAATGAACCGTCTTTTAAATTCTGATGTTTCAGGAGCCAAAGAGATAGCACATAGATTAAGGAGCTTGCCTCACATGCAGCCTGGCCCTGTTATCACATATGGCCTCCCTGCCCACACCCAGCCCTTCCAGGAGATATCACTGAGCAAAGAACCAGGAGTAAACCCTGGTCACCATCTAGTGTCCTCCCCTAAACAAAAAATTGAATAAATAAACAAATAAATAAATCCTTATGTTTCAAACTAGTATCCAGAAATCACTGAGGTTGAACAGGATGGCATGAAAGAGAGCTAGAGAAAGGGAGTCAGGAGAGCCGAGCTTCAGTTCTATCTGAGATTATTATGTGTCTTTTTAGTTGCAGGCCCTCTTATCATCAGAGGGAGAACAATTGGACTTATTGTCAGTAGTATGGTCATTAAAGGCCCTCAACAAGAGATTGTATGGGCAGAATTTGACATAGCACCAAAAACTATGTGGTAATACTTGGCACATCTTTGGATGTTAGTTACTGTTGTTTTACAGGAAAAAAAAAGGGAGACATTGAACTATTGCCTTCGTCTTCCTTGTTTGCAATAGGTTAGTTTAACATTGGGCTGGAGCGATAGCACAGCGGTAGGGTGTTCGCCTTACAAGCGGCCAACATGGCGACCCGAGTTCGATTCCTCCACCCCTCTCGGAGAGCCCGGCAAGCTACCGAGAGTATTCGATATGCCAAACACAGTAACAACAAAGTCTCCAATGGAGACGTTACTGGGCCCGCTCGAGCAAATCGACGATCAACGGGAGGGCCTTTACCTTTACCTTTAGTTTAACATTAAAGCTTTGAACCATTAATTTTAGGATCTTGAGTCACATAAAGGTTAGTGGCTATGCATATGAAAGTCTAACAGTAGTATTCAGTAGGTTGTCATGTAAACTGTCATTAGATTCTTGAGAATAGCAAGTTCAAAGACATGTAACTAAAGCAGGTCTTCCAGTGATATCAGTTTCATTTGATGTAGGCTGGGAATGGGGATTGTTTTTCTCAACATTAAGACAAAATAATATAGAATGAGGAGCCAGAGAGCATAATAGGCTGAGATAGCACAATATATTTTTTTAATTTTTATTAGTGAAACACCATGAGGTACAGTTGTAGACTTACAAATTTTTGTGCTTGGGTTTTGATTATACAATGATCAAGTACCCATCCCTCCACCAGTGCCCATTTTCTACCACCACGGATCCTAGTATCCCTCACACCCCCGATCCCCTCGTTCCACCCTGCCTCTGTGTCAGGGCATTCCCTTTTGTTCTTTCTCTCCTTTTGGTAGCACAATATTTTTGCATATGATGGGGTTCAGTTCAATCCCAGCACTACATCTCCCTCTACATCCCCCCTACACACACACACACACACACACACACACACACACACACACACTGCAGACTCCATCAGAAGGAACCTGAGAATAACCATGAGAAGCCTTAGCATCTCTGACTCTGGCCCAATATGAAACAGACTAAAAGAATATTCAATAAAACATTGCTTCAGGACCTGTTGTATTCTTGTAGGTTAAATCTATATAAATAGTTTCCTGTAGTAGTAGAGGAATAGAGCACATAGCAGAGCATGGGAAACAATGCTGTTTCTTTGCCCAACTCTTCCTGAGGAGAATATTTTTATTATTTTGAAGGTTTTGTTTAATTGATTTTTGTTTGGGGGCCATACCAAGTGGTGCTGAGACTACTTCTAGCTCAGCTTAGTGCTTGAGAGTCACACTCAGCAGTGCGCTGAGGTGTCTATGTGATATTCAGGGATCAAACGGAGACTCCTGCAGTTTCTCAGAGATGTGAGTTTTCTGAGGTTCTCCAAGGTGGTAGAGGTGGTGTTGCCTTGCCCAAAGATTAGCAGAAAATTGGCAAGTTAGGATCTTGAGTCACATAAAGGTTAGTGGCTATACATATGAAAGTCTAACAGTAGTATTCAGTAGATTGTCAAGTAATTCCCATTGGTGGTTGGAGGAGGAAATTGATGGAGCTACTTAAAAATGATCTCAATAATGGGGATAGTTGATTCTTTGAGAGAATTTCAAAAGAATAAAGAAGGTTGAAAGTAAAGACTGCAAGACAGATGGAGAGAAGGATCCAGCTATTGTGTCCTAGGCGTTTAGAGCACTCTTCCCCAAACTTCTATTGATGGTCTCTTTCAGGGGCTGTGCTAGGGATACAGAGGTGGGGGGAAAGGTTCCCTGTCCTTCTGAAGCCAACAGTCTAGTGATAGACATAAGCAAGCCACTCCAGGCCAGTATATGTGGTGCTGTGAACTGGGATCTCAAGGTACTGTGGGAACAGGGCAATCCAACAGCATTTCAGTACAGACAATGGACTTACCCAGGATTTAACTAGGCATGCATAAGAAGGGAAGAGGAACAAATAAGAGAAGGAACATACTCTGAGAGCAACAACTGGGCTACACCTATGAAACTCATCAGACTCCATAGGATAAGCTAGAATTCTGGGATGGGAGGATCTCTTTCCAGCCCCCTGATCCTCATGTCAACATTTTCAGTAATAAAAAGGTTTCTTGGTGAGTGCAGTAACTCAAAGAGGTGAGGTGCATTCTTCACCTTGAAGATTTGCTCCCATCTTGACCTGAAATGTTTACTTTTGGCTCTTTTCCCTGTGGAGAAATCCATGTTCTCTTTAAGCACCATACCCCCCTTCCCTCCCATCTCATATTTCTCTAAATAAAACTTTTACTTCATTTAAAAAAATCTAGAAGAAGTGAATACTTGAGGAATATTTTATCCAAACCTGTGGAAGTATTTTTGTTTTCACCTTTCCAGGAGCTAGAAAATTCTCATTTCATCTTTAGCTAGAGCTGGAGGACTAGATCCTGATAGTTTATAACTTTGAGCTCCTTTTAAATAACTCTATTTTGGAACCACACCTAAGTAAATGTAATCTTTTAACTATGTCTTAATTTTTTTATTATGTAACCCATTCACACACTAAAATTCAGAAGTACACTAACTTTTGCAGTGAAAAATCTTCTCCTGTCACTGTGCCCATGTCATCCAGGTCTTGATCCTGGGACAGTTTATGCTACTAGTGTCTTGTGTGCCTTTTTAGCCATGTTTCATTAATGTGGTCTTTCTTTAATTACACCCAAGCATGAGAATATAGTTTTGTTACCTGTTTTGAATATGAAAATCTTATATTTTCTCTTGATTTAAGAGATTTCCTGTCCCCTAGTAAAGGTATCAGTTTCTGCAGTAGCTAATCTCATCTATAACATCTGTGTATATCTTAGCATTTCATAGGAAATAGTCTAAGTTGTATATACATACTATGATTGTTTCCAATTTCTAGATTCTAATGATACTCATGATAGTGAAATAACAAATTCTTCCACTAGTATCTTTTATTGTTCGCTTTACTGATCCAATGACTTTATTAACATTTCATTTTAATATCAGGACACATCTAAGAAATTCTGTGCCATGGACCAGAAGACAGCCAGAAGGACTAGAGCTTCCACATTGGTGTTTTGACATCATCTCAGATTGAACATATCGACTTGGCCACAGTGGACCTAACACAATCCTTCCAGCTCTTGAGAGTGGCTTCATTCTGCTCTAGCCTGTTAGGCTTGAAACTCTTTTTTTTTTTTATTTTATTTATTTATTTATTTATTTATTGGGTCACACCCGGCGATGCACAGGGGTTACTCCTGGCTCTGCACTTAGGAGTTACTCCTGGCGGTGCTCAGGGGACCATATGGGATGCTGGGAATCGAACCCAGGTCGGCCGCGTGCAAGGCAAATGCCCTACCTGCTGTGCTATCTCTCTAGCCCCCCTAGGCTTGAAACTCTTGAGGCACCTTTCTTTGCCTCCTCTCCCTAACCTAGTCCCCTTTATTCAGTGGGCTGTTAAATCCTTCAAAAGCAGCTGCCACACTGTCCTTGTACAAATGCTTTCAGGATTGGTAGTTGTCAATAGCTGGGTTATTGCTACCCATAATTTATGAAGGAAATGGAGTCTTTTATCAGATACAGTAAAACAGTAGTTTCAATCCAGTTAAATCCCAATTTTTTAATTTTTTTTTTAATTTGACTTTTGAGTCACACCTGGCAATACCAGGGGTTACTCCTGGCTCTACACTCAGGAATTACTTCTGGTGGTGCTTGGGGGACCATATGGGATGCCAGAGATCAAACCCAGGTTGGGTGCATGCAAGGTAAATGCTCCAGTACTCCAGCCCCACCAATTTTTTAAATTTCAGTTTAAATCAATATGTAAAATGACCTTACCTTATTTCTTTCACTCCACTTTGTTTTTTTTATACCCTTCTAGCTCAAAGCAATAATCTCTGCTATCTTCTTTCAGGTCCTAGGTAAATGTTAATTAATAAAGCAAAGGTCCTCACATCTGATAATGTTTTGATTAATCATTATTATATTGCAGGAAATTTTTATTAATGTGAAAAAAATATGTTTCATTCTCATTCCTGGCATTAAAAAATTACAGCTTTGGGGTTGGATCAATAGTATGGCAGGTAGATGTTTGCCTTGCATGTGGCCATTCCAGGTTTGATCTCTGGCATCCCATATGGTCCCCAGCACTGCCAGGAGTAATTCCTGAGTTAAGAACCAGGAGTAACCCTGAGCATCGCTGGGTATGACACAAAAAGAAAAAAAATTACAGCTTTGTTGAGATATATCTCACAAAGCATAAAGTTCATCTATCACTATTAATTCCACATTCATCATTCCCCTCCCAAGAAATCCTCTGCCTTTTAACAGATGCTTCTGATTCCTCCTCCTTGCAACCCCTGGCAATCACAAGCATGATTCTGATCCATTGATTCTCCTAAACTTTGTGTTTCCTACAAGAGGAAGAACATATGTGGTATTGTGTGTTTGGATGACTTCACTTAGTGTAACATTTTTAAAGTTCATCTGTATTATAGCAAATACCACTACATTATTCCTTTTCGAGAATGATTACTCTTTCACTGAATGGATTGATTGCCACATTTTGTTTATCAGTGATAGACATCTGTATTATTTTTATTTTGACTTATGAATAGCTTTATGAGAGTCCTTACCAGGTACTGGATAAGAACTTCACATGTTACTCATTTATTCAACTGTAAGGTGGTATTTTTATAACAACCTGATTTAGATGAAAAAATTGAACTTTAGAGAAAATAAGTCAGTGATCCAAAGTAAAACATTTGTCAAATGGTCTGCAATAATCAAAAGTCTGTGCCCTTCATATGTATACCTTCTCATTTTCTCACAAATTCCTTGGGATATGTTAGTTGCATGATGTTAATTGCATACTTCAAACTTTGTACGTATGTATGTATGTATGTATGTATGTATACAGACATCTGTTTAGTCCAGTTACTCCTAGGGTTATGCTCCCAGAAGTTTCACCATAGATCCCAAGTTCCCATTTATCCCTCAGGCTATTGCTGCCTTCTGGTGTTTTTTATGAGAGCTATTTATTAGATAACTGTCCTTCTTAGGATAACACAGCACTATAAAGATTGTGTGGTAATGAGTCACTGACTAGTTGAACTCTTCTGTAGCTTTTTCCATAGCTTAATGCTGAAGACAGAAAGATACAAACATATCAAAGCATGAAAACAGGTGTATGCCTGATGTAGGCTCTGTGTTGAGAATAGCACTGCACTGCACTGTCCTCCCGTTTTTCATCGATTTGCTCGAGTGGGCCCAGTAACATCTCCACTGTGAGACTTGTTGTTATTGTGCTTGGCATATCGAATACGTCATGGGTAGCTTGCCAGGCCTTGCCGTGCGGGTGAGATACTCTTAGTAGCTTGCTGGGCTCTCCAAGAGGGGTGGAGGAATCGAACTCGGGCCAGCCAGGTTGGCTGCGTGCAAGGCAAATGCCCTACCCGCTGCGCTGAGAATAATACAGAGAAAAGAGAAGTTTTTTTTAGCATAGGTGTGGCTGTTGTTCCTTCCCCTTAATGAAGGAAGAACATGAGGATGTGGACAGTGATTCAGAAAGATCTGTGTAATCTGTGTAGTCGAGGTAGCTCTGAAGATAGACTACAACTTCACCTCTTCCTGTGCCAATCTTAGGCAGGGTATAAAATAGCTCCATCAGCCTCACATTCCCTTGATGAATTTTCACCTAACCAGCTCCCGGAAGAGAACAGCGCAGTCTCCTGCCCCTGCACCTGGCTGTCCTCGCCCAGGCCCCTTGGAGGGGAGCAGGTTGAATTCCTTCCCGCCCCGTCCAGGGCTCTGGCAGCCAAAGACCTCCAGAACCGGCCACCACCATGCTGAGACTACTCTCCACACACATGAAGGTACCGGCAGAGGAACAAAGGCACGCGGGTCCCGGGGCTGAGATCTCCAAGCCTACTCGGATTGGGGCTGAGCATCCTCCACCCAGATCCTCCAAATTCCAGTAGGTGGGGGTCACACCCACCAACTGGCCCCCTGGTGCCGTGTAATCCCATCAATGGCCAAGACTCAGAGACTATAAAACCCAGCTCCCGGAACCGCGTGGCCACGGTATCTTATTATGACATCTTATTATCTCATTCCTACTTTGGACAAACTGGCAGGCTACCGAATGTAACCTGCCCACACGGCAGTGTCTGGCAAACTCCCCGTGGCGTACCCAATATGCCAAATACCAGTAACAATGATGGGTCTCATTCTCCTAAAGAGCCTTGAATAGGGCACTTTCTTAAAAATCTCAGGGCTAGGACGAAGGAGACATTACTGGGGCCTGCTCGAGGCAATCGACGAATAACTCAATAACTCTAGTACTGGTCAGAGGTTGGACACATCTTGTCAGCATACAAGCTCAAGGAAGGCATTTGGCCAATTTCAGAAGTGATAGAGAAGTTAGTGAGGCACTAGAAGTTAGTGAGGCACTAGTATTATGTATATAATTCCAATGCCAATGCCACAAAGTTTGCTCTGCCCATGGGTTTTTTATTCTGCGTTTGTAAGCACTATCCTTTGGATGCCCTAGTGGTGGGAAGGCAGTAGTCACTGAACCCTCTTCATTATTTCATTGTTCCAGCCAAGATTTTCTTGGGATGACAGTTGAGTCACACTCAACAATACTCAGGGGACCATATATGGTACTGAGGATTCGAATCAGGGTCAGTGGGATGCAAGGCAGAACATTAATTAACCCCTGTACTGTCTTTCTGGCCATCAGCCCAAACTCTTCATCCTGGGTTCTTTAAACCTTCAAATGTACACCATGTATTTTATTTCTAACTAGAGCCTTAAAATGTCAATAAAATAACAGAATGACTGAAAGTTAGAGAATCATTAGGGATTAAGACACACTCAGTATGATCTTAATGCGCTAGAGAAATAGTACAGTGGGTGGGGTGCTTGTTTTGCACATGGCCGGCCAGAACTTGGCCAGGCACCACATATGATTTCTTAAGCACCAATAGGAGTGATTCCTGAGCACAGATCTAGGAGTAATCCTTGAGCACAGCCATGTGCCCCCATCCAAAAATTAAATAATTAAATGATCATAAATTGTTCTTAATATTTTTAAATGACAACACATTTAGAGTAAACAAGTTTCATTATAGGATAAGAAGTATGTTTATGATGAGTTTTAAAGAACTGGGACAGTCATTATGTTGTGGTACAATGGGCTGGAGCATAGCGGTAGGGCATTTGCCTTGCAAAAGGCCAGTCTGGCTGAGCCGGGTTCAATTACTCTGCCACTCTCGGAGAGCTCGGCGACCGCATGACAAAGCCTGGCAACCTAACCATGATGTATTCGTCATGCCAAACACAGTATTCGATATGCCAAACACAGTAACAACAAGTCTCACAATAGAGATGTTACTGGGCCCGCTTGAGCAAATTGATGAACAACGGGAGGACAGTGCTACAGTGCTACAATGAGGAAAAGAATAGGATAGAATATTGCACTTAGCATATTCTCTCAACCATGCTGAATAATTTATTTGGAAATAAATTTACAAAAATGTTAATAGGACTGTCTTTGGATTGAAATACAGTGGGTGCTCTTTACATTATTCTTCCTTTTTTTTCTGTAAAGTGTAGCTTTTTTTCTATGAGTCATTATTACATTTATAATCAGGAGAGAAAATGCCTTTTGTTTTTTTTTCTTCAAGAAGCAAAGAATTCTCTGTAAGCTCAGAAAAGAAACTATAGAATTGTCCAAATGTTTTTCTTGTAGCTTTTCCCCAAGAAAACTGCAGACACTGGTCTGGGAGAACACCCCCACGCCCCTCCCCAACCCAGTCATCTGCCTCCCACCTCTGAGTTCTACTGGGATGGGAGATCAGTATGGGAGGCGCTACTGTCTCCATCATGCACTTTGCCCTGCTTTCTCAGAAGTAATGCTTGCTATTTTCCTCCTATCTGTCTCACTTGTTGCTGATGAGGAATTTTCCAGAATGATCATTCCTAGCAGATACTTTTCTAGTTGAACTTTGGAAAAGGGAGAAGGAACATTTATCAGTTTTCTGTAACTTCCCTAGTATTTCTTCTTGATTGGAGCAAAAAGCCCAGGAAATATACCTTTCTTCAAGGTCACTGGAGTTTCAAAATTTCTCCCAAGATCTGCTCTAAGAATCTGTAAGGACCCACTGAGGAAATATCTGCTTAAATATAATTATTCAGAATTTGCAAACTTGGGGCAGGAGAAAGAGAACAGTGGTAAGATGCTTGCCTTGTATTCAAGGCCATCCTGGGTGTAAAACCTGGCACTGTAGGTCAGTAAGACCCACTGACTTCCCTTGTTGGTATAGGCCCCTCCAAATAAACAAACCACCACCAACAACAAAAGCAATCTTAAGAATTTGTAAACTTAGTGTCAAAGTGAAGTTGATTTTGGCCTTTTTCTTAGGAATACTAAATTTCTGTTTCTAAGATAGTGTTCAAAATGTAAAAGAGCATGACCAGAGAGGTAATACAGTAGGTAGGCCACTTGCCTTGCACACATCAGTCACAGATTTGATCCTTGACAACCCATATGGTATCCCAAGCACCTCCAGGAGTGATCCCTGAGCACAGAACTGATAGTAACCCTGAACATTGCTGGATGTGGCCAAAAACAAAACAAAATTTAGTACAGTGCAATAGTACAGCGGGAAATGCACTTGCCTTGCATGCAGCCAACCCCTATTTAAATATTGTAACCCCACATGATCGCTGAACCTTCCAAGAGTGATCCCTGAGCACATAGCCAGGAGTAAGCCCTGAGCGCCACCAAGTGTGGCCCTAAAACTTCCCCATCCCTGCTAAAAAGGAAAACCATAATAGAGTCTGGGGATTGCAAGGCTACTATTTGAGTAGCTAAAGTTTAGTAGTTAAAGTTTCTACCTTAATCTAGGAGGTACAGCCAGACTTCTGGACCAAGGACACACACACACACACACACACACAACACACATAAAACCACACGTTTTCACATAAAAGTCTCCAGGAGAGTACATACACATATTCTGAGAAGACTGTTATGGGGCAGATTCTGATTCAAGACAAGAGATTCTGCCTTTTTTCCCCTGCGGGGCCTGGGGTGGATCTGGGCCACCCTTCACATATCAAACTTTATGGTCCAGCTGTTGACAAGCTTCCTGAGGCCATGAAGTTCCTGGACTAGGCAAAGCTTCTCTCTCAGCCTGCAAAGTGCTTTGAATAAAATGGATCATTCACCAAATTTAGTAAGAGTTTAGGAACAAGAGAAGATAGATAATAAAAAATAAGTAACTCAGTTTTCCTAACAAGCCAAAAGAACAGAGAATTCTCTTACTTAAAAGAACTATTTTTGAGACAAACTTTTCTATTTCTCTCTGGTTACTTTGATGTTAAAAAAAAGTGCTCAGATTAAATCAAGAAGACAATAAGCTAGTTTTATGTAAAGATCAATTCTTTGGAGAGAAAGAAGACTTCTAACTTGTAGCTTCTTTCTTTCTTTTCTCTTTGTTTTTTTGCAGGATATTGGGGGATGGGGAGGTGTTCAAGCACCACCAGCATCTCTTGGCCTGGCTGTATGGTCCTGCGCTTTAATACTTGGACCTGACAATGTGGTACTTACTGCTCAGGTCTGGCGGTGCTTGAGAGCTTCTAGATGGTGCTTGAGGGTTCTGGAGTGTTGGAGGGGTCATATGGCTTCCATCCACATGGCAGGATGGAAGCCACACGAAAATCACGAGCAGTGCTGCCGTCCTTGAGTAATCTCTGTGGCCCAACCTGAGAGGATTTTTTTATGTTTTGTTTCTGTTTTGGGGGTCATACCTGGCAGTATTCCTGGGTTCTGTGCTCAGGAATCACTCTTGGGGAGGGGCTTGGATGATCATATGGGAAGCTGGGAACTGAACCCAGGTGTGTGCAAGGCAATCACCCTACCCACTATGCTATCTTTCCAGCAGCCAACCTGAGGTTTTCAATGCTAAAATTATACTAAAGGATTTTAGCACAGCACTAATATATAATTTATAAGATTGTTTCTGTCACTATTTTCTCACAAATTAAAAGTGGATTTATCTAGCTCTTGAGATCTAAGCCACAGCAGCCAAACCGATTAAACTAATATGACATTCAGAATTGGCTTTTTAAAAATAGATACAATGAAATTGTGATGCCTGAGTAACATGTAAAGCCTTATATTAGTAGGACAACTAATAGTATATGTGTTTTTTTGATGATCACAATACCAATATCTTTCAAATTATTGTGCGTGTGGCTTCCTGAGAGAGTTCTGTCAGAAATACAATCAGAACTCACTAAAGAGCTTCACATATTCTGACTGGGAGATCCTAGCTCCAGGATTAGTTTTGGACCACTAATATTAACTACTTGTATATCATTCCCTACTTGGACAAGTCACTTAACCTCTCCAGGCTTAATGTACCAACTGATTCACTTCAAGATTTCTTTCCTAGTTTGACAGTTTGACACCACTCTATTCTTATCTTAAAAAATGGTTTCAAAACAGTACTAAACCCGATTTGTTTACTTATTTATTTGCAAGTCTGGAGATCAAACCCAGGGCCACACAAAGGAAAAGCATGCTCTCTACCAGTGAACCACATTCTCAGATATATTCTTTATTTTTTAATTTATTTATCTTTTTTTGCTTTTTGGGTCACACCCAGCGATGCACAGGGGTTACTCCTGGCTCTGACTCAGGAATTACTCCTGGCGGTGCTCAGGGGACCATATGGGATGCTGGGAATCGAACCCTGGTCGGCTGCATGCAAGGCAAATGCCCTACCCGCTGTGCTATCACTCCAGCTCCTATTCTCTATTTTTAACATTATTAATAAAATGAATTCTGAACCATAGGTATAGCACATGGGCTGGATTGGTGATTTACATTCAGGTGATTCAGGTTTGATTCTCAGTCCTAATCATGGTCCCCTGAGTACCAGCAGGATTCACCCCTGAGCACCACATCAGGATTAATTCCTGAGCACCACCAGATGTAGTGACGCACAAAAATATTAAGACAAACAAAAATATTAAGACTAATTCTGCCTAACCTTTGAACAAGGAGAAGATTGAATGTTATATCAGGTAATTTCCAGGGGGAAAATAACTGAGATTTCGATCTCATTGGTTAGTTAATTATTGCCAAATTCTTCTTTTCCCAAGATAATGACTAGAAATCAAAGTCCATAGTTTATAGTATGCATTATTGCCCTGTGGTTGAATTGGTAAGATTCTAAGTTTATTATAATGGAAGACAGTGGCCTGCACAGTAACAGACTCATGCAAGTGCAGGCAGTAGCACAGATCCGATACAGGGCAGAGGCTCCATATCTTTCTGTGCTTAAAGCTCTCCAGTTTCTAGCCCCATGGCTCTGTGAAGTCATTTGCATCTCAGCATCTTAGCTTTCTTGCTTGTAGTTTATAACTCAGACTTGTGCTTAAATGCAGGTAAATCACGTAAACCACCACTCACAACAAGTCAGCTGCTGTTATTATTTATATTGGGAACTGAAATAGGGAGAAGGGAACCAGCCAGAGCAGGAAAACAACGTGGCTCACATTAATCAGGAAGAAGAAGCAGAGAACTAGTTTAAAAAATATCAGCATCTGGTTCCTACACGGAGTCTTCTCTGCATGTGACTCTAGAACTTTCCTATAAAGCTTTCACTGTGTGTATCTGTGAAGCATGCTGTCATGCAAGCATGCACACTAGCCCCAAGATTGCAATTTAATGTAAAGTACTCAGAAGCATGCCAGTTGCTCTTTTCGTAGAGCCCTACCCTGCACACCCATGACACTTTCTACTTTTCAAATGAAAATTTTGTGAGTGTTCTCAATATGTTTAAAAGGTAAGTAATTATTGTAATGTAATACTACATCCCTTAATCTTCATAATAATCCATTTTATGGATTCCTTTTAAATAAAGAATCAGGCTCAGAAAAGTAAATGGATCGCTCAATATTACACTAATGTAGCTGATCTCTGTTGGGAGATGGTAGAATGAATGATTAAAGATGCCTATCACAGTACATCCTCTTAAAGTCAGGAAGGAGTGGTTGGAAAGAAAGGAGATAGGGAAACAACTAGCACATTTAAGGAAAGAAAGAAGCCATATGCTGAAGGGGTACTTGCTCCAGGCTGAGAGAGCCAGAGGAAGATTCAATGAATATGTCTGGAGAAAGTTATATTTGCCTAGAATCCATTCCAATAGTACCAAAGCAGGTAATATACTATTTGACAGTAGTGACATTGCTTTTACTGGAAGTGAGGAAAGTGTGAGGTCTGGGAATAGTGGCATAATACAAAAAGAAGCTTCCCAAAGAAAACTGCAAAATGCCTAGGCATTCATGGCCCACACATTTTTGGATGTAGGAGGGAAACAGCGACCTTCATTTCAGTGAACAAGTGAAGTATTCAGTACCAAGGATGATGTGAACAATGTGAGTATTCTGAAGAAAGGTTCCTATCTGCTTGAGAAGAGTCAGAATGTTTATCATCCTCCCTTTATTTTCAATTTTGCTACTTTAGAACTCCTACTGGAGATAGCCCTCCCATTTTGAGGCCAAAAGGTTATAAGATCTCTCTCCCCCTCTCTCAGGACTTGTAGTCTTGTAGCAATACCTTTCCAATCAATGAGAATAATGGTGAAACAAAGATACTTCTGTCTCTTCTGCCTGAGCTTAGGGCCTCAGAAAACAAAAATGAGAGGTAGGAGAGCTAGTACAGCCTGTAGGGCATTTGCTTTCACATGGCTAACCCTGGTTTGATCCATATGGTCCCCTGAGCAGCTCCAGGAGCAATTCCTGAGCTTAGAGCCAGGAGTAACCCCTGGACACCATTGGGTATAGCCCCCAAATAAAAACAGGAAAACAAACAAACAAAAAAGAAAACAGAAATGAAAGATTTTATTCTATTCTTGAATGGGGTGTTGCTTCAAGGCACTAGAGGAAACCTGGACAAAGTAGTACCTGTAATCACTATGAATAAACAATTTTCAGATGGTGTCTTCCCTGTTCTGTAGTCTGGCCATCCTTATTTTGCTTTTTGTTTTTGTTTTTTGTGTCACACCCAACAGTGCTCAGGGCTTACTCCTGGTTCTGTGCTCATGGATCACTCCTTGAGGAGCTCAGGGAACCTTCTTCTTTTTTTAAAATTTTATTTATTTATTTTTTAAATTAATTTTTACTAGTGAAACACCATGAGGTACAGTTGTAGACTTACAAATTTTTGTGCTTGGCTTTCGATTATACAATGACCAAATACCCATCCCTCCACCAGTGCCCATTTTCCACCACCATGGATAATATCCCTCCCACCCCCATCCCCCCATCCCCCCTGTCTCTGTGGCAGGGCAATCCCCTGTGTTCTCTCTCTCCTTTTGGGTGTTGTGGTCTGCAAAAGAGGCATTGAGTGGCAATCATGTTCAGTCCATAGTCTACTTTCAACATGCATCTCCCATCCTGGGAGGATTCTCCAAACACCCTTTATTTGGTGGTGCTCCCTTCTCTATCTGAGCTGCCCTTTCCCCTAGAATGCCCGGCTGGCCTCTAAGTCATGGAGTAATCCTCCTGGTACTGATCTCGGCTATTCTTGGGTATTAATCTCCTATTTTGTTACTTTGTGTTCCCCAGATGAATGCAATCTTTTTATGTCTATCCCTCTCTTTCTGACTCATTTCGCTTAGCATGATACTTTCCATGTAGTACCACTAGTATGTAAATTTCATGACTTCATCTTTTCTAACAGCTACATAGTACTTCAGGGAACCTTCTATGGTGCCAAGGATCAAATCTGAGTTTGATTTAAATCACTTAAAATATCTCTCTGAAAAGATTATACAAAGTCACACAAACTAATTGCATAATATAATCAGAACAAAACAATAAAATATTACAAGTGAGGTTGGAAAGAAAGCTGTTTGAAACTACTTAAAGTGGACCAGAGCAACGGTAGAGCGAGTAGGATGTTTGCTTTGCTCGTGGCAGACCCTGGTTTGATCTCTGGCACCCAATATGATTCCTCAGCCCTGCTAGGAGTGATCCCTGAGCATCGCTGGGTTTGGCCTCAAAACAAGAACAAACAAAAAAATCACTCAAAGCTAGAATATAAATTCTGTTTGTATTTTGATTCCTCCCACCCCCAACTCCCACTAAATTTTGCATTTTGAAGAGTCTCCTTTTGGTGTTGTAATACACCAGTGCAATTGCAACTTGGAAAGTGAGTTTTTACATGGTCTGATGCATGTAGAAGTCATGTGAAAATAAATCAAAAACCATTTTGATTTAAATCAAAAGACCATTTTATGCACGCAAAGATGAATCTTGAAAAAGTAAAGGAGAAGCTTCCTCTGAAAACAATTCAAAGCTGTGGCCTTCTATCTTTTTTGGTTCCAGACTCCCTCTAGTGGCTCAGCCTGCTGGTGTTTTAATTTGTTCTCTAGTTCACACAAAGGTCAAATTCTGGTCTAAAAATAATTAAAAGAATCACACAACTGATACTAGAAAGATTTTCTACAAGAAGATGATATTGATAGTATGCTAAATATAGATATTAGTATGGTTGAAGTGATACTGATACAAATGCTCTGTTGTATCAGTATCACTTCAACCATACTAATATCTATATTTAGCAGTTGTGTGATTCTTTTAATTATTTTTAGACCAGAATTATTTTTAGACCAAAGACATTCGTCTTTGGCTGGATGGAAAAGTCATTTTGCAATTTTTCTAAGTGTACAGATGAGAGCTGGAGACCCGGGAACAGTGCTCTTGTTTGCTTTTGTATGGAACCTATAGTGAGAACTGGCCCCTTTTTTGGTAGAAAATTTTGTTCTGTGAAAAAACTGATAATGGGGGTGTCGGAAGATAGTATGGTCAAAAGGGTTTGGCTTGCATCCCACTGACCCTTACTCAAATCCCCAGCACTGCATATGGTTCCCAATGCTCCTTCTGGGATCACTCCTGAGCACAGAGCAAAAGTAGTCCCTGTCAAAGAGAGCACCAAATAAAGGGTGTTGTGAGACCCTCCCAGGGTGGGAGAAGCATGCAAAAAGTAGTCTATAGACCAAACATGATTGCCACTCAAGGCCTCTCTTGCAAAACACAGTACCTAAAAGAAGAGAGAGAAAGAACAAGGGGGAATGCCCTGCCACAGAGGCAGGGTGGGACGAGGCGGGGGGGGGGGGGGAGGGAGGTATGCTGGGACCCGTGGTGGTGGATAATGGGCACTGGTGGAGGGATGGGTACTTGATCATTGTATAACTGAAACCCAAGCACAAAAGTTTATAAGTCTATAACTGTACCTCATGGTGTTTCACTAATAAAAAAAAAATATAAAAAAATAATAGGGGGTATGGTGCCACCAGCAGGTCAATCTGTACCTGTGAGGCGAGTGCATCAGCAGCCTCATGGCGCCTTCAGACTTCCAGATACCCCAAAATTGCTGCTGTGCCTTTGGCCAGACCCCAAAAACTTGGGGCAAAGTTTACCAAGAAAGTAAACGGCCAAAAGTTAGGTATGTGGGAAACACACCCACAAACCACTTCCGGCTCAGCTATATAATTAGAGGCAAGGCCTCTTTGGTTCCTGATTGAACTGCTTAATGGACATGATCCCAGAGACTCAGAAACGAATCTCAGAACCCAGTGGCTTTAGGTAGAAATGCGTCTGGTCTTTGCAGTAGGCTACCGGTGCTGGGCCAACCCAGGTGGGAATAGGTTTCGTGTCTTGGCCTGTTCCCCCTGGCGGCCCAGTGGCCGTCATCTGTCTGAGGCCACTAGATAGTCACATTTGGGCCCCCAGTGACGAGACACACAAGGCCTCATGGGACGGGGGTGGAGCCGGGCTTGTCCTCCCCACCCCAACGAGACCCCAAGTCATCGCCCACGAACGCCTCTCTGGCTCCTCATCAAGCTGCTTAACGGCCATGATCCCAGAGACTCAGAAACAAATCTCAAAACCCAGTGGCTTTTGGTAGAAATGCATCCGGACTCTACGTTACTGTCGCCGGGCCACCCCAGGGAGGAAAGGGTGTTGTCCCTCCGCCTGCTCCCTCTTGACGACTTGGTGGCTGTCATCCTCCAGAGGCCACTGGACAGTCAGGCTTGGGCCCGCAGTGACGAAACTTGTTGGGCCTCACGGAACGGAGGGGCGGGTGGAGCCGGGCCTTTCCTCCCCACCCCAACGAGACCCCAAGTCATCGCCCACGAACGCCTCTCTGGCTCCTCATCAAGCTGCTCAACGGCCTTGATCCCAGAGACTCAGAAACAAATCTCGAAACCCAGCAGCTTTTGGCAGAAATGTGTCTGGACACCGCAGTAGGTTACTGTCACTGGGCCACCCTAGGGGGGAATGGGTGATGTCCCTCCGCCTGCTCCCTCTTGGCGACTTGGTGGCTGTCATCCTCCAGAGGCCATTGGACAGTCAGGCTTGGGCCTGCAATGACAAAACTTGTTGGGCCTCATGGGATGGGGGGGGCGAGTGGAGCCGGGCCTGTCCTCCCCACCCCAACGAGACTCCAAGTCATCGTCCACGAACACCTCTCTGGCTCCTCATCAAGCTGCTCAACGGCCTTGATCCCAGAGACTCAGAAACAAATCTCGAAACCCAGCAGCTTTTGGCAGAAATGTGTCTGGACCCCGCAGTAGGTTACTGTCGCTGGGCCACCCCAGGGGGAAATGGGTGCTGTCCCTCCGCCTGCTCCCTCTTGGCGACTTGGTGGCTGTCATCCTCCAGAGGCCATTGGACAGTCAGGCTTGGGCCCGCAGTGACGAAACTTGTTGGGCCTCACGGGATGGGGGGGGGGGGGAGGAGCCGGGCCTGTCCTCCCCACCCCAACGAGACCCCAAGTCATCGCCCACGAACAGCCTCTCTGGCTCCTCATCAAGCTGCTCAATGGCCATGATCCCAGAGACTCAGGAGCAGATCTCTAAACCCAGTGGCTTTTGGCAGAAATCCCTCCAGATTTAAGTGTTAAAATTTCGGAATTTCAAAACCACATGGCCCTACTGCAGCCACATGACATCATATGTTATTCATAACTAGCAATAGTAAAAATCGACGATCAACGGGAGGGCCTTTACCTTTACCTAACTAGCAATAGAACACAAATTGCCTATTGTTGCCTTTTCAGCAGATCTGAGTGTTGGGGTAAAATCTCAAATAATGGCGCGTTTGGTGTCGAAATAGTGAATGGAATGTGATCAAAGTAGAGAGAGAGAGTAATGTGGAAATCATCTGCCACACAGGCAGGGGGAGGGTGTGGAATGGGGGTAAAGGTAAAGGCTCTCCCGTTGATCGTCGATTTGCTCGAGCGGGCCCAGTAACGTCTCCATTGGAGACTTTGTTGTTACTGTGTTTGGCATATCGAATACTCTCGGTAGCTTGCCGGGCTCTCCGAGAGGGGCAGAGGAATCGAACTCGGGTCGGCTATGTTGGCCGCTTGTAAGGCGAACGCCCTACCCGTGGGATTTTTGGTGGTGGAGAATGGGCACTGGTGAAGGTACGGGTGTTTCATTGTATGACTGAGACTTAGACCCAAAAGCTTTGTAACTGCTCTCATGGTGATTCAATAAATAAAATTATAAAAAATGGAAAAAAAACAGTAAGGTGGAGTTCATGCACAATTCAATCAGCTAATCAGTGGCTGAATAAATAGCAGTACTCCTACAAAAAAATAATAATAACAAAAAATAAAAAATTATGGGAAAAAATTAGTCCCTGTCTACCACCGTGTGTGCACCGCCACAAGCTGATAATGGGAGGTTATTTGTATTCAAATGGCTCAAAGCTAGAAGATAAATTCTTTATGTTTGGATTTTGATCCCTGCCCCCCTAAATTTTGCATCTTAGAGAGTCTCCTTTTAATGTGTGATACAGCAATGCAATTACAAGTTAAAAAATGAGTTTTACCACAGAGACAGGGGGGATGGGGGGATGGGGGTGGGAGGGATATTATCCATGGTGGTGGAAAATGGGCACTGGTGGAGGGATGGGTATCTGATCATTGTATGATTGAAACCAAAGCACAAAAAATTGTAAATCTACAAATTTAAAAAAAAATAAAATAAAATAAAGGGAAAAAAATGAGTTTTACTTTCCAATGAAGCCACTGGAATTTGCGGGAATCTTTTAAAAAAAGATTGTATTTAAGGTAACGTGTTTACAATAATGTTAGGTTTTATGATCTTGATGTACAGTTACCACACCTCACCCAGAGTGCCCAATATCCTCTATCAATGTCCTTATGATACCTCTAGTTCACCTCTTAACTACCCCATCTCTCCCCTTCTGCTTGGTATTCTTAGTTTTATAATCCAAAGCCAAGGGTTTAACATTCTTCAATGCTTTCTATTCCCTTGATTTTTTTCACATAATATAGGTGAGTGAGATCATCCAGTATTATTTGTTCTTCTCCCTCTGAATTATTTCGTTTAATGTGAAACCCTCCCGTTCCATTTGAGTTACAGCAAACTGAAAGATTTTTTTTTCCCTTTATGGTTGCATAGAGTTCCATTGTGTATAGATGTCACAGCTTCTTTAGCCACTCATCTGTCATTGGACGTTTTGGGTTGCTTCCATAACCTGCATATTGTACTAACACAGCTCTGAGTGTTTATGTGTGTGTGTGTATATATATATATATATATATATATATATATATACATATATATATACATATATATACACACATAAGCACACACACATACAAATACATATTCAAAGTAATATTTCTGCATTCTTAGGATAGATGCCAAGAAGTGGAATTGCTGGGACAAATGAAAGCTCTATTCTTACTTAACACTTTTTTTTTGAAAAATCTACATACTGTTTTCCATAGACACTGAGCCAGACAACAAACATTCCCACTGACAGTGAATGGGGGTTCCTTTCTCACTGCATCCTATCAACACTAGTTGTTTCAGTGGTTTTTGATATATGCCATTCTCACTGGTGCGAGATCTCTTATTGCCATTTTGATTTGCATTTCCCTGATAGTAAGTGTTGATGAAAATTTCTTTATATAGTTATTGGCCTTATATCCTCTTCAGGCAACTGTCTGTTCATCTCCACTCTGCATTTTCTGATGAGGTTATTGGTTTTTTGTTGTTGAGCCTTATGAATGCTTTATGAATCTACAATATTAGCCATTTACCTGATTATGGTGAATATTTTCAGGAGAGTGTCTTTCTTTTAGACACCCTCCTGAAAAGATTTTAGATAACTGAAGTTTTTTTAGGTATAGTGTGAATTGACTATTTCCCAGGTCTATAAGATCTGAGATCTCTTTATACAGTTTGACCCTGTATAAAGTTAACCTGTAGGTAAACCCAAAGAAACATGTAATTTCTGCCACATTATATCACTGATATAATAATTTCTCTGCAGAAAACTCTAAGACTGATTTGTTTACCTCCTGTAAGATAACATTGGTTTGTCTTTCCTGCATAGCCTCAGGTAGTTTAGGTTTATTGGGTTTCTCCCATCACAGTGCTCCCATTCCTCTGTGTTTATTTGTAACTTCTTTCTTTGTGCTCTGTTGACTTGTAAATATTGTTTTTCTCTTCTCCTTAAATCCTTTGCATAGTTTATTCAGAGCAATATCCTTTTTGTATGGACACATTTTTTAATGTGGTAGTTTATTGACTCTCAGTGATATTTTCCTCCTGGACATCTGTTTTCCCAACCTAAGCCTCAGCTGCCCTTACTTCCTAGCACCTCCAAAAGCAGTATTCTGATGAGGGACTGGATGGAACCAGGGCAAGCTGTGAGCTACGTGCTACCCTGGCGTGGAGATGGGCCTGGTCAAAGTGCCCAATGCTTAACTATAAGTTAAGAGCATGGTCATGGACAAATGCTGTCATAATCCAAAAAGTAATAACTAGATTTGGACTCTGCTAAGGTTAGGAATGATTAATCTTGCCTGAGCACTGTGTAGTCTGAGTCTGTGGCAAAATGTTTCCGGGGGAGCTTCCTTACAAGCCTCAATGTATCTCTTACTGTGTCCATACAAAATAACTAGTATTAAGATGTTGATAGAGTTATTGGACTGAGGAAAGGAGAAAAATACCTTAGGAAGTATTTTGCCCTCGGGAAGTCAGAAAGGGCTTTGGAATACCCCAGGTGGTGTTTCTGCCCTTGAGCCTGATGGCAGTCAGAAAGGGCTTTCTTATATTCATTTGGCTACCAGACTGAGTGTAGCCTGGGCCCAGAGGGCAAGGTGGAGAGAGATAAATTGGGGTAGAGAGATGCGTGAGAGGGAGGCTGAATCCAGAGAGTTGGGATTGAGGAATGAGGGGCTAGGAAGGAAGAGTGCGCCACTGGGCATTGCCCCCAAATAAAACAAATGGGCTAGAAAGATAATATAGCAGGTAGCGCATTTGTCTTGCACACAGCCAACCCTGATTTGGTCCCTAGCACAGTATGTGGCCTATCAGGCACTGCCAAGAATGATCCCTGAACACAGAGCCAGGAGTAAACCTTGAACACAGGTGTGGTCCACAAACCAAAGAAAACCAAGTTTGGAATCCAAAGGCAAGTCATAGATTTAGCCTTAAGGTTTGAGTTAAGACTAAAAACTGGAATTACTTTTAAGATTGCAGATCTGACATCATGTCTCATTGAAAGGATATTGCACAAGAATCTGCAACTGATCACCGTGTGTGTGTGTGTGTGTGTGTGTGTGTGTGGTGTGTTGGAAGAGGGCAGGGAGACCCATTCACCACTATCTGCAATCTCAATTTTGAAATTTCATTTGGGTTTCAGTGAAGGTGAAAAAATACCCTCTATTATTATTAGGAAGATAAAATGTATTTTAGGACTTTGAATATCTGCAGCTCCTTTTGATGAGCAGAGTACAAACGATAGGAAATGTACGCCATTTGGTACAGAGGAAAAAATAACTTCCTCAAGAGAAAAGGGAAAAAATTAGCAGGTGATAACCTTAATGTAGATCAGCATGCCTCTTATATGGAACTTAATGGGCTCTGCCCCAAATAGGAAATAGTCACGATCACAAAAGCAGAAGAGGTTATGATTAAGTTGTTGTCGAAGAACACTTAAAGACAAATCAGTAACCTGAACAGAATGAACTGGAGTGTACAACGTTAGATGATCTGGTTTTCCTCCTCTGTGGGATTTAAATGCTACAGTTTCCCTCTTTCTAAACTGTTGCCTGCCTTTAGGAAAGCCGGGCCACCCAGCCTATGTTCTCAACTACTCTGCGCCCAAGGCAGTGGCATAAGAACACGCCAAAGTACTGTGTTTCAGGGACAGTTGAGTTTTGTTCCAGGAGACACCTGTCTCTAGATAAAACGTAGGTGGCGATGCCCGAGTCCCAGAGCCAGCGTGCTTAAAGCCTAGTTACATTCGCGGACGCTTGTAAACACCTAGACGCCTGTAACTCTTCGCCTCGGACCGCTGGATTTCATCGAGCAGTCTACAACAAAAGAGCCAGCGGGGCCGAAGCCCGGGCCGTAACTCTCTACCTACCGGCACTTCCGGCTTCCACGCTGACTGGCGGGCGGCAAGGCCGGCGCAAGCGCAGCACCTACTTCCGGCCGCTGGGCGGGCTCTTCCTGCCTTGGTGGCGTTTTCGTGTTTCTGCGCTGCTTGGGCTCCGCGTGGGAGTCATGGCTCCCAGTTCCGGCCCGTTCCCCGAAGAGCCGCTCTTAAAGCTGCTGCCTCTAGAGGCCAGGGACCGGGGCACTCAGCGCTGTCGCCTGGGTCCGGCCGCCTTCCGCGCCTTGGGCGCGCGCTTGGGCTCGGTGGTGAAGATCTCGTTGCCGGACGGTGGCTCCTGCCTCTGCACCGCCTGGCCACTGTGGAACGGAGCGGACGGCCATGTGCAACTGGATGCGCAGTGCTCCACCCGGGGGGCCATCGCGGGGGCGACGGGGACGCAGGGGAGCCTGCGCCTGAGCTGCCTCCAGGTGGTTCCCTGCCCACCCCTTAAGCGCCTCACCGTGTGGCCTGTGTTGCGGGAGGGCCCGTCCGGGACCCCGAGCTCCGCCGCGGTGCTGGAGGCGGCGCTGCAGCTGCTGAAAAAACGACCCGTTTGCCAGGGCCACGTGGTCGCCGCCCCGCCGGACGCTCCGGGCCCGGTGGCCGCCCTGCACATCGTCAGCGGCTCGCCTCTCCCAGACCCGGCCGGGCTGGTCACTCCTCGCACCCGCATCGCCCTCAGCCGGGTGCCTCCTTCGGACCCGGAGCCCCCGCCCGAGGTGCCCTTGGGGGGTCTTTCGGATGTGGCGAACTCGCTGCGGGAGCTGCTTCTCCTCCCGCTCCGCTATCCCCGCACCTTGGCCGCGCTGGGGCTCGCAGTACCCCGCGGCGTGCTCCTGTCGGGCCCTCCGGGGGTGGGCAAGACCCAGCTGGTGCGGGCAGTGGCCCGGGAGGCGGGCGCGGAGCTGCTGGCCGTGAGCGCCCCGGAGCTGCAGGGTTCCCGGCCCGGGGAGACCGAAGAGAACGTGCGGCGGGTGTTCCAGCGCGCCCAGGAGCTGGCAAGGCGCAGACCGGCGCTGCTCTTCCTGGATGAGGTGGACGCGTTGTGTCCCCGGAGGGGCGGTGCGCACCGAACCCCGGAGAGCCGCGTCGTGGCCCAAGTATTGACGCTGATGGACGGCATCGGCGGGGACCGCGAGGTGGTGGTTGTGGGGGCCACCAACCGGCCCGACGCGCTAGACCCGGCGCTGCGCAGACCCGGGAGATTTGATCGGGAGGTAAATGGGCACAGTTAATCCATCACCTGCCGGCAACCTCTGCCTTTTGGGGCCTTTGGTGCACTGTTGAGACATTTGCCACTTAGCTTTGGAAGTCTGTGGGTCCCTTCAGAACACGTTCTCTGTTCTTAGATGGTCTTTGCGCCAGGACATTTCCCCCTGACTGTTCTGAGAGCAGTGTGCCCCTTACGAATTCGCTTATGGTGCCAGTCCCAAAGATGGGTACCCCGATCACTGAGAATTTGGTTATTAAACTCTTCCAAATTTAAAAAGAGACTTTAAACTCAAAGGTGTGATGATATAAAGGTAGAAAGAGGTGGAAGAACTAAGTCAGAGCAGGCTTTACATCCTGATGGGTTTCACTGCATGCCAGCATCCGCTCCCACAGTTGAGAAAGTAGCCACAGTTGCCTCCTGAGCCAGGAAGGTGGAATCTTCAAAGCTTCCTACATCATAAGCTTCCAATCTAAATTGATTCTTAAGAAGTGGTTAAGTCGTGTTTGAGCTTTGTGGTTGGCTGGTAATTGCTTCATTTGGGTTTAATTTGTAAACTTTAGTGGATTTCTTGTACTATCAACTATCTGTCTCTTGAATAAGTTTCTAAGGACAGTTGACCTAGACAATCTGCTTCACCTATGCTTGGGTTCTTGACTCCTAGAAGCTAGTAGTTTACTGAAAATAATAATTAAAAAAAAAGTATGGATGGTGACCAAGCAATAATACAGTGGGTAGGGCGCTTGCCTGTGCAAGTTCTGTCCCCAGCACCTGATGTGGTCCCCTAAACACCTCCAGAGTGATCCCTGTATACAGAGCCAGGAGTGAGCCCTAACCACTCATGGCTGTGGCCCCCAGACCAAAGCTAAACAAAACCAAAAATGTGTGGATGAGGACCCACTATCTAGCTCAATTTGCTGAGTGCATGCTTACATGCAGGATACCTGGGTTAGATAGCTGGCACCCCGAAACATAGTCCCCTGAGTGAGTGCTGCCAGGAGTGAACCCCCACTGCCAGCACAGAACCAGGTGTACATCCAGAGCAGCACTGGGTGTGGCCTCCAAGCCAAAGAAATCTTAATTGATAATCCAAGTTACTCTTTTGGAGAGGGAGGATATTTATGTTCAGAATCAAAGTATGCTAAATATGTAATATGTTTTGCATGGTCAAAAAATTATTTTTAATTGTAAAATTTAACTCTTGCTCTGCATATAGGTTGTCATTGGGACTCCCACACTTAAACAAAGGAAGGAGATTCTACAAGCAGTTACCTGCAAGATGCCCCTGTCCAGCGAAGTTGATTTGAGTGTCATTGCAGAAATGACAGTTGGTTTTGTTGGTGCTGACCTCACTGCTCTCTGCCGGGAGGTTGCCATGCATGCACTGCATCGGAGTGAGAAGGTGGGGAGTCTTGATTCAAGGTCACATTTGATTGTTTTTTTTTTTTGATATTATAAGTTTATTTTGGGTTAAAGTTGTAAATAGGTTTTCACAGACCTTTTGGTACCTTTAGCAACTTTTTCACATTTTTGTTACATCTCAACTGCATAGAATCTCTGTGTGATTAAAAGTAGGAATGGAGAGTAGATTCTCCAATTTACTGAGGCATTTTTCCACCATAGAAACTTGTCTCTGGTGCTAAAGTCTATTGCATACAGAAACAAAGTCAATATTCAGAATCAAAGTATGCTAAATATGTAATATATGTTTATTACATACATTAATATGTACATATTAATGTATATTGCATACATTAATATGTACATATTAATGTATTATGTTAATACATACCCTGCGATAGCACAGCGGTAGGGTATTTGCCTCGCGTGCAGCCAGCCCGGCCGAGCCGGGTTCGATTCCTTGGCCCCTCTCTGAAAGCCCGGCAAGCTACCAAGTCTATCTCACCCACACAGCAAAGCCTGGCAAGCTACCCGTGACATAATCGATATGCCAAACACAGTAACAACATGTCTCAAAATGGGAACATTACTGGGCCCACTCGAGCAAATCGATGAACAACAGGAGGACAATGTTTAACAGACAGTGTGTCCTCTACTTCCCAAGATCCAGGGAAAATGCATATTAATACATTATATTACTGAGTATATAATATACAGTATATAATACTGAGCCCCAGTGGATCAGGTACATTTTTGAATTTTGTTTATGAAGTTTGAAGAAATTTCAAACTTAGAATTTCTGGGGCCAGAGGGATATACTGGGATTAAGGTCCTTGCTTTGATGCATGTAGCCAACTCTTGTTTCATCCTTTCCACTGAATAAAATTCCCTGAGTACCACCAAAATTAGTTTCTGAGCACCATTGGGTATGACCTCCATCCTCCTGTAATAAAGAGAATTTTTGTTTATCCTTAATCTAGATTTTCCAGATGAAATATATTAACCACATTTGCTCTACCAAACTATCTTCTTGTGTATATATAGATAGACAATTCTGTGTTCTGAAATATTTGAGATCATTTTATTGCCATTATCTCCCTTTAACCTTGAAAATGTCCATGTATATTTCTCACAAACAGGGACTTTGGCCATACTGATTATCAAGGTGGGGAAAAGAATACTTGACACAATACCTAATTCTATAGACTTTAAATTTCACTATTAGTTCCACTGATTTCCTGTATGGTAGAATTCTTTGGGGGAATGGTGGATGCTTTCCCAATTCTTGGCGAACCTGACCAATTGTTAATATTGAGTGCCCAAGGATGTGGTACTGAGAACCATTGAGGTCTCACCTCAGCTGCTCAGTGGGGTCATGTGGAGCCAGGGATAGAATCCAAGTCAGGTGTGTGTAAGGCATATATGCACCCTATATCTCCACAGCCTCTACCCCTTTTTTAGCCAAGGATCAAACCCAGGCATGCATCTATCACTGAGCCACATTCCCAACCTGACTGGGGATGGAGATTGGGGGGGTAATTTTTTTTTTAATTCAGAATTAAAAAATTCGCATTCCATTCAATTGTCATAGTTTCTTAGTCTTTAATGTAGATCTATTCTTCAGACTTAAAACTTTCATTTTTTATTTCAACAGTTCATTCATTCATTCATCATTCATCATCCTGTTATTCGTCGATTGCCTCGAGAGGCCCCAGTAACGTCTCTTTCATCTTAGCCCTGAGATTATATTCAAGGCTCTTTAGGAGAATGAGACCCATCATTGTTACTGGTATTTGGCATATTTGGTACGCCATGGGGAGTTTGCCAGACTCTGCCCTGTGGGCAGGCTACATTCGATAGCCTGCAAGTTTGTCCAAGTTTGTTCAATAGTATGAACCAGTTATTCTGGGAATAGTTCTTCCCCTTTGGGTTTTCCTGATGTTTCCCTGTAATTTAATTCAGGTTTTGCATTTTAGGAAGGAGTATTACAGAAATGTTACTGTGTTCTCATTGCTCCTCTAAGGTAGCAAATAGTTCTTTTTCCCATTACTGATGGGGTTCACTTTGATTTCTTGGATAATGTGGTATCTGAGAGATCCCCATGGTTAAGATAATGGATTTTCCCTTTGTTATAGTACCTTAAATGGAAAATAACCATTTCTAAAGTAGAGGAAGATTGAGCAACTATAATTTTGTTTAGATTTGTTTTTGATACTCATAACTTCAATTCATGATTTTCTCTTAAATTTTTTTTCTTTTTGTAGTGCCCTGGGAACAAAGCAATGGTCTCACACGTGCAGCATGTGCTGTCCCATTGAGCCTTGTCCCAATTTTCCAAAGATAGTTTACTTAATATTTCTTTTAAATATTTAGGACATTATCTTGCCTATCCATGTTTTTAACATTATGGTTTGAAAAATATATTTGTTTCTGTATGTAATTCTAAGTCCCTAAACTCCTTTTGGAAGAATTAATTTAACGTGGAGAATTCTGGGCAAGATTTTAATCTCAGCTGTAACATTAAATTGTCATATGATCTTGTGTTTTCTTGGGTGTGTTTGTTTTGTTTTTTGAGACTTGGACCACAGTTGGCAGTGCTCAGGACTCACTTATGGCTCTGTTCTTAGGGATCACTCCTGGTGAGGTTTAGGGGACTATATAGGCTACCAGGACCAAACCCATATCAGCTTTGTGCAGTGCAAGAACCCTACCCGCTGTACTATTACTCTAGCCCCCTGATTCATGGAGTTTTTAAAACTTAAGTTTTTGAGTTGTTTGAACTTCATTCTAACTTTTGCAAATCTAAATCCTTAAACCTGAGGAACGTGAGTCTTGAATTATGCAAATTTGTAAATCTTCATCTGGTCAAAATTACTTGAAAATTCAACAATTCCGATGTGTCAGGGTTGAGAATGATAAGTGTATTAGGGGATGAGAAAGGTCAGTTATATTTAGGATTCCTTCTGCTTTGAAGTTCCAGGTTTGACCAGGAGTGCCTTGGCTTAGGTGGACGGGTCAGCTACCTTCAGGCTGGCGCCCACGCTACTCCAGGAGCGGCCTATTGGGTGTAGTTACCACAGGTGATGGCCGAATTCTGATTCTGATAGCCAGGGAAATGGAAGGAAGACAGGCAAAAATGAAGGACAGAGGCATCATCTGGGAAGGTACTGGCTCCATCTCTTAATTTTTCCTCTACCAGGTGCTGAAGGGTGGCTGCTGCCTCATTGTGTGCCATGGCAGGCAAGGATGTGTGACAGTTCACCTTACATAAGTGTTGCTTTTGGAATTGAAGTGTAGTTCTATTCCATGTGTAATCCATACATAATTTATCTACCTTAATCAAGTGAATCAGATAATGTAATCTTGAATGATAAATGAATTGTGGGAGGTAGTGTTAAAAATTATTTAGCATTTAGATCTCCAGCATTTAATAGTGCTGTGGTTTCTAATATAATTAAAAGTATAATTGATAATGGCTTTTCAAATTACAGAGAAACTAAAAATTGCCTGAAATCACCTTCCAGATATTCTAATGACATTTTAAAGAAATAATCTTCAGAATAACTGTACCCTAATGTGTTTTTTATGTAACCTTATATAAGTACAACAAAATGGATTATTTGAAGGACTAAATGTTCAGAATTCTATTTAGGGGATCAAATACATGTTATATAAATGTTGCAAATATAAATATAAGTAATATTTAACAAATTTACTTGGCTACAATGAGCAAGGAAATTGCAAGAAGGATTATCTGAAATTCAATCTTAGATTTTATAAAGAAAGCTTTTCTAAGTGTAATGTAAAACTGCATGACTTAAAAAAAATGATTTACTAATTTGGCTATTTTGGATGGTAAAGCAATGCTGTAAGCAAAGACAAGACATGAGAGGAAAAATCAGGGGTCAGAGATGGAATAGGGAGTGTGCCTTGCATATATCCAGCTCCAGTTTTGTCTGTGGTATTGCATTGTCCTCAGAGCACTGCCAGGAAGGAGCCCAGCACTGTGGGGTATGGCCCAGGAACGAAATCATAGAAACAAACTTCTTTCAGTCATTGGAGCTATCTTCCCAGACCTCCTGTTAATCAATTTTTGGCATTTCTCGAATTTCCTTTTTCCTCTCTGTCCTTCTTCCTCCCATTTCCCTTTTCCCTCTTTCTTTCTGCGTGTGTATTAAGACATTTTTCTCCCCTGAACCATGTGGAATAGCTTGCATACATCATTCATTATTCTTAATGTCTCAATGTTTCTTTCTTAAGAACAAGGATATTTCCAGACAGAACCATGGTATATGTGTGATCATAATCAGAACTTTAGTGATATAGAATGTGATTTTCTCAATTATTTAAACATTTTTTTCCTCCAGTATAGGTTTAGTATAAGGCAATGTACATTCAGTTTTTAGCTTCTTTTTATCTTGACTATTTCTCTCTCTCTCTCTCTCTCTCTCTCTCTCTCTCTCTCTCTCTCTCTCTCTCTCTCTGTGTGTGTGTAATGTTTGACAATGCTTAGTTTTTAAGCATACAGGTTAGGGGATTGTAGAAGTTTTCTCAGTTTGTATTTGTTTCATGTTTCTTCATCAGATTTAGGTGATACATATATGTTGGGAATACTGCTTTAAGTGATTGCATGTTCTTAGGCCATCACACAGGAAAGCACACGTGTCCTTCTGCCTTTCTCTAACTGCTGGGTCAGGGATGTGATGGAACGCAGGTCTCATGTGAGGCTTGGGCATGGGAATGAGGGCATCAATCTAATTCCTTTGTCCCTTCTACTTCACTCTTCATTGAGGGAAATCTAATTCACATAGTAATGCCAGAATTCATCTGTCACTGGCAGAAATGTAAAGGTTTGCTTGTAGGCATTGTTGAGAGGTGTGAGGAGAAGAGCAGGTTTGTATAATTGGTGCAGGTTTTTTAGGATGGATTGGTAGTAGCATCAGAATTATAAATATGCATACTCTTCTACTTTGAGGAAAATTTTTTTCTTGTTGGGTGGGGGAGGCCAGGCTTACCCAGGCACCATCAGGGCTGTGGTGGTGCTTGATTGAGGCCACGGGTGCTGGGTGTCAAACCTAGGGCTTCATTTGCAAGGCATGTCCTCTACATGAACTCCATTTCTAGCCTAAAGAAGTTTTTATAAAAATACTTTAACACAAGGACTTTCAGTTTTGACTTTGATTTTAATAACAAAAGATAATGTTTACAGAAGGGTGTAATTTCCTCATGTTACATTTGTAGTGGCATATTATGTAGTTGTGCATGTAATTATAATATGGCAAAACTATGCTTAACTCTGATGATGATAATACCTGAGAAATATTGAGAATAAGACAAATAACCTTGCAGAGATAGTACAATGGATAAGGCAAGTGCCTTGCCTGTGGGTGACCTGGGTTCAGTCCCCAGAACCCTGTATGGTCCTTTAATTCACAATAGGAGTGATTCCTGAATGCAGAACCAGGAATAAGTGCACCCCCGCCTCCTCCCCTCCTAAAAGACCCTAGGAACTCTCATTACAAGGAAAACTTTTGTATCTACATAAGATGAAAGATGTTAACTAAACTTCCCATGTTAACCATGATATGCAAGAGTCAGATCATACTATGCACCTTAATAGTAGACAGTGTTGTATCTTGATTCTCAGTAAAATTGGGGCCCAGGGGCTGGGCATAATACAAGACAAAAATTATTGACACATTCATGGGATGAAGATTGGGTGGGGGTTAGGGGAGGCATTTTATTTTTATCTTATAGGTATAAATGTCTTTATAATGATAACCAAATAGATTTCTGAATTTTAAAAAGGATTTTAAAAGGTGATAAGGTAGTTGGTGCTTTTATAATTGTTAAAAACCCACCTAATTTTTGGTTTGTTTTGGGGGTGTATTTCTTTAGAATCATGACAATGCAATGATTGATCAAGCAGACTTCCTTGAAGCTTTTAAAAAGATTCAGCCCTCATCACTACGAAGTGTCATTGGATTAATAGATGTCAGTCCTGTTGACTGGGAACAGATTGGTGGCCTTGAAGATGTTAAACTGAAGTTAAAACAGGTGAGACAGAGATGTGCTGAAGTCAGTAGAATGTATAGTTTCAATAATTTTTAAAATTTTATTGTAGGATCCAAGGACAGTAGAGATAAGGGCCAGGAATATCGCCCCATAGTTGGAAGACTGCCTCATGAGCTGGGGGAGAAGGCAACTGGAATAGAGAAGGGATCACTAAGTCAGTGATGGTTGGAGGGATCACTCAGGCTGGGAGATGTGTGCTGAAATTAGACAAAGTAGACAAATGTGATAGCCTCTCAATATCTATATTGGAAACCATAATGCCCAAAAGTAGAGAGAGAGTATGGGGGAAATTGTCTGCCATAGAGGCAGGGGGAGGGTTGAGATGAGGACATTGGTTGTAGAGGATGTACATTGGTGGAGGGATGGGTGTTAGATCATTGTATGACTGAAAGTCAAACATGAAAGCTTTGTAACTGTATCTCACAGTGATTCAATTAAAAAAAATTTTTTTTAAATTTTATTGTAGGGTATAATGCTTTTTAAAGCTGTTTATGTTTATGTGGTACTCTGGAGCTATTTCTGGCTCTGTGCTGGGGGAAGGGTCTCCCTCCTGGTTGAACACAGAGGACCATGCAGTGCTGGGTATTGAACCTAGGTCTCCTGCATGGAAAGCATGTGCTCAGCACTGAAAGCTAACTCTCAGGCCCTGTGATACATCTTGCTCTTCCTACCATAATTCATATCACCCTAGCATGTAAATCTAATGGTTGCTTTTCAGTTCTTTTTAATTGTAATTTTGTAAACAACACATACTATTTTTTTACTATCTCACCCACTCTTTAACAAAGAGATTCTCCCATAAAGGAAGAGAAATCACATAAATCCCCTTTGCAATTACCTTCTTGTTTGTTTTCACCTGAGAGACTATATAATCCAGAACAAGGGTCACCCAACTGCTCTGTAACAGGTGCTGGGTTGCTTCTGAGAATAATCTAAAACCACTTCCTTCCAAGGAGGGCAGAGAGAGACCAAAAAAAGAGGTGAACTGCCCCAGATTGGAAGGGCTCATGGTAGAGAGCAAGAGAATTTAGGAGGTTTGTCTTGGGAGTCATGAGGCCAATAGATGTACCTTTCCACCAAATCTTAAACTTTACATGGCGGCCATAACTGGGTTCAGTAGCATCCTGTCCAGTTAGTCTTAACACCACATTACAGTCTTGAGGTAGCTCTGGGAGGGGAAGGCAGTAGATTGCATATTCCAAGGGTGCATGGGGAGAGGAGCTGCCTCCAGTGGGGCCATGTTGTTTTTGTGTTAACCTTTGCTTTTCCACAAAAGACAAGATAGTATTTTGATTTTTTGTGCCTATTGCAGTTGTTTGCATCTGTGCAAAAGAAATGACTACTTGGGTTTTGCTGAAACTTTATATACATAAAATCCTATCATTTTTGCATGTCACAATATATAACTCTCATTTTTCTTTCTACTTAACATTTAAAAATGTGAAAATCATTTTGTAGCATGTGAATTTTACAAATAATGCAGGTAGACCTTTTGTTTGCCCTGGGTCTGATTGAAAGCCAAATTTGAAAAAAGTATTGTTTGCCTGCTTAGCTATTTGATATGTAATGGGAGTTGAAGGACATGGCTCTCCAGATCCTCTACCAAGTTGCAGTATCAGAAATTGATTTTGCCAATTTACCTGTGTAAGATAAACCTTAATGAACTATGTGTCTCTGACCCCATGCCCAAAAGACGGATTGTTGATATGCATTTATTTAACTAGGAACTCATTGAACCCTGAAGTTAATAATTTGTAATAAGTTTTTCATGCATTATTTCAGATGTCACAAAGTACATGAAGGGAATCTTGTTGAAAACACTTTTTCCTTATTTTACATGTTAAGACTTCCTGCTTTTCTGAGTTTTTTTCCCTTCCTTAAATGTTAGTGCTTAATGCCCAAGGCTGTAGTACTCCAAGGCTCTTTGGAGCTGCAAACATCCTGCAGTGCTCAGGCACCTCTTGGGCTATACCCAGCCATGCTTGGGGGGCACCAATTACTTCTCTGATCTCCCTAACCCCAGTATTGGGGAATTAGTGGTGAAAGTTGTTTGTATTCTAGAGGAGTAGAATGACATACTCAACATGGAAAAATAATCATTTCAGTTAACCAATGAGTAAATGTTTCCAAATGGAGAAGGCAGGCAGCAACATAGAGTGCTGACTGAGGACAGAGGTCTATTTTGCCTACAGGGGTTAAAGAAGACTCTCCCAGAAACTGACATTAGAGCTACCACCTGAGAGAGAGAGAGAGAGAGAGAGAGAGAGAGAGAGAGAGAGAGAGAGAGAGAGAGAGAGAGAGACGCTAAGAAAGGCCGGAGGTGGGGGAGGCGCTAAGAAAGGCCCTGAGGAGGCGGGGTGGGGTGGGGTGGGGGTGGGGAGCTGAGAGGCAGTCTAGTTACATAAGACCTTATAAGTGCTATATTCTTACTCTGATGAAGGATTATAAATCAGGAGCAAAGTGAGTTGACTTCGGCAATGTGATCTGACTTTAGCGCTGTTAGGGATCTGCTTTGTATGATCCCAGTCTGCCCTGTGGAGAATGGACTACATTTCTAGCTCAGAAACGGATACCTGGGAATTGTTGGATAAACAAACTGAATTATTTTATGTTTGATCATTCTACTAAAATAACTGCCTCTCTCTACATGCTCTTGGTTTTTGTGTACTTACAGAGTGTTGAATGGCCTCTTAAATTCCCTCAAGAATTTATTAGGATGGGCCTGACACAACCGAAAGGAATCCTCCTTTATGGCCCCCCTGGATGTGCTAAAACCACCCTGGTGAGGGCCCTGGCCACTAGCTGTCACTGCTCGTTTCTTTCAGTGAGCGGCGCTGATCTCTTTTCGCCCTTTGTTGGAGATTCAGAAAGAATCTTATCTCAGGTTTGTTTACTTTCCTCTGAGTTTTCACGTCAAATTTCACATCAGGCCTCATTTTAAAAATAGTACTGGGGGGCTGGAGTAATAGCACAGCAGGTAGGGTGCTTGCTTTGCACTCAGCCAGCCCGGGTTTGATTCCCAGCATCCCATATGGTCCCCTGAGCACTGCCAGGTGTAATTTCTGAGTGCATGACTAACCCCTGTGCATCATCGGGTGTGACTCAAAAAACAAAATTAATTAATTAAAATTGTACTGGATAGGCTCGAAAAAGAGTTCAGGGGTTAAGGACTTGCCTTATACGTGGCTCATCCCAGTTTGATTCCCAGCACTAAGAATGTTCCTCCTGCACTGCCAGGAGGGACAGAGCCAGGTGTAAACCCTGATTACCACCAGGTATAACCCCCAAACTAGGAAAAAAAAATAAAAGCCAAGCCATATATAGACAGACACACTCATACACATGAATCACACACACACACACAATACACACACACACACACACGAGCTATCATTATTTTTTATTATTATTTTTTAAACCTGGCATTTTAACTTAAAAATATTGTAACATTGGGCCAGCAAGAGAACTCTGCATGCTGAGCATGTGTCTTGCATGTGGGAGGCATAGGTTCACTCCTTAGCATCATGTGAGCACTACTAAGATCAATCCCTGATCCCTGTACCACTGGATGTGACCCTCCCATCTCCCCACCAGTTTTTTTAACATTAAATAGTCTGTGAAAATATTTTAGACCTTACATAATATTCCATTGTTCCTTGTTTTTATTCATTTCCCAATTCTTACCAATCTTCTTGCGTTTTGAGAATTACAAGCAGTAATGCAGAAAACATACATTAACATGAATAATGCATACTATATGGCTTTTTACTATTTTCATTTCCGTCTCATTCTCCCCCAAAAAAGGTATTTCAACAAGCCAGAGCAAATACTCCAGCAATTGTGTTTTTGGATGAAATTGATTCAATCTTGGGATCTCGGTCAGTCAACAAAGCAGATTGTGGTGTTAAAGAGCGTGTTCTTTCTGTTCTCCTGAATGAATTAGATGGTATTGGATTAAAGACTACTGAGAGAAGAGGAAATAGATCAGATCAACTAGGTTAGTACAAGGATCTGGTGAAAAATGAAGAGGTATTTATTGTCCAAAATACACCCAAAACCTAGGTCAACATGCCATACTAGCTTTACCTATGCTAGGTTCATCCCATAAAAGGAATGATGCTGTTTATTTCTTTATATAACTGATAAATCTGAATTAACTAAAAAAGGGGAAGTAGAATTTTATAACAGTTGCCTTAAATATATTTGAATAAATTTTGTTTTCTCTAAGATTTAGAAGTAGGGCTGGAGCGATAGCACAGCAGGTAGGGCGTTCGCCTTACAAGCGGCCAACATGGCCGACCCGAGTTCGATTCCTCCGCCCCTCTCGGAGAGCCCGGCAAGCTACCGAGAGTATTCGATATGCCAGACACAGTAACAACAAAGTCTCCAATGGAGACGTTACTGGGCCCGCTCGAGCAAATCGACGATCAACGGGAGGGCCTTTACCTTTACCTTTACCTTTTATATATGGGAAATACATAATGGGAAAGGAAGCTTATTATTTGTATATTTTGAAGAACTAGTCTTCATCCTTTCTAAAAAGTCTTTTGTGAAACAAAGTTATGCAAAGTTAAACACATTTCTTTCTGATAATCTTTGTAATTGAAAACTGCTTTTTTCTTTGAACAATGGACTTCCTTGATTATAATGAAATTTAAATGATCTTTGGAATCCCCAAAGAGAAGAGCTTTCTAGGTTTTTTCTCCAGAGTTTAATATGCTTAAGATATGCAGCAAACAATTTTTCTTCTATTCTTTTGGTGTTGTTGCTCTCATGTTCTTTTTTTGTTTTGTTTTGTTTTCTTTTGTTTTGGGGCCGCATCCAGCAATGCTCAGTTACTCCTGGCAGTGCTGGGGGACCATGTGGGATGCTCAGAATCTAACCCGGGTTGGTTGCCTGCAAGGCAAGCATCCTACTCTACCCACTGTACTGTTCTCTCCAGCCCTTTTGTTTCCCCATTTTAAAAATTGTTTAGCAGAAGAGTCTTACAGTTCCTTAGTCATTTGAAGGAATCGTAATGTTTCTAATTCTAATTATATTCTCCTAATGCAGGAATCCTCTTTCCGTTAAAATGATTGCAGATACTGGGAACTCTCTGCTCTGAGGGATCATGTCCCAGGGGACATTGGGCTGGAGCACGGCGGTAGGGCATTTGCCTTGCGCGCAGCCAGCCTGGCTGAGCCGGGTTCGATTCCTCCACCCGTCTAGGAGAGCCTGGCAAGCTACCGAGAGTATCTTGCCTGCACAGCAAAGCCTGGCAAGCTACCCATGATGTACTCAATATGCCAAATACAGTAACAACAAGTCTCAAAATGGAGACGTTACTGGACCTGTTCGAGCAAATCGTTGAACAATGGGAGGACAGTGACAGTGACAGTGACATTGCATTATCTTGTATATTTTCCCTTAGAGGCTCACGAAATTTTTCATCGAAATGTCATGGTTGTTGCAGCAACAAATAGACCTGAGATGGTAGATGACGCTTTATTACGACCTGGGAGGTTAGATAAGATCATCTATATTCCACCTCCAGATGAAAAGGTAATCACTGCATTTAAGGGAGTTCTCATTCTCAGTCTTGCTCTTTGTGATTTCATTAACTTGTGATAAACTTAGTCTGAAAATACTACTTAGAATAAGATATTTTGAGACAGAACACAGTACATAGTTTTTAATACTGTATGTTCTTATAATCTGTTTTGTTAGTGACTTAACCTAATTACATTTTATTATAATAGCTAGGTAACAGGAAAAAGCATAGCATATATGAGACTGGCACATTCCAAGCAACCACTAGAGGTCTTAGAATGTGTCTCTTGTAAAATCATTATTTTATAATTAGATGGAATACTAGAGTGTAAAAGAGGTTAAAGGAGTTTTGCCAATTTTCTGGTCAACCTTCTTATTTACAATGAATTCAGATTATATATTATATCCATAGCCGAAGAACCAGTCAATCCTTTGCAAACATTGAGAGCCATGACAAAGAGTAGTGGGAGGTTGAGAATGAACTTTTTCTTGGGTTTTTGTCAAGTTTGGAGGGATAACAGAAAAGTTCAATGATATTTTATTTTTTAATTGTAAATGATACAGTCATATACTTTTATATCAGGTCTGATGGTATGATTTGTATTTAAGTGAGATTTATTTATCTTAGAAGAAAATATATTGAGGATAGACTTTTTAAAAAAATTACTCTAAATTTATCCTGATGTCATTACTTTTACTCTTGTCATATCAGCTACATTGATGAATTAGTTTTCTCCTCAGAAAAAGTGGTTATTTGATTCTTAAATATTAAAGTTATACTTTCTAACTTGAAGTGTATTAATATAATATATTGTCAAATAAAAACTGTTACAAGATTAAAGATTATAAACCTTTCCATTTTGTTCAGGGCCGGCTTTCAATCTTAAAAATCTGTACAAAAAACATACCTCTGGAACCTGATGTGTCCTTAGAACACCTGGCGGCAGAAACCTGCTTTTTCTCTGGGGCCGATCTTGGGAACCTCTGCAAAGAAGTAAGTTCATTTCAAGGACTTGATGGTTCGAAATGTTTTTCCATTTATTCAGATGTTATGCCCATGTTTGGAATTTACTCAAGGACTCATATGGCAGACACCACACCATATTTAAGGCAGAATAGGCCAGTGCCACCCCTTTCCTGACTGCTTTTTAAGTTTCAGAGTGTGCAGAGATGGTGGCACTGTATTTGTAGTTCGGAGTGTGTAGTGAGTCAGGGAGGTTTGCAGGGCTGTGGGAGCATTTAGGAAGCACACAGATACACAACTTGGCAGTTTCAGAAAGGTGCCCCAGAGAGCATGTGTGAAAATTGAAATTGGAAAGATGATTAGGGAGTGAGCAGGCTGTGGGAGGGAAGGTGTGTTTGCATCAGGGGAATAAAATGTGCAGGATTGGAAGGAAAATGACATTACTGAAGAGGTGAGCATGGCCATATAACATTACTCTGTAAGACTCTTCTAGGAATTTAGATTTATGGAAAGGAAATCTTGTTTTTCCTTTCAAGTTTTATTAAATTCAAATTAAGACAAATCTTAAGAATATAGTTCACTGAATTAGCGTATGAAGTGTACACACTTGAACAACCACTGCTCAAGCCAAGAAAGCATTGTAAACATTCCCAAGCTTTCCCTGGGATTTTCCCAGTTTCCCTCCCTTAGAGGCAGGAACTGCCAGCATTGGTGACCAGTTTCACCTAATGTTCTTTGTATAAAGTGGAACCATAGGGAATGCTTTTGTTTTTTTTGTTTTTGTTTTTGTTTTTCGGGGGAGGGGCAGGAGGGCTTTTGGGGTCACACCCGGTGATGCACAGGGGTTACTCCTGGCTCATGCACTCAGGAATTAACTCCTGGCAGTGCTCAGGGAACCATATGGGATGCTGGGAATCGAACCTGGGTCGGTTGCATGGCAAATGCCCTACCCGTTGTGCTATTACTCTAGCCCCATATGGGAATGCTTTGTTGTTTCCTTTTTAAACTCAAGATTATTTGTGAAATTCATTCCTGGTTTTGTGGATAGCACTAGTTTGTTCGTTTCCATCTTTTTTTTTTCTTACAGTATTCTGTTTTTACTCATTTCTTTTAAACATTTGGATTACTCCTTTTTTTTGCTGTTATAAATAATGTTGCTATGAATAATCATGTCTGTTGGTGTGTTGTACGTGTATGACTTCTGTTTATGTTTGTACTACATAGGTCATATACTGTGTTTGATCTGTTCTTTTGATAAGTGCTGTGACCTGTTTTAAAACTGGGAGTACAGTAGGTAGGGCATTTGCCTTGCACATAGCCAGCCTGGGTTTGATCCCTGAAAACCCATATAGTCTCCAGAGCACCACCAGAAGTGATACCTGAAGTCATAGTCAGAGCTAGAAGAAAGCCCTGAGTTATAGCCCCAAACCAAAAAACAAAGTGCTCATTTTATCGGGTTGGAGAGATCATACAGCAGGTAGGGTGCTTGAACATGACTGACCTGGGTTCAATCTCTGTCACCCCATATGGTCCGCAAGCCCACCAGCACTGATCTCTGAACACAGCCAGATGTGGGGCAGAAAACAAAACAAAACAACAGAAAAACTTATTTTGAGGTCAGGAAGATGGTCTCTCGTCTTTTAAAGATAGACACAGGGGTCGGAACTTTGGGGTGAAGCAATAGTACAGTGGGTAGGGCACTTGCCTTCATGGGGCCAACCTGAGTTTGATCCCCACTATCCCATTTGGCTCCCTGAGTCCCGCCAGGAGTGATCCCTGAGCCAAGAATGAGCCCTGACAATCACTGGTGTGGCCCCCAAACCAAAAATTTAAAAATTAAAAAAATAAAAAGATATACAGGGGCTCCTAATGTATATATTATTCTGCAGTTTACAAAAATAACACTTTTTTTTGAGGGGAGAGCTCGAAGGCAGGGGGCCTGGAGGTGTGTTGGGGAGCCTCCAGGGCTACCCTCAGTGGTGCTCAGGACCCATGCAGTTGCTGGGGATCCAGCTCAAGTCCTTGTTCATAGAGGCAGATAACCTGACTCGTGAGGTTTTTGCCCACCCCTGAGGTTTTGTTTCCAGAGTTAAAAGTGTTACCATACATTGTTTTTAAATGTGAAGTGATATAATTATTTCTTCTTTATCTCTGGTAGGCTGCCTTGCTGGCTCTACAAGAAAATGGACTAGAGGCAACTACTGTGAAACAGGGGCACTTTGAAAAATCACTAACAATTGTAAAGCCATCCTTAAAGCACAAGGATTTGACTTCATATGAAAACTTATTTCGGAGGCAAGAATTTTCTACTTTAGAGGAGATTTAAAAATTGCTGTACATATTTTCTCAAGGACTCATTGAAATGTGGAATTTGTGTATATGTATTTTCTGTAAATTAAAAGAAACATTATTATATCTGATAAGCTAAGATTCTTTTTAAGCTATTGAAAGTCTGTAACTCAGAAACAGAGTGCATATGTTGATTTTGTAGTGAAGGGAGTAGTTGATTTTTTTTTAAAAAAATTTTGATGTATACAGATTATTTTCAAGAATAGTACAAAGAACTGTTGTGTACCCAACCTAATTTTATCATTTTGGAGGAGGGAACCGGGCGGCGCGAGCCTTCCTGCGCGCACGGGGCTGGACCGCGGGGCCCGGCGGCAGTGGCGGCGGCGAGGCCGAGAGCGAGGCCCCTCTGACCCCGGGGGACACCGTGGCGCTGCCCCTCCCCTCCAGCCCCGAGTTCCTGTGGCTCTGGTTTGGGCTGGCCAAGGCCGGCCTCCGCGCGCGGCCTTTGTGCCCAGTGCCCTGCGACGCGCCCCCCCTGCTGCACTGTCTCCGCGGCTGCGGCGCGCAGAGGAGGGAATACCCCATGGTGCTCAGGAAACCATGTGATGCCAGAGATCCGAACCTGAGGCTCCCACATGCAGATCATGCATCCCAACCCTTTGTGCCCTCTCTGTGCCTCATTTTCACCAGTATTTGCACTTTGTCATTTTTGCTTTCTCTTTGCACAAAAAACACTTTTAGATTTTGCACAGCATGCCTCCTTATTCCTTTAATATTTTAGTCTGTGCTTCAACAACTGAGGTTTTCTTAGGTAACCACAGCACAGTTTTGAAATGCAGGGAATTTAACAATATTTTTTTATCATTCAGTGAATCTTATCAATTACCCGAACAGTAATTTTCCCATTATTAAGTCCAGTATAGCTAGCATCAGACATTTCATTTTGTTGGTAGCCTTTTACTTTGAAACAGTTTCTCCAACTTTCCCGACCTTGACATTTTTTGAGAGTATAGAACAGTATTTCCAAAAATAGTTGGTCCATGGTTTGTGTTTTGTTCTAATAGATTGAGCATTGGTATCACTAGCAGATCACCACATGGTGCTAAGCTCTTGCAGATCATAGTGAGCTGAGACCAGGGTAACTTCCCTCTGCACGTCATTGGTGATGTAGATTTTAATCACTTGTTTACAGTTTTGGCCAGTTTTTCAACCACTTAATTGCTATTTCACCTTTTGTGATTTTAAGTAATCTGGTAAACACTTTCCTCAGCCTTTCCCTCACGAGGAACCCTACCAGGTGTGAAGCAAAGTGAATGAGATAGTCATGGTGCCCAGGGTCAGCTGAGAGAACACCTTAGATCTTGGAATGAATTTTTTCCAAGCTTCAAAAGAAATGTATGGTAAGAGCTACATGAAATAGGAAGTCATAAATATTCAGCACTTATAAAGGACTATTATTAGTTAAGCCTTATTCTGTGGAAATAGTTAATGGAAAAGTCCTGCTGTTTTCAGGGGTAAAGGGGAAACCCACACCTGGCAGTGTTCAGGGATCACTCATGGCAGAGGAGGAAACCAGCTAGGCCATGTGCAAGGCAAGCAATTACTCTCTATACTGTCTCTGACCCCAAGACCTTTTTTTGTTTGTTTGGGGGCCATACTGGTGGTACTCAGAGATCACTCTGTCAGTGCTCAAGGGACCATATGCAGTGCTGGGGAATTGAACCAGGTTTGGTCATAGGTAAGGAAAGTGCCTAAATTTCTATACTATCTCTCTAGTCCAAAAAAGACCTATTTCATAGGCATAAAATTGAAATAAAATTATCATTAACAAAAGGGCTGATTGCTTCTGCACAATAGGAGAAATACCTAGAAAACTTACTAGGATTCTTTCATTCCTGGTTTTTTTTTTTTTTGATTATTGTTGATTTTATCAGGCAAGATAGCTAGCTGTTAAAAACTTCTACAGGGTGAGATACCGCAATCTGAACCCATTTTTTTTTTTAATTTATTTCTTATTTTGAATACCCATCCCTCCACCAGTGCCCATTTCCCACCACCACGGATCCCAGTATCCTTCCGTCCCCCCATTGCCCCCATCCCACCCTGCCTCTGTGGCAGGGCATTCCCCTCTGTTCTCTCTCTCCTTTTGAGTCTTGTGGTTTGCAAAAGAGTTAAGCCTGATTTTCAGGGAGAAACGTTGGATGATTTGCTTTCCATTGATCACTTTGTGTATCTAAGGAGATGTCACGTGGCCGCATAAGCGGCCGCGCAGTTTGAAAAAATTTTTCTGGTTCCCACATGCCTGAGCTATGCTTGTAGAGACTCATGGTCACAGAGGTTCCATCTGGAGAAGGCGGGATGCAGCACCTACCCCATCTGGGACCTCCCGGTGAGATCGGCTCTGTTTGGGACCTGGAGCTCTGGGAGCTGTGGTGCCCTCCAGCGGTGTTCTTTGTTGCTGTGTGCTGTAAAGATGGCCTGAACCCATTGTTTTTACCTAGAATATATTGTAGGGCCAGAGCGATAGGACAGTGGGTAGGGCACTTGCCTTGCATGAGGTCAACCTAGATTCAGTCCCTGGCATTCCATCTGATCCCCCAAGACTACTAGGAGTGATCCCTAAGTGCAGAGCCAGGAGTAAGTCCTGGGCACCACTGGGTATATCTCCAAAACAGACATTTATTGTGTTCATGTTAGAAACTGACACTTTTGTTAGAAGCTGAGCTTTCAACTAAAATATTTTTTAGTGTAATGACAACTTGTCAACAATTTTGGAAACCCCGTAAAAGGGGTGGGGTGGGGGATGTGTTTCCTCTTTACTGAAATAATAAATCATGAGGCGAGATTGACTGACTTTGTTTTTATGTGATTAGAGTATCATTGAAACTGTGTTCTTAATTTCCCAAGGATTTGTGGAGCAGTCACAGGTGATGCTTGTGAGTGTCCTGAGTGGTCCCTTTGACTTTGAAGGGTGGGAGATGTGCCTGCTACATGCCTTCCCACAGTTCAGTAAGATTAGGCATTAGCCAAATGGGGCTTAACTCATTGCTGTAAATAGACAGACACATAAAGGTACATCACATCTGTAACTATTTGCAGTTGTAATGTGTGAATTGTTAATATTCTATTTTGAGCATTTTCAGGTACATAGAATCACGATCACGACCTCCCTGTTGTTCGTCGATTGCCTCGAGCAGGTGCCAGTAACGTCTTCTTCGTCCTAGCCCTGAGATTTTTTTTTTTTTAAAGTGCCATATTCAAGGCTTTTTCAGGGTTAGGAGAATGAGACCCATCATATGTTATACATAGAATAGTATAACAAATTCCCATATACCTACCATAACTAGGTTGAGTAGTCTTAGAGCCAAAGTGTAGTACAGTGGGTAGGGTGTAGGCTTTGCATGTGTCCAGCCCAGGTTTGATCCCCTTGTATCCCATTAGATACCCTGAGCTCCACCAGGAGTGATCTAGGAGTGATCCCTGAATGCCACTGGGTGTGGCTAGAAAACCCACAAACCCACCCCCCCCCACACACACACACATATATATATATATATATATATATATATATATATATACACACACATACAGAGAGAGAGAGAAGTCTCAAAATAATGAAGAACAGAGATTCCATATTGGTAATTCCACTTCTTGGCATCTACTCCAAGAGCACAAAATCATTAATTCAGAAAGATATTTGTACTCCTGTATGCATTGAAACACTGTTCACAGTATCTAAAATCTGGAAGCAATCCAAATGTTCAACAATGATGAGTGGATAAAGAAATTGTGGCCAGCACACACAGTGGAATACTGTAGGATAACACTGTTTTGTCCTTCCTCAGGTAGCTTAGGTTTATCGGGTCACACCCATCTAAGGATGCTGAACTTGTAAGCAATGTCCTTTCTGTATGGACACAGGAAGACAGTTAATATTATGTTTTGTGACTTGGGAGTTGATTGACTCCAAATAATATTTACTCCTGGGCATCTGCTTTCTTGACTCAGTTACCCTTAGTTCCTAGCACCCCAAAAGCAGGGTCCCAATGAGGGACTGAATGGACCCAGGGCAAGTTGTGAGCTACCCTGGCATCGAAATAGGCCAGGCCAAAGCGCAACTATAAGTTGAGAGCATGATCATAGACAGATGCTGTCATGATTCAAAAGTAAGTAACGAGGAGACTAGGACCCGCTGGGGCTAGGAAGAGTAACCTGGCCTGAGATGTTTATATGATATAATATAATGAGATGTTTATATCTCTTACTGTGCTCACACAGAATGACATTGCTAGAAATATTAGAAGTAGATTTACTACAACTAAGATTACTAGCTAAGGAAAGAACACACCCTTGTTAGAATCCCACCCTTGAGCGGATCTCCTAATAATCTGGAGTAATCTCTTTAGATGAGATTTTATCCTTGAGTTAATCTCCTGGAGGAGTGGTCTTACCTCTCATTGTTGATTTGTCAATATTCAACCCACCTTTGTGTCACCGCCTTACGTGATTGCTATATAAACTAAGACTGTAAGCTCGGAGAGGAGAGTCAGAAGTGAGAGGTCCCGGGCTCCAGAGATCCAGAGTCAGAGCCAGAAGGAGAAAGACTCCAAATTGTTGCCCAGGAGAGAAGGAGGCAGAGGAGAGACAGGAGTGAAGAGGATTGGAATAAACTACTGTTGATATCGACCAGCCTGGCCCTCTTTCTTCTTCTGTCTGCCCTTGGCCAACTGCTGTCCTGATCAGGCCACACACAGCGGCTCAAGAGCACCGAACGCGGGCAGTGAGACAGTGCCATCCAGTGAGCCCGCGAACACACAACCTTCGGCATGCTGAGATTTTACAGAATACCTTTCATCTGTGAAAAGATGAAATCTTGCAATTCACTACAGCTTGGATGGAACTGGCGGGTCGGTATCATGCTGACTGGAATGAGTCTAAGGAAATAGGATAAATAACCAAATATGTGGAACATAAACACAGTAAGGGAATAAACAATAGCATATGTTACAGAACCTGCCTATAGAACTGAGTTTGCTAAGGGGTGAGGAGTATTCTAGAGAGAGTGATGCAGGGAAGTTCACACTGGTGGTGGGTATAGTGCAGTGATACTATATTCCTAAAATACTAACAGTATTTTAAATCATGGTGTTTCAAATTTTTCAATGAATTTTTAAAGGGTTAATTTTCATTTTCTTTCATAACCTTAATGCCATCAATACATACAACAAAATTAACATCGCTTTTAATGTTTTCTCAGACTACTTTGTTAAATTAGCTGCTTTTAATAGCTGGGGTAAGAGGTTAGAATGACTTTTAATTACTAATTTACTATGCCCCACCCCCTTCCCCAGAATATCTCGACCACCATAAAACAGTAATGTGTTTTGATAGAAATTATATAGAAAAAGTAGGGCTGAGTTTAAATTGATGCCAGCACTGCAATTTGTGTTATTTAAGCCACGTGCAAGTGTCTCCCACAGTTGGTATGTGCCCCTATCAATAACATTAAGATCATTAGTAAGCAAAGACCAAACATTTTAATTTGGAGCCATGATACATTACCCGTAAGACTTTTTTCCCCTCTGCCTTTTTGCCTCCATACTCTTCCTATTCCTTTCTTTTATTCTTTTGAGAAAAATAACCCCTTTTTAACAAAACAGCTTTAAAAATCCTACAGAAGGAACAGTTTTTATTTGATCCTATTCAGTACAAACAGGAGAAGTAACGCAGCATATTCTTTGAAGTAACTGATGTGATTTTAACAGCTGACCCTTGTCTTCTAGATGAGAGATTATTTTTATTATCTATTTTAAGGGAAACAAATCTTTGAGATGCATAATTGTAATTTACTGTATGCCACATGCTTTGCAAACATTAAATCCCCCTTGTGTTAGGTTTGTTCCCAGATTTCATATATGTAAACTTTCGAAACAGTTACCTCCAGGTCAATCTGCTAATAGAACGTCCATGCATAGATCTGAAATGGGATTGAAAAATAGTTCTAACGTTTCTGCATTAACTCTTTGCTTGACCTTAAACTTCAGAACTGAGTAACTACTTTGATGTTCTTAATTGAAGCAGCCATGAGCAGATGCAGAAGGGCTCTGAGAGTGGTTCTAATCACACCTCCACCATTTTCATGTTATAAGACTCCAGCATCTCTCAGCCTGACACCCTCCTTATCTTGCAAAAATGTTGAGAAGATTCCTGCAGTCTCATTCAGCCCTTGGTTTAATGAAATTGCTGTGATTGTTTAGTATTTAATATACTTAATACATTGATGAAGTATTGGGAGGGGGAAGCACCAGGTTTGCACACCCGGCGTTGCCCAGCACTTATTCCTTGACTCTACCGTCTAGGGTCACTCTTAGAAATACTCTGTGCTCAAGGATCACACCATATGTGGTACCAGGGATCAAATCCTGATCAGGGCATTCCAAAGGCAAGCGGTCTACCTGCTGTCTCTCTAAACCCTTAATAAATTATTTATGAAGTAACTAATTATTGCAACCATCTTTGTGTTCTGCATGAGGAAAGATTGTTCACTTAGGAGCAAACTCAATTGAAAGCCATCCCTCAGGGTCAGCTTGGAAACCTTTCCAGCTGATCTTTTTCTCCCTGAGATTTTTTAGCGGGAAAACACTCGGAGCAGGTCATTTGAAACTCCATAATTTAAGTGTTGTCTCCATCCGTGTGCGAGCTCACATTTTGCAGTTTTAAAAAGTGATTGATTAATTCTAACTTACCTAGTTGCACGCAGATAACTACTCTACGCAGCTCACCTCTCCCCCTCTCCCCCCCGAACTCTGGGACCCCCATTTTCCTCGACTCCGCAGCACTTTGTCCTTTCTATCCCCTTTTAGACAGGTGGGTTTTCAACAGGCCTTACCCATTAGCGCTCCCTACCCGGGACCCACTTGTTCTCGGGTTTCACCCACTGGGGAACGCCGGGCGGCAGGTAAGCACCGCGGCGAGCGGCAGGGGGCGCCCTGGTGCCGAGCACCAATTGATGGCTCGGACCAGACCCGCACGCGCTCAGCCCGGCCCCCGCGAGCGGCCGCGGTCGCTATAAAAAGCCGCGCGCGCTGAGCCGGGCGTTACCTGGCCCCCAGGTGAGAGTGGCGCAACGGAGTCGGTCCGCTTCTCGCGGGAGACTGGGTTCGGCACTTGGCAGGTGTTTGGGTGGGACAGTCCGTCCGAGCGGCCGGTGTTTTGACCACCTTCTTGGATTTTTCTTTGACTTCAGATTTGGCGTTCTGCACTGAATTCATCATGAACTTTTTCCAAATCCTCACGAAGAAGAAGGAAGTAAGTATGTAAAGCAATTACAAATCTTAGTGGAAAATGTGTTTTTTTTTTTAAGATAAGGGGTGTGGGCTGTTGGGAAACGCTGCAGAAGTAGACCGTGGGTCGTTGATTTCATATGTTTCACATTGAAACGTGAGAATATTCACCCTCAACTGTTCTCCCTTAGATCATTCCCTTGCTGTTGTTTGTTTCTTCTGGGGGTTGCGGAGCTCTGTTCATCGCTGTGTACTCCCTTAAGAAGTCCGATGTGATGTAAGTAGCATCATTTGTAAAATGTCTTTTAGGAAGTGCTGGCTTGATCTTCCCACCCGTCCTTACCCAGCTCCCAGGAGTAAAATGTTAAATTGTGAACTTGAAGTCAGGGCTAGAAAACATACTGGTGTCAGAAGACTATTAAATTAGTTTGTTCCTTGTATGTAAAATCCTTTCGTCCAGTGGCCCTCCTGTACTTCTCCTGCATCAAAGTTTGATATTTCTTTTTCCGCTTCAGTTTCAAAATGTGAAGTTTTGGGGCATATGTCGTCATCAAACTTCAAAATTTCATTGCAATGACAATTTAAATTTCAATGTACTAGAAAGATCTTTCCTATTGAGGTGGGGTTGATAGATCTGGTTTTATACAAATGACCCTAATATTAGCTCCCCATATAAGTAAAATATCATGTATTCTGGCAACAGGGAGAGAAGAGACACTGGAAATTGGTCTTGACAGGGTGAGTGCTGGAAATGGTAGAGTGGTCTGTGTAGGGCCTGCAGCTCAGCACCTACAGAGGTCAAGCCCACCCTCCTACCATCCCAGAAACCAGGCAAAAGTGGTGTTGACTTGCTCTTTGCCTGGTACTTCCACTGTCCTGTATGTGGGAACATTCTCCATGTCTAGCCCCCATCACTGGAGTGTAGACCTTCCACACCTAAGTGCAGAGGGCTTACCAGGGTCCATGATACTGGAGTAAGTGGTGACTCCCTTAAGGAAGCATCCCTCGATTTTAGTTAATAGATGAATGCAAAGCATATTTATGGTTGATACTTAATTTTAATCAGGTGCTTAATCTTGTTTTTTTTCCTTCTCAGCATTGATCGAACAAGAAACCCAGAGCCTTGGGAATATGTGGATCCTAATGTGCCTGCAAAGGTATTATTAAATTGAAAAGTAATTTTTGTGGTGTGGTAACAATTCATTTGTATAGCCGTAGAAAGCTAAACTCTTGAAATTCCGTAGACTGTAAACTACTGATCAGTCAGTGAATTAAAAAACAAACAAACAAAAAACACCATTAAAGCAGCCAGGAGCTAGATCAACTAGAATGTTATGCTTGTACAGACAGAATGCCCTGGTTCAATCCTGGGAACCACTTGGTTCCCTAGCACCTCCATGAGTGTACCCCTGAACCCATCCAACTGGGGTTAAAACAGATAAAATAAAAACAAAAGGTTTTTAGCGATTTTTCAGGGCTGGGAATATAATTAAGCTGCTTGTATTTGTAGGAGCAGAGCTGGGTTTGATCTGCAACACCTCGAAGGTCTTTTAATGAAAAATCAATTTTCATGTGTTTTAAGCTTGTCAGAAATATAGATTTAATACCCTTCACTTTTAAGTTGCCATGTAGCAAAGTTTTGGAGATCCATTCAAATCCTCTGTTATTCACAAGTGTTAGGCAATTTAATATTAGATAATTGGCTTCTCTGAGACTCTATAAAATTGTAACCATAACAGGAATATTCCTCAGAATTAAAAGAGTAAAGATAAAATGGAGGAGGCCAGGGCTGTAACTAAGACATAGCCCTTCCCTTGTAGGTGTGACACCCTACACTGATCCAGCACTGCAAACACACACACCCAGCACTTTAGCCCAGTGCCTGATACTTAGTTAACTTTTATCTTTATTGTAATACATTATCTCATTTATCTCAAGCTAATATTAGGTTAATTGAGATAAAGAACAGGAGCTCCTAGAAACTAGAAACAGGAATTTTTTTTTTTTTTTTTTTTTTTTTTTTTTTTTTTTTTTGCTTTTGGGCCACACCAGGGGTTACTCCAGCTACTACACTCAGGAATCACTCCTTGCAGTGCTCAGGGGACCACAGGGAGTGCCAGGCATTGAACCCAGGTTGGCTGTGTGCAAGGCAAGTGCCCTGCCTGCTGTACTATCTCTTTGGCCCCAGGAATTACATTCTTTTAAAGTTAGCTAATAGTCATTAATATTTTAATAACATTTAAAAGATATTTTTATTCTTAAACTCTTGAAGGTTAAAAAATGGAGGATATTAGAATATATACATTTAGGTCATCATAAAAGCTATTTTTTCCCTTTTGGGGACCTTCCAAGCAGTGCTTAGGATGCTAGGGGGCCACCCTGGTGATACTTAGCCAATCAGGCTGGATGGTTCAGTGTTCAGCCCAACAGTGCCAGGGGCCACTAAGGCCATATGTGTTGGTGCTCTGAGCACTTGATGTCTTGTACACACAAGACCGGCTTGCCTGACCCCTAAGCTATCTTCTCAGACACCCTCCCCCCCAGTTTTTAAAATGAGACTTTGAAAAAGCACAGTTTGATCTAGTGAGGGGATATTAAGGTAAAGGCCCTCCCGTTGTTCATCCATTTGCTCGAGCGGGCCCAGTAACGTCTCCATTGGAGATTTTGTTGTTACTGTGTTTGGCATATCGAATACGTCACGGGTGGCTTGCCAGCCTCTGCTGTGTGGGCAAGATACTCTCGGCAGCTTGCCAGGCTCTCCGAGAGGGGCGGAGGAATCGAACTCGGGTCTGCCATGTTGTCTGTGTGCAAGGCAAATGCCCTACCGCTGTGCTACCGTGGGCATACCCACTCAGGGATATTCCTTGAGGTCCTTGAGGGACCATGTGATGTTGGGGGTCAAACTTGGGGCTCCTGCATGGAAAGCTTGTGCTATAGTACAATGGGATATTTATACAGTCTACATCTCCCAGGTCCTGGGATAGTAGAAAACTCGTGGGGATTTCTGAGTGGGATTCTTTGGTTGTCAAGGACTGACCACAATTCTGCCCCTTTTCTTTTTTGTACCTTTGCTGAGTCATTTCAATGAGGAAATTTAAGAACCCACTATGTGTCATATACACTCATTGTGATATACACTCATTGATACTTTTTTTTTTTTATTGAATCACTGTGGGAAAGGTTACAAAGCTTTCAGGTTTAGGTCTCAGTCATGCAAATATCAAACACATTTCCCTTTACCAATACTTATTTTTTACCATGAAGAACCCCAATAAAACCCCGCCACCCCACCCCTCCCCATCCCTGTGAGGCAGATGAATTCTAGTTAACACTCTATCTGCTTTGATTAGATTCATTGTTTCAATAAAAGATTCACCACTATTATTTAGAGTTTACCCCTCCCAAATCAGACATGCTGAAAAAGCATTGTGAAGTGATTTGCTTTCTACAGCTGGGTTCAAGAATTAAATGTTGGTTTTGGATTTCTGTTATTTTACCTATTGACCCTGGAAATATTTCTACTGAAAGTCAGATAGTTAAGAAATTGGTTTCTGTGTTCTGGAGTCGTGGCTGTGCTGGAGAGCCGCTCATGGGGGGCAACTGGTGGCCTCGGTAGGGCGTGAAAGGCGGACCAAAACGCCCCCCTTCCCATGAGGTTTTAGTCGCCCTCACACTCCCGGCTCATACCTGCTGTCCACAAGGCTCCCATGTGGCCGCCATCTTTCTTTCCAGAGAGGAGAGGGCAAATGGGGCAACACCCTTTCCCCTCCGGCCGACTTGATGGCCTGGATTAACGCATAGTCCGTTCACTTTTCTGATCCAAGCTGCCGGGTTCTGCATTAAGTCCTTGTGCTTCTGGGGCCGTGGCTGTGCTGGAGAGCCGCTCGCGGGGGGCGACTGGTGACCTCGGTAGGGCGTGAAGGATGGACCGGAACGCCCCCCGACCCATGAGGTTTTAGTCACCCCCACACCCCCGGCTCATACCTGCTGTCCACAAGGCTCCCATGTGGCCGCCAGATAGATACTTTTTGAACTGAATTTTAAGGGACTGGAGAGAGAGCATTGGAGTTTAGACTCTTGCCTTGCATTTGGCCATGCCTGGTGGTATTCTCAACACCACATATGGACCTTGGAGCACCACCAAAAGAGAACACTAAGCACAGAGTCAGGAGTAGTTTTGAGTACCCCTAGATGTGGTCCTAAAAAACAAAACACACATACACATACCCCAAAAAAACCCATGAGAAGTTCACTTTAGAACCTGATAATCAAAAGGTTCTAGATTATTGATAATTGGTTGATAATTGCTTCTTGATCACTACGATCGCGACCATCCTGTTTGTTACTCGTCGATTGCCTCGAGCACGCCCCAGTAACGTCTCCTTTGTCCTAGCCCTGAGATTTTTAAAAAAGTGCCAATCAACCCGTGGCGTACCCAATATGCCAAATACCAGTAACAATGATGGGTCTCATTCTCCTAACTCTGAAAGAGCCTTGAATATGGCTTCTTGATACTTAATATATGGGGGCAGATATATGTGGCTTTTTTCTCTGATTCTGTAACACTCAAGAATCTGGTGGCTTTTTGGAAGGAAATAGTGATATAAGCCATCTTGATTACTGTTTTGGGTATGCTGTAGAGATGGAAATAGACGATACTTTTTCTAAATGAAAGTGTGGCACATCCCATAGAGGGTGGGAGGATAAAGGACAAAGAGAACCTAACACCCCCCCCAAAAAAATTAATAATACTTATTTTCCTTTTTTTTTTTAAAGCTCCTAACAATTAACCAAGAGTGGAAGCCCATTGAAGAGTTGCAGAAGGTCCGAAGGGCAACCCGATGAGCAGCCCTTTCCTCCTCCTCCCCAAGAGCACTCTCTAAATCCAGGGAAACGCTTCAGCACAGACTCCAGTATGGAGACCAGTGTATGGAAATGCTTCTGCTACAGTTTTAGGGCTAGACTATGTGTTCAAACTCACATAAGTAAAAGAAAGAAAAGACAGTGCAACAGTAACAGTCTAAAAATAAGCATGTTTCTTATATATTGAAATTTAAGTTTACGATGCTTGAATATTTCCCTCAAAAGTATAAATATCTGTAAATTAAACAGCTGTCTATGATTAAGTACCTTTTATGTAAGCTTGCCCTTTTTTACCCCCTTCTTTTTGTCTTTTGGTTTTTGGGCCACACCTGGCAAGTGCTCAGGACTTACTCCTTGTTTTGCATCAGAGATCACTCCTTGTAGGTTCAGGGGAACATATGGGTTGCTGGGTATTGAACTTGAGTCTCCACATGCAAGGCAAATACCCTACCCCACTGTACTATTGTTGTGGCCCCTATGTGAACTTGTTTTAAAAATAGTTTTTGGGGCTGGAGCGATAGTCTAGCCGGCCAGGTGTTTTCCTTGCACACAGCTGACCTGGGTTTGATCCCTGAGCATCGCCAGGAGTAATTCCTGAGTGCAGAGCCAGGAGTAACTCTTGAGCATTACCAGGAATGGCCCAAAAGTTTAAAAAAAATTTTTTTTACTTCCCTCTGTTGATGTACTGACCAGGATTTGCCCTGCTGACTGGTGCTCACACATGTGGCTTGGTGCTTTCAGACTCACAAATCAGGTTGCAGTGCACTCATTCTTGGCCGCAGTGCTTGCTGGGGTTACTCTGTTGTGGTGTTTAATCAAGTGTTTGAGGGAGTCCACACTTTTAGGTATGGTGTGCACACACATGTTGCCAAGAAGAGTATGATGCTTACATATCATTTTAGCCATGCTGTGTTCTAGAGGTCATACACGCCTGACAGCTGTGTGTGCAGAAATTACTTGAGTTCCAGGGATGGCAGTCAGCTGTGTGACATCCAGACATGACCGCCTTCAGCATAGGCAGGTGGCCCGGGGGATTGGCCATTTGACCTCATGTTTGCAAGGTTTATTCACTCTCAAGCTTCCTTCAAAATCAGATACAGATTAAATGCAGGTCAAGTCTATAATAGAGGAATACACTTTTCAAAATACAGAGCTTCATCTTTTAAATAATATCCGATGCAAATATCTGTGTAAACTTTTCTTTCAAGCCCATTCACTCACCAGCAATTTATTGTGCAGCTACTGTTGGTAATTTAGGCACTGTTCTTGTGCAAATGAGATAAAACAATGAACAAAACCAAAGTTGGCAGGGAAATAAAAGATAGTATAATGAAGAGACTCTAGTAGAGATATAGGCTATGAGACTAGTATGAGGTTGGGTCTTGGAGAAAGTTCTGGAATTATGCAGCAAATTGAAACAGGACCCCCCGACATTGCTCCTGGGATGCTCAGGTTGACTGACAGTGGTACCCAGCAGGACTGGGAGGGAAGGAGGAGGGATCATTAGGCACCTGTGAGCTAGTGTTTGCTTATTATTTGGGAGACCAGTTTATTGAGTCAACCACCCATTCTCATTTTAATTGTTTCAGGTGTTTCTTGCAGTGGCACTATTGACTTTATATGAACAGGCATATTATTTAGTTGGAAGAGTTTTTTGTTCTTTTGCAACCACACCTAGTAGTTTTCAGGGCTTACTTCTTGCTCTGTGCTCAGGGATCACTCCTGGTGGGCTTGGGGTATCATATGGGGTGTCAGGTCTGCCACGTGCAAGGCAAGATCCCCACTCATTGTACTCTCTCCATTCGCCAGAAGAGTTTTGTTTATTATATATACCCATGGAGCCATTCTGCAAAATAATCCTTTATTTACCTCCAGAAAATTCTTGTGACATTGTTTACTTTCTAAATTTAAAATGTAACAAATTGAACCTTTTAACTGTGATTTCTATAATACTGAATTATATCCAACACAAATGAAATCTGCTGTACACTCTCACCTTAGAAAATGGCAGAAGTTGCCATAATCCCCTCCATTTCCTGCTCTCCCCTCCCTCCCCTCCTCTCCAGCAATATGGTGATGGTGACATGGCAAAGCCTCCTCTTGGGCCAGGCTGTTGCCCAGCTAGGCAGGAGCAGATTTTCTTTCTTTCTTTCTTTCTTTCTTTCTTTCTTTCTTTCTTTCTTTCTTTGATTTTCTTTCTTTCTCTCTCTTTCATCCTTTCTTTCTTTCCTTTCTTTCTTTCTTTCTTTCTTTGATTTTCTTTCTTTCTCTCTCTTTCATCCTTTCTTTTCTTTCTTTCTTTCTTTCTTTCTTTCTTTCTTTCTTTCTTTTGTAGGAGTACTGCTATTTATTCAGCCACTGAATAGCTGATTGAATTGGGCATGAACTCCACTAGATTTCTTTAAATTCACAGTGGGGTTACTGCTCTCTCACCCCAGCATCTGCTTATGGGGCTGTCATGCTGCCCAGAAAATGGGGCAACACTCCATGTCCCCAAACCAAATTCTCCAGACATCTGCCTGATTCTTTCTTCAGTGACTTGTGATTTTCCCTCTGACTCAGAACCTCTCAGCAGGCTGGGGGTAGGGGACTCTGAATTTGAGCTTTCTGCTCCGAGTTGGCCAGAGAATATGTGGCAAGGCTGATGCTGCAGATCCAGGCCCACACAGAGCACCTCAGGGCTCTGCTGCTTACAACACTGGGTGATTGGTGGGGATTCTGCATTCAGTCCTGTCCTGTCCTGAGCCATCCTGGAAATTTTGTTGGGAGAAGACTGTGAGGCCAGGCCTAGAGGACTTCTAGATGGCACTGACAACCCCATCAAATCTCTGCACCCTTCCCTGAGGAACAGAGGGTTTACCTAGTGGGTTGATGCATGTCTGCTTATAAACATCTTCATTTTTTTAAAAATATTTATTAGTGAAACACCATGAGGTACAGTTGTAGACTTACAAATTTTTGTGCTTGGGTTTCAGTTATACATCTCCATTTCTTACTGAGCACCCATGTCAGGGCAAATGGCCGTGGTTTTCTGGCCACACTGGAAACCCACCTGGCCGTTCATTCACCTTCACAGTGTCCTGGGCACATGTCCAAACCTTCCAGAGTCTTTCTTTGTGATGAGGGATTCCTCTCAGGACTGAAATTATGGGATAAGTTAGTACATGGAAATGTTTTCACTGAGTATCTCCTTCCTGGATTACCTGTTATTTCCTCATGAGACTATGACAAACAGACCAAGAACCCAAGGCTCTTTCCCTTGTCAGTGCCCCTGGGGTACACAGAAAGCCCTGATTTAGGTGCAGGTTGGGAAAAGCCCTACTATGAAAGAATGTGGGTGCTTTCTCCACCAGGAACATTCACCTGCGTCTCTTTCAGCCTGAGATTTCTAATGCTTTTCTTTCACTCTAGGACAGATCTCAGAGATTTGCCCGCATCTGATCAACCTGAGATGTGTAACTCCTTTCTTTAACTGTAGGGCAGATTCTTTATCTTGGAGATTTCAACCACAACTCAACCTGAGTTGTATAATCTTGGATTTTTCCCCCTCTAGTTTGGGTTTTGCTTTGCGTGCGATAGCTTGCCGGGCTCTCCGAGAGGGGTGCAGAGGCCGACCTGGGTTCGATTCCTTCACCCCTCTCCGGGAGCCCAGCAGGCTACCGAGAGTATCCCGCCCGCACGACAAAGTCTGGCAAGCTACCTGTGATGTATTCCTATGCCAAAAACGGTAACAACAAGTCTCACAATGGAGATGTTCCTGGTGCCCGCTCGAGCAAATGGATGAACAACAGGAGGACAGTGCTACAGTGCTACAACGGGGGCCACACTGGCTGTGCTCAGGGTTTACTTCTGGCTCTGTGCTCAGGCGTCTACAACCCAAGAACCACTCCACAGATCACCTCAGTGCTGCTTCAGGAGGGCAGGAAGAAGGCCCAGTCTGTGTGGGTGTGCCCCAGGTCCTGGAGAGTTGACACCCCTTGTCCCCCAGGCACACCTGAACAACTGCCCTGCTCTGGGGCAGATCAGTTTCTAGAGAACCTACTTTGCATAAGCAAAGACAGAAAAGCTGGAGAGATTTGTGACTTTTCTCCAGCTCAGCTGGAACCAGGGAAATGTGCAAGCAACCAACATACACCCAAACTCTGGCTTAGTAAACCTGGGGACATGGACCTCAATTGAATAATAGGAGATGGAGAGGCACAGGCCTCTTTCTCGAAGATGCTTTTGCTGAGGCCCTCTGGACTGACGCATACAGTCTTCCCTTACCTCTCACAGCTGCCCTTCCAAGTGTAACTGGAAAATTCACTTCTCCCAAGGAACTATCTTCTACTCCCCACTTACCAGTTCTGCCCTGTGGAGGTGTTCTACAACCCAAAAACCCTTAAAAAGCATATTGGGCTGGAGGGATGGCTTAAGGGGCAGAGCACATGTCCAGCATGTACAAGACATGGAGTTTGATCCCTGGGCTCACACAGAGCCCTGAGCAGCAACAGATCTATGGACCTGGTGGTCCCTGAATACCAGCACTATGAAAACAAACCAACAAAGTTTCCCCAGAACAGTCATGGCCTGAGTCTCTGTAAAAGGATTTGCCTCTGGGTTTAATCACAAAGAAAATGCACAGGAGCGCCTACTCTGGCCCTCTATCATATAGGCTTATGACACAAGGTCTATGCCCTTAAAAATAAGTAGGGACCCAAGTATAGATAGTATGTTTGCCTTACATGTGGCCAACAAGAGCTCAATCCCTAGCATCCCATATGATCCACCGGGTACCACCTAACTCCCAGATCATCACTGGGTGTGGCCCCAACCTCCCACCCCCAAAAAATGTATAGGCTGGGGGTACTGTCTTTAATATTTGGGGGTCACACCTAGGTCAGGGATTACTCCTGGCTCTGTGTTCAAGGATCACTACTGGCGGGTCTCAGAGGGGCCATATGAGGTATCAGGGATTGAGCCCAAGTTAGTCACAGGTAAGGCAAGTGCCCTACCCTCTATACTATCTCTCCTGGCAGCCCTGTCTCATCTGGCTATTCTCCCTTACATGTAAATGTAAATGAAGCTGTTCACCATGGTTTGTGGTTCAGAGGCCAGGGTGCCCACTCTAGCCCCACAGATGACCAGATGGGGTCACCCCAAGTTTTGGCCATACACAGTTGGAAAACTTAGGGTGCCAGAGTCTGGCATTTCCATCACTGGGGCAACTCTGGAAGCCTCCATGTGGTACAGGAAGCCCCAGAATACCCCACACATGTAAGCCACCCTGCCACCCTGCCCACCCTCAGGCTCCCAGAGATCACCATCTGCTGTGCATACTTGACCCTGAGTCACAGCAGGGCTTGAGAAGGAATCTCACTGTCACCTGAGCCGAAGAATATGTAGGGCCCAGTGGCTGCCAAGGGCAACAGTCAGAGGGTAGAGGCAGGGGCCAGAGAGATAGTCCAGTGGGCAGGGCACTTGTCTTGCACATGACCAATGTAGGTTCAATCCCTAGCAATGCATATGTTCCCTGAGCTCCACCAAAAGTGATCCCTTATCACAGAGCCTGATTACAGCAGTGTTTCCCCCAAATCCAGCCCCTCCACCTTCCCGACCAAATAAACACCAAAGGCCACATTAGGTGGGGGCAGGAGCCATTCCCAAGCTCTGTGGCACCACCTCACACAGTCACTGGCAGGATCTGCCTACACATGTTATTCTCCCATCCCTCCTACCTCTAGCCCTGCCAGGGCCCCCATGTCACCTGGTTCCATGATGATCCACAGATGAAGGCCAGGTGTCTGCCTTTCTGGAGAAACTCCTACTCCTCTCATGGGAGCCTGGAATTCCCCAGTGGTGTGTGGCAACACACCAGACCCACTGGTTGCACCTACGGGACTTTTCAGGAGGATATTGCATCCTCCAGGGACAGGAGAGCTGTTGACTCCACACACAGGACCCAGATGGATGTCCAGGCGTGTCCGCAGCAGGCACCTCTCACCTCACACACTGGACCCACCATTGAGAATAGGGGTCTTGGCTGCACCCCAGACCTGTCTCATTCTCTGGGGGATGTGGTAGTGGGCATCTGTGCCTTTGCAAGCTCTCCAGTGGCTGCAGCATGCAGATGAGGCCCAGGGCCACATGTGAAGAGAAAGTCCTTGTTCAGAGCTTCCCTTTTGGTAGCGTGGGGGTCTAGAGGCTGCCTGGTTCAAATCCTGCCTCCTCTCCTTCTTCATGTTGTTGACTGGGAAGAGTCTCTGCTTCAAGCCTCCTGGCCTCCCTGTCAGGCGAGAAGGACAGCAAATCCCCAAGCAAATCCCCCATGTGTGTGGCTGGACTGTGCCTGAAGTACATCTGTTCCCAAGCAACACACCACACACCTCTGTGACAGCCCACGGCTGAGCACATGCTGTGATGCAGGAGGTGTGGGGGATTCCTGGGATCAGGGGGACCCCCATCCCCAATGGATAAAGACTTGCTTCCTGGTTTAGCTCTGACTGAACTCGTGGTTCTTGCATTGGTTCTGATTGGATCTACTGTAGGACTATTACCTGCTCAGGGACACGTATTCCCAAGGGATGCTGTCAGGAGCTCTGAGACCAGCAGGGAGGCTGGAGGCGCCTCTCAGCACCTTACTCTGAGGCGAGGAGGAAGTCATGTGGGAAGCAGCTGTCAGCTCTGGGGCTTCCTCCTCAGGAGGACCAGGCCTGCTTGGGGGCTGTTTCCCTCTCTCAGGGCTGGGGCACCCTTCCCTTGCCGGAGCCCCCACACACCCGCAGGCAGGCCATGCTATCCCTTCTGCGTCCATCCTGAGAGGCTTGTGAGGGGGCTCAGCTTGGCTCCCAGTTCTTTCTGGGTCAGAGATTAGAGGGGCACTGGGAGAGCGGGACAGGGACTGGGGATGGGGGTGACTGCCATCTCCCGTTTCATTTGTGGGCAGTCGCACTTTCGGTTCAGACTAGCTGGGGCAGCCCGGCCAGGCCCCTCTGCTCCACTCAGTCGCAGCACCCTCTCAGCTGCCTCAGCTGCCTATCTCCTTGGTCTCCCTCAGACTCCTCACTCCCACCCCCTCAGCTCCCTCCCCTGTGGGGGTGTTCCAGAGGATCTGTGAGGCTCCTGGAAGTCATCTCCCTCATCTGGGACTCTTAGACCTCAGCTCCTTCAGTTGTGAGGACACCCCTAGGGAACTGAGGGTGCTGGCTCAGGGCAGCGGCCTGGAGCTCTGGGACTCGTTTCTTCTCCCCCTGTGAGGACACCCAAACAGTAAAGGGCTCTTTTTTAATTTTTTATTTTATTGAATTTCAATGAGACACCATTACTAAGCTTTCATGTTTGAGTTTCAGTCATACAATGATCAAGCACCCATCCCTCCACCAGTGCGCATTTTTCAAAACCAATGTCCCCAGTATCCTTCCCGCCCTCACCCCACCTCTGCCTCTATGGCCGACAATTTCCTTTCTCTCTGTTCTTGGACATTATGGTCTACAATACAGATACTGAGAGGCCATCATGTTTGATCCTTTATCTACTTTCAGCACACATCTCCCAGCCCCAGCAATCCCTCCAACCATCATTGATTTAGTAATCCTTCTCTATCCCAGCTGCCTTCTCTCCCAGCTCATGTGGCAGTCTTCCAGCCCTGGAACAATCTTCCTGGCCCTTGTCTACTGTTAATAAAGGACTCATTCTTGAGGGCAGGAGAGTTTTGGGGGGTGGGTGGCCAGGCTCTGCTTGCACCTGAGGTTCATTGCTCCCATCCCTTTTTTCCTAGTAATGTGTAGGGGAAGTGGAGGGAGGGCTGGATTAGGGAAGTGGGAGACAGAGAGAGCCAGAGGGGTTTCTAGGCCAAGTAGAATTACCTGGAAACCCCAGCATAGTTCCTGTCTTGCTCCCTACCCAGATGCTTTTGAAGGAGGGAGATCAGGGCAGGGCTGGGAGGGAAGGGTCACCAGTTGAACTAAATTAATCTCAGGGAAGCAGAGGAGAGCGCAACATTCCTGGGGTGTGTGTGTGGTGGGGGAGTCCCTAGTTGCTGGGAGTTGAGCTCCCAGTATGCCCCCCATACCTCTGAGAGGGAATCATCACTTCCTCCCAAATTGCCCTTGGGTTCACAGGCTCCCCTGACTCAAGGAAGATTGATTAGCTCTTTCTTATTCTGTTGGCTGGGCATGAATCATGACATCAATTTGGGAGTTTTATGAGACATTATTGGGCCCGCTCGAGCAAATCGATGAACAACGGGAGGACAATGCTACAGTGCTACAGTTTTGTTTTGGGGTCACGCCTGGTGGCACTCAGGGCATCATTGATCCTGGGCCTGCAAGACAAGCACCTCACCTGACCTGACCACCATTCTGTGGCTTGGGCCCCCATTTCATTTTTTTTAAAGCAAACGCTCACAGGAATTGAAGGGATGGAGCAGGAAGTGACCAGCTCCCAGCTTCCATGGCAGTTGGAGCTGGACCTATAGAACTCGACCTTCTCCAGGGCTGCATGACCCCATAGACTCATCCAGAAGGTTCTAGAGAGATCTGGAAGGAGGTTCTTTGAAGACTCGAAGGCTTGAGAGATGTGGCTGAGTAAAGCAGATAAATAGCCCAGACATGACAGAAGGCAACTGCAAGGCTTTGATACGACAAATAGATGTTGGGGTGAGTTAATATTTGGGACCCCTGATGGACCCGAGTCCCAGGAAAAGAATCAGTGGGCATTGTGGTTGCTGCTGCAGTACCCAGAACAAAGCCAGCACATAACATGCTCAATTAAATTGGAATTAGGAAAACAAGTATCTGAAAGTTAATCCTTTCCACCTGGGTTCAAGCAGAGCCATGTAAGGTTTAGATGTTACCCTTATGCCAGTGGGGAGCCCTGAGAAAGGATCATTTAGCACTGTACTCCAGGAAGCTCTTTCTGGCTTTGGAGAATAGTTTAGGGCTGAGGGGCCAGAGGGATAGGATAGTACAGCGGTTAGGGTGCTTGCCTTGCATGTGCCTGACCTAGGTTCATCCTTGGCATTCCATATAGTTTCCCAAGTCCTACCAGGAATGATCCCTGCGTGCAGAGCCAGGAGTACGCCCTGAGCACAGTCAGCAATGGTCCAAAAACAAAAAACAGAACAAGAATAGCTGGAGGGCGACAACCCAGGTGCAGAGGGTGGGGACAAGCACACTTCAGGAGATGTGCTCTAGGGTTCAGAGATAATGCAGATGGTTGGGTGCAGAACTTGCATTTAAGAACTGCGGGGAAATACCCACAAACACAAGGCTGGGGATAGTCCCAGAATTCTGCCAAGTGCGGCCCCCAAACCAAGATAATAATGTTAATAAAATAACAATAATAATAATGGGGCTAAAGAGGTAGTACAGCAGGTGAGGCACTTGCTTTGCATGCAGCTCACATGAGTTTGATCACTGGCATCCCATATGGTCCCCTGAGCCCTGCCGGGGATGACCCCTGAGTACTGCTGGGTGTGGCCCCGAAACAAGAGATATTTCTAAGGGACACAGGGAAGGAGGGTGAGGGTCTAGGAGGGTGTCCACGCCTTGAGCTTTGGCAGGTTGACCAAAGAGGTCCCCAAATGTTCTTAGGAATGGATGTGCTCCCCTCTGTCATTCTCCAGGGACTACTACAGTCTCACTGCTAGACTCTCCCCATGTAGGTCCTGAGGTCAGGTCCAACTCACCTTTGTTTTGTTTTATTTTGTTTTGTTGCTTTTTTGGGTCACACCTAGCAATGCTCAGGGGTTAAGTCCTGGCTCTGCACTCAGGAATTACTCCTGCAGGTACTCGGGGGACACCGTATGGGATGCCAGGAATTGAACCCAGGTCGGCCACATGCAAAGCAAATGCCCTACCACTGTACTCTCACTCCGCCCCTCCACAGCTCACTTTTGTATCTGGGGTCTTGGCACCATGCCTGATATACAGTGACCTCAGAAAGGCTCATTATTAATGGATGAGATTCTGATTAGGAGTTGGAGATACATCTTTATTTGGGAGGGTTTGGGGGCCACACCTGGCATTACACAGGGTCCTTCCAGTGAGGATGAGGGATCATAAAGAGCTGGGGAGTGGAACCCAAGGCTCCTGCATGCAGAGCTTCAGCTGCACCCCCCCAATTTATTTTCGAAAGAGTGGGAAATTATTCATTAGATGAAACGTCACTGGTTGCTTTCAAAACATAGGGCACAGGAAGAACAAGCCATTTAATTGGGAAAGCAAGGCAGAGGCTTGGGAGACAGATTGGACAGGAAAAGGACTGAGGGGGTGAGATACAGGGGCTTCCCTGAGCTGTGAGGTGGCTGAATAAGGAGGCGGGTTGTTTGGGGGCATCTGGATTTGGCGGGTGCTCTGCAGCCTGTCCTTGAGAGGGAGCCTGCAGGAGCAGCAGGTGCGCAGAACCAGGTGATCCATTTGGGACCCTGGGGGGACAGCCAGCTTGAGATAGAAACTGGGATATCTTTGTGGTAGAAGGTTCTGGAAGCCCTCCGTGTGCGTGAGAAGAGGCACAGCTGTGGAGAGAAGGACTGGGATGCTCCCGAGAAAAGATTTTGCTGGGAGGGGCAGAGAAGTGAGTCAGACAGGAAGCACTGAGACATGCTGGAATCTGCCTGACTTTCTTCTGATGGAGGAATAACTCGGGCAGGGGAAACAGGCAGGGGAAAACAAGGGAAAGATTGTTTTTCTGTCCTTAGAATAAGGATGACTGGAATGTGGCACACCAGGCCTGATAACCTGCAAAAGGGAGAACTAGGAGAGCTAGTTTAAATCTCCTGCCTGACTCAGTTGAACATTCTGCAGGCCTCAGATTAACAGTGAGGTGTAAAAAAAAAAAAAAAAAAAAAAAAAGAAGCCCAGGCCTTAAAAAGTATTGGGGGGAGGGAGGTGGGAGCTGGAGTGATAGCACAGCGAGTAGGGTTTTTGCCTTGCATGCAGCAGACCCTGGTTTGATTCCCAGCATCCCATTTGGCCCCCGAGCACCACCGGGAGTAATTCCTGCAATCCGCAACCAAGCCTGGCGCTTCCCCCCCACCAACACCCCCTCTTGAGAAACAGATTTCCTGCTTCTTTCTGTCCTTCCTTCTTGGGTCTCCTCTGTGCTCCCCTCACCAGAGACAAGACCCTGCCCCATACAGCACTGTCGCCCCCTCCTGCGCTGTCCACTCTGGAGGGAGCCGGCACCAGCCTCCTGCGGCTTTCCTGAAAGTGCAGGCAACTTGGGGTTCAGCCTGCGCCTGGCCCTGCCAGCTCCCCTCCTTCCTGTGGTTTCCTCTCAATGTCTTTGCTGCTGCCTTTTACCCTCAAGTCAGCCGCTCATTCCCAGGAATCCCCTTCGTTATGCACCCCTCCCCCATTTTCAGAAGGCCCCACCCACCCAGTGAACCAGGGGCTCTCCCCTGATCTCCCCTTTTCTTTCTGGGCTTCCTGCCTCCCTTCCCTCTCATCCAGAGGGGTGGCTGAGACAAAGGTCCAGGCACAGATGTAACAGTGGGTTCTGGAGAATAAAGGCCCTGGTTGTGGATTTCTGGGGTGTCATGGCCCTCACCTCACAAGGCCAGAGATGGCCAGATCGGACAGTGATGCTCTCAAGACACAGCATCATGTCCTGCTCTTTCTCGCAGGTCTTTGTGATCACAAACGTGGGGAAAATTGTTAGGGAGCAGAGAGTGGACTAATTGTTGCTTTTAAGAACTATGTAACTTGTTTTTCTGTGATTATTTTGAAGTAGTTTATCTTAGAGAAATATGAGGGGAGAGAGAGGGAGAAAGATATGTTCGTGAGAGAACACGGGAACCGAAGAGAGTGCAGGAGGTAAGGCAGTTGTCTTGCACATGACTGGCCCGGGTTTGATCCCCAGCATCACCATGAGTGACCCCTGAGCACAGAGCCAGGAGTCAGTCCTGAGCCCAGCTGGGTATAGTTAATCACACCCTTACCTCTCCTTCCCACATAAAAAAGAGAACACAGGCTCCTCCAGATGGGAAAAAAAGCTAAGAGCGAGTAGCTCCAGCCCAAGATGCAGGAGGAACTCCAGGACAGAGAATAATTCTTGTGATGTATTATAATTTAATTTTTTTTAAAAAAACAACTATTCAATAACTGTTTTTACAAAATTGCTGACAATTTAACAATTAGCCCTTCCAAGCAGTTACAACTGACTCTAGTGAACCACAGAGTTTCACCTGCATAAGGAAGGAAAAAGAGGAGACTCCAAACTCTAAGGGGTCCCACAATTCCACACAGAACACCCCTGGTTCTGCCTGTCTATGGGTACAGGCGATCTGGGGGTAGTGGCTGGAAGTGCACCTCACCACCTGCTTCTGTCATCAGCCCACAGGTGCTGGCCTTGGACTCTGGGGGTTACCTCTGTGGCTCGCCAGGTCCCTGCCTGGACCCCAACCCAGTCAGGAAACGGAGCAACTTCCTTCACCTGTGAGAAACCCTGAGCATGTCAGAATTTCCTGATTGCTCAGAAGGCCAGTTTGCCCAGTCATCCTGAAACAGAAGTCAGGTGAACCAGAGAGGTCAAAACCTTTTAAAACTCTTTTCAATTTTAATTTTAATTTTTTTATTGAATCACAGTGAAATACAGTTATAAAGTTCATGATTGAGTTTCAGTCGTATAATGTTCCAACACTGTCCCTTCACCAGTATACATTTCCCACCACCAATGTCCCTAGTTTCCCTCCCACCCCCCACCACAGCACCTCAGCCCCACCCTCCACCTCTATCCAAAGCCTATTCTGAATCTCTATTTCAGCTGGGTGAAGTTCAGGGTAAAACATCTGAGTTAATTCAGTGTGTTCTAAACGTGACTGTTGAACACACGTCATCTTAGGAAATGAGGCCTCAGGAAATGAACCAAACTTTTGCCCTGAGGTTCCTGTGTTCTTGCCATGACCATTGTGATGGCTGGAGAAAAGGGGTCAAATTCTCTCCAAATCCTAGTTAAGCTTTGAGACCTGGTGTGAGGCTTTCCTTCAGCCTCAGGTGGGGTTCCTTTGCTCATGGTCCCGGCCACTCACACCCTCACTCAGTGTCAGGCCCTCCCAGCTCTTCCAGAGGAGCTGCCCCTCCAAAGACTTCTCCTTCAGGTTCTTCCTGAAGGTGACTGTGGTGTGGTGACTTCTAGGCCCAGAAACGTTTTATCATTCATTCCTTCAATGCTGAGAAAAATGAGGAGAGAGAGAGAAAGATAAAGGGAGAGAGAGAGAGAGAGAGAGAGAGAGAGAGAGAGAGAGAGAGTTACAGAGAGTTGAGGAAGCATACATTGGGGCTGGTAGGGACACGCTGCTTGTTACAGAGATGTGAAGAGGTGTCCAGTTCAGAGGTGTTCTGTCCACATACCATGGCCATCACAGTCTGGCTTCCTGAGAGGCATCTAAGTTTACCATGTCTACTGAAGCAGCCATGATGTATAACTAATGGAAACAGAACTGAAAAAACGAGAAAACAACGAGAGAAAGAAGACAAATGTGTGTGTAGCTCCCGGGATAAATCCCTATCCTGTCCCCCTTCAGGTTCTGAAACAGTGCCCAAGTGGCATAAGTGGTGGTGACTCTTTCCACACGTCCCCACAGGTGGCTCCTGGAGGTAGGTCATTTTCCCCACTCAGCGAGGGCAGCAACCACATCTGTATTCCCTGCTTTGAAGTAAGTAAAAGCCTTTTTATTCTTTTTTTTCTGAGAAATAAAAATTAATGAATTACACCAAGACAAATAGTCCTTACTGCATTCCATGTAGCTGTATAATGGTTTATTTTCTGTTTAAAATTGCCTGTAAAATATTTGGGGGAGATTTAGCAGCGATAGGTGGAGGAAGCCTTAGGCCCGAGACTTCCCTGCCATCTAGTGGTTATGTTTGAGTATGGCAAAATGGAACTGCATCCATCCAGTGAAGCACACGTGAAAATGAGTTGATTTAAAAGTAAAAAGTGGGGGGATGGGTGCTGGAACACTGTATGACTGAATCTCAATCATGATCAGCTTTGTAACTCTATCTCACCGTGATTCAATACTTTTTTTAAAATGGAAAAAAATAAATCACACTAAGAAATTCTGCAATATGAAAAAAACGGTAAAAGGGGAACTGGGGAGACAGCTCAAGGGGTGGAATACACAGTTTGCATGCTGGGGTTCTAGGTTTTATCTCTGACACCTCATGGTTCTCTGAGCACCAACTGGAGTGAATCCTGAGAGCACTGAGCCCCTGAACACTGCTGGGTGGGACCCCTCCCTCCGCGTCCCCAGAATAAAACAGAAATTAAAAGTGGAAAAGATAGTTGTACTTCTACATTAAAAACAAAGTGGAAAACAATCCGAAAGATCAATGAATCCAAAAGCTGGTTCTTTGAGAAAATTAACAAGATCGATAAGCCTCTAGCAAAACTCACAAAGAAAGGGAGAGAGAAAACCCTAATAAACCGAATCAGAAATGAAAAGGGGGTCATTACAACAGAAACCACAGAAATTCAGAGGATCCTCAGGGAGTACTTTGAGAAGCTTTATGCCACGGAACACCAAAACCTCGAGGAAATGGATAAATTCCTAGACTCCTACAGACTCCCAAGGCTGAACCAAGAAGACCTGGAATACCTGAACAGACCTATCACCATCAAGGAAATTGAAATGGTAATAAAAAGTCTCCCCAAGCACAAAAGTCCTGGCCCGGATGGATTCAATAGTGAATTCTTCCAAATCTTTAAAGAGGACTTACTCCCAATGCTCTTTAAGCTTTTCCACGAAATTGAAATATCAAAAACACTTCCGAACAGTTTCTACGAAGCAAATATCACACTGATACCAAAAGCAGACAGAGATACCACAAAGAAAGAGAATTACAGGCCGATATCCCTGATGAACACAGATGCAAAGATCCTCAACAAACTACTAGCAAATAGAATCCAACTACTCATCAAAAAGATCATACACCATGACCAAGTAGGATTCATCCCAGGGATGCAAGGATGGTTTAACATTCGGAAATCAATCAACATAATCCACCATAGCAACAAAAGAAAAGATAAAAAGCATATGATCATATCAATAGATGCAGAGAAAGCATTTGATAAGATCCAGCACCCCTTTATGATGAAAACCCTAGCCAAAATGGGTATAGAGGGGACCTTCCTCAACATAATTAAAGCCATCTACCACAAGCCTACAGCAAGCATCATCCTCAATGGGGAAAAACTGAGAGCCTTCCCTCTAAGATCAGGGATGAGACAGGGATGCCCACTCTCTCCACTGCTGTTCAATATAGTACTGGAAGTACTTGCAATAGCGATTAGGCAGAAAAAGATATTAAGGGCATTCAGGTAGGAAAGGAAGAAATCAAGCTCTCACTATTCGCAGATGATATGATACTCTACTTAGAGAACCCAATAACTTCCACCAAAAAACTCCTAGAAACAATAGACTCGTATAGTAAAGTTGCAGGTTATAAAATCAATACCCAAAAGTCCATGGCTTTCCTATACGCAAACAGTGAGAGAAAAGAAAGCAACATGAAAAAAACAATCCCATTCACAATTGTGCCCCAGAAAATCAAATACCTAGGAATCAGCTTAACTAAGGAAGTAAACGACCTGTACAAAGAAAACTACAAAATGCTACTTCAGGAAATAAAAGAGGACATGAGGAAATGGAAAGGTATCCCCTGCTCATGGGTCGGGAGACTTAACATTGTCAAAATGGCAATACTACCGAAAGCATTGTATAAATTCAATGCAATCCCTATAAGGATACCCATGACATTCTTCAAAGAAATGGAGCAAACACTCCTGAAATTTATATGGAACAATAAGCCCCCACGAATAGCTAAAGCAATTCTTGGGAAAAAGAAAATGGGAGGAATCAACCTCCCGAACTTCAAACTGTACTACAAAGCAGTAATAATTAAAACAGCATGGTACTGGAACAAAGGCAGAACTGCAGACCAATGGAACAGGGTTGAATACACTGACATCACCCCTCAATAATATGCTCATCTAATCTTTGATAAAGGTGCAAGTAATGTGAAGTGGAGTAAGGAAAGCCTCTTTAATAAATTGTGTTGGCATCACTGGACGGCTACATGCAAAAAAATAGGCTCAGAACTCTGCCTAACACCATGTACAAAAGTACGATCAAAATGGATTAAAGACCTCAACATCAGACCAGAAACCATAAGGTACATTGAAGATAAAGTTGGCAAAACCCTCCATGACATTGAAGCTAACGGTATCTTCAAAGATGCCACGCCACTGGCCGAGCAAGTGAAAACAGAGATAGATAAATGGGACTATCTTAAACTAAGAAGCTTCTGCACCTCCAAAGAAACAGTGACCAAAATACAAAGACAGTCTACAGAATGGGAAAGGATATTCGCCGAATACACATCTGACAAGGGGTTGATATCCAGGATATACAAAATACTGGTTAAACTCCACAAGAAGAAAACATCCAACCCCATCCAAAAATGGGGCAATGAAATGAACAGAAACTTTCTCAAAGAAGAAATCCGAATGGCAAAAAAGCACATGAGAAAATGCTCTACATCATTAATCATCAGGGAGATGCAGATCAAAACCACAATGAGATACTATCTCACACCTCAGAGACTGGCCCACATTCAAAAGAACAAAAGCAACCAATGCTGGCGTGGATGTGGCAAGAAAGGGACACTCCTTCACTGTTGGTGGGAATGTCCACTGGTTCAGCCCTTCTGGAAAACAGTATGGATGATTCTCAAAAAATTAGAAATTGAGCTCCCATTTGACCCAGCAATACCACTCCTGGGAATATATCCCAGAGAGGCAAAAATGTATAGTCGAAGTGACATCTGCACTTGTTTGTTCATTGCAGCACTCTTTACAATAGCCAGAAACTGGAAGAAACCTGAATGCCCAAGAACAGATGACTGGTTAAAGAAACTTTGGTACATCTACACAATGGAGTACTATGTAGCTGTTAGAAAAGGTAAAGGTAAAGGCCCTCCCGTTGATCTTCGATTTGCTCGAGCGGGCCCAGTAACGTCTCCATTGGAGACTTTGTTGTTACTGTGTCTGGCATATCGAATACTCTCGGTAGCTTGCCGGGCTCTCCGAGAGGGGCGGAGGAATCGAACTCGGGTCGGCCATGTTGGCCGCTTGTAAGGCGAACGCCCTACCCGCTGTGCTATCGCTCCAGCCCTGCTATTGCACAGTAACAAGAAGTCTCACGATGGAGATGTTACTGGGCCCGCTCCAGCAAATTGATGAACAATGGGAGGACCGTGACCATTACTGAATTAACTAAAAGTAGATATTCTTGAGAACCAGGATGGTCATTTATTACAGAGATTCCTGGAAGTTTCTAAAGTATTTATGAATGATAATAAAATTCATATATAAGAAATTCAATTAAAAAATAAAGTGAAATGTGTCAGGTTAGAGTAGGTTCCTCACAAGAACAGGTTTGTGGAAATAAATGAGGAAGGTGGAAAGGAGAAAAAGTTTAAAGAGCATCTCTGAGTAATTCTGATATTTTCCACCAGGTGGCGTTGCTTCCTTCTTTTTGCCCTTAACGTTCTATTTTGACATTCCCCCCTAAATTATTTCTGTAGGGAAAAATTTCCACGAATGGAATAATGCCATAATGCTACTTTTTTTTTTTGCTTTTCGGGTCACACCTGGCGATGCTCAGGGGTTACTCCTGGCTTTGCACTCAGGAATTACTCGTGGCAGTGTTCAGGGGACCGTATGGGATGCTGGGAATCAAACCCGGGTCAGCCGCGTGCAAGGCAAATGTCCTGCCCTCTGTGCTATCACTCCAGCTCCCCCATAATGCTACTTTAAGGTCCACCTTTATAAGATTTTCCATATTGTCCTCGTGAAAGACCGTAGAGTTTTGTAGCAATCCAAGAACTTCCAAAAGTGTGCATTTCCTTATAGACTTTCAAAAGCTGTGCAATAATTTCATTACTTTTTAATTTGGGGGCAGGGTGTTGAGACCTACCCAGCGGTACCTAGGGGCTACTTGTTCTATGCCCGGCGAGCCATGTGGTGCTGGGGACCAGCAGGGGTCAGCAGGCTACGCCAGTACCTTGCCCTCAGTACCATCTCTGCAACCCCTGTTCCTGCATCACTGTTTGCACAGTTCCACCAAAGCCCTGACCTAGAAATATTGCCGCACTAAAGGAAACTCTGAAGCTGCTTCACTTACCGCTGGAGGCTCTCCCGTGCTCCTGAGTGGGGGCTGAGGGATGCTGACTGCACTTTGTGTCTGTTTGCTGGATTGCTGGCTTTGTTGTTTCCATTTTTGTCTGTTTCTGAGCTCTGTATCTTGTAATGAGGAAACTGTACCCCCAAAGGGACCAGAACGCTCTGTTACCCCACTTTCATTGCTGCCAAGGTAAAGCTGTGCTTTTGGGCCTCCGTTTCCCTGGACATCTGCCAGCAAGAGGCGGAGGCCTGAGAGTAGAGGATGCAGAGAAGCCACTCCGAATTGAGGCTGTGGAAGAGACAACTGTAATTATCAGGTACTCACTCTGTTCCCATGATGTTGCGCCTTAGCCTTGATAACTCAGCAGCCAACGAGGAGCTAGAATGATAGTATAGTAGGTAGGGGGTTTGCCTTGCACATGTTCCCCAAGCCTGCCAGGAGTGATCCTGAGTGCAGAGCCAGGAATAAGCCCTGAGCATCACTGAGGGTGGCCCAGAAAACAAAACCAAAAGATTGAGTAGCCTGTTGTGCAAAGGCAGAAACTGAGGGAGTTTTCCAAAATGAGCCCCAAATCTGAGCCCACTAGCAAACCTGACTCCATTGCTACACCTAGAGAAATCTCTCCCAACTAGGAAGTACTGAGGGACACCTGTCCACCTAGGAAGTGTGAGTGAGGGGCTGTGTGTTCAGGGTCCCATTTCTGGGACTGAAAATGCCCTTGTGGAGGGCAATGGCCCAGTTTATGCCTGATGGACATAGTCTTGGCCTCCGCTCTTGCTGCCCTGGAATTGTTCATGGGTGAGGCCAGTGAGAACCAGCCACGAGTGACCAGGACTGAAACAGAGACACTGCAAAAATTAAGAACAGAGACAGAAATAAGAGAGAAAAAGCATGAGGCCAGGGGCTCACAGCCTCACAGACTGTCCTTCACGTTCTGACTCTGAGGTTGTTCTCCACACACAATAGTTATTACTTAGCACTACTCATCCATCATCAGAAAGAGAACATTCTTTGGGCAAATGCCTCTCATTCTATCCAGGTTAGATTTTTATACATCTGAGAACCTAAGTATATTGCAATTCCTTCCTTCCTTCCTTCCTTCCTTCCTTCCTTCCTTCCTTCCTTCCTTTCTCCCTCCCTCTCTCCCTTCCTCCCTCCATCCCTCCTTTTCTTTCTTTCTTTCTTTCTTTCTTTCTTTCTTTCTTTCTTTCTTTCTTTCTTTCCTTCTTTCTTTCTTGCTTGCTTGCTTGCTTCTTTCTTTCTTTCTTTCGTTCTTTTCTTTCTTTCCCTCCCTCCTTCCCTCCTTCCCTCCTTCCCTCACTCTCCCATCTCTCCCTTCCACCTACCCTCCCTCCCTTCCTTCCTTCCTTCCTTCCTTCCTTCCTTCCTTCCTTCTTTTTTTTTCTGTCACAACCCAGTGATGCTCAGGGGCTACTACTGATTCTGCACTCAGGAATTACTCCTGGCGGTGCTTGGGGGACCAAATGGGATGCTGGGGATCTAACCCAGGTTGGTTTCATGCAAGGCAAACACCCTACCCACTGTGTTATCACTCTGGCCCCAAAATACACATTTTTATAATGGGTTTTCTCGAGTGGAGATTTCACTAAATGGGGAACAGAGATAGAGCCAATATAAGATCCTCACCGGGGCAGCATTCTGGATTTAAAGGTCCCCTAAACTACCCATCTGTCAGTCTCTTTTGCCTGTCTTTCCCTAGTCCCCACATAATCCCAGCAGGCCAGAAGGTAGGAGCTGTCCCGGACAGAAAAATGCTCAGGACCACCAGGACACATCCTGCAGTGCTAAAGAGAAAATCCAGGCCCTGCATGTACTCTGCCATGTGAACTCTCACCCAGCCCTTTCCTCTTCTTCCTTATTTTTAGTGCCAGGGGTTCTTCCCCCTCTTAATAAACTAAGACCTAACTGGCCCACATCATGCTCATGTATTTCAGTGTAGATTCCTCTGTGAAAGGTACCATGATGAAGGCAGTGGGTGCATCCATGACCATGGGTTTTTGGGCGTCCTTGGAGCCCCACCTTTCCCCTTCTCTGTCCCCACTCACCCCCAGGCATTTATTGACCTGCTTCAGTCACTCTTGGTGACCTTGAGATAAGTGAAGTCAGAGTACCTTTGTCTACTTCTGCGCAACATAATTGTGAACATCAATAGCACATTCCTATTTGTCACTCAGAAGTATTCTGTTCTAAGAACAAACACTAAATTTTTGGTGTGTGCTGCCAGGGATTAAACCCAGGGCCTCACACATACAAAGAAAGTTCTCTATCAATAAGCCACATTTCCCATTACTGCATCCCCCCTTTTTAATCTATTAATTTCTGGATGAACATTTGTTTCATTCTGCCTAGGGTTCTATGTATGTGGAGGAGGGAAGGTGTGGAGTTGAGAGATGGGTTGGTCTATGCTTGGCAGTGCTAAGGCCTTATTCCTGGCTGTGAACTCAGGGTTCACTCCTGGCAGGGCTCGAGACCTTATGTGGTGCCAGGAATTGAACCTAGGTCAACTGTATATGCATGCAAGGCCTACTGTATGTGCTGTCTCTCTAGTGACCTTGCTCAGTTTTTAGTCCATGTAAACACTATTACTGTGAATATTCTGCCCAAGGCCTTGTATGACGTGTGGTTTCATTTTTCTTCAGTAAATAATGAGGAGGGAAATTGTTGGATTATATGGCAGGGGTAATTTTCAAGTTACTTAATTTTTAAAAAATTTTATTTATTGAATCACTGTGAGAACAGTTACAGAGCTTTCGGGTTTAAGTCTCGGTCATACAGTGAAATACCCATACATTCACCAGTGCCCATTCTCCATCCCCCAAAACCCCAGTATACCCCTATCCCACACCCTCCCCCTACCTGTGGGGCAGATGATTTCTACATTACTCTCTCTCTCTCTCTCTCTCTCTCTCTCTCTCTCTCTCTCTTTTGACTACATTCAATATTTTGACACCAGACCCACCATTATTATTTTATTTTACCCCATCACTCAGATTTTCTAAAAAGGCAACAGGAGACAAGTTGTTTCCTATTGCTGGTTATGAATAACACAAGATGTGACGTGGCTGCAGTAGTGGCCGCGCGATTTTGAAATTCCGAAATTTTAACAATTAAATCTGAAGAGATTTCTGCCAAAACCTGCTGGGTTCCGAGATTTGTTCCTGAGTCTCTTGGATCATGACTGTTAAGCAGCTTGATCAGGAGCCAGAAAGGCTGTTCATGGTTGGCAACTCAGGTTCTCATTGGGGTGGGGAGGAAAGGGCCAGCTCCACCCCCCTCCCATGAGGCCCCGCATGTCTCGTCACTGAGGGCCAAACCTGACTGTCCAATGGCCTCTGGCGATGGCAGCCACCGAGCCACTAAGGGGGAGCAGGCAGAGGGATAGTACCCTTTCCCCCCTGGGTGGCCCAGCAACAGTAACCTACCGCATAGTCTAGATGCATTTCTGCCAAAAGCCCCTGGGTTTTGGGATTTGTTTCTGAGTCTCTGGGATCATGGCTGTTAATCAGCTTGATCAGGAGCCAAAGAGGCTGTTTTGGGGCAGCAACTCGGGGTCTCGTTGGAATGGGGAGGAAAAGGCCGGCTCCACCCCCATCCCATGAGGCCCTGTGTGTCTCATTGCTGTGGGCCCAAACCTGACTGTCCAGTGGCCTCTGGAGGATGGTGGTCACCGGGCCACCAGGGGGAACAGGCCAAGGCACGAAACCTATTCCCACCTGGGGTGGCCCAGCAACAGTAATCTACTGTAGGGACTGGATACATTTCTGCCAAAAGCCGTTGGGTTTTGAGATTTGTTTCTGAGTCTCTGGGATCATGGCTATTAAGCAGTTCGATCAGGAACCAGAGAGGCCATGCCTCCAATCATATAGCTGAGCCGGAGGTGGTTTGTGGGTGTGTCTCCCACATACCTAACTTTTGGCTGTTTACTTTCTTGGTAAACGTTGCCCCAAGTTTTTGGGGTCTGGCCAAAGGCACAGCAGAAATTTTGGGGTATCTGGAATTCTGAAGGCACCATCAGGCTGCTGATGCACTCACCTCACAGGTACAGATTGACCTGCTGGTGACACCATACCCCCTCAAGTGACTTAATTTTAATTAAAGTTCAAATGATATAATGTGGCTCCTGCATAGGACAATAGAATTTTAGAGCAAATTTCTTAATTCAGATACTCTGCTGGGGAGAAGTATTCTCTTCCAGTCTGACTTTGCTGCATTCATTCTCCAGAGTGGCCAGCTCTCTGTGAGGGATGAAGGATGAGCCAGGAAGGAAGGAAGAGGCCTGGCCTCTGGCATTCACCTTCTTGAGCATTGTTTCTTGGCCTTTTCCTCATCGTTGCCACCTTCTGACCATAGTTGCCACTATCCTGCTGGCTGACCCCTCTTTTTATGCCCAGACTCCTCCTTTTCACCCCCTTGGACTATCCTGGAGGCCCGCATGACCCTGACTGAGAGATACTGCCATGGGAGAGTAGGATTGGCATATTCCATATTGAGGTCCGTGGGGAAATGTGATTATAAAGTGAGACCATTTGAGTGTTTTTAGACTGTGGAAGTAGCCAGCAGTTGGGGTGAGCGATGCAGGTGCTTCCTCTCATGCTGAAGGAACTTGTGGAACCGGAAGTGGGGCCTGGAATGGGTGGTGTGTGTGTGAAGGAATGGGGTGCAGGTGGTGAACTGGCTTTATTGCGGGGGCACTTATTGTGAAAGGGAGGCTGAGAGGATGTGGGAATTCCTGCATGTCCTAGGATTGATGAGGACTCAGCTCCTGGAAACTGGAAACTCTGTGATCTAAGCTTTCTTATGCCACTGTGATGTGACAGGGACAATCTCCAGCTGGAGAAAACTCTATTTCGGCGCCATGCTTTAGTGAAGGCGGATGCACTCAATAGGGGCTTCCTGAGTACATGTAGGCTCTGCCACGCCTGACTCATCAGATTCTGCCCACACTTATCCTGAGGCTGCCCTGAGCCTGAGATTGGGGGAGAGGAAGAAGCAGGGGGTGAGAGTTCTCATCCTGGAGCAAGGTGGCTCTGTGATGACAGGGTTATAAGTGATTCAATTTGGGGCTGATTCTGCAGATTCATTGAATCTTTGTGTCTGTGATGTTGTATTAATTTATGAAGTGTGGGAAGATATCCAGTGAGGCCAGGGGAGCTCAGGACATCCAAACCAGGGAGAAGGTCTATTGAGGCCGCTGTGGGGTGGGGGGGCCCCAGCATGCATTAGTTGGTTTACTTCTCACAAGATCCCTGTGAGGTCAGGGGATTGTGTGAATACTGTTTTGCCAATGAAAAAACTGAGTTCAAAGAAGGGTTGGGAGTAATCTAGGGTCCTACGTGCCCCAGCTAGAAAATGCTGTCTACATACCAACAGGTAGGATGGGAATCCCAACTGAGAAAAGGCAGCAGAGTTAGAGGAAGCTAAGAGGTTTTGTCCATTGGTGACATTATGACTTCACCCTATCCGGGACAGGCACTGTGGTGACAAGGATCAAGCACCATGCTAGGTATCTCATGTGCATTGTCTTAATTCACCCCCAAAGAAAACCTGAGAGGTATTACCCTATCCTACCCCTGAAGAAAAAGGGTTTGGGGTCTCTCCTGGGCTGGGTAGAATAGCTCCTGCAAAGGGTATGAGAAGAAGAAGGGCCGCTCCACGAGAATACACCTTCAACACCTTCAAGCACACCCATAGAGTGAGTTTCGAGAAGCGTACATGTCAGGCACTCAAAGAGATCCAGAAGTTTGCTGTGAAGGAGATGGGCACCATGATGTAAGCACTGACTCTAGGCTCAACACAGCTGTTGGGGTCAGAGGAATAAGGAATGTCCCATACCAGATCTGTGTACATTTGTCCAGAAAGCATAATGAGGATGAAGATTCACCAAACAAATTTTACATATTGGTTATCTGTGTGCTCATCACTACTTTCAAAAATCTGCAGATGGTCAATGTGGATGAGAACTAAAGTGATGACTTAGTAAAGTTATGAAATAAAAAAATAATTAAAAGGGTTTGTGGGGGCACACAACCCTTGCTGAGATCACTCCCTTTGGCACTCACAGAACTTGAACCCGGAGCAGACTGGCTCCAAATCCTTTCCATGTTGCCATGTAACTCTTATCAGAGCCTTTCCAGTGACTTTTACAAGAGAAGAGGAGGTTGTGAGAGCATCACTCCTCAGCGTTTTCATTGTCCAGTGGGCAGTAGAGCCTGCCACAGTTTGGAAGAGGAGACCGAGTGAAGGTGGTCATCCTGCCTGACAGCAGCTCCTGAGAACTTCATGGTCCTCTTCCTTATTGTCCTTCCACCCACCCACTGCTTCTGTCACCAGCTCAGGCTCTGGCCACCACAGTTACCTCTGGTAGGTACTACAGGCCTCTGAGAGCCTCAGGCTACATGCTCTAGACTCTTGATCATTCTCATCTGTCTGAGAGCCAAGATTCAAGGCTGCTGGAAATGGTCTGTCTGTATGAGTCCCAGCCCGGCCCCTAGTTTCCCTTGAGTTAGATTATTTTTTTTTTACTTTGAGTCTCACCCAGTGGTGCTCAGAGCTTACTCCTGGCCCTCTGTTTAGGGAATCATATAAGGTGTTGGTGATTGGACCAGGGCTGACTGCAAGGCAAGCATCTTAACCCTGTACTATTTTTTTTAGCCCAACTTAATTTTTTTCTTTTTGGTTCACACCCGGCATTGCACAGGGGTTACTCCTGGTTCATGTACTCAGGAATTACTTCTGGCGGTGCTCAGGGGACCATATGGGATGCTGGAAATCGAACCCGGGTTGGCTGTGTTCAAGGCAAATGCCCTACCTGCTGTGCTATCACTCCAGCCCTCAACTTTTTTCTTTGAAAATATTTTTATATATCTTTGCTTTTGCATCATATCCAGCAGTGCTCAGGAGTTGCTCCTGGTGGTGCTCAGAGGACCATAGCTCAGAGATTCCAGCACTCAGACCTGGGCTTCCCACATGCAAAGTGCATGCTCAGCCCATTGGGCTATTTCCCTGGCTCCTCTGCTTCCATTTCATCATCTTTAGAATTAGTATAATAAAGTCATAGTTCTATTGGGAAGGATTCCCAAAATCCAAAGTCTTTTCCAGTAATTAATACTAGAAAATGAAAGTGATAATGTATCTACCTAAGATGAATTGAGGGGAAAAAATGTCTGTAAGGCTTTTAGAAGTATCTGGCATATATATTACTGAACATTCAATTAAGGTTTTACTACTTAAAAATTAGGGGTTTGTCCACTGTATTCATGGGTGATCTGAATATAGAGAATACAGTGATCACCCATGAATACAGTGGACAGACCCCTAATTTTTTGGTTTATGTTGTACTTTGGGGGGATCACATCCAGTGCTATTCAGGACTTATTTCTGCTTTGTGCTCAGGGATCATTCCTGGTGGGTTTCAGGAGACTATATGCAGTGCCGGGGGTGAAACTCAGATTGGATGCATGCAAGGCAAGCACCCTACCTGCTGTACAACTGTTCTAGTCCTGGACTCCAGATTTTTGGGCTTCACAAAAGTAATCTTTTGCTTCACAAAATAGTAATCACAAAGGTAATCTACATTCAGTAGCAACCTGACTTCAAAGTTTTGCATTTTGAAACTCTCCCTGGGCTCACAAAAAAGGGGTACAAAACATTCCCATTACCCTAAGCTGTGGGAGTCCCCATCAGTCTTGTGCACATCAGGGAGCACAACTCATTCTAGAGGGGGGTGTTTCACTTTCAATCCAGTGTTCAGTGAATCACACAAGTTATTCAGCACTTTTTTAGAATTGAGATCTATTACAGGCTTTGTCTTAGATAAGTTTGTCAAATTGTGGGCTAATGTTAGTGCTCTGAGCACATTTAAGGTAATGGCATATACATTGTGATTTCTGCTGGATTCTGGGGTTCAGATATGATTAGACAATTCAGTTCCTGGGTCTGGTGAGGTGGTACTGTCAGGCACAGAGGTGCTGGTGGCCACCTGGCAGTGCCAGGGATTAAAGTAGGCTTGCCTTCAGCTGAGTTATCTCTCTGCCCCTGGAACATACGCATTTTTGACTTATGGTATTTTCATTTCAAGGTGGATTCAGTGGGACGGAACCTAATCCTCAATTGAGAATGATCTTAACTTTTCAGACAGTCAGAATGAGACAAGGCACAACCAAATCTTTTCTGAGGAGAAGCACCTAGCAAAGCTAGGACAGAACTTTCTTCTGTCTCTTAACTGTGCCTTTGGATAGACCTAGCTGCATGTTTAAGTACAACCATTGTTTTAAAGTTCATTAGTACTTCAAAAGTAGTAAGTTCTTCCTCAGTTTCAAGCCAAAAACTGTCACTTTATTATCTTGAAAAGAAAATCTTTTATCAATACAAGTTATCAGCAAAATGAGAATTCCCAAGAACCAGTTCAGGTCTGAAGTAGCAATAACCACTATTTCTTATTAATGCCAATATAGTTGCAATGAATTACATAATTTTCTGGGTGTTTAAGAATTGCCTAATAATTGTTGTCATATTAAAATAGAAATAAAATGACTACAAGGACTACAAGTACTAGTACTTGCACAGCGGTAGTATAATTACACATAGCCCCAGTCCAAAAACTGTTCATTCTTTGTTACCTAGAAAATCTGCAGGAGGCGAGGACATTGATAGCTAATATTGGTTCTGTGCTCAGGTGAAATTCCTGGCAGTATGCAGGAGACCATGTGGCTTCAGGGATCAAACTGGTGTTGGCCACATACAAGGCAAGTTCCTTTCCCCTTGTTACTATCTCTTTGGTCTCAGAAAAAGCAGTTTTATGATAGGGTTTCAGTCACTATAGGAAAGAAGTTAGAATGTTGACAGTGGAGATTGCAAGGGCTCGTTGATATTTTCCATGCATAGCACATCCTACACTCACACGGCCCTTCTGTGTTTCTGGGTCTGGAGATTCAGAGATGACTTATGTATAGGCCCTGAGGAGCCTCTTCGTTTCCTAGGTCAGAGTTCCACAGTGATCAAATTCTGGGATGAGCTAAGAGCACTGCTCCTAATTAACATGGGAGGTCAAGAAAGACTTTCTGGAGATGATTATGGGTGAGCATTCATAAATGAGTTAGTTTTGTGAGATAAAGTATTGGAGAAAGATCTAGATAAAGAAGGGGGAAAATAAGCAGAGGATAAGGATGAGGACTGCAAACTTAGTAATGCTTATTTAGCTTGTGAAGAAAACAGGAGTGCATGTGTATAGAAATCAAATTTGTGATGTTTAAGTTTTTCAGGTTCCCAGCACTTTCATTATATAGGTCATATAATTCTCATAAAATCACATTGGAAGGTACAGTCAATGTACCCATTTTGCAGATGAAGAAAACAGAGGTATGGAGTTACATAACTCTCCCTGAACCTGTTATGAAGGGAGAAACAGGATGAAAATCTAGGCAGCCTGTTGGACCCATGCCTTTGTGTGAGCACTTATGAGCATCTATTTGATCTGGAGCAACTGAATAACTAACCTGATTGCTAGCAAGATATTAGCCACTCCTAACCCTGATGAGGTCAGCTTTTACTCCAAGTTCTGTAGCTTGTGGGCATCTCAGGGCTTTCCTAGAAATGTTTGAAAATTACCAGAGAATTGTAGGCTTTTTACTTCCCTATAGGGGTTCACATTTCCATGCAGGATTTCTAAACTATCTCCATCCTGTCTTGGTTTCAGTGATGGGTCAATTCTTAGAGTTATCTTTCCTTTCCTCCTCCCAATCATGTGTAAATTGACTTATGATTTGGGGTGTTGCTCTGGCCAGTGGGTACCATGTTATATTGACTCTAATGTGAAATGTCCCCAGGTCCTCACAACCAGGACCAGAAGGGGACAGGGAATCACGCTGGTCTGGTCACTAAGGAACTGTTAGCTTCCAAAGGAGGGCCACGAGGGGTCCAGCTCCATGGCTAGGACCCTAGTCCTTCCTGTTGGGGCTGAGAGATGAAGGAAGAAAAGCTAGTGAAGAGGATGTGCTAGAGCTGGTCTATTCATTTACTGCCTCAGAAATCTGAACTCAAGAACGGAGAGAGTACAGGGGTTAGAGGGCCTGCCATGCATGTGCTCAAGTAGGTTCAATCCCTGGCACCACATGACATCATGAACATTGCTAGGTATACCCTGGAGATCCCCAGCACCAGGGGGTATGAGGAAGGGGGGCCAAGTCTTAGCATTGGCCTGTGGTTGATCACTAATCACTGGGAACAGACTCAGGGTCCCCTTAACACTGCTAGAAAGCCCACCCTAACCCCCTAAAATAGTAAACATTTGGTTACATACGTTTGGTTACATACAATTTAGGAAGCATACATGTAATTATATAGCTGACTACCCCTAAACGATTAGACTTCCATTGCTTACATACATCTCTTATCTGAAAACACGGTTGTGATTTTAACTATTATTTCACTGCATCTTTTTTTTTTTGTGGTGTGGGCGGGGGAGCCGGCGCTTTTTAGCAATGCTGGCAACTTCCAGGACTACACTGCAGTGTCCTGGAGATAATGTGGTGCTGGGGATCAAACCTAAGGTCTCATGTATGCCAGACTTTTGTTGTAACTGTTTGACTCACCTGTGATCATGTGATCTTAGATTTCATTTTACCAATATGACTTTGGGCATGACACAGACACATAACTCTCCTAGTCTTTTTCTTCATTTGAACAATCATCATCACTGTCATCACTGTCATCCCATTGTTCATAGATTGTTTTCTTGAGCGGGCACCAGTTACATCTCCATTTGTCCCTGTTGCATGCTAGTGTAGCCTGATAAGGTATTTGGGGCTCTTTCAGGGACAGGAGAATGAGGACCATCATTGTTACTGTTTTTGGCATATCGAGTATGTCACAGATAGATTGCCAGGCTCTGCTATGCAGGCAGGATATTCTCAGTAGCCTGCTGGGCTCTCCAAGAGGGATGGAGGCTTTTGGGGTGGCCTCTAATCGCCTTTAAAGGTGTTCCCAGTCATATATATATATATCTATATATATATATATACATATATATTTCCCTCTATGATTTGTTGCCTACTCTCATCAAATATGGTGTGGTAAGTAAGTAAAGTAAAGGCCCTCCCGTTGACCATCGATTTCCTCGAGCGGGCCCAGTAACGTCTCCATTGGAGACTTTGTTGTTACTGTGTCTGGCATATTGAATACTCTCGGTAGCTTGCCGGGCTCTCCGAGAGGGGCGGAGGAATCGAACTCGGGTCGGCCATGTTGGCCACTTGTAAGGCGAACGCCCTACCCGCTGTGCTATCGCTCCAGCCCATATGGTGTGGTAATTATGGAAAATGAGTATGGAGTCTTATGTGTCACGTGGCTGCTTTTGCAGCAGTGCAGTCCAGGAATATGTTCACTCATATGTGAGGCTCGGTCCAAGTGTGTGGAAAGCAGCCTGGAGTGTGGCAGTTGTTGGACTGTGGAGGTCGGCTGCTGAGGCTGGGTACTTTGGGGTGGGGAGGGCTCTCACCTGCCTCCTCTGGAGTGCCCCAAGTGAAAACAGCCTGGTGCGGAGTCTGGTGGCATGTTTATAGGGGCCTCATTTTATGCTCTCTTCAGGGAGAAGCAGCTGTGAGTTCTGGACGATGAGGAGATTATCTGGTGCCAGCAGTAGGTGTCTTATGGGCATGATCCCTGGGTTGCCAGAGACTAGGGGAAGTAGGCAGAGGATCTCTGCTCTCGGGTCCTGTTGAGCCCAGAGACTAAGGTCACAAAGTTCCACATTTGAACAGTAAAGATTAAAATGTTCTTTGATGTAGCATCTTTGTGTAGTAGTAGTTCTTCAGAGAGGATTAAATAATACATATATGTCTATAGTACAGTACCTGAAATATAGTAAATGCTCAGTCAGTGATAGCAGTTACTTCTTCAGCTAGCCAATAGCTTATTATAATTTGGTATGGTCAACATGCAGGTGTTGGAGAGGATGGAAATGAGCAGTGAAAAAATTATAAGAATATGAATTTTATATCATATTACCCAAAGATGGGTTGTATTCTACAGGAAGTTTTTCGAACCATTCCTAACAGCCTGATCTTCTATCTGTAGGGGTGTGAAGGAAGATACTCTTGGAAACATAGTTTCATTTCCTGTTTAATTCTAAAAATGTATTGAATTTTGTGTTCTAATCTATAATGTGTTCAATAACTAGAAACAAGCCTTCAAAACATTTTTTTTAAAAAAATTCTTTGTTGATTGATCTGGAAGTAGTCTCAGTTCACTTTAGAGGAAAAAATAAACCAAGCCATTTCCACTGATTGCAACTTCAATATCATGGTCTCTTTAAAAAGGAGGAGGCTTGTAAAAACCTGTTATGTAAGGGGAAAACACACTGAAAATTCCCATTTAAAAACTATCATAGACTTTGGAAGAATTTCCTGCACAATTGATATGAGAGGCATGTGTTCTTCAGATCATACTTAAATATCATGGAAATTGTAAAGTGATTAAGAGCCTGTTGAAAAGAGAATTCAGTCTGTAGCCTTAGCAGGAGAACAAAATTAATGAGAGGAAGTCCAGGAAATGTTTATCTTTACCCCAGTTCTTCAGGCTATTACTAAAGCCAAACATTCACTGTTATCACCATTCAGAGGCAAATATCCCTGTAATCTTCTTTTTTTTTCCTTTTTTGGGTCAGACCCGGCAATGCACAGGGGTTACTCCTGGCTTTGCACTCAGGAATTACTCCTGGCAGTGCTCAGGGGACCATATGGGATGCTGGGAATCGAACTTGGGTCGGCCGCGTGCAAAGCAAAAACCCTACCCGCGGTACTATTGTTCCAGCCCCCTCTCCCTGTAATCTTTTGATGCTGTAGATTTCCTCTGAAACAGAAGTGGGAGAGAGATGTTCAATCCTAGGACAGTGAATAGGAGTAATCTGTGTCCCTCTTGGGCTAGCCTTGCTTTCATGAGGTCTTGAAGTTTCCTACTGAAAAATAAAATCCTACTCTTTTTACCAAGAATCAAGATTACTCGGTATGTTTTGGATAACCACCAACCCACACACATCCCATCCCCCTCTCTCCTACATAGCATCAGCAGTTTGTTACAGTCAACAGAAGTGTTAAAAAAAAAAAAAAACCACCCACAGATAAAAATGCAGAAACTGGCAAAAATCATAGGGATTTGAAGTCAAACCACAATAATTTTTTTAAAAGTCAATTTGGTAACTTATAAAGCATCACCTTTTTTAGTGGATTATGCCCAAGCCAAACTTAATACTTTATACTAAAATTACCAGAAACCCTAATCCAGAATATTGCATGAAAATGATAATATTTTTTGTGATATTTCATAGGCTGTATTTCTAATCCACCTAAGGTTAGATACAGGATTCATGTAGAGATGATATGTAATCATGTCTTCAAACTACCTATTCATGTCTGTTTTATAGCCTATAGCAGTAATAGATCAGAGCTGTAACTGAATTATAACCAAAATGTTATTCCAATAAAGGTGAAAATTTAGCATATATGAGTTTGAAAGGCTGTTACCCAAGTTAGAATTTTCATGTATGAAAGGGACCAAAAAATATGGCACAGCAAAACAGAAATATAGTACGGTAGATAGTAAAACATGTAAGACTGAGTGTGTGTGTCTGTGTGTGTTTGGGAGGAGTGGATTTGGGGGCTATACCCTGTATGAGTAGGGTGGTGCTCAGGAATGACCTTTGGTGGTGGTTGGGGAATCATTGAAGAGCTGGGAATTGAATCAGGGTCAACCATATACAATGCAAGCAACTAACTACACCTGTCTCCAGCTCCCTAACACCGTATTTCTCTTCCCAATGATAGCTGAAACTTCTCCTAGGAAATAGTACAAATTTATAGAACCTTATTTGTAAAGCTGGATAAACATATTCATCTAATTTAGTAGATAAATGTTTTTTCCTCATGACTTCCCAAACAGTACATACTACTTAATAAAAATTTTATTCCTGTATGTCATAACAAGTGAAGAATTTAAAAAAAATGATTTAACGTTTCTATTGAAAAATGTTTTGAGACCACACCTGGCGGTGCTCAGGAATTAGTCCTGGCTTTGTTTGGGGGGAATCTCACATAGGTGGTGCCAGGGATCAAACTTGCGTGTTCGATCCTGGTGTTCTAGATAGAAAACTACTTTGCTAGTGATAGAGCATACGATACTTAGATAATATTTGAGAACTTGTTACTCCTCTATTTTTGCTCCAAACCCCAAGTGGGATAAAGAGAAAAAAAAGTAAAGGGAGGGAGAGATCTCTTAGCACTTCAGGTAGCCCTTTGACCCTGTCAGAAACTCCCACACACCCTCTATAGAGTTTGCTTTACGTTCTTCAGGCTGCTGAAGCCTGAACGGGATACAGCAGGGGGAGGCAAACTTTTCCTCTAAAGGAACAAATTCTTCATATTTGCTTAAACCATTCAGTTTTGTTATTGTTGCATGGAAGAAAACAGATAACACATAGATCAGAGTGTGGCTTGGGTTCTTTCTGGAAATACTTTATTTGTAGACAGCAAAATTTAAAATTCACATAATTTTCATATCAGGAAATATTTAATTTTAAAATACTATTTAAAAAGGTAGAAACCATTCTGAACTTTTCAGGTCATACAGTGCAGGCTGGGGGCCAGAGGTGGCCTCATGGCCCAGGTGCAGGGCACCCCTCTCAGGCTTCGTATCAGTCCTCGCCACTCTTTTGCAATGGCTTCTTTCCTTTTTGTTGCTGGGGTGTGTTGCAGAGACCGCAGGGATGTTAAACATGACTGACAGAGATAAAAAGTTTCTAAAATCTGACTTTGTTATCTGAGTTTTTTTTCAGATTTTTTAAATATCTAAGAAAGTATTACAATCAATTTTCCAAAGAAAGAAAATTTCCAAATTTTCCAATTTTCCAATCTTTTTAAAGAGATGTTTTAAGACCAACTAGTATTAGTAAAAATTGAGGAACTCTACATTTTCATTTTTAATAAAATACACAGCAAACAATATTTAATAAGTGTATAGGAAATTACATTTTGAAAATTGCAAATTCAGTAAATATATTTTGATCTTAAATTACAAGGACAAAATCCAACTATAGAATCTTTCTAAAACCAATTCTATGCAAAATATCTGGTTTCTGAAGGACCATATGGTAAAGTATATACAAGTTCTTAAACTGTGATATGGCTTACTTAATAAAATGTATTTGGAGAAGCATATGCTTTCCAAATATACTCGTTTAGGTGCAAAACTGACATACTGATACATTTGTTTTGTATTGCAGTTCAGAATTGTACATATAAAATTGACAATCATAGATTTAACTGGGAAATTTTTCATAAATGTTTTCAGTATTTGTTGGTCCACACAATATGATTGCAAAGAAATTAAGCCAGTTGTGAATGAGTGTGCACACACACAATACCGAAAAACTCCCCAATTTGCCTGCTCCTACCAATGTCACAAAAAGCATCTGATGATCTGTCGGACAACTCTAAAGCCTTGTCTCATGGGCTTCACAGGACAGACCTGTAGTTAAGGAGATCAGATTTACCTTTCCTCAACACAGCATATCATGAGATGTCACTATCCACTTGTGACTAATACCACTGGCTCATGGCTATGCTCAGGACAAGATAAATTGAGCCAAACAAACTGGCCAAATTCAGGAACACGTTCTGTGACTTTTAAAAAAATATATTATAAAGTAGCGTCTATAACAAAACAGCCTAAATCCTTATTCCACAGGGGATCAAGTTCTCTGAGAAAACCTTATTACAGTGAAGCAATATAAAGAAAATAAATTTAGTTGTGTTTCAGAAGTAACTATGCTTCTCAAGTAGTGACAGTGGTTGTTTGAGAAACTCAATCCAGCCTCACCGGCGATGATCTTGAATCCGGCTGCACAAGACAGTCTGTTTCCATTTATTATACTTATTCTATAAATTTCTGTGTGTAGAGAGTAAAACAGGAACAACTAGCTATTAAAGATTTTTCCCCATCTAGAAACACATTTCTAAGCTATATTATCTTTGAAAGATGATTTTCCCCACATTAAAACAAAAGGGAAGTTCATGTATCTGATCTTGTTTGTGTCCGTTTCTCAGAAGACTGCTAAAGAAAACACTATCAGGGATGGCATATGGGTTCAAGATACAGAACCAGACCACTGTGACCCCAAAAGCAGGAAATCTGGTTTTAGAAAATGAAAATGCAGCACCTTAAGTGAAGACAAAGTCACAAAATAAGTAGCTCAATGATTTGGCAAGCAATACTCATGGGAACTCTAAGTTGTGAAAATCTGGGTTAACATTACACAAGGCATAATTAATGGAAAATGTAGGAATTACAATTGCTTCGAGTTCTGCATTTCAAGGTTCTCTGAAATAAACTTCATTCAACTATATTCCCTTTACTGTCTTCGTAAGGCAATGTTATTGTTAATGAAACCATAGGCATCTTTTCAAAATAATCATCAAAAGGCTGCAACTGGTGAGAGTTGTGAAAGAGATTTATATAGACAATAAACTCAGATTATTTGAAAATGTTTATTAAAATACATCCCACTGATTAACTGCCCAGTTCCCCCCCACTTTTTTGCATTGTGTTCTGTTGTTCCAGTGTGATTTCTTTTCCCAGTGCAAAATAATGCTCTGTGTTTACACAAACACAGCTACTGCTTTTTCCATGACACGGAGACTTCTTTCTTAGAGTTGGCTGGGCTCAGCAGGTGAAGGACAAACTCGAGGTTCTGTGTCAGAGGGTGCAGTCTCTGGTTATAGATGCCAAGGTCACATCCTTCTCTGTGGGTTTTGTCAAGTTACGAAAAGTTAAATCTATTAATTCTTAAGCCTCTTAGACCCAATAATATACAACAAAATCTGTAGTTCTTGTAAAAACAAACAAACAAAAAGCACAGGACTCTTTAGGTATACCTCACTCTAAGCAGAATATGAAATTCACAAATTTCAATTTTGATTTTCAAACGTTCTCAGTGTTTCTGTTATAACAAAAGGATCCCTTTCAGTCCTCAAGTAGATTTTTTTACTTTATCACACAAATTCTCAAGAAACAGATTAATATGAAAAGTCATATATACATAAATAAAAAGTTTATAAGAAATAAGTTCAGTAGATAGGAACCTCAACTGCAAATAATGGTAAAACTCATGAACATATAATGCATTTCTTTTTCTTGTTCTTACTCTAGGTAACCAAAGTCTGACAGCTCAGATATCTACTAAAATGTCTCACTTTTATTCTTAATGCCTTCCATATTAAGAATATTTTGATTAAAGTTTATGTACTCCTGGAATTGCTGAAAACTTTAAATCCTTATTTAAATAGATTCATAATAAGAATCCCATAAAATGAACCTTCAAATCAACAAAGATTTTTATTAGGAATCATTAGCCCTCATTAAATGTTAAACAATTTTTTTTAGATAAATCCAGTTTTTAGCTTAGGTTTACCTACAGTAAATTCTGACAGGATGCCTTTGCTATTTTTTCTTTTACATTAAAAATCATCTTCATGTCTAAGATTTTAATTCAAAGCTTTTCTGTTAATCTGTTGCTAATCTATTCTGATTCTCTAAGTAGACAAGAATCAGCCATTCTTGGTATAAGAAAATGTCTCTGTTGAGAACAGATTTTAATGTGCATAAAGAAAAATCTCAAAACCAGTAGCTGCAAAATGAAACACAAGTACTTACAGTTGCCTCTTTAACATAACAGCTACCAATTAGGTTGCCTTTGGTTTGGAAATTTATGTTTAGCCTCAATGTTCATCCAGTGCTTAAAAATGCACACAAGCCCAAACCCATCAAAAAGCCTTGAAACTTTTGTTTTCGCAGAGTAATACTTTTTCCAGTTCCTGTGAGCATTTATGTTATGGTGTTATTGGAGAACTTCATAATTATATCTTAGTGTTTTCTGGAGTTAAAGGGAATTTTTAACCCATTATCATTATAAAATTCTCTTTGGATGAATATACGTGTTTGAGGTGGCTATTCACAAACTTAATCTTAGACCTCGGGAGTTTTACACAAATTAAACAGGTACACACAAATTAACTACAATAGAGGCAGAAAACAAAGTAACAATCAAACTTTTTGAGCACTGTATAAGGCAGTTCTTCAAAGGACAGATCAATCAATGCTCACATTTTGCAGTTTCCAACTATACTTAAGACCATGAACAATAAAAGTGGATTCAGGAAGACGTAAATTGTGAAACTCCAGACCTCATCCTCACTTAATATTTTAAAAAAATGATCTATATTTAAATTATAGCATTTTATTTTGAGACTAACTTTTGCCATTCAAAAAAATGAAAATATTTCCTAAGTAATTTAGTGACAGTGATCATAATATATAAAGATTTGGTTCTGATAAGATTACAAATAACTAAAACCACAACTTTGAGATTTGAAAACCCTGTAACATCTGTAAAAAGTTATATGGTATAGCTATAACATTAAGACTTATTTCTGAAACCCTAAGGAATACATGCTTATTCCAGACTCTGGGCAATACTATTAGTTTTTTTGAAATCTGAAATCTGTTGAGAAATTTTGTAAAAAGAGAGCTGGGTCTCAAATTCCAGAAGTTGGTGTCAAGATTACATAATAAAATATTTCAGTTTTACAGCACTGGCTTAATACAAAATGGATTTTAAAAAGTAGTTTCAATGCAAATACTGATATCTCTTTATGCTTCCTTTAAGACGTGTACTCTGTCATAATGAAGTATGTATGGTCTTGGATTGTCTTCTTTGAGGTATCTGTAGCGTCACATATCATTCTGTAAACATTATTTTGGAAACATCTTCAACTGATAATCATGGTGAAGTCTTAATTTACTGAAACTAGCATGGTCAGACTGGAGTGACTGTTGAGAGACTAGTGCTTACATGGATACAGCTGTCAGGAATCCCATCTTCTCATTTAGATTTGCATTTATTGCTCTCAATGACTGCAGGATAAATAAGGCAGTAGTCCCCCAGACATAGAATTAGGGACAGGAACTCTGACAGTTTGCACAAATTCTGTCCACTTCTTGCCTGTAACTCTGAAGCTGAATAGTACATTTATACATGCCAAATGTGTTCAATAATAAATGCTTTGCTTTGAATTGTACTTCCTCCCATTTAGGTGAACTTCCAGGAACTGCAATGTCAAGAAAATACCATTATTATTCATAGTACAGAGTTACACATTGGTAAGTAAAACATAGGGAAAAAAACTCACCTATATACTAATATATTGTGTATATATTTTATTAGTCTGATTCCAACCCCTTGAAACTACTCTATTAGAGAAGTATATCTATTTACAAAATCAGAATAACTTCTCTTAAATCCAATCTCTCCATCTACTCCCAGGTAGAGAATAAATACTAAATATCAATTACAAATCTTTCATTTAAAAATTAAAAAATAAATCACATGTATTATTTTGATAAAAAGTAAAAGCATCAATCTGAAATGACTTAGCTTTTATGTAGGAAAAAAAGCATGGCAATGGTACTTAATGTCTTTAATCTGAAGGCAAATATTTTATTTACTTATTTGCTGAAAGTTATTTAAAAAGATATGAGAGGAGAGGGAGAGATACATATTCAAGAGAGAACACAGTCTAAAGCAAGCAAAGAAACAGAGACAAACAGGCAAGATGTGTATGCGTTCAAGGGAGACCAAGGGCTTGAAAAAGCAAGCCCAAAAATAAAAGTTTAATATCTGATTTCACAAAGTGTGCAAATGTCTGCTTTGCTATCACTATTGATGCAAATCCCCATCTCCTCTCTCTTTTTAAACAAATATTTCCAACAATAATCCTACTTAATTATAAGCACAGATGTTTAGTTCCAAAGATAGAAGTCCGCCAACCCCAGTATTTACTGTCAGCAACATACTTAGCTGTAGGTGTACTATGGCAGTAGGCTTTCCTGAAGTGAGAGACCAGATATTTAAATCTTCTACTGAATATACATCTTCTATTTTCATCAAGCTTTCTTTGATATAATCTATATTCAAGTGGCTTGGTACACCTATTGTTCAGAATATATAATTTATAAGTAAAGATTATTTTAGGGAAAAAGTAATACATTACTAATAGAACACTTTCTTTAGAGAAACTGGTTTTACCAAATTCAGTTTAAACAATGAATGGGCACTTTTAAAAATGGGCACTTTTAAAAATCAATAAATAGTTGGGCTGGGTATGTAAATCAGTAGTTAGTCTTACACAGTTAAGACCCTGGACTTGATTGCCAGTTCCAACCCTCCACAAAAAGAAAGAATAAGGTAAAAAATATGAGTAATTCAGATCAACAAACGAATATACACAATAGAATATTGATGTTAATAAACACTTAAAAATGTTCATTCTCACTAAAAAGAAATATCAAACCAGAATGCTTCATTTATTAAATAAGGCTAGAATAGACAAAAAAAGAAAAAAAGAAACATCAGATGTTGATAAAACTGTTGACAACTTATATACTTAGGGATATTGTCAGTAAGTTGGGGAATGCTGAAAATGTAACATTAAAAGTATATGCCAATGAGTCAGAGAAATAGCTTGAAGGGCTGAGCACATGCTTTACATGCAAGAGGCCTGGGTCCAATCCACATAGACATTCAAAGATATAACTAATTACCAAATTAGATGGGAATTATAATGAATAAACCACTAAACATAATTACACTAAACAGTATGGCATCCTTGTCTTAGTTCACTTTATTAGTAACCTGACCTCAATCAAGTTATGTTATCCCACTAAACCTCAGTTCTCTAATTAGTAAACGGGGATTACAGCCAGCCTTCTCTAGTTTTGTAGTTATTATATATATTAAATGGATAATGAGAGAGTTTATTAATTTTGTGTATTATATACATGTAAGATGGTGTATATAATACACCTAAAAAGATCAGTAAAAAGAAAGGAAAAGACAAGGCTCCTATCTTAGGATGTCCTCTCACCCCGTTTGATTCAGGGAAGGTATAAACCTACATTGAGAGGCTGGAGTGATAGCACAGCGGGTAGAGCGTTTGCCTTGCACGTGACCGACGCGGGTTCAATTCCCAGCATCCCATATGGTCCCTCGAGCACCACCAGGAGTAATTTCTGAGTGCATGAGCCAGGAGTAACTCCTGTGCATCACCAGGTGTGACCTCCCCCCCGTGCCCCCCCAAAAAAATCCCACAATGAGTAAGACCATACCTTCTAGTATTATAACCACGGTGTCCCATATGATGCGAAATGTTGTAAAAGCCACAAGTAATGAAAATACATAGGTACAGATGGGATCAGCAATCTTGTATTCTGGCTGAAAGGTCAATAGCATGTAATTAAATACAGAAAGATATAAAGCATATTGTAAAGCAAAGCAAGGCATACTTTACAGAAAGATATAAAGCATATTGTAAAGCAAAGCAAGGCATACTTTACAGAAAGATATAAAGCATATTGTAAAGCAAAGCAAGGCATACTTTGTTTTCTGTTGTTTAGCTTTCTTTCATGAGACTGGAAAACACTTTTAAAATCTGGATATTACAACTGGGAAATGTTACTTTTTCCTAGACTGTTTAACATGTTTAACACAGACCACTGGTGGCTCACACTTGAATGTGGTTTACTGAGAAACTGCAGCCGCTAGCATCAACATGTTAAATGGCTTTCCTCATGGGTCCTACTTTCAGAAGTTTAATTTTTTGTTCTAATGTTTCCTTTGTGGTTTCTCTTAATCTCTTAACTAGAGATGAACTATGAAATAGAACTAGAAGGAGTTTTAGCAAGCATCTATCTGATCTAAGTGCAACATATGGAAGAAAAGGGAACTCGAGTTTAGAAAGGAAGAATTTGGTCAAAGTATTAATGGTAGAGCTCAGACAGAAATCTAGATCTCTCAAGATTTTTAGCCCAGCAACAAGGTTTAAAAATGAGAGGCAGGGTGGGATGGGGTGATGGGTGGTGGGAGGGATACTGGGATCTGTGGTGGTGGGAAATGGGCACTGTTGGAGGGATGGGTATTTGATCATTGTATAATTGAAACCCAAGCACAAAAATTTGTAAGTCTGCAACTGTACCTCATGGTGTCTCACTAATAAAAATTAAAAAAAAAAAGAAAAGAAAAGAGTTTTTGGGGCTGGAGTGATAGCACAGCGGGTAGGGCATTTGCCTTGCATGCAGTCGATCCGGGTTCGATTCCCTTCCCATTTCCAAGCACCGCCAGGAGTACTTCCTGAGTGCAGAGCCAGAGTAACCCCTGCGCATCACTGGATGTGACCCATAAAGTCCCCCCCCAACCCCCCCGCCAAAAAAAAAAAAGTTTTCCAGCAAAAGGTATATCTTACACCAACTAGAGGTAAGCTGCCCTATGAGATAGTATTGTATTCAGGACTAACAAAAAAAGCTATATTGGTTGCTCAATCTTGCTTTTAGAAAATGCAAAATTACTAGGACTGGCATTGGGGTTCAGTTTTGATTGAGCCAATCATCTTTACACATATTAATTTATCTAATGTAGCATATATACATGTGATATTTCAGTATACCTTAAACTGAAATGTTACAATGAAAAGTTACTTCTTTTTATGTGGGTATTTTGGGCCACACCTGACAAGGCACGGCATATTCCTGGTTCTATGCTCAGGGATCATTTCTGGGGGTGCCAGCTGGGGGTGCCGAGGGAGCCATGTTTGGTACCAGGAAACTGAATGTGGGTCAGCGGTGTGCAAAGTAAGCATTTTACCTGTTGTACTATCCCTCTGGGTCAGAAATAGTATTTCTACTAAAAAAAAAAGTTCTAATTTTGAAATGAAGTATATTTTAAAATAGAAAAATTCATAATTATATTACCTTGAATCGTATAATGTATGCAGCAATTAGCACACCAACACTCTGTACCAAATCCCCCAAGGCATGTACAAATGCAGCTCTCACTGCTAGGCTATCCTGGTTGTGTCCACACCTAGAACTTATGGTAGAAGAACTTGAAGGCAAGGAGTGGGAATGAGCATGATGGTGACCAGACTGTTTCAAGAGGAACCCCATTCTGTTAAGAATAAAAGGAAAAATTATTATCGTTATTCCCAAAACTACAGACATAAAAATATTTGTTACTTGTCAGGAACAAATGAGACAAAACACAGAACTCATTCATCTGATAAGTACTTAAGCACATACAGTATTATCAAGTACTGTTCTGGGATGAAAATAGTAAGACAGATGTGTCTGACCTCCAAGGAGCTTATGGATCTAGTAGGAAAGCTATGAATAAATATAATCATAGGGTATTTCCAAGCAATATAAACACTTCAAAGAAAATAAGGCACTACAACGGTTAGTGATGGGGAGAGTGATAAGACAAAGTCTCTTAGATATCATGTGAACTGAATCTTAATGGAGTTCGGGAGCAAGTAGTAGAGAAATAGTTTAGACCAAAGGAACAGCAGGAATGAAAATGGGCTCCATATGTTTGAAGTCAGCCAGGGACCAGGAAGAGAACTCAAAGGGATGGAAATGCATGCTTTGATGCAGGAACTTTGAGTTTGAGCCCCAGCACCACACTGTTCCTTTAGCCACTGCTGGATGTGGATCAAAAAACCAAAAACAAAACAAAAAAATCAAGTCAGTCATTCTGCTAAAATAAAGTTAACAGGAGAACTAGGATACAAGTGAAGAAGGCTGTATATTCAATTTAAAAGATTATATAGTAAGGTTTTTTTATTTGTGGACTGTGGTAGGTGGGGCCGTACCTCATGGTCCTCAGGGGCTATTCGTTTATTCAGGAGTGAACTCTGGCAGTGCTTGGGTGGACCATACGTGGTGTCTGGGTTGATTGCATGCAAGGCAAGTGACTTACCTCCAGTACCAATTCTTCAGCCCAAGGACTTATGTATTTTTTTTTGGGGGGGGGGGGAGGCTAAGTCCAAATGGGAGCCATTATGGTACAAATGGGAAACTTGGAGGCTATATACCATCTCTGGTCCACTGACTCTTTTGTAAATAAAGTATTATTGGAAAACAGTCATACTCATTTGCTTAGATAATGAATATGGTTGTGTTTTCTGTAAGAGTTGCTAAGTTATGAAAGACACTGTATGGCACTCATAGCCTAAAGTATGTATTACATGACTACTTCACAAAGCTTGCTAATCAGTGGTGCAAATGATTACAGGTCTTAAAATTTTGATGCTTTTCCAGGAAAAAGGTTGGTGGTAAAATTTAAAAATTAAGTAACACGAAAATAAATTATTTTGGTTTTGGGCCATAGCTGGACGTACTTAAAAGGCAGTTCTGGGGATTGAAACAAGGTAGGTTATATGCAAGGCAAATGCCTTGCCCATTGTACTATCTCTCTGAATCAATGAAAATATTTTTTAAAAGAGATAAATTAAAAAAGAAAAACTTCGTCCTACTTAAATTTCTGATAGTCAAACTTCAGCAAACCTGAGCAAAACAAATGAGTAATTTATTATTTTAACAGTGTTTTATTAAGTTATGAGAGAAAAGAATGTAATATACATTAAAAATAATCTATACATTACTGAGCATGTTTAATATCTGTAAGTTCCCAGTACTTGAAAATGTTAAAATGAACATAAAATAGTGTACAATACTATAATGGTGGATAAATGCCACTACAAATTTTTCCGAATTTAATAGATGGAAAACAGCAAGACCGAATCTTAATGTAATCTGTGGACTCTAAATGATAATTTATGCAATGCAGGTTCAACAACTGTGACAAATATCCCACTCTGAGGTAAGATGTATGGAGACAGTGACTATACGTAATATCTCTATTTTCTCTTTAATTCTGCTATAAATTTATGGAATTTATAAAATAAAACAACAATAGAACTTACATTATGTTAACTGCAACTCCAATAGCTGCAGTAATGAGCATTATATCTCCATTTATTTCATATTGCATATGAATAGTTCTTTGGACAGCTTCATACAGGAGAAATCCCATAAGTATATATACCAACAGCACACTAATCATGGCTGACAAAACCTCTGGAGAAGAATTAAAAAGAAAAAAACATTTGCAGCATGATTTTGCACTTTAGACTAATACTGCATAATCTTTCTCTTTCCCCTAAGGAAATAAAAACACATTAAATTTTGTCATGTTATTTTTTGGTATTTTACAAGGAGAAAAAATTAGGAATACCCAGTGGTATCTGGAACCACCTGTGGGGGGCCATGTGAACTCAGGATAGAACTCAGGAACCTGCATATACTAGGCATGTGCACTAACACCTGAGCTATCTCACCACCCTATTTTTCTTATTTTAAAAGTGATTAGTAGTTTGATGTGACTTTTCCATTAATTCTCTAACACTCCTCAGCCTCCTCTTTTCATGTCTAAAATTATATTTATAAACCACACACAGTGAAAGATTTAAGACAAAAATATTTTAACATGACCATGGACTAACTTCCTAATCCAAAAGTACCTAAAAATCAGTAATGAAAATCCATAAGAAGAATGAGTAAAGGACACAAATATAATATGCAGAAAATGGATAAAAATGCTCAATTTCTCAAAAATAATCATAATACAAGAAATACAAATAAAAGCAAGATTTATTTTTGTTTCTTACTAAGTTGACAAGAATTAAAAATTTGATAATAACCAGTTTTAACAAATATGACATTGGTGCAAGTATTAAATGGAAAAACCTTGTAGAAGAGTGATGAGTAACACTAATCAAGAATTTAAACATATATATTCCTTAGTTCTAGGAATCTACCTTGTAGAAATAATCCATATGTATGCAAAGATATTTACAAAGCTAGGTCTCCAATATTAACTAGTATTGACTGGAGAAAGGCTGGAGTTCATGCTTTGCAAGCAGGAGGCCTGAGTTTGACACTAGGTACTGCCTGGTTCCCAGCACACATGAGCACCACTTGGGTGGCACGAAAACAACAAAAACATGCAGAAAATATCTTTGATTTTGATTTTTGGGCTATTCCTGCCATTACTTGCAGCCTTCTGCATACAATGAATGCACTCAGCCCATTGAGATTATTTCTCTGGCCCTGGAAAAGATACCTTAACTGTCCAAAGACAAGGAACGTACTAGCTAAAGTATGATATATGTAAATTAGGGGATACCACATAACTTTAAATTCATAAGACAGAGAAAGTGTTAAATCTGGAACAGGGACTAGAAGCTGAGTAAATTTATTTTTACTTGTTGTTGCAGAAATGTTGAGTCATAAGAGCATACCAGACCCACCACCAAAGTACTGACTTCTTCTACCACAGAACACTGGAACCGCCCTTCTCTCTGGTAATCTCGATTCTGTGTTCTGCATCCAAGAGTTTGTTTTTGTTCTGTTTGGCTTTGATTATTCCCTTGCTCTGTTCCTTTATGTACCACATATGAGAGAGAGTATCCTCAGTTCGCTTTTCTTCTTCTGATTCACTTCACTTAGATGGTACTCTCCAGTTCTACCCATGTTGTAGCAAAAGGCAAGATTTTATCTTTCCTTGTAACTAAATACTATTCATTGTGTGTGTGTGTGTGTGTGTGTGTGTATAAAATTAGCCTTCTTTATCATCTCACACCCCTGTGAGAATTACCTATATAAAAAAAAGCCAGAAGCAACAAGTGTTTAAGGGGTGTGGAGAAAAAAGAACCATTATGTAGAAATGTCATTCAGTCCTGTCTTTTTAGAAAATAGTGAAGACGGAGGGGGGGGTTGGCTGGAGCAATAGCACAGCAGGTAGAGGTAGGGCGTTTGCCTGTTGCCTTGCACACAGCCAATCTGGGTTCGATTTCCAGCATCCCATATGGTCCCCTGAGCACCCCCAGGGGTAATTCCTGAGTGCAGAGCCAGGAGTAACCCCTGTGCATCGCCGGGTGTGACCCAAAAAGAAAAAGAAAATAGTGAAGACGGCCAGAGAGATAGCTCAACTGGCTGTGTGCAGGCTTTGCATGCAGAAGGCCAGGGTATGATTCTCAGCACCAACTGGCTTCCCAAGCTGGAGGGAGAGAGAGGAAAAGGGGGGGGGGGGAGGGAGGGAGGGAGGGAGGGAGGGAGGGAGGGAGGGAGAGAGAGAGAGAGAGAGAATTCACAAATAATTAAATCACTTCAGCAGAGACCAAGGTATGATTTCCAGCACCAACTGGCTTCCCAAGCTGCCAAGAGAGTGTCTGTGGTGTGTGTGTGTGTATGTATGTATATGTGTGTGTGTATACAAGTGCCTAGCTTACAAGTGGATTAAGAAAACCTGTTACTATAGTAGTTCTAATGTATCTTACTACTTTATTCACAAATAATTAAATCACTCCAGCTGGCTAAAACTGTAGCACTAGGGGAGGAAGAAAATATAAAGCTTAATGGCCGAATACGTACTTTGCACACAAGAATCCTGGCAAACAACATCTGGCACTGCATGGTCCCCTTTCTCCCCCTTCTAGAGTGGCACTCTGAGCACCAAGCACAGAGCAGCCCTTGAATACTGCTGTGTGGCCCCCCAAAAATGAAAACAGAAAGAGAAAATGTGTGCTTTTTGGTATATTTCTTAGGCTTGTCTCATTCAGATGAATTATAAATAAATATGTATGGTTATAAAATATATGCCTGAATTTCAATTTTGGTTTGGCTGTGTGGCCAAGAGAAAAAAAATTAAATGAGAGAAAATATAGAAAATTATAAATTTTAATAGTGCAATAAAATATAAAGTTTATTTCATATTTTAATAAATCAGCAAATTGCCAGAGCTACAGAGTCTCAACTTTCATGCAAAAAACATTTGAGTTCTTCCCCAATCTAATTATTCTTACCACAGTACTTTACTGTTTCTCTTTATAAAATTATAATTTCTGATTTATTTACATGTTGCCTGTATCCCCACCTTTTACTATTATTCACTCAGCAAGTAACTAATGAACACCTTTTCAGTGAGTGGATCACAATGTTCTTGATCTATGTAAAGCACGTTCAACTCATGCAAAGTTTGCTTTTTCAAGAGTGTTGCCTAGATGTACTGGTGTACAATAACTGTTAACTTTGCTAAGGCTCTGATGCCAATTATGAGCTCCTATTGTGCTCCTACTGGGCTATCAGTATTGTGGAGTTTGGAGGTTAGTATTTTTAAGGAAAAGATAACTTTCTATAGAAACTTAAGATAAAAAAGACGACCAGTAAACTCTATTTTATCTCCTTTTTATGTAACATTTATCAGTGAAAAATATAATTATAGGCACACGTACTTTATTAAACTTTGGTCTCATAGAGATTGCTTTTTTGTTTGTTTTGAAGCTTTCTGGCAACTGCACTGAACAAGTTTATTGGCACCATTTTCTAGCAGCATTATTACTTAATGTTTTTGTGTCCCATTTTAATAACACTTCAACTTTTCCATGATCATTTTCTCTGGTAGTGTGTTATGGGCATTTGATGTCACATCTGTAATTATTTGGGGGCACCAAAAACCACATCCATACACAATGGCAAACCTAACTGAAAAAATGTGTTTTGCTATTCCACTAAATCAATGGCTCCCCTGTCTTTCTCCTCCCTTTGTTTTTGCCTGTTCTCTGGGAAACAATATTATTGAAATCAGGCCAATTACAAATACTACAATGGCCTCTAAGTATTAATGTAAGAATGAATGTAAGAATCACACTTATAAAGAATGTAGAAATCACTAAGCTTAGTGAGAAAGAGATGTTCAAAGCCAAGACAGGCTGAAAGCCAGGCCTCAGGAGTCAGCAAAGTTATGAATACAAAAGAAAGGTTATTAAAGGAAATTAAAAGTATTACTCTAGTGGAGGGCTGGAGTGACAGAATAGAAGGTAGGGCGTTTGCCTTGCATGTGGCCGACCTGGTTGACCAGGTTTGATTTTTTGATTCCTCTGCCCCTCTCTGAGAGCCTGGCAAGCTACTGAGACAATCTCACCTGTACAGCAAAGCCTGGTAAGCTACCTATGATGTATTTGATATGCCAAACACAGTAACAAGTGTCACAATGGAGACGTTATGGGGCCCGGTGGAGTAAATGGAAGAACAATGGGAGGACAGTGACAGTTACTCTAGTGAACAAAAGAATAAGAATAAAAGGAAATAGACTTAATGCTGATATTGAGAAAGTATTAGTGGCTTGACAGATCAAATAAGTGATAAGCCTTAAGTAAGAGCCTAACCCAGGGCAAGGCCCTAACTCTCTTTCAGTTCTATGAAAATTTAGAGAGGTCATGAAGCTTAAATTAAAAAGTCTAAAACTATGGAGCAACTTCCAGAATAAAATATGAAGCAGCAAGTGCAAATTTAAAAGCTTCAGTAAATTCTCCAGAAGTCCTAGTTAAGATCATTGATGAAGATGAATGTGTTTAACAATAGATTTTTAATATGACAAGGTAACCATTTAGGATTTTAATAGTTAGAAATCAATGTCTGGCTTAAAAGCTTCAAAAAGCAGGCTGACTCTTGTTAGGAACTAATAAAGCTGGTGACTAAACTTGAAATCAATGCTTACTTTTTATTCTGAAGTTCCTAGGGCCCTTAAGAATATAAAATGTACTTGATGATGCCTTTTAATGCCTGCTAACACAACAACCATTTTTCAGCTCACGGATTAAGGAATATTTTGATTTTCAAGTCTTATTATTTAAGAAACACATATTAAAGCTTTAACTGTCAAAGAAGTAGTGACTACTCTGATCTGTGCAAAGTAATTTGAAAACCTTTTGGAAAAGATTCACTATTCTAGATGACAGTAAGGATGCTTGTGATTTGCAGGAAGAGGGTAAAATATCAACAGTAATAGGATTTCAATCCTTGTAATGACTTTAAGGAATTTAAGATCTCAGTGGAGAAACTAGCTGCACACTGTGATGAAACAGCAAGAGAATGATTATTAATAGTGAAATGAAAAGAGCCTAAAGATGTGAAAGAATTTCTTTGAGTTTGATCTCTGGTACCACCCCACATGTGTGTGAGCTCCTCAACTAAAGTATGTGAACACCAAAACCAAGTGTGTGTGACCCCTAATCATTGCAACAACAACAAAAGGGAAGGTAGTGGGGGTGGAGGGGAAGAAACTATGTAAGATATGCAGAACAATATAAAATAAACTTTCTCCAAAATACAACATAAAACCCCCATTCCATGATGCCACTTCAGTCTTAAGATATTAAAGTACATGTTTTAAAATCACAAAATTTAAGTTTTTAAAAACTCCAAGAAAATCAGTAAACAAGTGATTTTAAGCAGTGAGATTCGTTTTAGGAATCACCCATATGCAGCATGCAATGACTTAATAAAATAAAAAACCCACTAAGGGCTTTCAGTTTCCTGTTCAACAACTGCTAAGGGTGGGGATACCAGATAATTTCCCAATCTGATGATCTGGATAGCTACTTGGAATATAGCCATTCAGGCACAATATCATTTTACAATAGAAGACCTAGATTCAGAAGACTAAGCTGCTGAGTTAAGATTAGGTTTAAAGGGGCCAGAGTAATAGTACAGCTGTAGGGCACCTGCTTGCCTTTCATGTGAATAACCAGTGTTTGATCCCAGGTGCACCATATGGTTCCTGGAGCCCACCAGGAGTGATTCCTGAGTGCAGAGCTAGGAGTAAACCCTGAGCACCATCCCTTCAAAGAGAGGAACTAACTGATGAATTAGACATAAGTGTCACTCTCCCTCCCTATACACTAAAACCCCAAAACGTTGGGGCTGAAGAGATAGCAGAGCTGACCCTGGTCCAATCCCTAGCATGACATATGATTCCCTGAGTACTGCACATGTGTAAACCTTCCACCCCTAAACAAACCACAAGATATTCATTCTGATTCTTTTTGATTTTGCTAAATCTACTTTACTGTTAAAGGTAAAGGCCCTCCCGTTGATCGTCGATTTGCTCGAGCGGGCCCAGTAACGTCTCCATTGGAGACTTTGTTGTTACTGTGTCTGGCATATCGAATACTCTCGGTAGCTTGCCGGGCTCTCCGAGAGGGGCGGAGGAATCGCCCTTTGTTGGAGATTCAGAAAGAATCTTATCTCAGGTTTGTTTACTTTCCTCTGAGTTTTCACGTCAAATTTCACATCAGGCCTCATTTTAAAAATAGTACTGGGGGGCTGGAGTAATAGCACAGCAGGTAGGGTGCTTGCTTTGCACTCAGCCAACCCGGGTTTGATTCCCAGCATCCCATATGGTCCCCTGAGCACTGCCAGGTGTAATTTCTGAGTGAATGACTAACCCCTGTGCATCATCGGGTGTGACTCAAAAAACAAAATTAATTAATTAAAATTGTACTGGATAGGCTCGAAAAAGAGTTCAGGGGTTAAGGACTTGCCTTATACGTGGCTCATCCCAGTTTGATTCCCAGCACTAAGAATGTTCCTCCTGCACTGCCAGGAGGGACAGAGCCAGGTGTAAACCCTGATTACCACCAGGTATAACCCCCAAACTAGGAAAAAAAAATAAAAGCCAAGCCATATATAGACAGACACACTCATACACATGAATCACACACACACACACAATACACACACACACACACACGAGCTATCATTATTTTTTATTATTATTTTTTAAACCTGGCATTTTAACTTAAAAATATTGTAACATTGGGCCAGCAAGAGAACTCTGCATGCTGAGCATGTGTCTTGCATGTGGGAGGCATAGGTTCACTCCTTAGCATCATGTGAGCACTACTAAGATCAATCCCTGATCCCTGTACCACTGGATGTGACCCTCCCATCTCCCCACCAGTTTTTTTAACATTAAATAGTCTGTGAAAATATTTTAGACCTTACATAATATTCCATTGTTCCTTGTTTTTATTCATTTCCCAATTCTTACCAATCTTCTTGCGTTTTGAGAATTACAAGCAGTAATGCAGAAAACATACATTAACATGAATAATGCATACTATATGGCTTTTTACTATTTTCATTTCCCTCTCATTCTCCCCCAAAAAAGGTATTTCAACAAGCCAGAGCAAATACTCCAGCAATTGTGTTTTTGGATGAAATTGATTCAATCTTGGGATCTCGGTCAGTCAACAAAGCAGATTGTGGTGTTAAAGAGCGTGTTCTTTCTGTTCTCCTGAATGAATTAGATGGTATTGGATTAAAGACTACTGAGAGAAGAGGAAATAGATCAGATCAACTAGGTTAGTACAAGGATCTGGTGAAAAATGAAGAGGTATTTATTGTCCAAAATACACCCAAAACCTAGGTCAACATGCCATACTAGCTTTACCTATGCTAGGTTCATCCCATAAAAGGAATGATGCTGTTTATTTCTTTATATAACTGATAAATCTGAATTAACTAAAAAAGGGGAAGTAGAATTTTATAACAGTTGCCTTAAATATATTTGAATAAATTTTGTTTTCTCTAAGATTTAGAAGTAGGGCTGGAGCGATAGCACAGCAGGTAGGGCGTTCGCCTTACAAGCGGCCAACATGGCCGACCCGAGTTCGATTCCTCCGCCCCTCTCGGAGAGCCCGGCAAGCTACCGAGAGTATTCGATATGCCAGACACAGTAACAACAAAGTCTCCAATGGAGACGTTACTGGGCCCGCTCGAGCAAATCGACGATCAACGGGAGGGCCTTTACCTTACCTTTACCTTACTTTACTGTTAACTTGATGATTTTAAGTAAATTACAATCTGGTTTCATGGTGCTTCATAAACTTCAGGTAATTATTTTATATAGTTTTCAAGTAAATAACACAGTAGGACACCAAAAAAGGATTATGTACTTTACAATGTATAATTTAATTATTTTTTGGCTTGGGCCACTCCCAACAGTCTCATGGGGCTAAGCATTTGCTGCTGTCCTTTATGCTCTCTCCTGGCCCCCATGTATGGTTTAACCTCTCAATAAAATATTATTATTTCTTCAAAAATGGGAAATAAAAATGTGTGTATTATTAAAATTGATTTACTTTTGTTGTAATTATTCTATTAATTCTATTTTTGAGAAATTCTACTTGTTAAAATATAGTGATAGAGTTTACTCAACAGTTATGAATATAAGTATGGGGACCAATGCAATATGATGAATTTTGCAGTGGGTGGGAATGGAATTTTGCAGTGGGGCTGAATTCTGCACAGGCAAGTAAGAATTTGTAGCATACAGGGGTATGATGCTGCCAACAGGTCAACCTGTACCGGCGGGGTGAGTGCATCAGCTGCCTGATGGCACCTTCAGACTTCCAGATACCCCAAAATTGCCGCTGTACCTTTGGCCAGACCCCAACAACTTGGGACCAAGTTTACCAAGAATTTAACTGGCCAAAAGTTAGGTATGTGGGAGCCATGTCCACAAAACACCTTCGGCTCAACTATATAAGCTCATTTATTGGCCTTATCTCAGAGACCCATAGTTAAATCTCGAAAGAGACCAAAAGTTACAGTTAATCTCAGACCCGCACATGGCTGAACAGACTGGGGTAAACTGGAGGGGGGAAGGTTGGCCTGTGCCTGCCCAAGAAGAGTCCCCAGCAGCCGTCTGCTTCCATAATCTAAAACTGCCGCCATATCCCTGGCCTGACTCTACCGTCTCAGGACAGACCTCACCAAAATATAATTTGCTGAAAATTTGGGTATGAAAATTGCAGGTTTTGTGACTGAAATCTCAAGTCTTTCACGGAGTTGGGGTGGGCTACCTCCCCCCACTTCCGAATACACATGGGAGCACTAGCAGTCACCCCCATGAACCAACTCCAGGGCCACTCTGCAAACTCTATTACTGGTCTTGCTTCAGAGACCCATAAATAAATCTTGAAAGAGATCAAAAGCAAGAGACACAGCAGTGAGTCCTGGAACACACCACCAAGCCAGAGATCTCACTGGGTCCCATACCAAGCCAATATCATCAGGGCACCCCAGAAGTAGCATGTGCAGTCTCCCCGCCTACTCCAGATGGAATCCCGGCGACCAAGAGCTTCCACAAGCAAGGTCCTGGTATGCTGGTTCCAGGATTAAATCTCTGGACTAAATCTCCATGCTGCATGGTGGCAGAGGCACTGGTCTGCCCCTCCCTGGCTCCCTGCCTGCTCATCGGCCTGCCTGTTAGCCCACAATGTGCCTCCAGGCGCCATCTTGGCACACCAACACATTAGGGCATTTGGTCCAGAAATGCCCTAATGAATCCCAAAATGGATTAGTGCCATACAGAAATGTTTCCGGAACCCAACCATTTACAATCTAGGATTCCAGAAGTGTGTGGCTGTGGCACCCAAGATACTCAAAATGAACAGTGGAAAATAAATGATCGAGCATCGGCCCCTGGCAGGTAGGCTGGAATGGTGGTGGGAAAATTCGAGCAAAACATGAATGCCCAAAAGTGGAGAGAGTATTGGGGAAATTGGGGAAGGCAGAGTGTGGCCTGGGATGGGGGGGGCATATATTCTGGGGAGATGGTGGTGGAAAGTGTGCACTGGTGGAGGGATGGGTGTTCGATCATTGTATGGCTGAAGCTTGAACATGAAAGCTTTGTAACTGTATCTCACAATGATTAATTTTTTTAAAAAAAGTAATGTGGAGTTTATGCCGAATTCAGACAGCTTAATCAATGGCAGTACTCCTACATTTAAAAAAAATAAAATGATCTGTAGTCATGGAGCAAGAACTAGAGAGGTGAAGGGTGTCAATGGAAAAATTACTAAATTATTAAGAGGATACATTTATGGGTAAAGAAGATTGTTTTGGGGCCAGAGTGAAGTACGGAGGGTAGGGTGTTTGCCTTGCACACAACCAACCCAGGTTCCATTCCTGACATCCCATATGGTCCCTGAGCACCACCAGGAGTAATTTCTGAGTGCAGATCCAGGAATAACCACTGAGCATTGCTGGTGTGACCCAAGAAGCCAAAAATTAAAAAATGAAAATTGGTTTGCCAGCCTACTAGGATTCTTTCTAAAGAGTCTATAGTCATGTAACCTGGGGGATATCACATTGGATCTGTTTCTGTTACATGGTTTAAGAAGATTCTTGCCAAAACTAGATTTTATAAGGAACTACTAGATTGACTTCAGATAAAGTTCTGGAGGCTGATGAAAAAGAAAAGGATCTTTGTTAGTATTTGCAGAATTATGTTGATACAACAGTCCCAGTGAAAGTCAGTCATAGATATTTAAGTAATATTTAAAGTTTGGGCTATTGCACCTGTGACTGAAGTACCTGAAATGAAAACATGTTAATGCTCATTAACAAATTAAACCCATAGAGTTGTGGCTGGTTCAGTCAACACAAGGCAAATCATTTTTCTGGTAACACTTTTAAGACAAAGAAGGAACAATATACCAAAGAGGGCTGTGACCACTTGCTCACCTCATGGGTCCTTTTGAATCCCTCTCTCATACACTTAGTAATACTTTATTGTCTTCACCTTGTGGAAAATTTTTCCAGTACATTTTTTTATTTTTAGGGACTGAAATTATACATCATTTATTCTCTCTGTCCCTAGTTCAAATAAACTGGTACATGTTTTTGATACTCTTTAAAGGAGCTGAATACACAGAACAAAAATAGGAATCAACATTTAGAAATTAATTATTGCGATTTAATTTTATACACGTGTAACACTTTAGTTCATTGAGTTCAAAGTGCCCTGGAAGAAATGTTTCTGAATGTTTGCCTACTATCATTTGTTTTGTTCACACAAGCTATCCAGAAGAATAATTTCAGTTAAAGCTTATAGATCATTACAGTTTTAATGGAAAATTTCATAAACTTAAGATAACTCCCAATTACTTACCCAAGCGATGAAATCCAAAGGTGAATCTTTTGGTTGGCGATTTTGAAGACAGCCATAAAGCAAGCAGGGTCAGTATGATGGCACTTAGGTCAGTTAACATGTGAAGTGCATCTGTCATGATTGCGAGGCTGTTTGCAATGTATCCACCTTAAAATAAGGATAAGAGGCACGAGGTTATTTAAAATAACTTAAGCAATTAAAACTAAAGTATGAAATATCCTATAAAAACATGAACATATAACTGTTTATTATAATTAAGGTAGTCTATTAATTAAGGGCTGGAGTGACAGCACAGTGGGTAGGGCATTTGCCTTGAACACGGCCGACCACCGGGCCGACCTGAATTCGATTCCTCCGCCCCTCTCGGGGTGCAGGGCAAGCTACCGAGAGTATCTCACCCGCACAACAAAGCCTGGCAAGCCACCCATGACATATTCGATATGCCAAACACAGTAACAAGTCTCACAATGTTACTGGGCCAGCTCGAGCAAATCGATAAACAATGGGGGGACAGTGACAGTGATTAATTAAGGTGTTCTATTACAATTCAAGGTATCATAAAATGTTATACTGTAGCACTGTCCTCCAATTATTCATTGATTTGCTCGAGCAGGCACCAGTAATGTCTCACAACAAATTGTGAGACTTGTTGTTACTGTTTTTGGCATATCAAATATGTGATGGGGAGCTTGCCAGGCTTTGCTGTGCGGGCGAGATACTCTCAGTAGCTTGCCAGGCTCTCTGAGAGGGGCGGAGGAATTGAACCTGGGTTGGCCACTACAAGGTAAATACTCTACCCACTGTGCTATCGCTTTGGCCCAAAATCTTATACAAAACATTAAATATATTTTTTCTGGTGAGATAATGCATTTCTATGAAAAGGTTCTCTGAGGAGTCAATCAATAACCTTAGAAAGTTAAAAACCAGTAAATTGGGGACTAGCATATACTGAAAAGTTTTTAATTCAACTTACCAATTCATTAATGTATTAGTAACTAAAATATTTAAATATTACAATAAAGTTTAAGAAAAGATAGGCTGTATTCACTTTTTGGGGTGGGCTTAAACAAAAAAATCATAAAATTTACATTAGATCAAAAGATAAAAATTAACCAATTTTTAGCATATAGAGAGCAGTTTCTCCTAATGAGCAAAATGTAGTATCTATAGTATATATAATTATATAAAATTGTATTTATAAGAATATAATTTTATATTTTATTTTATTAGTACATAAATTACATTAATATACATTTTATAAATGTTTTTGCATATGTGCATATATTTTTATGGGCAACAGATTTTTCCCAACACCATTCACTGAATTTAAGTACATACTCAGGTTTTATTCAAACTTTCACATGTTTCAAAGTCCTTGGAGTGTTAATAAAAGTACAAAATACTTGATTCCACTTCTAGAATTTTGGATACAGGAGGTATGAATGGGACTCACGAACTGCATTCTAAAATGTATCCAAATAACACTGAAGCTTCTAGTCTGTAACCACACTTCAAGAATCATTGTTAAGGATACTGTGACATGTAACTGAAATTATCTGTGGACCCCCCCCAACTCCTGGCATAGGTATGAAGTCACAATCACCAGGAGAAATAGGGTTGGTGATCTCATAATTAGATCCATTCGCTCCAGTGTTTATTTTTCAAAATATCATGTTTTTAAATGTTTCCGTGAAAGCGCTGTGAAAAGAGACAGCTTGGAGGTTAATAATACGGGGTTTTGGAATCTCATAAACTTAGATTATGTTATTCAAAGTTTTTAAGTCTCAGTGTACTCAATCAATAAAGGCACCTAAGAGCTGCACTACAAAATAGAACTTTCTGAAATGATGGGAAATATTTCTGAGCAGAGAGGCAGTAACTTGCCTTGCACACAACTGACCTGGATTCAATGCCTGATCCACTATGAACACTCTCAGGAGTGATTTCTGAGCACAGAGCCAGGAGTAAGCCCTAGTACTGTCAGATGTGACCCCAAAACAGAAACAACAACAAAAAAATATTTTATCTGCACTGCCAGTAATGACTGCCACCACATACATGTGGCTTCTGAATGTTTGAAATATGGCAAGTGCACTAAGGAAATGAATAACCCATTAACTGTAATTAACCTACACTTGAAAGAATGTTATGTTGGCACCATGAGCAAAAATAAAGAACGAACCTCTGAACGTCATCTCAATGAGAGCAAAAATTGTTCACATCAGCCTTTTCAGAACTCTGAAAATTATTCAGATTGATATGGCTAGCATTTATTCAAAAATAGCTTGAATAAGTTTTGGCAAGAATGGGATCCTCTATAGTAACAGTATTCAACCTTTCCCTGTTTTCTTTTTTCAGTCATTTCTTTATTCTTCACTTCTCACTTTCGTCTGTTGCCTCTGTCTGATGGTGCAGCTCCTGCTGGGAGCTATAGTCTACACCTATAGACCCCTTGAAATATCCTGGGGGCCATACTGGTTGAGAAACTCTGCTCTGTAGCATTTTTAACTTGCTCTTATACATGGCTCTCTGGTAATTGCTCTGTAGTAACTCTGAAAACCAACTAGCAGCAACTACAGTGAGTATCATTTGGCAGAATGGGGCTGGAGTTTCTTCAAAGCTTCATTCTTGCAGAACTGTCATTTGACCTACCTTGTGGCTCCTAGGATACTAGCTAGGAAATTTTTATGACTTGAATCAAAATAGTTTAACTTGATTTGCTGCTCTGTCAGGTATAGCCTATTTCTCAAGTAGTGAATGTCAAAAACAATTACAGGAGAGCCAGAGTGATAGCATAATGGGTAGGGCACTTGGCTTGCACATGGCTGACCCACATTTGATCTTCAGCACCCCATTAAGGTCCCCAGAGCCAGACAGGAGTCATCCCGAAGGGCAGAATCACGAATATGCCCTGAGCACTGCTGGGTGTGGCCCCAAACAATGATAGGATTAACTATTTAACAAGGCAGTTTCCATAGGCAATAGGTAACATTTTGCTTCTGATATCCTGAAATTTTTACCATGATGCATCTGGGTGTGGGTTTATTGCCACCAATTTGCTGGGCTTCTGTTGACTCAATCTAGAAATGCACACCTGTCGGGCTCTGCAGAAATTTCTTAAAATGTTTCTCTTCTCCCTTCCTGCTGTCTTTTGTTTATCAAATCCCTAGTAATAGGAATTTGATTTTTTAAAAATTTTTCTTTTTTTATTAGTGAAACACCATGAGGTACAGTTGTAGATTTACAATTTTTTGTGCTTGGGTTTGATTATACAATGATCAGATACCCATCCCTCCACCAGTGCCCATTTTCCACCACCATGGATAATATCCCCCCTACCCCCATCCCCCCCTTGCCTCTATGGCAGGGCAATCCCCTGTGTTCTCTCTCTCCTTTTGGGAGTTATGGTCTGCAAAAGAGGCATTGAGTGGCAAACATGTTCAGTCCATAGTCCACTTTCGACATGCATCTCCCCTCCTGGGAGGATCCTCCAAACACCCTTTATTTGGTGTTCCCTTCTCTATCTGAGCTGCCCTTTCCTCTAGAATGCCCGACTGGTCACTAAGCTATGGAGTAATCCTCCTGGTGCTGATCTCAGCTATTCTTGGGTATTAATCTCATATTTTGTTACTTTATATCCCCCAGATGAATGCAATCTTTCTATGTCTATCCCTCTCTTTCTGACTCATTTCGCTTAGCATGATACTTTCCATGTTGTACCACTTGTATGTAAATTTCATGACTTCATCTTTTCTAAGAGCTACATAGTACTCCATTGTGTAGATGTACCAAAGTTTCTTTAACCAGTCATCTGTTCTTGGGCATTCAGGTTTCTTCCAGTTTCTGGCTATTGTAAAGAGTGCTGCAATGAACAAACAAGTGCAGATGTCACTTCGACTATACATTTTTGCCTCTCTGGGATATATTCCCAGGAGTGGTATTGCTGGGTCAAATGGGAGCTCAATTTCTAATTTTTTGAGAATCGTCCATACTGTTTTCCAGAAGGGCTGAACCAGTCGGCATTCCCACCAACAGTGAAGGAGTGTCCCTTTCTCACCACATCTGCACCAGCATCGGTTGCTTTTGTTCTTTTGAATGTGGGCCAGTCTCTGAGGTGTGAGATGGTATCTCATTGTGGTTTTGATCTGCATCTCCCTGATGATTAATGATGTAGAGCATTTTCTCATGTGCTTTTTTGCCATTCAGATTTCTTCTTTGAGAAAGTTTCTGTTCATTTAATTGCCCCATTTTTGGATGGGGTTGGATGTTTTCTTCTTGTGGAGTTTAACCAGTATTTTGTATATCCTGGATATCAACCCCTTGTCAGATGTGTATTCGGTGAAGATCCTTTCCCATTCTGTAGACTGTCTTTGTATTTTGGTCAGGAATTTGATTTTATATAGTGCTTTTCTTGCCTATTCTCTCTGTCATAGATTGCCTTAATTCATCTTCTAGATTTCCGATGAGTTAAAAATTATTTTTATGCTTTTATTGTTCAAAAGCTCTTTATCTGAATTTAAAAAACCGTTGTTTTTTTTTTTCACGGACACAATTTTACCTAGGTGAATACTAATTACATTATTACATATGACTGGTTCTTAAACAGGTTGTAACTACTTTTACTTATCTTAGTTTTTTACCCACTTTTAATGGTACCTGTTTAAGTCAATTTGGGTCTACTGAGGATTCTCTAAGTAGCTCTCAATTGTGGTTCAAGTATCAACATCTTCTCCTGGGAACTTATTAGAAATATTAATCTTCAAGTCTTAATTCAGACCTATTTAATTAGAAACTATGGCCCAACAATTTGTGTTTTAAGTTTTCTAAGTGATTCTCATGCAACACTTTAAAGTGGGATGGTTCTTGATTTGTCCCACAGCATGCTTGAGAGTTGGTTTTCTGGGATATACCAAGCAAATTATGTTTCCTTTCCTTTCTAATTTCCTAAATTTGTGTTACTATTGTCACCTTTAAGTCCCTCCCCCACTTGTATGGATTTGTATGTAAATACACATACCCACATTGACAAATATATCTTTATCCACATAATTTTATGGTGCTTTTATCTTTTTTAATGCCTTTTATTATAACTGAAGCTGAAGGAAAGAATAAAATTAAATGCATAAATTAATTTGCCATTGCCACTTAAAATCATTTTGCAATCACTTTAAACAAAATGCAACTGTTAAAATAATTAATAAATGTTCCTTTATTGTTAAAAAGGTACTTTAGTTCTCATCTGACTAGCAATATAGATCTCTTAGCAGTTTCAACTTATTTCACTTTAAAATACATTTCTTCAATTTTGTGTTATCCGCTTGCCTTATGCCTGATGTCTATCAAGCTAAACACTGAGATGGCAATTATCACAATTAATCACAAGTAAAGCATGATTACTTGTGACTGAAGACTAGTAATCTGGGATACACAGAAATTCAAGCAGAAAACCCAAAACTGGGGCTGGAGCAACAGTACAACTGGTAGGGCACTTGTTTTGCAAGTGGCAACTGAGTTTGATACTGGGTACCACAGATGGTCCCTTACGAGCCCATCACTAGGAGTGATCCCTAAGCACAGAGCCAGGAGTAAGCCCGGAACAGTACTGGGTATGGCCTCAAGCAAAACAAAAAGTAAAACCTCAAACTTGCCCCAAGGAGGAACAAAGTCAGAACTTTTATGGGAGGGAAAAAAATATATGGTCAGTGGTTAAGGAAGAGTAAATTTGGATTAATATAGGCTTAAACTAGGTTACACAAAATTGGTTGGTTAAAAGTACTTTTCACTGGTACATAAATAATTGTTGGTTGATAATTTTTAAAATATTACTCTTTTTGTAGGGGCCACATTCACAGATGCTAGGGGTCAGGGTGGGGTCATACATGGCTGGGGACTGAATTTAAGGTTCACACATGTCAGATACACACACCAGCACATCATCTATCTGTCTGGCTTTGCTTGATGATTTCCCTGAAACAAATATTTTGGCCCAGTTTTTGGCCAAATTCAAACAAGAGAGATCATGCAATTTCTCTGTAATGGTGTCATAGCTCCATTATTTTCTTTTGTGGTATGGGGGGGGAATCAAACCCAAGTTTTATAGATGTGAGGATTTTGGCTCTACTCTAAGCTACATCCTCTACCTCCAGGCTCTATTTGAAAATTACTTCACCAATGTCAACTTTTCACACTTCGAAAACTGGAGTTCCTCAAGATGAACTCTCTCTAGGTATTTTTTTTCATTTCTATAACGTTATATACTATATCTCTATCTTAACTTCTCTTAAGTATCCAATCATAAATACCAGCTCACTAGACGTCTTTATTTAGCTGTTTCTCAAATGCTTAAAAAGGAACTTCAAAATCATTCCTGACACAGTTCTCTCCCAAAACGTTCCATCCCAATCCAACAGCCAGCATTGTTACTGCTACCTCTAAAATGTTTTTCAGTCTGTACATAATCTCTCTTCACTGTTTAAGCCATAAAACTTTGTCTGGATCTCTGAAATAGTTTATTTGCTTTTATTTGCATACCCTCCAACTATTTCCCTACTTAAGGGCCAAGTTAATGTTTTAAAAAGGTAAATTACTTTCACATCACATTCCACTCAAAAACTTTCACTGGGTTCCCAATGTATAGTCATGTGTCTCCTGATGACTGGATTATGGGGATACTTTCTGGGAAGTGCTTTATTAAGCAATTTTGTCATCATGTATTATTCAGAGTGTAATACAACCATAGACAGTGTGGCCTGTCACATGCCATATATCACATATAGTATAGTCACTGTTATTTATGTAGTCTATTGTTGACCATATCAAGTGATACAACTGTACTTAGAATACAAACTATACTAATTTAGTATGGTCTGTTAGGACCTGCTGATCTGATTCCCTGGCTTACTACATTCCAGGCAAACTGGTCTTTTAGATGCTTCTAAAGAATGGAAGGGTTTAGGATCTTTGTACATGCTGTTTTCTTTGCTTGAAAAATTCCTCCTTCACTTCCTTTGCCTGAATAACTCCTTCTGTTCCTTTTGTAATTTATCTGTATCTCATGCATATAAACTATGTCCTGCTGACCACTATGTCTTTATACCTCATTATTTTTTCTTCATAGGACTTAAGACCAGTTGTCTTAAACCATTAAATGTACTTATGTGTATATAACATATCCTCTACTATTAAATGTTGTAGACATTAATGATGACAGATTTCTGTTCTTCATTGTTTTCTCAGAACAGGTAGCACAGTGCCTGACACTGTTGGTAGTCAAAAAAAAAGCAACAAAAAACCAAACTTGCTAAATGGGAGGAAGGAAAAATAGACATTGTCTAAGGTCTCTTGTTAGTGGTAAAAACAAGATTCAAAATTATGTTCTTTCAGATTTTTAAATTACTTCATCTTTTATCACTTCATACTTCCTACATTAAATGCTTTATTTCCAAGTGCTTGTCAAACACTTTAATAAATATTCTATTTATACAGAATTCTGAATAATTTTGTTAAAGTCTATCTTAAGCACTAGCAAATATATGTTTTCATTCTTTTCATTCTTGGGTATGTAATCCAGGACCTCACACAGGTAAAGCAAGGGTACTATAGCATATTGAGCTACATCCATGGCCCTCTGTCATGTGGATGAGACTTCAACATTTGAAAATAAAGTTACATTTGGAGTATTTCCTTGTAGCTTTCAACAAATAACATTTACTAACTCGAGACTTCAGAAATGGAAGTAAGAAGGTTGGAGCAACAGTACAGTGGGGAGTGCACATGTCTTACATGTGGTCCACCAGGGTTCAATCCCCAGCACCCCATATTATCCCCCAAACCCTGCCAGAAGTGGGCAGAGCCAGGAATAAACCCTGAGCACTGCAAGGTGTGGCCCAAGAACAAAAAAAATGGGGAGTGAGGGTAAAAGTAAGGACAATTATATCTTAATTTTAAAAAAGGCAAAATAAACTAAAATCTTTAGGGGAAATTGTGATTTGTGTTATTGATGTTAAACTTTAAATATCAAAGTCCAGAATCACTAAATCTTAATGATTTAACATTCCAGTAGTGCGAATATATGTAAGTCACTAAATCATGGTTTGCTGGTCTTATCTGGCCATGACTATAATTCCATCCTTGCATTTCTGTATACCTTAAGCATTTATAATCCCCTAACAGTAAAAATACAAAACACTTATTAAGTATGATCTCAGTGCAAGTCCTTATTCCAGGTGTTGGGGATGGGCTTATACTTTAGCAGAGGAAGATATATATCAGCAAGTAAACGTACTAAGAAGATAATCTCAGGGCAGGAGACATTGCTCTATAGGTTGAGTGGATGCTTTGCAGTGGGAGGTCCAACTGCAACTGCATAGTCCCCTAAATACAACCAGGAGCTACTTCTGAGTAGCAATGAACAACACCGAATTTGGCACGCTAAAAAACAAAATAAATAAAGAGATCAGTTGCTGAGGGCTTTTAAAGTTCAGTAGGGAAGAGGAGAAGAGAGTTACTTTAGTCAGTCATAAAAGGCATGTTGAAGGTATCTTTTTGAGATGACATGTGAATGCAAGAAACCACCCAAAAACTTTGAGGTGGTGGGAAAGCGAGTTCATGCAAAGTAGTGCTTTTCAAATTGAAGATCTTGATATATTTGTGGACCACAGAATCAGTTAAATGGGCAGGGATCAAAATAAAAAAATATGGGGTAAAAGCATATGAAATAAAACTTTTCTGTTATACATACATTAATACATCTATACGTATGCATATACACATATATGCCTGAGTTACACTGTTAAATGCATATCCTACTATAGTGAGGTCAAGGTGTCTAAAAACCATTTAAGTACAGGGATGGGCCAGACCAATGGTCGTTATGAGTAGCCCGCTTGGCTGAAAGTGAGCACAGGGAGAAGGGGGATGCAATGAGGTAGCAAAGGACCACAGAGATAGTACAGAAGATAAGGTGTTTGCCTTGCATGTTGTTGACCTGCGTTTGATTCCTGGCACCCTGTACGGTACCTGGAGCACTACCAGGAGTGATGCCTGAGCATCCTCGGTGTGGTCCAAACTCCTGCCCTCCTTCACAGAACAAATAAAAAGAAATGAGGTAAGGAAGAAATGTGTATCATTTCCTTCCATATGACTTCTGTCAACCTCTTCAATATGGATTATTATAACCTCTATTCTAATTAATGTTCATAATTAAGAGCACGGCCACCCCGAGTTCGATTTCTCTGCCCCTCTCAGAGAGCCCGGAAAGCTACCAAGAGTATCTCACCCGCACGGCAAAGCCTGGCAAGCTACCCGTGACATATTCGACATCCAAACACAGTAACAAGTCTCACAATGTTACTGGGCCCACTCAAGCAAATCGATGAACAACGGGAGGACAGTGACAGTGACATAGGAGAAATTTTCCTGCTTTCAATGTCACTTTTCAGAACTGTCACCAAGAGAAGACATCAATTACACCAATGTGGCTGTGAAATTAACCTAAAAAAGAAGCATTTATGTACACTGAAATTATATTTGTTGAATCATGGGAGCAAAGGAAAAAATCAAGTTCATTAACCAGAGGGAGTTGCTCTAGTTCTTCCGGATCCTCCTTATCCTGAAAAACTTGCAGGCTGGCTGGTAACATTTATTTTCTCAAATCTCTTGACTAGATATGTAAAAGTAAATGGTATCATGGACCACTTAAAACAAATTCAACAGTAAAAAAACTAAAATAAAAAATCAAAAAACAATAAAAAACACATGGAAATTGGAGCTTTAGAACTGGTTCTTAATTCTAGGACTCTAAGTAATTTGAGAATTATTTACTATTATATTTTGGTCTGGGGGCCATACTCCGGCTCTGTGCTCAGGGATCACAGCTTGGAGGGGCTTGGGGACCCTATGGGGTGTCAGAGAAGGAACCCGGGGAGGTCACGTGCAAGACAAGTGTCTTCCCCGCTGTACGATCTCTCCAGCCCCTCATGTACTATTGCAATCGTTATAAAAACTAACCTGATTTGATCTTTTTTGGGGGGGAAGAGGAAGTTAAGGGATACCCAGTCCTTCCCTCCGCTAAAGGGCGGACGGCCCTGAGGAGAGCCAGAGGAAAAGGTCAGTAATCTGCTAGTTCCTATTGTACTCAGGTTGATCTTTGGAACCATGTGGCCTTTTCATCATCTCGAAACCCGTCTCACTAATACAGCCCACGCCTCCTGAAAACCGAGTGTGGACCTCAGCTCCTGCTCACACCTGTCCGCGCGGCCGGTAGGGAAGGGGCCGTGGGTTGGCGCCACCACTCACCGACAAGTTCTCCGATCATGAACAGCAGGTACAGGAGCGCCGCGACGGTCAGGCGGGTTTTCACCCTTCTCTGCTTGAGCGACTCTCGCTGTCGGCTGCAGTTGTCGCAGGGGTCCACCTTCAGGCTCAGCCGGCTGTTGGCCAGGGGCAGGTCCTGGTCCAGCAAGGAATCGTCGTCGGCCTGGAGGGCCGGGTGCACCCCGTTAACAGGCCTTTCCGGGGCTTCCGACCCGTCGTCGGCCACCACCACCCGAAGTTTGTTAAACCGAGAGAGCCCCTCGTCGGCCGCGTCGTCGGCGAAGTCGAAGGCGCTGGTGTCATTGAGAAAGAGCGGCGCATCCTCCCTCCGCAGCAGCGACTTGAAGCGCTTCCACGCGCCCGACCCGGCCATGGCCGAGGCGGAGCGGGGCGGCTCGGGGCGGGCGGCCGGCCGGCGGCGGCGGCGGCGGCTCCTACTTCACCGGAGCCCCAGTTCCCGCTGGCAGAGCCGGGCGTCCGTGCCCATGCTGCGGAAAGGCGAAAGGCGCGATCAATGCGAGGCGCCCCGCGCGCTCCGCGACTTCCCCGGCCGCGCGCGGCGTGCAGCGTGCGACTTCGGGGGCGCGGGGTCGCCTCGAGGCGCGAGGGGCGGCGCGTCTACCTGGGGCGCTGCCTCGGGGCCGCCGCTCATCTCCCCGCCCCCTGCCGGCGCGGCGGGGCCGGCTCACCCGGCTGGGCCCGGCGTCCGCGGGCGAGCGGGGCAGTCCTAGCGCCTGGACGCGCCCGCCGCTGCCGGCCGGCTCCCCGGGTGTGACAGGTTCGGGGCCGGGGGCCGGCGGCCGCCGCCTCAGCCCGCCCTGCTCCAGGCCGCGCGCGTGCGCCGGAGCGGCCGCGGGCGAGGCGCGCGAGGGAGGGGTCGGCGCGAGGACACGCAGGCCCGCTGCGCGGGGCGGGGCGGGGCGGGGCGGGGGCGCGGGCGCGGGCGCGGCGCCCGCCTCGGCCCCGGGGTCACGGGCGGCCGCGGCCCGGGAGCAGGGGCGGCTCTAGTCCGGCTCCTCCGCTGAGGAGTGGGGGGCAGATCCGTTTGGGCCCTCCCGGGGCGGGGCGGCGCGGCGCGGCGCGCGAGTTCGCGCCCCGAAGCTCGGCCTGAGGAATCACGAGCTGGGGGCCTCGTGGACCCAGAAAGGAATTTTGAGAGCCCGCCCCCCCAGAGGGAGGCCGCGCCGGGATTCTCTCCTCGAGCTGCCGCTCTGACAAGTTGGCCAAGGCTGCCCAGTCAGATCAGATTGGAGGGGCGAGTCCAGCAGGGAGGGGGTTTCTATTCTCGGCAAATACGCAGCGTCCTCTGCGTGCTCCTGGCCACGCGCCGTTTGCTTCCGTGGTATTCACGACATGGCTTTTATCCAAGCCCCGAAAACACCCGTGGAGGTGTCCGCTCTGGCCTATGGTTCTGTCTCACAAACAGCGAAAGGAAAGAGCAGGATGACACTCTGAGTGGTAGCTTTTGGTTTATACCTACATTTTGATGGCTAGATGGAATGGCAGTAGGTCCCACGCTTCCCCTTCTGTAAGTGATTCTTAATCCAGATAACCTGCGTGGATTTATAGGGGATCCAGTACTCACAAATTCATGTGCAAAATTTTGTGGGTCTGTGTACTTTTTTGAGTTCATAGTCTCCATCACATTCATCAGCGGGGAGCCAAGGGCAGTGTCTGGCTGTGCCCAGGAAAGGAGTCTTGTCCCTCAGATCTCCCCTCCCCAAATGGGGTTAAAACTCACAGAAGATTTCAAGCACTGTCAGAACTCAGGTGAAGCTTCTAACTGGAGTTGAAATGTAATGCCAACTCCTCTTTAGTGTTTTTGAATGTATTTCGACAAGTTTACATGGGATTATAAAATTTCAGGTTACAGAAAAATACAATGAAAATTGATCTTATTTGCTTCTGAAGATTCAGACGACGTTTTCGGATCTTGCTTGACTAGTGCAAGAGCACGAGTTGCTTTTCCTTTTTTGGAGGGAGAGGGTGGTGGAGGGAAAGGCCACACCAACAGTCTCAGGGCTTTTTCCTTCTGTTCTCAGCGACCACTGCCCAACATGTTTGTGGAGTTGCCGCTGATTCAAGTCCGGAAAACTAGGATCTCATGGGTCCCAAGACCAAGGCAAATTTCATAATAGGATCCTCAATCATTAGCAGCTGAAGGGAGAAAGTTGAGGGATGCCTTCCTAACCTCCAGTATCTTAATTTCCTGAGTTTGGAATAGATTACATGTCGTTTTTATTTTCAGTTTTTCAGTCTGCCTGGAACTCTACTAATGAGAAATACAAATGAATAGAGCAAAATTTTCAGGTTTGTGATGAGCACTCTCAAGTATTAATTCTTCAAATTGTATTTCTCTTAAGGAAAGTGCATAGATGTTACCAGGAAAGTTGAGATAAACATGAGCTATTTTGCATATTAAAGTAAACTTGGTAATACTGCAGTTCTGCTTCACAATTTACTTTTACTCTTCAGCATCAATGGGGACCTGAGGAAAGTGATTGGAGGACAAAAAATATATATAGTGATTCAACATATATCTACAAATTTATGAGGAGCTGAATTCCCTCTATTTTGTTGGCTATTCCTACTGAATAATGAATAGGCTGTAGCGATGTAACAATGGATGACTTAAAAGAGTATGTCATAGAAGACATTACAAACTACTTCCGTGGTCTCTCACTTTGATATTTCAGCTTGGGGGGAAGCCAGAACACCCAGGCCATGAGGAATTTGAGCCGCACCATAGAAATGTCTGTGTGCTGAGGATATTGAATTGCCAACAAGCCTTTCAAGTGAGCCATATTGGAAGTGGCTCCTCTAGTCCCTGCTACTTCAGTTCACTGCTGCCTGAGCCATGTGGACCAAAACCTCCTATGATATCCTGAGCAGAACCACCTAGACTGGTCACTCACAGCTGACCCACAGAGACTTTGAGATCAATGTTTCTTGTTTTAAGATGGTAAGTTTTGAGGTAATACTTTACATAGAAATAAATCACTGTTATATCTATATCAACATTCCTCTGTAACAGAGAAGACACTGTTCTGATTCTTTTATCACATGGACTCTTGTTCCTAGGTCAGCCCTGTGTTTACTGGCATGATTTCTATCTTTGAGCTTTAAAATAGACTAAAGATACTTCTGTGAATAGTTCTGGAATGTACCACCATTTGTAACCTTATTTCTCTGTATTCAGAATTTGTAACAATAAATGAACATTCATCTTTTTTGATGGGGAAACCATGCCCGGCAATGCTCAGGAATCAACCCTGGCAGTGCTCAGGGGACCATATGGGTCAGCTGCTTGCAAGGCAAGTGCTCTATTCACTGTACTATCTCTAGCCCCTGACAAGTAAATTTTTAAAATGCAATTCATTTATAACCTGAGTATTTGCTGTAATTCTTCTATTGCTCATTATGCTGTTTTTTCCCCAGGTGAGCTATTTTACATGGAAAAAAAAGGCAGCCATTTAGACCATCTCTTAACCAAGTAACCCATTTTATATGTTTTTTTTTTAAATAGAAGAACTCAACCACAAGACAATAATGGTCAAGTTAACTGAAATGGACACAAAATATCCCATGTACAAGCAAGTTATCTGAGGGCTGGGTAGGGTACTTGCCTTGTACTTAACTGACACAGGTTCACTCCCTGGCACCACATATATTCTCCCAAGCCCCACCAGGAGTGATACCTGAGCACAGATCAGAGTCAAGAATAACTCCTGAGCACCACTTTGTGTGAACCTCCCACTTCCCAAAAAGACAGCAACCGGTTTTCTGACCCAGATGACTCTTGGAAAAAATTGGCAATGCTGAAAAGAATATCATATTGGGGGCTAGAGCAATAGCACAGTGGGTAGGGTATTTGCCTTGCATGTGGCCGACCCAGGTTCAATTCCCAGCATCTCATATGGTCCCCTGAGCACCACCAGGAGTAATTCCTGAGTGCATGAGCCAGGAGTAGCCCCTGTGCATCGCCAGGTGTTACCCAAAAACCAAAAAAAAATCATATTATCTATTAATAGTAATACCATTTTTATTATAGAAATGAATTTGAGTGCTCTACAGTCAGAGAAGCTTCTCTAGTAAAGAACTATAGAAATGATCCCTGGGCTTGAGCTATAGCACAGTGGGTAGGGCATTCGCCTTGCACGTGGCCAACCTGGGTTCAATTCCTCTGTCCCTCTTGGAGAGCCTGGCAAGCTACCGAAAGTATCCCACCTGCATGGCAGAGCCTGGCAAGGTCCCCATGGTATATTCGATATGCCAAAAACAGTAAAAACAATGGGGCTGGAGTGCTAGCACAGCAGGTAGGGCGTTTGCCTTGCACGTGGCCGACCCGGGTTCGATTCCCAGCATCCCATATGGTCCCCTGAGCACCACTAGGAGTGCATGAGCCAGGAGTAACCCCTGTGTATTGCCGGGTGTGACCCCCCAAAACAACAACAACAACAATAAGTCTCACAAATAGAGACGTTATTGGTGCCTACTCAAGCAAATTGATGAACAAAGGAAGGACACTGCTATACAGTGCTATAGAAATGAATTAATTAAACATCAAATTTTGGCCAAGGCATCCTGTTTTAAAACAGTAGTAAAAGGTAAAGGTAAAGGCCCTCCCGTTGTTCGTCGATTTGCTCGAGCAGGCCCAGTAACATCTCCATTGGAGACTTCGTTGTTACTGTGTTTGGCATATCGAATACGTCATGGGGAGCTTGCCAGGTTCTGCCGTGCGGGCGAGATACTCTCCGTAGCTTGCCGGGCTCTCCGAGGCTCTCCGAGAGGGGTGGAGGAATCGAACTCGGGTCGGCCATGTTGGCTGCGTGCAAGGCAGACGCCCTACCACTGTGCTATCGCTCCAGCCCAAAGGTAAAGGCCCTCCCGTTGATCGTCGATTTGCTCGAGCGGGCCCAGTAACGTCTCCATTGGAGACTTTGCTGTTACTGTGTTTGGCATATCGAATACTCTCGGTAGCTTGCCAGGCTCTCCGGGAGGGGCGGAGGAATCGAACTCGGGTCGGCCATGTTGGCCGCTTGTAAGGCGAACGCCCTACCTGCTGTGCTATCGCTCCAGCCCAAAGCAGTAGTACTAATACTAATACTTTAGGAATACTATACCTACCACCACAGTGCCAACATCACTCTACCACTGTTTCTTTCTTAGAAGTCTTTCTAAGCCTTATTTATGTACTGGGAACTATGCACAAGAACTAACTTATATCAACTTATTTCTTACTGCATATTTGAAGAAGGTACTGAATTCAAACCATGAGTTTTGGAGTCAGATTGCTTATATTCAAACTCTGGTTTTACATTTACAGTCACTGTAATGTAATCAATGGCACACTCTGTGCATCTATGTTTTTGCCTACAAAACAGAGAGATAATAGTACCTGCTTCACAGGACATAAGGATTAAATGAGATCATGCTTGTAAAGCATATAAGGCTTACCATACAGTCTCCAACAGCTAATAAGGTCTCAATCATGCCTTCTATTCATTTTTAAATTATTAAAGACCTGGGGTCTGAGAGAAGTTAAGTAAATAGGTCAAGGGTCATGCAGCAAGCAAACAGCAGGAACACAGTGTCATTAGTTTATTTTCAGAACTCAGGCTTTCTTTATTGTTTTTGTTTTGAGGCCACACCTGGCAGTAGTGATGAGTTACTCCCTGCTGGTGTTCTGGGGTCATCCTTGGCTGTGCTCGGGGAACCATGCAATGCCAGGAATCAGACTCTGAGCCTTACACACATAGAGTGACTTTTTTACCACTTACATCCCAGGCTCCAGAGCTCAAGTTTTAATGATTTCTCTACTTTGCCCTCATGATTTATGCTAGGAGAGAGTTCTGTTTCATGGATCAGAGACCCACCACAGTCTTAAGATCTGAGTATCAGTCTATCAAATCCTCCTTGGAAAGGAAGAATGATAGAAAAGCTTTTGTAGATCAAAAACATGGGGAAAAATACCCTCTAGTATGTATGTAGCTCAAGTACTGTATGTTCCTCGTGCTGATAATTCCTTTCTCCATTGGAATATTTGAATGCAAGGGATTCCCATAAGATTTTTTAATTTTAATTTTTGTCTTTCTAGGCCACACCCAGTGGTGCTCAGAACTTACCCCTGGCTCTGTGCTCAGGGATCACTCCAGAGGGGAGCTCAAGGGACCATATAGGGTTCTGGGGCTGTGTACAAGTTAATTACCTTACCTTACTATCTCTCTCGCCCCAACCCATAATTTAAAATGTGTCCTCTCTCTTTTTGGTTTGCTACTGAGAGTATCTCGCCCGCACAGCAAAGCCTGGCAAGCTACCCGTGATGTATTCAATATGCCAAACACAGTAACAAGTCTCACGATGGAGATGTTACTGGGCCCGCTCGAGCAAATCGATGAACAACGGGAGGACAGTGCTACAGTGCCTCTCTATCTTTTCCAGGAAAGGATGAAAGCTATTTGAATGCATGTGGACAAGGGTTAGTGATGGGATGCCTAACCACAATAAGTGTAATCATCCTACTTTGTATGGATTAACAGTGGCTAGAGATAGTTTAATCCCTCCTCTGGATAAAGAGAACTAGATAGAAAAGGAACTTCCAAAGAGCGTAAAGTTCTTGGACATGGAGGGATACAGTAAGGTGAGACTTCCTGGCTTAGGAGTTTAACTACCTTACTTAGGCAAAGCAATCTGGAGTTGAAATGTATCCTCTTTCAAGGTCATTGTTTTCATACCTTTATTTTTGTTTAAGTTTTTAAAATAAATATTCTTTAATTTCTCTAAACACACCTGACTGAACTGAGAAGGAAACACCTGACTGAACTGTGCCATAGGAGTCTCCCAGATGGCACATGGCTTTTAAGGAGTACAAGCCCCAGTCCCCGAGTCTGGAAGTAGAGCTGGGCGAGTGGAGTTTGGATATGAATGGCTGACTTTGGAAGTGCTCTGAGAATGCTTTTCCACAAACAAGAGCATCACAATCACAATCACAACCATCCTGTTATTCGTCAATTGCCTCAAGCAGGCACCAATAACGTCTCCTTCGTCCTAGCCCTGAGATTTTTTTTTAAAAAGTGCCATATTCAAGGCTCTTTCAGAGTTAGGAGAATGAGACCCTTCATTGTTACTGGTATTTGGCATATATGGTATGCCACGGGGAGTTTGCCAGACTTTGCCATGTGGACAGGTTACATTCGGTAGCCTGCCAGTTTGTCCAAAGAAGGAATGAGATGATAAGATGTCCATTCGCGGCCGCACGCCTCCGGGAGCTGAGTGTGATAATCTCTGGATCCTGGCCGTTGTTGGGGTTACACGGCAGTTGGTGGGTGTAACTGTCTAGCTACTGGCAGGTCCTGTCCCAAACCGTGCAGGCTTGGAGATCTCAGCCCCGGGTCCCACACACCTGGGTTCCTCTGCCAGTTCTTTTATGCGTGAGGCTCATCCAAGTGTGTGTAGAGTGTTCCCAGCATGGCCTTGGCTGGGGCCCTGAGGTCTTCAGCTGTTAGGCCCTGGTTAGGACAGTCAGAGAACAAGAGAACCATATGAGAATTCAAGAGAACGTTACTCATCTTCTATTTACATCATTCATTGGGATACCTACTGTCTACTATTGCTGAATTCATTTTGTCTATGAAAAAAGTAGAAAATAATATATATCCTGCCTATTTCATAGGATACGCTAAGAATTCAGTAAAACTTGGTTGTTGCTTTTTTTTGTTTTGTTTTTGGGTCACATCTGGTGGTGCTCAGGGTTTATTTCTGAATCTGTGCTCAGAGATCACTTCTACCAAGGCTCAAGCGACCATATGGGTGCAGGGTTCAACCTGAGTTTGTCAGGTTTGCAAAGCAAGCAGAGACATTGTTTTTGTTTTGTTTTGTTTTGTTTTGTTTTTGTTTTAGGGGCCATACTTGGCTGTGCTTAGGTTAGGGCTTATTCCTGGCTCTATACTCAGGAGTCATTTCTGGTAGGCTCAGGGGACCCTATGGACTTGATCCTGGGTTGGATGCATGCAAAATAATTGTCTTACACACTGTACTCTCTATTCAGCCTTTTCAGTGAGACTGTAAAAATGTTCTCTAGGTATGCACAGCAGGTAGGGCGTTTGCCTTGCAAGCGGCCAACATGGCCGACCCGAGTTTGATTCCCCCAGCCCTCTCGGAGAGCCCGGCAAGCTACCGAGAGTACCTCCCCCCACTCGGTAAAGCCTGGCAAGCTACCCATGATGTATTCCATATGCCAAACACAGTAATGCTTGTCACAATGGAGACATTACTGGGCCCGCTCGAGCAAATCTATGAACAACAGGAGGACAGTGACAGTGACAGTGACAGGTATTTTAATAAATTACAGTAGCTCAACCAAATTTCAAAGCAAGAATGGGGGCAAATGCTGTTCAACAAGAATCTTCCACATGTGTCTGTCCCTTGTTAGGATTGCTACATTTCAGTACCTAATGACAAGATCTATCTCAGTGGTTTTCAACTGCTGGTCTGCACACTAGTTCAGGTTCTCAGCTACAGAAGTGTTGAAAACCACTCATCTACATACAGTCTTGTTTATAACTGCTAGTTTGTGGACTGATATCAGGATAGTGGTGGTCTGCAGGTTAAAGGCAAACTGATAAAAAAGGTTAAAGACTATTTCTCTAACTCATTTAAATCTCTAGATCATAACCATACTCGTTAATGTTACTATTACAGGAACTTTTCACTTAACATCTTTTGGGATATTTTCTTGGAGAGTGACTTTATTTTGGTTTGAAGGGCATACCTTGTGTTATTCAGGGACCTGCTATCTTAAGCAGTTTTTGTGTCTATAATTCCTCACTGTCCTCTTAGTGTCCTATCTCCTCGAGAGTTCATCCAGAACCTTAAATTCTCTAATAAAAACATTTATATTCTTTAAGCAGTGCAGTGATAGGGTATAAGGTCTAAAGCTCATTTTCTAAGAAATTATTAGTTGTTTTAATCTGTCTAATAATAATTAGAGATTAGTCATACACTAATAATTTGTATTTATACAAGACTTATTTCAAAGAACATTATAGTGTTTCTCAATTAAGCGAGGTCAGAGAAGCACTGCAGACGAAGTGACTTTTTTGTGGCCTCTAACAACTGGTGGCTCTAAACAATAAAGACCGTTGTATAAGAACCCTGTCCCCATGGGTTATTGTGAGGATTAATTAGATTGAAATCTGCAAAGTGCTTTGAGTTTTTCCCAGAATTCATTTATAAAGAGGACATTAATTTTTTAAAAAGTATCTTTTATATTAGATACTTCCAGAATTCAATGTAGCAAGTTCACCTGCTGTTTAACTCCCTGTATTCTCTGAAGCAAAACACCCAAGTCTAAGCCAAATTAAATTAACTTTAGTGGTTTTAAACTAACTCCTGGATCACAAAGGACTGAACAGAATTTAGCACTCTTATCACAAAGATCTTGATGTATGATTTACAAGACATAATAATGCCTTATAATCATTGTGCCACATGGTAATTAAATATAAATTACAGTAATTTAGACTGTCCAACAAAGCTTTATTCTCCTCTCTGTTATTTATGCCTTAATTATGTTCATCTACATATGTTCATCTACAAATGAAGTTTAAGGCAATTTTTCAATCTCTTCAAATATCAATTTTTTTATTTGATAATCACAAAGATGATTATTTCATCTTTATGTATGCATAGAAATGCATGTGGACACTATTAAAAAATGGGATCTAGAATCAGAGTGATAAAAGAGTGTGGAGGACACTTGCCTTGCATATGACTGATCCAGGTTCAATTCCCGTCACCCCGCCTGTGGTTCCTCAAGCCCTCTGGGAATGATCACTAAGCACACACAGAGCCAGGAATAAGCCCTGAGCACTACCGAGTGTGTCCCCCCATCCCAATTAAAAAACAAAAACCAATCCAGAATCTTAGCTATAGTTCCTTGACTGCTGAGGTTCCTTGGTGAGCCTTCTCCTCAGTCTCCTGGTATTTTCTGATTTGAACCTTATCCCCATTGACCCACTCAGCTCATACCAGGAAGGATCTGCTCTGAATATTCCAAGTGATGAGCATGAGGTAGCAAGCACTACAGGCCTGGGTGAGATCTGGGAAACAGAGGATAAGAGGCCCATTGTAAAGGAGGAGGTTGTCTGGCCAGTGAACAATAGTCCAGATTTCCTTGGATTGGAGGAGATTCCCAGTACATGGGTATTTCTGTTTACTGAGATGAGTTTGCCTCATAATGAGAAAAGATTCTGGAATCCTGATGTTAGCAGAGTTTTCGTTGAGAAAGGGAGAGAATTTTATTTGAGAAAGACACCTTGTTCCTTTTGTGCCCTGCAGCATACTGGGCTGGGTTTCCTCAGGGAAATGACTCCTATTACATTGAACTAAACAATGTACCTGGTCAGTGGTGACCCAGAGGAGACCGGTTGCACCCAGGTAGGGCCTCCAAGACATCACAATGCAGTAAGAGTTACTGAAGTCCCAGGTCAGCCTGGAACATTGCAGGTGTAGAAATTGCACCTAAGTTACTATATGACTAAGTAAAAATTATATTTAATTATTCTGGAGATACACCTCTCCTGTTGTTCTGAATGCTTCCCTTACAGAATAACTGATAGGAGAAACCAAGTTACCTTAGAACTAGATACAAGGAATTTTAAATGACATTTTTCCTAAGTAAGGCAGTCTGCTGAAAGTAACACACACCCATAGAGTTAGAAGTGAGTGTACTCTAGATCAAGACTTCTTAAATTTTGGGGAAGCGGGAGTTAAATCCAAGAATTAAAAACAGGAGTTAAATCCAGGGCTGGAGTGATAGCACAGCGGTAGGTCGCTTGCCTTGCACTCAACTGGCCTGGCACAGCCGGGTTCAATTACTCTGCCCCTCTCGGAGAGCCCAGCAAACTACTGAGAGAGTATCTCGCCCGCATGGCAAAAAAGCTCGGCAAGCTACCCGTGACGTATTCAATATGCCAAACAATATGCCAAACACAGTAACAATTGTCACACTGGCAAGCTACCTATGATGTATTCAATGTTACATATTTATATTGGGCTGGAGCGATAGCACAGCAGGTAGGGCGTTTGCCTTGCAAGTGGCCGACCCGAGTTCAATTCCTCCGCCCCTCTCGGAGAGCCCGGCAAGCTACTAAGAGTATCTCGCCCGCACGGCAAAGCATGGCAAGCTACCCGTGATGTGTTCAATATGCCAAACACAGTAACAATGGTCACAATGGCAATATGCCAAACACAGTAACAATTGTCACAATGGAGATGTTACTGGGCCTGCTCGAGCAAATCAATGAATGATGGGAGGACAGTGACAGTGATATTTATATTTTATAAATTTATATTTAAACTTTACATTGAATATATATTCAATATGCCAAACACAGTAACAACAAGTCTCTCAATGGAGATGTTACTGGACCCACTCGAGCAAATTGATGAACAATAGGAGGACAGTAACAGTGACAGGAGTCAAATAGTGGTTAGGGTGTATGTACCTGACCTGATTCCTGATATCACATGATCCCTTAAGATGAGTTTAATGTTTAGTAAACTGCCTTACTTAGAAGCAATACTACTATTCATTTTTTTTTAGTAGATACGACTCGAGTATATACTAGTCTCTAATATAGGACTTCTTAAACATTTTTCTTTTGTGATACAGCGCCAGTCACACCCAAGTACCACTGGATGTGGCCGTGGAGGATCCCAGCATTACAGGGTGTCATCACATCACAAAGCCCGAGCAGCATCACATCCTTGGGTCCTTGTAATGAACCGCCAGTGTACTTCACCAATAAACTGCTGGTGGAATCCCTGGACCTCTTGGACTCTGCTTAGGAGGCTCCCTGTCCCCCAGACCTCCAAACCCCGAAGTCTTCTTCAAATTTTCCCATTTTGTTTGTGTTTTGGGCCATAACCACAAAGCTGCCAAGGCTTTCTCCTGGCTCTATGTTCAGAGGTCAATCCTGGCAGGCTTGGGGAACTATATCAGATGTCGGGAATTGAACCTTGTTGGCCAGGTGCAAGGCAAGTTCCCTACCTGCTGTACAGTACTATAGCTCTGGCCCCCAACTTTTTCCATTCTTGATCTATTTTTGCCTGAGAAATTTTTACCTGACCTGGGTATAGATATTAGGTCACTGTCACTGTCACTGTTCTCCTGTTGTTCATCGATTTGCTCAAGATGGCCCAGTAACATCTCCATTGTGACAATTGTTCCTGTGTTTGGCATAGATTGCCAGGCTTTGCCCTGCGGGCGAGATACTCTCGGTAGCTTCCTGGGCTCTCCGAGAGGGGCAGAGGAATCAAACTTGGGTCGGCTATGTTGGCTGCTTGCAAGGCAAACGCCCTACTCGCTGTGCTATTGCTCCAGCCCCATAGATATTAGGTACACAAATAGAATATTCACTGATGTTCATACATTTGTTTTAAGGTAAAATTTTGGTGCTTCCCACCTTTATATATTACATGACCTATATGGGGTTGCAACACAGTTTAAGAAGCTAGTCTCTAAAGGCAATAGTGCCATTTTTACTCACAAGTAGCAGTGCAGGCATACTTTCAGAGAGAGTACTATTGTTTCGACACAAATTTCTAAGTTATACAAGTATATAAATGGAGTAAATTAATGAGGGGAAGAGTATGCATGGGATTTTAGAGAAGAGGAAGTACTTGGGATAGTGATTTCCAGAAGTCAAGGTATCACCCGGGATTTAACCATATTTGATCACTTCAGGAGTCATCATAGCAATAGTAAACTCATGGTGTTGTTTTATTATGCAAATATATCATAATAAGAACAAAAGGAAACACAAAGTCTTTCTTTGGTTACCTGGCCCTCCATCTTGAACTTTCTTGACTTTAATTGATTTTAGACTCCAATGACTCACTGACCTTATGATTCTCTTACCTTTTGAGGTATTCAGCATCTGTTATACATTACTTTTAGTGAAAACATTTTAAATTTTCCAGCTTTGTATATGGATGTCAGAGACATGATCAAAGGTGGAAAAGGGTTAATAATAATGTTAAACAATGGGGTTCAGTAGTTACTGAACTTTTTATAAGTACAAAGATGTTGGCTTAAGAAAATGACAAGATGTTGCTAAACTTTGCAGTATTTAATATGGAAATATTTTTTCACAAGAGACAAAATTTTTTGATTCCCCATCTAGGTCAGTTGTTTAGCACATTTGCATTGGCCATCCTCCTATCTCACACTCGTTTTATGTTTGGGTATTCTTCTTTTGATTTCATCTGATTGAATTCTCTTCAGTCTTCAAACTGTAGATTCTGCCTGGTCTTCCTTTCTTTTCTCCTTCCCTCTCTCTTCCTTCTCCCCTCCCTTATCTCTTCCTTTTTTCAACAAATATTAATCTTTGGTTGTTTTTTGGGCCATATCCAGCAGTGCTCAGGCACTAGGCCCAGCTCTGTGCTTGGGGGGGCTGTTTCTGGTGGTGCCCAAGTACAGTTCTGAGTGGGGTCAAACCTGCAAAAAAGCATGCATTTTGATCTTTCTCTGGTCTCTCAACAAGCATGCTGCTCTTTAACCTAGGTTCTGGAAACTATAGTGTTAAATAAGACAAAATATGTACCATCTCCAAAAATCCTGGATGAACATCGCAAATTATTTTTTGCAGGCCTTCTACACCCAATAGTGTCCAGGGGCTACTTCTGGCCAGTGCTCCAGTTACAATCCTGATAGTACATGGGGATCATGCAGTTCTGGGAATGAAACCTAGACCTCCACAAACAAAGCCTGTGCCTTGCCCATTGAACTGTTCCTCTGGTTCACAAATTCTAAATCTTTGTTACTAATTTCCTCGTAGATTATGTACTAAATTTTGATGATTTCTTTGTTTCCATAAAAATGTTAGTACAAAATGATACAATCTTTCTGTGTAGTTTCATATTTATTTATACTTTAATCATTTCTCAGGCCCCCCTCAGATGAAGTAGATGGATAGGCATCTTCATCAATTGCATGATAATTTTTATAGTCTAGAACAGATACTCCCAGTTGTGCTTACTCCTGAGCATGGACTTTATTTTATAAATAGTTTGGATATTTTTATCCTAAAATGCATTACTTTGCCCTTGTTCCCATTAAGACTCACTTGTCAGTTATCTGACTAAGCAGACAGATATATTGGCTTGTATGACTAGCCCAGAGTTCTGCAAACTTTCTATAAAGGGGCAAACAATAATTTCAGCTTTGCTTCAGTACTCTGGTTTGTTGATATTACTCAATGACCATTATGTATTGATATGATTGATATGAGAAAGTAGTTGGACTTTATAAATGTCAATCCCTTAATAGCACAACAGGAAGAGGTCGTTAATGGAAATAAAGAGCTTTGAACATCTATGCTAGGAAATTATGATATTACTCAATGACCATTATGTATTGAAAACAGCCACATATGTTGGTAAATGAATGGGTAATCTGTGTTCATGAACACTAAAATGTGAGTTTCAGGTAATTTTCATATGTCACAAACTATGAGTTTCCTTGAGTTTTTATTACCTCCCCCATAGCAATTTAAAAATGTTAAAGAATAGGCACAGAATAGATCTGCCTTTCAGACTATTCTGTTGACTATGACATAGACCTATTACTCTCTGAAGTTAGATATTTTACTGTGTGCTCCATCTTCTAGAACATTTATGCATATCCTAGTCAGCCCTTTCCTAGCATAGATGTTCAAAGCTCTTTATTTCCATTAACGACCTCTTCCTGTTGTGCTATTAAGGGATTGACATTTATAAAGTCCAACTACTTTCTCATATTGGTGGCAATATAGCTGGGGATCCCAGAACCAACTAGAGTACTCTGTGCTGTAAGCCCACTGAAACTTCTTTGTGCGGGTCTGTGACCACAGCCATTATACATGCAGTAGCTTATTTGAAGCATGTGCCCTGACTACTGTTTTGCGAACTAATTTTGTTGTTGTTGTTATTTTATTATTTTTTAAATGGAATCACTGTGAGATACAGTTACAAACTTTCATGATTAAGTTTCAATCATACAATGATTAAGCATCCATCCCTTCACCAGTGTGCTTTTTCACCACAAATGTTCCCAATATTCCTCCTGCCACCCCCATCCCATCCCACTCCCTGCCTCTGCGGCAGGCACCTCCTCTCTCTCTCTCTCTCTCTCTCTCTCTCTCTCTCTCTCTCTCTCTCCCCTCTTTTGGGCATTATGGTTTGCAATACAGACACTGCGAGGCCATTATGTTTAGTCCTTAGTCTACTTTCATGACACATCTTAACTAATTCTTTTGTCATCTCTAGAGCTACTTTCTCACATTGGCATCCAGTACTCCCTCAGTCTAGATAAGTCTATTTGCTAGGTGCACTCAGTTCTCACTTTGTCATTTTACATTCTTTAGTGGCATTATTTGACTAATGACTGCCCTAGCTCCATGGTGAAATTATACCCCTTCAGTTAAGGGATCATTTCTCTGTGCTCAGTACTGTATCTGGCTCCTAGTAGGGGCATAAAAGGTAAAGGTAAAGGCCCTCCTGTTGATCGTTGATTTGCTCGAGCGGGCCCAGTAACGTCTCCATTGGAGACTTTGTTGTTACTGTGTTTGGCATATCGAATACTCTCGGTAGATTGCCGGGCTTTCTGAGAGGGGCGGAGGAATTGAACTCGGGTCAGCCATGTTGGCCGCTTGTAAGGCGAACGCTCTAGTGACATATATTAAACAAGAGGAATCACAGTCTCAGTAGATCATAGCATTTTGGCTGAAGCACTATTTTTATGTATATATATACATATGATACATGTGATTGTAAATGTGTGTATGTATGTATATATGCAATACATATACATTGTATATATGTGTATGTGTATATATACATATATGTATATATAAGATAAGATAAGATAAGATAAGATAAAGGCCCTCCCCTTGATCGTCGATTTGCTCGAGCGGGCCCATTAACGTCTCCATTGGAGACTTTGTTGTTACTGTGTTTGGCATATCGAATACTCTCGGTAGCTTGCCGGGCTCTCCGAGAGGGGTGGAGGAATCGAACTCGGGTCAGCCATGTTGGCCGCGTGTAAGGCGAATGCCCTACCGCTGTGCTATCGCTCCAGCTCCAATATGTATATATACACTTTTTTATTTTTTTATTTTTTAACTTTTTAAAATTAATTTTTATTAGTGAAACACCATGAGGTACAGCTGTAAACTTACAAATTTTTGTGCTTGGGTTTTGATGATCAAATACCCATCCCTCCACCAGTGCCCATTTTCCACCACCATGGATCCCAGTATCTCTCCCACCCCCATCCCCCCATCCCACCCTGCCTCTGTGGCAGGGCATTCCCTTTTGTTCTCTCTCTCCTTTTGGGTGTTGTGGTCTGCAAAAGAGGCATTGAGTGGCAATCATGTTTGGTCCATAGTCTACTTTCAACATGCATCTCCCATCCTGGGAGAATCCTCCAAACCCCCTTGATTTGGTGCTCCCTTCTCTATCTGAGCTGCCCTTTCCCCTAGAAAGCCTGGCTGGCCTCTAAGCCATGGAGTAATTCTGGTACTGATCTTGGCTATTTTTGGGTATTAATCTTCTATTTTGTCACTTTATGTCCCCCAGATGAATGCAATCTTTCTATGTCTATCCCTCTCTTTCTGACTCACTTCGCTTAGCATGATACTTTCCATATAGTACCACTTGTATGTAAATTTCATGACTTCATCTTTTCTAACAGCTACATAGTACTCCATTGTGTAGATGTACCAAAGTTTCTTTAACCAGTCTTCTGTTCTTGGGCACTCAGGTTTTTTTCCAGATTCTGGCTATTGTAAAGAGTGCTTCAATGAACAAACAAGTGCAGATGTCACTTCGACTATACTTTTTTGCCTCTCTGGGATATATTCCCAGGAGTGGTATTTCTGGGTCAAATGGGAGTTCAATTTCTAATTTTTTGAGAATTGTTCATACTGTTTTCCAAAAGGGCTGAACCAGTCGGCATTCCCACCAACAGTGAAGGAGTGTCCCTTTCTCGCCATATCCATGCCAGCATCAGTTGCTTTTGTTCTTTTGGATGTGGGCCAGTCTCTGAGATGTGAGATGGTATCTCATTGTGGTTTTGATCTGCATCTCCCTGATGATTAATGATGTAGAGCATTTTCTCATGTGCTTTTTTTTGTCATTCGGATTTCTTCTTTGAGAAAGTTTCTGTTCATTTCATTGCCCCATTTTTTTGTGGGGTTGGATGTTTTCTTCTTGTGGAGTTCAATCAGTAATTTATATATCCTTGATATCAACCCCTTGTCAGATGTGTATTCGGCGAATATCCTTTCCCATTCTGTAGACTATCTTTGTATTTTGGTCACTGTTTCTTTGGAGGTGCAGAAGCTTCTTAGTTTAAGATAGTCCCATTTATCTATCTCTGTTTTCACTTGCTTGGCCAGTGGCATGACATCTTTGAAGATACCATTAGCTTCAATGTCATGGAGGGTTTTCCCAAAGTTGTCTTCAATGTACCTTATGCATTCCGGTCTGATGTTGAGGTCTTTCTTTAATCCATTTTGATCTTACTTTTGTACATGGTATTAGGCAGAGTTCTGAGCCCATTTTTTTGCATGTAGCTGTCCATTTATGCCAGCACAATTTGTTAAAGAGGCTTTCCTTACTCCACATCACATTTCTTGCTCCTTTATCAATATATACAATTTTTTAAATTGAATCACCTAGAGACAGCCCATTAGAAAGTTGTTCATGATTTGGTTTCAGTCATATAGTGTTCTAACATCCCTCCACCAGTGTACATTTTCCAGCACCAGTGTGGAACATCATGGAAACACCCAAGTTTCCCTCCCACTACCCCCAATTTCCCACCCCCAAAAGCCTGCCTCTATGACAGGCACTTCTCTCTCTCCTCTCTCCCTCTTTCCCTCCTTCTCTTCCTCTCTTACCTCTCTCTCTCTCTCTCTCTCTCTCTCTCTCTCTCTCTCTCTCTCTCCTCCCCACCCCCGGTTTTTCTCACTCTCTCCTTTTGGGCATTGTGGTTTGCAATACAGATACTGAAAGAAGTGTATCATGTATTTCCCTTTACCTATTTTCAATACTCCAGCACGATCATTTCCAACTATTATTGTCATACTTGTCCATTCTCTGTCTTACCTAGGCTGGATCATTATTGACTATGTCAGCTCCTTCCCTTTCTTAGAAGAGAGTGCTTGGATGAGTTTTAAGACCTCTTTTATCCTCAGTTTCCTCCTCTGTAAATGGAGATCATAGCTATTCTCATTGTGTTATAGCGACTTTAAAGAGATTATGTGCCTGGCATTGACTTGCCCCAATCATTGTTATATTAATGCTAGAACCCTTCCTTTTCCCCTCTCGCATCAACTCTGTGGTTGCCCGATGCCTATGCACTGCTGACTAGATTCCCCAAATAGACAAGACTCCGTCTTCTTGATGAGAACTGTGCTGGTTCCTCTGAGAAATCCAGAATTAGAAACGTGATGACCACACCCTTTGTAAATCTTCTGCCATCTCCAGATCTGTTCAGTTGGACCCTCAGTTCACTTCTCCAACTGGAATCAGTAAGTTCCACCCTTGTTTTTGCTTCTGAGCTAGTTCTTTATTGCCTGCCAGAACAGTGTATGTTCGTGTGACTTCTATTTCAGCCTCTCCTTCCTAAGAAATTGATATTTTCCCAGCTCTGATAATTTCATTTGATGGGGGAGGGGGGAGTTACTTTTGGGGCTACTCTCATCTGTACTTGGGCCTCTCCTGGCTCCTGGTGCTGGAAATGGTCCCAGTAGTGCTCAGGGGACCCATGTGGTGCTGGGAATCAAATCCAGAACCTCATACTGAGCCACATCCCTGGCCCTGATAGTCTTATTTACCCTTTTCTAAACCAATTTTCAAACTAACAGAAATGTTACCTTTGCATTTTATGTCCTGTGTCCCACACTCATTTCAGGAAGTAAAATCCTATCTATCTTGATACTCTATTAGAATTGCTACATTGATGTCTTTGTTTCTTTCTTGTGTGTGTGTGTGTGTGTGTGTGTGTGTGTGTGTGTCCATGTATACACAGTATGTGTGAATTGGTACCTGTGAGAACTGAGGGAACCTAGCTGGTTCCAAAGACCTAGTTCAGTCATTAAAGTTATGTTCAGATAGAGGCTTCTATTAACCAGAAAGGTCCTCCTGGTGGCATTTAGTGAATTAACTGTGCATCATAGTCAGGAACTTAATTTTTTTTTCCAATTCCTCCCAGTAATCCACTTCAAAGAAACTAATATTAGCATATATAGAACAGAATATTGTAAGTATATGTTCAGATATCTAAAGTGGAATTAAGTTATTTGTGTTGAGACTTTTGCTTTAAAATTTTAATTTTTAAAGGTGTAGGAAACCTGGATCTGGGGAAGTGGTTCAACAGACTGGAGCATATGCTTTGCATACAGGAGCCCCCAGTTTAATCAGCACTGCATGGTCCCCTGAGCACTGGGAGTGACTTCTAAGCACTGAGCTGGGAGTAACCCCTGAGCACCACTAGGATGGCCCAAAAATCAAAAAGAAAGTACAGGAAGTGTGGGAAAATATTCATATGTACTAATTAATGGGAATTTTATATTATTCATTTTATATTAGATCGCTCCACAGCGGGTAGGGCGTCTGCCTTGCACGCAGCCAACATGGCCGACCCGAGTTCGATTCCTCCGCCCCTCTCGGAGAGCCCGGCAAGCTACCGAGAGTATTCGATATGCCAGACACAGTAACAACAAAGTCTCCAATGGAGACGTTACTGGGCCCGCTCGAGCAAATCGACGATCAACGGGAGGGCCTTTACATACTTTACTTACTTACTTATATTAGATACAGATATTATACTATTTTATACTTAAATTGGATATTTTAATAAAACTTAAAAATAAAATATTTAAAATTTTAGTTTTTTGAGATTGTGGGCTGGAGTGATAGTGCAGTGGTAGGGTGTTTGCCTTGCATGCAGCTAACATGGCTGACCGGAGTTCAATTACTCCGCCCCTCTCGGAGAGCCTGGCAAACTACCGAGAGTATCTTGCCCACACGGCAAAGCCTGGCAAGCTACCTGTGACGTATTTGATATGCCAAACACAGCAACAAGTCTCACAATGTTACTGGGCCTGCTCGAGCAAATCGATGAACTATGGGAGGACAGTGACAGTGACTGAAGATTGTATTTATAGGTTAACTATTTTAACGTCCCCCCCTTTAATTTCTTATTCATTCTTTCAAATTATCAGCTCTAAGTTTCATTAGTTTTTTTTTTTATTGTCTTTTGGAGTTATCGTTATTTCTGCTCTAAGTTTTAATACTTCCTTTACTTTGCCAGGAGAGGTGCTTTAATCTAAGATTGCTATGTACACCTAGATTATTAGCAAAGTTATTGGCTATAGGATTCAGGCTTAATTTCTTCATACTCTGCGGTTATTTACATCAACATTTCTCAGTAGGACCATATGATCTCCTGGGTGAAGGTTACATAACTGGGTGGTCACTGCAGAAGACATAGGCCACCAACTGGTAGGATGGTGGGGGTGGAAGGGAGTCCACAGGAAGGAAACAAGGTCAGGAGGGGGCCATGACTGGAAAAATGAGTGTTTCACTGTAAGGAGTTTCACGTTTGTGGAGCAAAATAAACACACTGAAAGACATGATTCCCTTCTTATAGTCTTGCTTAGAAAGAGATTATCTTTACCTGAGCTTTCCCATGTTGAATAGAGCTAGTTTTGTGCCTTTTCTCTAAGTCCAGAGCATCACTGGATACTATATTTATGCTGTAAAAGTGCAACTATTATTGTTGTTGTTGTTTTGGGGGTCACACCTGGCAGTGCTCAGGGCTTATTCTCATGTACTGCTTACAGGGATCATTGCTGGCAGGGCACAAGGGGAGCATATAAGGTACTCAAGATTGAATTTGAATTGGCTGCTTGTAAGGCAAACACCCTATCCTCTGTAGTATCTCTCTAGCTCACTATTATTATTTTAACTCCTGGCCATGCTGGGGGGAGTATGTGGTATCAGGGCCTCACACATGCCAAGTATCTGCTTTACTACTTGAGCTAGTTCTCTCCAATCCACACTCTTCTTTTTTTTTTTTTGTAACGTACCACAAAGTATTATTCGGTTATTACCCATAAAATGTCATTGTCTCACCTATTTCTGCTTACATATCTCTCTCCCAAAATACCGGTTACTCTCTGTTTAATAAATCACAACTCCCTAAGACTACTCCCAGGACATATTTGAGTGCTGTCAAAGTCTTCATTTACTCATTTATAGCTTCCTACTTTATTCCAACAGATAACTGAGTCTTTCCTTTGTATTTTGCTTTTTGTAGACTAAGTCTCAGAGCATAGTTTATTCTCTCATATCAGATCTTGAAGGACACCTCAAGATTTGTCCCCTCTCCTTCCCAACTATATTTTGTCTTAGTTAAAATTGTCCATTACTGAGTACACAACACACAAAAGCATTAATCCAAGAACACTGGGGACATCCCTCAGTCTGACAAAATCAGACTTACTGACCCTCTTGAATCCGGAGGTGCACTTGGGCACTGTACAGTGCTGCCCTTATAACAGGACAGGAGCAGCCAGCTCCTTTGGGGAGTACTTAGGTGAATTAGAGAATAAATTATTTTCATCTCTGAATGAGTTAGTGTAGAAAGGATCACTTTTAGAAAATGAGCTCTAACTTCAGGAGATCAGAGTGAGACTCCTGGGGGGTTTTATCTGAGCTCCTCCCATGTGTCTGATTACTGAGTATAGGACTTTGATGGTAACCCAGATTTCCATCTGTGCCCTGTAGCTCCTCTTATCTCAGGATCTAGTTCCAGCAACTATCTCAAAGGCCAGACATCCTATACCCCTAGGCAGGGGGCTTCTATTACTCCCAGTTCCACTTTAGGGACTTAAAAATCCTACTTCAAGTAGAAAGGGCTCCTACTTGGAATATCTGAGACCCAGTCACTCAACTGCTGCAGGCATCCCGATTAAATCAGATCTCTGGGGCTGAAACCTGAGAAGCAACAGAACCCCAAGGATTCCTGACCTGAAGCCCATCCCATCTGTCTGACCCTTTGCCTTGCTTGCACAGGATCAGCTCCAGGGATGGCAGAGATGGCTACAGGGAAAATGCACTAGTGGTACATCTGTGATTTATATTGTCAAAGGCATGGTTTGATTTAATCCTCCTTCAGGTTTGCACAGTAGTTCTTATTTCTATTTGAAGAATTAAGAAACTAGGCCACAGAGAAGTTAAGCAATGTGTCTATAGTCACAAAATTAATGTTATCAGGGTCATGATGTGGAGGATTTTAAACATGTATCTAAATCAAAGTTGTTAGCAAAGTGGCATATTTCTGTAATTAAAATATTGTAGCAACCAAGTTAGGTTATAATAAAACATGACTTAATATTAGCAGCAGATTGTTCAAGTATTCCTTATATAAGTATTACTTATATAATGAAATGTAATTTTATTCAGTCAATGGGGAAAAATGAGGGACATTTATATAAATTTTAAGGAAGACAAACACATTGCAGAAAGATATGGTTAAAAGAATACCATTAATTTGTGTGTGTATGTGTAGGATATGCATATCAAACTGGGAAGATACATATAAAAGTGTAGTGATGATTTTAAAAAGTAGTGATGAGGAGTGGGAAGAGAGAAAGATATTTATTATTTAATGTTGCCAGAAGTGGACTTGACCTCACTAGAGAAGTAGGTTTCCTTGGGTAGCTTATGTGAAGTGGGGACAAAATAGACAGGATCCTCCAGAAGAAAATCTACTACTTCCCATTATGCCCACCTCTGTTACCAGGGGGAAGTGTCTGGGAAATTTAGGACTTATGTGTGTCTGCAATGACCTCTGCATGGTACAAGTCTCACAGTTCACCAGTCCCATGAGGCAATTACTCTTGAAGCCCATGTGTTCTGCCCAGCATGTGAGATGATCCTTGCCACCCAATTTCTCAGGCTCAGTGTGGTGAGGGATGTTGTTGGGGAGTGGTGTGGACTCAGGCTGGAAAAGGAATTGAGCTCTGCAGGAAAGGAAAGTCAGTCCTAAATTCTACCTGGACTTTTCATGTCGGTCTCCTTTCCCTCACAGAAAAGAATTTTAGAAGGAGACGAGTAGAGAAAATAGAAGTTTATGGGGGAAATAAAGGGAGGGAAGGAGAGAGTTAGATAAAGATCTGTGCTAAAGAGAGAACATGAGCTTCTCCAGAACAGAAAAACCAAGTATATATTCTAAGCAAATTATGTGGGCAATTTCCCCAGAATGGGGAAATAAGCCCCAAAGTAGGAAAGTCCATATCTCAAGAGAGGAAATATGGGCTTCCGAGCTCCTCCTCTTCCTCTTTTTTTAAAAATTTATTTGTTTATTTATTGAATCACTGTGGGAAAAGTTACAAAGCTTTCAGGTTTAAGTCTCGGTCATGCAATCATCAAACACATTTCCCTTCACCAGTACTTATTTTTCACCACCAAGAACCCCAATATACCCCCCTCCCAACCCCCCCAATGCCTGTGAGGCAGATGAATTCTAGTTAACACTCTATCTACTTTGATTAGATTCATTGTTTCAACAAAAGATGCACCATTATTAGAGTTTACACCCCCAAATCAGACCAGCTGAAAAGGCATTAAGGTGAAATAATTTGTTTCTACAGATGGTTACAAGAATCAAATGATGCAGCCAGGCGATTTTGGATTTCAGATATTTCACTTATTAAGCCTGGACGTATTTCTGCCGAGAGTTGAATAATTATAAGATTGGTTTCTGTGGCTCTAGAGCCATGGCAGTGCTGGAGAGCCGCTCGTGGTGGGCAACTCGTGACCTCGGTAGGGCGTGAAGGACGAGCCCGGATCGCCCCCCTTCCCATGAGGTTTCAATTGCCCCGTCATGATCAGTTCATACCTGGCTTTCCAAAAAGCTCCGAGGCGGCAGCCATATTGCTGTCCAGTGGGGAAAAAGGCAGAAGGGAGCAACACTCTTTCCCTTCCGGGCAGGCATGGTGGCATGGATTACCACATAGCCCATTCACTTCTCTTCCTCTTTTGATCTTCTTCACCCAACCTTTGTGGATCATCTCCCTCTGAAGCCATCCTTGGACCTATCTGGAAATTTTACATCTCAGTGGTTTTTCCAAGCTTCTGGAAATTCAGTTTTTTATGTCGAAGGCCTTCATGCCCTTGGGCTTGGTTTAGGTTTCAGGTAATGTTTTTCCCAACATACATCACCAGAACCCTCCTATCTTCCTGCCTATAACATCCCCTTGCCCCACTAGAGATTTTACCCCCCTAAAATTGTTAAAGGGTACATGGCCGAAGGACTTTCTTCTATAATTTCTTCATGCTGACAAAATGGCATACATCCTGCCTATGTAAGGGTATGAAATCTCACTTGATCACTTGATCACTTGACTTCCCATTAATCGGCGATTTGCTTGAGCGGGAGCCAGTAACGTCTCCATTTTTCCCTGTCGCGCGCTAGTGTAGCCCAATGGCGTCTGTTCGCTCTAGGAACACAAAGAGCCTCAAACCGATCGTTCATGATCTTGATGAAGAAGTCTGACCATCTGGTAGGTGGGCGGCCACGTGGTCTTTTGACGTCCTGTGAAATCCAGTCAGTAACAGCTCTAGTCCAGCGGTCGTCTTTAAATCTCATTACGTGACCAGCCCATCTGATTTTTGATGCCTTGGCAAACGAGACAGCATCCCTGATTCTTGATCGTCGATGGAGGTCGGAACTCCAGATTCTTTCTCTCATTTGAGTGAAACGTGATATTCCAAGCATAGCTCTTTTAATTCCTCTTTGGGAGACCCGAATAGCGTTCTCATCCTGTTTGCGTAGGGCCCAGGTCTCTGAAGCATATGTTAATGCAGGAAAAACAGTGGAATCAAAGAGATGTGCCCAGAGTCGGAGGTTCTTCATCTTCTTAGCTATTTCTTCGAGGCTCTTGAAGGCGTTCCAAGCCGCTCTCTTCCTCCTGCACAACTCGGGTGCCAGGTCATTTGTCATGTTGACTTCTTGACCTAGGTACACATAGCTGTTGCATTCAGAGATGGTCATTCCGTTGAGAGCGAATGGGGCGTCAGGAACCAGGCTGTTTCTCATAAACATTGTCTTAGTAAGATTCAGCTGTAGTCCGACCTTTCCACACTCACGGTCGAAGTTGGCCAGCATTTGTGCCGCTTGGCTAATGTTTGGTTATTGTTTAATAATATGAAATATAATAACTTAATATTAATGGGTCTAGACAATGATTTATTAAGTTCCAAATGTGGCGAAAGTTTGAAAGAGAGAACATGATTAATACTGGAGGAGTAAAAACCTTTCTTTTTTTTTTTTCTGGATCAAGTGTAAGTTCCATAATTAAACAAGAGGGGCCAGAGCAGTATTACAGCAGACAATGTGCTTGCCTTGCACTAGACTGACCTGGATTCAATCCCTGGCACCACATATGGTCCCCCAAGCCTGCTAGGAATGATCCCTGAGCACAGAGCCAGGAGTAAGCCCTGAGCACTGTTGGGTATGATCCCAAAACAAAACAATACAAAATATATTAAGTTCTGTCTTTCTAGTTATGACATCCACTTGATTATTTCCCTTTTCAATGGCCCCTGCACTGCCTAATGTCTGTTTCTTTCAGGGCCTACACTGCTGCTAAGAGCTTTACGATTTCTTCTCCATGCTTTTTTTGCACTATTTTTACCTACTAGATATCTCCTTTCCTTCCATAGTGTGGCATTGGCATATAAAACTAATCAGTACAAATGTTTTCTCTAAGTCCTTCAGTCAATTGGCAGGCTCAAGTGAGAGCAATTAATTCTGCCTTTTTGAGCTGAAGTCTCCCCTGGCAAGGCTTTAGCTTTCACTATCCTGATCAGAGTCACAATAGCTTATCCAGCTTTTGAAGTCGCAGTTTTTGAAGTCCCTTTCTGAATCAGGCTACTCCTATCAGTAAACCAAGTATAGTCTGAATTATAATAGGGGTGGAAAGGTGTTTTTAAAATTAAATCTACCAGAATACTTGTTCAGTCACATCTCCACATTGTGATCTGTATTTTCACAGATTTCCTCACTGTCACTGTCACTGTCCTCCCATTGTTCAATGATTTGTTCAAGAGGGCCCAGTAACATTGTAAGACTTGTTACTGTGCTTGGCATATCGAATACGTCATGGGTAGTTTGTCAGGCTTTGCCATGCAGGGGAGATACTCGGGTAGTTTGCCAGGCTTTGCCATGCAGGGGAGATACTCTCTGTAGCTTGCCAGGCTTTCCGAGAGGTGCGGAGGAATCGAACTCAGGTCACCCAAGTCATCCACGTGCAAGGCAAATGCCCTACCCACTGTACTATAGCTCCAGTCTACAGATTTCCTCAGGTAGGGAAATAAAGATTACTGGATTAAGTGTCTGACAAGTCCTGAGATTTATTCCCAGAGAGTAAATAACAATAGGGCCTGGTACTTTGTCAGTCTTCCATCTATCAACCATCGATGGCCTTTTATTTCTAGCACACTCTGCACTCTCCTAGTGTCAGCTCCTGGCAGTGCTCAGGGGATCATATAGGATGCTGGGAATCGAACCCGGGTCAGCCACGTGCAAGGCAAACACCCTACCCACTATGCTATCACTCCAGCCCCCAACAGCAGATTTTTAAAAATAGAAATTCTTATGTGCTGACAGTTTAGAACCGCTGATCACTATGAAGAAATTTTTATGTGCAGGTACAGAATCATTCCCATAGATTGTAATATGCTCTGTGTTTTTTCCCATACCTTTAGTCTCTGTTGTTTCACCTTTGATTTGTCATTTATCCAAGCATTTTAGTTCAGGGAAGACTCCCATCATGTCACTGGTTGAAATAACTTTCCGCTGGTTGAAATAACTTCTGGTCTCATGGATTTTGTTTGACTTGAGTATCCCCATATTTTCATGATGTCTTATAAACCTTTATCAATAGTTATTGCTGTGATGTTCACATACTATCCCTGGTGAAAGTGAGTGGCATAAAGAGGAATGCATGTCTTAATTTTATTACTATTTGTTACATGAAAATATGACTTTCTGTTTTGGTGGCTATCCAGATCCTCAGTAAATTTATGGTACGAGATTTACCGAACTGTAATAGTTTTTCCTCCAGAGTTTTTGTACTACGTGTTTTCTTTGTGCAGTATATTTTAGAATTGTAGCAGTTTTGTGTCTGTGGTAAAGTGATCATTACCATATTTGATCATAAAGGCATCAATCCACTTCAGTGATATAGGATCAGCTATAGAGGAACCTGGTTCTCAAGGACATATAGGTCACAGTTGTTGTTCAGAGGACGCCATTTTGCTTACTAATTAGACTTAATTTTCATCTGAGACTAACTGCTTAACAAATGGACATTATCTTTAGAAAATTATAATCCCATTAAGAATCGTTCTTATCATGAAGACTTCAAAAGACATTTTCATTTTTTCCCCAAGCCCTAGGTTCTCATGTCTGGACACTGGCCTGTGCTGGCAGCCTCCAAACCAGTCAGGAAGTAATGGGGAGGGTTAGGGTTGAGAGACTTCTGGGTGCCCCACTTCTCTCCTTGTAGAGCTTTAACATACCACCTCCACCACAACTATGCATAAGCTCTATAAGTGATCCTGCTAGGTATGCCAATTAGAAGCTATTCCTCTTGGTGCCAGATAGATAATTCAAGGGCTGAGTACATGTGTTGCACACTGAAGACTTGGGTTCTCTCCCTGGCACTGCATGGTTCCCCCAGCACTGGGAACTACCTCCAAGCATCTCCAGGTGTGGTACAAAAGCCAAAGAAGTTATTCATTTGCTTAACTGGAACCATATACCTGATGATTTATAGCTTCAATTCCTCCCAACACCCACTCCAGATCTGGAAACCACTATTCCATTATCTAATTCTCCTAATTAATAATTTCTAGATGCCTGATGCAAGCAGAATAATAAAGTATTTATTTTTCTATGACTGATTTGTTTCACTTACATGTCTGTAAGCTTCATTCATGTTGCATATTGCAGAATTTGTTTTTAAATGGTGAATATTATTTTGCTTTATAGCATATTACCTTTATCCATTTATCTATTGTTGGACATTTAAGTTGTCTTTGCTATTGTGTATAGTGCTCAATGAACATGAAAGAGTGATCCTGATTTTACTTCTCTTCAGTGGTACTCAAGAGCTGGGTTATATAGTAGCTCTGCACTGCACTGTAGCACTGTCCTCCCATTGTTCATTGATTTTTCTTGAGCAGGCACCAGTAATGTCTCCATTGTGAGACTTGTTACTATTTTTAGCATATCAAATACATCACGGGTAGCTTGCCAGGCTTTGCCGTGCAGGTGGAATACTCTCAGTAGCTTGCTGGGCTCTCTGAGAGGGGCGGAGGTATTGAACCCAGGTCGGGTTATATAGTAGCTTAATTTTATTTAATTTTTGCTGAGGTATCTTATATTATTCAATTTATTATTTTATAGTTGCAGAACTCTTACACCATTTCCATTACTAGTATTTCAAGATCCTTCCACCATATCCTGCAGACTGACACACTTTACTTAGCATAATGCCCTTCAATTCTGTCTGCGTTGCACAAAACTGCAAAATCTTGATTTTTCTTATAGCTGAATAGTATTTAATAGTGTGTGAATATATAAAGAATTTATTATAATATAAGCTAAGATAACAACTTTAAAATATATATTATACTATACTTTCTTTATTCATCTATTGTTGGACAGTTGGGTTGTTTCCAGATCTTGGCTATTTTAAATAGTGTTGTGATGAATATTGGTGTACATAATTATTTTCAGATTAATGTTTTTGTGTTTGGTGGGTAGATACCAGAAAGTAGAATCACAAGTTCACATGGAAGTTCTATCCATAATATTTTGAGAAGTCTCCATTTTCCAAAGTGATTGAAATGGCACAGTTGTACCAGTAGTGAGTGAGACTTCCTTTTTCACCACATCCCCATTAGCACTTACTGTTTCCTTACTCTTTCACAAAGACCATTCTCGCTGTGGTGAGGTCATATTTTACTGGTTTTGATTTTCATTTCCCTAATAATCAGTGATAAATATTTTTTCATGTGTTTATTGGCCATCTTTCTGTCTTCTTCAAGGAATTGTCTACTCACCCATCTTCCCTTTTTTTTTGCTTGCTTCCTTCTTTCATTTCTCATATCTCTTAGAAATTAGTTCTATGATGAGTGGTGTGCAAATATTTTCTTGTTTTTTTATTAATCTATTTTTGTTCTTTTTTAAATTTAATTTTATTTTAATTTTATTTTTATAAAGTTGTTCACAATAATTCATTACATTTAATATTCAAACATCAATCGCACCACCATTGTTTACCACCACCATATTTCTAATGTTTCCACCACAAAACCCAAACCGTGCCATCCAAAAAAGAACCAAAACAATTTTGTATTGTTTGTTAAGGATTGGGCTGGAGCAATAGCACAGTGGGTAGGGCGTTTGCTTTGCATGCAGCCAACATGGCCGACCCGAGTTCGATTCCTCTGCCCCTCTTGGAGAGCCCGGCAAGCAACCGAGAGTATCTCGCCCGCACAGCAAAGCCTGGCAAGCTACCTGTGACATATTTGATATGCCAAACACAGTAACAACAAGTCTCACAATGTTACTGGGCCCACTTGAGCAAATCAATGAACTACGGGAGGACAGTGACAGTGACAGTTATGGATTATCTGCTAAAAATGGTCCAATCAAGTTTCCTTAGAGGAAAGTGTGTAAAGATTGTTGTATTTCATCCAGGAGCCTTTAAGCTCTTGTATAAGAGATTACAAACATGTTTGTTAAACCCAATCAAAATGTTGTGTGCTACTCTTAATACATCAGTGGTGTAGAGTATGAGAGGAATTCTAAAATTTAGAATACAATTACAGAGCAGATTTACTCATGGCTGAGGCCTGTGTTGCTCTCTTCCAGGAGCTTTATTTCTGAGTCTCTGAATCATGGCTGCTGATGAGATTAAATGGTGCCAGGGGCAGTTTGTGGGTGTGACTGCCAACCTACTGGTAAACTTGGGAGATGGGGGCAGAGGCCCATTCCTGTTCTGAGTGAGCTTGGAGATTTCAGTCACGGGTTTCTCATACCTGAGTTTTTCTGCAGATTCACTCATGGGTGAGGCTTGAGCAGCTGTGTGCATGGAGGTGATTGGGTTCTGGAAGTTTTCAGCTTACTAGAGATTTGGTGGGAGGGGGAGGGAAACTCAACCCACCCCACTCTGAGTTGCCCCGGTGAAGACAGCCTGGCATGGCATCTGGACGTTCTATATCTATTTTGGTTCTTTTTATTAATTTATTTTGATTATTTATTTATTTAATTTCTTTATATTCTTTTTTTTTGTTATGGGCAGTGCTCAGTTCTCAGGGTTACTACTGGTTCTGCACTCAGGGATCACTGCTGGTGGGTCAGAGGACCATATGGAATATTGGGAATTGAACCAAGGTCAGCTGCATGCAAGGCAAGTGCCTATACCACTGTACTATCTCTCCAACTCCATTATTTCTTTTTGCAATGCAGAACTTTTTAGTTCGATGTAGTACATTGTTTATTTCTGCCTCCATCCCTGCCCTTGTGCCAATGAGGTTGTAACATTGAAGACTCCCTTGGAGTCAAGATCTTGGAGAATCCATGTTTCCTCACTGAATTTTATTATTGACAGGTTTGATATCAAGGTCTTTTTTTGCTGTTGTTTTTGTTTCTTTTTGAGACACACTGGGTGTTGCTCAGGGCTTTCTCTGACATTGTACTCAGGGGTCATTTGTTTCAGGGCTCAGAGGACCATATAGAACGCCTAGGCTTAAATCCAGTTTGGCTATATTCAAGGCAAGCACCTTAGGCACTGTTCTATTGCTTTGGCCCCAATACCAAGGTCTCTAATCCATTTTGAAAGAACCTTTGTGTACAGTGTAAGATAGGGGTTTAAATTCTTTCCCTTTCTCTTTCTTTCTTTCTTTCTTTCTTTCTTTCTTTCTTTCTTTCTTTCTTTCTTTCTTTCTTTCTCTTTCCTTCCTTCCTTCCTTCCTTCCTTCCTTCCTTCCTTTCTTTCTTTCTTTCTTTCTTTCTTTCTTTCTTTCTTTCTTTCTTTCTTTCCCTTCCTTCCTTTCACCTTCCTTCCTTCCTTCCTTCCTTCCTTCCTTCCTTCCTTCCTTCCTTCCTTCCTTCCTTCCTCCTTTTCTTCTTCTTCTTCTTCTTCTTCTTCTTCTTCTTCTTCTTCTTCTTCTTCTTCTTCTTCTTCTTCTTCTTCTTCTTCTTCTTCTTCTTCTCCTCATCTTCCTCCTCCTCCTCCTCCCCTTCCTCCTCCTCCTCCCCTTCCTCCTCCTCCTCCTCCTCCTCCTCTTCCTCCTCCTCCTCCTCCACCTCCTCCTCCTCCTCCTCCTTCTTCTTCTTCTTCTTCTTCCTTCCTCCTCCTCCTCCTCCTCCTCCTAGCTAACCAGTTTCCCCAGCATTAACCAGTTTCTTTACTTAACATCAAATATTTAGCCTTTTTTGTCACAAATAAACTATCCCTACATTTGAGGGTTTACATCTGGATGTTCATTTCTATTTCATTGATTCAAGAGTGTGTCTGGTACCATGAAGTTTTAAATTATAGCTATGTAGTAATGATTAAGGCCTGAGAATGTAATGCCTCCCATTTTTTATTTTTCTTGGAATTGTTTATAATGTTATGACTTTTTATGGTACATGAAAATTTTAGTAGTGTTTGTTCTATGTACTTACAGAGTGCTGTGGACTTTTGATGGAACTCTCATTGCTTCTGTAAATTACTTTGGATAATATGGTAACTTTAACAATGTTGATTCTTCTAGTCCATGAACAAGGAATATGTTTCTATTTCCTTAGTTTGTTTTTAAATTTCTTTTTGCAATGTGTTAGAATTTTCACTAAATAGATCTTTCACTTCCTTTGTTAGATTGATCTTTATACCTGAGGGTTTTTTTTTGACATGCTCATAAATGGGATAGTTTTAAAAATTTCTTCTCTTTTCTATGTCATTGTTTGCTATAAAGGATACAATACAATACATTTATGTGTTTTTTGCATTAAGGTGATAAGAGACTCACAGAAACTGTTCTGGAGGATTCCTGTTTATTTCTACTTTCTGGAAAAACTTGATGTTAGTAGGACTGTAGGTCTTCTTTGAAGGTTTGTAAGAACTTACTCATGAACCCATCTGACCCTAGGCTTTTGTTCTAGGGTTTTGATTACTATCTTGACTTCCTTCATGGTAATTTATCTATTAAGGCTTCCTGCTTCCTTCTGACTTAGCCTTAGCAAGTTATAGGATTTTAGAATCTATCCATTTCTTCCAATTTTTCCAATTTGGTGGTGTCAAGTTATTCATAAAAATTTTGTATGGTTTTTTTTTGTAGCTCTGTGGTTTCTGTTATAATTTCTTCCCCTTCATTATTGATTCAAAAATTCTTTTTTCTTTTGTGATTCAAAATGGGAGGTGGGAAGGTAGCTGGAGTGAAAGTACAGTGCGTAGGGTGCTTGCCTTCCGCACAGCTAATCTGGGTTTGATCCCTGCCCCCCGCCCCCATGTCATTCCTGAATCCACCAGAAGTGATCACTGAGTGCAGAACCAGAAGTAAGTCCTGAGCACTGCTGAGTATGGCCCCAAAGACAAAACAACAACAATAACAAAACCAAACATCCCCCATAAATCCAAAACAAAAAGTCACCAACTTTTGCAAATGTTGATTTCTTTCATCTTTTGTATTGTTTTTTAATTTGTGTCACTGATTTGTACTTAGATTTTTTTCCCTTCTGCATTGGGATCCCTTTATTCTTTTGGTGTTTGGACCAAATCTGGTGGTTTTCAGGGCTTACTCTTGGCTCTGTGCTCAGTGATTTGATTTCCACTTCAGTGTATAGTAGTGTGTTGTTCAACATCCAGGTGTTCCCTTGCCACCCCAAGTTTTCTGGTTTTGGCTAATTCTCATTATAGAATTAAATATAAATTTAATATAAAGCATTGTGATTTGAATATATATATGGTACGATTTCTGTTTTCTTGATTTTGTGAAGGTTTTATTTTTTTGCCACCCTTGGCTATGCTCAGGGCTTACTCTGTGCTCAGGGCTTACTCACTGCTCAGTGCTCAGGCATCACTCCTGGGCTCAGGTGAATATATGGGGTGCATGATTAAACTCGGCTCAGCCTCATACAAGGAAAATGTCTTACCCGCTGTACTGTCACTTCAGTGTTGTAGGTTTATTTTGTGACCCAGGAGTGGCCAGTTGTAGAGAATGATCCATGTGTACTAGAGAATGATCCATGTGTACTAGGAAAGAATGTATAGGTAGATTTGGGGGCATAGGGAGCCCTATAAATGTCTGTTAGTCCAGATCTTTTTTCTTCCTTTAGTTCCTCTATTTCCTTACTGAGTCCCTATTTGATCTATGTAATGTGAGAGGGTGTGATTAAAATCTTGTTCTACTATTGTGTTGAAGTTGATATTTACCTTTTTGCCTGATAGTAAGTAGTTGCTTTATAAATCTGTGTGCTCATTTATTTGTTGCATGTATGTTGATGAGTGCTATCTTCTTGGTATAAACTTTCTTCAATTATTACATTATGATCATTACTATCCTTTATTACATTACAAAATCTATTGTTTTTCCATATGTATAATTATTTTATGTCCTTTTATTCTGAGCCTGAATTTATTATGATGGTTCAAATGTGTGTCTTATAAGCAGAAGAATGTTGGGTTCAATTTTCTGACCACTCAGATTCAGTCACTCAGTCTTTGATTATTGAGTTCATGCCATTGATCTTAAGTGAAATAACTGAAATAAAGTTGTTACCATAGTTTCACTGGAATTCAGTATCAAGGTAATGTGAGCTTTGTTTCTCTGACCTAGTATTTACCTTCTATAAAAGACCATTTTGTGTATCCTGTAGCCCTGATTTGGTGTTCATGAACTTCTTTGTGAATTTCTATAAAAGACAACTTTGTATATCTTGAGTATTGGTTAACTGTCCATGGACTTATTTGTTTGTAAGTCAGTTTTTGTGTTGCTCCTTCAAAGTTGAATGTTAACCTAGGCAGACAAATTATTCTTGTTTGTATGCCTATTTCATTCATCATGTTGACTATACCATACCATTTCCTCCTAACCTTTAAGATTTGACTTTAACACACTGGCTTAATTAGTTACTAAAATGTTAACTCATGGGAAAAAAATTCTTCCTAGGGGTACTTTCTTCAGATATCTTCAAGAACCAAAGTAATGAAACATTGACATAAACATGTTTAAGGAATGTGTGAGTTCAGGTAGAGTAAGAATAAGTTTGAATAAGGAAAACCACTCCTTATTCAAAAGGTCATAGCTATGGCATTCTATCTCATCATCCCATATCTTCTTGTCAACCATTTATAATCTTTTATCCAAATATTCCTCTACTACCCCTAACAATATCCTTCCCCAATAGCACCTACTATCACCTCCAAGATTTCTTCTGTGAACATACCTTGAAATTTAGTCCTAGGGCGAGAATTATAGTACAGTGGTAGTGTATTTTCATTGTATTTGGTTGACCTGGGTTGGATACCAGGCATCCGGTGTGGTCCCCAGAGGAAAAAGTTCGAATGTAGAGTCAGGAGTAATCCATGAGCATTGCCAGGTTTGACTCTAAACAAAAAAATTAAAAAAAGAAATTTCGCCTTAAGCATAAGATCTGTTTGAGCTTCTCCCACCCCTACAACTGTGTGCTGATTTGTGAAACACATTTTACTCTCATGTTGAATCTTTCCCCTCTAAAGATAGCTATTGGAACATTATAAAGTTATAAGAATCTTGTATAATATGAAGATAAAATCATTCATTCATTTGCCCATAACATTTATGTAGGGCATTGCAGGTAGTACATATACAAAAGTAAAATTTAATTTCAGGGCCAGATAATGCTGGATTCAAGTAAGCAGAAAGAATGAAACAAGCCTGAAACAGAAGGAACTGTCATTCCTATTTAGATTTGGGAAATCTTGATAGAATTTTTCATCAGGACTTTAGTTCAAGAAGAATTTTGGTTACTGGAGCACTGTTTCAGGTTGAGATATCTGAGCAAAGCCATTGAGACCTGAAGATGCAGAGTCATTCAGACTACTTGTGGATGTGGATGTAGGATGTAGAGGGTTGAATAGACATATGTGGAACTCATTGGTTTTATTTTAGTCTGAAGTCTACTGATATTAAGAAGATAATAAGGCTTAGGACAGAATTATAAGAGGTATTTGATAAGCTGGAAGGTCTGAGAATCACAAAATCCAAAAGGTCAAGGAGGATAGAAGTTGTGTTGGTTCAATAGGGAGAGATACAGTGACTTTTGACCCAGTGTCAATCAAGCTACTCATTTTCTGGTCCTTTGTTAGGGGCCACGTTTTTGTGATCTTGCCTGTGTTCATTGGAATATCTCCCCCAGTACCCAGTGCATTGTATTTTTATAAGTTACACAAAACTCTTTTTGCACTCTCCCATGCAGTACTTTGAAGGCCCAGGGCCCTTTTGGTAACTCTGTCAACTGGGCAATTATATCTAAACTTCTAAAAAGGAAGTAAATAAGGCATGGATAGTATAGCAAATAAGGCCTTGCATAAAACCAACTCAGGTTCTCACCCCCACCCCGATATGGTCTCCTGAACACCAATCAGGAATAATCCCTGAGTGCAGAACCAAGAGTAAGCCCTGGACATATCCACCTGCACCCCACTTCCCCCCCACACACCATAAAGGAGGGGGAATCCATAAGGGGATACTGATTATCATTCATTTTAATAATTATTATTTTGAAAGTTGAAAAAATGACATGCTGCAAGGATGTGGAGAAATTGGAACCCAAACGGATTACTGGTGGAAATATAAATGGGTATCACTGCTATTAAAAATGGTGTGGCAGTTGCTAAAAAATTATAAGGGGTAATTTAGTCATTTTACTTCTAAGTATATGTTCAAAGAAGTGAAGGGATTGGGGAAATAAAGGGCAGGGGCAGTGGTTTGCACAGGTGAGGCCCTGGGTTAGATCACCAGCACCATAAATAAAAAAGAAAAGAGAGTAAAAAGAAGGAAGAAAGAACAGAATGAAAGAAGAAAAATGAAAAAATGAAAGCAGGTTCTTGTGGGGGCACAAACAGTGGTGCTCAGGAGCTACTTCTGACTCTCAGCGTTCGATCCTTTGATATGAAACAGAAACTCAGAGATGCAGGATATCAAATTGATGTTTTACTTATGGTTTCAATAACCTTGGATGATGAAGAGGTCATAAATTTGTTGGTGGCCTTAGAAAGCTGCCTGTGCCCCAGTTGGTGGGAGAGAGTAGACTCTCTGAAAATCAGATCCATGACCCATGACATTAGTGAAATTTTAAGAGATCTAGTAATTTGGATGTGCCAGGATATCTAAGATATAGAACAAGTTATGATAATTGTACAACCCACCACTTAAAAGGAAGCACAGTACCTGGTAGTTCTTTGACTTCTGCAGGCAGCATAGTCCATGTTTCAGTCTTGTTTTACTGAGCGACATAGAAAAACTTCCTAGAACCTATGATGCAAGCAGCACTTTTTCCTGGAACTGAAGACCTGGAAGGCCATCTAATGTTAATTATATCAGTGGAGAGGAAAGATACCTTGTGCAGTGTATGGCAAGTCTACTGGGGTCTTCAACAAGAATCACTGTATGCATAAATCCTACAGACTATTAAAAATAAATTCCTAGGCCAGAGAGATAGTTCAATGGGTAAGGCTCTTTCCTATCACATGGCCAACCCAGGTTCAATTCCTGGTATCATATGTGGTTCTCCAGTCCTCATCAGGAATGATTCCTGAGCACTTAACAGATCTGGCCCCAAAACAAAAATGAGCAAACAACAAAAAATCAATTCCTGGTGTGCTCTGGGTGTGGTAGGAAAGGAACATATTATTATGCAACATTATGTATCTATGTGGTAAGAATCATCTGCTATTAATTGAATGCTGTAAATCATTAGGTCACATGGACCTAAAAGCCACATATTTGGAAATGGTGCATCTGGATTTTGCAGAAGCAGGTCAGAGAACACAATTCTGTGAATAGTTGACAAAGGGCACACTAATACTTTTACCATTATAAACTTTGCTACTTTTATGGTTTCTCCTAAAGTTGTCTGGGTAAAAAGAAATCAGTAAAACCTTGTCTCTTTGGGGCTGGAGTGACAGATAGTACAGCAGGTAAGGCATTTGTCTTGCATGCGACTGACCTGGGTTCAATTCCCAGCAACCCATATGGTCTCCCGAGCACCACCAGGACTAATTCCTGAGTGCAAACCAGTGTGACCCAAAAAAGGAAAAAAAAGCAAAAATAAAAAACTTGTCTTAATAAGATTTAAGTAGAACAACAGAAAGTGTTCTGAGTATTTGAAGCAGAGAATTTAGTAAAGAGTAACATAGTAGATAGGTAATAGAAAAACCAAAAACTCAATGAGATGATGAAGCAATTCAGAGACTAGCAATGACATTCTCTTACTTTGGCTAGGGAAGACATGGAATTTCTAGAATTTTGTGTAATTCGATATTACAGTTGTCAATTGTTTGATTCTTCATCCAAAATTTAATCTTAATTGCCTATAATTCTGGGATGGCTCCCAAATTTCAACTCATTTTACATGCCCATACTTCTTAAATTGGCGTTGGAGTATGAATATGATGAATTCTGTCTCCACAATTAGAGTACATCTGATGACAAAGGTGAATGACTTTTGATATGCCAGACACAGTAACAACAAAGTCTCCAATGGAGACGTTACTGGGCCCGCTCGACTTTTGCTAATGTAACTGAAATCCCACAGCAAATGATTTAACTGAGAGGGTGATTTTTTGGGGGGTGGGTTTGACTCGATTCCTTAAAAAGGATCACTTTGAGATAAGAGATTCAGAATTTGAGGGAACCATATAGCAAGAATGGCCTGCAGCTGTTGAGAGGAGTTCCCAGGTGAAAGTCTGCAAGAAAATAGGGACTTGGGACCAGTAATATAGTTCCCTGATAAAACACTTAAGCTTTTGGGTTTGATCTCTAACATCACACAAATACGAATAAAAGGGTTTTTTTTTAAAGCACATAGACACTTACAAGTATTGGAAGAGAGAAAAAGAAAGCAGAAACATTAGTCCCTGCTAGCTATTTAATTTTGCCAACCACCTGAATGAACTTAGAAGTGGATCCTTTCGTCTCTGAGCCTTCAAGTTAGGATGTGGTCACTGGCACCTTGATTTTAGCCCAGTGAGGTTCTAAGCAGATGATCTGGACAAAATTGTGCCAGACACCTAACGCACAGAAGGTTTGAGAAAACAAATTGGTGTTAAGTTACTGAGCTTGTTGTGCTAGAGTATTCAATGGTATCAAACAAATGAAGGACTCAAATATTTCTCCTGCGAAGTCAGTCTACAGACAATAAGCTTAGTCAGTGGAAGGTACTGGGAGACATTGCAGTGGGAGTGCTCCCTTCTCTGGACTCCAACATACCTCTCTCACCTTTACTTCTGCAGAGTGATGGCAACTCTGCAGCCTGCATGGTCTGCAGGGTACCGCTGTCACTTTCTCCTCCTAGCAGCACACAGCACCTCCCTGTGGGGAGTTTCACCCAGCATCTCTTAGAATAGCTTTAGAACGACTGTGAGTGAGCTGTGAAGTGGAGCATCTACCTTTACTTTGCTTCCCTTGGTGCCTCAGAAAGTTCTGCTGATCTGGTACCTTTGCTAACTTCACCACGAAGTTAGCTGTAGCTGTTGTTTCCAGAAAGATCTGGTTCTTTGGTAGCTTTTAGAGAAAATGGTCTTTGGATATTCTCTCTCAGTCCCAGGGTTTGACTGCTCCTTAGATTTTGCTCTTCTTGCATCCTTCAGAAAATTCACTTTATTTTTTACTGCCCTATATTTTTGTGGGAAGGCGCACGTGCAGTGCTCAGGGCTTACTCCTGGCTCTGCACTCAGGGATCACTCCTCGTGGGACTCAGGGGACCGGACCATATGGGGTGCCCAGCATTGAACCTAAATAAGCCACATGTAAGGCAAATACATTACCTGTATACTATTGCTGTGGCCCCTCTGTGTGTGTGTGTGTGTGTGTGTGTGTGTGTGTGTGTGTATTTTAAGAGATCCACTTTCAACACAAGAATCTGGGAATGTTACTTTATATGACAAATGGAACTTTGCAGATTTGTTTAATTCAGGGCCTTGAGGGTGAGGGGTTATTATGATGGATTATACAGGCGAGCTCCATGTAGTACCAGGAGTCATTATGAGGAGGGAGACAGGAGATTCAGAAGAGAAGAGGTGATATGAGCTGGGGCGTGATCCAAAAATTGGAGGTAGCCTCTAGAAGCTGGGAAAGGCAACCAGAAGTAATACCTTGATTTTAGCCCTGTGTGGCTGATTTTGGACTTCCAACCTCTAAGATGATAAATCTGTGTCACTAAACTCTGAGGTTTAAGGACTGGAGTGATAGTATAGCAGGTAGGCTCTTTTCTTGCATTTGGCTAACCCAGGTTTGATTCCTGGTACCCCATAAGGTTCCCTGAGACCACCAGGAGTGATCCCTGAGCACAGAGCCAGGAGTAAGCCCTAAGAAATTGGGTATGTTCCCACATAACAAAAACCCCAAAACTTAGGTTTGTGATAATTTGTCATGACAGCAATAAGAAACTAATACAACATCACTTAATCCTTAGAATATTTAGGTATCATGCAATTTAGCACTTTGCTACTATGCTCAATAATTCTATTATATCTACATAATAGAATATGAATTTCTGGGATAACAGAATTTTTAACTTATAAAAAATATTTTTTACCCCTTACAATCACTATTCCAATCTTAAATATTTAGCATTTTTAAGTGTATTTTAACTTTGGAACATGACAGCACCAGGACTAGTGGGGGAAAGGAAGGACCATTTTTAAGGACAGATGTAGATCAACAGACTTTCTTGTATTTACTTCTGGGCATCGAATTCCCAATTTTCATTTCTGACCTCTAGTTAACCACATGGTTACTCAGCTCCATGCTTAGTGGACAGTTAAGATACGTTGGCCTTTGAATGCCCTGCCACAGAGGCAGGGTGGGATGGGGGGGGATGGGGGGTGGAAGGGATACTGGGATCCATGGTGGTGGTGGGAAATGGGCACTGGTGGAGGGATGGATATTTTATCATTGTATAATTGAAACCCAAGCACAAAAATTTGTAAGTCTACAACTGTACGTCATGGTGTCTCACTAATAAAAATTAAAAAAAAAAAAGATACATTGGGCCTTTCACAAGTGCTTGATGCATTGAGCTGAAATCTAGGGTACAGAAGGGGAGGGGAAGGAAAGCAAAGTGGTCTGACAGAAAGTCCTCTTTGTATTTAGTTGATTCAGTTTTCTAACAAAGTTTTTCTATTTATTTCCCTTTTGGGTCACACCCAGTTAGTACTTGGGCTTACTCCTGACTGCCTCATGGATCATTCCCAGTTGGCTCAGGACACCAGATAGGATACTGGGGATTGACCCTGGGTCAGGCTCATGCAAGGCAAGTGCTATCTCTCCAGCCTGGATCTAACATTGAAGTGTAAATGCTGAAAAAGAATATTCTTCAAATTTACAACAAGTAACTCTTTAAAGAAAAAAGATGATAAAGTAAGCAGTGTATGACAGTTTAATTTTATCTATTAAATTCAATTAGCTTTTATTTTTAATTTAGGGCTTCACTTGGCAGTACTTAGGCTGTTCCTCCTGGTTCTGTGCTCAGGGGTCTCTCCTGGTAGTGCTTCAGGGACCATCTGTGGCGCCAGTGACCAGAAATTATGCATCACAGACTCTGATGTGGGGGCTGGATAGTACAGCAGATAGGGCTCTTGCCTTGCACATGATTGACCTCAGTTTGATTCCTGAGACCCCATATGGTCCTCCATGTCTTGCCAGGAGTCATCCTGAGTAAAGAGGCAGGAGTAGTCCCTGAGCACAGTTGTGTGTTCCATTCCCTCTCCAAGGAAAACAAAAACAAAAAAAAACTCAGATGTTGGCAACTCCAGAATTACTCCAAAGTATCAGAGTCATTACTGGCTTTAAGTCATGTATTACTTAGGCTAAGCCTTGAAAGATAAAGTAGCATTTTGATGGGGTATGGTGCTGCCAGCAGGTCAATCTGTACCTGTGAGGAAAGTGTATCAGCAGCCTGATGGTGCCTTCAAACTTCTACATATTCCCAAATTGCTGCTGTGCCTTTGGCCAGACCCCAGCAACTTGGGGTCAAGTTTACCAAAACAGTAAACAGCCAAAAGTTAGGTATGTGGGAGACACACCCACAAACCACCTCCGGCTCAGCTATATAATTGTAGGCAAGGCCTCTCTGGTTTCTGATCAAGTTGCTTAATGGCCATGATCCCAGAGACTCAGAAACAAGTCTCGGAACCCAGTGACTTTTGGCAGAAATGTGTCTGGTCCCCGCAGTAGGTTATCAGTGCGAGGCCACCCCAGGGGGGAAGTGTGCTGTCCCTCCACCTGCTCCCCCTTGGTGGCTCAGTGGCTGCCATCCTCCAGAGGCCATTGGACAGTCAGGTTTGGACCCACAGTGACGAGACACACGGGGCCTCAAGGGATGGGGGTGGAGCCGGCTTTCCTCCCTGTCCCAACAAGACCCCGATTCGCCACCCACAAACGGCCTCTCTGGCTCCTGATGAAGCTGCTTAATGGCCATGATCCCAGAGACTCAGGAACAAATCTCAGAACTCAGCAGGTTTTGGCAGAAATCCCTCCAGATTTAATTGTTAAAATTTCGGAATTCCAAAATCACGTGGCCACTATTGTGGCCACATGACATCATATGTTATTCATAATCAGCAATAGAAAACAAATTGTCTAATGTTGGCTTTTCGGCCAATCTGAGTGTTGGGGTAAAATCCCAATAATAATGTTGGGTCTGGTGTCAAAATATTGAATGTAATCAAAGTAGAGAGAGAGAGAGAGAAATGTGGAAATCATCTGCCCCTCAGGTAGGGGGAGGTTTTGGGATGGGGGGTATACTAGGGTTTTTGGTGGTGAAAGATTGGCACTGGTGAAGGGATAGGTGTTTCATCATTGTATGACCAAGACTTAAAACCAAAAGCTTTGTAACTGCTCTCATGGTGATTCAATAAATAAATTTATAAAAAAGGAAAAAAAGGTGGAGTTCAAGCCCAATTCAATCAGCCTAATCAATGGATGAATAAATAGCAATCTCCTACATTAAAAAAAGTAGAATTTTGAAAATAATAGACTATAGCATATTCCCACCTTAAGCATGAGCAAGAGTCCTGTCAGAATGAAAGAATATAGTTTTAGTACTATGCTTGGATGAAATAAAGGATGTTTTACAGATAGTGCATTATTTTTCTATTACTGTGGTAATAAACCCTGTATTGCCACACACTTCCAGCAATAAACATTTATTATCTTATAGTCCAGTAGGTCATAAGTCCAGTACAGGTCTCATTAGGATCAAATTAACATGTTGGCAGAGATGAGTTCCAGTCTAGAAGTGAATTCCTTTATTGCTTGAGGCAGCCTGGTGAGCTGGAGAGTGGGGGTGTGGAAGCCACAGTGGAGCTACTGGCCTCCCTCGTGAGTAAGTGAGGCACAGTGTCAGGACCGGTACCTCTGCACTTACCCCTGCAGGGTGTGAACACTCAAGTCCTGACTTCTACTCAGATCTCCCTAGCTCCTTTTCTGTTTTTGCCAAAATGAATTTTAGAAGACAGAGTGAAGGAAAGTATTTTACTTAGGAAATGGAAGCGAGAAAAGAGAGAGGGAACTCTACAAAGTAAAAAAAAAAAAGAAATTTACATATCCCAAATTGGGTTGCAGGACAGGCAGGTAGGGAGATCTGAGAATTGGAAGGCAGGCACCACACCATGCTTTTGCAACATTGGTTTTGCAGGGTTCTTCTTAAATGTCCCAGTGTGCTCAGAAGTGACCCCTAGTGGTCCTCAGGGGACCATACACGGTTGCTGGGCACCACATGCCGGAACCTCTGACCCAGGATTTTTAACTGGCAGGAAGAAAAGTTAACTCTCAGCTGAAGGGCCTGGGATGGGCTCAGTGGTAAGTTTAGTGCATGCTTGGCAAGAATGAGACTTGGCCTCCATTCCTGTACTGAGAAGGTCTGAGGAAAATGCCCAAATAGAAGAGGAGGTATGTGGACAGGTGTTAGTTTCTGTGGCATGATGTAGATTCTACTAAAAAAAAAAAAGTCAGGGGCTGGAGCCATAGTACAGCAAGTAGGGTGTTTGCCTTGCACGTGGTCGATGTGGGTTTGATCCCTGGCATCCCATATGGTACCCCAAGCACTGCCTGGAGTAATTTCTGAGTGCAAAGCCAGGAGTAACCCCTGAGCATTGCTGGTGTGATCCAAAAAAAAAAAAGTCAGAGCCAGAGCGGGTACAGCGGGTAGGGCGCTTGCCTTGCATTGGGTCAACTAGGGCTGGATCCTGGCACTCCATGGTAAAGGTAAAGGCCCTCCCATTGATCGTCGATTTGCTCGAGCGGGCCCAGTAATGTCTCCATTGGAGACTTTGTTGTTACTGTGTTTGGCATATCGAATACTCTCGGTAGCTTGCCGGGCTCTCCGAGAGGGGCAGAGGAATCGAACTTGGGTTGGCCATGTTGGCTGCTTGTAAGGCGAACACCCTACCGCTGTGGCACTCCATATGGATCCTAAAAATACTAGGAGTGATAACTAAGCGCAGAGCCAAAAGTAATCCCTGAGTAAAACCAAGAAATTAAAAAAAGACAGCATGGGGGGCTGTAGGTACTTGCCTTGCAGGCAGCTGAGCTGGGTTTGATTACCCACACCCCTTGTGGTCCCCTGGGCCCCTCCAGGAGTAATCTCTGAGAGCAGAGCTTGGAGTCCTGAGCACTGCTGGGTGGGACCCCAAACAAACACAGCTTTTGCTGCAGCACAGAGAATTTTTGGTAAGGCATTTTGGGAATAGCAACATAAGGAATTCAATCACTAGTTTAGTTAAGCAAGAAGAACAGTTCAAAGGGTGGGGGATGCATAATTCATTTTATTTGGTTTGAGGCGGCCTCTACCCATTTCTAAGCGTTTCGCATGAAAGTAATTCATCCCACAGATGTCTTCATGGGCACTTCCTATTAACTGGACTGAACTTACAAAGTAGATGCGGTTTCCCAGGACTTAAAAATTATGCATATACAGTTAACCTGGGGAGAACCGGAATCTTGAGTCCTGGCAGCAAACCCTAGGCTGAAACCTAGAGAGAGCTAAACAGTGAATCCCCCGTCCCCCCCATCCACCCCTGTCCCATTTTTTTTTTATTGATGCATTTACAATATTGTGAATGAGTTCCATGCATACAACGTTCCAACACCAAACCCTCCACAAACGATTTTTTTTTCTTTTTGGGTCACACCCAGCAGTGCACTCCTGGCTCTTTTTGGGTCACTCCTGGCTCTGCACTCAGGAATTACTCCTGGCGGTGCTTGGGGGACCATACGGGATGCCGGGGATTGAACCCAGGTCGGCCACGTGCAAGGCAAACGCCCTACCCGCTGTGCTATCACTCTAGCCCCATGGTTTTTTGTTTGTTTGTTTTTCAAACGCTCAAAGAGCACGGAAAGCGCGCAGCCCTTGTTCCTAAGGCGTTACCTTGGGACACAAGCTTGAAAAAGCAGGGCCTGGGCTTAGTGAATAGCGACTGACAACTCGGTTCCCGCAGCTGCCCGCTCCGGTCACCCCAAGGCTTCCCCGCGCGCCTGGGGAGTCCCGTGAGCTCCGCACAGCCGCCTCTCCAGAGGCCGCGCCCTGGCCGGGACCGACCGGCGGGGCGAGGGGTGGGGCAGGGGGAAAAGGGTCCAAATGCGGAGACCTGCGCACCCACCCACCCCCGATCACGTGCCCGGGCCGCGCACGTTTCCGGGGCGTCACGTCCGGGTGCGGCGGGCGCCGAAGTCCGGCGGACGCTGGAGGCCTCGGGTCCTGACTTCCTGCGTCCGTCCTTCCATCCAACTGCTGCTTCCCTGTTCCTAGCGGGAGGGATATGAATGTCTCTGAGCCTCCGCCCCGCGACGGGGTCCTGGCAGGGCCAGGCGAGGACTTGGGGACCGGGGAGTCGGCGCCGGGTACGTGAGCCCAGCGGGTGGTCGCTCTGGCCCGGCCCGAGGGTGGAGGGTGGCGGCCGCCGCGGTCCGGGGCGGCCTGGAGTCCGGGAGTTCGCACACACTTGCGGCCGGCTGCTGTTGGTGTCATTTGCTGTGTGTGAGTGCTGATCCCGGCCACATTGTGTGTGGTTGGCTTGTGGCACGGTCGTGGGTGAGGGTGGGGTGGTCGGGAGGGCGGTCGGCTTGTAATTCAGAGGATGAATGTAGCCGATATTCTTGGCCTGACGCTCCCGCTGGCTTGCTGTCTGCCTCCCTCTCCTCCGCGGTCATCCAACCCCCTTGGGTGCACAGAGCTATTCTGGATATCCCAAGGCATCCAGGAGGATGCCAAGAGTATCAGTGCTCCCAGAACGGTGGTGTTTACGCGCCGTCCTTGGGGGAGTTGAGAAAACCGGCAGCAGGTTCTGTGCCGTGTGGGTCAGAAGCGGAGTCCTGGATAGGAAGGTTATGGGACGGGACGTGTTCCAGAAATACGGGGCTTCTGCCCTTACCCACGTGGTGCGCTCAGCCCGTTCTTGGACAGGCCTTTCCTCACCGAGGCTGCAGTCACACTTGCAGAAGTTGTTTTATAAACAGGCCTCCTTCGTGTCTGCAGCTCGCCGGGCTCCTGACAGCTACTTGCCTGCTAGGTTGTTCATTGGACGGTGGTTTTGCTCCAGCCTCACCTAGAGCACGCACGTCCAAGCAGATGTCTGATGCTATTAATGGTGCTATAGAACTCCTCAATTTTGGGGATGTTTTTAGGTGATTTTCCTCTGGCCCAGTATTCAAGCTGAAGGATTCTGCTACCCCAGTTTCCATCTCCTCTTTTTCTTTTCACCCTACAAAAACAGTCGTAAGGCTGGTCCATCTCCAGCTTCTTCCACCCCTTCTATCCATCCTGCTGCTGGCTGCCACATCACTCAGGATAAAGCAGTAGCCTTTTTTTATTATTATTAATTTTTTTTATTAGTGAATCACTGAGATACAGTTACAGACTTACAAACTTTTGTGCTTGCATTTCAGTCATACAATGGTCAAGTACCCATCCCTCCACCAGTGCCCATTTTCCAACACCAATGGACTCAGCATCCCTCCCACCAACCCCACCTCATCCCCCACCACCCCGCCTCTGTGGCAGGGCATGACCTTTAAGCAGAAGCCTTCTGATGTTGTTTCCTTGCTTGGAAATCTTCAGTAGCTCCTTACTGCTGGTTAAACAAAAGTCTGTTCTACTAGTTTGCTGAGAATCTTCATAGGCAATCCTATGGATGCATACCTCACTGCTCCTTATAGCTGGCACTCTAGACACCCAGATTCCCTCTTTGTAGAGCAGGCCTATTTTGAAACAGGATGCAACCCTTCCAGTCCTGTCTTAGAAATCTTACTCACTTGGAAACGGTATCCCTGAGGCCTAGTGGGCTGTATGAGCACTGCCTGTTACATTAGGAAGTCAGTTTTTCAGTTTCGCAGTTTCCCTTTGGAAATGAATAAAGTGTCTTAAGTTTCCTAAGAATTTATCCTGCAGGAACTGTTACACAAATATGCAGACAACAAAATGTAGAAGTATTCTATAGTTCAATCTTTTTGCATGTAGAAATGCAAAAAGCATGAAGTGTAGAAGAAAGAGGTTGCCTGGGACCAGATCTTAGAGCTAGAGATTTGCTTTCTAGTGGAGACCCTCTTCCTGTCTTGCAAATGACTATTTTCTCTCTCTGTAATTAGATAGTGGAGAGAAAGTGGGCTTGGACTCTGCCCTGTCTTGGGGACCATCCATTCTCCTCATGACCTCAGTAAACCAATATTATTTCCCAAAGGCCTCATTTCCAAATAGCCTAGCTTTTGTTTATTTTTCTTCAAATAACCTATTTTGAAGACTGTTTAAGAAACTCCAGAGTGACTCAGAGAAGTACTTTCACTTTTCAGATTATGATCCCCACCCCCATTTGTTTCACTTTTTTGCAGTAAATAACACTTAAAATGAAATGAAAATTTCATCTGTTTTTCAAGTTTGTGCACTGGCATCCACATTTTCTTTAGGGATGGTTCCAGACTTTTATGATGAAATTAATCTTTCCCTCTTCTGAATTTCCCTGATAGTTACTGTTCCCTGACATGACTTCTTACATCCTGTGATTGACCTTTCAGAGAAGGGGATTTATTTATTACAATCTCAGAATCTAGTATACAATAGAGTTGGGCAGTATGTTTCTTATTTGACTAGGGTAAGAATTTTTTGTTCTTTAATCTTCCACAATAAAGAATTGGGTATAATAACTGAATGTCTGTAACTACACGAATTACTTGCTTTTAGACTACAGTAGCAGAATTATTACCGTCTCATTCACCTTTCCCCGTTCTGAAATGAGAAACCATTTATTGAGCTATGATTGACCTATTAATGACCTAATCATTATTGACCTATTACAGACGATTATTTGATCTTGGCTATGTTTTTTTTTTTTCTTTAGGGCTGGAGCGATAGCACAGCGGTAGGGCGTTTGCCTTGCACGCAGCCAACATGGCCGACCCGAGTTCGATTCCTCCGCCCCTCTCGGAGAGCCCGGCAAGCTACCGAGAGTATTCGATATGCCAGACACAGTAACAACCAAGTCTCCAATGGAGACGTTACTGGGCCCGCTCGAGCAAATCGATGATCAACGGAGGGCCTTTACTTATTTTACTTTACCTTACTTTACTTTTGGGGAATGGGCTCTCAAGTGATACTAGGAGGCCTGGGGACCTTCCTTACCATTCTCACCATACATGGATCTACACAGGAGACAGTGATTGTACACTATTTCCTACTGTAAATTAAGATGCCAATTCTCAGACAAGAAGAAAAGGTTTTCCTTTTTCTTATTCTGTGGTGCTGGGAAGGGAACCCAGGACCCCATTCAAGAGCCAGAGTTCTAGTGCTGAGTTTCATTTTCAAGAGAAGAGGAGAAATTCTTAGAAAATCTTTCCTGCTGACAAACAACAAAACTGCCTCTTTCTTTAACATGTAAAACGTGTAGTGAACTATATGCAAAATATACATTGACTTATATTTTTAGTTCCACAGATTAGGAAAAAAATGCTTTTAGCTATTTTATATATATATATACATATATGTATATATGCACCAATGTATTTGAGTCAGCACATACAGTTTTACTTACACAGATTGGGGGAAAGTCTTTTTAAATACCAGGATATGCTCAAAGGGCTTGAGCACAAGAGGCTCATTTTGATCCTTCATGTCACAGGTTCCCCCAGCACTGCCAGGGGTGACACCCCTCCCACCAACCAGCTGGGAATAGCCACCATGCACTAGTAGGTGTTGCTCCCAAAATGCCTGCAGGCATTGCTAATACACTTATACACTTATATACACACATATAATTTCTGTATGCTTTTGAAATCAGGATTTCTTGCCTCATTTTAACAGCTTTCCTACTTTTAGTCTTTGGATTCCTTTATATATTTTTATTTATTTATTTTCTTTTTTGGTCACATCCAGCAATGCTCAGGGGTTACTCCTGCCTCTGCATTCAGGAATTACTCCTGGCCGTGCTCGGGGGACCATATGGGATGCTGGGAAACGAACCCAGGTTGGCTGTGTGCAAGGCGAATGCCCTACCCTCTGTGCTATCACTCCAGCCCCTAGGTTCCTTTAATAGTGACCCAGAATCTATAACTCTCCTGCCTAAAGTATAGTTTCAGAATTTTTCATGTTATTCTTTTAACCCAAACATTATCTTGTACCAGTAACCTATAATTTGGTTTTGAGAGGAAATTCAGAAGATAAAAGTTTATATCTGTATTAATCTCTGTGTGTGCACCGATTCCCATTGCTAACCTCCCCTCTTTCCTCCATGCCAATTTGATCTCCTAAATTTGATTTCTGCTTGGGTACAGGTTTAAGTGACTCTTCTCCAGATGAAGGGCTCGTTGAGGATGGGCCAGTAGAAGACAAAGCTGTGGAGCAACTGGTGGAAGGATTGCTTTCTCACTATCTGCCAGATCTGCAGAGATCCAAGCAAGCCCTCCAGGAACTCACGTGAGCTGTCACACCAGAAGGGCACTCATTTCCCCTCTAGCACAGTCTGTCTGATTCACTAGTAAAGGTGTATGCATTGTATTCAAGTACAATAGTTTGTAATATTTAATAAATATTCTCAGTAAAGATAGCAACTGGCAGTGGAAGGTAGTAAAAAGTAACATTGACTGCTTAAGAAGTATCCCTAGTCAGGGACTGGAGTGATAGCACAGTGGTTAGGGTGTTTGCTTTGCACGCAGCTGACGTGGGTTCGATTCCCAGCATCCCATATGGTCCCACGAGCACCGCCAGGAGTAATTCCTGAGTGCAGAGCCAGGAGGAACCCCTGTGCATCGCCAGGTGTGACCCAAAAAGCAAAAAAAAAAAAAAAAAAAGAAAAGAAGTGTCTCTAGATCTTAGATTCTGTTGTTGATTTTGGTATTCACTGTTATTTTATGAAAGTATCACCTATTGGCAGTCTCACAGGGTGGGTGTAGATCTGTTTTGTTAGTGGAGTTGGAAAACGGCCTCCATGGGCCAGAGCAGTAGTACAGTGGGTCAGCATTTGCCTTGCATGTGACTGACCTGGGTTCGATCCCTGGCATCCCATATGGTCCCCTGAGCATTACCAGGAATAATTCCTGAGTGCAGGAGTAACCCCTGAGTATTGCCAGGTGTTACTCAAAAAGAAAAAAAAAATTGCCTCCATTGAGAGTCTGGAAGAATCTTTTAAAATTCTTTTATTACTGTTAAATTGCTAAATCACCCTTTTTTGAGATGGCCCTTCTTTTTTTTTGTGTGTGTGTAGGAGTACTGCTATTTATTCAGCCACTGATTTAGCTGATTGAATTGGGCATGAACTCCACCTTACTTTTTTATTTATTTTTTTCTTCTTATATTTATTTATTGAATCACTGTGGGAAATGTTACAAAGATTTCAGGTTTAAAGTCTCGGTCATACAATGATCAAACACCTTTCCCTTCACCAGTACTCATTTTTTTACCACCAAGAACCCCCAATATACCTCCCCTCCCAATGCCTGTGAGGCAGATGATTTCTACTTAACTCTTCTCTACATTGATTACATTCATTACTTCAACAAAAGATGCACCATTATTGTTTAGAATTTCCCCCTCCCAACAATCAGAATTGCTGAAAAGGCATTGTGAAATACTTTGTTTTCTATAGCTGGTATGAGAATCATATAATGTCATATAATGATTTTGGATTTCTGCAAAGAGCCAGATCATTACGAAATTGGTTTCTGTGCGTCTGGTGTTTTGGCTGTGCCAGAGAGCCACTCGTGGGGGCAACTCGTGACCTTGGTAGGGCGTGAAGGATATGCTGGTACCCTCCTTCCCATGAGACTGCAGTTGCCCTGTTACCTCCAGCTCATACTTGGCTTTCCTATAAGTTCTAAGGCGGTCGCCACCTTGCTGTTGGGGGCGGGATTGGGGGGGGGGGGGGGAGGCGGAAGGGAGGAACACCCTTTCCCTCCCGGGGAGGCATCCATTCACTTTTCTGCTGCAAGCTGTTGGGCTCTGGATTAAGTCCTTTTGCCTCTGGAGCCATGGCGAGATGACCCATTTTATATAAATAAATAGAACCCATGGAAGTGGAATCAATTCATGTGCACAATTTGCACTGGATTTGGATTCCAATTCTGAAGCTGTCTTCAGTTTAATTTTTGTTATAAACTACCAGTATAGAAATTGCAGGGATTAAGGAGTGGTAGATAGAAATTAAAATTTACTTTGTAATTAACATTGGGTATAGAAGACCGAGAACATAATTAGAGCCAGGGAGATAGCTTCAGGGATCAGCAGTACATTGATAAGGCTCTTGTTTTATTTCTGATGGTACATTACCCCCCACCGTCCTGCCCCAACTGATAGGCCTGGCCCAGGAAGCTTCAAGTCTTACAGAGTCTAAATATGTGGATCCTGGCAGTTAAATAACAGGCTCTCACCAGGAGGGCCCCCAATGTCTTCTGAGCACAGATTGGGAAGCATCTCTCCCTCTCCCCAAAACTATAGTTTATGTATATTTGTCATTTTATTATTTTAATTCAATGTCTTTTTTGGGGGAAAGAGGCACATGCAATAGTGCTTAGAGCTTATTCCTGGCTCTGTGGTCAGGAATCATTTCTGTTGGTGCTCTGGGTCTCCCTTTGTAAGTTTTGAGAGTATCTTTCAAGGATTTGTGTCTCCCTTTGTAAGTTTTGATAGTATCTTTCAAGGATTCAGTCTTTCATCGAACTAAATTTATTGGCAAAATTGCTGAGCGTTTGCTATCCTTTTAATGGTGGTGGATTTGGTAATGATGACTGCACTTTCATAAATTTTACTAGTAATTTGGTATTTTTTTCTTTTCAGTTTTTGTTTCAGTTATAACCTGATGTGGATGTTATAATTGTCCTTCAGCTTTGTCATTGCTGTTTTATTTTTTTCTTCTTCACTGTTCCGAATGTAGTCTTAGAAACAAATCACATCATGTTTACTTTGTTTATAATATTCCTTAAAATATTGCATTTTATGATCCTTGAGTGTCACTTACAATCCTGTGATCCTAGCATTAATTGATATGAAGAGAATTAGTATTATTAGGAAAATTGGTTTCTCTCCATAGTAGATTTTTAATCAGTTTTGATGAGGAACTTTAGAGTTACTTCGACTGACCTTTTTGCTTTATAAATGAAGACATTTACATAAAAATAAACTCAATTTCTTTTTAAAAAAATTTTAATAGTGAATCACTGTGAGTTACAAACTTACGAACTTTCGTATTTCAGTCATACAATAATAGTTTACCCATCCCTCCACCAGAACTCAGTCTCCTCTACCAATGTTCCCAATATCCTACCCCATCCCCCCACCCCACCCTACCTCTGTGGCAGGGCATTCCCTTTTGTTCTCTTTCCTTTTGGGTGTTGTAGTTTTCAGTAGAGGTATTGAGTGGCCATCGTGTTTGATCTATAATCTACTTTCGGCACACATCTTTCAAACTGACTGGTTCCTTCCAACATCCTTTACTTGGTGTTCCCTTCTCCATCTGAGCTGCCTTTTTCCCCAGCATGTGAGGCCAGTTTCCAAGCTGTGAAGCAGAACTCCTGGTCCTTATCTCTACTACCCCTGGAAATTAATCTCCCATTCTGTTACTTTATACTCCACAGATGAGTGCAATCTTTCTATGCCTGTCCATCTCTTTCTGATTCATTTCATTTAACATGATACTTTCCATGTTGATCCACTTATATGCAAATTTCATGACTTCATCTTTTCTAACAGCTGCATAGTATTCCATTGTGTAGATGTACCAAAGTTTCTTTAACCAGTCACTGTTCTTGGGCACTTGGGTTATTTCCAAATTTTGGCTATTGTAAACACTGCAGCAGTGAACATACAAGTGCAGATATCATTTCTACTATACTTTTTTGCCTCTCTGGGATATATTCTCAGGAGTGGTTATTGCTGGGTCAAATGGGAGCTCAATTTCTAATTTTTTAAGAAGCGTCCATACTGTTTTCCAAAAGGGCTGAACCAGTCGGCATTCCTGCCAGCAATGAAGAGAGTCCCTTTCTCCCCACATACGCGCCAATACCAGTTGCTTTTGTTCTTTCTGGATGTGGGCCAGTTTCTATGGTGAAAATAAACTCAGTTTCTAAGATTTCACAACTGGGCAGGCAACCTTATGATTCTTAGTCTTTTTTTTTAATTCTTATTTGTTTCTTTTTTGACTAATCCCTAATACGTATTTCCAACTCTACTTTGAAAAGTTATTGTTTGTCAGTTCTTTTATGAGATTGTTGTCATTTTTACATTTCAGTACGTTTTTGGGAAGAGGGGAGCGTTCACACCTGGTTGTGCTTGGAGCTTACACCTGGCTCTGCTCTCAGGAATCATTTCTGGGGGCTTGGGTGACCATATGCGTTGTCAAGAATCGAATCTGCTGAGTTCACCATGCATGGCAAGCATCCCACCTGCTATACTATTACTCTGGGGCTTCAGTGTTTCCAGCATAAAAGAGTTGCTCAAAATAACAAGTAATAAAATAACATTAAAATTGACTAGCTATTAGGTTGAAATTGGGGAAAGGCAGATTGGATTGCCAGATTATTAGCAAATTGGAATATTATTTTCTGAAAAAATATGCTTTATCAAATAAACCTTGGAAAGTCAGTACATGTTAATTTCAGTCAAATGTTAATTTCTAACATTTGAACCTAGATGAAATGATTTCAGCATTTATGGTATGTCAGGTTTATTTGGCTGTATGTTTTTCTTTCAGACAGAACCAAGTTATATTACTAGATACACTGGAACAAGAGATTTCAAAATTTAAGGAATGTCATTCTATGTTGGATATTAATGCATTGGTAAGTATGATTTTATTCATACAGCTTAATGGCAGTTTGTTTTAGAACTGACTATAGTTTTATTCTCCCAACTTATTCTTTTTTTTTTTCTTTTTTGGGTCACACCTGGCGATGCACAGGGGTTACTCCTGGCTTTGTAGTCAGGAATTACTCCAGACGGTGCTCAGGGACCATATGGGATGCTGGGAACCTAACCTGAGTCGGCCTCATGCAAGGCAAATGCCCTACCTGCTGTACTATCGCTCCAGCTCCCCAACTTAGTCATATATATTTATATATATAGATATATATGTATGTATTTTTTTTAAATCTTGTAATTGGTAAAATTTAAAATTTAAGTTTTAATAGGAAATCTTGATGTTCTTTTATTGTCTTAAATTGTTATCGTTTGAGTGTTTGCATATATGATTGGAAATTTGAGCTTATAAAAAAATGAAATAAATCTACTTATAATAATTTACAAAAGCTAAGAATATGGAACTTCTGGGGGTACGTTTTTTTTCCTAAGAAAAGTACTTCTGGGGCAGAGAGATAGTATAGCGAGTTTCCCTTGCACATGGCCGACCCAGGTTTAATCCCCAGTAGCCTTGCACGCTGCTGACCCCGGGCCAACCCTGGTTTGATTCCTCTGCCCCTCTCGGAGAGCCCGGCAAGCTACCGAGAGTATCTCACCCGCATGGCAAAGCCTGGCAAGCTAACCATGACATTTTCGATATGCCAAAAACAGCAACAAGACTCACAATGGAGACATTATTGGTGCCTGCTCGGGCAAATCGATGAACAACGGAGGACAGTGCAGTGCAGTGCAGTGCTATCCCATGTGGGATCCCATATGGATCCCTAATATCCCATATCCCATAGTGGAGCACTGCTAGGAGTCATTCCTGAGTGCAGAGCCAGGAGTAACTCCTGAGCACCACTGTGTTTGGCCCCAAAACAGAAAAAAAAGCTTCTCTTTTTAGCAATTACTTGTTTTATTAATATTAGCAATTTAATTTTGGCCTCTTTTGGGTGTGTGGTTTGTTTCAATATTTTTTTAGCTCAATTACAAATGCAGGTTTAAGTAATCCACAACATATAATTAATCCATTGAGTTACTCTTATTCCACACCTTACTTTAACAGGTTAAGGTATTTTTACTGAAGAATTTCATAAATTCTGATTTTAACCTCTAATATTTTCACAGTAAATGAAATTGGTCTATAAGAGAAAACATAAAATTAATTTCCTATGTGGTATCTACTATCTGGGTGTTGACTTTATTATATCCAGGAGATTGTAGTCTACAAATTGTTAAATATCAGTGTTCCCTTCTAAGAAGGGAAATTAATTTTAGAACAAAGGAGTGTGGTTTTAGAAGTACATTTCCAACTTGCATATATATAAATGTAACTTGCACAAACTTAAGCTTTTTGAAATTTAGACTGCAAGCATCTGAACCCAAATGCTTATTCTTCTCTGACTGAATTTTAGCTAGTATTACAGAACTTTATGAGTTCTAAATGTTGCTATTATGATTCTGCCTTCTGTAGCAAGGTGCCTTAAGTTTCAACAAAAGTATTAGAACATAGATAGCACAATGGGCTGAGCTCATGCTTTGCATGTTGGAGTCCTGGGTTCCATTTCTGGCACCATACGTTCTCTGGAGCACCACTGAATATTGGTCCTCTCCCCCCCAAGATAAAACCAACCTTAAAAACCCAAATATTAAGAAATAAGACTGAATAATAATAAATATCCCACTCTTTACCTAGTGCTATTCTCCCCACACTTTCAAAATAATAAGGCCCACAGGAATAGTGCATTGGCTTGAGTGCCTGCCTTGCAAGCATACGATCATGAGTTCAAATCCCCAGTGTCCATATATGCTGAACTAAGTCCTGACTGCTCTGTGTTACCCAGCACTGCTGTAAGTGATTTCCAGCCACACCATAGCCAGATTGTGTAGGCACCACTGAAAGGGGTGCCACCCCTCCCCACGCTCGTGGCAAGCCCCACAACTAGAAAGATAAATAAGAACCACAGCCAGGAAGTATAACTTCTGGTGAGTTCACATAACAGCAGCACAGTGTGATCCCCAGTGAGCACTATGACTTTGTGTACCTCCAGTAAGAGTGTAAACCCTTGTGAGCCTGTGTGCAAGCCCTGCAGCTGAAGCAGTGCATATCTCAGGAGTGCGGGGCCAAGTGTGTGAACGCAGCAACAATGTGCAACCCTGCTGCACAAGGTAAGCCCTACCATGTGCAGCTGGTCATCAAAACAACAGCAGCATCAGAAACAGTGAGGGGATGGGAATGTGGTGGGGAATAAAAAATAAAACAAGTTGATAACTCAGGAATCAGCAACCTGAATGTGTGTAAACAGGAACCTCAGTTCTATCAGTATGTGGAGCAAATTCTCCCAATAGCCTGAGTCACCCTTAATTTTTAAAAGTTATTTCCAAGCTGAGACTATGGCTCAAGGGTAGAACACATGCTGAGCATGTGTGAGATCCTGGGTTTGATCCCTGGTACCATGTTTCCCTTCTCCCCCAGCATTGCCAACTGTGACCCCTATTGAAATCATAAACAGCTTTCTCTGTGATGGGCAAATAATGTAAGAGTTGTGAAAAACCCATTTATGTAGTGTAGCTCTTGATCCACTGTCTGACCATTCGGTTATTTATGTTGACCATGTACCAAGGGTCATACTTTTCCACAAAGGAGTTAGCAGAATTAGTTTATAAGAAGTAAGCAGAGGGTGCTGGAGAGAGTACAGAGAGTAAGGTGTTTGCCTTGCATGCATCTGGCCCAGCTTTGATTCCCTGCATTCCCTAAGGTTTCCTGAGCCCACCAGGAGTGATTCCTGAGCACGGCCGGGTGTGACCCCCAAATAAAAACAGAAGAAGTGAGCAGATAGGAAGGAGGACTTCTGGAATAGTTTGTGCTGTACTTCAACTTTTCAGTATGTTCAAGCTACCAATTCCTTGAGTACCAATTGAAGTGATAGATTCTTTTCAAAATACAATCTTTGAAACATTGAAGGAATAATTTAATGAAAAAGTGTTTTCACTTCCCCCCACCCCCACATGATTCTGGAGGCCCTAGAGCAGCTGATCTCTGTTCACAGATGTTAGACCAGCACTGCAGTGAGCTGAAAGCTCAGAAATGATGTCTGCCAGCTGCTTATTTTTAATTCTCTTGGTGCTGGTTGGGAGGAGTTTGAAGGTTTTCCTTGGAAAAACTTTACTCCCCTCAGTCTTGAAGTTGTTTTTTCCTTTCTTGGTTTGCTGGTTAGAGGACAAAGATGAGGAAGAGCCTTTAGCACTCCTAGAATCATTCATCCTTTGACATAGTGAACCCTGCACTCCTTCTTGCAAATAGCCCCTGTCTTTGAGTCTGACTCATCTGTGCAGTGTTGGGACTGTGACTGCTGCTTGCTAGCCTGAGCCATGAATGTCTTTCTTGCCAACAGAGAAGCAGAAGTGCACCAGCTGCTGAACAGCAGCTATTAAGTAAGATGGCTTTAGCTAGCCACATGCTTGCACGCATTCCCATTTTATTTAATTGTATAGCCTGTTCATAATACTGTATCAAGTTAACAGTAAAATAGACCCTTTGTGAAAGACCACATACTTGTTTCATTATGAACTACAATAGTTGAATTTTATTGGAACTCTACATTTTTTTTTAAAAAAGATGAACTGGTTCTTTAAGAGAATTAACAAAAATAAGGAACTTGTGGATTTTGAAACATACCTCAGAAAATTCAGAAAATCAGCTATTTTGGGGAGGGAATGGGTGGGTTCCTAAACAATGCTCAGCCAACCAACCTGGGTGATTCAGTAACAGGTCGAGGATGCAGTGCTGGGGATGCTTCCAGAGCTGTACCAGCAGTACAGGGGCTAGGCAATCAATTGATGTTAGCGTTCAAACTTGGGTCCTAGTATATCCTAGGTAGCTGTATCCATAGCAGTTTGACTTTGCTATGTATTTTCTTGCCTTTTTTTCCTTTCTTTTTATTTTGGGTTGGGGGTGCTTAGAGTTTGGGGTACACAGGTGCTTAGAGTTTACTCTGCCTCTGTGCTCAGGGGTCACTCATGGTTGTGCTTGGGGGACCATAAGTGATGCTGGGGATTAAACCATGGTCAGCCAAGTGGAAGCCAAGTTCTTTAACCTCTGTATTATCTCTCTGGACTAGAAAATTGACCTAGAATTGGACAAATATAGCACTGCACTGCACTCCTGTTGTTCATCGATTTGCTCTAGTGGGCCAGTAACATTGTGAGACTTCTTGTTACTGTGTTTTGGCATATTGAATATGTCACGGGGAGCTTGCCAGGCTTTACAAGAGGGACAGAGGAATTGAACTCGGGTTGGCCGGGTCGGCTGCATGCAAGGCAAACTCCCTACCTGCTGTGCTATTGCTCCAGCCCAAGGACAAATATAACTTAATAATATAATGGGTAGGGCATTTGCCTTGCATGTGGCTGACCCAGATTCAATTTTCCCATCTCTCTCGGAGAGCCCGGCAAGCTACCAAGAGTATCCTGCCCACACGGCCAAGCCTGGCAAGCTCCCTGTGGTGTATTTGATATGCCAAAAACAGTAACAAGTCTCACAATGGAGACGTTACTGGCGCCCGCTTGAGCAAATTGATGAACAATGGGAGGACAGTGCTACAGTGACACTGCTAATATTTTTCACAATAATAAAAAGTATAGTTCATGCTTTCTAGTAGTAGGCAACAGGCTGTAGGAAATAAATTTGTCTAAAGAGTTCCAGGCTTGTGAAGCAGGGCAAAGACTACACTGACTACGTTTGTCTTCCCCACTGAGTTGACAAATAAGTATTTGTTGAATGGCTGAATGATGACTGAATGAATCAGACAGAATCAGTACTGTTGCTTGTCAAAGGGGCAGAAACTTAGTCTCCTCTCAGCCTTAGGCGTTTGTGTTATTTAGGAACTGAAAGCCCCTCCCCAAAGAGATTATCAGATAGGAACTCAACTGCCTCCCGAAGGCCACTAATCTCTCTACTGATCCACCTACCTCATTTTTGTTTCATGGAGAAGGAAAGTGTCCACACAGACGCCCTTTCGCCCAAACTTGTTCTTAGAGCTCCTTTGTTTGGTTTTTCCTAATGGGCAGATGTTTCACTAAAACGGTCCTATGTACTCCCTTGTAAAGGGAGTCTTTATTTTATTTATGTCTTTATGTCTTTATTTTATTTCGGGTTTTTTTTTGTCTTTTGGGGGGCTTCGCAAGAGAAGCTTAAGAGGCTGTGGGGTCCTTCCTGGCGATTCTTGGCCAACCAATGTGAAGGCCCAAGGATGTGGTGTTGCTTTGACCCTATAGTGCTGGGTCATCTGGGCAGTGCTTGGGAACTTTCAGGCTGCAGTGCTGTCACTGCTCAGCAGACCACTGGTTCCTGGAATCAGCTAGTGTTGGCATCTTGCAAGGCATGAAATTGAGAACATTATTGGATAATCTCCCAGGAATTATAGGATATCATGTTGCATGTTTTTCAAGCAAAATATTACTATAAACTATATTGTGTGTGTGTGTGTGTGTGTGTGTTTAGCAACTCATCTAAAGTGAATTGAAATCCTAATGGATTTCGAAGTCCTAAAGGTTTTCAAAATCTTAATGGTTTAAATGAAATTTGAATTCAGAAACTAAAATATGGAGATAATTAATAAGACTTTACAAAATTTAACCAATTTAGGAAGAGTGAGCCATGACTTATGCATTGACTTACCTTTTTGTTTTTATATTTTGACTTAATTTTGCTATTTCAATTTTACTTTCCATTTAATTTTTCCATGTTCAGTTTACTGAAGCTAAGCATTATCATGCGAAGCTGGTGAATATAAGAAAAGAGATGCTGATGCTTCATGAAAAGACTTCAAAACTGAAAGTGAGCAGAAAATTCTTCAACTTTGTTTAGAAAAAGTAGATTTCATTTTCTAACCTTTTAAATGTCGTATAAGGTGACATACTGAATTCATGGCTAATTGTTTTCTGTTAAAAAATACTCTTGAGGGGGCTGGAGTGATACTGCCATGGGTAGGGTGCTTGCCTTGCACACAGGGTTTAATTCCTTGCACCACATATGGACCCCAGAGAAGGCGTAATCCCTGAGTAGCCCAACCACTGAAAAATACTCTTTTGAAATGCATGATGGGCTCCTCTGATAGCTGGACTAGTCGGCTTGTATTTTTGAAATATGTCACTGCAGTTCTTAATACAAATTTAGAATAATTTTTGTGGGAGTTATTAAGGAGATTTTTAATGATCAAGAATGAATTTATAAGTTACTATGAAATTTATTAAAACATATTGATAACTTATATCAAAGTACTATTAAATTAGATTATAACCTGAATCTTTAATTTGTTTGGTTTGGATTTTTTTTTTTTTTGACATAGAAAAGAGCACTTAAGCTGCAGCAGAAGAGACAAAAAGAAGAGTTGGAAAGGGAGCAACAACGAGAGAAAGAATTTGAAAGAGAAAAGCAGTTAACTGCCAAACCAGCTAAAAGGACATGAATAAAGGTTCAGTGTGTCAGGGCATGTTTCTGTCCCAGATCCTCTGGGTCCAAGATGACCTAAATGTAGACTGAAGTTAATATATAGTGCCTTATACATTAATCCTGTTGTGAAATTCCTTTCCCAGAGTACCGTGTCTCCATATTTTCATTTTAACCTTTAAAGAAACTCCTTTTTCCTCTGTAAAAGACACAGTGTCCCATATTTATGTTTTTTCAGCTTAGTTGACGATGCTGTGTGGCTCACACTTGAATGTGGAATGTGGTTAAATTAGCACAGATTGCAGTGCTGGTATCACTGTATTAATTTAAAACTTCATTAATTTTGCCTTGAGTTGTTTATAAATTGGAAAGTGATTTAATAGCCTATCCCCTAAAATGGTTAAAAATTTGTATGAAAATATTGACCTCTTCATATGGATTTAAAAGTCACAATATCTTCCTTTATGAAATGATTTTCCTTTTCTGACAATGCATTACTGAATTTTGCCTATTTGTTTTTGATTGGTTTGTTAAGACGAAATGCTAAGTCTTAAATCACATATGCTCCTGGAAAAGAGATGGTGTAGGCCTTCCTGAAAAGCATGGTAGGCGAGTGTCCGGAAAGTAATAGCATCTTAGACATAGAATAGGTGAGCTAGATAGAACCCTGACCCTATACATTGTCTGCTACCTAATCACAGTTGTTTATTTAGTTCTTATGTAGATTATGTGGATTCAAAGGAAATTATATCCATTTCTAAAATTTGGTGGAGCTGTCACACACTCAAATATGTGTAAATATTTGTGATAATTGGTAATATATTGAGATGCACTTGTTAAAGTTGATAAGATAATGAGCTCAGTAATCCAAGTGGAAGATCTAATATATATATATACATATATATACATATAATTTGATTATTCTCTTATTTGCTGTGTGGTTTTATATGCGACTTATTTTTTTTGTGCCTTTAAGAAATTCCTAATGTACTCCAACAACTCGTTTTATGGGTAATACAGGAATGGTGGAAAATTAGTAAATACCTTCTTTGTAAAAAAGGCAGCATGATACCTTTTATGTTTTTTTCTTTTTCTGTAGAAACTTATTGTATGCAGGAAATATGACATTCCATAGTTTAAAATTGAGTATATTATTTACTGTTTTAAGTATTTTCTATCCAGCTGTTCTCCAATCTCTGTTATATAGAGATTGTATAGAACCTGTAAAACTGTATGTTAGAATGTATATATTTTATAATCTGAATTACACATTTGGTAAGCTGGAATTACTACCTCTAATCACATATCTTAATGAGGAAGGGGCATTAGATTCAAGTTGAGTGCTAAGATCTGATGTATTTAAGGTATAAATAATTTGTTTGAAAACCTTTCCCTTTAATGAATGAAGATTTTCACAATTCACTTGACTTCATAAAGAATATAAATTTATTTTTATTGGAAAGGCAAAATGTTAGACACTATTGCATAGGACAGAATCAGTTGGGGTTTGTAGGACAAATGATGTCACCTAAAATAGTGAATGTAACTCATTTAATCACACAAGAATTTACATTGTTTCAGAGAGTGGTTCCTAGACCAACTGCAATGAATATTTAAAATGCTAGTTTCTTGTGGCTGGAGAGATAGTATGGAGCTAAGCTAAGTCATTTGCCTTGCATGTGACTGACCCTGGTTATATCCCCAGCATCACATATCTCTGCCTCCCCCCAAGAATCCCTGTGTGCTGCCTGGCTGCAACCCCCCATCCTCCCGACAAGATATTAAAAAAAGAATAAAATTCTGGATTAGAGGTACCACTCTCAAAGTATGAAACACTTATTTCTCCTTTAAAAGAAATTTCTTCAATTGATTCTTGTGTAATGTAACAGTTAGAAACTACTAGTCAAACTGCTTATGTCAGAGATTCCCACAGCGGACTTTGTTTTACCATCACCTGGGAACTTAAAATAATATTTTAGGGTATTCTTTATTTTTGGCTGGAGCGCAGTTATGCTCAGGGCTGACTCCTGGCTCTGCACTCAGGAATTACTCCTGGCAGTATTGGGGGACCATATGGAATGCCTGAGATCAAACCCACATTAGCTGTGTGCAACACCTTGCACACAGCTTACCTGCTATACTATCTCGCTGGTCCCCATTTTTGGATATTTTTATTCATTAGTTCTGGTTAGGGAGGACCATGTAAATTTTAAAGAGCTTCCCAGATCATTCTGATGCCAGAAGTCTAGTTATTTATAAGGATGGAGAATAATTTTAGTTATTTAGTAAAACTTGTTGGGTTAATCTTTGAAATTCTAAACTGCATTAGTTTAAAGTCAGATTTAAGATTGAAAATAGATAGCTGGCAGGAAATAGATAAAAGTCTTTTGGTTAACTGAACTTCAGTATTCTCTATTGCAATCATGTTTATTGAGTGAATTGCAAGGTACGTATTTAGGGTTCTATTCTTTAAAATTTTGAAGACTTTAATATGGTAGTCACATGTATTAAAATTTACTCTTTTTAGGTCAACCATTAATCAGAAGTACCATCACTTTTGTAATTAAAATTTGAAACTATAGCTGTATTTCAGAAGCATCAAGACATATCTTACTGACTAAACTTAAATTAGTTTTGTATTTTTGTGTAAAATGATGAATTGGTACTCTGGGTTTTTTTTTTTTTTGAAGGGGGTTGAAAAATGTTCTCTACTTTTGAAACCTATCATATCTGCACTAAACTAAAGTGATAGGAGTTTGTATTTACTTAGCAATAGGAACTCGTAAATGTGCAGATGTTGAATGTAATATGGATTGTGTCTACAGCAGGATTTTGGGTGAATATGGTGTATAACTATGCCAAGTTTACATTTTCCAAGATTTTAAGTGTATTAGATGAGGACTACTTTCAACAGTTGAAAAAACATAATAAAAAAGGTTACTGAATTATGCAGTGTGGTTTTTTCAAGCACTATTTTGTAAAGGTAAAAGGTAAAGGCCCTCCCGTTGATCGTCGATTTGCTCGAGCGGGCCCAGTAACGTCTCCATTGGAGACTTTGTTGTTACTGTGTCTGGCATATCGAATACTCTCGGTAGCTTGCCGGGCTCTCCGAGAGGGGCGGAGGAATCGAACTCGGGTCGGCCATGTTGGCTGCGTGCAAGGCAAACGCCCTACCGCTGTAGTTCCCTTTTTCTGTTTAGTATTTCTGAAATTTCATTTCTGTGCTTTCTCAGCTGTTTTATTCCTCTTTATGTTCTGTGTTGATTGCATCCTAAAATGGCAATCCCGCATAGGAGAAGAAGTCCACTCACTATTTCAGAAATAGAAAGTGATAAAGTGTGAAAATATTCTGTTTGAGATAACCTACCTCATAAAATTCTTTTCTCTGGGAAAAGCATAAGGGCGACTCTTTAAATTTTTTAAAAGCACATGGGTGTGCTTATTTAATTTAATTTGCGGGGGGGCCATACATAGCAGTACTCAGGGCTTACTACTGGCTGTGCACTCAGGAATCACTCCTGGTGCATTTCCAGGGACCATATGTGGTACCAGGTATTGAACTCAGGTTGGTCATATACAAGGCAAGCACCCTACCCACTGTATTATCTCTCTAGCCAAGCTACAATTTTTAGTGGTTCAATAGAAATTTCAAAGTTCCCTGTCTATAACCCAGTGTTTCTTTGTCTTTTTTTTGATCATCACCCCCTTCAGGTCTTGTTTCCTCCCTGTGGCCCACCTTGTCCTGGCAGTTGACCCCCTAGACTCATTTTCACCTTGGCCCTCTTGGAATATCCTGCATTGGAGGTGAAGGACTCTGAGCTATATAACCCCCAGTTGAGAACTGCTGGTGTAATATAGATAGATAGATAGATAGATAGATAGATAGATAGATAGATATTTTTTTACTTATAGAAATTTAGAATAACTTAGGTTTAACTTTTTTTGGTAACCTGGGATGGAGTCCTTGGACCGCTGGGAAGGACACTGGAGGACTTTTGGAGGGACATACAGGGATAGACATTTTGATTGAATTTTAGATGTGTTTTCCAGAACTGGATCTATAAATTTCATTAGATTCATATATATTCATGTGCTCTCATATATATACACATATACTTTTATAATTCTTCCAAAGTAGTCGTTAAGCATCCAAACCTTACTGCACACATATTTAATAGTTATTTGGTTTTTCCTTTTAAAGATGGCTTCTATTTTACAGTTATTGTTTATTGTTTATTGTTCTCACTATTTTTTGTGTAGATTGACTAAATCTTTATTTGTTTGGTCAAATCAAAATAAATCTGACTCAAACAAAACATTGTTTCTGCCATGTTTGCATGTATAAGGCCAGATGCCATTTAATTTTCAAATCAAAATTTGGGTGAGTGTTGGTTTATTTTCAGAACTGTTAAGAGTCGTTAGGGGAGACAGTTTTCAGTGACTGATTTAAAAAGCTCTTGTAAAAATTGCAAAGGAACACTATGGGAAAGAAAAGAAAATAGGTAAAATTGGTAAAAAAAATAAAAGGGAAGGCTAAGATTGAAGTAGAAAGGAAAGGGTAATGAAACTTTGACTTGGAATAAAGGTAGCTCATAGGCATATTAAGAATAATAAAAACCCATCTATTGAGAATAAAAATAATGGAAAGTTGTAAAGAATAATTAATGAAAATCCATTTATTGGGAATAAAGATAGTGGAAGGCTGCTCCTTTCTGTCACTTCATCATAAAATGAAGAAAAGGTTGTAGTTCTGATTTTTTTTTTAAATCATGATTGCTGATGTGCTTCTGGAAGACTTCAGTGCTCATCTGGTTAAAGGAGAGGACTGGAAATCACACTGCGCTCAGGTAGGTTCTGCTCATTCCTAATTTAGGCTTTACTTTTATTGGTGTGGTGAAGAAAACAGCCAAAGGCATATTAAACATTTTTTGCAGTGGACTACAAAAAAAGGATGTATAGAGACTTGAAGATCTTGGCATCTGCTTTGATCCTTCAGTGAGAAAGTTTTAAGCATACAAGTATACATAGTCTTTAGTATGCAGTGGTTAGTATTGTGGACCCTGTAATCAGCCTCTTCTCACATTCTTGGTTACATGTTTTGTGTGTTTATTGAGATGGAAATAGATAGATATGTCCATATATATTTAAATTTGTGGGAACACAGGATGGTCTCACTTATCTGTGGTAGATAGAATAACTGGATGAAGAAATGTAATGTACTAAAGGGAGGATGCCCAGATCACCCTTAACCCCAGAGCTTAGAAAGGAGGACAGAGAAGGGAGGCAGGGGAGAAAGAAGATGAGAAAGGGAAGTAATGGAGAAGAGGGGTCAGGCTTCAGTTAGAGTGATGATGTAGGAGAATGGTATAGTTCTCTCTCTCTCTCTGTATATATATATATGTGTGTATATATATATATATATATATATATATATATATACATTTAAAGCACAGATTCAGCAATATTTAAAACAGATAGGGGGGAGGGCCGGAGGGAAAAAACAAAAGACAAAAACATTAGATTTAAGCTGCAACCACTGAACTTTGTAATGTGCCTGTCGAGATGGTGGGGATGAGGGTGGAGGGAAATCAATACAGGTGGTGGGATTGATGTTGAAATACTATATGCCTAGACTTCAACTACCAATAACTTTGTAAATCACAATTCTTTAATTAAAAATTTTTTTAAAAAAGTTGTTTGTGGGGCCATACCTAGAGATGCTTGAAGACTATCAGGACCACACATTGACATCATGGTGCTTCAAGCAGCTGCTGTGTCAGGGATTGAAACCCAGGGCCTCACACATGCGAAGCACTTGAGCCACGTACCCAACTATCAAGATGAAGAATGTTTTTATATTTTTATTCCATGGTATAGTGGTGCTTGGTCTAATTAGTATTCTCTTGATTCAATTAGTATTCTCCAGAGAATGCGACCACTAGTGTATATGTGTAGTTAGATTGGTTTTAAAGGATTAACTCACATACATACATAATTGTGGGAGCTCGTAGTTTTTTTTTCTTTTTGGGTCACACCTAGGATGCTCAGGGGTATGGGAATCCAACCCAGGTTGGCCACATGCAAGCAAATGCCCTCCCCGCTGTACTATTGTAATCCTAATTATTGTTGTTGTTTGGTTTATGGGCCACAATTGGCTGCATGCTGGCAAAAGCTCCTGCCCCTGGGTTGGCAGTTTTAAAGTCTGCAGAAATGGCCAGCAGGTGGAGACTCGGGAAGAGTAAATGTTGAAGCTTGAATTCAAAGGCCGTCTGGAGACAGAATTCCCTCGTCCTCAGGTGATTTAATTGACTAATTTATTTATTTTGGTCTGAAACCCTTTAATGGAATGATTGGGGCTCACCAACGTTTAGTTTAATCTAAAAACTGCCTTGAGAGCATAGGCTAGTATTCAACCAAATATCGAGCTACCATACTCTAGTGATAATGCTATATAAAATTAATCATAGGAGTTGGGATTGAAACAAAAAAATATGGATATTAAAAATCGCTAGAACAGGGGCCAGAAGGACTATAGCAGGGAGTGCATTTCCCTCGCATGCGACCCACTGGTGTTTGATCCCCTGCATCCCATATGCTCCCCCAGATATTGCCAGGAGTAGCAGCACCAGGCTTAGCCCTGGTGGTCCCTAGCACTACTGGGTCTTCTCATCGCTGTATTACCAGTGAAGCACAGAGCTGATCTGAGTATCACTAAGAGAGGCCCCTAGACTTCCAGATTACTGTGCCGAAAATGTCCTTAAATTTATAGGAAGTTGGTTTTATAATCTAGCTACACTGAACTTGTATTATACTTTCACAGCCAGGAACAGTTGAAGTAATTCCAGCAAAGTAACAGGATTTAAAAACCCTAGATTATATAAGTGTCATCCATGAGGACTGTGACAGCAGACATTTCTCAATTCTGACATTGCCAGGGAGTCTATCAATGCCACATCTCCTGTTCAGATTTGTGTGTTCTCCATTAACTATGGGCTCTATGGGCTGCTTACAAACAGCTGTGTCTGTTTTATAGCAGACTGCAGATGAGCATTTCATGGTTTTATAGCCTGCTGAAGTGCAGCTAGGCAATGCTGCCATCTTGTGGTTCTCTAGTTCTTCAAAGTCTAGGACTATTTTGATTTCAGGTAAGTCAGGGTTTTCCTTTTTTTTTCCCCTCTCTCTACGAAACCCTTTAATGGATTGATTAAGGCTCACCATATAATCTGCTATAAAGTTTACTGACTTAAATGTTAGTTTCATCTAAAAGCTTCCGTCAGAGCATATGCTTCTGCTTAAACTTATGTTGAAACAGTGAGATGTTTGCTTTTGTTGTTTGTTTTTGGGACACATGCAGCCATGCTCAGGGCTTGCTTCTTGCTCTATGCTCAAGGATCACTCCTGGACTGGCTCAGGGAACTCCATGGGGTGGGGTGCTGGGGGGTTGAACCCTGTGGGCTACGAGCAAGAAAAGCGTCCTATCTGCTGTGCTATCTCCCCAGCTCTGGTGAGATGCTTGAAAATATGACCTATGTGAAATATTTGATAAGGTTTAATACTATGTATAAAAATATAATAATATAGTTTTCTAATCTTCATGAGTTTTCTAGTTTGTTGCATCCCCAAGCCCCAACCCTCCAACACACGGATACACAAATAACCTTTTCCGGTCACAATTTTATCAGCCATGCTTAGAATCCTCTTTTAAGAAAATTATTCCTAGCTAAAGGTTTCTTGTGGGCAGAGTTTCTGGGTGCTCTGTATTTTTAATTTCACCTGGCCCAAAGGATAATTAGTGAGAGATTGTCCAGGTTGGGAAAACTTGTTGTCTAGACAGGGACTTTGGAGAATTTCACTGACTGAGCCAGTTACTGACTTGGAAATATGTTTTAGGCTTATGGCCCAGGGAGTATCAGTCCTTTAGTAACACAAGAAAAAGTGAGAAAATACAGAAGCAGGGAGAGAGCTGTGAAGTGCAGTGTTGGGAGAAGTAAGGATCTCTAAACTTGTGTTTCCAAAAGAGGACAGGGTCACGAGACCCCTCCAAATGGTTTGAATCCTGAGCAATTTTCTTGTACAAGGCTGCTTGAGAAAACTTTGTGCTGGGCTTTCATGGCTTCCCGTGAAATTTGATTATTAAGTTAATATTCCTGTTTCTCACAAAAATTTTACAGTACCACCTATATCCTTATATTGATGAGCTAACCCTAACAAGCCTATGTGTATTGCTACTATAAACATCTAATATTATCCTTGACTTTTAGCTTGCTTTAGCATGTTGAATTTTTGTGTTAATATGAAATATCTAATATTTTATATTCAAGATAAAGCTATTAGGACTTTTTGTATTTCCATACCAACTAATCTCAGAATTCAGAAAAGAAGCACCTATATGAGTCTGGGTCAGCCTCACACCTCTTCTGGGTACAGCTGTTGCTGGTCAGTAAGAGAAGGAAGGACGCTGTCCGGGGGTGAGCTGTGAGAGGTGGTGATTCATTGGGGCGTTTCCCTTTATATTACAATGGAACAGATGTACAGCAGTTCATTCTCACTAGGCCTGGTTATCAGTGTTCTGACCTTTCGGGAATAAAGGTTTGAGTCATAACAGGTGAATTATCAAAACCTGCTAAAATGAGAACTGAGGTGAAGGGGAGTTAGAATGGATGATGGAGAAGGAAGAAAGATCAGCACTAACCATGGCTCTGGGGGTCAACTGTGGTGGTCATGGACTATAAATCATCCAAGAAACTTTCAAGTTACCCCACAGGTGGAACAGCCTAGAGAATTGTTCTGTGGTACCCAGCATACTTGTAATGGGCAAAAGACCAAGCGTGTGGGAACAAGATGAAGAATACACAGTTCCTGCCTTCAGTGGGTTTATACTTTTCTTGGAGAGTTAATTCATTATGCTAGATAGCATTGTATTAGAGGGAATAATAAGTTACCATGACAAAGGCTCAAAGGGGCAGAAACGGAGAAGAAAGGCCGTCTGCTAGCATATAGATGGGGCTGGGAAAGAGGGAAGATGTTGGATGGAGCCACACTGAGCAGTGGCCACAGACAGCGATTAGCTCCAAGGCCCTTACCCACAGTCCTGTTTATTTTGGAGTTTCATCTGGCAGTGCTCAGGGCTTACTCTGGTTCTATGCTCAGGGATCACTCCTGGTAGGACTTGGGGTACCATATGCAGTGCACAGGATTAAACCCCAGTCAATTGCATATAAGGCAAGCACCCAGGCCCATGAAAAAGCTGCTCCCTGAACTTTAGAGAAATAGATTTACCCTAATTTTATTTGGAATTTCTAGATGGCAGCAGCTGAGCACAAGCCAAGATTGCTGATTGAATGGGAGTCCTGTGTGGCTTATGAAGCATTTTCATACACATCCGTGCTGCTGGGCAGTAAAGCAATGTACTCTTCATTGTAACAGACGAGGGAATTATTTGCTACCCTATACACGGTTATAATTGTTTCTATGCAAGATGACTAACAAAATAGCATATTTGGAAAGTGTTGGGGATTCCTTTTTTTTTCCTTTTTGTCTTTTTGGGCACACCTGGTGGTCGTCAGTGCTTACTCCTGGCTCTGAGCTCAGGAATCAGTCCTGGAAGAGTTCAGGGAACTATCTCGGATACAACATGGATTGGCCGTGTACAAGTCAAGTGCCTTACCTTTCTCTCCAGTCCTGGGAATGCCTTCTTTTTTTTGTTGCTTTTTTGGGGGGGTCACACCTGGTGATGCACATGGGGTTACTCCTGGCTCTGAACTCAGGAATTACTCCTGACAATGTTTGGGGGATGATATGGGACGCTGGGAATCAAACCCAGGTTGGCCCTACCCGCTGTGCTATATCGCTCCAGCCTCGGGAAGCCATCTTAAAGTAGGCCCAATACATAAACAGTATGATGTCTCTGCATACCACACTCTGCTTCTGAGGCTGCCCAGGGGTCTGGCAGGGTGAACATGGTGCTGTATACTCTGGGTACTTGCATAGGGAGTTGGTCAACACTCATTCCAATGTCCTACAAGTTTCAACAGCTCCTCTGGGTTGGTGCCAACCTGGCTGGCTGAGATAAAATTTGCTGCCAAGAAGGGGTGAAGGCATGGAGTGCATGGCTGGTACAGCAGACTATCCTGTTAAAGCTGTGTGCCGGCAGAAGCAGCTGCTTGACCTGCCTTTCCTATTCTCCAGAGAGTTCTTTCCCATACCCTCATTCTGGTCTCCAACCCTTCCTGCAGAAGAGGCTATGTACCCCTCTATCTTCCTGGAGTTTTGCTTTCCCTTCTCTGAGATGCTCTGGAATTGGATTTACTCCACTTCATGCCAGCCCTCATTCTTACCTCCTCCCTTACCTCTTCACGAGGTATCTCCTTTCTCATCTCACCAGCTAGCTCTGCAAGGGTAGAGGCTGAGTCTGGGTTTTCAACAGTATATGAAAAGGTGGCAGGGAGCAGAATGGGCACCCATCAGATGAAAGAATGAACACGTGAATAAATGAGTGAGATGCTCTCACTCTTCCTGTCTCATGGGATATTCCTGGTCTTCATGGGAGAAGGAGAGGTCCTAGGGGAGAATATAGAATGAATACATGTATAAATTCCTAGGATCTGCCTAGGACATGTCTTAACTCTGAATCTGATTCCTTAACCCCAACTTCAAACTTCCTGGCAAGCTGTCCCTTCTAAGATTCTGCTGAGACTGTGTTTTCCACATCTAAGCCAGGTTAGGGAGGGTGGGAAGAGAGGGGCTGAGTGATGTCTGTCTGTGCAGACCTGGCAATGTATTTGTGTGTGCGTGTGCGTGCCAGGGGGCATTTCATTTGTCAAGGTGGTTGGGGCATCATCACTGGTGTGGAGAGGGAGTGGGTGCCACTTCTGCTCTGCCAGACTGCTGGAAGTGGCAAGTGTCCTGTTGTCTTTTCTCTCGCCTCATTCAAGCATCAACAAACTGCATTTTTGATAAAACAAGCTAGATTAAAGTTTAACTGTAAGTTCACATTTTTGCATGTTTTAAAAATCATTTTATATTTTAAATTTTTTGGTAAACTGCCTATTTTTATTGATTTATTTTTATTGAATCACCGTGAGATTCACAGTTACAGAGTTGTTCATGATTGGGATTTAGTCATACAATGTTACCACAGTGGTTGCTTTGCTAGAGTACAGCTCCCACTTTTTTTTTTTTTTTTTGCTTTTTGGGTCACACCCAGCGATGCACAGAGGTTACTCCTGACTCTGCACTCAGGAATCACCCCTGGCAGTGCTCAGGGGACCATATGGGATGCTGGGAATCGAACCCGTGTTGCCCCCGTGCAAGGCAAACTCCCTACGCGCTGTGCTATTGCTCCAGTCCCCATTTCCCACATTTTGCATGGTGTTAAAACAGATATTCCTAGGAATGCACCTTTGAGTAAATCTAGTGCTTCTTTGCCTGAGTTGTTTACCATTTGAGAAAATCACGTCACAAAAGCAATGCTGTGTTACCAATAAATCCTCAGTCTGCTTTGGTAACTATGGTATTCACGGGGATTTTAACAGAAGCAGCTAGGCTTAAACTCACAAACGAAATCAACGTAAACAGAAGTAATTACACTTAAGAGCCATTTGGGGAAGAGACTTTGTTAACTCACAACCAAGTTATTAAAAAGCATTAAAATTGCAATAAACCTTTGGGGCGCCCCCGGGTTTATTTTAAAGAGGGGCTGCAAGCTTCGATAATAACGGAGACCCCCATTATCCAGCAGGGCTGCTGCTGATAGAAAAATGCCAGGCTGGGCAGTATGCCGGAGGACTAGAACTGGTACCACTGATACGGGCTGGCCCGCGTCCGGGAAAGGCTCGGCTCCAACGCGCACCTCGTCGCCAGTCTTCCGGCCTCTCTGCTCCACGTATAAGGGTCCAGGGGTGCGCCCCAACGGGGGGAGAGCGAGTCCTCCGTGTCCACACCAACACCGCAGAGTCTGGGTAGGAAAGCAGCCGGGCCTCCGGACCCGTCCCGCCCCCGTCCCGCCCCGGCTCCGCCCCGTCGAGGCCTCGTCCTTGACCACTCATGCAACGCGGTCGGCGCGGGTTGGGGCTGCAGGAAAGTGACAACTGGCCTCGGTGCCCTTCGCTGTCACGCGGGGGCTGGGCCGAACATGCCCCGTGGGCAGCTCCGCGGCGGGCGGGCGCCGCGCCCCTCACTCGGTGCCGGGCGCGCTCCCCGTTCGGGTGCGCCCGCGCTGGGTCTCGGGCGCGGCGGGCGGCGACGGACCTTGCCCGAGCTCTCGGCGGGCAGCCAAGCTCACTCCGCCTCCGTCGGGGGGCAGGTCGGGCGGGCGGGCGGGGCCGCAGCCGAGGCCGCGAGCCCGGGCCGGAGCCTCAGAGTCTGCAGCCCCAGCCTGAAGCCCGAGTCTCGCTGGCCCCGCGGTAAGCGGCAACGGCGCGGGGGAGGCTGCGGGGCCGAGAGCGGGACTGGGCCAGGGGAGGCGCGTCGGGCGGGGGCCAGGAGCCGCCTCCACGGCTGGGGACTGGCCCTGTTCCCGCCGCCGGACTTCTCGGTCCGGGTGTCCCGGGTTCCAGTTGGCTGCACACCAGCCCGCTCCGCTTCCCCGACGCCCCAGCGCTCCCTTCCCGGAGTCGGGCGCGTGGAAGGCAGTTAGGAAACCCAGCGGCGGGGAGCGCGGCGTGTTGGACCCTGGTGGGAGCGGGGGTGTGGGGCGATTTCTGGCGCCGTCCGCTGGTGGAGTGCGTGTCCCAGGGGCGTCCTGGGGCTTAGTCTCCCGGGGTGGGAGTGGGGGACACGGTTACCCACCGACCCTGCGCGTGGGACACAGTGGGGGGGCCCTCGAGGGGTAGCCGGCGGCTGGAAGAAACAGCTGAGCACTTTGGGCCCGCGCTTAGAGGGAAGGGTGGGAAAGGAGGGCGGGGGGGAGTTGGGGTGCCTGCCCTTTCCTCTTCATTTCTCTTTTAATTCTGGAAATCCCGACTTCACCACTTGTGCAAACATACAGCGAGTAGAGCCTCTGCATCTGGCTGGGATGTCATTGCTCTCTCGTGTAGTGTTCTGACCCATTTTTGTGTAGATTTTACCTTTTTAGCAATTCTGGAAAATTTAAGGACCCCTTCTCAGAACAAATAAAGGTAATGTAAAGGAAGCGATTCTAGGGTACTTGTCAAAATAATGAAAGACCGCATGATGTAGTAATATAGCTATGTTAGGGAGAAAAGGGGCAATGCGGTAAAAAAAAACAACAACATAGCTCTAATAACAACCATGACTTTGAAGTAGCATTAAGCACAAACAGTATTTCAAGGTGACACCTATAAGAAAATGAAATTAATTTCTGTTGGTGACAGTAGTAAATGCTGCTCATACTGAGGTTGTGTGTTTATGTATAGTATATAATTGAAGAATAGAGATTAGTGAAATATTAAAGGATTTTTAAAATCTAAGTTTAATGGTTCAGGTTGAGATCCTCAGTGTACACCCCCCTAAAGTTAGGTGACAGGACTTCTAGTCACCTGACCCTTACATTGAACTGTCACATGAACTTTTTTGTAGTGAGCAGTGGAGATAATTTTCCTTTCCCATATACAATATATTAGGTTCCCAGTACAAAGAAGTGAAATAAATATTAGAACATGTCTGTCTCCTTGAATAGCAAGTTTGCAGCTGTCACCATCTTATCCCCAGTCCTATATACTGGGTACATAGAAGATGCTCAATAAATCATTATTGATTGGGTAATGTGAATTAGAACTGACAACAACAAAAACCCCAGGTCTATCAGGAGACAGTTAATGATTGGAGAAATAATGAAAAAATTAAAAAAAAAAAGAACTTTTTTCTTTTTTTTTTTCTGGCTTACCAAACATCCAAACGCATCTGGAGATAGAATGCTTGAAATGTCAGTCAGGGCTCATAGGTCTGTGTGGGAGGATTTGTGTAGCTAGTGTGCTGCCAGAAAGATGAAATTGAATTTTCATAGGAAACCAAGATTCTTTTCAGAACAGCTTCACCTCCATCTTGCTTATGTTTGTTAATCTGATGTGTTGTAATACAGGAAATGTTTGACAAGGAATGGAGACCAACCAATGATGAAGCATTTCTGGCATAGATGCACATTTCTCTTTCCATTTTTCTCCTGGCCTTTCTCTGACCCACCACCTACTACATAACGCATCTCTGATTCTGAATATTTGGTAAATGGGAACCCGGGGGTAAATTGCTAGAAGCTGTCCAGACCAGGCCTAATATCTACTAATTGCTGCTTAATTCTCAGCCTTTGAGAGTTGATTAAGTAATTGAAATGGCTGTGAAAAAGAGGAAGAAGAAAAGTATCCTCTGCCAACAACTGTTTACTTCATGAACTGTTAAATGGGGGCTGGTATAGGGGGAGAGAATTTTGTAAAGAACAGAAAATTTTGAACATGCTGGGGTTACCCCTATAGCGTTGTGAAAGTCTGAATTCTGTCCCCTCAAAATTTAAATATTGTTGTCCTGACATCTTCACTTTCAAAAAATCTTTGACTATAACTATATATGGAGATAGACTTGAAAAAATGGTGAGGTAAAGGTAAAGGCCCTCCCGTTGATCGTCGATTTGCTCGAGCGGGCCCAGTAACGTCTCCATTGGAGACTTTGTTGTTACTGTGTCTGGCATATCGAATACTCTCGGTAGCTTGCCGGGCTCTCTGAGAGGGGCGGAGGAATCGAACTCGGGTCGGCCATGTTGGCTGCGTGCAAGGCAAACGCCCTACTGCTGTGCTATCGTTAAATGAAATCATAAGGGTGGGACCCTAATCTTATATGACTGGTGTCTTTAAAAGAAGAGGAAGAGAGGGCCTTGAGCAATAGCATATGAACTAGGGTGTTTGCCTTGCACACAGCAACCCAGATTTGATCCCTTGGCACCTGAGCCTTCCAGGAGTGATCCTAGTTCCCTAGTTCCCTGAGCCTTCCAGGAGTGATCTCTTGAGCATAGGGTCAGGAATAAGTCCTGAGCATTGCTGTGTATGGTCGAAAAACAAAACAAAAAGAAAAAAAAGAAAAGAAATGAAGAGCAAGAGAAACCAGGAACCTGTCTGGAGGAGAAACCTTACGTAGTTTACAGCAGGAAGTCGACCATCTGCAAACTAAGGGAGAGATACCAGGAGACATCAGACCTGTCCCCACCTTGATTTTGGACTCTGAGCTCTGGGACAGGAGGAGTAAGTTTCTTTCCTTTGATCTACCTTGTTGGTGGTTGTGGCAGCCCCTGAGCAGACCAATACTTGACTTCCGGAAGGGCCTTCTTGGTAGTGTGACCGTGGCAATTTCACTCTATAATCCTTTGTTTCCTTACCTAGTTACTCTCAGCTCATCAGTATCCGTAGGATAATGATAAGTTTTGACAACCAGCATATTTATAACATAGGTTGTGAGAGCTCCCAAGGAAATGGTGGGTCTAATAAGTGAGGTTTTGTGTTTCTTTGAGCACCTGAATGTTGCTGAGGATGGGAGAGGAATCATCCTGTTTTCTAACCAGTTGGATTAATAAGATAAATTTGAGGGGCCGGATTGATAGTACAGCAGGCAGGGTATTTGCCTTGCACACGGCTGACCCGGTTTTGGGCCCCAGCATCCCCTATGGTTCCTGAGCACCGCCAGGAGTGACCCCTGAGCATTGAGGGTGTGACCCAAAAAGCCAAAAAACAAATTTTTTTTTTGAGCCTCTGGTCATTTGAGGTGTCAGGACAAGTGTTGCATTTGCATACCTGTTCAGGCTGCGCTTCTCCCCACTCCATTCTTGCCACACCCAGTTAGAAGATATTAGAGGTGTCTTTGGGTTTTTGTTTTGTTTTGGGTTGTTTTGGGGCCATTCCCAGGTGCTAGGGATTAAACCAGCTCTTCTGTGTGCAAAGCAAGCACCTTGCTTGCTTTACTATTGTTCTGGCCCTGAATCATCGAGTTTTAGAAAAGGAAGTGACCTTTGAAGCTAACTAGTGTAGTCCTTTATTACACTGATGAAAACCCGAATGATGGACAAGACCTATTGGGTTGAACCATTGTGGAGTGTGGACTCTGCTCTCCAGATTTCTGACTATCAGCAAGGCTTCAGCAGGAACGGGGAACTGTGTCATTTAATGAATCATAAAAGACATGAGCATAGGGAACTCAGCACACCTATTGCCTTGTCTACCCCTCATTCTGTCCCAACCTTATTAAAGAATTGAGTCTGGTATCTCTTCAATCCTATTTAAACAACAGATGTATAATGTGTAATTAAAGAGCCTCTTCCCATTATGTGAAGACCTCACACACCAAATTGCAGGGAACAGTATGCCTAATTGGCTAGTCTCTATAATGAAATCCACCCTTCAGAGTCTTTTTGTGGATGTGAGTGGAATCCCAATGATCCTGAGGCTGCTGAGCCATTTTTTTTTTAATGATGCTTAACAGATTCAGGACCTTAAGACTTAAGCTGATACCTGTTGTGTGACTGGGAGCAAATTAATTCCATACCAGGCCTCCCTCTCCTGTGCCTGGGGGATGGGTACACACAAGCTTATGTTGATGTGAAAAGGAAACCTTGCTTTATTATTATTATTTTTTTAAATGAGAGGCCAACTATGAATGGTGGAGTAAAAGAGGAGCTGGTTTTGTTAATTTCTATATTAGAGAAGAACTTGAAAGTTCAAGTTGTGGACTAAAGCAAGCAGAGAAGCAAGGTGCATCTCTTATATAATTCATTTCAAACCTTTAACCTTCAGTTGAAATATTCAGTGGACTAATTGTTTCTTTCTTCCTTGGCTCCAGAATGCAAGAATTTTCCATTTGTAAATATATTTTAGGTTTGTTTTTGTTTTTAGCAATTGTATAATTTGGTAAAAATTAGCTGTTCCTTATTATAATGCTCTGTGACTGTAGACTGAGTATACAGGAAGCCTGAAGGATTGTCTAAGTAGCACAGAGAGCCACAGCTGCCCTTGCCAAGTCCTCACTCACTGTTAATCTGTAAATCCTTTTATTTTGTTGTTTTTCTTGTGGGGGCCACTCTCACTGATGCTGAGGGTGAGTGTTATGGAGTGTGGGTGATTGAACCCAAGGCCTCTTGCATGCAAGGCTGTACCACATGCAAGGCTTTAGCACTTGAGCCACATCTTCAGCCTGTTCTTTAACTCTAAAGAAAATCTCAACAGTTTTCTGCTAAAGAAACAGAGTGAAAGAACCGCAGTGGGACTCTTAAACCCTTAATCACCAAGTAGGTGAACTTGGTTGTTTCTGCTTCCTGGATGGCTGTTTTTTCATTGTGTTCCTGGGCCATGATCAGAGCAAATGTCAGCCTTAACAGTTTAATATTTAACCGTTTAATATTTAAACAGATGTCTGGCTGTATTACAGCTCTGGAGGTTGAGTTCTGAAATGGCTCCCACAGGCTAACGTTAAAGAGTTAAAAAGCTCGGTTCCTTAATATTCTAGTAAGCCCCATCCTGGGTGGCCATTGACCGCAACAGGAGGTGTGCCAAGACACAGGCCAGGACACAGGCCAGGACACCTGCGTAATCCCTTTGAAGAATATCACTTCTGCCATTTCCAGAGTGGAGTTTCCTTCTTTCATACCTGCCGTTTGAGAAACCCAAGACTGTTACTAACACGTTCCCTTTATCACATGCATCTGGACATGTCTAGGGTCACATTCTTCCTCCTTTGGCCCCAGAACTAAAAGTTTCCTCAGCATGTGTTTTTTGGCTCCCCCCCCCCCCCCCCCCCGCCCAACAGATGCAAACATCTGTGCTTTCATTTCTGCTCTTATTACCTGCTCCACATTCTCACTGGAGCCAGAGTTTCTGAAAAGGACCACTCAACAGATCGTCATGATCTTGTTTTTATCTTTTATTACAGGTTTTTTATTTCTTTTATTTATCATATCTACAGAATCTACAGCCAGCAGTGCTTAGGTTACTGTCTGGCACATAATAAACAACAACAACAAAATGCTGGATTTTACTGAATCACTTTTATTTGCCCTCCTAGGGTATTCTTCTAAGGCATCAGTTTGAATAAAAACTGCTAAGGACACACCCTGATTTTAGTAGGGAGCCTGACCTCAAATGCGTGCCAATCCCCAATAGGTGACATAAGTGACAGACTGAATGGGACTGAGGTGAGCTGGAATTTCACACAGGGTATAGATGGGTTCCTCAGCTCCTGACAAGTGCTGGCATGGGTTACTGAGCCCAGTGCTGTATAGGAGTCCTGTGACTTGACTTTTCTTTCTAGAGACACCCAATTTTAAATCTTGGCACTAATTCATAATTGAAGGGAATAATGTAACTCAAAGTCTGGTCCTGTCAGCCTTTATTTTTGCTCTTTCTGGCTTTTATACCCAACTTGGCGATACACGGGTTATTCCTGGCTCATTCATATGGGATGCCAGAGATTGAACCACCTTGGCTGTGTGCAAGGCAAGCGCCCTATCAGCTGTACTATCTATCACTTGGCACCTGGTACTGTCAGCCTTTGAAATTTAGGTTGATGTTTTGTAGCGCTGAGATGGCATTACAGCTGTCTAGAATTAAGCTCTCCAACTTAAGTGCCCTTACATAAGCCTATCCAAATGTCTCCAGCTGCCCTAGTCTGCTACCTCCTTGTCTGCAGTTAAAGTGATTCCTTCTCCGTGATTCTACTCCCCCATTCTCTACCTAACTGGCCCAAACAGATCCTTGGCTTGTTTGCCCTATTTCTGCCCATACAGCAACTCTCTTCACTTGCCTGAATATTTAACAGTGACTTGAATTTTTTTTCCGAGGACCCTTCCCATATTTCATCCAATTTGTTCTCCTTCCCAGCCTCCATATTTTCAGAATATTTATTTGCACTTCACATGCCAGAGCCTAATCAGCAAAACCACAGCACTAGGGTGTTAATCCCATGTTTCACCCACACGTTGGAATTACCTGAATAGACCTGAAACTACTGAAATCTTCGGGCCCCCACAGAGATGATTCTGGTATCATTCTCCTAATTGTGGTCTAACTCTCAATCATATTGTTATGAATACTAGAAAAAAATTAGGAATTAAAAAAGTATATATTTTATTGAGGCATCATGATTTACAAAGTTATTCATAGTTGAGTTTCAGGCAGTTTTCCAACAGCAGTTCACTGCCAGTGTCAACATCCATCCACCAGCGTCAGGCACATTTTTAAAGGTTGTTGTAATTTGGAAATTTGGATCTCTTGTTTTCAGTGTTTTGGTTTTGTGGTGCATACATATATATATGTATATATACATATACACATATACACACATATACTTTAATTGATTCAAAATAGAAGGAATATTTGATAAAAGCTTCTGCTTTTTTTTTTCTTTTTTGGGGTCACACCCGGCGATGCACAGGAGTTACTCCTAGCTCTGCACTCAGGAATCACTCCTGGCGGTGACGGGGGACCATATGGGATGCTGGGAATCGAACCTGGGTTGGCCGCATGCAAGGCAAACATCCTGCCCGCTGTGCTGTTGCTCCAGCCCCAAGTTTCTGCTTTTACCACTTGTGTACACACTAGTTTGATCTCTTTTTTCAGTTGCTTCCTGACACAGCATTCCTTTTTTTTGAAGCTGCCACTCTCTGTTCCTCACATCTCCATGTTTTGTTAGAATGTCTTAGTTCCCTATCATGGTACTTTATAATCTGGTTATGATCTTTCTTTCTTGTCCATTATTCCTTTCTGGTCTTCATGTGGCCAGGCACACCCTGAGCTTTGCCACCCTATCAGGGTCTCTGGAGTGAGTTGGCACACTCAATAATGTTATTAAGAGGGATGGAAATAACTATTTACAAAGGACTGGGCAATGCTAAGGGAAACCATGAAGAAAAGTGAAGCAAGTGTATTGATTTGGCAGCTGAAGAAAGCAGGGAGTGGGAGTGATTCCTGAACCTTGAGAAGAGAAACACCCCACAGGAGTCTGTACCTTCGGCAGAGGGGGCAGACACTATTGGTCAGGAAGAGAGTGGTTTAGGGGTAAGTGTCCTTATCTTGTTCTCTTAGCTTCAAGTTCACTAGTGCTTCCTTTAGGTTGAACCTTACTGGGAGACAGTGGGCCAGTGAAGACATTAGTGTTCCCATCCAGTCAGCTCTCAGGCTCAGAGCAGGGCAGGCAGGCTAGAAAGGGGTCTGAAGGGTGGCCATGTGTTTAGTTTCCGTATTTGTGCAGTTCCTGCCTCTTGGCACACCATCTTCTGATATTTCTGTATATTTGTGAACTACTGCAGCTAAGGAAATAAGTTAACCTGCTTTCAAGAAGTATAGGATAGGGCTGGAGCTATAATGCACTGGGTAGGGTACTTGCCTTGCATGTAGCTGACCTTGGTTTGATACCTGGCATCCCATTTGGTCTCCTGGACCCTGCCAGGTGTAATCCCTGCATACAGAGCAAGGAGTAAGCTCTGAGCATTGCTGTGTGCCCTCCTCTCCACCAATGCCCTCTCTCCAAAAAAAAAGTGCAGAATAAGCATAAGATGAAAACTATAGACATGTGATTTGAAAAGGGAGAAAGTAGAGGAAAAGCCACCCTTCCTTTTGGCATGCAACATGGCCTGTATTTTCTGTAGAGGAGTCCCCATTCATTTTTCTGTAATAGTTCTTCCATGTATTTAGAGAAAGAATGGAAAAAAAAATAAAGTTCTTCTTCCAGTGTGTCTCTTCTCTCACCTTTCATAAAGAAGCATTCATTAATGCTTTGTTATAAAATCTCATCTTTTACAAATTCTAATTGGCACTTCAGGACAGCATTTTATTCAACATCCTGCCCCTGTGAAACAACAGCTCTCCCAGCCTCCCTGTCCTTTCTCCACTGTCCAGTGACATGATCCTTTGGTCCTTTCAGAAGCCTCCCTAGCTGGGACTTTACAGTTTATGCTGGTCGGCTTGGGATAATGTAAGGATACTCTTCAGTGCTTTATGTCTCCTCCACTGTGTTCCTCACTTCTTTCGGAATCTTCACTAGCAAAAGAGTTGGATAGTCCTGCCTTTGTAATGTATTCAGGACTATTAGGCCTTTCTATCTTGCTCCCCAGTATTCTTCTGGCCTCCATCCATTGTCCAATTCAGACACTCCCTTTCAAAGAAAGGAGAAAGTAGGGGGGAACCCTTTCAGCATACAATATTCCAACACCAATTCTTTTTTTATTTTTTTTTAAATTAATTTGAATCACCGTGAGATAGTTACAAACTTTCATGATTAAGTTTCAGTCATACAATAATCGAGCACCCATTCCTCTACCAGTGCACATTTTCCACAACCATTGTCCCCAGTATCCCTCCTGCCACCCCAACCCCATCCCATCCCCTGCCTCTGCGGCAGGCACCTTCCTTCTTCCTCTCTCTCTACTTTTGGGCATTATGGTTTGCAGTACAGATACTAAGAGGCCATCATATTTGTTCCTTAGTCTACTTTCAGCACACATCTCCCATCCCAAGTGATCCCTCCAACCATCATTTACTTAGTAGTCCCTTCTCCATCCCAACTTCCTTTTCTCCCAACACATGAGACTGGCTTCCAAAACATGGAGCAATTCTCCTGGCCCTTGTCTGTACTGTTCTTGGGTCTAACACCAATTCTTTTACCAATGTTTTAGAGATAGTTTTAGCAGCAGAATTGTAACATGTCACTATTCTTTTACATAATTATTCTTTCAGCTATTCTTTCCATAAAGATATGTAACATATGTAACTTGCTAAATGTAATTTTAATTTTGTGTAGTATATAAATATGCAATATAAACACAATCTAGATTAATTATGCTTCCTGATTTTTGATTCCGCAGATTTAATCACTATATAAGGACAGTTCAGTGAAAGCATAAATCTGAACTCATATAATTATATTCTGCAGAAGTCTTACTCTTTAAAGACTTTTCTGAGCATGTCTGCCTGATGACACTTCCCTTTTATCAAGTTTAAACAAATAAAGGAGATGTGAAAAGTTTCTATGGTAAATGTGTCTCAGATTTCAATGAACAGGTGGTAAAATGTGACCAAGGAAGGGAAGTCACTGTGTTGTATTCTTTCAGAGTGACTCACATTAATAAATAGTTCTGGGGCTGGAGAGATAGTGCAGTGGCTAGTGTGCTTGCCTTGTACACTGCCAACCCGGAATTGACCCCTGAGACCGCATATGGTCCCCCAAGCCCGACCAGGTTTGATCCCTAAGCAAGGTGTAGCCAGGAGTAAGTCCTGAGGGCAGCCTGTCATAGTGCTCCCTCTCCCCCAAAAGTTCTTGTAGCCATGTTACTTAGTTGCGAAAATTTTGCCTGTAAGTCCTCATGATTATAACATTGTACAGTAATGTAGAATTAGATTAGGTTTTTAAATACTATCTGATAGTTCAGTGGGTATGTAAGGAGAAGGATCAGCAAAACTATAAAATCATCCATCTGACTGAAAAGTAAGCCCATGCATTTTCAAGTAGGTGTGTTTTCAAAACGTACCTGGAAAAAATTGTTTTTCCCGTTCCCAATGGTGCCAGGGGAAGGTGTGGAGCCAGTGCTCCTGCATGTGAGGCTTTGCACTGCAGCCCTTTGAGCAAGCTCCCCGCCCACCAGGGATTTGGCCTAATCAGTTGTGGTGAGGTCAACACCCCTGGGAGACCACTGTCATGAAGGGAAGACGTTTCCAAGCAACAATAGGCATGGCACATTGTGTTGGACCACCTTGGAAGCACCTGGGTTGATTAGAGGGGAAAGCACTGGCAAAGTCTACACTCTTTCCTTTTTTTCTGAGGCTGGCCGACTGGGTTTGGGATGGGCTAGTTTGAATACTTTTTCTTTTGTTTTTGGGCCACATGCAGTTATACTCAGAGGTTCCTCTTGGTTCTGCATTCAGAAATTACTCCTGGTGATGCTCAGGGGACCATATGGGTTGTCAGAACCATTTGGGACCATATTAGACCCAGGTCAGCTGTGTACAAGACAAATGCCCTACTTGCCATATTGTTACTCCACCACCCACCCCCAGTTTTTTTATTTTTAAGATTTTTTTTTAATTGAATCACTGTGAGGTAGACCTTTACAAAGGTGTTCATGATTAGGTTTCAGTCATACAGTATTCCAATACCTATTCTTCCACTAGTGTACATTTCCCAGCACCAGTGTCCCGAGTTTCCTTCCCATAACCACCATCTCCTCCTCCTCCCCCCCCATCCTCCTCCTCTTCTTCTTTTTCTTCCTCCTCTTCCTCCTCTCCCTCCTCTCCCTCCTCTTCCTCTTCCTCCTCCTCCGCCTCTTCCTTCTTTTTTTCTCCTCCTCCTCCTCTTTTTTTCCTCCTCCTCCTCCTCCTCCTCCTCCTCCTCCTCCTCTCTCTCTCTCTCTCTCTCTCTCTCTCTCTCTCTTTCTCTCTCATCCTCAGTATTAATACTTTAATGAACTTTGGGTGTGTAGCAACTTCCTTAGGCATATGATATTTAACTCTGGGTGACCAGGGCAGAGACTTAGTGATTTCTGGAGTGTAAACCAAGGTGGGGAGGTAGTTCAGGGGTGCACTCCAGACTGGGTGTTACTTTCTGTAAGAGTTAACTGTGCAAGGAGAGGCAGACTCCTGGGTTAAGTAAGATCCTCAAATGTCAAAAAAACAAAGCCAAGAGCATGATTAGTACAATGGAATGCAGACTATCTTCAGAAAGATTTCCTGAAGTATCTAATTCTGTGCCATGAACAGGATTCTTTATTTACAGAACATCACTTGAGATGAGATCAGGTTAAGGAGACAGCATTTGCGCTCAAAATAATGATTTCCTTTCTGAGAGTTCTCCAAAATTAAAATAGTTTAATAATATAGTTACAGTAATATTAACAGTTTAGATTGCTCAAGTGGGTTCAGTAACATTGTGAGACTTGTTACTGTGTTTGGCATATCAAATACGTCATGGGTAGTTTGCCAGGCTTTGCCGTGCGGGCAAGATACTCTCAGTAGCTTGCTGGACTCTCCGAGGGGGGCGGAGGAATCAAACTTGGATTGGTCATGTTGGCTATGTGTAAGGCAAATGCCCTACCCGCTGTGCTATCGCTCCAGCCCAACATTTTAGATTAATTATTATTATTATTATTATTATTATTTGTTTTTTGGGCCACACCCAGCAGTGCTTAGGGCTTATTCCTGGCTCTGTGCTTAGGGGTCACTCCTGGTGGTGCTCAAGGGACCATATGTAGTGCTATGGGATCAAACCAGATTGGCTGCATGCAAGGCAAATGTCTTAACCCCTGTATTATGTCTCCAGCCATATGTTATTAGTATTTTAAATTGTGATGTAGAAAGGTTCTGCACCACCACCAAGGTGCCCATGCTCACCACTGAATTTTTAAAGAATTAGTCAGGTTATACGCTTATATTTATGTTAGTGGGTTTTCCATGTTTGGACCTACTCTTTTGTAGTTTGTCAGAAGAGCGTGATAATTAATTTTTATGTGTTGATTTGAATAGAGGCCATGGGATGCTCAAATATTTGGTGTGTTCGTGAGGGTGATTCTAGAGAAATCATTATGAAGAGCAAAGTGTATTTCCCTCCTCCATATGTGGGTTGCCTCATGCAACCAGTTTAAGGTCTGGCTAGAACAAAAACTTTATCTGTCCCAAGAATAAGAGAGAATCTATATGGTCACCATCTCCACGAGGCTTTTCCTCAGTTGTAACGTTGGGATACAACCAAGTCAGGTGCTTAGCACTGTGCTTGGTTATTAGTCTCGTGCAGTGATGAACCAGTTTTGTAGCAGGGCTAGGATATAGTTTCAGATTAGCTGAAGTAGCCCTGTCTATTGAGAAGGGGACAATTAGCAAAGCTCAGGACTGGGAGGAGAGACCAGCCAGTTGTGTAGGGGTGGGTCAGCAGAGTGCCCCAGAGGAGCACTGTAGGCACTAGGAGTGGATTTTTCCAGGAGCAAATGAAGTTATGCTTCAGAGCTTCTCTCTTGTCTGGACTATTGTGGGCGCAAGGAATTCCAATGTGTTCTAGGAGAGTATGTTTGTAGTTTTGATTTATCGTATACAAGAGCTCTCTAACGAGTCCAAATCGCCAAGAATCCAGATATTTATTGTGATTTATTTTCTCATTTAAATTGAACCTTTGTACCTAATTTTGTAGTTGTGGTTTCCAGTGCCCCAACTGTATAGGTTTAAATGCCCATGAAACTCAGATTTGCTCTTAGAAGATTTCCTCTTAGTAAGAAGATCTGCTCTTCTCACCCCTCTAGCAGATATTGTGGGTAACAGTGTCACCCCACATGAGGTCACAGGATTTTCTGCCCTACCCAGTTACACTGGTTTTGGCATATTGAATACACAACGGATAGCTTGCGAGGCTCTGCTGTGCGGGCGGAATACTCTCGGTAGCTTGCCAGGCTCTCCGAGAGGGATAGAGGCTTTTGGGGCAGCCTCTAATCGCCATGTTCATTGATTTAAAGAAGGCCTTTGATTCTGTTGAGACGGAAGTGGTCATTGAAGCTCTAGCCAATCAGGGCATTCAAACTCAATACATCAGAATCCTCCATGAGCTGTATTACGGATTCACTACCAGGATCTCACCATTCTACAAAGAAGTAATCATTGATGTCAAGAGAGGGGTTCGGCAGGGTGATACCATTTCACCGAAACTCTTCAGTGCCACCCTTGAGAACATCATGTGATGACTGGAATGGGAAGGAATGGGAGTGAAGATACATGGTTGACAACTACACCACCTCCGCTTTGCTGATGACATTGTTCTAATAACATCAAACGTTAGCCAAGCAGCACAAATGCTGGCCGACTTCGACTGTGAGTGTGGAAAGGTTGAACTACAGCTGAATCTTATGAAGACAATGTTTATGAGAAACAGCCTCGTTCCTGATGCTCCATTCACTCTCAATGGAATGACCATCTCCGAATGCAACAGTTATGTGTACCTAGGTTGAGAAGTCAACATGACAAATGACCTGGCACCTGAGTTGCGCAGGAGGAAGAGAGCGGCTTAGAATGCCTTCAAGAACGTCGAAGAAATAGCTAAGAGGATGAAGAACCTCCAGCTCCAGGCACATCTCTGATTCCACTGTTCTTCCTACATTAACATACACCTCAGAGACCTGGGCCCTAAGCAAACAGGATGAGAATGCTATTCGGGTCTCCCAAAGAGGAATCGAAAGAGTTATGCTTGGAGTGTCACGTTTCACTCAAATGAGAGAAAGAATCTGGAGTTCTGACCTCCATTGACGATCAAGAATCAGGGACGCTGTCTCATTTGCCAAGGTGTCAAAAATCTGATGGGCTGGACATGTAATGAGATTTAGAGACGACCACTGGACTAGAGCCGTTACCGACTGGATTCCATGGGATGTCAAAAGACTGCGTGGCTTCCCACCTACCAGATAGTCAGACTTCTTCATCAGAATCATGAACAATCGGTTTGAGGCTCTTCATGTTCCTAGAACTAACACACGCCATTGGGCTACACTAGCATGCGGAGATGTTACTGGCACCTGCTCGAGCAAATCGACGATTAACGGGAAGTCAAGTGATCAAGTGTGAAGTGACCCAGTTCCACAAAGAGTATTTGAACTGGAGAATGGCCACTGGAGAAATTTCACCTCTAAATTGCCAGCTCTTTCTAATAAAGTCAGTAGTATTGCTCCCAAGGGCTTTTGGGAAATGTTATTCATAGGAAGGACTCAACGCTGCTTCTGCTGCAGAATTAACATCTGGCTGTTTTAGAAGACCAATAGATTTTTCTGAGTTTCAGTTTTCCATTTTATAAAGGGATACCAGTAGTGCCAGTTTGGATTCAAGTGGAGACTCGGTGAGTCGGAAAGCATTCAGCACTTGGAGTTAGGGAGCAAATATGATTATAACTGTGCTGTTGTATTTTTATTAATTTAAAAAGGTAAAGGTAAAGGCCCTCCCGTTGTTTGTCGATTTGCTCGAGCGGGCCCAGTAACATCTCCATTGGAGACTTTGTTGTTACTGTGTTTGGCATATCGAATACGTCACGGGGAGCTCGCCAGGCTCTGCCGTGCAGGCGAGATACTCTCGGTAGCTTGCAGGGCTCTCCAAGAGGGGTGGAGGAATCGAACTCGGGTCGGCCATGTTGGCTGCATGCAAGGCAAATGCCCTACCATATTAAATATGCCCAGGCCCTAACATTTCAGAGAATAAGCCAAGATTTAATGCCCTTTATTCTCGCCTACCCCCAATGTATGGGGTTTAAATTCTTTGAATTGGAATTGAAAATAAGATCCAGCAGGTAAGCATTTTTCATGAATTATCTCTTAAGACTAGCTTGTGAGAACTAAATTGAGGTATCTGGTTGAATTAAACTTTGCTGCTTAAGTTAGTGATATGATGTGAGGCAAATTCTCTAACCTTATCTTTTCATCTGAATAAAGGGGATTATTCAGAAGAAATAATTTCTTATTAATAATTAGGGCTTAGAATTATTGGTAACTAGACTTACAGTAAGTCTAAACCACAATTAAAATTATCATAAGAAATCTTCAGAATATTGGTTAGTGATGTACTGAATGCACACAAAAGTTAACTGCTATTATATTTCTTTGGACTTTTTCTTAATAATTACTGTCTTCTTTCTCAAAGTAATTTGGTTGAGAGACATACAGAGATAATGGTAATATTCTTAGGACTAATTTAATTAACATGTTGATGCTGGAGAGTGCTACCACCAATGGGGGTGGTGGTTCACACTTGAATGTGGTTTAATTAGCACAAATTGTGGTACAGACATCAAAGTGTTAATCATGCCTTAAAAGCCCTAGGAGAGGAATTTGTGGGGGTGGAGCTAGTGGGGAGGAGATAATAGAGGGTTGGGATTAGTGGAAAGGGAGCTGCTGGTGAAGGGAGAGGAACCTTCTAGGTCTCCCCTCCTGGGTACTGAGTGTGAGCTCATTGTAGGCTGTATAAGTAAGACTCATTCATGCCCCTGAGACTGGAGCTCAGGAATCCAGCCACCAGGATATAGCATCTCAGAGTAAGCTTGTTCCAAGGAAGCTGTGGCTGAGAGATTGGGTGAAGGAATGGGGCCCGTGATAGAGTTAAAGACTGGTCATTGTGTCTTTCTCTTTGATTTGGTTATGTTCTTCAAAGGTGATGTTTAAGGTTGGCCTTGTGGATTATTGAAACTCAAAACAAAAAAAGACTCCGAGCTGAACTGAATCCAATAGTGAACCATACAAAGACCCACTGTTTCCTCCAACAAAAATCTCTCTAAGGGTTACTACAAGTCCTTCTGGTCTGATGGAGTTTCTTTAAGAATGCTTTGAGGAGGAAGGGACCCCGAGACAGTGGTGGAGGGAACCAGAAGCTCTGGTGAGGTATAGTGTTGAAATGGTGTATGCATGAAAATCTGTCATTGACAGTACAGTAAACCACAGTCATGAAAATGAAATTTAAGAAAAAATAAAAAGAGTACTTCAACGAATCCCTCGCTGACTGAGAGGCCAGTTCTGAACTCAGCCAGGTGTCCTAGCTCATGCCCAGTGAGTGACATGTCATATGACATAAGATAAGGGAGCTTTGGCCCAGCTTTTCTAGGAAGGGCCAGCTGTGGGAGGGTACGGTTTTCCAGGGACTGAGGCTGTCACTAGTGACATAAATAGAAGATTCCCAGGAGACTGTTCGACCTGTAAATCAGCAGGGGTTTTACTTTTCTGTCAGTATAGCAGGTAAATAGCAAGCATTTTTTTTTTTTTTGCCCTTTGAAAGAAGCATTCCACTGAGTTAGGATTAATTGTACAATGTATTTCACGTACCACTTGTTACATGTAAGTTAAATTTAGGTGATTAAAAAGTTGTGTCTATGTTTCACCTTGTAAAAATGTAGAGATAAAATGGGGTGTTCTTCAATATTATCTTGTATAATTTTGGTTTGTTTTTGAGTCATGCCCTGCAGTGCTCAGGACTAACTATGGGCTCTGTGCTTAGGTGTCACTTCTGGTGGTGCTTTGTGGGGACCATGTGTGGTGATGGGGATCAAATAGGGGTCACCTGCATGCAAGACAAGCGCCTTAACCCTCATACTGTCTCTTCTGTCCTATACTTAATTCTTATTTCTTACTAAGTTTCAGACTACCTTCTGGAAGTCAAAGGGGTCATATTACATCTATGTTTATGTTCTTTAATTACTTCTTGGATAGACTTACTATTTTCTTTTAACTTTAGAGTCATGTTTGACCTCTGTATTTTCTTCTGGTTAAAATAGTTTGATTAGGGGCCAGAGGGATAGTACAGAGAATAGAGCACTTGTTTTGTATGCAGCTGACCTGAGTTTGATCCCTGGCACTCAGTATGGTCCTTCAAGCCCTGACTTGAGTGATCCCTGAGTGCAGAGCCAGAAGTAAGCTCTGAGCACAGCTAATATTGGCTCAGAAACAAAAACAAGCAAATAAATATTGGGTGACTGGTGCTTCCTTCCATTGCTTGTGGGTTTGTTTTTATTTTTCCATGTGCGGTTATTTTGCCTATGGATATTTTGTTTGATTCTGGTCATCAGTAGAGTTTTGGATCATGATTTTGTGTTATACTTGGCAGTGCTTAGGAACTACTTCCAGGTCAGTACAATGAAGTTCCTCTGTAGAGCCTGGAGTCTATGTGGTATTAGGGATTGAACCTATGCATCCCTCTTGAAAAGCATGTGCTCAGCTTGTTGAGCTGTCTCTAGGATCTCTAGACTTGGTTTAAGTCAATGTCAGAGACTCCTCTTAGTTCTTGATTGTTCTCTGATACCACTGGGTTTCTTATAATTCTAAATCCCAAATATATGATTTTTCTAACACCTACTGGGTGTCCAACTATTCACTTCAATTATGAGAAGAATTCTCACAAGTTAAGGACTCAGTTTTACAAGACTGTCCCCTCTTCAGATATCAATGATGAATGGGATCCCAGGCGATCTCAGTGCTGTTTGTCTGACTACAGATCTGAGGATGCCCAGAATCCCCACCTCAGGTTTGGTGATTGACTACAATGACTCACAGAACTCAGGACAAATGCTTTGGTTGGCATGTTGATGCTGGTGCTGCCATTTTTGTTAAACCACAACCAAGTGTGAGCCATTGGTTGGCTGCACCTGTATCAGTGTGGTAAGCACACCTGTTTGTGTTAATGAGCGTAATCCAGCAACTGCCAAATGGAAGAGAGACAAAGGACAAGGAAGTGGCCATGAAGCTTCCCTGTCCTTTCTGGGTATGTGATGCCACATCCCAGGATGTTCTCACCAGCCTGGAAGCACTCAAAATTGTGTTTCAGGATTAAAAAAAATTTTAGTGGGCTGGAGCGATAGTACAGCGGGTAGGGTATTTGCCTTGCGTGCAGCCAACCCGAGTTCAATTCCCAGCATCCCATATGGTGCCCTGAGCACCGCCAGGAGTAATTCCTGAGTGCAAAGCCAGGAGTAACCGCTGTGCATTGCGAGGTGTGACCCAAAAAGCCAAAAAAAAATTTTTTTTTACAGTAGTATTGAGGTTACTGCTTTACGGTTGCACAGCACCATAACAATTCCCCCAACAATGTTTTAAGATTATCCCATGGTTATCCACCAGGTCCCCAGCCCCCATCCTCAGCTCTGTTTATCATGTCTCAGGTTTTGTTTTCATCAGGGAACCAATCTCCTGTTTGCTTCTTCACAAGACACCTCTGAGTGAGATCACCCAGTACTTATCTTTTACATTTGTTTCAAAATTGTTATTAAATCCAGTTTTGAGCCAGCCTCCCCTCCAGAGGCAGAGGTGACTGAAAGTTCCATGTGTTTGGTCTTTCTGGTGTTGAACCATTTGCCTGAAGCTATCTCAGGATCCTATCCTGAGTCATCTTGTTGGTATCAACTCAAGCATAATGGAAATGAGTTCATTTTATGGGAGAAGGTGGGGATTCAGGCTCTACCAGTAGTGTTCAGGGTTTCATTAATCCTCATTCTCTACTCCAGGCTCATTCCTGGTGGTTCTTGGTGAACCCTGTGCAGTGCTGGGGATCAAACCTGTGTTGACTGAGTGTAAGGCATGCACCTAATCTCTGTACTACCTTTCCATCTCCTGGGCTTATTATTCGTTGTTATTAACTCTTATAACTCAAGGAACACCAAGAGATTGAGGAGCTTTATGTCAGAAACAGGGGGCAAAGACCAACTATAATTATAAAGAAAATGCCAATGATAATGGCGATAGCACAGCGGGTAGGGCGTTCGCCTTACAAGCGGCCAACATGGCCGACCCGAGTTCGATTCCTCCACCCCTCTCGGAGAGCCCGGCAAGCTACCGAGAGTATTCGATATGCCAGACACAGTAACAACAAAAGTCTCCAATGGAGACGTTACTGGGCCCGCTCGAGCAAATCGACGATCAACGGGAGGGCCTTTACCTTACCTTTAATGGTAAATCTTAGCTCCAAAGTGGGATAGTAAAAATTTCAATTATGTCTGATTCTAGTTTGTTTCAAGTTCTTGACATTGCTACACTTTCACTTTCTTACCAACAAACAATAAATTATGTTTTTTTTTCCTGATCTGGAAGTTTAAGTGACAGTTCATGGTTCGAATGAGAGCTTGATTGAGATTTTTAGGTGACACTTGGAATTTTCGCTCTTAACACATTCTTTGAAATTATTGTTCATTATTTAGAAGTCAAATTTGACTGCTAGGATGATTTTACTTGATGACTTTTATTTTAAAAAAGCTGATGTAACTGATTTGAAGGATTCATGTTTACACACACACACACACACACACACACACACACAAACTAAGAAATTGCTAAAGTAAAACAGAACTGGGAGTCTTAGATAAATGAAGGAAATCTTTTGTAACTTCTTCCTCTTTCAATCGAAGAACCTTAGAGGGTTATACTGGAAGAGAACTAGGAGATGAAATAACTTGGTTCGGGCCTGACCTCCTGTAACGCCACTATTGTTTCCTGGCTTCCTTGGCACTAAGATGTGTTCTTACCAGCCAGGTCGTGTTCTTCTTCTGGGAAGTGAAGGGTTTGGCTATGATTCAGTGAACAAGTGTGGTTAGGGTGTGATGGCTGTTTTTTCATAAATTACTTCTTCCTTTCCTACTAAATATCCTGCTTGGTGATTTCCTGTATTCCATTAAAACAAATCAGGGGTGAGAGAAAATCTAAGGCTTAGCACACTTACCTTGCATGCAACCAACTCTGACTTAATTCTTGGCACCACATGGCCTCCAAAACACTATTGGGTGCAGTCCTGAGGCCTCTGAGCATTGCCCAAATGATCTGGGTAATTCTCAGAAATAACAGGGGGGCCGTCTCCAAGGTCTGTTGAGTAAGACTTGGGAGGCCACTTCCTGCTGATTCCACCAAAATCAAATTGAGTAATTAAAAAAATTAGGGCTGGAGAGATAGAACAAGGAATAAGGTTGCAGAACTGTGTGTGAAGCAGGCCCTAGTTTGATCTCTGGCACTACACATGGTCTCCTGACCACCACCAGGAGTCATTCCTGAGCACAGTGTCAGTGGCCTGCTCCAAAGTAAAAATAAGAGAAGTTAAACGACCCAAACCCTGCTCCTCAATCCCACTTCCACCCCAATTTTTAAAATTTAATATATTTTTTAATTTAGTCACCATGAATTACAAAGTTGTTTGGACTTCAGGCATACAATGTTCAGCACCAATCCCTTCAACCAGTGTCTACTGCCCTTCATCAGTGTCCTCCAGCAACCCCAATTCCCCTCCACACCCCCCCCCCCCGACCAGCATTAAAAGTGACAAAAAATATTGAGTTCACTAAGGAGAACTTGAGAAATGCATACATAAAGAAAGGGAAGATTTCTTTTAGCTGGTACCCTTCGGGCCTCCTGAATGTGGTCACATGTTTTCTTCAGCTCTGGAAATGTTGTAGCAATGATGTCTTTGACAGTTTCTTCTTCATCAGGGTTTTCTTCCTGTCCCTCTGGGACTCCAACAATTCTTATGTTACCCCTCTTGGTTTCATCACTATCTTCTCTTGCCACCTGTTCTCGAATTGTGAGTCTCTTTTCCATTTTCTCTGGAGAGTCTCTGGACTTCATCTTTGAGCTCACTGATTCTGTCCTCCGCAGCTGTTACTCTGCTGCTGAGGCCTTCCACTGAGTTTTTCAAAACCTACCAGGTTTTTCAGGTCTGATATTTCCGTTTGCATTTTCCTTATTTCTACCTTGAAATCCAAGCACAAGGGTTTGTAAGTCTACAACTGTACCTCATGATTTGTCACTAATAAAAATTAAATATAAAAAAAGAAAATGGGGAAAATATTATAATTAGGAAAGGAAATGTAAATGTATCTAAAATATGTAAATATGTAAAGTTTCAATTATAATAAAAGAAATGCAGATAAAAAAAGAAAGGGAAGAATCAGTGATAGTTGTATCAAAACATTGCTAAGGTGTCAGTACTTGTGGAAGCTGGTTTCCGTTTTCTGGTAAGTGTGTATTTTTCATTCTCTGTTAATATAAGCACCATTTTGTTTGATGCAGAACCGAGAGAAGAGTATTCTGGGTTCAAGTTAGAGTCTGCTACTCATAAGCTGTCTGACGTTGAAGGAGCACCTTACTCCTTGCCTCAGTTTCATCAAATGGGGATGAATGGCATCCAATCACAAGTTAGATACTCATATAAAAGACCTAATAAGTTACTTGTTATCATCATAGTACATATTTAACATTGCAACGTCATATACAACAACAGATAAAATATAGAAAAATAAACCAAAATCACCTATTATTTTAAAATATAGAGAAAACCATTCAGCTGGTATTCACATTTTGGCTATTGTGGGGCTGGGCCTCCCCCAGTTAAGTAACACCTGGCTATGCTCAGGGATCATTCCTGGTCGTGCTGAGGGACCATGTGTGGTGCTGGAGAGTCAACGAGGGTCCTCTCCGAGCAAGGCAAAACCCCTTAAGCCTTGTACTACTTTTGTTCATTTTCCTGGTTGCTATTTTTTCAAAAACTGCATTGTCCCTTACATAGTTGAGGTCAGAGTGCATTTCCAGTGTTTCCCCGTGACGTATTTGATATGCCAAAAACAATAACAATAAGTCTCACAATTTTTTGTGAGACATTACTGGTGCCCGCTTGAGCAAATCGATGAGCAACAGGAGGACAGTGCTACAGTGCTATATTACTCACAACATAAACATTTGTTTTGTGGGCCTCCCAAGTGGTAGTCAGGAGTCCCAAGAGCCCCACCAACAATCCTTGGTCGATCAGACCAGTGATTCAATGTGATGGTCAGAGGGCTGTTTGATTCCACCTCCTGGCAATCTCTGGAGATGCTGGATCAAGCAGTGCCTGGGATTGAACCTGTGCTGGAAGCAGCTAGGTTTGCACCCTAACTGCTATGCTATTTTCTGGCTCACTTAAACATTCCTATGCTCTTTGTAAATACAGGTTTAGAAGACCACAGAGAACGTCTTGTATAACCCTATTTCACTGTCCTTATTGGTTTGACATACAGACTGCTGATTCGGGCCTCTCCACATATTAGATTAAAGTGATTATAGATTATTCCAGAGTCAAGCAGTTAGTGCCCTCACTTCCCTGGCCAGTGTGGGGTTTGTGGTTGCTGTTACCAGGATGTAATCCTGTCCAGTTCACACCAGCTTGCTGAGGAGATTCATTGATGAATGAATGTATGAGAAATGTCATTGTAAGGATTTTTTTTTTCATTATTAGATGTTAGTTTCTTAGATTCTCAGAAGTGGAAATGCAGAATTAAGGAAATTGAGGAGAAGTTATTTTTGAGAAGGTTGTAGTTTTAAATTTGTAGCAACAGAGCTGGGGATGTGCCTCAGCACTAAAGCACATGCCTCACAGGTGTGAGATCCTAGATCACTCATGTTAACAGACAAACAGAGATAGACAGGAAGTCATCTGTGGTATGAAAACTCAGAAATAGAGTTAATACTAAGGAAAGTGAACTCTCCACTCCTTTACCCCATTCCAAGTAATTTCTCCTTCTTTCTGGGCTTTCTCTTCTTCATTTTCTAGACCTTTCTCCTCTCAGCTTTCTCTAATAGCTCCTAAAGGCACCTCTTCTTGGGGTCAGAGGAAAATCAGTTAATTTCATTGTTCCTCTCAAGACCTTAGCAGCTATGTTGCTCTTCAGCTGGGTGCTTGCATTTTAATCATTTTAATTGTTTTTGAGAGGGTTCTAGTAATTTTATACTTGCAGCAATAGAGCTGGGAATGTGACTCGGCAATCACGCACAGTTTCTGGAGCGATAGCACAGCGGTAGGGCGTTTGCCTTGTACTCAGCCAATATGGCCAACCCAAGTTCAATTCCTCTGCCCCTCTCGGAGAGCTTGGCAAGCTACCGAGAGTATCTCGCCTGAGCCTGGCAAGTTACCCGTGACGTATTCGATATGCCAAACACAGTAACAACAAGTCTCACGATGGAGATGTTACTGGGCCCGCTTGAGCAAATCGATGAACAACAGGAGGACCATGACCGTGATTGTTGAACCCAAAGGGCTGAAGTTGGTGGTGAGCTTGGAGACAGAAATACTACCCAGAATGGGAAATGTTTTCAGGCTTGATTCTCTAAGTTCTGTAATTAGATGGTATCCAAGATGTCATTCATAGGGACTGGTGAAGCCATGGTTGATTTCTGAGAATTCGCCTTTTCCTCATTACAAAGCTCTGTGCACAAGTTGAGGCTTGTTTTGCTGGAGGTAACGCATATCTCTCAGAGGAACTCCTAGGAGAGATTGTTTACTGAGTTGGATATAATAAAAGCTTGGTCAGCAACATGTACAGATTCTGTCATGAAATGAAACTTTATGCTACCAGGCAAGCTTCCTGCTGTGGCTTTTTTAATCTTCTGGTTGGAATTGCTGGAGGTGCAAAGGGCTTATCCTGCATATCTGTAGCCCATGATTGATTAAATTGTGATTAAATTGTCTGGCCTTGGGCAATCAGAACCAGGAGACCTCTGAGTAGGTCTTGGCTCCTAGGATCTTGGTCTGAATTCTGAGTTACAGAAAGGGGGACATTCTTTTGTTCCCTTTTTTGGGGGGTAAGGTCTCCTAAGCAGTATTCAGGAGGCAGGCTTTGGATCCATCCAGCCCAGGAGTTGTGTATGGGTTAATGCAAGAGCTTGAGGATGTGGTTCTTCTTGGGCCCATTGATGTGTGGCATTATTCAGGCCACCAAATGGGTGCTTGGGAACCTCCAGAGCCATTCCCAGTAGTGCTGTACCTGCTTCAGGACTGTACCTGGTGATGCTCAGGGGACCCTGTGGTGCTGGGCATTGGGTTGACCTCCAACAAGGCAAGTGTCTTAACCCCAATCTTAGAGGGGGATTTCTTAGTGGACCATTTCTGTTTCAGTGAGGTCTTATGTGCCCTTTATAGTAAGGAGATGCAGACATCAATGGTGGACTGAAAAGCTAAAGAAAGATTTGAGGGGAGGGTCTGGGAGAGGAATGGTAACAACTTGCTACAACCTTTGGATTCCCAGGATCTGTGGACAGACAGTGGGGACAGAGAAAACTTATAAAGGGGAGGTTTACCTGACTCAGAGCTCTTGAGGTCCTGAAAGAAGTGGGAAGAGGAAAAAGAAAGTGGAACCAAATTTTAGCTACCAGCCAAGCATTCACAGGGAATCACAGTTAGGTGGGAAAGTGGTGCTGAATTGAGGTAGGTCCCAGCCAGACTAACTAGGTGCTCCTCCCTGAAAACAAATACAAGCTTTGGCTCCACAGATCCCTTCCTTAGCACTCAATGATTCTCTTACTCCTTCCTAGCCTGATCCAGCCTGAAGATGGTACCGCTGATGGCTGCAGTGGCAGGACCCCGCATGCTGCTCTTCTCTGTCCGGCTGGGTGCTGTGCAGGCTGGCCCGCGGCAACTGCACACAGGGGCCTGCCTGGCAGCCAGGAACTACTATGAGATGTTGGTGCTGGGCGGGGGCAGCGGGGGAATCTCCATGGCTGCCCGCATGAAGAACAGAGTAGGCGCCGACAACGTGGCCATCATAGAGCCCAGTGAGGTAAGTCTGTGTGCTGGGGGCTGCAGTGGGACTGGTGTGAGGTGTCCAGGTTCCCTACCTGGGTCTGATATGTCGTAGGGACCAGGGCTGCTCCTGGGAGGAATCAGCTGCTGTTGCGATTAGCTGAGGTGGGAGGACAGATTTTTTTTTAAATGCTTTTTGGGTCACACCCTGCGATGCACAGGGGTTTCTCCTGGCTCTGCATTCAGGAATTACTCCTGGCAGTGCTCAAGGGTCCACATGGGATGCTGGAAATCGAACCGGAGTCAGCTGCATGCAAGGTGAATACCCTACCTGCTATAATATCGCTTCAGCCCTGGAGGACAGATTCTTGGTTTTCATGTTCTCTGTGTTCGTTTCTTAGGTTGGCCATAGAAAATGGCAATAACCCAGTGACTTAAAGATCACTAGAGATAATTATCTTTAAAATTATCTCCCAGAGATAGTTCTGGAAAGGAGAAAGCCCCTAAATACATGTTTTTGCAGGCTATGGGAAGAGGACCCTGGGCCCATCTCTCCCCCAACTTCTGCTGGTCTGGGGAATCCTGGGTGTTGCAGTTACTCAGTCCTTCCCCTCTCTGTCTTCATGTGGCCTCCTCTCTGGGTACCTCTGTGTTCCTGACTAGGATCCTTGAAAGGATCCCAGACTTTGAATTGAGGGATCACAGAACCCAGTCTGACCACATCTCAGCTGCATCACACCTGCACAGACAAAGACACCTCTTGCCGAATAAGGTTATAATCACAGGTACCTGGCTTTGGAATTATATGTATGTATTTTTAGGTTTTTTTCTTTTTAAAAACACATATTTTTAATTGAATGATTGTGGGACACACAGTTACCAAGCGGTTCATAATTGGATTTCAGTCTTACAGTGTTCCATAATCCATCCCTCCACCAGTATACATTTCCTACCACCAATGTCCCCAGTATCTCACCCACCATGGCAGGCTCTCTCTCTCTCTCTCTCTCTCTCTCTCTCTCTCTCTCTCTCTCTCCTCCCCTCCTCCTTCCCCTCTCCCCTCCCCTCCCCCTCCCCGCCTCCTTTAAGTGCAGTACAGGTACTTAGAGGATATCATGTTTGGTCCTTTACCACCTCTCAACAGGTAGTTCTATATGTATGTATATATATATGTGTGTATATATATATACATATATATGTATGTATATATATACATATATATATATTGCTTTTTGGGTCACACCTGGCGGTGCACAGGGGTTACTCCTGGCACTGCACTTAGGAGTTACTCCTGGTGATGCTCAGAGGACCATATGGGATGCTGGGAATTGAACCTGGGTTGGCCGTGTGCAAGGCAAACGCCCTGCCTGCTGTGCTATCTCTCCAGCCCCTATGTATATTTTTGAGTGTGAGAGAGCCAGTTCAAGTGATGAAAACTGCCCACCTCGAACCTCCTGTCTGGAGGGAAAACCAATTCATGTCCCTTGTACTTTCCTGTCTCTGTTTCCAGTCTGGAGAAAGGACAGTATGGAATCATCTGAAAAAGTGTCTGTGTTTGATAAATTTAAGTGCCAGGGATTATAAATAGGTCATAAGTCTGAAAAGGGAGCTATCCCCTCATGAGGGAAGTTGGCAAATGCTTGTAGGCATTCTTTCATGAAACTGACTTTAAGGTTATCTAGAAGTTTCTGGATAGGAGCCAGAGGGATAGTGCAGCAGGTAAGTCATTTTTGCCTTGCTCACAGCTCACCCAGATTTGGCATCCCAGGTCCTCTGATCCCTACCAGGAGTGAATCCTGAGTGCAGAGCTAGGAGTAACCCCGGAGTATCACTGGGAGTGATCCCAAACAAAACAAAACAAACAAAACCAAAAAAGTTTCTGAATAATATTCAAATTTTTGATGGTTTGTCTCATGTTTTCTGAGGAACTAGGTGTGCACCATTGGAAGCTGCATCCTTTGGATGGGAAAAGCAATTTCTTGGGACAAGAAAGGCACCATCCTTTTCAGTATTTTTCCCCCGTCACTGAGGTTGCTCAGGACTTTTGTTTGTTTGTTTGTTTGCTTTGGAGCCACACACGGCAGGGATCAGAACTTACAGTGACTCTGTGCTCAGGGACCTCTTGGTGGGCATGGAAGGACTACATAGGGTGCTGGGGAATGAACCCTGGTCAGCCGTGTGCAATGCAAGTGCCCTGCCTGCTATTCTGTCGCTCCTGTCCCTTCCTCGGGCTTTGTGGCATCTTTGATGTGTGCACAGATAGAAGACCCTCTTCCCTCTCCTGAATCTGCTGTAATTGTTGGAGCTGATGTTTGTTCATGGTCTGAAAATGATCTGGACTTTTACTACCTTCTCTCTTTCTGCTTAAGATGTCTCTAAAGAGCTGTCCCAGTTGGGGACCTCTACCTCTCCTCCTCTTTGGCCACATCCATTCTTTTTTTTAAATTTATTTTTTATAAAGTTCACAATATTTGATTACATTTACTATTTGAACACCAATCCCACCACGATTACACCTTCCCACCATCATAGTTTTGATGTTTACATCCTAAGCCCCAACCCCTGCCACAGAGCAGAACTGAAATCATTTATTTTGTATTATTTGTTATGAATAAACCACTGAAAATGCTCCAGAAAACTTTCCTTAGTTGAGAGGGTGTGAAGATTGTTATACTTCACCCAGGGGCCATTAAACCCTTCTATAAGAGATTACTAATATGCGGGGGCTGGAGCGATAGCACAGCGGTAGGGCGTTTGCCTTGCATGCAGCCAACATTGCCGACCCGAGTTCGATTCCTCCGCCCCTCTCGGAGAGCCCGGCAAGCTACCGAGAGTATCTCGCCCGCACGGCAGAGCCTGGCAAGCTCCCCTTGACGTGTTCGATATGCCAGACACAGTAACAACAAAGTCTCCAATGGAGACGTTACTGGGCCCGCTCTAGCAAATCGACGAACAATGGGAGGGCTTTTACCTTTACCTTTACCTAATATGTTGCTCATATTACAATATGAGCTTTGTGTGTTTTTCTCTCTCTATATATAAAACTGTAAAGATATATTTACTTCTAAGATTGGTTGGCTTCTACTTTAAACCTCATCAAAGGTGGTGTGCTACTCTTGGAGTATGAGTGGTATGAGGTATGAGATGACGCATGGCTGCAAATGCGGTTTCATGGTCCAGGGATAGGTTTACTCGTGGGTGAGGTTCGGCCTGAGCATGTGGAGAGTGGCCATAAGCAAGGTAGTGGTTGAGTTCTGGAGGTTTTCAGCTGCTGGGGTTGGATTCCTTGGAGTGGGGAGGGGCCTCACTCACCCCCTCCCAGGTGCCCCAGATGATACAGTCTGGCGCAGGGTCTGGCAGCATCCACATCTATTCTAGGCTATAGGGAGGTTGCAAGGCCACCCTTTATGTCCTCTTCCCCACTTGGTGGTTGTCGGCCATTCCATCCGACCAGTTTAAGGCACCTTGGCAATCCAGCTCTGTGAGAATCAGAGTTCTCAAGGGCTACAAAATATTCTGGCCCTTCCACCTAAGCCTAGAACATTTCCAACAAACCTAGAGCAAGGGTGATGAGTCCGTGATGACCAGGAATCAAGACCTGAGCCATCAATGTCCAGGGATCAAGACCTGAGCCAATGATATTCAGGGAATTGTGTAAACTCGCCTGTGCTGTGGGGCATGGAGGCCGGGTGTGGTGCAGCATCTGGTGCCTACTGGCTTTCAATAAAGGGAAAGAGGGGCCAACAGGCCAGGTAGGTCCACAGTCATCCAGGGCTTGAAAAGCACAATTGGATTTAATGAATGAATGAATGAATGAATGAGGACCTCCCACCCCTAACTGAAGTGACTGTAAACTTTCCCATTTACCATTTGTCTTCATATTTCTGAGGAACCGTATTGAGATTCTTGGGCTTAGTTTTTCTTTGTATATGTGCACATAAAATATCCATAATATGTGGCTTTGTACACATGTATTTGCATGCATATATAATATATATAGTGGTTACTAAAGATAATTTGGGTTTTTTTAGATGGTTCTGTTAGAGTTTTTTTTTAAACTGTACATTTATTATCTATCCTAACAGGTTTTATATGTTTTCAGTGCCAGGGATCAACATTAATTTTGTGATTTAAAACTCTATAAACTATTACGCAGTTTGTGGGTTTGGCTTCCTATCTCTCTATCTCTAGAGCTGTATTAGACTTATCACTGCCAGGTTAGGCTCAATTGCTAAGAGATGGCTGCTGTTCAGACATAACAGAAAAGGAGACACCAGTTGGCAGGATGGAAAGGGGAGGTGGGCTGCTGGTGGGACTTTCAAAGGCTTTTCTATGGATGGGGATGGGGTGGGTGCTAATTGTCTAGCTCTTGTTTCTTTGGCTGTGCTCCCCATTGTTTGGATTGGCCTCAAATACAAAACTAAATCTTTGTTTCTCAGAGACACTTCTACCAGCCAATCTGGACACTGGTGGGTGCAGGTGCCAAGCAGTTAGCCTCATCGGGCCGTCCGACAGCCAGCGTGATTCCATCTGGTATCGAGTGGATCAAGGACAGAGTGGTTGAGTTCAACCCAGAGAAGAACTGTATCCGCACAGGCAGTGGAGAGGAGGTAACTGCTGGGGTCTTTTCCCTTTTCTTATTCTTATTTTCTTATTCCCTTTTCTTATTGCGTGCACTTTGCATAGCTATGATCAGACTGGGCACCTTAGTGGTGGTTGTTGTGTGCCTGTGTGCAGTTGCGTGCATGCAGGGTGTCTGGTGGATGGAAGTGGGGGAGAGATGGAATGACAAAGTGGACAATGAGATAAGTACCTGTTGAAAACCCACTGTTTTTCTCCTATTTGGTGCAGATGCACCTGGGATCTATTCAACAAGCACTCTTGCTGCATTACGGTAACTCCCTCCTTTTTTCCTTAGAAGCAGCCAGCTTTTCTACCTGACATCCGATCTCAGTCACACTAGGGGACACTCTGCCAGAGTTGGAAGGGAATGGTGGGGTTCAGGGTGGTGGTGCTAGGGCTAAGAATTATTGATACTGGCTTCTGCACCTCCAAAGAAACAGTGACCAAAAGACAAAGACAGTCTACAGAATGGGAAAGGATATTCGCCGAATACACATCTGACAAGGGGTTGATATCCAGGATATACAAAATACTGGTTAAACTCCACAAGAAGAAAACATCCAACCCCATCCAAAAATGGGGCAATGAAATGAACAGAAACTTTCTCAAAGAAGAAATCCGAATGGCAAAAAAGCACATGAGAAAATGCTCTACATCATCAATCATCAGGGAGATGCAGATCAAAACCACAATGAGATACCATCTCACACCTCAGAGACTGGCCCACATTCAAAAGAACAAAAGCAACCGATGCTGGCGCGGATGTGGTGAGAAAGGGACACTCCTTCACTGTTGGTGGGAATGTCGACTGGTTCAGCCCTTCTGGAAAACAGTATGAACGATTCTCAAAAAATTAGAAATTGAGCTCCCATTTGACCCAGCAATACCTCTCCTGGGAATATATCCCAGAGAGGCAAAAATGTATAGTCGAAGTGACATCTGCACTTGTTTGTTCATTGCAGCACTCTTTACAATAGCCAGAACCTGGAAGAAACCTGAATGCCCAAGAACAGATGACTGGTTAAAGAAACTTTGGTACATCTACACAATGGAGTACTATGTAGCTGTTAGAAAAGATGAAGTCATGAAATTTACATACAAGTGGTACAACATGGAAAGTATCATGCTAAGCAAAATGAGTCAGAAAGAGAGGGATAGACATAGAAAGATTGCATTCATCTGGGGGATATAAAGTAACAAAATATGAGATTAATACCCAGGAATAGTTGAGATCAGCACCAGGAGGATTACTCCATAGCTTAGTGGCCAGTCGGGCATTCTAGAGGAAAGGGCAGCTCAGATAGAGAAGGGAACACCAAATAAAGGGTGTTTGGAGGATCCTCCCAGGAGGGGAGATGCATGTCGAAAGTGGACTATGGACTGAACATGTTTGCCACTCAATGCCTCTTTTGCAGACCACAACACCCAAAAGGAGAGAGAGAACACAGGGGATTGCCCTGCCACAGAGGCAGGGGGGGATGAGGGGATGGGGGTGGGGGGGATATTATCCATGGTGGTGGAAAATGGGCACTGGTGGAGGGATGGGTATCTGATCATTGTATAATCGAAACCCAAGCACAAAAAATTGTAAATTTACAACTGTACCTCATGGTGTTTCACTAATAAAAAAAATAAAAAATAATAAAAAAAAAAAGAATTATTGATGCTGGAACCCGGGACCTACTTTTGCTCAGCATCTTTTAGAAATATCCTTCTATCCTGCTACCCAGGGATCAGAGATTATTGGTCCTTGTGCTGCCTGCTTGTTTGACAAAGGGGTTGCGAGCAGGAGGAGAAGACAATGTCAGCTGCTCTTGACCCTGGAAGAGTGGAGGCAGTAACCACAACTGCTCTTGTGGTTCTCGGGCCCTTTAATGTGTTATTGGTCTTGGTACCCTGCCCACTTCCCCTCCCGATTAAACACACAGCCTTTTTTGCAGAATCGAGTTGTGTTGGGGAATGTGGGAGGTTTTAAAATGCAACCCCTACTAAGCAGGAATTCAATATTACAGGCATTCTTAATGTTTTGTGGGGCCATTTTGTCCCCTGAACAGTCAAGAAAGCCCTCTGAAAAAATGCACATATGTTCTAAAATTTGCATTTAATTAAGGTGCACAGAGATTTTTTTCCTGAACATTTGAGAAAACCCTCTCTGAAAAAAAATGCACATGTTCTAAAATTTGCATTTAATTAAGTTGCTCAGAGATTTTTTTTTGTAGCCTTTCCCTAAACCCTGATCAGGAATACCTGCCTTATAGTAGTTCTGCTCATTGCTCTCTGACCTCTCTCTACCTTCTTTCCCCTTCCTCTCCCCTCCCTTTCCCTCTTGTTCTCTTTCTTTCTTCTACAATTTATCAACCATCTACAATAAGCTCTGCACAATTTTATGTAAACAAAAGCAGATGAAAATCCTTACTGCCCTGGATTTTGTATTCTAGTGGGGACGGAAATGCAATAAGCAAGAGATAATAAATTCTATTAAAGCTGATGAGTATTAATAAAAACACAGAAAAATTGGGATCCCAGGGTTCATGGGGTGGTGGATTGAATTTAAAACTAGTTGTTATTTACATGTCCCAGGGCTGAGTCTCTAGCCGGTTATCCCTCATTACTTAAAAGATTTTCTCTTTAATTTGTTGTTGTCATTCTGGGCTATTCCCAGTAGTGCTTAGGGGTCACTCCTGGTAATGCTTGGGGATCTTACACATGGTTCACAAGAAGAAGTAATGTTTGATTGAGTTGTTGAGGATACTAAAGAGCTAAGTTGTGCAAAATATATTCAGTTAAGAACAATGCCTTGCACAGCATGAATGCTCAAGAAATAGTTCTGTTATGATTTTGAAGAGATTATTTGAAAAAATAGGATAAAGGAAACTTTTATTGAATAGCCACTAGGTGCCATCATAGTTCTTGATTGCTGGTACAAAGCAGGTTTGTAGTCTGAATCCAGTTTGTCCTCCTCATTGTGTAAATTAGAAGCAGACATCTATTTTGTAGATGTGTCTGGAATTTTTCAATGAATGGACATCCTATTTAATAAGTTGCTAGTGTCAGAACTTATAGAAGGCCCTAATTAAATCTTCAAGGCATGCACAAAGCACAGGATTTTCTTAATGACAGTATTGGTGTGTCTTATCTATAGGTCACCAACCCAGATCCCAGCCCCACTGTGACCTACAGACCCTGAAGACTCAACCCATTGAATGGGCCCAGAACATGTTCCTAAAGGACAAGAAATTGCTAGTTCTCTTTGGCTGGGCAGAGCATACAAATAAAGACATGCATATTATCTGTCCACTTTGATTAGTTGTATTTTTCATGAGCAACAGAAATCCTCATCCTTCCTTCTCTTCATCTATCCCTCCCTCCATCCATTATCCTTCCCCTCATCCATCCCTCCATGCATCTATGCATCTATCTATTCATCCATCCATCCATCCATCCATCCATCCATCCATCCATCATTCCCTCCCTCTGTCCCTTCTTCCATCCATCTATCCATTTATCCAGCATTACTAAGTTCCTCATTTAACTTAGTGACTGGTAGATTTGAGAAATCAAGGAATTAGACAGAGGACCCTTTATGGTCCTTAGGCATGTAGTGGGAGAGGACATTGTCCTGTGTGATGTGACAAGTGCTGTAAAACATCCTGTCCATAGTGTTTGGGGAACTTTTGGGGAGGTCTCACTGGGAAATGAATGCCCTGGGTCCCAGGGCAAGGAATTCCCTCAGGGACTTGATTCACCCTGAGTTCACCCAGCTTGAACCCAACACTCTCACCTGGGGTCTCTACTGTGTTCTTCTTTGCTTCTCCTGTGTTGGGGTTGTGGTGATCACCCCTTGCTGTTCCTTCTGAGCTCCTGAGTTTCCTTCCTATCATCCTCTCTGTTTTTCCAGGCCAGTGCTTGACCTTGGCATTCCTCATTTCTTACATTTTTCTGACCTCAATCTGTTCTCTTCCTGGGTCTAAACTCTCATTTCTATCACTGTATATATGGCACTCCCCCCTCAGCCTGAAGAATCCACTGTACCTGTATGTAAAGAGGGGCCTTGTTAATCTCCAAGCTGATCATTAAGCGGGATCGGGCTGGGAATATTACAGTCTCCTCACTGGCCCTCAGCAGAGCAGTTTTGCAGTGAGGATATTGATTGAAGCCATAAGACAGGTGAGATTTGCTAGGTATTCCTTCATGCATAACACCATTGATCTTGAAAGACTCTTGGTTGTCTTTTAAGATTTGGACATTATTCTCCCAGCTTTCAGTGTGAAAAAAAAAATGTTAACACAGGCATAGCACAAATAATTGCAGATTTTTGGCTAGCATTATCTAGTGTATAAAATTGTGAAAATGTGGGCATCTTGGTGCCTTACGGGAGGGCAGAGTTTGCAGTGTTGGTGGAACAGTTTGGTTGTGAGGCAGCTAGAAGGGTGAGCGTGATGATGGTAGAAGTGTGCCGCCTCCTTACTGCTCTGCTCCTCAGCCATTGACAGGGGAACATGGAAGTGTGGTACAGGCCACACATGGACAGGGTCTGAGTCAGCCTCTGGAGAAGGTGTTCGGGATCTTGGTTAAATTCACATTGTTTTGTGTTGCAGATCGCCTACAAGTACCTTATTATTGCTCTGGGAATCCAGCTGGACTACGAGAAGGTACTGTTTTCTGTGCTTCTGTGTAATACAGACCTCCTCATGCCAGGAGCAAACACTGCATTGAGTTGCTTTATGTTCATTTTTACAAGAATTCCAAGAAGCCTTCTGCTAGTTTTGTTACTCAGCAGTCTTTCTATGATGTTATCAAAACAAGAAAAAGTTCTTTTCTCTCAGTTATAATGATAGCTTCTGGATTTAGAGTCTAGCACACTCACATTCTATTGTCACTCTCCGCAGACAACCTTTCCTAAAGAGATTGTTTTGGGGGCCACATCCAGTGGTACTCAGGAGCTCTTTTCTGCTGAAACCTCCTGAGTTCTTTCTCCAGTCAATGTATTTTTGGTGGAGGTGCTCCCAAGCATTGCTCAGGAGCTACTCTCAGCAATACTTTGCCAACTGGGCCAGACAGTTCAGTACTTAGACCCAGTGATGTTGGGCTGTTTGCCTTGGCAGTGCTAACGGCCACCAGGGCTATCTTGGTGTGGTGGTTGGGGAACACTGCTGACCTGGGAGTCCATTGTGGGGCTGCTGCATGCAAGACACACTGAACTCTCTCCTTGTGTCCTTCATTTCATAATTTTCCCTGGTGCCAGGGACCAGACTTAAAGTCTCATATATGTAGAGCAAGTGCTCTACTGCTGAGCTCTAACCCTGGCCAAGAAAACTAGCTGTAGACTGAGTTTCAGATTAAATTTTTTGAAAGTCATATTTGGACTAATTAAGTCAAACTAAGAAGACTTCTGGGGTTAAGCAACCATCTTTTATTTTGGTCAGACACTGGAATGATAACTGGGTTTTGCTGTTTGGAGGCTGGAAGTTTGACTGTTACTCTTCAGAATTCCTCTGTCTCTGTTTTCAGTAAACTAGGGAGCCAGATGCTGAAAATTGTGAGTTTCAAGTTCATTTTTCCAAACCATAATGGAGAAAGTCAGTTGTTATTCTCTCAAGAAGATTGTTGAGTATCTGTGGCTGGAGCACATAAAACATAGTGACATTTGTTCACAAACTTCTGGAATGTCACTCAGGCATAGGCTTTACCCTGGTTGGCTCATTAAGGACCTTTGAAGTGTGTTTCTGTATAAAAAAGTTGAATCATTGGGTGTGGCCCTGGTGGCTAGGCCTCAGCCTCACCATATCACCAACTGAAATACCAAATTGCTAGGCCCACACTGCCAAACCATTTATCTTCAGGATTGGTCCTACCAAAATGCCAGTAAACAAAGCCAAAACCAAACAAAATTCTCTCTCATATGTGGGATATAAAGAAGCATAGTGGTGGTGGTGGTGGGGGGGATAGCAACAATCCAAAAGGAACAGAATCTAAGAACCGGTCCACAGAACTGAGTTTACCAGGGCATGAGAAGAGGGTAGGGGTTGGCAGTAGTGGAAAGGGGTGTTGATAAAGTGTTAGGGGAAGAAGGGGAGGAAAAGAGGAAAAGAGACATTCTGGTGCAGTATTGTATGCATAGAACCCTATCATTGACATTATATACGATTGGAATAAAAAATTAAATAGAACAGCCCTGAATCATGACATGTACAGGTTGAAGATAGGAAAAAATGCTGTGGCATGTGTCCCTAAGGCTCCAAGAAGCATGGAGTGAAGACTATGAACTGAGCTGGGTCCTGGTCACTCAGGTCATGAGTTCTACGAAGTGAAAACTCATGGAGCAGATCCTATGGAGAAGGGAGCTAGTAGCAGCTTCTCGGAGCTCTGTACCTTGCCAGCCACCATCAGTGTTGACCTAGTCAAAGACACTGACTGCATTTTAGCCATATTGTGTCCTTCTACACTCCCATGCCATGTGAGGGCAGTGTTTGAACCAGACATTCGTACCCAGAGCTCTTAGCAGCCTTTTGCAATAAAATAGGAAACAACTATATTTTAAAGTAGCTTTCGTAGTATTTACTGTATACAAAGGGCTAGAGCCATAGCACAGCAGGTAGGGCGTTTGCCTTGCATGCAGCCAACCCAGGTTCAATTCCTTCGTCCCTCTCAGAGAGCCCAGCAAGCTACCGAAAGTATCCCGCCTGCACAGCAGAGCCTGGCAAGCTCCCGATAGCATATTCGATATGCCAAAAACAGTAACAACAAGTCTCACAATGGAGACGTTACCGGTGTCCCCTTGAGCAAATTGATGAACAACGGGAGGATGGTGCGACAGTGCTACTGCATAGAGAGACCATGATAGTAATCAATATTATTTCCTCACTATAAATCTCAATGCTGCTTTGTTTTTTTGCCACTCCTAGCACTGCTCAGGAGACTGACCATGTGGTATCAAGGATCAAACCTGAGTTTCCTCCTGTGTGTTTATGGGCTCTTGATGTTTCTCTACTTCCCCCGAGATGCATGGGTGTTAGCAGAGAGGTGATATTTTGGAAACATTGCAAGGTGATTGTGGGGGCGGGGGTGTGTTGCTTCCCAGATGGTGTTCAGGATGTCTGGCAGTCTCTCTGGGCCAACCAGGCTGGTGGTTCAATGCAAGGGCCTGAGAGTACAGTGATTATTGGCCCCTGCAGTGCCAGGAATTACCTTGATGGACCTTGTGATGCTGGAGACTCCTGTCCCCTGCAATGTGATTTTTTTTTGGTGGGGGGTGGGTGGGGAGGGCTGTGCTCTGGGATGACTGTTGACGGGGCTCAGGGGACTATATGTGATGCTCGGGATGGCAAGTGCTCCATCCCCTGCACTATCTCTCCAACCACTCAGCAAGGGGTTTTGCACTAATAAAATCATCATTGCTCTTATTGAGGCTGCTAATATTTTATTCAACTAAACTTTGGTGAATATATGTAGTCCAAGGAATAGTTGACCTCATCACCAACATTGTGGAGCTATTGTGGGGCTTGAAGTATGCATCAGTGATGTTCAGTCCAGAGAGCAGCTGTGCCCATGATTGGCTTGACAGTTTCCTGTTTGTGTTGGAACAACTGGTCCCAACTCTATCTGTGCCCTCTCTATTGCAATGTGAACCCACTACCTATGAAGACAAGGAGTGAGTTAATATGACTGGCAGCAAACTTAACATTTATGGAGCATTTGCCAGAAACATGTCATTGTAATCTCTTATTGTTGATGTGTCATGATTTGTAATAGTTTCAATATTTATGCTTTAGGAAGACAACATGACTGCGCTATACTCACACCCAGAGCGTCAGAATCTCTTCACTACCATCCTGGGCCCCTTCATCTCTCTTCACTTGCTGCTCCGACTCAGTTCTGTTAGCAGGTTCTGTTTTCATTGGCCACTGTTTGTTCCCTCAAGCCCATGCCATTTTTTTTCTCCACCATCCATCCTAAAAAGCAGCTATTTTTACCTCCATTTACAAATGATCAACATATTTGGCATTTTTAGCTTGTTCCCAAGAGGTGCTGGTATTGCTGGTCCAGAGATCACCCTTTGAGATACCAGATAATTTCCCAGAATCACTAGGCTTTAAAGTGGGAAAGATCAGGCTCAAGTTGGGCCTATGAACTTCCCAAGTTCAATGACTTGGCTCGACAGCCTTTGCCAAGAGTTTTCTCTGAAACAGCTTGGCAAAAGATTATTTATGTTGTGTTAAATATTGGTGCTTTCATGGTAGGTGTGGTGTGAAAAAGTATGAAATTTTACCCTTAAAACATACAGCATTGTAAATCAGCCTTGTACTTTTAAAAAAGTTCCCCAAAGCTCAAAAACATTAATATGAAATGATATACAGGCACACCTGTATTCATTGCAGCTCATAGTGCAATTGCCAGGATATGGAAGCAACCCGAATGTCCTACAATGAATGAATGGATAAAGAAGTTGTACATATACAAGTTATACACAACTCCTACACACACAAGTTGAGGTTGTACATGTATTATATATATATGTGTGTGTATATATATGTATATATAATAATGGAATAATACAAAGCTGTAAAAAAAGATTAACTCATGCATTTTGCTGCAGCATGGCCAGAACTGGTGGGGATCCTGTTAAGTGAAATGGGTCAGGAATTGTAAAACAAATACTATCTGTGGACTATAGAAGGACTAAACAAGGGAATAGACAATAGCCAACAATGACAACTCTTAGCACTGGATTACAAAATTTATCAATAAACAAGGAAGGAAGGGAAGGAAGATTGACAGGACTCGACATAAGGACAGTGATGGAGGGTGTTCGGCACTCTTGAGGGTGTGCAGTAGTACATCAACTATAAACTTTTAACATGGTTGTGACCATATTACCTAAACTACAGATAGAAGGTTAAATGTGGCACTTCTGATGCTCTGGTTCTTGGTCCTGCCTGTAGTTTTTCTTCCCAGCGAGGTAAATGATTCTCCCCAAAAGGAAGGTCTGGCTTCTTGTGCTCACTCTTCACTGATGTTGGAAAGAGTTAAGTCCAAATCATGGTCTCAAGGCCAGGGAGGTGGAGGGCTTCACTTAGGCTGAAATTTACTACATGTAATTTGAGAGTGACTTAGGTGCTACAGTTGTCTCTTTGTGTGCTCTGTTGCAGATTAAAGGCCTACCTGAAGGGTTTGACCACCCCAAAATAGGCTCCAATTATTCTGTTAAGACAGTGGAGAAGACATGGAAAGCTCTGCAGGACTTCAAGGAGGGCAATGCCATCTTCACTTTCCCAAATACTCCAATAAAGTGTGCTGGAGCCCCACAGAAGATCATGTATTTATCGGAAGACTATTTCCAGAAGGTACAATGTCTTTCCAGATACAGCGACAAGGAGGCAGGTGGTTCGGTTTAGTGATTGCCAGATTCCTTAGTTTACCCATGCTGATGACCTTCTCATTTCCAGAATTTTTTTTTTTGCTACATGTGCGAAGTATTTTTGGAAGTTCATAAAATAGAAAAAAAGGAAATAATCCATTGCTTAACATAGTTAATCATCAATTTGGCCTGCTTTCCCATTTTTCCCTATATTTTTATCTTAACATGGTAACAGGTAACATACTGTAATACAAATTTAAATACATTATATAGTATCAATTTTTATAACATACTTTTTTTGGTGGGGGAACACACCTGGCTGTGCTCAGGACTTACTCCAGGCATTCCTGGCAGGGCTCAGAGGACCTTATGGGTTGCCAGGAAATGATCCTGGGTTGGCTGTGTGCCAGGCAAGTGCCCTATTTGCTGTACTATTTCTCCAGCCCCCATAACATACTTGTTAATGTGTATATAAAAGTCTATTATGGAGGTACATTAGAGATTGTTTAAATAAATCCCACATAAATAATCAGTTGTATATTGTTCATTTTTATTCATCATATTACCTCCCAACTTCTGTCACTCAACTGCAGGGTCATGAATAATTCTCATGATATACAGTTTTAGAAATACAGTAAGAAAAATGCTTGTTCTAAAGAAAGAGCATAATGTTCTGGAAAACTTATGGCTTTGGGCAACCAGGAAGTGCCGCAGTCAGTGGGAGAACCCTGGGAAGGGTCCTGGGCCTCCACGTCCCCCCTCTGAGGTTCTGCAGGGGAGAGGCCAGTTCCAGTGTGGGAGGCTTTCATCCTGCATCCTCGCTGCAAGAGCAGGCGTCCACAACCATGCACTGCTTCGGGAAAGCTGGGTGACCCGCTCTTCCCTGCTGGCCCTTAACTAGGACCCGTCATTTGGTTTACCAGAGCATTGCATGACTCGAGCCAGGGGCAGGATCAGAAGCTATCCCATCAAGATACTGGCAGGGAGGAGATGCTGGACTGGGACCTAGCAGTGCTTGGAAACTGGCCTAGCCCTGGGGAGTTTGTGCTTAGTCTGTGAGGCAGAAGTGCAGGAGGGGAGAGACACTTGCTGTGGTGTCTGAGAAGGACACTCTCTGAGAAAGGCCCTTCTGGTTTTATAGATTGTGAGTTGGCACAATCTTGTGAAGTTTTTACCTGCCTGACTTGTAGGAAATAATGGGCTCCATGTGAGCAAATTCTGAAGCATCCAGCAAAGCGAAAGAGTAAAAGAAAAAGTTTTTTGCCTCCCAAAGAAGCTTGCTTCTTTTTATCCAGAGTGTTGGGTGGCCTGAGAGGACATCTGCATTTCAGGTGCCACCTGAACCTTGGTATTCAGAGAGACAGCATGGACTTCCCTGAGACCTGTGGACCTTACCTCAGTGGGCTGGCCAAAAGGAGCGGGTGCTTTGCTTTTTTCCACTGCTGTGTCTGAACACCTCCATCACCCTCTGGCCAACTCTGGGACCTTATTAAATATCATTTGCATCAGAAAATAAAGGACAGTGAATAAACAATTCAGCCCCATCTTTTTCTGGACTTGATTTTTGACCGTCAGCTGCAAAGTGCCCATTTCAGAACTAGACTCAAGTGTGCCCTGAGTTGCCGAGCTGTTGACAGAAAATAGAAAAGAAAGCAGAAGTGAGCTGGTCCTCACCCACCTGACCTGGGACACCAGTGAGGGAGAAAATGTCTCAGTCTTAGTTCTTGTCTCAGCAGTCTGGAAAAGAGGGCTGGGATAGTAATGCTGTAGTGTTGATTGTTTCTGTTCTTGTCTGTTTGATTTACCCCCTTCCCAGACAGGGAAGCGCACCAAAGCCAATATCATTTTCAACACTTCCCTCGGAGCCATTTTTGCCGTGAAGAAGTATGCAGATGCCCTGCAGGAGATCATCCGGGATAGGAATCTCACTGTGAACTACAAGCAGAACCTCATAGAAGTCCGAGCTGATAGGCAAGAGGCGGTGTTTGAGAACTTGGACAAACCTGGAGAGACCCAAGTGATTTCAGTGAGTGGCTGCTAAACGGAGTCCTAGATGCGGGGGGAGGTGTGTGTGTGTGTGTGTGTGTGTGTGTGTGTGTGTGTGTGTGAGAGAGAGAGAGAGAGAGAGAGAGACAGAGAGAGTCTTCCAGTCTTTCCGTCTGTAGAGTGTGCTGGTGATGGCGGGGGATGGTTAAAATGAACATTTCAGGCTTGGGACAGGACTCTAAGGACTGGGATGCATGCTTTGCTGGAGCTCTGGGCTCCAACTTTTTTTCTTAATGGTGTTTCTGCCACCACGCCCCATTCCATGCATCATTGAGTGTGCTTGCCCCCCACCAGTATCCCAAACAAAAGAGTCTCTAAGGTCAGTGAAAATGGGTGGGGAAGAGAATGAGTTCAGAGGCTGTATGCATGGGTGGGGAGGACGATTTATTACAAATGCATTTTTATCTGATTTATGTCTCTCCTTTTCTTGGCACTGATCACATAGCAATGATAAATAATTCCCTACTTCAGTTAGGAAATGCATGAGCTGCGGAGTGTCTCAAGCTTTGGTTTGAAGCAGCTTTGCTTGGAGTAGTTTGAGAAAGATGGGTACCTTTCACCTGTGGAAGGGCAGTCTTGAAACAATTCTCACCTGAATGGTGGAAAACACTCTTGAAAACCAGTGATATTCTCACTTGGAAAGATATGGCTTTTATAGTGGGGGTTGACCTCTGGATATCTCAGGGTCTTCTGTAAAATTGGAATTATGCTTTTTCAAGCTGTATGAAGGTTAAGATGTAAATGCTTCTGGAGAGTCTTGTGAGGAAGAATCATTATCTTTTAATGATTTCCACCTCTGGAAAGAGCTGTTAGAAATAAAAAGGCATTGCACAAGTCATATTTTAATTCTTTCAGGCTTTTTCAAAGCGGTCCCATAAAAAGGAATTTTGAAATGAATCAAAGGTATTCTAAATTTCAGACTCTAAACATTTTAGCTCAGACTCTTTCTATTATGTATTGCAACTATCTTTCCTTTCTTAAATGAAGTTTACTGACTTTTCAAAGTTGTTACTGATGACTGAACATAGTTATTAAAAAAAACTTAATTTGAAAATAATCTCAACCTTAAAGAACTTGCAAAAATAAAAACAGAACAAAAAACTATTTATAGTCTTTACCTAGATTTTTTTTTTGCCACATCCACAATACTCAGGGCTTACTCCTGACTGCATTTAGGGATCTCTCCTCCCAGGTCTCAGGGACCTTATAGGGCACTGGGAGTCAAATACAGCTTGGCCTCATACAAAGCAAGCACCTTATCCACTGTTCTGTTCTCTTGGTTCCCTTCTTAGAGAATTGTAACTACATTTGTTTTATCATTTATCATTTACTACCTTTACGTAGTATACATGGAATAATTATATGGGTACCATCTGTAATTACATACAATAACACATTATGTGCAATATTGTTTTTACATATAATGTGTTTTATTAAGTATAACAACATGCATTGTTATTATATATGTGTATAATTTTCCTGGAACATTCATAGATAAGGTGCATACATCATACGTCATCACTCTTTATCTCTAAAAACATCATTGTAAATTTCCTGGGAGACAGGGGCATTCTCATACATACTGCAGTATAGTCTTGAACTCAGTATATTTAGCATGGATACATTGTTTCATTTATTTATTTATGGTTCCATGAAATACAGTTACAGATTTACAAACTTTTGTGATTGCTTTTTAATCATACAGTGATCCCTCCACTAGTGCCCATTCTTCACCACTAGTATCACCAGTATCCCTCCCACCACCCCGCCTCATCCCATGCCGCTTCTGTGGCAGGCACATTCCTTTTAACTCTCTCTGCTTTTGATTGTTATGGTTCATAATATGGGTACTAAGTGGCCATCATGTTCTGTCCATAGTCTACTTTTAGCACAGATTTGGCTCGCAGGACCATATGGGATTGAACCTATTTTTGCCGCATGCAAGGCAAACACACCTACTCACTATACTATTGCTCCAGCCTGGACACAGTGTTTAAATTGGCCACTTGTGTTCTCTTTTCACTGACCCAGCAGCCTAGTGAGTACTCTCCCTGCCCAGGACAGGAACAGCCTGCACTCAGGCATTGTTTCCCTGCCAAGGACAGACCAGCCTGCAGTCAGGCATCACACCCTATTGCAATGCTCTGTAGCCTCCTTTCATGTTTCCATAGATTTTCTTTGTGCCACCTATGAATGATACTGATATTTTAGGATAATACAGCCCACTGTATTCCACTGCTTTTATATTTTGATGCAAAGTTCTTCATTTGGGGGCTAGTCTCTTTTTTTCCTCATGATTAATTTTGGGTTATCATTTGTTGATGGAAATAGCACATAAACAATGTTTGCTCTTTTGCCTCACCATTCAAAGCACATCATGGTCCTCTGCTCCTTTTATGCTAATTTTTATCACCAGTCAAGATATGATCTAGTTTCCTCACTCTATAATTATTCTTTATCTCCCATCCTCCTCATCCATCTGCGGTAGAAATATTTTAAGACCATGCAGATATCTCACTGACAATAGTGTTTCCCTTGAATTTAGTGTTCATTGACAATTTTTACTGAATCCAGTCTTTTCTGTGATGTTTGAAAAATCCTGATTTTCCAACCTAACATTCTCTGATGGCTACAGGGCTCAACATTCTGTCAGCAAAAGACATCCCATTTTTTTCTCTCTCTTTTAAAAAAAATTTTATTTTCATAAGGTTGTTCACATTGATTATATTCAGTAGTTGAACACCAATTGCGCCCCCATTACACCTTCACACCACCATTATTTTGAATTTTCCCACCACCATTCTAGCCTGCTTTCCAGGGGCAGGTTCTAGATAATTTATTTTCTATTGCTAATTATGAATATCATGAAAGGTCACAGAGTGTGTGCTTCTGGAATTCTAAAATTATAAATGGTTGGGGTCCAGAGACATCTCTGTAGGGAGCGAATTCATTTTGAGATTCATTTGGGAGTCTCTGGTCAACACTGTTGATGTTCTAAGATGGTGCCCGGAGGCAGATTGTGGATGTGACAGCTGGGACCCCAAGTGGGCTGGGAGATGGGAAGGGAAGGCCTGTCTCTGCTGTCACCATGTGGCCTGGAGTCTTAGTCCCTGTTCTTTTACCTGGGTTTTGCTTCTGGAAGCTTGTGGCCATGGGGGTTTCATCTGGAGTGGGCGGAGAGGGCACACCCTTTCCATTTGAGATACACTGGTGGAATTGACTTGGTGCAGGGTCCAGAGAGATCTCCAGCAAGCTGCTGTCTTCTGGGATTCACTGCTGTGTCTCTCTCCCCTTCTCTCTTAAGGAAATAGTTATTGGTATGAACTCATGAATTCCTAGTTACTTCTCAGTGGTATATAATTTTGTAATTGTCTAATTATATTAGTGCTGAAATTGCCCCAGGTTTAGTAGGAATCCCTTCCAAATGATGTCTGTGACATCTCCCCATCACACTTCTTGGATCTCTGATGTCTCAGGATGTTCCAGGTTCATTTAGTTTCTTCTGACTTCAGCTCAGGATCATAATTGTGTATCTCTCTTATATAGAGATGCAAAGACCTACAGGAATAGTTAGGGCTGGTTTATACCTCAGGAAAGATTCTCAGTTCCCTGCATGCTTTGTATGTCTCTCTGTATCCTGTTTTCTTTACTGGCTATGATGCAGTTGTGTTTCTGAAAAGACCCTTAGGTTTCAACCCTTTTAAATTGCTGCTTCTAATATTTTTTTAATTGGCTGGAAAATAAGCTAGCCAAATTTGTTAAAAGTTTCAGTCAAGTAAAAGTGAGTGGTCCATGAGTTGAATGTCCAGAGCACCCTTTTATCATCAAAGGGCATGAAATTGAGTGTGTGAACTGAATTATGTTGGTTGATCTTTTTTATTTCCATTCTTAGCTGTGTTCTGCATCATTGAGATCATTGAGTTCAGTAGGGACTTGGATATGGTTATTGTTCTTCTAATGAATTGTAAGGACAGAAGATCTTTGTGTTCCCCCTTGAATGATAAGATTTCAAGGTAGATTCCCCCCCCCCTAGATTTAGTTCTATTCTTAAAATATAAATTTCAAAAATTAGACCAAAAAGGTTTTGAAAGAGTGACTCTCAGTCCTGGCTGTGCTTTGGAATCAATGATGCCTGAGTCTAAAGCCCAGAGATATTTTTTCACAATTTTGTTTTTGGACCAGCCCAGTGGTACTTGGGGACTAGTCCCAGTTTGGTGCTTCAGGGATCAGCTAATACTAGGAATCAAATGTGGGCCCTCTGAATGCAAAACACATGCTCTATCCCTTTGAGCTCTTTCTCTTTCTTCCCCAGAAAATTTGATGAGTTAGGTTGTGTTGAGTAACGGGATATCAAGTGATCAAATTCCGCAGGATGGATATGTTGTTCCCAACGTTCTCCCTTCCGAATTCCAATATGCCATCTCGTCGGTAAAGAAACAAAGAGCACCTGGCCTAGACAAGGTCAGACCTGAACACCTGAAGAACCTACCGTCAGTACTCATCAATAAACTGGCTCGGCTCTTCACACGCTACCTGTCTGAATGCAAGGTTCCATCCCAGTGGAAAACCAGCAGGACTGTACTACTATACAAGAAGGGAGACATCCATGACATTGGCAACTAAGGCCCAGTCTGCCTATTGTCTGTCATCTACAAGCTGTTCACTCGAGTCATCCTGAATAGGATTGGCAGAACACTAGATGAAGGACAACCATGTGAGCAAGCCGAATTCCACAAAGGATTCAGCACGATCGACCATATTCACATGATAACCAAGCTCATTGAGGTTTCTCGGGAGTTCAAGATGCCGCTCTGTCTAGTGTTCATTGATTTAAAGAAGGCCTTTGATTCTGTTGAGACAGAAGTGGTCATAGAAGCCTTAGCCAATCAGGGCATTCAAACTCAATACATCAGGATCCTCTGTGAGCTGTATTATGGATTCACTACCAGGATCTCACCTTTCTACAAAGAAGTGATCATCAGTGTCAAGAGAGAGGTTCAGCAGGGTGATACTATTTCACTGAAACTCTTCAATGCCACCCTCGAGAACATCATGTGATGACTGGAATGGGATGGAATGGGAGTGAAGATACATGGTCGGCAACTACACCACCTCTGCTTTGCTGATGACATTGTTCTAATAACACCAAACATCAGCCAAGTGGCACAAATACTGACCAACTTCGACCGTGAGTGTGGAAAGGTTGGATTACAGCTGAATCTCACAAAGACAATGTTCCTGAGAAACAGCCTTGTTCCTGATGTTCCATTCGCTCTCAATGGAACAACCATCTCCAAATGCAACAGTTATGTGTACCTAGGTCGAGAAGTCAACATGACAAATGACCTGGCACCTGAGTTGCGCAGGAGGAAGAGAGCAGTTTGGAACGCCTTCAAGAACATTGAAGAAATAACTAAGAGGACGAAGAACCTCCAGCTCTGAGCACATCTCTTCGATTCCATTGTTCTTCCTGCATTAACATACGTCTCAGAGACCTGGGCCCTATGAAAACAGGATGAGAACGCTATTCAGGTCTCTCAAAGAGGAATCAGAAGAGCTATGCTTGGAGTATCAAGCTTCACTCAAATGAGAGAAAGAATCCGGAGTTCCGACCTCCGTCAATGCTCAAGAATCAGGGACGCTGTCTTGTTTGCCAAGGCATCGAAAATTAGATGGGCTGGACACGTAATGAGATTTGGAGACAGCCGCTGGACTAGAGCCCTTGCCGAATGGATTCCACGGGATGTCAAAAGATCATGTGGCCACCTACCTACAAGATGGTCAGACTTCTTTTTCAAGACCCTAAATGATCGGTTTGAGGCTCTTAGTGTTCCTAGAATGAGCAGGTGCCATTGGGCTATGCTAGCACACAACAGGGATGAATGGAGACGTTACTTGCACCCGCTCGAGCAAATTGATGAGTAATGGGATATCCAGTGATCAAGTGATTAAGGTCAGGTTGAGAACTGAGGACTGAGTTTCAAAAGTTCCCTTAATGACTCTGACATACAACCTGGATTGAGAACCACTATTGTAAAGAGTTAAATGACCTCTGCCCATAGGATGTACTGTATGTAGTCATGTACTTTATATTAATGTAGTAGAAATCTACACATCTGTTTTATATTTTTTAAACTTTTGGATACTTATAATTAAAACTTTCACTAGTGTATTGAATAAATTTAGTGTTATTAGAAAAATTTTAAAAATAGAGTTAAATGACTCCTCAAAAGCTTAAGATCAAAAGTCTCTGACCTTAATAGAGAGCTTGTGAACTGGCTTAAGTCTCTTATGATTAGTAGATATATCATATATATTAATATATAATCTTAGTTTATATTATAGAGTTCTAGGGTTTTTGGAAAATTGCTTTTGGAGATAATCTAGCTGAATCTTCACACTTCTTTATAGATAAGCATATGGAGGTAAAGTGTCTTGTCCAAGTAATAGCATTTCATTGTAAATGAACCTGTTCCTTCAAGCCAGAGTCTCTAAGATTGTCATTCACAGGTTACATGCGTAAGAATCATTGAAAGACTTTGAAAGTGCAGATACTGGGGCCCAGGCATGTGGCTTAGTGGTTGAGTGTCTGCTTTTCAGGGATGAGACTGTAAGTTTGATCCTTTGGATCACCCTGCCCTGGTGAGTGTGATTCTGGAGACCCTCAAGTTTGGAAACTACATTGAAAACCACTTATGTTATTGAAGCAGAGACAAGTTATTTATTGTACATGGTTTCTGGAAATACCATGTACAGATAAAGCCGCAACTACTTGCCAGGGTTTTTTTTTTTTTTTTTTTTTTAGTAAGCCCATGAAGTAGTCTCTAGTTTTTCTTTTGGGTAGTTTCTTAGCTCAGGTAACAAGTCATACCTTTATGATAATTGTGCAAACATTTCACTCTCCTTGTAGAAAAGACATGTGGAATTCATATGTATTTGTGAGACCCAAGCATATTAACTCCAGCACTGTAAGATTTAGACCCAAGTTCGAAACATGTTTCTAGTTTACTGCAGAAGTACAGGAGAGGTCTCCCTTCGGTGGTTGATGGTTGTACCTGTTCCATCCATTAGCTGTTGCTCTGCCGACATGTGTTTAGAAACTATGTCCATGAGCAGATTAGATCTCAGGGAGCTACACCCTATAAATAACTGCGAGCCCATGAAGACAGGCACCTGCTCATGGAACCTGAGACTGTTGATGGTGATCACAAACTTGGGATCATCTCAAGAATCTAAAGATTTTACCCTAGTGTAACATGATTTATGAACATTTAAACCAATTTGAGATTGCCAAGTATTATTTCTTACAAAAAGTAAACAAAGAATGAACTTTAAAAAAATAAGTTCATAAACAAACAAAAAAATCATGGAAAATCAGGAGGAAGGGGTGTGTGCTGTTGCTGGTGAAAATCCTGCTACAGGCTATATAAAAATCCACCCTGACCCTTGACTTGATCAGTGAACTCAGTTCTGAACCAGCCCTCTCTCCCAGCTGAGAGTGCTTGCCAGTTTTGTCACTAGCCTTTCTGTGATCTTAAACTGGGCTTTTGAGAGTTGCGGGGATGGATGGTGCTTTTGGTGAAACAGATTCTCTCTCTTTTTGAGAGAGATTGCTTTTGCCACTCAACAGCTGAGTGTTAGGGAGAGAGAAACTGCAGTATAGTACCTGTTAATTTATAATCATAGAAGCATCCATAGGTTCTTTCTGGATGTCAGGGTTCATTATGATGTTTTGGGTTTCTCCTTTCCTGCTGCAAAAGGGGTCACGTGCACTTCACATCTGTCAATCAAGAGAATGGGTAGCCATGTCATCACTGCTCTGTGGGAACACCCAAGATCTTGGAGAGGATCTGTATGGCCTGAGAACTTGTGGACTGGTGCCTCTTGTAGCCATTGGATGGTGTGTGGGCTAGGTAGGTGTAAGGGGAGGACTTGTGGAGAGAAAGAAAGTGACGGAAACCCAATGCTCTCTTTCTGTAGTATGAAATGCTTCATGTTACCCCACCAATGAGTGCACCAGATGTCCTCAAGAACAGTCCGGTGGCGGATGCTGCTGGATGGGTGGATGTGAATAAAGAAACTCTGCAGCACACGAAATTCCCAAATGTGTTTGGGATTGGGGACTGCACGAATCTTCCAACATCTAAGACAGCTGCCGCAGTAGGTAAGTTCGCAAGATCTTCCTGTTTCTTCTGCTTTTTCATGATGTGCTCCCAAGGCACCCACGTGAAAATAGCAACAGCCACTACAACAGAATTAGGCCCAAACACCAGTTCATTCATTCTTAAGAAGTTTTTGTGACCTAAAAACAATCTGGACCTCCAGAAAACAGAGGCAGGGGGTCAATGAGTTCTGCGGCTATGTAAGGAAGTGGCAGGACCCTATTTCTATTTCCTACCTTAGAAGGATAATTTCCCGGGTGGGACCTTTATCAGAGATGGGGTGTTTAGCAATTGAGAATTTTCTTCCTTCTCATTTTGCCCCATTTATGTTTCTTACCATCAGGCAGGTAGGTCACTTTTCTTCTCATCCACACAACACGTGCAAGCCTACGAAAGCTTGCAGAGCAGAGAAACGTTTGGTTAGGAGAAATAGTGGAGTGTGCCCCGAAGGATACATGGTTAAGGCCTCTGCCTGGGAAAATGAAATCCTTCACCTCTGTGTGTTGCACTGGCAGTGAGGGAGATCATTGCCTGGTAGATTCTGTCCCCCGCAGCATTTAGGTACAATCTCTCCACTGTGTTCTGCACACAGAGTTTCATGCCCCACACCTGGCTATGCTCGTGGGAATGTTGCTCACATAGTCTCAACCAAAGAAAGGCTTTGGAGGGAACCCAGTGAATGTGTTTTTCATTTTTTTCTCTTTGGGTCACACCTAGCAATGCTCAGGGGTTACTCCTGGCTCTGCACTCAGTAATTACTCCTGGCAGTGCTTGGGGGACCATATGGGATAACGGGGATTGAACCTGGGTCAGCCATGGCAAGGCAAAAGCCCTACCCGCTGTAGTATTGCTCTGGTCCCAAATGTCTTTTTCATTATTTGTAGTATTCCCTCTTCCCCGAATTTTTAACTTTAGAAAACTCAGAGCTAGGAAAATTTCAAAGGTGCTCCAAAATACCTCTACTTCCCTTTGCTGGATCAACGTGTTTTGTTGTTGTTGACATCTTGGTGCTATTACCTTCCAATACTCCCAGGAAAAGTTGCTTTCTCCTCCTGAACCATAAAGCCGTTATGATAGCAAAAAAAAAAAAAAAGGTTGAACATTGTATCCTAAAATCATTTCAGACACAACCTGGTTAGAATTTCTGTTTTCCTAAAAATATCCTTTATAGCACCCATTAAACCGGGCCAGCCAGGAGCCAGGTTGCTTCAGATGTCACGTCAGTCTGATCTCCATCCATCTAGAGCAGGCCTTCCAGTAACTGTTTCATTTTTATTTAGCAGTGCTCAGGGGGGCCTGCACTCATTCATGGTGATACTCACCCTGACTGTGCAGGCCCAATGGTTCAGTGGTTGGGCTCTGCATTTAGGGGGAACTCCAGGACTACATCTGGAAATTCTGGGGGAACATGTGGTGTCAGAATCAAACCTGGGTCTCTGCATGCCAGCTATGTGCTCCGACCCTTTGAACTATTTCTCTTGCCACTGGCAACTGGTCTTTTTCTCTTCTCTTCTCTTCTCTTCTCTTCTCTTCTCTTCTCTTCTCTTCTCTTCTCTTCTCTTCTCTTCTCTTTACCTGTTCTTTCCTTTTCCCCTTTCCTTTCACAGCATTGGATATTTTTGAGGAGTCTAAGCTTATTTTCTGTAGAAGACTATTTAGAATTATCTAGTAGTATCCTCCCTCCCTCCCTCCCTCCCTCCCTCCCTCTCTTCCTCCCTCCCTCCCTTCCTTGCTTTTATTTTTTTCTTCCTTCCTTCATTGTGCTAGGGACCGAACTTAGGGCCCCACACTTGCAAGGCAAGTGTACCCTATCTTGTTGTTTTCCTATGATTAGATCCTGGTTATATATTGTGATGTGACCTTTCTCACCTGAGGTTATGTGCACTCTCCTTGTCACCGGTCACTCCAGGAGCACCTCAATTCCTCTGTGCTGGCTTTGTGAAGCTAGACTTCCTTATGGGGTGAAAGACATCCAATCAGTTCTCTCTCTGTTAAAATATCTCTTCTCTTTGTAATTTGTAGGTAGACTGTGGGACTATGCATTGAATGCCCATTTTTCTTACTGTAGTAATTCCACTGAACTTATGGGCTAAAGATTACTCTGCAGTGTGTGAGGTCCAGATTTCCGAGCTCTCTGTCCAGTTTCAATAAACATATACTTCATGTTCCTGGTAGATGTTGTAAAAAATGGTTGAAACAAAAAAAAAAAGTCAGAGCGGAAAAGTCGTCCAGCCGTGCCTTGTACCTGCTCAGCTTCCACATTCCCTGAACCCCGTGTTCCTGTTGTCTGCATCTGTCTGTGCTATAGATGCTCCGGAGTTTATTTGATGAGTCTGCTCTTAATTTATACTTGGGGCTGTTTCCCACCTATTACAAAAATCTCTGTCCTGCTCTCTACTGTGTGGTTGCTCAATTGTGTGGCTGCTACTTGCTCTTCTGTTTAATGTCTAAATCAGGATAGCCGAGCTTATCTTCCCCAACCTGTGTTTCTCACCTGGCTCCCCCACCCATTCCCTGCCATGGGGTACATAGTAACCCTCCTCCCCAATCCCAGCAACTGCTTCTGTCCAGACCACTATGCTGTTGTGAGTCAGACCATCTAGCCACACCGAATCCTGTAACTCCTGGCCTCTTCCTGCACTTCTCTCTCTGTCAAGACTCTCCCTTACATCCCTGCAGCACCACCAGCACTAGCAGGTGACACGTAATCCCCCTCTTCTTTCTGCTCCAAGTACTGAATGTTGGCAGCCACATGAACTGGCCAAGGTCTTCCCAGAATGCCTCCCCTTATTCCCTCTGACTTGACTCAGGACTATGCCACCCCAGGATGGCTTCAGTGCCCCCTTTGCACCTAGGCAAGGACACGGAGGATCCTCCTCAATGCTCTTCCATCCCCATTCTGTGCCCTGCTCCCAGCTTCTATAGGAGGAGGGGCCCCTGATATTGCAAATCAAAAGTGGGGAGGGCACAGAAAGAGGGGATGTAGCTGAAGTGTGACCGGAGATTAAAAATTATGTTTGTATTCACTTAATCACTTAATCACTTAATCCCCGTTATTCATCGATTTATTTGAGCGGGTGCCAGTAACGTCTCCATTCATCCCGGTTGCGTGCTAGCGTAGCCCAATGGTATCTGTTCGTTTTAGGAACATGTAGAGCCTCAAACCGATCATTTAGGGTCTTGACAAAGAAGTCTGACCATCTTATAGGTGGGCGTCCACGTGATCTTTTGATGTCTCGTGGAATCCAATTAGTAATGGCTCTAGTCCAGTGGTTGTCTGTAAACCTCATTACATGTCCAGCCCATCTGATTTTTGATGTCTTGGCAAATGAGACAGCGTCCCTGATTCTTGAGCGTTGACGAAGATCAGAACTCCGGATTCTATCTCTCATTTGAGTGAGTAGTGATATTCCAAGCATAGTTCTTTCGATTCCTCTTTGAGAGACCCGAATAGTGTTCTCATCCTGTTTTCGTAGGGTCCAGGTCTCGGAGGCATATGTTAATGCAGGAAGAATAGTGGAATCAAAGAGATGTGCTCGTAGCTGGAGGTTCAGAAAGTATCATGCTAATCAAAATGAGTCAGAAAGAGAGGGACAGACATAGAAAGATTGCATTCATCTGGGGAACATCAGGATCACGATCACGACCACCCTGTTGTTCGTCGATTGCCTCGAGCAGGTGCCAGTAACGTCTTCTTCGTCCTAGCCCTGAGATTTTTTTTTTTTAAAGTGCCATATTCAAGACTTTTTCAGGGTTAGGAGAATGAGACCCATCATTGTTACTGGTATTTGGCATATTGGGTATACCACGGGGAGTTTGCCAGACTCTGCCGTGTGGGCATGTTACATTTGGTAGCCTGCCAGTTTGACCGAATTAGGAATGAGATGGTAAGATGTTGCGTGGCCGCAAATGCGGCCGCGCGCTTCCGGGAGCTGAGTGTGATAATCTCTGGATCCTGGCCATTGTTGGAGTTACACAGCAGTTGGTGGGTGTAACTGTCTAGTTACTGGCAGGTCCAGTCCCAAACTGTGCAGGCTTGGAGATCTCAGCCCCGGGTCCCACACACCTGGGTTCCTCTGTCAGTTCTTTTATGCGTGAGGCTCATCCAAGTGTGTGGAGAGTGCTCCCAGCATGGCCTTGGCTGGGCCTCGGTGGTCTTCAGCTGTTGGGCCCTGGTGGAGACAGTCAGGCATAGGGTAGGAGACCCTGTCTTGTTCTCTCCCAGGAGCTGAGTGTGATGATCTCTGGATCCTGGCCGTTGTTGGAGTTACACGGCAGTTGGTGGGTGTAACTGTCTAGTTACTGGCAGGTCCAGTCCCAAACTGTGCAGGCTTGGAGATCTCAGCCCCGGGTCCCACACACCTGGGTTCCTCTGTCAGTTCTTTTATGCGTGAGGCTCATCCAAGTGTGTGGAGAGTGCTCCCAGCATGGCCTTGGCTGGGCCTCGGTGGTCTTCAGCTGTTGGGCCCTGGTGGAGACAGTCAGGCATAGGGTAGGAGACTCTGTCTTGTTCTCTCCCAGGAGCTGAGTGTGATGATCTCTGGATCCTGGCCATTGTTGGAGTTACAGGGCAGTTGGTGGGTGTAACTGTCTAGTTACTGGCAGGTCCAGTCCCAAACTGTGCAGGCTTGGAGATCTCAGCCCCGGGTCCCACACACCTGGGTTCCTCTGTCAGTTCTTTTATGCGTGAGGCTCATCCAAGTGTGTGGAGAGTGCTCCCAGCATGGCCTTGGCTGGGCCTCGGTGGTCTTCAGCTGTTGGGCCCTGGTGGAGACAGTCAGGCATAGGGTAGGAGACTCTGTCTTGTTCTCTCCCAGGAGCTGAGTGTGATGATCTCTGGATCCTGGCCGTTGTTGGAGTTTGTATTATGAGATAGAAATATACTTATATAAAATTTATATAAATATAAAGCAAAATTAATGGCAGTGGCCTGGGATCAGGCTCAGTGGAGGGTGTTCTTGTTGTGTGAGGTCTTGGGTTCTATCCCTGGTGTCCTCCCTCTTCCCTGCCCCAACACACACAGAGTTAGCTGCAACCTGGACACAACAGAAGAGAATTATAATACAGGGGTTAGGGCATGAGCCAAACCAACAGGAATGCACAAGTTAAACTCAAACACTGTAATGCTTCCTGGGTACTCATCCTGGCCTCTTTGCACGGACACCACAGGAACCTTCTCTCCTTTTCTGCTGGCTGGGCATACAGCTGGGGTGGGGGTGGGGGGTGGCAGAGGAACTCCAGGTCTTCTGGGACCAGATTTCAAACTCCTCAAAAGGGAGCGAAGTTTTCCAATAGAAAAATATAAATGTGACCTTTCAAGATGTTGCCTTGTTCACAGCAAAGACAGTGATAGTTTCAAGCAGAGTTACTTGCTCCCCATTTTAGGATACTAACTGCTTCATTCCAGAGTCAGATTCATCATTCCTTTGATTTGCACGCCAGCAGATCACAGTGTGCAGCCTGGTGCGAGCTCCTGGACTCCGGCTAGGAAGGGTTTCAGGAGAGAAGCACTGAAAGCAGTTTGAGGAAAGGAAGACATTTTTTTTTAAATGGATTTTGGACCACACCCACTTCATATATGTGGACCCCTGCCAGTCGTGCTCAGGAGGCCTTAGGGTGCCAGGGTTGAGCCGAGGTGTCCTACAAGTGAAACAGGTGCTCCAGCCCTTTGAATCATCTCCTTCCTTCCTTTTTCTTTCCTTCTTTCTTTTTGCTTCTTGCCCTCCCTCCTTCCTTCCTTCCTTCCTTCCTTCCTTCCTTCCTTCCTTCCTTCCTTCCTTCCTTCTCTTCCTTTTCTTCTTTTTCTTTCTTTTATCTGTCACTGTCCTCCTGTTGTTCATCGATTTGCTCGAGCGGGCCCAGTAATGTCTCCATTGTGACACTTGTTACTGTGTTTGGCATATCGAATACATCACAGGGAGCTTGCCAGGCTTGCTGTGAGGGCGAGATACTCTCGGTAGCTTGCCAGACTCTTTGAGAGGGGCGGAGGAATCAAACTGAGGTCAGTCAGATAGGCCATGTGCAAGGCAAACGCCCTACCCGTGGTGCTATCGCTCCAGCCCTTCTAAAAAAATAGAATTCCATTTGTCTTGCTAGCCCATCTATATTACAAAAAGATAATTACATATAAAGTTGTGCTATCAAGCTTTTGGGTAGAGGTATATTTTTTCTTGTTCTGTAATATCTTTTATTTGGCTTCTCAGCCCACAGGGCCTAACATTTTTCTTTATAGAAAATGTTTGCTGACCCCTGCTTGGGGGATTGCAAAATACTTGCCTTAATGAGCAATTTACAAGGTGTAGGTGATTCATCTTTCCTCGAAAGCAGAACCAGAAGTACACTTTAAAAGGACAGGCTTAATTATTCAAAATGTCTGAGATTAGGTGATACTAAGGAATTCTTTGGGGTATAAAATATCTTTGTGTTTGTATTTTAAAAGTTTCTTGGTGGGAGATGGAGCAATAGCACAGCAAGTAAGGTGCTTGCCTTCCACATGGCCAACCCAGGTTTGGTCTCTGACATTCCATCTGTTCCCACAAGCACTGCAGAAGTGACCCTTGAGCAGAGAGCCAGGAGAAACCCCTGATCAATGACAAGTGTGCCTTACCCTCTTTCGCGCCCCCCCCAAAGTGACAGGGAAGTCTGTGCTTCTTTGGGTGCGACTCACATTTTTTAAAAAGACAATCCTTGGGGGCTGGAGAGGCGGCTTACATTATAGAACAGTGCCTTCATGACCCTGAATTTGATCCAGTTACTGCAAGTTTTCCTGAATGCCCCTAGAAGTGGCCCTGGACCCCATATAATTCCGCCCCCCCATTACAGCCTGTAATATATGTCACAATAGCAACAACAACAAACACCTTACCAGAGATATATACATAAAAATACGCATGGGCAAATTGTTATAATTGCTTTGAAAATTCTCCAGGAAAAAAATTAAGTGGTGCATGTAAAGGAGTTGATAAAAACCAGAATGAGAGTTCATAATGAAAAAGGTATTCCCAGGGCTGCAGAAATAGTACAGTGGGCAGAGCCTTCCATGTGGCCAACCTGATTTCAATCCCTGGCACCCCATGTGGTTCCCTGAGAACTTCCAGGAGTGAACCCTGAGCAGAGCCAGGATTAAGTCCTGAGCACATCCAGGTGTGGCCATCCCCAGAAAGGTATTCTTCGTATGTGGGAGACCTAGGTTTGATGCCCGTACTTCATCATGAGTACCTCTAGAATTGTGAGGAGCAACCTGAAACTCCAAATATTGAGCCTGGAGTAGCTCCTGAGCACTGCAGGTCACACCCTCCCCTCTAAAAATGGGGATGGGTGGGTAAAGAGTACTGGGAGTGGGCCTCCAAAGCTAAAAAATATTAAAAATATATAAGTCTTCCACTTTTGTCACTAAAAACCTATCCATCTCACCTTCCCTCTTCTCTACATCCCCTCCCCTTAAAAAAAATTTTTTTTAATGTATTGAATCACTATCATGAGATAGACAGTTACAAAGCTGTTCATGGTTGGGTTTCAATCATACAATATTTTAACACCCATCCCTTCACCATCTCCTGTCACCAATGTCCCCAGTATCCCTCTAACCATACCCCAACTTCTTCTTTCCTGCCCCCTGCCCAGACTGCCTCTATGGTAGGCACTTTTTATCTCTCTCCTCCCTCTCTCTCCCTCTCCCACTCTCTTTCTCCCCTCCTCTCTCTCCGTCTCTCTGTCTCTTTCTCTCTCCCCCTCTTTTGCCACTCTTCTTTTTTGGACCCCTATCCTCCACCCCCTCTCACTATCTCCAGGCTGACAGCCCAGGTCTGCGTGGGGATGCAGGGACATGCCAGATGGCCTGGGGTGGGTGTGGGTAGAGCACACAAACCCAGCTGACAGGGCATCGAAGGCAGAGGCCACACTTCCTGTCAGGGAACTGACACCCACTGCAGTCAGGATTCTGTGGAGCAAGAAGAGTTCATGTTGTCAGTGATCCTTTCTGGGGGTGGGGAAGGCAGCGGGCCTTCTTTAACTTGTTTACATTAGACCTAATTGCATATTAGTTCTCACAGAAAAATGGTTGCTTCTGTTTTTCTGACTTTTCCATTTCTCTCACAGCTGCCCAGTCAGGAATACTTGACAGGACAATTTCTCTGGTTATGAAGAACAAAACACCAACAAAGAAGGTTCGTACACCTCATAAAGGACGGCTGTCTTGACGCTCATCCTCTGCTGGGAAGGGAAACAGCTCTAACCCTTAATTTTGCCACTTCCTTAATCAGGGACACTTTAGTTTTTGCTCTTAGTAACTTTTTGTTGTTGTTATGGCCTTTCTATTTTTCATTGTATCCAAAAAAAAAAAAGATATCCCTCCCATAGAAAAAAAAAAGAATGGCCACTATTCAAGGTCAAGCATAGAAAAAGTTACTTTTCCAACTTGATTTTATGTGCAATTTCAGTACAATGGCTACACCTCGTGTCCACTGGTGACTGCCTACAACCGTGTGATTCTTGCCGAGTTTGACTACAATGCACAGCCCCTGGAAACCTTCCCTTTTGACCAGAGCAAAGAGCGACTGTCCATGTATCTCATGAAGGCTGACCTGATGCCCTTCTTGTACTGGAATCTGATGCTCAAGTAAGTGGGCAGCCTGGGTAGAGACCCACTGTTCAGCATGAACTCGGGTGGGGGGACCTCTGGCTTCAGGAGAAATTATGACCCATAGCAGGCTGAGGGGATGCCCTTTTCATGGATCAGTGTTGGCAGCGAAGAGAGAATGTGAAGACTCCGAGACGTGGGAGAGGTGACTCATATACCTTCCCCTGACACACACACAGTCTCTTTATCCATTATTGTCATGGTCAGTTCTTCAGTCTTCCAGATTCTGACTCTCTCTTGCTACTGAATGAAAAAAAATACCAATAATGATGATAGTTAATGATAGTAAATCACTTTTGCACATCATGTATCATTTTTCCATCCATTTATCTTGCTTTTTGTTTTTATTAAGGGCGAGGACAAATAAAAATAGTGGCAAGGAAGCCTGCGCTTTGCAGCCAGAGCCCTGCTTGAATCCCTCCCCTGCCGCTTCCTAGCTGTGTGGCCCAGGAAAGTTGCTGCATCTTTAATCTGCACCGTGGTAGCAGCATTGCCTGCTCGCAGGATGGCGATTAATGAGCAAACAGGCAGCGAGTGCTACACAGTAGGAGTTCAATGAGGAAATAGAGTCATAATAATGAATCCTCCTGCTCTTTGTTGCTCCAGATGACAATCTTGTTTGACTGCTCTCCACCCCTGGGAGACAGAACTTGGGATATCTGTATCTGCGGTTTTCAACCAGAGGGCTTATTGCTGTCCACTCCACCTTGCAGGGACATTTGGTCACCTCACGAGGGAATTTTTTCATAGTCACAGCATGAGGGGATGTAACTGGCTTCTGGTGGGCTGAGACCAGGAAGATAGCTAAACATCCTTCTTTGCAAAGAACCCTCTCCTTGATAAAGAAGTGTCGGGTCCAGAATGCTTATAGGGTCAAGGTTGAAAAAGCCTGACCTTCAGATAACAATGAACAAGTGAAAGCCGCAAGGCTTGCAGTGGACAGGCAGCAGAAGCCTACATGTCGGAAGTCCAAGTGAGCCAGAACTTGAGTCAGGTTGCTCCCTCCTGGCCACAGGATCTTTGTTCCCTCCTAGAATATTTTTGCCTTGTGGCAGGTAGACTGTGCCCTGTGAGCAGCCTGGCTTCCCTTTCTGTGGCCTAGAGGCAGGGTCACCCCACTTCTCCACTGCAATTCCTTTTCCTGTGTCATTTCTTACAGGGGCTACTGGGGCGGACCTGCCATTGTGCGCAAGCTGTTCCGTCTGGGTATGAGTTGAGGAGCGCTCACTCCTGACTCTCCTCCCGTGGCTTCTGGATCCAAATCACAGTGACTGGTGGACTGGGGGAGATGCACGAGGACCTCGAGCCCTAACCCCTCGAATTCACCACTGAATGATAGGGGGCAGGGGGGCGGCACATGCCTCCCTTGTCTACATGTTTGGAACAGCCTGGGGGTGGGGATGGGGGCTGCCTGGGGTGAGCCTGATTCTTTGGAGATGAAAGAATAGATTTCTATTTTTTAAATAAAAACTTGCCATTGCTTAGATTCTTTGACACGAATTTATGATAACTAGGGGAATGGAAAGTTCCAGCACTCAGGTGGTGGGGCAGGTGGGATAGCTGCCTGCTGTGAGTTTTCCTCTGGAAGCTGCCATCTCCCCAGAACCTGTCAGACTCCCAGCAGATCTGCCACTCCACGAACAAGTGTTGTTTCTAACAGTCTGGGGAATAGACCTGAACACAGGCCGCCTGGAGCTCAGGGCACATGGCCAGTCTGTGCTAACACCCTAAGAAGCAGGGCAGACTCCCATACTAGGCAGATTTGACTTCAGGATTATTCATTTATTTATTTTTTTCTTGGCCACATCCAGTGGTGCTCAGGACTTATTTCTGACTCTATGCTCAGGGCTCACTACTGGCAGGGCTCAGCGCACTGTATAGAATTGCAAGGGTTGAAACTTCCCATAGGTTTGTACTATCTTTCTGTTCTCCCCAAGTTCAACATTTTAATCACCCCTCTTTAACCTGCAGAGTAGGTTATCATTCCAACTTCTCAGAGTAGGTGGAGGTATTAAATGAATCAAGCTTTGGGTTTTCAGCAGTTTGACAAAAGCTACACCTCACTCGATCTGCTTTCTGTTTGAACCCAGATGGAAAGTTGGGCTGTTGGAGGAAGCCCACATAGGAGTAACAGGAGATTGGAGTGAAGATGGGCTGAGAAGATGCCAGGTGGAGTGTTCAGGTCAGGATAAACCCAACTGGCTTAGGGAAGGGACAGTGAGGGCTTTCAGTAACACCAAGGGAGGAGGGAGCAGGGAAGCTCATGGATAAATTTAGGATCTTGTACCACTCAGCTGAGCAGAAACCAGTATATTAATACTAGTTCAAGCAGGAAGGATATTGCAGAGGTTGGCAAAATGATTCTGTGAACTGAACTCAGCCCTCTGCCTGTTTCTATAAATAAATTTGTGTTGGAACATAGCCAAGTGCCTCTGTCTGTGTGATGCTCACTGCTGCTATTGTACTACAATAGCAGAGTAGAGCAGCTGTGACAAACTGCACATGGTTCTCAGAGCCGAAAACATTTCCTTTGTCACCCTTTGCAGAAGTAGTTGGCTGACTCCTGGTGGACTGGGAACATGCCTTTTTGGAAGGGTTAGAATGATTACAGAAACTAGCACCATCAAAAACTGCTGGCTTTCCGGAGTGTCTGGAGCTTCCAGCCTGGTGAGAATTGGGCCCCGGTGAGTTCAGCTGTCTGCCACTTCGAGGTGGGTGACTGCAAACCTGTGCAAGCCTCAGTCTACAGACACTCCCTCCATGGCCAGAGCCTTTGCTTCTGTCTTTCAGTCAGGCACCAGGATCCTCTTCCCTCAACACAAAGCTGAGTATTTCTGCCTCAACACAAGCGACAATTGTGTATCAGCTCAGAACTTTGTAAGAAATTCAGAGGTTGCAGTGACTGCCTGGCACGGGTGACTGTTTGGGAGGACAGTACCATCCATGAGGAGGAGTGAGAGAGGAGGGGAAGAGAAGATTCTGGACTGCAAGAGTACACCACCAGGAAGTCTAATTCCTAAAACCCTACCAAAGGTGGAGACTCACCATCTGTCCCAAGCGGGGTTTTACTGAGAGATCCTGTCCATCAGTCATGGAATAAACCCAAACATACCTTAGCAATGTAAAAAAACCCAAAACTAAAAGAAACAAACACCCAAACCCAAAGGTACTCCAAGCCTGGCCTGAATACGAGGATAGAGGTCCGGCCTGTAGGCCAAAACAGCTATAAATCTTGAGCGGGTTGAAAGGAGACCTTTCAAGACTCAGCCCTGGCAAGCCCTGACTCAAGTGCCCTGCTGGCACAGGCAATCCTGTAAATGGTAGAGAGTCCTGAAGTAAAGCAACCAAGTTACAAGAGTAGATGGGGGCCTGGTGGGGGTTGGGGGATGAGGAGTGAGGAGGGGAGCAGCAGGGATGGACAAGGTGAGAGGTTGATGGGAAGGTGTGGGGAAGGGACATCGGAACAGTTGGCTGATCAGACCTGGTCCTCTGCTTCCCTCATTGGCAATTTCAGTGCACAGCCAGGGTACTTTCTCCTAGAGCAGCTTCCCTCCTGGTGACAGGGACTGAACAAGTGTGGCAGAAAAATCTCTCCCATCCTACTACTTTCTTTGGGCAAATGGTGGCCATGAGACATAAGTGTTTCAGTTGCTTGCCTTTTCACGCCAAGGAAGCTGATTTTATTAGCTTACTTCCTCCAAGGTGGCAACAATCCAGCTTGTAAATCTGCTTTATTTTGGCTAATTAGAAGTTGTCTTCTAAATGAGAAATTCCCTCTAATGGTTTTTATGAACAAATATAATACTATAGGTGCTTAAACATCAATGACTGTTAAGGCAACATAATAATTTGAATGGTTGTGGTTAAAAGGAACCTCTCATAATCCAATGGATGAATCCAGTAAAACAACTGTGACTGATGACTAAGAATTGTGTGTTCACTGTCAAAGGGTCTGAATGGTTTTTTAAGATCACACAACAGATGAGAAGCAGAACTGGGATTGGACCTCAAATCTATTCTCACAGTGACCTGGAAAAAATGGTTACTCTCAGAGATTGGAAGGCTTTTCTCAATTCAGAGCTGTGCTATTTCTGCTCAGGACTAAAGGGAAAACATATTGGTCCATTTTTTCCCAAGTACAAACAAAAACTAACAATTTATTGGTTTCTCTAGAAAGCGGGGAGAGATCAGAAATGACTGAATCCAGTAGCTCAACATCTTCCCTTTCTTTCTTTCTTTCTCTCTTTCTTTCTTTCTTTCTCTCTCTCTTCTTGAACTGAATCCATAGATCCAGTTGGGGAGGTTTTGTTTTTATTTTAATCCACCCCCCCACACTTTAAATAGTGGTTTACAAAGTTGTTCATGGTGATTTGTTATAGGCATTCAATATTCCGACATCAATCCCATCACCACTGTCACCTTCCCACTTGCTCTACTCTCTTGGTATTGGTTTTCTCCTTAGTCACACCATTTATAGGTTGACAAAGTGGCCCCAGGCAGGGTCAAGCTCATCTAGTTCATAAAGCTCTTAGCCTATTGTCTTTGGGTAGGTCTTTGTTAGAGAAAGCCAAGATTATAAAAGGCTTAAAAGAGTAGTTGTATGAAGCCTTCTTCCCAAATGAGGGCACAGCCTTGACAAAATCTACTGGTCCTGATTCTGACCACTTGATCTGCTTGACTCTGTCCACTGTGGTTCTCATGGATTTTTACCTCCAACTAAGCTGCCCTTCACCATCAGAGATGTCAGAGCACCACTTTGCACTGACTGAATGTCCTATGTGCAAGAAGCATGCATTTTGTACTGACTGAGGGTCCTAGAAGCATGACTTATGATCTGCTGGACTGGTCTCCCAGCTGAGGCTACATGAGCCTTGACTTGAGCAATCAAGTCACCCCAGGGGTGAAGATACAGGACTACTACTAGTCAATGACTGAAAAAGTCTCCACTTGGAACAGGGAGTGGAGAACCAGGAAGGAGCAAGGCCTCTACCCGCCCCCCCCCCCCCCTTTCCTAATGATTAAAATGGCAAAAATCGGGAAAGAGGAGCTAGCTCAACCCCATGTGAGTGCCTGAGATGGAGAATGTCCACAGGTATGATCTGTGAGTCTCCCGCAAGAGGCTGGAACTGAAAACCTGCAGGTAAGGCACTCACTTGCCTTGCACCACAAAGCCAACCTGGGTTCAATTTCTGGGCACCACATATGATCCCTCGCGCACAGCCAGGGGTAAGCCATGAGCACCTTCCAGTGTAGCCCCCAAACCAAAAGGACCAAGAACAAAGAATAGTAATTGTTTATACTGCAAGGACCAAAGGTGGATGCACTGTGACTTCTCCATTATCAAGAAAGCCTACTCATTCATACTACAAATACTACATGAATCCTGGCCCTCGGTGAGCACCTTTAGGTTTGTAAGCTGGGTGTCCACCTGAAAGGGGTGCAGAGAGGGAGCAAGTGGGAGCTGTGGGGAGGGCCCTCTTGCACCTGACTCAGGAGAGGAACTGCCTGGAGACCCTTTGACACCATGGACTCCTGCTGTTCCAGATGGACTCCAGGGCTATCAGCTACAAGGCGGGTCCCAGGGGTGAAGGGGAGCGCGGGGGCTCGCTCCTCCCGGGCCCTTCTCGAGCCCAGAAGCCCTGTTCGGAAGCACCTGTCAGCTGTGTGTGAACCTAGCGCTCCTGCAGTTCTGTACAGGCAGGGACCAGAATAACTTTTGGGCTCAGAGAGCCCCCGCCCCCAGGCCTCACTCCTTCCTTCACCAGCCCACACAGCAACGGCGCGGCGGCGCCGACCCCTTAACCTCTGCATTTCCCGCCCAGTGAAAGTTGTTTTCCCGGGAACCGCCAACGTCCCCATCATACGCACCGACAGATAATCAACTGCTGCAATTTTGAGTACTTTGACGCCCACAGAACTCCTGCTAGGCGACAGATTTTATTTAATCTTTACAATTGATCACCTTACTGGAGAGCATATTATTTATTTACTTTTATTATTATTTATTATTATTTTTTACCTTTTTACTGTAGGCCTTTTTAGCTTAAAGAACACACCGAGGAATTTGTCGAATTAAAAGTTAAAAAGTAAAACCACCGGCTCCGCGCTCCTAGAAAGCGACGCGGGCATGCCAGAGCCACTAGAGGGCGCTCCTCCCTATTATGTGTTTGTCGAGAAACCCACCTAGTTCCACAACTGTAAGGCCACACAAGCAGCTCATATGATGTGTGCTTGAGACCGTGCGCTTATTTATGTATGGAGCTGGGCAGCACTGGGAATATGGGCTGCACGCCGGGTGGATACATCCTGGAGCTGGAAATTCGCCTACATCTGGAGGCAGACTCTCTGAATTTAGGAGCCTTGTACAATCTGTGATGTTGGTCATCAATACCATATGGGGTGAAAGTGTAAAGCTATCGGCCATGCAGTGAGTTATGGCAGGCAACTGCCGCCTGTGTCCGCATGCTGGTGGACTTTCCCAGGGCCCCCTCCCAGGGTAGGACTGTCTACTCCGCTGGCCTGGGATCGTTTTGAATGAAAATCTGGAGCTACTGTTCTTTTTTTATTTCGTTTTGAATGAAAATCTGGAGCTACTGTTCTTTTTTTTTTATTTTGGACTAGGACTACAAGTCTAAAGGTGCCAGTTGTCTTCCCCTACATCCCCATGTCCAAGTTTTCTCTTGCTTCTGACTTTTGTTCTCGCAGGGTTCTCTGTGAGTAGAATCTTACATGAGCAGGCCCTTTCTGATTTGATTGATTTCCAGTGACAAGATTTAAGCTTTTGTCAGGAAATTTTGTATTCAGTGTATACACACTCACTTTCACCATATTTTAGGCTTCCGGAGGGCAAAGATCCTATCTGCTTATGCATGTAAGCCTCCCGGTGTGCATGTGAGTGGATGAGCTAAATATTTGTGCTTCCCGAACCTGGCAATACAAAACCCACATTGCCTGGGCTTCTGCTTTGGGTTGAAGCCTGGAAATCTGTGTCGCATAGTCAGGTTGCCACTGGCCCTCTGTTGTCTATCTCTGTAGCACTTATGTTGCTACCCCTGCCAGCTCATACCATAGCTTCTCGGGGCTTCACTCCCCCTCCCCCTCCCCCCCAGGAGTGGTTTTAACTTCAGCAGTGAGGGAAAGTCTTCTGACTGGATGAGCTTTCTTGGCTTATTCATTAGTTTTTAAATGGAGGGAGAAGTGGCCTGAGGGAGTGTCCTTGGACTCCTTGGCAATAAGGGATATCTATGGGGAGCCGAATCTTAGAGTAGAAGATCCAAGACTAGAAGACTTGGATCCTAGAGTCTTCAGAAGAGGCAAACGACGCCAGAGAGTACAGCAGGTAAGGTGCTTGCCTTGCATGCGGCTGACCACAGCACCCCATACAATTTCCCCAATCCCACCCCCGGGCCCCATAGGATCCCCCAAGCACCTCCAGAAGGAATTCCTTTGTGCAGAGCCAGGAGTACCCCCCCGAGCATCACTGGTGTGGCCCCCAAGCCTAAATAATTAATTTAAAAAATCACTTGTATTACTTGTCATCCTGTTGATGTTCGATTTGCTTGAGCGGGTGCCAGTAACATCTCGATTTGTCCCTGTCACGTGCTAGTGTAGCCCAGTGGCATCTGCTCACTCACATGAAGAGCCTCAAACTGTTTGTTCAGGGTTTTGATGAAGAAGTCTGACCATCTCATAGGTGGGTGGCCATGCACCCTTTTGACATTCTGTGGAATCCAGTCATTAACAGCTCTAGTCCAGCTGTCATCACTAATCACATTATGTGTCCGGCCTATCTGATTTTCGACACCTTGGCAAACAAGACAGTGTCCCTGATTCTTGATCATCAAAGGAGGTTGGAACTCCGGATTCCTTCTATTCCAAGGATAGCTCTTTCGATTCCTCTTTGGAATACCCTAATAGCATTCTCATCCTGTTTTCGGAGGGCCAGGTCTCTGAGGCATATGTTAGTGCAGGAATAACTGTGGAGTAAAAAATATGTGTCCAGAGCCAGCGGTTCTTTGTCCTCTTAACAACTTCTTCGATGCTCTTGAAGGCATTCCATGCCACTCTCTTCCTCCTGTGCAGTTCTGGCACCAAGTCATTCCTCACATTGAGTTCTCGACCCAGGTACACATAGCTGCTGCATTCAGAGATGTTCAGTCCGTTGAGAGCAAATGGAGCGTCAGGGACTAGTTCGTTTTTCACGAACATTGTTTTGGTGAGATTCAGCTGAAGTCTGACCTTTCCACACTCATGGTCGAAGTTGGCCAGCATTTGTGCCACTTGGCTAATGTTTGGTGTTATTAGAACGATGTCATCAGCGAAGTGGAGGTGGTGTAGTTGCTACCTTCACTCCCATTTCTTCCCATTTTAGTCATCACATGACGTTCTCGAGGGTGGCACTGAAGAGTTTTAGTGTTGTTCTTTTTTTAATTAAAAAAAATTAAAAAATACAAGAGGCAAATGATGGAACTAATGGGTTTGGGTATAAAGCATAAGAGTTTTTTTTTTGTTTGTTCCTGTTTGTTCATTTGTTTGGGCTATACCCAGTGGTGCTTGGGGGCTATTCTCAGCAGTATTCAGGGGACCAAGTAATGTTGGGATGGAACCTAGTCTTCTGCATACACAGCATGTGCTCTGCCCTGTTGTGCCATCTCTCTGGCCCAAGAAGACCTTACTGTTGACCATCAGTATGCAGAGGGTGAGTCTACAACCAGGGAGATAAGATGAAACATCAGATGGATGTGTCTCAGCTCACATGATGGACGAGCTGCTCCAGTTGCAAGTACAGGGCCACTGTGACCACAGCAGGTCCAGTGGTATCTGTCACTACTGAATACCAAATATGTAGAATCTATTTTCTGGAGACAAACCCTGACTCTGGCACCGCTTCTTGGAGCCCAGTTGGCTGTTTGCTGGCAAGTTGATCCCATCTGGTCTTTTTCAGATTGATCTTTTTGGGAATCAGTCCTGTCAAATTTCCATTAGCTTTTTTGGTGTTTCTACTAGTATCACCCCAGGGGGTCACAAGACTGCTTAGAAGTGAGTTGCCACCAGTAACTTTTCAGACCAGAAGGTTTTTTTTTCTATCTGCTTTTGGGCCACAGTGGGTGGTACTCAGGGCTTGTTCTGTGCATGGAGATCACTCCTGGTGCTACTCAGGGGACCATATGGGATGCCAGGTTCAACTGCATGCAAGGTGAATGCTTTACTTGCTGTACTGTTGTTCCAACCCCCAGAGGCTGCATTTTATGGGTGAGGAGGTATGAGAACAGGGAAGGCAGTAGGGTGTTCACTTGGTCCACCACTAACAAACACCCCTGAGATAGAGATGGGGGTGGCAGGGTCATAGGCACCTTCCTGCTGGGCTGAAGTGAACAGGACAGCAGAGCTGGGGTGTGGGAGTCTAGTGTGATGCTTGATACCTAAGGGAAGGAACCTGGGAGAGTGACTGGGGGCTGAAGAGGAGCAGCAACAACCCAACAAAAGGCAAATGAGGGTCTCCAATTGCCCGGTGGTTCTGCCAAGCCTGTTGGTACTTTTGTGTCTCCAAGGGAAGAAGGGCATCTCGCAACTTACGAAAGCACATGGAGAAATTGGGCAGGTAGGAGTGTGTTTGAGGCCCTTTCTCAAAGTGATGATGGCTGACATGTTGATGCTGTTGTCTCATTGATAATATAGGCCAGATGATAGTAAGTAGGGTACTAGTGTGCAAATGAACCAGGATTAAATGAGTTAATGTATGTAAGGTGTGTAAAATGGTGCGCAAAGCACTATGAAGGCCATGGCTGTTTTTATGTGCTTTTGTCTGCTCCCACATTTTAAACAAAAGGGGCTGATGCAGATCCCACATGCATCCAAATTCCTTCTGCTCCTCAGAAATTAGAAACTCAACATAGGGGAGGCCTAGGACTCCATTCCTTTCTGTTTTTCTTCTCCCAAGTTTTTAGCTTGAAAGCATTTCAAACTTTTATAAAAAGTGGCAAACATAAGATAGTGGAAGGAGTGGTTGAGTAGGGCAGCTGCCTTGCATGCAGTTGACCTGGGTTTGATCCCCAGCACCCCACATAGTCCCATGAGCCTGCCAGGAATGATACCAGAGAGCAGAGACAAGAATAAGCCCTGAACAACCAAAATATTAGAAATATTAGAAATATTTGGTGTACTAAGAGCAATAAGGGTCATCTCATATAAAACTACAGTATAGGTAGTGATCTCACATGTTTACATTGATAGAATATATGTATTTTTAAATTTATTGTGGTGTTAGTAACACCTACACACATACAGTCATAGCCACTGTACTATCTTTTTGGCCCCAGAGAAATAAGAAAATTTTAATGGAAAATTTGAATACACTGTTAGAATATTTTATCTAGTCTAACCTTATATTACAAACAGTGATTCCTATCAGTCATCAGTATATCTAACAATTGTTCATATCATATCTCAGCCTCCAATCACTTCCCAGTAAAGGAGTCAATCTCTGGTCAGGTGTTGTGTTTGGTTGCCTTGTTAGTTCTCTTCAGTCTGGAACATTTCTATAGGCATTCTTGGTCATTGTAACTTTGACCTGTACCCTCTACCCCTGACAGTTTTATTGAGATAAAATTGACTCATCATCTTGTGTGGGTGTGAATTATACAATTTGCTGATTTGATACACTATAGAATTAGCCACCACCTCTATTAAGTCCCAGATCCTGTCATTTGTTTACAATAGTATTGACATTTGTGGTCTTGGGGTACACACTTACCACAGCTCATATCCTCCTACGAGCTTGTGACTGCTGCGGACATGCCCCTGTGTCATCCCCAGTCTACTCCTCCACCCCCAAATCTGGTACTCTCAGTTTGTACTCCAGTATGCGTTACGATCAATTAAGATCCATTCTTTCAGTAGCTGGCAAGCGTATAATATAGTAATGTTCACTCTAGTCGTCAAGTTGTGGTTGTCAGAACTTATTTTCTAACTGGAGATCATTCCGTTCTCCCCTCCTTATCTCTACTCTTGTCCTCTCCTCATCCAGCTTGTGCTCGTCATCCTTCTAATCTCTATTTCTGTAGGTTTAGCTGGTTTTTGAGATTTCACATATAAGTGGTGTTGCACTACATCTGACTTAATTTCCACGTCCAGGGAGATATGCTTTTTCTCTTCAGAACTAAAGGATACCAGCAAGTGTCCTATGTTGAAGGGTTAGGGTAGAGACTGGCCAACTGATGTCTGTAGAGGGACATGGAGCTCACATGAAAGCATGAGCCCCTCTTCAGGACCCACAGGCAGGATCAGCTCCAATGCAGGGCTGAATGCACAGTCGTAGAATCTTCTGTTGGGTCCAAGAGCTGCCTCTGGGTTCACTGGATTTTAGGCCATGGTTGTATATGATCATGCAAGCAAGTTTTGCTTCTCTTCCCTAAGAAGGTAAACCATTATGTTCACACTATTCATTTAGCCTGATTCTGAGGTCTCTGGGCTGCCATTTGTTCATAATAATAACTGTAATAATAGTATGGAGAAAAATGGCAATAATGAAAATTGCCTGTCTCACTGGGGTGCTGAGAGGATGCGATGGGATAATGAACTCAAAAGTGTTTTTGTAATCTGAAAGGAGCTATCGTCATACTGGTGTGTTCCCTGATATTAGCCCTGTCCTTGTATAGTGTGTAGACACAGCCTTTCTATTTCCACCTTCTTTCTTGGAAAAGAGAAATAGTAATGAGGTGCAACCATGTGCCAGGGGCTTTACATATACCACCTTAGGCAATTAAAAATCAACCTGTTATTCTGCAGTTGTTATTATTTCTATTGTGTTTGTTTTTAGATTTTTTGGGGGGCACACCAGCTGTGCTTCTGGCTCTATACTCAGGGATCACTCCTGGCAGGACTTGGGGGACACATGCAGTGCCAGGGACTGACCCTGGATCAGCTGTGTGAAAGGCAAGTGCTTTCTCCACTATGCACTCTCTTTGTCCTATTATTATTTCTCTTTCTTCCCCCTTGAATTCTTTAAGCACAAACTGCAGTGATGTTGTCTAAATACTCTATTAAGGTATTCCCCTCTTCCCCAGAAACACTTTCCTAAATGTAGCACTGTAGCACTGTCCTCCCTTTGTTCATCGATTTACGCAAGCGGGCACCAGTAACGTCTCCATTGTGAGACTTGTTGTGACTGTTTATGTCATATCAAACACACCACAGATAGCTTGCCAGGCTCTGCCGTGTGGGCGGGATCCTCTCGGTAGCTTACTGGGCTCTCTGAGAGGGAAGGAGGAATCGAACCTGGGTCGGCTGTGTTCAAGGCAAACATCCTACCCGCTGTGCTATCATTTCTTAAATGACAATCCTCAAATGAAATTAATCAACATTGATACATTTCTATCTAATCTGCAGCACCCCCCCTCGCCCCATGCTTTTCTGATCTAACAGTCCTTCTTCCCTTTATTCTTTCTCCTTTCTCCAACCATTCTCCCACCCTCTCTCCTTCCCTTCTCGTCTTTTTTTCCCATACTCATCTCCATACTGCATTGTGGAGACACTGACTAGGCAGTGAAAATGCAACAGTGGATAAGTTCAAGTTCCTGTCGTCTTACAGCTCATGCAGGAGAGGGACAGAAAGACATCACAAGAATATGTGCAAACTGGTGGGTAATAAATGTGGGAAAGAACAAATACGTATATGAACTGGGCGAGATAGTGCCTTGCATGCTGCTGATCCTGGTTTGATTACGGTCACACATGGATCTCTGAGCATTGCCAGTATAGGCCTGGAGACTCTCAGGCCCCGCTGGGGTGGCAATAGCGAGACCAGGAGTGTTCAAGCTGTATTGCATCTTCAGGCCCTCACGTTGAAAAAATGGCTGGACACAGGGTTGGACCACAATTGCCAGGAGGAGGCCCTACCTTGAGAGAAGTGTGCCCTCTAACCCCATGAAAAGAAAGCAGCTTAGGGAGAAGAGAGGGACTTGGAGAGAGTGAGGTTGGGTCTCTGCCTGTGTGGGTGTGAGTGCTGTTGGACAGGGAGCACATCTAGTACTTTCTCTAAGCCAGGCCTTCTGTTTCACATGCTGTTCCCTATTAACATTTGAGCTTGAATGTGAAGATCTGTCCCCTCATCAGGAGAGTGTGGCTCCCATGACCCTTCTCATCCTTCAACCAATAAAAATTGGTAGAAAACCAGGGTTTGTATATTGGAACCTGTGTAAACACACAAAAAATAAAAAGGCCGGTGGTCAGGCCATTTCCCCACTCCACGGAGGTCGATGGCGATGGTCAGGCGAAGGAAGGAAACAGGGAACAGGCTGGTTGGTCTTAGCAGCAGTTTATTACATGGAAGAGATGTATGTCATGGAGGCCCCAGGATCTCTCAAGCACGTGCACCTTTGTTCTCTCAGCTTCTGTCCTCAGCCCCATCTTCCCAGGTTCTCTGATGCACGTGTCCCCGTGAGAGCCCTGAAATCTCCCTTATATAGATCATAGTACCTCTAAAGGGCACAATATAGTGATGTCATCAAAAGGAGTTACAGAAAGAACACTGAGGCAAAACATACATTGTTTCTTTACATCAGCAGGCCTGTAATCCTGGCCTCACCTTTTTACAAGCTACAAGCATTTAGATTAGCACAACAAAGACCAGTCTGCTAGAGCTTGGAATCTACATCTCCAAAATCAGCCAGCCTGGAGCCAGGCATCTACATCCCAAAGACCAGGCCTGGCTTAGCACCTGGGATCTGTATACCTAAAGCCAGCTAGGTTCCTGTGAGATAAGAGAAACTACCTCAATATACTGAAATCATTTACTGAAGGCAGTTTGAAGGGGAGAAAGCAGTCTCATCCAAGCTAGTCAGGACACACAGGAAAACTGCTTCTAGGACGTGTTTCTCCTCTCCTTGTCCAACCAACATATAAGCATACATAATATTAATCATTTTGTATGGACACAGTAAGAAATACTTTGAGCTTATAGAATTGCTCTTCTAGGGCCATCTCGATCTCAGACTGCAGTGCTCAGGCCAGATATCTTTCCTATTCCTAGCAGCAGGGCCCTAGTCTCGTCATTACTTTTGGATCATGACATCATTTGCCTATGATCAACCTCTTAACTTATAGTTAAGAATCGCGATGCCAGGGTAGCACATAACTTACGGGCTTGCCCTGGCTCTATCCAGTCCCACGTCGGGACCCTGCCCTTGGGGTGCTAGGAAGTGAGGGCAACTGAGGCTTAAGTTGAGAAGGCAGATGCCCAGGAGTGAATAATATTCAAAGCCAATCAAATCCTAAGTTATAAAGCATAATATTAATTAATTGTCTTCCTGTATCCATACAAAAGGACATTGCATTGAAGTAAACTGCTCAAAAGACATAAGGAGAGGAGAAAGACAATATTAACTTACAGTACAGCCTCAGTGTCTAAGCAGGAGGAGACCTTACAAATTGGTTGGGGAAGAGAGCATAGAAGAGGTTACAGACAGACAAAGTAATGGGAGTGACTCGGGAGCACTGTGATGGGTGCAACCTGATAAGCCTAAGCTCCGTGTACTCCAACAGGAACCCTCATACAGCAATAACGTGAGGTCGTCCAGATGGCACACACGTTTGAGGATAACCTCATTTTTTATATTTGTTCCTTATTTTACCTTCTATCTCCTTCTGCCAGCCACATTCTTGATCAGATAGAATTGAAAAAGAACAGAAGACAGTGAAGATAAGTTCAAGAGAAGGGAGAGATGGAGACTTCAGGAGTTAGTGGGAAGAGGTTTGCAGTCATCCTTGGCAGACCCCTCCGCTACCGTCAACCTGATTCCCGATTCTGTTGCCATGACAGCTTGGCAGCCTCCTCTGCTCTGAGTTTAGTTTCGAGATTCCAGAGATGGCAGATGATTGACAGTTTCACACCATAGTTCGATGTCAGCTGCTCTTGGCTGTTGTTTAGGATTGATTTTTTTTTAACTCTCTAGTGAATTCTTGCAACAACTCTTTGTCAAAAAACAAATCAACCCCACTGAATTCAGTGCTAATCGCCAGCAAGAAAGCATGTAGACACACCAGCCAGTCAGCCCAACACCCTATGTGCTCATGAACTTTTGTGTTCCTTGTGGCTTTTGGGTCACACTCAGCTGTGTTCGAGTTTACTTCTGGACTGTCAGGGATTATTAATCCTGGTGGGAATCTGGGGACCAAATGGGTACTGGGGATTGAACCCGGGTCAGCTATGTTCGTTATCCCCCGTAATAACTCTCCACCCCTAGTATCTGTGCGAAGTTTAACGCGCAGGACAGATACTTTCTGCTCTGTGCAAGTACCAGGAAGTAGATTCCGCTTATTCAGTGCCGTCCAGAGAGGCTGCGTCGCAGCAGGAGAGCTGTAGGTGGCGCTGTGGGCCCGGTGCGCGGCCTTCCGCTTGTATCCGAGATTTCTGCCTGCGTGGAGCTGGGATGGCGTCCGGCATTTCTTCAGTTAAACGGATCTATCGGCACCGTTTCTGTGGAACAAGTCTGAGGAACAGATTAGCCGACTTCTGACCCTAAACGGAAGGTCAGGCGTTCTGAGCTCAAATGTAGCTTGCGCGCAGGCTGGATCGTGTCCCGGGCTGGGCTTTGGAATTAAGCCCTCACGCTGTGAAAATGACCCCAAGGTGTTTCTTGGGAGCTTCCGCCTGGGCTTTCGTCGTTTCTGGATTTTGTGCTTGGAAGCACAGAAGACAGTGGCGTCACTCGCTCAGTGCGGATGGGGGAGTGTGGTCGAACACACCCATCAGCTGCCTCGAGGGCAGTGAGCTGCGGGGGTGTTTTCGCTGAGAGAGCTCAGCTTCTAAGCCCCAAAGTTTTCTTTAAAGTGAGACCTCCAACAGGGCTTTTATTGCCCCACTTCATTCTTTCCATTTTTTTGGTTTGATTTTGGTCCACAAAGGGCAGTGCTCAGTGCTTACTCCTAGCTCTGCACTCAAGGATCACTTTGGCAGGGCTCAGTAGAGGATAGAACCTGGTTCACCTTGTGCAAGGGTGCAAGGCCAGCACTTTCCTGTTGCACTACTGCTCCAGACCCCACCCACCCCCAGCCTTCAGCAATAGGAGTTCTGGTGTGTGTGTGTGTGTGTGTGTGTGTGTGTGTTTAATACACCTTTGTGACAGTAAGACAGATTTGTCTCTGGATGCTGTAGAGACCTGTGGGCACCTAATAGTGGGGTGCGGACTTTACCATTTGTCAGCCAAGCTGCGGGATCTCAAATTTCTTAATTAAATGTGGGGGTCCAGGTCTCCTAAAATGAATCCGCGTCATATATTTACCAAATTTAAATGTAGAACTGAGAGAACTGAAAAGCAGAGCAGGGCCATGTGCTAACTGACCTTCCAGTCTATTACAATTCGAATTCCCTAAGCACATTCAAGAAAGGCGCATCTGACTTCCTGGGCTTCGGGTATTTTTCATGCACTGAATAGAAAGAGGTGACACTTCCCATCACACTTCTATAATGAAGTTATTAACGTTGAATTTGATTATCTTAATTTTTCCTTTTTTTTGCTTTCACTGGTGACCAGTAGGTGGCTCTATGGCGTTCCTTGATTTGCTATGTAGGAAATTTTGCATTAAGTAGGAAGCCACTTAATGTAGGAGGTGACGCCTTGGAGGCCAGGGTAGGGAAATCTACATCTGTTTTATTTGGTCCCATGGGTGAAGAGAGTGGCAGATGAAGGCTCCCCTGCTCCCTGCTGGCGCCTCTTCACTCCTTTATCATCCCTGTCTTCTGCATCTGTATCTCAAAGAGCGTATGTGTGTGATGTGGTGTGGTGTGATGTGTTTGTGTGTGTGCGTGTCTGTGTAGGGATTGAGCTACTGAGTTCTGTGACCTTTGGTAATGTCCTGGCAAGTTGCTAAGATCCTTCCCAGGTGTCGAGTGAGAAGGAGGACTGGCCTGACCCTTCTATGTGGGCTGCAGCGCCTTCCTGAATGCAGTGGAATCTGAGCCTTCTGTGAGAAAAAACTCTGGTTCCATTTGTTGCTGGGTGTTGGAGGTTCTAGCTTGAGTGTAGTTGAAGTGTGGGGGCTCAGAAGCTCCAGAAGCTGTCCATGTGCGTCTTCCAGATGGCCCTTTGCCTTTTCTTCTCATCACACTTCTTGCCTCTCTCTCCACCCCTTGCCCTAGGTGTGAGGGAGACTGTTTATGCTTAGTGATATCTTCAAAGTCATTTTGTCTTACCCTTAGAGCTAGGTAAGATCACAGTGCTCTGTTCACACCTCCTGCTTCTTTCCTTCTTGGGCACATTAATTTTGCTAATAAAATGGTGTAAAGTATATTAATTGATCAGCAGTCCTGGATTGAAACTTATATCCCTCTGAATTCATATACTCGAGGTGTAATCACTTACTGTGACTACATTTAGAGAGGTTGCTTTTTTCTTTTATTTTTATTAATTTTTTTTGCCATCTCTGGCTGTGCTCATGGCTCATTCCTGGTGGCATTCAGAGGACCACACACTGTGGATTAAGCTGGCATCAGAAGCAGGGAAAAGTAAGCACTTTACCCATACACTATCTCTCTGGCCCCTGGAGAGAGGGCTTTGAAAAAGAGTAATTAAGTTGAGTTGAAGTTCAAAGTGTGGAACCCTCAATAGTCCAGTAGCCTATTCCAATCTCACCAAAACAACGGTGAACACAAGAAACTGAACAAGCCTAATATAGAAAAACACACCCTCTGGAGCTTCAGGAGAGGCCTCACATAACTCATAGAGAAGCACCAAGGAGGAAGATAGTATTCTAAAAGGGGTAAAAGATGACCACCATCAACCGAACTCATCCAGAATCTTTTTCCAAGTGAGAGGGAGACACTGATAGTGAACTAGAGGGTCCCACCTCCATAATACCAAAACAATATGAAGAAACAACGCAAAACCCCACCATGAGGAGTGGATGAAGAAAAGAGTTCAGAAGCCTCAACAGGGATGACCCACAAATACAATCTCTCTGATAAAGAATTCAGAGACGATATGCTGAGGATGATCAGTGAACTCAGAGAAACAGTGGAACAGGCATCCAGTAAATTAAAGGAGGACATGAAAGAAACGGATAGCCGAGAATGGACAGCCAAGAAAAGACAGGAAGAAATGAGAGTAGAAATAAGAAAGCTACAAACAGAAGTGTCACTAATAAAGGATTCGGTGGATGAAATGAAAAACTCAGTGGGTGCCCTCAACAGTAAAATGACTACAGCCGAAGACAGAATCAGTGAGCTTGAAGTTGAGCTGCAGAAAGTATATAGTCAACTACATACACTGAGAAAAGACCTCAAAATAGCTCTAGGGTGAGTCAGAGAACTAGGGGATGAACTCAAGCAGAACAGCATAAGAATCATAGGAGTACAGGAAGGACAGGGAGGTAATCCCCAGTGAAAAAGCCACAGTTAGCTGCCTCATGGGATGGGGGGTGGAAACAACCCATCCTTCCTGCCCCGCCAAGACCATGAGTTACCCCTCCACCCCCCCATGAGCGGCACGGCTCTAGAGGCACACAGACCCAATTAGGAACCCAGCGGCTTTTGGCAGAAATCCCTCCAGAATAATTAGTAAACTATCAGAAATCCAAACACATCATGTGCTCTTCATAACCAGCAATAGAAAATGAATTATTTAACAATGGCTTTTCAGCATTGTTGGGGAAAGATTTCAAATAATAATGGTGCATCTTTTGTCAAAATAATTAATGTAATCAAAGTAGAGAGAGAGTTAAGTGGAAATCATCTGCTTCACAAGTGGGGGGAGGGGTGGGATGGGTGGTATATTGGGGTTCTTGGTGGTGGAAAATGTGCATTACTGAAGGGATGGGTATTTGATCATTGTGTGACTGAGACTTAAACCTGAAAGCTTTGTAACTGTTCTCACAGTGATTCAATAAATAAATAATAAAAAAAAAGAAAAAAGATGAAGAAAAAGCCACAGTTAAAGATATCATTCCTGAGAAATTCCCAGAGATGGAGTATGCAGGCATCCAGATCCAAGGAGTCTGAAGGGTACCTGCTAAAAGAGACCCTAATTAAAAGACTCGAAGACATATCATAATCAGAGTGATGGATACCATGGATAGAGACACAATACTACAAGCAGAAAGGTCAAAGAAAGAAATCACATACAAAGGAGCACCCCTTAGATTTACAGCAAACTTATCAGAGGAAACTTTCCAAGCTCAAAGACAATGGTGGAATATAATGAAAAAACTCAATGAAATGAATGCCTCACCAAGAATACTTTATCCAGCTAAACTCTCAATCAAACTCGAAGGAATAATAAGACTATTTTATGGATAAACAACAGCTCAGGAACTTCATAGACTCAAAACCAACCTTAAAAGAAGGACTAAAGGGGCTACTTGTAAGACAAGAAAACCCTCTACAAGCACAACAAACCCCTACAGAAAGATGGCATAAAACCCCGTGACAATAATCTCTCTTAATGTCAATGGTCTGTAGCACTGCAGCACTGTCATCCCATTGTTCATCGATTTGCTTGAGTGGGTCCAGTAACGTTGTGAGACTTGTTGCTACTGTCTTTGGCATATTGAACATGTCACGGGTAGCTTGCCAGGCTTTAATCATGCGGGCAAGACCCTCTCAGTAGCTTGCCAGACTCTCTGAGAGGGGTGGAGGAATTGAACTCTGGTTGGCTGGGTTGGCTGCATACAAGGCAAACCCCCTACCTGCTGTGCTATCGCTGCAACCCATCAATGGTCTAAATGCACCAATTAAGAGACATAGAGTGGCAAATTGGATTTAAAAACTGAACCCAACATTCTGCTGCCTATAAGAAACACATCTAAACAGTCGGAGCAAACACAGACTCAAAGTCAAAGGATGGAAAACAACCCTGCAAGCAAACAATTCCCTCAAAAAAAGCCAGGATGGCCATACTAGTATCCAACAACATAGATTTCAGGCTGAAAAAGATTAGAAGGGACAGCGAAGGCCATTTTTTATTAATCAAGGGATATGTACATAGATCCATCAGGATGTACATATCCTCAACAAAATATTAACATATTTGTCAAAATGGCAATACTCCCTAAAGCATTATACAGATTCAATGTGATCCCTATAAGAATACGCATGAAATTCTTCAAAGAAATTGATCTAACACTCCTGAAATTCATATGGAACAACAAAGCACCATGAATAGCTAAAGAAATTCTTGGGAAAAAGAAGATGGGAAGCATCACCTTCCCCAACCTCAAATTCTACTAGAAAGCAATAATAATAATAATAATAATAATAATAATAATAACAACAGCATGGTATTGGAACAAAGGCAGAGCTGCAGACCCTCAAATATTCTTACACACACCCTCAAATACATGATCCTCTAATCTTTGATAAGGGAGCAAGAGATGTGAAGTGGAGCAAGGAAATCCTCTTTAACAAATGGTGCTGGCAAAACTGGACAGCTACATGCAAAAAAAAAATGAGCTCAGACCTCTACCTAATACCATGCACAAAAGTCAGATCAAAATGGATTAAAGACCTCAACATCAGACAAGAATCCATAGGATACACTGAAGATAAGGTTGGAAAAACCCTCCATGACACTGAAACTAAAGTTATCTTCAAAGATGACATGCCACTGACAAAGCAAGTAGAAACAGAGATAAACAATTGGAACTATCTTAAACTAAGAAACTTCTATACCTTCAAAGAATCAGTGTCCAGAATACAAAGACAGTTTACAGAATGGGGAAGGATATTCACACACGACCCATCTGATAAGGGGTTGATATCAAGGATATACAAGGAACTGGTTGAACTCCACAAGAAGAAAACACTCAATCCCATCAGAAAATGGGGCAATGAAATGAACAGAAACTTTCTCAAAGAAGAAATCTGAATGGCCAAAAGGCACATGAAAAAATGCTCTTCATCACTAATCATTAGGGAGATGCAGATCAAAAACAACAATGTGGTCTTCTTTGGTGCGTAGACATCATTGGTCTGACTGAGACAAGAAGGCATCAATCACGTCATGCCGTTTTTGACACTGGAGAAGAACTGTTCTGTTTCTTTCGCACTTGTACCATCAGGTCCTTGTGGATGCATCTGATGCCAGCGTACGTGCATTGAAAGTACAGATAATCATTTTTGCTTTCTTCTTTCGGGAAGATGCTGTCATTGACAATATTGATGAGGAATATGATCAACTGGTTCAGCACCTCCATGACTGTGCAAAGAATGCCAAGAGAGAGAGAGCCACAAAAAAAACCCTGTCTTCAAAAACTCTTGAGCTTATTTGCCAATGTGGTTTGGTGCATGCCTCAGGCAACCGCAAGCAAACGTCCGAGTTCGCAAAGCAGTGCAGAGATGTGATAAAGGAAGACCTCAAAAAGAGAAGAGTCGCAGTGCTGGTAGATGTGACAGAAACTGGGAAAAGCATTCGTAATGCCTGCCTGTTCTTCGCCAACTATAAGACCAAGATGACTGCCCTCCAACATCCTGATGGATCTATCACATCTTCCAGAAGGGCAATGGAGAAAATTGTCCATGACTTCTACTCGGATCTGTTTGATAGCCACATCCACCTGCCCACATACCAAATTCTGCATGATGGATATGTCGTTCCCAACATTCTCCCTTTGGAAATCCAACATGCCACTTTGTCTGTAAAGAAACAAATAGCACCTGGCCCAGACAAGGTCAGAACTGAACACCTGAAGAACCTGCCATCAGTACTCATCAATACACTGGCTCAGCTCTTCATGTGCTACCTGACTGAATGTAAGGTTACATCCCAATGGAAAACCAGCAGGACTGTACTACTGTACAAGAAGGGAGACATCCACGACATTGGCAACTATCACCCGATCTGCCTTTTGTCTGTCATCTACAAGCTGTTCACTCGAGTCATCCTGAATAGGATTGGCAGAACACTAGATGAAGGACAACCATGCGAGCAAGCTGGGTTCCACAAAGGACTCAGCACCATCGACCATCTTCATACGATAACCAAGCTCATTGAGGTTTCTTGGGAGTTCAAGATGCTTCTCTGTCTAACATTCACTGATTTAAAGAAGGCCTTTGATTCTGTTGAGACAGAAGTGGTCATTGGAGCCCTAGCCAATGAGGGCATTCATACTCAATACATCAGGATCCTCTGTGAGCTGTATTATGGATTCACTACCAGGATCTCACCATTCTACAAAGAAGTGAGCATCGATGTCAAGAGAGGGGTTCGGCAGGGTGATACCATTTCACCGAAACTCTTCAGCGCCACCCTCAAGAACATCAAACGACAACTGGAATGGGATGGAATGGGAGTGAAGATAGATGGTCGGCAACTACACCACCTCCGCTTTGCTGATGACATCGTTCTAGTAACACCAAACATTAGTCAAGTGGCACAAATGCTGGCCAACTTTGACCATGAGTGTGGAAAGGTCAGACTCCATCTGAATCTCATGAAGACAATGTTTATGAGAAACAGCCTCATTCCTGATGCTCCATTCACTCTCAATGGAATGAACATTTCCAAATGCAACAGTTATGTGTACCAGTTAGGTCAAGAAGTCAACATGATGAATGACCTGGCACCTGAGTTGCACAGGAGGAAGAGAGCAGCTTGGAACGCCTTCAAGAGTGTTGAAGAAATAGCTAAGAGGATGAAGAACCTCTGGCTCCGGGTACATCTCTTTGATTCCACTCTTCTTCCTGCATTAACATATGCCTCTGAAACCTGGGCCCTACGAGAACAGGATGAGAACGCAATTTGGGTCTCCCAAAGAGGAATCGAAAGAACTGTGCTTGGAGTATCACACATCACTCAAATGAGAGAAAGAATCCAGAATTCCGACCTCTGTTGATGGTCAAGAAGGTCAAGAATCAGGCACGCTGTCTCGTTTGCCAAGGTGTCGAAAATCAGATGGGCTGGACATGTAATGAGATTTTGAGACGGCCGCTGGACTAGACCTGTTACTGACTGGATTCCACGGGATGTCAAAAGACCGCGTGGCTGCCCTCCTACCAGATGGTCAGATCTTTTTGTCAAGACCCTGAACGATAGGTTGAGGATCTTTGTGTTCCTAGAACGAACAGACTTCATTGGGCTACACTAGCATGCAACAGGGACGGATGGAGATGTTACTGGCGCTGATTGAGCAAATAGATGATTAACGGGATATCAAGTGATCAAGTGATCAAGTGAAGTTTGCTACAGGGTTCTAATCTAGCTCTTCCACTGGACCCTTTACTTGGTTTCAGCTCTAAAGCTATGTGTTAAACCCTGTACTAAGTGCTGGACATGCAGGATATCACTGAATCCTCATCACCACCTGTGACATAGATTCTCTTCATCTCTCTCATGGATGAGGGAGATGAAGTACAGAAAAGGACAAGTATCTTGCCTTTGTACACTTCGTTAGTCATGTAAACTGGCCTCAGTTTAGAATGTCTTCATGAGTACTGAAAATATACACAATACTGGAAACTAGAATAAAGTGCATGGGGTAGGAAATTGCAGGTGAGAGAAAGCCTGGAGGAAGTGGGGTGGAAGATACATGTGCAGGGCCTGCCTCAGGAAATGGAAAGTTACCTGGGGAGATCACACATAGTTGGTCAGGAGCTAGCACATGGGAAACCCAAGCAGTGCCAAAACAGCAGAGAGGAGAGCCGGCTGACTGTTGTCATGACTTGGATTCCTGATCCAAGCAATCTCTGGACAATGTTCTTCAGATGTACCCATGAATGTTAACAAATCTCATCCTCAACAACCCCACGGTACTCCTCTGCCATTTGATGTTTTGCTCTTTCCTTCAGAATTCTTCAATGGAGGATGAGGCTTGTGAAGCCCCAAATCAAAGAGTAATTAAATGTGTACGTGTGTGTGTGAATGTGTGTGTATATTAACATAAAATATCAAGTAGCGTACCTTTCATAGATGCCCACTAAATGCCACCCCTAATCTCCAGACAGTGGTACCTGGGAGAGTGTTTCTGAAGGTCTGAGTTCCCTTAGCAGGGTTGGGGAAAGAGGGAAAGGTGTGGGGTACAGCTACAAAGAGCACTTTCCTATGACTTCCTAAGGGAAAAGTATTTCCCCCCTCTTATTACTAATGTAGAAGGGGAGAAAACTTCAGTAAAGATTTCTTTACTAAAAAACTTTAGATAAAAAGCAGGCCAAGAGAAGATTAAAATTAAAAAAATTGAGAATTGACTAAAGAAAATTGAAAGTAAAGGAGAAGAGTAACCATTACAATAAGAGAATGAAGCTCAGTGCAGATAGAAGGGAGCTGGGGAAATAGTACAGGGGTTAAGCACTTGCCTTGCACATGGCTGACCCCAGTTTGATCCCTGGCACTGTATAAGGTCCCCTGAGCACCTCCTGGAGTGATCCCTGAGCACAGAGTCAATGGTAAGCCTTGAACACCACTGGTGTGGCCCCAAACCAATCAATAAAAAGAAAGAAAAAAGAATAGTGTGGGGACTGGTCAGTGGAGAAGTGCTGCCCTTGCAGGCATGAAATCACAAGTTTGATCCCCAGAAACCTCCCACATGCCCATATCCACTCAAGAAGGGCAATCCCCCCTTTATGATGAAAACCCTAGCCAAAATGGGTATAGAGGGGACTTTCCTCAACATAGTTAAAGCCATCTACCACAAGCCTACAGCAAGCATCATCCTCAATGGGGAAAAACTGAGAGCCTTCCCTTTAAGATCAGGGACGAAACAAGGATGCCCACTCTCTCCACTGCTGTTCAATATAGTACTGGAAGTACTTGCAATAGCAATTAGGCAAGAAAAAGATATTAAGGGCATTCAGGTAGGAAAGGAAGAAATCAAGCTCTCACTATTCGCAGATGATATGATACTATACTTAGAGAACCCAATAACCTCCACCAAAAGACTCCTAGAAACAATAGACTTGTATAGTAAAGTTGCAGGCTATAAAATCAATACCCAAAAGTCCATGGCTTTCCTATACGCAAACAGTGAGAGAGAAGAAAGCTACATGAAAAAATCAATCCCGTTCACAATTGTGCCCTAGAAAATCAAGTACCTAGGAATCAGCTTAACTAAGGAAGTAAAGGACCTGTACAAAGAAAACTACAAAACGCTACTTCAGGAAATAAAAGAGGACATGAGGAAATGGAAAGATATCCCCTGCTCATGGGTCGGGAGACTTAACATTGCCAAAATGGCAATACTACCGAAAGCATTGTATAAATTCAATGCAATCCCTATAAGGATACCCATGACATTCTTCAAAGAAATGGAGCAAACACTCCTGAAATTTATATGGAACAATAAACCCCCACGAATAGCTAAAGCAATTCTTGGGAAAAAGAAAATGGGAGGAATCAACCTCCCGAACTTCAAACTTTACTACAAAGCAGTAATAATTAAAACAGCATGGTACTGGAACAAAGGCAGAACTGCAGACCTATGGAACAGGGTTGAATACACTGACAACTCCCCTCAATCATATGATCATCTGATCTTTGATAAAGGTGCACGAAATGTGAAGTGGAGTAAGGAAAGCCTCTTTAACAAATTGTGCTGGCATCCCTGGATGGCTACATGCAAAAAAATGGGCTCAGAACTCTGCCTAACACCATGTACAAAAGTACGATCAAAATGGATTAAAGACCTCAACATCAGACCAGAAACCATAAGGTACATTGAAGACAAAGTTGGCAAAACCCTCCATGACATTGAGGCTAATGGTATTTTCAAAGATGCCACGCCACTGGCTGAGCAAGTGAAAACAGAGATAGATAAATGGGACTATCTTAAACTAAGAAGCTTCTGCACCTCCAAAGAAACAGTGACCAAAATACAAAGACAGTCTACAGAATGGGAAAGGATATTCGCCGAATACACATCTGACAAGGGGTTGATATCAAGGATATACAAAATACTGGTTGAACTCCACAAGAAGAAAACATCCAACCCCATCCAAAAATGGGGCAATGAAATGAACAGAAACTTTCTCAAAGAAGAAATCCAAATGGCAAAAAAGCACATGAGAAAATGCTCTACATCATTAATCATCAGGGAGATGCAGATCAAAACCACAATGAGATACCATCTCACACCTCAGAGACTGACCCACATTCAAAAGAACAAAAGCAACCTATGCTGGCGTGGATGTGGTGAGAAAGGGACACTCCTTCACTGTTGGTGGGAATGTCGACTGTTTCAGCCCTTCTGGAAAACAGTATGGACGATTCTCAAAAAATTAGAAAATTTGCTCCCATTTGACCCAGCAATACCACTCCTGGGAATATATCCCAGAGAGGCAAAAATGTGTAGCCGAAGTGACATCTGCACTTGTTTGTTCATTGCAGCACTCTTTACAGTAGCCAGAAACTGGAAGAAACCTGAGTGCCCAAGAACAGATGACTGGTTAAAGAAACTTTGGTACATCTACACAATGGAGTACTATGTAGCTGTTAGAAAAGATGAAGTCATGAAATTTACATACAAGTGGTACAATATGGAAAGTATCATGCTAAGCGAAATGAGTCAGAAAGAGAGGGATAGACATAGAAAGATTGCATTCATCTGAGGGATATAAAATAACAAAATATGAGATTAATACCCAAGAATAGCTGAGATCAACACCAGGAGGATTACTCCATAGCTTAGAGGCCAGCCGGGTATTCTAGGGGAAAGGACAGTTCAGATAGAGAAGGGAGCACCAAATGGAGGGTGTTTGTAGGATCCTCCCAGGAGGGGAGATGAAGGTTGAAAGTAGACTGGACTGAACATGTTTGCCACTCAATGCCTCTTTTGCTGATCACAACACCCAAAAGGAGAGAGAGAGAACAAAAGGGAATGCCCTGCCACAGTGGCAGGGGGGGGTGGGGGGTGGGGGGGGCGGGATATTATCCTGGTGGTGGAAAATGGGCACTGGTGGAGGGATGGGTATTTGATCATGGTATGACCGAAATCCAAGCACAAAAATTTGTAAATCTACAACTGTACCTCATGGTGTTTCACTAATAAAAAATAAATTAAAAAAAAAAAAAAAAGAAGGGCAATCCTAGCAATGCAGCATTTGTGATGTGATTCCCCGGAGCCACTCAAGTTAGGGATCTATGATATACTACAGCCTGTATGAGTATCATAGCCAAAGCTTGTATCCTGCTGGCTCCTAACCCCTGCTCCAGCAGCAACAAAAGGGAAGGGAAAGAGGGAAAAGGTTAAGATTTAAAATAATCATCCAAGATAAATAAGTTTTAAGACAAAGAAAATAGAATCATTGGCAGAAAAGGGGAAAAAATAAAGCAGATTAAGGTGAAAAATAAATCTAGCAAGATATGAATAAAATGAATATCCCGAATAAAAGTAATAACAGGAAAATAAATAAGATTTAAGATAAAAGGTACAGTTCAATAAATCAACAAAGTAAAATGTTAACCACATCAAAGTAAAAGAGATAAAATATTAAGAGGATAGCAGACCAAAATCTATGGGAAAAGAAGTTAAAAAGCATAAAAGAAGATGGGGTGAAGCTTAAGTACAAGATTAAGGAATTAAGACTGCTCTCTGAGCACTAATACATTAACACAGAAGATTAGGAGAAAAGTATTTTAAAAAAACAAAGAAGCTTGAACTGTGAGAGAGATAGTAAAAAAGAAGTGTGAGTAAGGGAAAGGAAAATGTAAATATGTAAAAATCAAGGCAATAAAATCCTCAGCAATAGCAACAAAGATATTCAAAGAAGCTATGTGGAAAGCCCAGAATACTTCCTTGAACACATCAACTACCAAAACATCTACCTTTACAAATTCTGGTGGAGGCTCTGGGCTGCAGCAGGAGCGTGTAGGGAAAGAGGAAATAGCAGAACAGGTTCTGAGCTGCTCTTTGTTTTCTGCCCAGAAGCTCATCTACTCCAACACTTTCTCCAGCAGCAATGGTGCATGTGACACTTGCCCTGGAGCTCAACCTCTGTACTGCAGGTGGGGCACAGGCAGTGGCTAGTTCAAACTCTGCAGACACCCTGGAGAAAAACACATGTGCAAGTAATGCCACAGACAGTGGGCTGTAGAGAAGAGGGATGAGTAGAAGCAGGTATTGGAAAGTGTCTGGAGATAAAAAGGGAAACCATCCTCATCTTTAGTCAACAGGAAAATGTACATTTAAACCTCAATGAGATGTCATCTCACAGCTGTTAAATGGCAATTGTCAAAAAGATAAGTGTTAACAAATGCTGATAAGGTTATAGACACAAAAGAACTCGTGGGCATGGTTACTGGGAGTTCAGACAGGTGTGGCCCCTGGAAAATAGTGGGCTGTGGGGAGGATAGGAGGCAATGGCACTTGTATGTGGCTGACTGGTTTGAATTGCCACCTCCATATATGGCCTCCTATATTTTACAACTCTGGGGTGGGAAATTGTCTGCAACTTAACATTTCACCACTCATAGGGTGTAGTTAGGGTTGGACAGCCTGATTTTGCCAACATTGCTGGTGAAATTGCATTTCTTTACTGATTCTCCTAACACGGGGCTCCTCAGATGTGTGGATAGGCAGGGGATCAAAAAGCCAAGAATAACCAGATCTTGGGGTATTAGTGGAAGTTGGGTTAGGTAGTTGAATTTAGGGACAGGTTAAGTGGAGACTGGGGCTGAATGTTCACATGAAGGTGGAGAGCAGTTTCTCTAAGAGGCACCTGGGACTCAGGAGGGAGGACTTTGAAAGCAGCCAAACTTATCTGGATGCTTCTGAGGCAAAACAAATCCAAGTTCTCAGAGTGCTGGAGAGTATCTGGAGGAGACAGGGAGGCCATCATGGAGGACGTTCCCAGCCTCTGAGGATGATGTTATGCCACTATAGCACTGTAGCACTGTCCTCCAGTTGTTCATCGATTTGCTTGAACGGGCACCAGTAACGTGTCCATTGTGAGACTTGTTGTTACTGTTTTTGGCATATCGACTACACCATGGGGAGCTTGCCAGGCTCTGCAGTGTGGGCGAGATACTCTCGGTACCTTGCCAGGCTCTCTGAGAGGGGTGAAGGAATTGAACCTGGGTCGGCCGCATGCAAGGCCAAAGCACTACCTACTGTGCTATTGTTCCAGTCCAATATTGCGCCAAAAAAAAAAAGAAACAAAGAAAGAAAGAAAGAAAGGAAAAAAGAAAGAAGAAATGGGGTGAATCTAGGGAAGTTATTAAGAAAGGAATTTAGACCCCCCCACCCCTGCCATCCCTGTGCCAATTCCTGAAATTCCATTTCAGCAAAGGAGATGCCATGTAAAGGAGAGGAGAGGTGGAAGGTGAGTGGCAGAGGGGCTCAAAGCTTCTCTCTTCTGATGTCAGCCTGATGGGAAAGAAGAGAAGGCTGGACTTAACTTGGGGGTGGGTAGAGTTATCTGGATGATCCCCAAGAAATTTGAAGAAACAATGTGTGCAGTGTTTTGAGCATAGAATATTAATTACAAGCACAGGGCAAAAATGTTGGTCCAGAAAGTGTTGTGGACAAGGGATAGGATGTGAAGACTTTATAATTAATTGTAACTTAGAGTTTATAGTATGAATATATAAAAGTACAGTTGATTTCATTTTGAGGATTCTACATTTGAAGGATTCTACATAGACTAGTAATACAAGGTCTAGACTTCTACTGTGTGTTTTCTTTAAGTGTATATATATATCTATATTTATCTATCTATTTATATATATATATATTTTTTTTTTGGTGGGGGAGAGAGACCACGCTTGGCAATGCTCAGGGGTTACTCATGGCTTTGCACTGAGGAATTACTTCTGGTGGTGCTCAGGGGATCATATGGAATGCTGGTGATTAAACTTGGGTCAGCCATGTGCAAAGCAAATGTCTCACCCACTATACTACCACTCCAGCCTCTTTAAGTGTATTTTTAATGGGGAGTTTGTGCTACCAGTAGAGGCAGGGAGGTAGGTTACTCCCAGGTTTATTTTACTTGAGAGGGGTTACACTGGCAGTGCTCAGGGGGCTTATTCCTGATTCTGGGCACAGGGATCACTCCTGGTAGGGCTCTCAGGACCATATGGGGTGCCGAGGATGAAACCCCAGTTGGGTGTATGCATGGTAAGAGTCTTACCCGCTATACTCTGTGCCCGGCCCCATCCCCGATAGCTGGGTAAGTTCTACAGTTACTATGAAAGATGAACAGAGAGGGTCTGGAGTGAGAACTCAACTGTTCCATGTAGGCTTTGCATGCAGGCCATGCTCCTATGCCTAACACAGCATAGCCCTCAGCATTGCTGGGAGTGACTCCCTAAGCACTAAAATGGCAATAGCTTCTGAACACAATTGTGTGTGGCCCAATGCCCACTCCTAACCCCACCCCCTATATAAAGATTAACATAAACATTTTAGGACTTAAGAGCAATTGGAAAAAATACTGGTTTCCCAGCATGGGGCCCGTAAGAGGTTATCATAAATGAATATATTACAAATACTGCTGCTAAGGTACCTATGATTTCTGGCATATTAGATAATAGATATAAATTAATTCTTGATGTCTTGAAAAAAGTTGGGGGGCAATAGCTGCTGGTAAATCTTTAGGAGGTAATTAAAACACAAATCCTCCCACATCTGCTTGGTGAATGGCTTATCAGTTATGCTTAGTGGTGATGATTTGCTTCTGGTTGGATGTACTAAATTGTCAGCTACCAGAATTTTAATATAAATCTGCTAGAAATGAGGATACCCTCCATAGGGCTATCTCAGTGCCCTGTTAGGCATCCAGCATCTGTTTTTATGAGGGAGAAAGAACTATCAGTTTGAATACCAAATAAAAGCTTTAAGATGTCCTGGTAGGGGCAATATGAGTTGGGGGCATGACTCAGTGGTAAAGCAGCAGCCTTGCTTATATGAAGCTTTGGGTTCAATCTCTAGGACCAAAAAACAAATAAATAAAAGTCATGGTAAATACTTTGATGCTGAATAATCAGGCACCAACAAAAAAGCCTTTGGCTAACAGAACCTGGCAGAGAGTTAGTTCTCAACAAATATTAGCTAGCAGTTGTTGATTTACCTACACAAACACCAACATTTATGGAAAACTTTGGGCAAAGTCCTGTTATAAGCACATTCTATTCTTTTATTATAAGAAGGGCTCTTGCCATAAAACAAAAATAATATGAGGAAGCTGGAGATGCATTTCATGGTATAGCATATAAAGATTAAAAGTTATTATGAGCTAAGTGAAATTATATTCATTTGCAGGCCAGAGAGAAAGGACAGTTGGTAGGGTACCTGCTTTTCATACTTCTGACCTGGGTTTGATCCTGGCACCTCATATGATCCCTCAAGTACTGACAGAGTGATACTTGAGTACCACCTGAAAACAAAAGCAAAACAAAACAAAAAGGAAATCATTTTCACTGGCTGAAGAAAACATAAATATGCATCTAGGAGTGTGAACTTGGTTGAACTGCTAAATATTGGGGTTATTCGTTACGTAGCCATAGATACTGATCCAGACACAGTTGCTCTCTTTCATTGAAGAGCATTGATGGAAGATGGGCATTCACTGAATTTTTCACCTTGCCTTCCCATGTTGGATATTGCACAAATCTAAGCGACTTTGCAGTGAGAGGATATTTTTGCCTTGGGTGTGAATTAATCTTCGATATAAGCTTGATGATAGTGCTCATTATACTTTGGTGGTCACAACTTTGACAACAGAAGCAACCACAGGCCTGTGTTAATTGAGTTCTCAGATGATAAAATGTTTGCCGACAAGCATCTGAAGCACATGGTATATCGTGATGTTTTCTCCAGAGCTTCCAATGTTAACAGATCTCTTTCACCATCAAGCACATCTCCTGTTTTTTGCAGTTCACAATTAAAGCTTTGACTATAGGGGCAGTTGTGTGGTTCAAGTAGTAGAGCACATACATTTCAGGCATTCAGTGTTGCTTCACTTTACCAACTGCCAGTGCATCATTCTCACTCTACCTCTATTTCACTCTCCCTTCGTTCTCCTCTTCACCCCAAATTTACAAACTCAGTTCTATAGGCTAACTCTCAGGGTCATAACTGGCCATTGTTTCTTCCCTTACTGTGTTTCTTTATACTCCACATATGAGAGATATAAAAATTCTGAAAATTTATTGTTGTAGTAACCTATAAACTCATACATATCCTATATTCAAATTTGACCAATTATTCCAATAGTATCTTTTATCACTGTTGTTTTGTTCTGGTCTAGGATTCAACAAAGGGCTATACACTGCATTTAGCTGTCATGTATTTTTAGTTCTTTAATCTGGCATAGTTTTTCAGTCTTTTTTTTTTGTCTTTTATGTCACTGAAGTTTCTGAAGAGTATAGGCTGGTTATTCACAGAAAGTCTCTTAATTTGAATTTGTCTCATGCTTTTTCTTAATTATATTCAGTTATACATTTTTGGCAGGAATATAATAGAAGTATATCAAATCAGGAGACATTTGATGTCAGGTTATCTCATTACTGGTGATATAATGTTGATCACTTTTTTAAGGTGATGTCTTTCAGGTTTTCCCACTGTTACTATTTTTCTTTTGTAATAAATAAGCAGTTTTAGAGGAGGCATTTCTTGCTATTTCCTGAGCACTTACAAAGTGTCACATCATATTAGGTAATTTACATTCTTATCTCATTTAATCCTCATGACAAATATGTTAACACGTGGCCAACCCAGGTTTGATTTCTCCATCCCTCTCAGAGAGCCCAGCAAACCACTGAGAGTGTCCTGTCCACACAGCAGAACCTGGAAAGCTCCCCGTGGCATATTTGATATGCCAAAAACAGTAACAATAAGTCTTGCAATGGAAACGTTACTGGTGCCTGCTTTAGCAAATCGATGAACAACGGGAGGACAGTGCTACAGTGCAACAAATATTTTTATTCTTGTATTCCCTTTTCTTCTTCCTTTCTCATGTTATGGATAAGAAAACAGGCCAATAAACATGCTGCTTTTTACTCTAAAGTATGTACTTGTTTACTCATGCCACATCACCCAGGACAGGTCAGATATTCAAAGTTCTTGGAGCTAATACGGAGCAGATTGCTCCCCACAAATAAATTTCTATTCTTTGCAGGAACTAAAGATTATGCCATGAGGAATTGATTTGTATTTCATACATTGAGAGAGATTGGTTGAAGGAGCCTCATATTCTTTCTCTAATACCACTCAGATATGAATAGAATAGGCTGGTCAACAGATTTTGATGACCCATATGTATTTGTCATATACAACACTCTGATTTACATATTAAAGTTGATTCCTTGTTCTGTGCCATGAGAATTTGCCCTGGTACATGCCCTGGGCATTCTCCATGATTTTGAAAGTAAGTGATAATGGCAGTCTTGTTGTCAGGTTATGATACATTTTTTTTTAAAGAGTGGATCCATGACAGAATTGATTCCAGGATGAGAAGAGGGATAAGGCATGGCATTACATAATGACAATGGGGTTAATTCTCCAAGAAGACATAACAATTCTCGTGTGCAATGAACAATACGGAGTCAGGATGTATGAAGCAAAACGCATAGAATTGCAGGAGAAGCAATTGAGTAAGCTAGTAAAATTGAATACTTCAAAATTACTCTATCAGAAATGGATAGACTGGCAATAATCAGGAAGAATGTCTAATAATAGAAGAACAAACATTCTTCTCAAGCTCAGTGGAACATTTACTAGAGTAGACCATATTTGGGTCATAAAACACATCTTAACAAAAACAAAAGAACAGAAACCATACAAAGTTTGCGCCCATATACAATGGCATTAAACTAGAAATCAGTAATAGAAAGAAAATTGGAAAATCTACAACACTTAAAAATTAAACAAAACTCTTGTAAATAACAAGTCAAAAGAAATCTCAAGAGAAATTTTTAAATATTTTCAATGAAATGAATATAAAATTATAGTTTACTGATTCATGAGAGGCAGCGAAAGTGGTACACAAAGAGAACTGGGCATCAGTAATTTGTATGTTAGAAAAGAGGGGAAAAAATCTAAAGTCAGTCATCTGTGTTTAGGAAACCAGAAAAAGAAGAATCAAATCCAAAGTAAGAAGAAAAGCAAATATTAGAACAGAAAGAAATGAAATTGAAAACAGGTTAATAGAAAAAAATCAATAACAATTAACATTTTTTTTTGTGTTTAGTTTTTGTTTTGGATCACACCCAGTGATGCTCAGGGCTTATTCTTGGCTCTGTACTCAGGGTCACTTTTCAAGGCACTTGGGGGACCATTGGTAGTGCTGGAGGATCAAACCCAGATTGACTGCATGCCAGGCATACATGCCTTATCTGCTCTACTGTCTCTCTGACCCTAAAGGTTAATGCTTCTTTAATATCATCAACAAAATTAAATAAATTTTAGCTGGATTAAGACAAAAGAGACTACATAATTATTACTATCAGAAATAAAGGAGGGGATATCAATATAGAGCCCATCAACACTGAGAGAACAATGAGGAAATGGTATGAATAACTTTATTTTCACCTTTTTGATAATTCAAATGAAACAAACTAACTCCTGAAATGATTAATCTACCAAAATGTGCAAAAAAAGAACTAGAGCATCTATCTATGTATCATAAAGAAACTAAATTAATTATTGATGACATTACAAAATAGCGAGTACCAGAGCCAGATGGGTTCGCTGGTGAATCCTATGAACTGTTTATGGAAGGATTTAATACCAACTAGCTGTCTTAGAAAATGAAAGCAGAAAAATGCTTCCCAAATTATTCTTTTTGTTTGTTTGTTTGAATACAGCATGTTTAGAGGCAGTACTAACAGAGAGAACTTAATTAGCTTTCTATGAGTTAATTGTCACAAATTTAGTAGCTTATTCTGTGGCCAGCATTACCCTGTTACCAAAACCAGACAAAGGCAAAGAAACCTGTAAACTAATATCTCTCATAAATAGAGATGAAAAACTCAACAAAAGATAAGTAAATACAATTAAATACTGTATGAAAATAATTAAATGCCACAACTAAGGAGAACTTATCCCAGGTATGAAAGGCTGATTTGACATTCTGAAAAATCAGTTAATGATTCAAATTAACAGGCTAAAAAAGAGAAATCGCATAATTATATGCCAGTTCAATCTCTGGCACCACATGGTCTGCTAAGCATTGCCAGGAGTGACCCCTGAGTACCGAGCCAGTAGAAGACTGTAAGCACTAATGGACGAGCGCCCCTCTGAATGTTTATAAAAGAATCTATAACTGACATCATATTTAATTATGAAGAATGCAAGGCTTTCCCTCAAAATTAGGAAAAGAGCAACAATTTTCACTCTTACCATTTCTTTTCAAAATTGTGCTACATGTCCTACATAACGCAATTAAAAATAGGCAATAAAATACACTGATTGAAAAGCAAGAAATAAAAGCACTTTTGTTTACAGATGCTTTTCTATATACCAGCAACAAACCCCAGCATGAAATGCTTTAAACTAATCTAACAAATTATATATATAATTAATATGAAGGATACAATAAAATGATGAAAGAGCAAAGAAGAACAAAATAAATGGAGAGATACTTTATGTCCATTGGTAGGAAGATTCAATATTTGCAAGATATCTGTTCTTACTACTTTGATCTATAAATTCAATGGAATCTTAATCAAAATTTCAAGAAAGCAGTGGATATAGCCCAAAGAACTAGATGCCTACCATACTTACCATGCAGGAGCCTGGATTTAATCCTTGGCCTTGCACATGATTAAGTGCAAGAAATCAGTCTGAAAAAGCTCATGCTGTTTGAGGAACAGGGAGATAGTACAGTGGTTAAGGTGCTTGCCTTGCATGCGGCTGACCTGGGTTTGATTCCTACCATCCCTGGTAGGGGACCTTGTGAAATTACAATGTGAGCTTTCTGGAAAAGGCAAAACTGGTGGCAATAGTGAAGTTTGGTTGCTAGAAATTAGGGAGGGTGAGGAAAAGACAATTGGAGCACAGAAGATTAGGTGTCAATGTAACTGTTCTGTATGATATTACAGTGGTGGATAGATGTCATACAGATGTCCAAATTGATAGAAGGTAAGGCACAAAAATAAATTCTAATATAAGCTTAGAAAACAGTGTGTTGATATAAGATTTTCCCCAGTTGCATTCTTGGTAACTGTGGAGGACGATGCTAGTGGGGGAAATTGTGATGGGGAAATAAGGGTGAATAAGCTCAATTTTGTTAAGCACCTCAAACTGCTCTGAAAAATAAGGTGTATGACAAAGTAAAAGTGGATCCTGATAAAATGTTTTCAGTTTTCCTCACTCACCACAATTAGTTATCTTGAGATATTTCATCAAAGATCTAATGAAGATTAATAACCTTCAGTATTTTTAAAATAAGGAGACAGATGGGAAAGAAAGGAAGCAAAAGATGTTCAGAAATAATATAAAGAAACTCAGTGTTGGTGTGTTAAGAAAAGATGCAGCAAGAATAACACTATGGTAGGCCTTTCCTGATAACAGTTTGCATTTTCAACTGCAGGCCTAAAAGCAATGATCATTGCTTGCTCTCTGGCTTTGATTCCTGTCCCAAGGGAATTCTGGGCTGATTGGGGATGAGCTGCCTAGGAAGACAGGATCTTCCAGATCCCATAAACCTCTGGCAAAGGCCAAGCCTGCCCCCAGGCCAGTTTCTTGTTTTCAGTTTCTAAGCAACGCCACCTGACTCCACTTGCAATCAACTTATTGTGAACTGAAAACCAATTATCCTCCTGGAAGAAAGAGAATGGAACACAAAAGGTGCTGCAGGGAAATTCTCCTCCAAGTGCTCTACACTCCCAAAACAGAGTCTGAGAATTGACTGCAGAGGTGGCCGACTTGTCACTTTCGAAGGAGTTGCTTGATAGTGAAGTCAGCCTGGTTATAGGATTAGACAAGGCCCTTTGAAGGAGTGCTGAGTGAAAGTAGAAGGGTGGAGAGAAAGAAAACAGGAAAAAAAGAAAAAGAGAGAACCCAGTGACAAGATAAAAGACATTATGCTTTCATAATCTGTCTCTTTAAAGTACTTGACCTGGATATTTTAAATTAAAGACAGAATTGGGGCCTAGGGAACTATTGCTCACCAGAACTGGACATGCCTCACATATCATCAAAGATTCTGAGTTTGCTCCTGAATAGAAAAAGAAAAAAAGAAAAAAACACAAAAGAAAGAAAAAGAATCGTGCAGTTCACCTGTGTAAGATGCCACACTTCTTTGAGAGAAGCATTTTTTTTATGAATAAGTGTGAGAATAGATTTTTTTAAAAAATTGCAACAAAATAATTGTTACTGAAAAATTCAGGCTCGTGTCTCACTAACATCTTCATTTATCAAAATATTTGTATCATTTGTCTCAGGAATAGAGCAAAGTACGCCTGGCAGGTGTCTCTCTGACAAGATCCAGGTGGTCTGAGTTTGCTCACACTCACTCCACCTGCCCTCCTGTCTTCTGAACTGGTTACTATAACAATATCATAATATCATAGACTGGGCAACTTCAAAACAACAGACATTTCTTTCTTGTGGTTCCAGAGCCTGAGAGTCCCAGATGCAGGTGGGTCTGATACCTGGGGAGGCCTCTAACCTGCAGTCTTTTGGCTCTAATTTCACAAGAGGCAAGATTATCTGTCTGGAGATTTTCGTTGTTTTTGGACCATACCTGTTAGTGCTCAGAGTTTATTCCTGACTCTACACTCAGGGATTACTCTTGGTGGGCCTGGGGGATTTGTATAGGGTGCCGGGGATTGAACCTGGGTGGGCTGTGTGCAAGGCAAGCACCCTCCCCACTGTACTGTTGCTCTGGCCCCTCTGGATTCTTTTTAATAAGGGCAGAGCACTTACTTGGCTAAGGTGGCCCTTCCAAATATCATCACATTGGGGATGAGATTTCAGCTTGTGAACAAAGGCGGGATACACCAACATTCAGTATACAGCCCTATTTTATGTCTTCCAAGTGTGCCCCGAATAACTTGGGTCAGTTATCAACTGTGAAAGAGCACCGGATATCGTAAATTACTAGGCAAATGTGATGAATGTTTTATTCCTTTTTTTTAACATCGATGACAGGTGGTAAAAAATTATTTGTTTTGCACAGGAAGGAAGTTCACTTGTGGGGTTCGTACCACAGGTGATTCATCCTGAGTCACAGGACAGGTGGGACCAGCTGTTGATTTCAAGGTAACCATCTCTGTCCTGTCTTTCCTTCTCAGCCCTATTCCTTAGGCCCTGCTAGCTCTTCATATTGCGGTTGAATCTGCCTTGGCTGTGATGCACTGGAGTTTTTTTTAGGAAGGCATTAAAAAGTGGCACTGTTGGCCTTTACCCCAGACAAACTCAAAGAGAATTCAAGATGGGAGTCCCATGTCAGTTGCTGCTAAAATCTCCGATTAGGAGTGGGAGAACTGGGGCTGGAGCATGCGACTGACCTGGGTTCGATTCCCAGCACCCCATATGCTCCCCCAAGTACCGCCAGAAGTAATTCTTGAGTGCAGAGCCAGGAGTAACCCCTGTGTATTGCTGGGTGGACTTCTGACACATGGGCTGGGATGTAGCTCAGCGGTAGAGCACTTGTCCTGCATGTGTGAGGCCCTCAGTTTGATCCCTTTTGTGGCAAAGCTAAAAGTCCGACATGCGCTTTGGACTCAGGTTCTATTACAGACCACTGGTAACATTTGAAGGGAGAAGGGGGATATTTTCACTGGGCAGGGCTTTCTTCCTTCTGCCACAGTAACTGGGCCCAGCTAGCTTTTTCCCCCTGCTCCCCACATTTCAATCTTCTGTAGGCATTAGCAGTAGAGAGCCAGGTCAAATGGCAGATTCATTTATTTTTCTTTTTGGGTCACACCCGGCATTGCACAGGGCTTACTCCTGGCTCATGCACTCAGGAATTACTCCTGGCGGTGCTTGGGGGACCATCTGGGATGCTGGGAATCGAACCCAGGTTGGTCACTTGCAAGGCAAACGCCCTACCTGCTGTGCTATCGCTCCAGCCCCCAAATGGCAGATTTATGTGAGCAGAAACCCAGTGTAAGAGTTGAACCAATAAAAGGTCACGTGGCTCCTGTTTGGATGGAGGATGTTGTTGTGAAGTCAGTGTTGTTGGGGAGTCAGAGTCATAGAGAAGTTGACAAAGTGGGGGATAGAGAAGAGTGTGAAGTGGGTGAATAGGAGCCTTCTGTGAGTAGTAAAGGGGAAGGGGGTGATCTCAGATGTCAGTGGCTCTCCACTTAGGGTGCTGTGGCCCAAGCGGTGCCATGCAGGACTCAAGGTTAGTCAGAATTAGAATAAAAGGTCTAAATCAGAACCCAACTACGGGGGAGGGGAACCATAGGTTGGTTTCTATGGGAAGGAAGATGTGAGCCCAGAGGTGAAGCTCGCAGAGACAGAGCCCTGCACGCCTATCTGGCAGTCAGGAGAGGTTCCTCCCTGTTGGCCTTATTAACCTTCTCCCAGCCATAGAATTTGCAGGTTCTTGTGCTAAAAAAAAAAAAAGAAAAAGAAGGGCCTCTTGTTTAAAAGCAGGAAAATGTGATTGTAAAAGCACTAAAATATAAAGCTTTCTCTTATAGATGCTCACTTTACTCATGATACTGTTATTTTCTTTCTTTTTAATTACTTAATGTCTTCCTAAGAGAAATGAAATTTTCAGATTATTAGCACGAGTCTTTTTTTCAAGTTTTGCTTGCGCAATGCGAGTTTTAATTACAAATAAAAAAGCATCCAATCGTATATAAAATCAGTGAAATTGCATACTTTGTATTTAATGCCCATGACATGCTTGTGGTTTCCTCTGAAAAGAACACTGAAAACACTTGCATAAAATAAACTTAATTCATTTTATTTTACTTCCTGTTTTGTGCACAAACTACCAACAGCTTTACTGAAGAATAAGGACTGAAAAGAAGAAAACTAGGCTCATTGACCTAACTGGTTTTTCTTTAATGTCATATTCTAAGTGATTGGAAGTGCTCAGCAAAAATACAAGTACCAGGAGTAGGACTAGAATGGGATTCCATGGGCATTGTGTTTCTCAGAATCTCATCTGCCTTTTTGTGTTAGAAGCAAGTTCTGGTTTGAAGTTCTGTGTTGGAAAGCAAGCTCTTGTTAGGTCTCTTGGAGTAGTCAGAGTTTCCATATAGACGGTGGTAGGTGTAAGATACGTGTGACGAGGTCCTAGGGAAAACCAGTCTGTACGTCACTAGTCCACTAGAATTAGTGCTCATGGCAGTCGAGAGAGAGAGAGAGAGAGAGAGAGAGAGAGAGAGAGAGAGAGAGAAAGAGAGAAAGAGAGAGAGAGCAAGCGAACAGTGGTTGGGGTGCTTGTTTTGCTTATAGCTGACCAGGGTTCAATTCTTGGCATCACGTATGGTCTCCAGAGCCCTGCTAGGGATCCCTGATCACAGAGTCAGGAGTAAGCCCTGAGCACTACAGGTGTGGCCCCCAAACAAAATACAAAAACAAAAAGAATTCAGTATTCATGTGATAACAAAGAACTATGGGGAATACACGTATGGAAGGTATCGCCCTTATTTATGGCTCCATTGTCCCATTGTGTTTTACTCATGAAACACAAGTTCAATGATAAAATTAAGAATTTTTAGAGTCACAGAGATATCTCCAAGTGTTAGCATGTGCACATCACATATGGGAGGTCTGGATTCAATCCCCTGCACCACATGGTCCCTGGAGCACTGCCAGGGATGACCCTCAAACATAGAGTCAGGAGTAGCCTCTAAGCACTGCTGGGTATGCTTCCTACTCCAGACCAAAAATAGAAAAAATAATAAAGAAAGAAGAATTTCTAAGCGAAATCAGCAGAGCATTAATCCAAGTGCAGGGCCTGTCGTGGTGTGCGTGCATCGAAGGATGAGATCTGTTGGCAGAAGTTCTCACAAGAGCTGAGAGATGGGCTGGTGGATTGTAACTGAAAATAATTTCCTTCTGGTTTATTTTAATTTAGGTTTTTTTTAAAATGAAGGAGCTCATTTTTATTTAGAAATGTTATCACTTCTGTAATTAACCTCACATTACAAGCCAAATCAGCTCCTGCCTAGATTAATTTGAGCAGGGGAATTCAGAGCGGGGTGTGGAGTACGATTAGCAGCTGGGGAAGTCAGAAATCCCCCAAAAGCTGTCAATCAGGCTTGTTGGATGGTGCCTAGGGAAAAGCAAAGTGCTTTTGTGGTTGGATCCTGGTGCCCTTATGTGGGGGCTGGGAAACCCCGCAGGGTGCAGCTGGTGGAGAAGAATGGGACAGGACCAGGTCCTGGGAGTTTCAGAGGTGGCTGTCCTGACACAGGCCTGAGAGCTCCCAGGAGATTACAGCAAACACCTTGTTTGGTTTGGTCAGTGTCATTGAATCTCACTATCCGCAGTGAGTGGACTTCAAGGACTGGGCACTAAATTCTGGGGGAACTAGCAGAGAAGGTCAAGCAAGACTGATTCCAACTTTGGGGGATCTAGAGGGAGTGAAGACAAGGATTTGGGAGTTCTGGGGACCAGAACTGATAAGGAAGATTTTTTTTTGTGTGTGTGGCAAGCAATGCTAGGAGTCCTGGTACCAGATCTGGGATGCAAGGCTGAGACCAGAGCCCCTCTGGGACTCACTGATGGAATGTTAGAGTGGCCTGCACTTCCATTTCTGTGGTCATGAGATTAGCTCTAGTGTTTGAGAAATAGCAAAGTGGCCTCTGCAGGGAAAGACCCAGCAGTGGAGTAAGACCAGGTGAAGTTATTCTTGTCTCCGTGTGACCATTTTTGCTGGAATGAATTGATCTGCTTTTTCATTTTTACTCTGTATTGGAAGAAATATGGCAATGGTCCCCCTTTACCCGAAGAGAATATTGCTGCAAAAAGATCCTCATAAAAAATTCTAGGGGTTCACAAGAAGACCTGGAATACCTGAACAGACCTATCACCATCAAGGAAATTGAAATGGTAATAAAAAGTCTCCCCAAGCACAAGAGTCCTGGCCCGGATGGATTCAATAGTGAATTCTTCCAAATCTTTAAAGAGGACTTACTCCCAATCCTCTTTAAGCTTTTCCACGAAATTGAAATATCATATCAAAAACACTTCCAAATAGTTTCTACGAAGCAAATATCACACTGATACCAAAAGCAGACAGAGATACCACAAAGAAAGAGAATTACAGACCGATATCCCTGATGAACACAGATGCAAAGATCCTCAACAAACTATTAGCAAATAGAATCCAACTACTCATCAAAAAGATCATACACCATGACCAAGTAGGATTCATCCCAGGGATGCAAGGATGGTTCACCATTCGGAAATCAATCAACATAATCCATCATATCAACAAAAGAAAAGATAAAAAGCATATGATTATATCAATAGATGCAGAGAAAGCATTTGACAAGATCCAGCACCCCTTTATGATGAAAACCCTAGCCAAAATGGGTATAGAGGGGACCTTCCTCAACATAATTAAAGCCATCTACCACAAGCCTATAGCAAGCATCATCCTCAATGGGGAAAAACTGAGAGCCTTCCCTCTAAGATCAGGGACGAGACAAGGATGCCCACTCTCTCCACTGCTGTTCAATATAGTACTGGAAGTACTTGCAATAGCAATTAGGCAAGAAAAAGATATTAAGGGCATTCAGGTAGGAAAGGAAGAAATCAAGCTCTCACTATTCGCAGATGATATGATACTATACTTAGAGAACCCAATAACCTCCACCAAAAAACTCCTAGAAACAATAGACTCGTATAGTAAAGTTGCAGGCTATAAAATCAATACCCAAAAGTCCATGGTTTTCCTATATGCAAACAGTGAGAGAGAAGAAAGCAACATGAAAAAAACAATCCCGTTCACAATTGTGCCCCAGAAAATCAAGTACTTAGGAATCAGCTTAACTAAGGAAGTAAAGGACCTGTACAAAGAAAACTACAAAACGCTACTTCAGGAAATAAAAGAGGACATGAGGAAATGGAAAGATATCCCCTGCTCATGGGTCGGGAGACTTAACATTGTCAAAATGGCAATACTACCGAAAGCATTGTATAAATTCAATGCAATCCCTATAAGGATACCCATGACATTCTTCAAAGAAATGGAGCAAACACTCCTGAAATTTATATGGAACAATAAGCCCCCAAGAATAGCTAAAGCAATTCTTGGGAAAAAGAAAATGGGAGGAATCAACCTCCCGAACTTCAAACTTTACTACAAAGCAGTAATAATTAAAACAGCATGGTACTGGAACAAAGGCAGAACTGCAGACCAATGGAACAGGGTTGAATACACTGACATCTCCCCTCAATCATATGATCATCTATTCTTTGATAAAGGTGCAAGTAATGTGAAGTGGAGTAAGGAAAGCCTCTTTAACAAATTGTGCTGGCATCACTGGACGGCTACATGCAAAAAAATGGGCTCAGCACTCTGCCTAACACCATGTACAAAAGTACGATCAAAATGGATTAAAGACCTCAACATCAGACCAGAAACCATAAGGTACATTGAAGACAAAGTTGGCAAAACCCTCCATGACATTGAAGCTAATGGTATCTTCAAAGATGCCACGCCACTGTCTGAGCAAGTGAAAACAGAGATAGATAAATGGGACTATCTTAAACTAAGAAGCTTCTGCACCTCCAAAGAAACAGTGACCAAAATACAAAGACAGTCTACAGAATGGGAAAGGATATTCGCCGAATACACATCTGACAAGGGGTTGATATCCAGGATATACAAAATACTGGTTAAACTCCACAAGAAGAAAACATCCAACCCCATCCAAAAATGGGGCAATGAAATGAACAGAAACTTTCTCAAAGAAGAAATCCAAATGGCAAAAAAGCACATGAGAAAATGCTCTACATCATTAATCATCAGGGAGATGCAGATCAAAACCACAATGAGATACCATCTCACACCTCAGAGACTGGCCCACATTCAAAAGAACAAAAGCAACCTATGCTGGCGTGGATGTGGTGAGAAAGGGACACTCCTTCACTGTTGGTGGGACTGTCGACTGGTTCAGCCCTTCTGGAAAACAGTATGGACGATTCTCAAAAAATTAGAAAATTTGCTCCCATTTGACCCAGCAATACCACTCCTGGGAATATATCCCAGAGAGGCAAAAATGTGTAGCCGAAGTGACATCTGCACTTGTTTGTTCATTGCAGCACTCTTTACAGTAGCCAGAAACTGGAAGAAACCTGAGTGCCCAAGAACAGATGACTGGTTAAAGAAACTTTGGTACATCTACACAATGGAGTACTATGTAGCTGTTAGAAAAGATGAAGTCATGAAATTTACATACAAGTGGTACAATATGGAAAGTATCATGCTAAGCGAAATGAGTCAGAAAGAGAGGGATAGACATAGAAAGATTGCATTCATCTGGGGGACATAAAGTAACAAAATATGAGATTAATACCCAAGAATAGATGAGATCAACACCAGGAGGATTACTCCATAGCTTAGTGGCCAGTCGGGCATTCTAGAGGAAAGGGCAGCTCAGATAGAGAAGGGAACACCAAATAAAGGGTGTTTGGAGGATCCTCCCAGGAGGGAAGATGCATGTCGAAAGTGGACTATGGACTGAACATGTTTGCCACTCAATGCCTCTTTTGCAGACCACAATACCCAAAAGGAGAGAGAGAACACAGGGAATTGCCCTGCCACAGAGGCAGGGGGGGATGGGGGGATGGGGGTGGGGGGATATTATTCATGGTGGTGGAAAATGGGCACTGGTGGAGGGATGGGTATCTTATCATTGTATAATCAAACCCAAGCACAAAAAATTGTAAATCTACAACTGTACCTCATGGTGTTTCACTAATAAAAAAAAAACAGAAAAAAAAATTCTAGGGGTTCAGAATCCACCTGCCATAGACATTTTTTTCCTCAGGAGTTCCAGCATCCTAAGTTTTGCACATCTAAAACACATGAATATAGACAAACTTCATCATTGCTAGAAAAGTTTTGCAAATCAGGTGGTGGTAGATAGTTTGTATAGCAATATTTTTTTGTACTATTGAAACTTCCTAAACTATAATAAATAACACTGAAAACTGCAAGGCCATTAATCAAAAGATTGACATCAGTTAGCAAATGTATACTGCAGTAATTTCCAAAACATTGCCCAAGGCCTGTGTCTGACATGTTTAATCCAGTGGCTTGGTGACTGAGCACAGGGAATGGCACTTGTCACCCATCCTACAGCTCTGACAGAGGCTATGGTGTGGTGATTTACTATCACCTAAAGCTGAGGTAACTTCAGAGTTTGCCACAGTTCTGGAATTCCAAGTGGCACTTTGAGCCAGGAAGCCAAAATATTATCACAGGCCACATGCCTGATGTATGTAGATTTTGTGGGCTCAGTGAGTAGGGAGCCTATGCTTCCAAAAAAATGATTGTTTTGTTTTCTGACTTTTGTTAATGACTGCGGTGTTTCTGAATTATTAGGCTTCCACTTCTCCATTCCTGCATTTCTTTCTCATCTCTTTCTTTTCATAATCCATGAGGTTTTAACCATCTTTGAGAAAACCAAGCAACAATCCTTCTTTGGCATGGGAAGAGGCGAGGGAAGGTGTAGTGCTTTCTTTGGCATGTCTCTGACGTGGTCTGTAGCTCTAATCTACTGACTTAGCCTCACATGGATAATTAATTGGGAGCATGTTCCTAATTCCTAGTAAGCTGCCTGCTTTTCACTCTGTAAAAAGCAGCTGCAGGGCTGGTCTGTCAGACAATCAGATTTCCTAAGGACAGACAGCACAAGGTCACAAATAAAGATTGGGTCTTGACAGGCCTTGAAGGGAAGTGAAAATAACCAGGCTTTGATTTGCACCTATGGTCACTGCAGGCTCCAAAAGATGTCACTTTTAGATAGTTCCTATGTTTTCCTTTAGAGTCACAATACGTCAGGCCTAGCTAAATGAAGAACTAAATTAAAACTGTCATTTCAGCTCATAAATAACAGATGTCTAGTGCATTTAATTATTTATAGTCTTGAATCTTTCAAAAATGAAAATGACTATACACATTTTTAATGTAGTTCTTGGTAATTTGCCGCCTGACTGATAAGATTTGCCGATAATCCTGGTTTGCAAACATGAAAAATAAAACTGAGACTGACTCGTTTATTTCCTGAGACTGCTTCTTTGCTCCCTTGTGGCTTTAACAAAATTTAAATTAAAGTGAAATCTAATCACAACAAAATGATGTTCATATACTCCTATTAATAATTGAGTTTTTGAAAATGATGTGGTAGGTGCTTGCATGCCAGAGATGTTTGCACTTCCTGAAAAATCAATGCTTTGTCTCTCTCTAGGCTGCCTTTGGCCAGGAGGCCTTGTGCACACCATTTAGGGCTAGGGAGAGAACGCACCCTTCCAACTCCTTGTTGTGAGTTTGGTCAGGATTTAAGTGTGGTTCAAAAAATCTATTGTTAGTGTTCTGTTACTGTACCTCATGGTGTTTCACTAATAAAAAAGAAAATAAATAAAAAAATCTATTGTTAGGGATTGGAGAGAGAGTTCACTGATCAGGGGCACATGTCTTGTATTGCAGGCATGGGTGTAACCTTGGAGGCACCCCGGCACAGTCCTGTGTATGGCTCAGATGGCCCCCAGCACTGCCAGGCCACGGGTCCTGCTTTGTTGGGCCAGAGTATTGAACCCATTGAACCATCTGGCACTGTTAGCTGAGTACTGCAGGGAGTAGCCTGTGAATCCCTGAATCACCTCACTTGTGAGTATAGATCTCCTAAAAAAAAAATAAAATAAAAAATAAAAAGAAAGTCAATGTGTTTCAGTGTGACCAGGATGTATCTGTCTTCCCTGGGTAAAAATCTCTAAATTCCATTAAGACTCAAAAATGACTTAGATTCACACTAAGATATTACTGGACTATCTCAGATCCTGAAAATGATTGCTAAGAGGAGAAAATAGTTGAGATGCCTTGATTATTTGAGTAATTGTTTTCTTGGTGGGCAAAGAGAAGCATTTGCTTTTGGTGTGTAATGAAAAGTGAATAAATTTGGGGTTCATTAAAAACTAAGTTTGTGTATTGGTTCTAACCATCAGAAGGTAGTATCCTTGGGAAGGAGACTTAAAATCTTTGGGGTTCAATTTCTTTAATTCTGAAATCAACATCCTTAATACCTGCCTCCCAGGAATGTTGTAAAGAGTAAATGAACCAACATATGTAAAAATATATACTTAGTAGGTATACTATAAATATTTGGGATGTTTGTCTCTGGCTGGGAGAAAAACAACAAATTGCTCATTAGTGAGAATAATTATATTAATTGTCCCCTGAGGTTCTTTCCTGCTAAGAGTGTTTGCTTCCATTATTCCCCAACATTACTATTTCATTTCTGCAGAAATCTCCATTGATTTCTTGGTTCGGCCCAGTGCTTCCTTTGTAATTTCTCTGGGTCATCTTTCGTGTCCAGTGTGCACTTTGAAGAATGACTGTCCTTGCCCCCTGCTGAGAAGTATACCACCCCAGCTGGTCCACAGTCACATGCCCTTGGCTCATCCCAGAATCAATCTCCGAGGTTCAGGGTTAGGGATTAGTGTGTATCTCGCTCCCAAATACTGGCAGGGACCACATATATGAAGCTCAAAGCAATCTATGGGGATTGAGGTGAGATGGAGAGGTCTCACCCATCTGGAATGGCCAATGGAGTGATCTCAGCTCTAAATGATTGTCATCATTGTATGAACAACAAGCTCAATGATGTAGATTTTAATAGAGTTTTCAGAAGAGCACCACTCTCAAGGCATTTTTGTAAAAACTTCTGAATTTTATTTAAGTTTTGGGGACAGTAGCCCCGCAGTATTTAGGTGCTTGGGAGTCCATTCCTTGTGGGGACCATGTAGCACCAGGAAGGGAACTGAAGCCTCCTGCATGCCCGGTGTGCTATCTCTCCAGCCCTAAAATCCCGAATTTTAGTAGTGATAAGCTAGTTACATTATCACTGTCACATCACTATCATCACTGTCATCCCATTGATCCTCAAATTACTTGAGTGGGTGCCAGCAATGTCTCTATTCCTCCAAACCCTGAGATTTTGGTGGCATCTTCTTACTCATCTTTTCCCAACAGTTGGAGGCTCTTTCAGGGTCAGGGAAATGAGACCTGTTGTCGTTACTGTAATTGGTATATCTAATACACCAAGGGGAGCTTTCCAGGCTCTGCTTGTGTGGGCGGGATATTCTCAGTAGCTTGCCGGGCTCTCCAAGAGGCATATATTTATAAATTTCTCTCTAAGTTACATTACACAAAACAAAGCATGGAGACGACAGAATTTCTGTCCAAACAGAGCAGGTCCTTGGCTTTCTAGTCCTTACCTATTGGTTTTATTGACCAGATTTCTGGATGTTGCTCATTTTATGGGGAGCACCCAGCACATCTCCTTTAGTTGCTATGAAGATTTACATCTTTCACTCATGGGGTTTGTGACATTTTGATGTAGCCATTTGGTTGCTATGTATTACTCTTGGGGCCATAAACATAATGATTATCATTAATCACGACCACCCTGTTATTCGTCGATTGCCTCGAGCAGGCCCCAGTAACGTCTCCTTCATCCTAGCCCTGAGATTTTTAAGAAAGTGCCCTATTCAAGGCTCTTTAGGAGAATGAGACCCATCATTGTTACTGGTATTTGGCATATTGGGTACGCCACGGGGAGTTTGCCAGACACTGCCGTGTGGGCAGGTTACATTCGGTAGCCTGCCAGTTTGTCCAAAGTAGGAATGAGATGATAAGATGTCGCGCTGCCGCATTTGCACATTTGCGCACTTCCGGGAGCTGGGTTTTATAGTCGCTGGGTCTTGGCCGTTGATGGGATTACACGGCACCAGGAGGCCAGTTGGTGGGTGTGACCCCCACCTACTGGAATTCGGAGGATCTGGGTGGAGGATGCTCAGCCCCGATCCGAGTAGGCTTGGAGATCTCGGCCCCAGGACTCACTTGCCTTTGTTCCTCTGCCGGTACCTTCAAGTGTGTGGAGAGTGGTCTCAGCATGGTGGTAGCTGGTCCTGGAGGTCTTTGGCTGCTGGAGCCCTGGTCAGGGCGGGGAGGAAAGCTCATTAAGCAAACAATGATTGAACTTAAAAAAACTCAAGCAGTGTCTTTGACCCTGTCTCTGACTTTCAAACTTCCACTTCCTCCAATCCTTGAAACTCACCCTCTTCCCAGAAGAAAAGGAATTTAGAGATAAGAATGACTGCCTGGATACTTCTGAGTGAGAAAAATCCTTTCAATGGTTTAAATTTTAGGTCTTGTGAAATAACTCAATGTTAAAATGAGATATCCTGCAGATTATCTTGAGAAAGTGAGTATTCCTGGCCCTACTTCCTCCTGGTAGAGCACTTGATCACTTAACATCCTGTTACTCATCGATTTGCTTGAGCGGGCGCCAGTAACATCTCCATTTGTCCCTGTCGTGTGCTAGTGTAGCCCAATGGTGTTTGCTCATTCTAAGAACCCAAACAGCCTCAAACCAATTGTTCAGGGTATTGACAAAGAAGTCTGACCATCTTGTAGGTGGGCGGCCACGTGATCTTTTGATGTCCCATAGAATCCAGTCGGTAATGGCTCTAGTCCAGTGGTCATCTCCAAATCTCATTACATGTCCAGTAATTAGTGTCTAATAATCAAGTATACTGGGGCCTGAGAGATAGTTACAGGGGTTAAGTTGTTTGCTTTGCTTGTAGCTAACCCTTATCCCAACCTCGCACCGTATTTGGTTCCCCCTGCCAGGAGTGATTCCTGAGTACAGAGCTGGGAGTAAGTCATGTACACTATTGGGTGTGGTCTCCAAAACCCCCAAACAAAACAAAAAAGCCAGTATTTTTGTAGTAGAATATGAATATTCAAAGTAAGTCAGATAAAGACTATAAATAGCCACATGTGAATTCAGGTCAGGTTTTGATGCCAAATGAATTACAGATGAGATTCTACTTTAGGATAAATTGTAATGATTCATTACGATGAATTATTCAGAATTATGAATGAGGGACTCTAAACTTATACATGAATTATAGTCCTTTTGCTGTCCAGTGACAACCTCCTTTACATCAATGAAAAATGCCGCCTTGACATATTTTGTTTTTGTTTTTGTGCTACACACAGCGGTGCTCAGGGCTTACTCCAAGCTCTGCATTTATTTATTTTTTTTATTTATTTTTTTTTCCCCTTTATTTTATTTTATTTTTTTTAAAGTTGTAGATTTACAATTTTTTGTGCTTTGGTTTCAATTATACAATGATCAGATACCCATCCCTCCACCAGTGCCCATTTTCCACCACCATGGATAATATCCCTCCCACCCCCATCCCCCCATCCCCCCGTCTCTATGGCAGGGCAATCCCCTGTGTTCTCTCTCTCCTTTTGGGTGTTGTGGTCTGCAAAAGAGGCATTGAGTGGCAAACATGTTCAGTCCATAGTCTACAGCTCAGGAACTTCATAGACTCAAAACCATGGTTACAAGAACAACTAAATGGGCTACTTTAAGGCAAGAAAGGCCCCTCAAATACACCCAATTTTAACATAACAATGGGACAAAATCCCATAACAATAATCTCTCTCAATGTCAATGGGCTAAACACACCAATTAAAAGACATAGAGTGGCAGGATGGATTAGAAAATTGAACCCAACATTCTGCTGCCTGCAAGAAACGCATCTCAATAGTCAAAGCAAACACAGACTCAGAGTCAAAGGCTGGAAAACAATCCTACAGGCAAACAGCTCCCATAAAAAAGCTGGGGTAGCCATCCTTATATCAGACCACATTGATTTCAGAGTGAGGAAGGTCATAAGAGACAGTAAAGGCCATTACTTATTGATCAGAGGATCTGTACAACAGGAAGAACTTACAATAATAAATGTATATGCACCTAATGAGAGACCAGCAAAGTACTTAAAACAACTACTCATAGATTTGGAAAAAGACATCAATAGCAACACAAGCTCTGCATTTAAGGGTCACTCTTAGCACTACATAGGGGACCAGATAATGTGCTGGGGATTAAACCCAGGCCAGCTGCATATATGGCAAGTGCCTTGCTTGCTGTATTATTTTCCTGTCCCCTCCTTTTTTGGGGCGAGTCACACCCACTGGTGTTCAGGGATTACTCCTTGATCTGTGTTCAGGAATTACCCTCAATGGGCTCTGGGGACCATATGGAATACTGTGGATCAAACCTGGGTCAGCCAGGTGCAAGGCAAATGCCCCACCTGCTGTTCATTGCTCCAATCCCTGGACCCTCATTTTGATATATTTTATACTAAACTGTGCTTTCCTTTCTTATAGAATCTATAATGTTACATTACACTATTGTACTTAAACCTAATTTTATTATTTTCATTTGTTATATACTATTTTAATTTTTTATATTTGATAGCTTCTTATAATAAATATATCTCTCATTGAACAATATATTTATATTTGGTAAGTTTGTGAATTGAGGTAGTGAGATATTCTTACTTAGAGTCTATGCATGGGGGACCTTCTGGAAATGTCACTTAGCGTTTTTCTGCTGCCACCTGACAGCTTTCCCATCTGTGAGTACCTCATTAGGAAGAGGTGATGGGAATTCCCTCCTTGCCTATTAGTCTCCTCTTACTTTCTATACCCCTTGGCCTCACAGATATAATCAGGCTTTGTGTTTCTACAGTCTTATTAATGTAATGACAAGATGCTGGCTTTGGGGAGTAGAAAAGTTACCCCATGGAGATAAGGTGCAATGGCAAGTTGCCTAAGGGTGGGATATTTGTATTCACACTGACATAACAGGCAGTTAGGATCTCAGAGATGGACCACTTAGGGTTCTGCACGGATTGGTAATTAATTGTGGTGGTTGTTTACCTGTATTGGAGGTGGTGAAGCTGGGAGCTGCTTAAGCCAAGCTGTTTAGACCAGCAGTGATTGAAGGAGGCTCTCCAATGGAGGCAAGGACTGTAACCAGACAATAGGGTAGGGTCCCTCTGCCCAGAGAAGAAGTCCTAGACGTTCACTTTCTGAACTATGAGTATTCTTGGAGGTTTTGAGCCAAGCAAAGGAGAATGGGGAACTTCTAGTCAGTAAAGCTAGACTTGGAACAATGAGAAAAACTGATGTGACAAATGTGACAAAAAACTGATGTATTCCTGTCTGTAATGACTACAGCGAAGAAAAGGATTACAGTATGGAAAATGTTTCTATCCGGGTTTGAAGAATTTGAATATCTCTTGTATTATTCTGTAGTGTGTCTGATCAATATAGCAATGTTATCAAAAAAAGGGAAAAGAATCAATTGATTAAAGTTCTGATATGGTGAGAGGAGATATTAGGCTTCTGTTGCTTGAGTGTAGAAACAGTGATCCAACAGCCACCAGACCTGGATATAGTTTTAAGGTCTTGATCACTTGATCACTTGACAATCCGTTACTCATCAATTTGCTTGAGTGGGCGCCAGTAATGTCTCCATTCGTCCCTGAACACAAAGAGCCTCAAACTGATTGTTCAGGGTCTTGACAAAGTCTGACCATCTCATAGGTGGGCAGCCATGCAATCTTTTGATGTCCCGTGGAATCCAGTTGGTAATGGCTCTAGTCCAGCGCTTGTCTCCAAATCTCATTAGGTGTCCAGCCCATCTGACTTTCGATGCCTTGGCAAACGAGACAGCGTTTCTGGCTCTTGATCATCGACGGAGGTCAGAACTCCAGATTCTTTCTCTCATTTGAGTGAAACATGATACTCCAAGCATAGCTCTTTCGATTCCTCTTTGGGAGACCCACATAGCGTTCTCATCCTGTTTTCGTAGGGCCCAGGTCTCTGAGGTGTATGTTAAAGCAGGAAGAATGGTGGAATCAAAGAGATGTGCTCAGAGCCAGAGGTTCTTCATCCTCTTAGCTATTTCTTTGATGCTCTTGAAGGCGTTCCAAGCTGCTCTCTTCCTCCTGCACAACTCAGATGCCAGGTCATTTGTCATATTGACTTCTCAACCTAGGTGCACATAACTGTTGAATTCGGAGATGTTCATTCCATTGAGAGCGAATGGAATGTCAGAAATGAGACCGTTTCTCATAAACATTGTCTTCATGAGATTCAGATGGAGTCTGACCTTTCCACACTCATGGTTGAAGTCGGCCAGCATTTGTGCCGCTTGGTTAATGTTTGGTGTTATTAGAACGAAGTCATCAGCACATCGGAGGTGGTGTAGCTGCCGACCATCTATGTTCACTTCCATTCCTTCCCATTCCAATCATCACATGACATTCTTGAGGGTGGCACTGAAGAGTTTCAATGAAATGGTATTACACTGCCCAACTCCTCTCTTGATATGGATGATCACTTCCTTGTAGAATGGTGAGATCCTGGTAGTCTATCTGTAATACAGCTCACGGAGGATCCTGATGTTTTGAGTTTGAACGCCCTGTTTGGCTATGGCTTCAATGACCGCTTCAGTCTCAACAGAATCAAAGGCCTTCTTTAAATCAATGAATGTTAGACAGAGTAGCATCTTGAACTCCCGAGAAACCTCAGTGAGCTTGGTTATCATGTGGATATGGTCAATTGTGCTGAATCCTTTTCAGAACCCCCTCTTGCTCGCATGGTTGTCCTTTATCTAGTGTTCTGCCAATCCTATTCAGGATGACTTGAGTGAACAGCTTGTAGACGACAGACAACAGGCAGATCGGGTGACAGTTGCCAATGTCGTGGATGTCTCCCTTCTTGTACAGTAGTACAGTCCTGCTGGTTTTCCACTGGGACGGAAACTTTCATTCAGACAGGGAGCGTGTGAAGACCCAAGCTAGTTTTAAGGTCTAGCATTAGTTAATAGAAAAGTGGGAAGACAGCTAATCAGTTTGTAAGCAACCAAGTAATGACACAATAAACACAATTTGTTTAGTGGTCAAAAATATTGCCATCAGGCTTGGAATAAGTCTGAGTGGTAAAGCACTTGCAGTGCTTATATGAGATCCAGATTAGATTCCTAGCACCGGGAAAACAAACAAAAGCAAAGAGCGCAGTTTCCAAATACTGCTGACACATACTAGTAGGGGGGTGTTTATAGAGAAGTCCTTGGGAAAGGCTGGGAAATTCTGTGGGCATGGCTCTCTCTCCCATATTCTCTCTCTTTTTTAAAAAATTTATTTTATAAGGATGAGATTACATGGTGCTGAGGATGAATGGAGATATTAATGGCTCCCACTCAAGCAAATCGATGAATGGGATGACAAGTGATACAAGTGATTTTATAAGGTGATTCACAGTATTTGATTACAGTTAATATTCAAACACCAATCCCACCACCACTACACCTTTTCACTACCAAATTTGGGATGTTTCCATCCCAAGCCCCAAGCCCTGTCCCAAAGCAAAACCGAAATAATATGCTTTGTACGGTCTTTTATGGAAAACTGTCTTATGATGTGTCCAGGTATACGTTCACTCATACATGAGGCTCAGCCCGAGCATGTGGGAAATAGCCTTGAGCGTGGCGGCACTTGGGTTATGGAGGTTTTCGGCTGCTGGGGCTGGGGCCTTGGGGTGGGGAGGGCTCTCACCCACCCCATCTGGGGTGCCCTGAGTGAAACAGCCTGGCATGGAATCCGATGGCATGGCTATGGCGGGCGTCATGTTGCTTCCTTCCGGGAGAAAAAGCTGTGTGATCTGGATGGTGTCCACGAGAATTATCTGGTGCTGGCAGGAGGTGGCTTATGGGCGTGACCCCTGGGTCGTCAGAGACTGGTGTGGGGGAAACGGGCAGATGATCTCCTCTCCCAGTCCTGTTGATCTCCCATATTCTTTAATGCCAGTTATTGTAAGTGCTACATGGCATCAGTCCCTGTGGGCTGTGCAGATGGGTGGCAGCCAACTACTTCCTGATGAAGATGTCCTTTCTATCATTATTAAGATAAACCTTTGCTTTTAGAAGGGTGGGGGATTCTAATTTTCTTTGTTAAACACTTAGTCATTCAGCTTCCCATTAAGGAAAATCAAATACACCCTCCCAGTTTTGTTGATACAAGAAATCAAATCCACCCCCCCCCCCCCCACACACACACAGCTTTGTTAATACAAGACTCTTTGGGTCTCTGCTTTTTCTCCATCATCTTCACTTCATCTCCATTTATCTGTGTATTCTGCTTCTTTCTTATCAGGGGCACTTCCGTGGCCCCTCCCCCTCCCCCTCCCACCTGCCTTTCAGCTGGGCTGGGATTTGTCCTTCACAGTGGTTCTGCTATTGTGTGGCTCTTCCTAGGTTCTAAGTTCTTATAGTAGCTCATGTGCAAAGTTCCCTGAAATACTAGTTTCTAAATAAAAGTTCTTTTTTCCTCCTTTGTACTCTTTTACACTGACTGTACATAAAGAATAAATATTATCTTACTCTTTTTTGGGCCACACCGGCTGTGCTCAGGACTTACTTCTGACTCTGTACTCAGGGATAACTCCTGGCAGGGCTAGGAGGACTATATAGTATCCTGGGGGGTCCAATGGGGGCTGGCTCTATGCAAGGTAAGTGCCCTGCCTGCTCCAGCCCACTCATCTTACTCTTTCTTTATGAGATCTTCTTACCAGGGTACAGAAAAATCTTGTTGCTGCCAGGCTTCTGGTACAATGGGGAGGATACATGCATGCCCATGCACACCTTCCCTAAGTATTCCTGAAGTTGCCTGTGCAGGGAGTGAGCAGCTGGGATCCAGCTGGCTGGCTCTCACATAGGGGCTATGGGGTTGCCCTTTGGACTCCTTCCAACTGGGTAATGTCCAGTTTGGAGATACAGAAGTTAGAAAAAGGAATGGCGATGCTTTCTCCAGAGCTTGGTTCAAGTAGTAACCGCATCTCAGACACCACTGCTGCCCTTCAGCTGTGAGCTGTTCTGGGCTGAAGGATCTGGTGGCCCTGTCTTGTGTCTGATTCCTTGTAGTGGATTTGGGATTTTAGTAGCTACATTCTGAGACTAGGAACAATTTGGCTAAAGATACTCCCATGGCTCCTCTCCCCAAATTAAATTTCTGGTTACTTAGATAAAAAAGTGATGGTATTATTTTCTTAGGGCTACCATAAAATGGCTGGTAGAGCGTTTGCTTTGCATGCAGCTGGGTTAGATTCCTCTGCCCCTCTTGGAGAGCCCGGCAAGCTACTGAGGGTATACCACCTGCATAGCAAAGCCTGGCAAACAACCCGTGACGTATTCGATATGCCAAACACAGTAACAACAAATTTCACAATGGAGACATTAGTGGGCCCGCTTGAGCAAATCGATGAACAATGGGAGGACAGTGTGACAGTGCTACAGTGCGACCATAAAATAGCCACAGACTTAGTGAATAACTATAGAGTATTTCACAATCAAGAATCGAGGCATTGACTAAATTGGTCTGTCTGAGGCTCTAAGGGTGAAGCAGTTGCCAGTCTTTCCTGGGGTGCTCATCTGCAATCCTCGGTGTTCTCTGAATTTTAGATGCATCACTTCAGTCTTCAATCTCTGCCTTCCCTTCATATCACCTTCTTCTCTGTGTTGTTATTAGAATACTCTCATTGGATTTTGGATCTGCTCTATTCTAGAGAACCCACTTCACTCTGCTTAGTTCGAAAGGTGCAGGGGAGGGGGACAGCCCATTGAGGGAGAATGAGCATGCGGAGTTGTAAGAAAAGACGTTCGCTCTGGGGAGCCTCTGCAGGGAGAAAACTCATTTCATTGTAAGCAGGGTCAACCTTATATACTACAAAGGGCAACATCTTAGAGGAACTTTCAGAACATACTTGCACAAAGTAAAGAACACACTCACACAAAGTGAAATCAAAGTACAATAGGATTTTGATTCCTTTTGGCTGGAGCCCTTTTTGCTCAGTCACTCAACTGTCTCCTGACATTGTTTTGCTGAGCTCACTTTTGTGGGGGGGACCATTGCTGGGAAGCCAAAAAGGGGAGCTTTAGAGGGAGGGGCCACCCACCCCTTGTCCCATTCAGGTCAAGTCTCAGGGGCTCGATCCTCACCCCTAGTTGCCCCTCAATTTTTCCTTGCAATGAACCACACTCTGTGAGATGTGTGTAAGGAAGGACTTGAGGGTGAAAGGGAGGAGGAGTTGTTGCTCTTGTTGAACACTTGCCTTGCATGCGTGAGGCCTTGGTTTTGGTTCCTAAGCACCACTATATTAGGAGTACAGGAGTACTAATCCTCCTTACACCTGAGCCAGGAGTGCCCCTGCAAATGCAGGTGTGGCATTAAAAAATTTACAGAGTACGGTAAGATACATTTTAATTTAGTTAACAGCACATGTAACAAAATTATTTCTTATTTCTGTAATATGATTTTAGAATTATATACTACTTACCAAAATTGTTTTCGGGTAAATTAAAGAATATTTTAAAATTGATACGAAAACATACAATTGCCTTCTCTTTTTGTTCTTTTTTATTGAGGTGTCATAGTTTATAATATTATTGAATTCGCTGATATTGCAGAGCTACATATTCCCTCCATCAGCACTTCAACATCCACCACATTACTGCATAGACCCTTCCCCTGGCTCCATCTCCTACCCGCCTAAGTTCCCAGTTCTATTGATCATGTATCAGATTTGTTTGCATTGGGGACTATCTAATACAATCAAGATTAGTTTCCAAGCCTGAGCAAATATTTTTATGAGTTTTCAGAAAACAATTCAAGTACTGCAATACAAGAGATCTTTTATTTTCATCTCAGTTCCCTTCTGGGATATGTGCGATTATTGGTGGTGTGGCTATCCATTTCTCTTTAGTGTCTGGTAATCACACTCATTTTTGTAGGCGTGAGTTCACTGAAGCTTTGACAAAACATGCAGCTATAGAACCTCTTATTTCTCATCACAGCAGCAAACTGTGTCTGGGTTCATAGCCCAAAAGCTCAGTCCTGCAGAATGTTTGAAGACCAGTGTGACTTTAGGGTTCTAGCTCCACCCACCACAACATCCCTCTTACTGCTATTCTCTCTGAAAATGTCTGGACTCCGCAGGCTGCCCATTGGCTGGGCAGCAGGTTTGGCTTGGCAGCAGAACCCCTAGGGCAAATTCAAGAGTATTCATGGGGAAACATAAACTCCTGAGGCTGACTCTCCCCTTATGAAAGTAGGAACTTTCTCAACACATTGGACACACTTAACATATATAAACATACCATTTAAAAAGGATACCACAAGTTCAGCCATATGTTTGAGACAAATATGGCTCCAGAGTGGAGTTTTGCCAGGAAAAAAACTAACTTGGAAATGGGAAGCAGGGCTGTTAATATTTGATTATATCATCAGTAAAATGGAGATTGAATATGTTTTTTTTCCTACTTCATCTGAGATTACTCCCCCTCTCAATTATATGCTCAAATAGAATTCCTTCCAAACGAAAGCATAACAAGGATAAAGCTCATCACCTGTCTGATTTCAGTCCCAGAGAAATATCAGAGAAAAAACATGGTCCCCACAATTAGGAGACTGATTAACTCTGCTTCTATCTGACACAATGAAGAGGTCAGAAATGATCAACCCTAATTTCCTTGTTAATGAACCACCCAATTCTGCTAATGTCTCTTTGGACACATTGGGCACAGGATTCTTGTTAGAGAATTGAGGAAGAATAGGAAGAATAGGGACACATAAATATGTTAATAATAATAATATAGTAATGATGTAGCCCTGTAGCATTGTCCTCCTGTTGTTCATCAATTTGCTTGAGCGGGCCCAGTAACATCTCCATTGTGAGACTTGTTACTGTGTTTGGCATATAGAATATGACACAGGGAGCGTGCCAGGCTTTGCCATGCGGGCGAGATACTCTTGGTAGCTTGCGGGACTCTCCGAGAGGGGTGGAGGAATCGAACCCGACTCTGCCGGGTTGGCCGTGCACAAGGCAAACGCACTACTGCTCTGCTATCGCTCCATAGTAATGATGATAATCATAAAAACTTCAAACCCTGCATGGGTCACGGTATAACTGGAAGTGTTCATTTTCTGGGAGTGTTTTCTTCTCTTACTGAATAAAAGGGCACAAGCCCAGGAAGTTTAGTAAGTTCTACTTTCATGGGATTTAGGATCAATTCTATTCTAGTAAGCTCTTCTACCCAAACTTACCTTCATTAAGTTCAAAGAACTATTTCTAAATAATAGTTGAGCATTTTCTGTGGTCCCAGATTGACTTGAATCTTGGGGATTCAGGACAGACATATGCAGACTCTCAGGGATTCTGCACATCAGTGATGCTCTGTTCTTCACTCTCTGCTGTGGGCTGTTTGGTTGTGGTGTAGTTTGCTGGAGCTCCTGTGGTTCTTATCTTCTTCAGCACTGAGAGAAGAACACATTTTTGGGACACCACTAATTATTGGCCACCGTTGTAGCATGCCAGTGGTAGACAGTGGTTTATAGGGTATGTGGGAACTTGTCTCCTGGTCCTCAACTGTACTCCCAGAGACATTTGGCTTGACCAGAGACATTTTTAGTTGTCACAAGTGAAGAAGGGCTGTGGGTGTAATACTGACATCTGCTGGCTAGAGGGTCAGGTAATGCTATATGTTCTGTAATACATAGGACAGTCTCCCAACAGAGAATTATTTAACCCCAAATATAAGTTGCTAAAGTTCAAAAGCTCTGCTGTAGACCCTCCTGGCTATGCCTTCTTACCAAAAGCTCTCACCCTGGACTCTCAGCTTCATTCTGACCTTCACCTATACCAATAGTCCAGAAACAGTTTCTAGGGTAACAGCACAGGTTCCTTCTGAATGAGTAGATGGAAGCTTAAGATTTAGAAATTATGGTTGAGAGTAGGACAGAGAAAGGAAACCTGAGTGGTTTGATCCCCGCCATTAAACATGGGAAGTAGTATTAAAAGTATGAAGTAGTATTAAAAGTATGAAGAACGACAGAGGACGCATATGCCAAGGGGTGCACTGTAGCACTGTTCTCCTGTTGTTCAACGATTTGCTCTAGTGGGCCCAGTAACATCTCCAGTGTGAGACTTGTTGTTACTGTGTTTGGCATATTGAATACGTCTCGGGTAGCATGCCAGGCTTTGTCCTGCGGCGAGATACTCTTGGTAGCTTGCCGGGCTCTCTGAGAGGGGTGGAGAAATCGAACCTGGGTCGGCTGGGCCGGCCGCATGCGAGGCAAATGCCTTACCGCTGTGCTATCGCTCCAGCCCATGCCAAGGGGAGCATCACACACAAAATGCAGTTCAAATGCAGAAGCAGAGAAATAAAGCAGGCTGTAAGCAAACAGCATCCATTTTTCAGATGAAAAGAGAACAGCCCCCATCAGCCCCCAAAGCATATCTACTCAGGCAAACAGATTTTGCATTGACATTTCCCAACAATGACAAAGGCAGTAAAATACCAGAAAAACAATCTGATTCCAGGGCCAGTGGTAGTGCTTCAATGATGTTTTTGCACCCCTGCCGAATTTCACGAAGCTGCATCAGTGAGATGCTGCCCTTTCCAAACTTCCATGGAAATATTTTCCATCATTTTGACATTTCATTTAAAATGAAGTATAGACGATATTAAAAATTCATGTTCATGACAGGTATTATTTGTTTGACTTTGAAATATACAGTGAACATACTGTTAATGAACAGTGAGAGAAGTGTCAGGCTCGTGTGCGTGTGCATATTCATGGGCCTCCAGACTTCAGAAGAAAACAATTGCAGAATCAAAGAGGGTTGACCTTTTGTAGTTCTGAAATCCATGAGTGTGTGGTGATGAATAATGGAATAAGGAATAATAAAAATGACCCTTTTTGGGGGTAGTTCAGGTGAAAGCAAAATGCCATGACTTTATCCTAGAAACATGAGCCACAATTATTTCTGAATTTGCATGAATTACATGAATATCTCACTTGAAACATTACCAGGATGCAATCACATTAATTCATCTGACTGCCTGCATGCCATCTGTGTTTCACTTAGTCTTTCTTCCAGCCCGGGACTGTGCAATCCTTGGGTTTGGAAGGAAAAGGCTTTCTCCCTCGAAATCCTTCATTCTTCCATTTTGACTATAGAGGAAATTGCTTTTCCCTAAGCTTGGAGACACATTTTGTCAAGGCTGTCGGGGGAAGGGAAGGACAGGAACTGTTTGTGTTAATTACCTTTGGCATCTGAGAGAGATGATGGCAGGCAGGGACCTTTGGTAAGGAATAGGAAAGTGGGTGGGCGGGGTGGGGTGGTGGTGGGGGTGGGGGGCAGCCTAGTCCCTCATTTGCTAATACCTTGTAATCTCTTTCTAAAACATGATCAGATTTTTTTATTATTACTTGAAAAAGAAATGAAGGTGCAGAACTGTTGCATTCTTAAGTTTCCTATCATGTAAAATTCTTTGAACACATCCAGTTTCCTTACTGATTTCCTTTATAAATTACATAAGAGTTTCATTGACTCACAAATCTTTTCAGTGTTGCCTGCCATCTGCCAGGGAGGTGACACAGGGGAGAGGCTGATCTGGGTGGCACAATCAGAATCAGCCATTGTCCACATGATGAGCACTGCCCGTGGGGGTGGGTAGGCTGCTCCTCAGGAAAGGGGGATCCAGGTATGCAGGTTCCCAGCAGCCTCCCTGATGAGCCTTGAAGCAGGTTTGGGAAATGGCACATTAGAGAAAGCAATGGGTGGGCAAGCCCAGAGGAGATGCCTTTTTACGTTGATTTCCCATAGTCTTCTGGGGCAATAGCAATAGCAGTGAAACACCAAGAGAAACCAGCCCTGAGGACTGGCTGATGAAAGGGATTTGGAGGTCTGGAATTTAATGCCGGTTCTGCCATTTATGAAGGAGCCAAGAAGTTGCGATGTTTATTTAAGGTCACACAGTTTGTTTTCTTATTTGTAATGCTTTTATTGGAGGAGTCAGGTAGGCGGGAATATGCGGGACTTCAGCTTGGATTTATTGATGTGAAATTCGATTTTCCAATACCCAATAGTCTTATGTTTGTAGCACTGTAGCACTGTCCTCCCGTTTGCATCAATTTGCTAGAGCGGGCACCAGTAACATCTCACAACAAATTGTGAGACTTGTTGTTACTGTTTTTGGCATATAGAATACGTCATGGGTAGCTTGCCAGGCTTTGCCGTGCGGGTGAAATACTCTTGGTAGCTTGCTGGGCCCTCTGAGAGGTGCGGAGGAATCGAACCCGGTTGGCTGCTATAAATCAATACTAGTGCTTTTACTTTCCCCATTGGCTATGGTTCTGGAATATAAGATCTAAGACCTACTAGAGTATCCCTTCAATACCCCCCTTCACCTTTCCGCCATTAATTGTGGGTATCTCATAAGTAAGTCTGAAATTTTGATAAGAAAGAAGAATGACAGCATCATGCTCTCTAGACTATGAAGTTCAAACTATATTTGATCTTTTAGTAATTAAAGTAGTGTGGTATTGGAATTAGACTAAATATGTGTGTTAGTGTGGACAGGGCAGTTCAGATGAGCAAGGTAGGCAGGCACACATAAACAAAAAAACAGAAAAAAAAGAAAAGAAAAAGAAAAATATCAGAATGCTGACCACAGATAGGAAAACTGCCTAGACCCAAAGTATCCCTGGGGTGCTTGATTGACCAAGAATGCCCTCTCTCCCCAGTGTTCTTATAAACTACTGCAGGGCCAGGGGCCACCTATCACTGGGTCTTTCATTCTGAGGGAAATGATATTACCTGGTTCTGGGACTTTCCCACCTGATGAAACAGTGCAGCACCAGGAAAATGATGAGATACCCAAAACTCGAAATGGACAGATGGCTAGACAAAAACCACAATCCTTGCTCCTATGGGGTTACTCACTCATGGGCTAGTTTTCTCTGATTGTCTTTTGAAGCATAGTTCTTTATTTTCTCAATAAAACAGACCTATACTGTTTTAGACCTTCTGAATGAATTCTCTCTTAGAGAGACAAGAATTGAGACAAATACTATAATTTCCCTCTGTAGGATTTTGGAACCGCAGTAACATTGGATCAGTGGAATAAAATTGAGAGTTCAGAAGTTAAGCCTCACCTACATAAACCTTAAATTTATAAAACAAGAGGGCCCAGAGCATAAAATGAAAGAAGAAAATTCTGCTTAATAAATGGTGTTGGAACAAGTGGATAGACAAATGGAGAATGAAACTAGACTACTATCTCACACCATGCACATAAGTTAATTCAAAGTATATTAAAGATCTGCATGTAAGACCTGAAACCGTAAAAGACAGAAGACAACATAGACAATACATGGTGCAATACTGACTTCATTGATGCCTTGGGAATTTGACTCCAGTGGCAAGAGAAACAAAACAAAAATAAGCAAACAGGACTATATCAACCCAAAAAGCATCTATATAGCAAAAGAAATTCTCATTAAAATAGTTACCCTACTACTGAATAAAAACATCTTTGCAAATCATACATATAACAAAAAGCTAATATCAAAGATATAAAAACAACAGAAAATTCTATAATAAAATAAACAATCTCATCCAAAATGGTCAACAAAACTGGATATATTACCAAAGAAGCATACGGGGTTTAACAGACACTTGAACACATGCTTAGTATCACTTACAATCAGGTAAATGCAAATGAAAAAAACTATAATGAAATATCACCTTACGCTTATGAAAATAGACCAAATAATAGAAAATATATCAAAAATGCTAGAATAACAAGTGCTGACGAGGCTGTGTGAAATGGATCCTCATATATTTCTAATGGGAATTAAACTAGGCAAGTCTTTATGGAGAACTGTTTGGGGGTTCTGAAACTATTAGAAACAAAACTATTACTGATCCAGCAACTCTACTCCTATGATTCTGACCAAAGAATACAAGAATACTAATTTGAAATGATATATACAAGCTGTATTCATTGCAGTGCTATTTATAAGATCTGGAAACAATCTGGAAACAATCCTAGCATTTCACAGCAGATGAGTTTATCACGAAAATGTGGTATATATCATTTGATCACTTGATCCGGTTACTCATCGATTTGCTCGAGCAGGCACCAGTAATGTCTCCATTCGTCCCTGTCACGTGCTAGTGTAGCCCAATGGCATCTGCTCATTCTAGGAATAAGAACAGCCTCAAACCAATTGTTCAGGGTCTTGACGAAGAAGACTGATCATCTCATAGGTGGGCGGCCACACGATCTTTTGACATCCTGTGGAATCCAATCGGTAATGGCTCTAGTCCAGCGTTCATCTCCAAATCTCATTACCTGTCTAGCCCATCTGATTTTCGATGCCTTGGAAAATGAGAAAGCATCCCTGATTCTTGATCGTCGATGGAGATCGGAACTCTGGATTCTTTCTCTCATTTGAGTGATGTGTGATACTCCAAGCATAGCTCTTTTGATTCCTCTTTGAGAGACCCGAATAGCGTTCTCATCCTGTTTTTGTAGGGCCCAGGTCTCTGAGGCATATGTTAATGCAGGAAGAACAGTATAATCAAAGAGATGTGCCCAGAGCTGGAGGTTCTTCATGCTCTTAGCTATTTCTTTGACGCTCTTGAAGGTGTTCCAAACCGCTCTCTTCCTCCTGTGCAACTCAGGTGCCAGGTCATTTGTCATGTTGACCTCTCGACCTAGGCACACATAACTGTTGCATTTGGAGATGGTTGTTCCATTGAGAGTGAAGGAAAGAGACTATTTCTCATAAACATTGTCTTCGTGAGATTTAGCTGTAATCTGATCTTTCCACATGCACATTTGAAGTCGGCCAGCATTTGTGCTGCTTTAGCTGATGTTTGGTGTTATTAGAATGATGTCATCAGTGAAACGAAGGTGGTGTAGTTGCTGACCATCTATCTTCACTCCCATTTCTTCCCATTCCAGTCATGGCATGACGTTTTCGAGGGTGGCACTGAAGAGTTTCAATGAAATGATATCACAGTGCTGAACCCCTCTCTTGACGTCAATGATCACCTCCCTGTAGAATGGTGAGATCCTGGTAGTGAATCCACAATACAGTTCACGGAGGATCCTGATGTATTGAAATTGAACGCCCTGGTTGGCTAGGGCTTCGATGACCACTTCAGTCTCAACAGAATCAAAGGCCTTCTTTAAATCAATGAACATTAGACAAAGTGGCATCTTGAATTCCTGAGAAACCTCAATGAGCTTGGTTATCGTGTGGATATGGTCGATTGTGCTGAATCCTTTTCGGAAACCAGCTTGCTCGCATGGTTGTCTTTCATGTAGTGTTCTGCCAATCCTATTCAGGATAACTCGAGTGAACAGCTTGTAGACGACAGACAACAGGCAGATCGGGTGATAGTTGCCAATGTCATGGATGTCTCCCTTCTTGTATAGTAGTAACGTCCTGCTGGTTTTCCATTGGGATGGAAACTTGCATTCAGACAGGGAGCATGTAAAGAGCCGAGCCAGTGTATTTGATGAATACTGACAGCAGGTTCTTCAGTTGTTTGGGTCTGACCATGTCTAGGCCGGGTGCTGTTCACTTCTTTACTAATGAAATGGCGTGTTAGATTTTGGAAGGGAGAACATTGTGAATGACATATTGATCCTGCGGAATTTGGTATGTGGGCAGGTGGACGTGGCTATTGAAGAGATCCGGTAGAAGTCATGGATAATCTTTTCCATTTCCCTTCTGGAAGATGTGATAAATCCATCAGGATGTCGGAGGGCAGTCATCTTGGTCTTGTAGTTGGCAAAGGACAGGTGGGCATTGTGAATGCTTTTCCCAGCTTCTGCCACATCTGCTAGCAATGCTGCTCTTCTCTCTTTGAGATCTTCCTTGATCACTTCTCTGTACTGCTTTGCAAGCTTGGACATTCGCTTGAGGTTGCCTGAGGCTTGTGCCAAGCCATGTTGACAAATGAGCTCGAGAGTTTTCGAAGACAGGTGTCTTTTTTTTGCTATCTTTCGGTGTTCTTCACACAATCATGGAGGTGCTGAACCATTTAATCATATTCCTTGTCAATATTGTCAAAAATGGCATCTTCCAATGTTGTCTCAATAGTGCCAAAGAGCTCCCAGTTGGTGGTCGTTCTGGGAGTTCTCTTCTTAAACTTTGCATTCGTTTCTCCCCACTCTGTGAAGTAGAATTTTCCACAAAGGAGACAGTGGTCTGATCCCATTTGGAATTTTGGGACAACAGCGACATCGGTCAGGCAAGGACATTGGTTGAATATGATGTGGTCAATTTTGTTGTGGAACTGTCCACTGGGAGACTCCAATGTCCAATGTTTAGATTCGGCTTTCAGGAATTGTAAGTTACTATGGATTGTTTTGGTCGACATGATGAACTCAGATAGTCTCTCACATTCTCTCACCCTGTTTGTTCCATTCTAGGCCATGGGTCCCATTATGGAGTTTTTGGCTGATCTTCTCAGTCCTATCTTAGCATTAAAATCACTGACAATGATCTTGTAGAAGGTGTGGTTTTTTTATAGAACTTCTCTAGCTCCATGTAGAACTTCTCAATTTCTCCATCATAATTGGATGTTGGTGTGGAGACAATGAAGATAGAAAATGCCGGCAGTGAGCCACATCTATTCAAATGTAATTGTCTTATTCAGGTTGTTAGGCTTCAAATGAATTAATGTTTATGGCCAAGTTCTTGTTGACAAGAAGAAGACACCACTGATGCCTCTTTTGTTGCATGTTCTGAGGAACAGTTCTTCTCCAGTGTCGGAAACAGCGTTTTGTGATTGTTGCCTTCTCCTCTCTATAAGACCAATGATGTCATACTTGATTTTTTGAGCTTGCACCATCAGGTCCTCGATGGATGCATCTGATGCCAATGTATGTGTATTAAAAGTACAGACAGTCATTTTTGTCCTTCTTCGTTTTGGCAGCCTAGTTTGGCCCTGAGATTTTATCAGCCTCTCCTTTCTTATCCTTCTTAACGTTTCTGTACTGGTGGCTCTTTCAGGGTCAGGGGAATAAGACCCATTGTATGTACTGGTTTTGGTATATTGAATACACCACGGATAGCTTGGCAGACTCTGTCATGTGGGCGGGGTACTCTTGGTAGCTTGCAAGGCTTTCTGAGAGGGATAGAAGCTTTTAGTGTAACCTCTAATCGCCCTTGCAGGTGTTCCCGTGGTTCAAACCATACTTGAACCCCATCAAATATGGTGTGGTAATCTTGTATTAAGTGTTTTATGATGTGGCCACAAAGTGGCCGTGTGGTCTGGAAAGTGTCCTGGAGCGTGGTGGTGGCTGGGTAGTGGCAGTGGTGGAGGTAATGGAGGTCTGTTGGGCTGCTGGGAGAAGGCAGAAGATCTTGTTCCTGGGTTCGTTTATCTTGGTGTTCAAGGTCGCAGAATTCCACTTCTCTGGTTCTGTTGGGCCTCACTTGTGTGTGAGTATTGGCCCTAGTGTCCAGAAAGTGTCCTGGACCGTGGTGGTGGCTGGGTAGTGGAGATAGTGATATATATATATATAGTGGTTTACTATAAACACAATAAGATGGATTAGTTGCCAAGCTAGCAAAGCCAATTGAAAGGCAGAGGCAAGGAAGTTGTAAGGGTCAATCTCCTGATCTGAGTTGGTTTTGCAAAGAAATGTGTCTGTTCCATTTCAACTAAGGTTAAATTGAACTAGAAATCGCACCTCCAGAGTCTCCTCTCATTGCTAGTCTCTGTGCCATGTTCTCCATAGAATCCAAGTTTCCAACACCTGGACCACTACACTAGTGAGCTCCCTACTGCCTTAGCTTTTCTGGTTAGACAGCAACATGTTGAGTGGATTTATCCCTGTACATCCTTTCCAGAACTATTGAAAATTGGCTGTTTATTTAACAACCAATTTTCTTGACCATGAAATAAGAGAATTTGTTTCCTTGCTCTAACTGTGAGCTGATTTTTGATACAGAACAACTGATTATGTACTCTAGTTGCACACATCAGCATGTTGATTATGTAAAATCTTATAAGGAATCAATGCCAATCATTGTGAGAGTGAAGGTTAAATTTTAAATCTTCTATTGGTGTCATCAGTGTTTTCAGAATAAACCTTGGAAGCACACTAATTAATATTGGAATACACGTCAGCACCGAAGTTAAAATGCTTACAGACTGTGTAAGAGAGAGCATAGGAGAGACAAAGAAAGACACCAGAGGTCTATTTATTTGTTCAAATCACAAGGATTTCCATCAGTTCTTTGAACTGTGTAATGTAGCTTGAATAATTGAGTTAGTTGATAATCCTGCTCTTAGATTTAAAAAAGTTGGAGTCTCACCCAGTGATGCTCATGTCTTAGTCATGTGATGCTCACTGCCCTGTGCCTAGGGGTAACTCCTGGTGGTGTTTGAGGAACCACATGGGGTGAGAGGGATCAAATCTGGGTCAGCTGCATGCAAGGCAAGCACCCCTCCCCTTTTACTATCTCTCCAGCTCCTGTTTCTAAATTTTAAATGTTCAGTTTAGCAAGCAACAGTGAAGAAAAGTCCTTCATGGATATGTGAACATAGGCACATGCTGGGGGAACCACTTATCAAATTGGAAATGCATTTGTAAAGTGCAGTGTGCATAACAGTAAAGAAAGCAATTCCTCTGTATTAAGGCAGAACTGGGTTCTCCTCTCTAGTGCATAGAGAAACAAGGGTATAAATAATATCAACTGGTAACTGCACACTGGAGTACAAACTGGCAGCATCAGATTGGCAGGGGTTGAAGGGGTGGGGAGAAGGTGGACCAGAGGTGAAACAGGGGTGTGGGGGGTCTTGGTAATTTGGTGATAATGAAGTGATGCAATTCTATATCAAGACTATGAATGTCATTCCCATTGTAAATATATCACCTTAACTATAAGGCGCCAGTGTAATCCCATCAATGGCCAAGACTGACCCAAGTTTTCCTCCCCACCCCGAGCAGATAGATCCCCCTCTGTGCCTGGCCCCTTGGAGGAGGGTTGGTTGAGTTTCCCTCCCCACCTTGGGCAGAGCCCCAGCAGCTGAAGATCTCCGGTTCCAGCCACAGCCATGCTTAAGACCACTCTCCATACGTTCGGACGAGCCTCACGCATGAAGGAACTAGCAGAGGAACCCAGGTGTGCGGGATCCGGGGCATAGATCTCCAAGCCTGCTCGAATTGAGACTGGGCTTCCTCCACCCAGATCCCCCATCTTCCAGTATGTAGGCGTTATACCCAACAACTGCCCCTGCCATGTAATCCCATCAGCAGCCAAGACCCAGAAACTATAAAACCCAGCTCCCAGAAGCTTATTATTATCTAGCTCTTATTATCTAGTTCTTACTCTGGAGAACCTGGCAGGCTACCAAAAGTATCCTACCCACATGGCAGAGTCTGGCAAACTCCCCGTGTTGTATTCAATATGCCAAAACCCAGTAATAATGATGGGTCTCATCCTCCTGACCCTGAAAGAGCCTCGAATGTGGCACTTTCTAAAATCTCAGGGCTAGAACAAAGGAGATGTTACTGGTGCCTGCTCGAGGAAATAGATGAACAACAGGATGACAGTGAACTATAAATAAGTTAAAAGAAAATAAAGCAAGACCCAATTGGGTCCGAGTACTGGATCCTGATTCTATCACTATGTTCTTTTTCTTCTTCTATTTTTTGGTGGGGGGTGTGGCCTCCCAAGTAGTGCTGGTAGACACCATTCCCAGTGATTCCCAACCCACTTGATCAGTGGTTCAATGCAAGGGTCTGAGGATTGAGGTGCTGCTTGAGCTCTGTGGTGTTTGAGGACCTTGAGGGCTGCTCTGGTGAAGTTAAGGGTGCAGTGATAGAATTGGAGTCTAATTCATGCAAATTATGAACCTTCAGACCTAGAGTATCTCTCTGGAATTTGAGATGTTTTTCTTTTTTGTTTTGTTTTGGTGCCATACCTTTTGATTCGCAGGGGTTATTCATGGCTCTGTGCTCAGGGATCACTCTTGGTGGTGCTTGGAGGGACCATGTGGAATGCCAGGAATCAAACCGGGGGCAGCTGTGTAAAAAACTCTACCCACTGTACTATTGCTCCATCCAATATGTTGTTTCTCTGAGCCTCAGTTTCCTCTTATGTAAAATAAAAAGCACTTTTTACCATGTAGAGTATCATTTAGCTTTATTACTATTATATGATACTACCTAAAATCAAAACCCCAGCAGTGTAGAACATTGCTCTTAAGCCTGGAGTTGTAGAGATACAGGTTAGGCAGCCCTGTTTCTCTTTTATTCCCACTCTTCCTTTCCCTTTATTGATGTTGATGTTGCAGTAGCCAAATGTGGTTGTGGTGCTGCCACATTTAGTTGTGTTGGGAGTTACTGTGGGGCCTGCTGGAGGTTGCACTCTTGAGTTGGGGCGCTCAGATATTCTGGTTGTAGTGATCACCAGGGGTCATCACAGTGCTCACAGGGGCTCACACTTCTGGCTGCAGTGCTTGCAAATCTTTACTTTAGTGGCAGTTCTTGCTGGGGTTGGACCCTTTCATTTCAGTAGTTGCACACACCTGGCTGAGGTATGGTCAGAAATTGCTTGTTTTCGGGGTTCTCAGAAAGCAGAGCTGCCAGGCACTAACAGCAGAGCCTCTAGGATCATGCTTGGCTCTTGTGGAGACACTAGAGATCAAACTCACGGACTTGTGTTTATGAGGCAGGTATTGTAGCTGCTGAGCTGTCGCTGGAACCCTGTTTACTAAGCTGATCTTTTATTGACCACACCCAGCACTGCCCAGGGCTTCTGGCTCTTTGCTCAAGAATCACTCATGGCAGGGCTTGAGGAACAATATGGGGTGCCAGGGATTGAATGCAGGTCAACTATGTGCAGGGAAAAATCCCTATGTGCTGTACCATTTCTCCAACTCCTCAGCTGATCTTGATCACCTGCCTGCTTATGTCCCACTGCTCTCATCCTGTAGTGGGCTAGCTTGTTCAGAGTCTCATATTAAAGGCAGAAGGTAAAAGCCGTAAGCAGAAAAGCAGTGAACCTTTAAGTTTCTGATCACTTTACGGTTGTCATGGCAGATTTACGTGTATATATGTATATATTTGGCTGGAGCGATAGCACAGTGGGTAGGTAGCACAGTGGGCAGGGCATTTGCCTTGCATGTGGCTGAGCCAGGTTCAATTCCTCTATCCCTCTCAGAGAGCCCGGCAAGCTACAGACAGTATCCCACCCCAGTGGCAGAGCCTGGCAAACTCCCCGGGGTGTATTTGATATGTCAAAAACAGAAACAACAAGTCTCACAATGTAGATTTTTATTGGTGCCCGCTGGAGCAAATCAATGAGCAATGGCAGGACAGTGCTACAGTGCTATATATATTTGGTCAGTGATACACAGTGAGTAGAAACCATAGTTGAATTAAAATTTTGACCTCTTCCTAGCCTAGTGATATGTTGAAAACCCATACCTTTCTGTTCTCTTTCAGAACAGTATTCAATAAATCACATGAGTAGCACTGTAGCACTGTTTCCCATTGTTCATCGATTTATTTGAGCGGGCCCAGTAACATCTCTGGTTGTTACTGTGTTTGGCATACTTAATCCATCACGGGTAGCTTGCCAGGCTTTGCCGTGTGGGCGAGATACTCTTGGTAGCTTGCCGGGCTCTCTGAAAGGGGCAGAGGAATCAAACTCTGGTTGGCCGTGTGGGCTGTGTGCAAGGTGAACGCCCTACCCATTGTGCTATTGCTCTAGCCCAAATCACATGAGTATCATATTTTATTGTAAAATGGCTTTGTGTTAGGTGTAAAGTTCTGGACAACTTTGAGACAGGCTAGATTGAGCTATGGTTTTCAGTGGGTTGGATGTATTAAATACATTTTTCACTGATATGTTCAATATATGATGAATTTATCAGAACTTAACCTCATTGTAAGCCCAGGAAGATCTGTATTCTGTCTGCCACGGCACACCACACAGCTGAGCCCTAACAGAGAGTGGTGGGGGCTGTGGGGCTGACTTAAGATTTACTTGCCAAGAATGTGGATACAAGGGAAGAGGTGGGGTGATTAATACAATTAATCTTCTGTAGGATAATGAGGTTTAAATGAGATCACAGCCAGCAATTCCTCAGCTCATGTTGATCATTTAATAAGCAGTAGTCGTGGTGGTTGTTATTGCCTGTTCACATCTCAACCAGAACCAAACAAGTTTTTTTTTTTTAGTTGATCTTTATGTGCTACTTTATGAACATGTAGAAATTCTTGATTTCAAGCATTCTTTGGAGATTTGGGTTCAAAGCCAGGCTATGACCCCAACTGTCAATAGGCTCTTTTTGGATGAAATGGTGGGAAGGAGTATTTGCCATCAAGCAGTGAGACCCTAGCTCAAGACTGACATGAATAACTTTCTGTTCTGTGATCTTATAGATTTATTATTTCTCAGTCTTCTTGGCTATACAGTACAGATAATTGTACTTGTCCTACTGGATTTTTGTGAAGATTAAATAAGAAAGATACTTTGGTACTGTTTTCAAACTCCCAAGTGATGTTTGGAAAGTCCAGGTGCCCTAATTGCTGTACTATTATCCCCCAACTCTTAGAAAAAAACAGTTTTCTATCTTCTTTAATATTTGGTTTTATATATTCTTTAATGGGCTGGAGCAATAGGACAGCGGGTAGGGCGTTTGCCTTACAAACAGCCAACATGGCTGACCTGAGTTCAATTCCTCTGCCCCTCTCGGAGAGCCCGGCAAACTACCGAGAGTATTTCGCCCTCACGGTAAAGCCTGACAAGTTCCCCGTGGTGTATTCGATATGCCAAACACAGTAGCAATTGTCACAATGAAGATATTACTGGGTACGCCGAGCAAATTGATGAACAATGGGAGGACAGTGACAGTATATCTTCTTTAATATTTGTTTTATAGTAAGTATTCAATAAGTGATAGCTATTACTATTTATAATCTTAGTAATCTATGTAAAATGGAGAAAATTATTAAATTCTACTATATGAAGGACTCCGCACTAGGCTTTTTTCACTCGGGGGGCAGGCAAGCGCCCTCTTGACCCCAACGGACCCAGCCCCAGCAGCTTACCTCCACTATGCAACCGCCACCATGCTCCAGGCCACTTTATGAACGCTTGACCGAGCCTCACACAGGAGCGAGGTCCCAGGGAACTTTGTGATCTTGGTCTCTGGACTCGACAGGACCTGAGCAGAGATCCTCTGCCTGCTTCCCCCAGTCTCCAGTAACCCAGGGGTCACACCTGTAAGCCACACCCTGCTGGCACCAGATAATCTCCTTATCCACCACCCTCCAGAACTCACGGCTGCTCCTCCCAGACAGGAGTATAAAATGAGGCCCCTATAACCATGCCACCAGACTCTGCTCCAGGCTGTTTTCACTTAGGGCACCCCAGAGGGTGGCAGGTGAGAGCCCTCCCCGCCCCAAGGGACCCAGCCCCATCAGCTGACCTCCACTACCCAACCACAGCCAAGCTCCAGGTTGCTTTCCGGACAATCATAAGACACTTCCTACCCATTTTCCATAATTACCCCACCATGTTTGATGCAGTTCAGACAGTAGGCAACAAATTATATATATATATATATATATATATATATATATATATAGGCAGGTGGACGTGGCTATCGAAGAGATCCAAGTAGAAGTCATGGATAATCTCCATTGCCCTTTTGGAAGATGTGATAGATCCATCAGGACATCGGAGGGCAGTCATCTTGGTCTTGTAGTTGGTGAAACATAGGCAGGCATTAGTAAGTAAAGTAAATTAAAGGCCCTCCCGTTGTTCATCAATTTGCTCGAGCGGGCCCAGTAACATCTCCATTGGAGATTTTGTTGTTACTGTGTTTGGCATATTGAATACATATAGTGGTTGCCAGGCTCTGCCGTGTGGGCGAGATACTCTCGGTAGCTTGCCGGGCTCTCCGAGAGGGGCAGAGGAATCGAACTTGGGTCGGCCATGTTGGCTGTGTGTAAGGCAAACACCCTACCACTGTGCTATCACTCCAGCCCATGCTTTTTCTGGCTTCTGCCACATCTGCCAGCAATGCTACTCTTCTCTCTCTCTCTTTTTTTTCTTTTTGGGTCACACCCAGCCGATGCTCAGGGGTTCCTCCTGGCTCTGCACTCAGGAATCACTCCTGGCAGTGCTTGGGGGACCATATGGGATGCTGGTAATTGAACCCGGGTCTGCCGTGTGCAAGGCAAACACCCTACCCGCTGTGCTATTGCTCCAGCCCCAGCTCTTCTCTCTTTGAGATCTTCCTTGATCGCTTCTCTGCACTGCTTTGCAAGCTCAGACATTCGCTTGAGGTTGCCTGAGGCTTGCGCCAAGCCACGTTGGCAAATGAGCTCGAGAGTTTTCGAAGACAGGGATCTTTTTGTCTCTCTCTCTCTCTCTCTCTCTTTCTTTCTCTCTCTCGGTGTTATTCGCACAATCATGGAGATGCTGAACCATTCGATCATTTTTCTTGTCAATGTTATCAACGATGGCATCTTCTGATGTTGTCGCAATAGTGCCAAAGAGCTCCCAGTTGGTGGTCGTTCTGGGAGTTCTCTTCTTAGACTTTGCATTCGTTTCTCTCCACTCTGTGAAGTAGAATTTTCCACAAAGGAGACAGTGGTCTGATCCCATTTGGAATTTTGGGACAACAGTGACATTGGTCAGGCAAGACCGTTGGTTGAATATGATGTGGTCAATTTTGTTGTGGAACTGTCCACCAGGAGACTCCCATGTCCAACGTTTAGATTCGGCCTTCTGGTATTGTGAGTTACCATGGATGGTCTTGGTCGACACGATGAACTCAGACAGTCTCTCACAGTCTCTCACCCTGTTTGTTCCATTCTAGGCCATGGGTCCTGATGTAGAGTTCTTTGGCTGATCTTCTCGGTCCTATCTTAGAATTAAAATCACCAACAATGATCTTGTAGAAGGTGTGGTCTTCATCAATTTCTCCTTCATCATAATTGGATGTTGGTGCATAGAAAATGAAGATAGAAACTGCCAGCAGTGAGCCACATCTATTCAAGTGTAATCATCTGATTTGGGTTGTTAGACATTTGAATGAATCAATACTTATGGCCAAGTTCGTGTTGACAAGGACACCAACACCACTTTTGTTGCATGTTCTGAGGAAGAGTTCTTCTCCAGCGTCGAAAATGGCATGATGTGATTGATGCCTTCTCACCTCGGTCAGACCAATGATGGCGTACTTGATTTTTCGCGCTTGTACCATCAGGTCCTCGATGGAGGCTTCTAATGTCAGTGTATGTACATTTAAAGTACAGACAGTCATTTTTGTCCTTCTTCATTTTGGCAGCCTAGTTCGGCCTTGAAATTTTATCAGCCTCTCCTTCCTCATCCTTCTTAATGCTGCCGTATTGATGGCTCTTTCAGGGTCAAGGGAATGAGACCCATTGTATTTTCTAGTTTTGACATATCGAATATGCTATGGATAGCTTGCCAGGCTCTGCCATGTGGGTGGGATGTTATCAGTAACTTTCAGGCTCTCTGAGAGGGATAGAGGCTTTTAGGGAGGCCTATAATCACCCTTGCAGGTGTTCCCATGGTTCAAACCATATTTGAACCCTATCAAATATGGTGTGGCATCATGGAAGATGGGTATTAAGTATCTTATGATGTGTCAAACAGCTGCAAAGCGGCCATGTGGTCCGGAAAACATCCTGGAGCATGGCGGCAGTTGGATAGTGGAGGTAGTGGAGGTAGTGGAGATCTGCCAGTGAGGTATCTATCTGGTTGGTAGGGTGGGTCTTCTGTGTGTAATCCCTGGGTCACCAGAGGTTGGTGGAAGCAGACAGGGCAGGGTAGGGTGGGGCTTCTGGTTTTAATCCCTTGGTTGCTGGAGATTGGTGGGAGCAGGCAGAGGGTCTCTGTTCCCGGGTCCGTTGAGCCTGGAGTCCAAGGTCACAGAGTTTCGCTCACCTGGTTCTGTGGGGCTTCACTCATGCATCAGTCTTGGACTGAACATTTGGAGCATCCTGGAGTGTGGAGGTGGCTGGGTAGTGGAGTTAGTGGGGGTAGTGGAGGTCTGCCCGTGAGGTATTTATCTGGTTCCAGTAGGGTGGGTCTTGTCGTGGAGGTTGGTGGAACCAGACAGGATGGATACCAAAATCTGCAGGATGGATATGTCCTTCCCAATGTTCTCCTTTTCAAAATACAACATGCCATTTCATCGGTAAAGAAGCGAACAGCACCTGGCCCAGACAAGGTCAGACCTGAATACCTGAAGAACCTGCCATCAGTACTCATCAATACACTGGCTCGGCTCTTTACATGCTACCTGTCTGAATGCAAAGTTCCGTCCCAGTGGAAAACCAGCAGTACTGTACTACTGTGTAAAAAGGGAGACATCCACAACATTGGCAACCATCACCTGATCTGCCTGTTGTGTGTCGTCTGCTGCTCTAGTGTGTCTTCTGGTCATTAGAGTCATCATGAATAGGATTGGCAGAACACTAGATGAAGGAAAACCTTGCGAGCAAGCGGGGTTCTGCAAAGGATTTAGCACCATCGACTATATCAACACGATAACCAAGTTCATTGAGGTTTCTCGGGAGTTCAAGATGCAGCTCTGTCTAACGTTCATTGATTTAAAGAAGGCCCTAGTCAAACAGGGCATTCAAACTCAATACATCAGGATCCTTTGTGAGCTGTATTACGGATTCACTACCAGGATCCCACCATTCTACAAGGAAGTGATCATTCATGTCAAAAGAGCAGTTCGGCAGGGTGATATACCATTTCACTGAAACTCTTCAGTACCACTCTCGAGAATGGCATGCGACGACTGGAATGGGAAAGAATGGGAGTGAAGATAGATGGTCGGTAACTACACCACCTCCATTTTGCTGATGATATTGTTCTAATAACACCAAACATTAAAGATGCCATCAGGCTGCTGAAGCAGCACAAATGCTGGCTGACTTTGACTGTGAGTGTGGAAAAGTCGGACTACAGCTGACTCTCACGAAGACAATGTTTATGAGAAATGGTCTTATTCCTGACGTTCCATTCACTCTCAATGAAACAAACATCTCTGAATGCAACAGTTATGTGTACCTAGGTTGAGAAGTCAAGATGACAAATGACCTGGCACCTGAGTTGCGCAGGAGGAAGAGAGCGGCTTGGAATGCCTTCAAGAGCATAAAACATGGGGCTGGAGCAATAGCACAGCAGGTAGGGCATTTGCCTTGCACGCTGCTGACCTGGGTTTGATTCCCAGCATCCCATATGGTCCCATGAGCACCACCAGAAGTAATTCCTGAGTGCATGAGCCAGGAGTATCCCCTGTGCATCATCAGGTGTGACCCAAAAACCAAAAAAAATAAAGTGTCAAAGAAATAGCTAAGAGGACAACGAAGAAGAACCTCTGCGGGTTATGGTGCCACCAGCAGGCCAATCTGTACCTGTGAGGTGAGTGCTTCAGCAGTCCGATGGCGCCTTCAGACTTCCAAATACCCCCAAATTGCTGCTCTGCCTTTGGCCAGACCCCAAAAACTTGGGGCAAAGTTTGCCAAGAAAGTAAACAGCCAGAAGTTTGGTATGTGGGAGAAACACCCACAAACCATCTCCAACTCAGCTATATAATTGGAGGCATGGTCTCTCTGGTTCCTGATCAAGCTACTTAATGACCATGATCCCAGAGATTCAGAAACAAATCTTGAAACCCAACAGCTTTTGGCAGAAATATGTCCGGTCCCTACAGTAGGTTACTGGCGCCGGGCCACCCCAGGTGGGAATATGTTTCATGCCTTGGCCTGTTCCCCCTGGCAGCCTGGTGGGCATCATCCTCCAGAGGCCACTGGACAGTCAGATTTTGGCCCACAGTGACAAGACATTAGGGCCTCACGGGATGGGGGTGGAGCCGACCTTTTCCTCCCCACCCCACCAAGATCCCAAGTTGCCGCCCACGAATGGCCTCTCTGGCTCCTAATCAAGCTGCTTAATGGCTATTATCCCAGAGACTCAGAAACAAATCTCGGAACCCAGTGGCTTTTGGCAGAAATAAGTCCACACCTGCAGTAGTTTACTGTTGCTGGGCCACCCCAGGGGGGAAAGGGTATTGTCCCTCCAACTGCTTCCCCTAGGCAGCTCGGTGGCTGCCATTTTTCAGAGGCCATTGGGCAATCAGGTTTGGTCCCTCAGAGATGAGACATGTGGGACCTCACAGGATGGGGGTGGAGCCAGCCCTTTTCTTCTCATCCCAAGGAAACCCCAAGTCACCGCCCATGAACAGCCTTTCTGGCTCCTGCTGCTTAACGGCCAAAAGGAACAAATCTTGGAATCCAGCAGGTTTTGGCAGAAATGCCTCCAGATTTAAGTGTTAAAATTTCGGAATTTCAAAATCACGTGGCCACTATTGCAGCCATGCGACATCATATGTTATTCATAACCAGCAATAGAAAACAAATGGTCTACTGTTGCCTTTTCAGCAGATCTGAGTGTTGTGGTAAAATCCCAAATAATAATGGTGGGTCTGCTGTCAAACTATTGAATATAATCAAAGTAGAGAGAGAGTAATGTGGAAATCATCTGTCCCACAGGTAGGGGGAGGGTGTGGGATGGTGGTATACTGGGATTTTTGGTGGTGGAGAATGGGCACTGGGGAAGGTACGGGTGTTTCATTGTATGACCGAGATTTAAACCCAAAAGCTTTGTAATTGCTCTCATGGTGATTCAATAAATAAAATGATAAAAAATAAAAAAAGTAAGGTAGTGTTCATGCCCAATTCAATCAGCTAATCAGTGGCTGAATAAATAGTAGTACTCCTACATAAAAAAAAAAAGAAGAAGGAGAAGGAGGAGGAGGAGGAGGAGGAGGAGGAGGAAGAGAAGGAGGAGAAGGAGAAGGAGAAGGAGAAGGAGAAGGAGAAGGAGAAGGAGAAGGAGAAGGAGAAGGAGAAGGAGAAGGAGAAGGAGAAGGAGAAGGAGAAGGAGAACAACCTCTGGCTCTGGGCACATCTCTTTGATTCCGCCGTTCTTCCTGCATTAACATACATCTTAGAGACCTGGCCCTACAAAAACAGGATGAGAACGCTATTCGGGTCTCTCAAAGAGGAATCAAAAGAGCTATGCTTGGAGTATCACACATCACTCAAATGAGAGAAAGAATCCGGAGTTTCAACCTCCGTCAATGATCAAGAATCAGGGACGCTGTCTCATTTGCCAAGGCATCGAAAATCAGATGGGCTGGACACATAATAAGATTTGGAGACGACCACTGGACTAGAGCCATTACTGACTGGATTCCACAGGATGTCAAAAGATCGTGTGGCCGCCCTATGAGATGGTCAGACTTCTTTGTCAAGACCCTGAACAATCAGTTTGAGGCTCCTCATGTTCCTAGAATGAGCAGATGCCATTGGGCTACACTAGCATGCGACAGGGATGAATGGAGACGTTTTTGGTGCCCGCGCATGCAAATCTATGAGTAATGGGATGTCAAGTGGTCAAGTGGTCAAGTGATCAAGTGATCTATATACATATATATGTATATATATATGTATATGTATATATATATAGCCTCTCAGTGAGCCTGGCAAGCTACTGAGAATATCCCGCTTTCACAGGCAGAGCCTGGCAAGCTCCCTGTGGCGTATTTGATCTGCCAAAACAAGTAACTATACTATATCATGTCTCATTCCCTTGACCCCGAAAGAGCTTCCAATTATTGGGAAAGATGAGTAAGGAGAGGCTGCTAAAAGCTCATGGCTGGAATGAATAGAGACGTTACTGGCACCCGATTGAGTAAATCGATGAACAGGATAGCAGTGATCCAGTGATAATACTATACAAAATATTTTTTTCCTTTTGATTTTTGGATCATATCTGGCTGTGTTCCAAACTTATTCCTGCCTCTGGACTCTGTAGCACTGTAACACTGTTCTCCCATTGTTCATGGATTTGCTCCAGCGGGCACCAGTGTTGTTAGTATTTTTGGCATATTGAATACATTATGCGTTGCTTGCCAGGCTTTGCCCTGCGGGCGAGATATTCTCATTCTCGGTAGCTTGCTGGGCTCTCCAAGAGGGGCGGAGGAATCAAACCCTGTTCTGTCATGTTGGCAGCATGCAAAGTAAACGTTTTACCCGCTGTACTATTTCTGGCTGTGCTTGGGGAACCATATGCAGTGCTGAGTATTGAACCTGGGTCAGCTGCGTATAAGGTAAGTGCCCTACCCATTGCAATATCTCTTTGAGTCCAACTTAATATTTTAATTTTTGGTTTTTCTTCATTTGGGAGGACTCCCCCGTGGTTCTGGGGGCTGTAAGGGATACACTTACCAGTAACCAGGACCCATTCAATGCCAAGCTCAAACTCAGTGTCCTGTGCATGTTAAGCTTGCTCCTGTCCTTTGAGATATGTTCCTGGCCCAACTCTCCCATTCTTTAGACGGCTAGGTAGGGTTAGGCATGGTAACTCACTATCTCAGTTTGTTTCTATTAGCCACATTTTTATTAATACTTTTATTGGGGGGGCTTTTTGGGTCACACCTAGTGATGCACAGGGGTCACTCCTGGCTTATGCACTCAGGAATTACTCCAGGTGATGTTCAGGAGACCATATGGAATGCTGGGAATCGAATCTGGGTCAGTCGCGTGCAAGGCAAACGCCCTACCTGCTGTGCTATCACTTAAGCCCCAACAAACACATTTTTAGAGGTGATTGAAATCTTTGAATGTGAATTTTTAATTTCTGAATAAGTGAGCAGCCTTTAGGTGGTGTTTCTCAATGTACAGGGAGACGGCACTATCTGCATCACCATCCATTCCGTATATAAGTGATGTCCTGGCAGGAAAACCAGCTTCTGTGCACCTTTTTTTTTTTTTATCAAGGCCAGTTAGCAGCTGAAAAGGAAGGCATTATAGAAAGATTTTACTCAGGGTTCAGTGATAAGGGTTCTAGTTTTGTCATTACCGCCAAGTAGAGGTGTGGTCCTTGGAGTCAGTTCCTCATTTATCCTCTCACTTAGAGTAAAATCATTTGGGCAGGTTTTCAAGCCACACCAGCTGTTCTTAGGTCCCACATGCCTCCAGCAGTGCTCAGATGCAGCCTCAGTCCTTTTCCACCAGGCTACCTGCTGAGCTTTCCTTAGATTCACAGAAATAGCTGTTAAAGTTGAGCAGCTGACATCCCCTCTCCTTTCTTCCAGTGCCTGAGTATCAAAGAAAATAAAGTTGAAAAGAACAGAACATTGCCACAGATCTGCTCTGGGTTCTGGATCTACAAAAGACATTTTGCCTTTTCTTTTGAAGGATTAATGAAGGTGACTTTTTTCTTTCTCTACAACTGAGAAGCCTATGATAGTACCTGACTTGATTTCACAAACGGAGTCCTGGCCTAGAGTGACTGAATGAGAATGACCTGGGGGAATGGTTCAAAAAAATTATGGGAGGGAGCAATAGCACAGCGGATAGGGCGTTTTTCTTGCATGCAGCCGACCTGGGTTCGATTCCTCAGTCCCTCTCGGAGAGCCCAACAAGCTATTGAGAGTATCCTGTCCACACAGCAGAGCCTGGCAAGCTCCCCATGGCGTATTGGATATGCCAAAAACAGCAACAAGAAGTCTCACAGTGGAGACATTACTAGTGCCTGCTGGAGTGAATCGGTGAACAATGGGAGGACAGTGCTACAGTGGTACCCTTTGAAGTTTGAGTTGTGATCCAGGCATCTGTACTCAACAAAATCCCTTTGTAATTCCAATGCACAGCCAGACTTAAAAATCTTCAAGTTTTAAGTTTGCTTCCTGCTGTAAGATTCCTGTTTGAATGAACACCATTTATTCACATCGTTTGCTTACTAATCATGTGCTTTGTGCATGTGTTTTTCCTCTGTGAACTTGTATGATTGAGGGCAGTGGATTTTCTTGGTTATCTTTATAACCCCACTAGCATTCAACAGGAATTAAAAAGTTATCACTAACTTCAACCAGAAATACCATGCAGATGTACTCAACTCAGATTCTACACTGATGAGAACTTCATGGGTTACCCACTCATTTGTTGTTCTTTTCATGTTGACTTCCTCTTGTCCCTGCACATCCCTTCGCCCCCTCCACCTTTCCACTGCACTTTACATTTCTTGCTGTTGCGAATTGTATGTAGTTGAAGTCCCCAGAACAAACCCTTCCAAGAGTGACTGGCAGGTTAGTTCTCTCAGCCAAGAAAGTTTAGAAAACTCATATCTCTGGACTTTCAGTCATAAATTCCTTTTACTAAACGAACAATTCTACCTTTTCTGTTCTGCAAGGAAGAGAGAGTTTTCTTCTGGGTTCATCTTTTTTCAGCTTGCATACTTGGGAAAGAGCAGGCCCCTTGGAGCCCACTGGGTCTTATACCCCAGAATGGCTGTGGTTGCAGAGATAAAGGCATTGAAACAGCCCTCTCAAAGCTTGCATTAAGTTCCCAGTAAATGGATTTACTTGCAGGCAGCTATGGAACAAACTGAAACAGTAATTGACCCTGAAGACCGCCTCTGATTATTTAAGATGCAGTAATCTCAAAAGGCCTCATTCATCTCTTTGCTGGAGACTTAGGTGACTGCAGAATAATTACAGGGAATTCAAGTTAAGACTTAGAAAGATTTGTCACTGGCCGGTGGGTACCACTGGCTTAGCAAAACTCAACACACTTGTAATTAGTATAAGCCAACTACAAGTAACCTCTTGTTAAAATGCAAATTATTGAAACATCTTTTACTAAATAAGAAAAGTTTAAAAAAATATTAGGGATTCCAGGCACAGGGATGTGTGGTGAACTTGAAAAGCTTGATACCAATTACTTGCTTCACTGAATTAAAATGAATTGGTGTTATTAATAAAGACACAAATGATCTACCCTGCCAGCCCAACCTTTTACCACCTTGAATTTCATTAGGAATCAACTTCTCAATTAGGATCTGTCTACCCACACTAACAAAATTGAGTTTTCCAGACCTATGATTCAGTCACAGAAGCTTAAGGATCATGGTAGGGGTCTGGGGTAGCAATAGGGGTAGTGGACATGCCCAATTTGCTGTGACAACTTGCCAGTCTCCAGTACAATATTGCAACTTTTTTTTCTGAGTATTGTAGTCCATTATCTTGGTCTCTGACATTGAATAATTTATTCAATAAAATGGTGCAATTTAAAGAAAAGTGAATGAAAATGTTTACACTGGCTGGCAGCTATCTAAAATAATATTTGCATCTGAAAATTGAAATGAACCTGTCATTAACTGTTTGAGTAAGAAGGGAAGGAATAGATAGGAATAAAAATGTTTAAAGACATATTATTATTCTTAGTTTATCTTGTGAGGAGATTTTCCATACAAATGATGAAACATTTAGTTTGAAATTTTTTCTGGAGCTAGACCGATTTGCCAGTGTTTGACATATTAATTATTTTCATCAGTAAACAGAGATCTAACTTAAGGCATGAGTCAGCGCTTCCCTAAAGAGTCAGGAGTAGTTTTTCTCTGATTTGATGATCCTTCAACATGGCATAAAAATGTTGAATTCTGGCTTCCACCTTTATCTTCTCATTTTTAAAGATTGATTCATGCATTTTGCCCACTCAAAATTGTAAAGGATGCAACAGAACAAACAGGTTGTTCTCACCAGTTTATGAAACCACCCTCTCTCCTGAGCCAGTATCAGTGTAAATAAGGTATTCATTTGCTTGTATTTATTTGTAATTTCCCCCCTTCTATTATGTCTCTTTCACAAGTTTTGCAATTAGAGCTGTTTCCATGGAATGGGAGCAGGTGGGTTTTTCAATGCGTCCCCCAAGCCCTATTTTGTTTTGTACGTTGTTGGGTCCCCAGTGCTGGCAGTGATGCTTGTGCTCAGCAAATGCACCAGCATGAGTGATCCTGCTTTGCCTTGAATGCAGTACCTGTGTTGTCATGAATGCAGGCTATGTCAAAATTTGGTCTAATGAATGACCTGCCTCCTGCTCCCTAAGGTGCCTCATTTTTCCAGCTGGAGCAGTTGTCTGCACAGCTGTAGCCTGATGGTTGTCTTTTCTCCTTTTGTCCCATGTCCTAGCTCTGACCCTGCTTCCCATGCCTGCCTTTTTTGTTCTTTCTCTCTTTCCAACCCAAATTTACCTTCACCTTCATTTTTCGAAAGGCACCTTTTTAGTTTTGTTATAACCCTCCCAAGCAGTCACTTTCCACTTAAAAAAAAGATGATTTCATAATTTGTACTTTTCACTGTCAGACTGACCTTCCCCACACTTAACTCCGAGTACTGAGCTTTCATTGTATTGAGCTACTCTTTCACCCTTAAATGTCAAAAATGCCTCCCCCACCAATCTTATTTAGGAGGGTTAGCAGAAGTCTATGGTTGTATTTAGAAAGTTGTTACTGACAGGCTCCCTGAAATAAGTGACCTTGGCTCTTCTGGCCATGGAGGTAATTAGCAAAGGAGAATCCACAGAAGCTAACTATTTCCAAGATAGCACAGGGTCACAATCAAAGAAAGGCAGCAGAAACTGGATCAAAGGCCAAAATGTGTTAAGAGACCCAGTTTATTTATTTATCCATTTATTTTGGGGGTCTCTCAATCAGTGTTCAGGGGGCTGGGGTTGGGAGGTGATTAGTCCTAGTGATACTCCATCAGCTGGGTGAGACAGTCAGTTCAGTGCGGGAACCTGGTGATGAGGCACTGCTCAAGTCCAGCAGGGATTGGGGAACTGAGGACTGCCCTGGAGGTACTTGGGTGCCTTCAGAGCTACACTGGACACTGCTCAGGAGGCCCTCTGGTGATGGCAATTAGACAAGGAGACAAGACCTGAGTCCTTGACCTCCTGAACTTTCTCCCTGGCTCTGAGACTCCTGGATTTTAAGAGGTAAATTCTTGGGATACTCATTATTATTTTAATAGTAAATCCATAGCACACTCTAAGCGATCACAGTGATGTCTGAACTATTCCTAGGATCTGGGAATGTAGAGAGATGAAATAGGGTCACTGGCCTATTTGCTGAGTGTTTCACACTGTGGGTATCAGGATGAGAGGCCAATAATAGAACAACAGAATAGGCATTTCTGGGACCCCCTAGGAATAGCTAAGTGGCTGAAAGCACCTGCCTTGCAAGTGGGTGGCTATGCACTTGATCCATGGTGCTGCCTTGTGTACCAAGTATGCCCCAGAACTCTGCTCTCTAGGGACCCCTGGCACTACTCTAGAGAGTGGTATTTCCTGGTGTGGGACTAAAGCTGTGTTCTGTGCCAAGAGAGGTACCAAGGATGGGAGAGCATGCTCGGCACAAGGGATCTTTGGGTCTGATCCCTGGCATCACAGTTTCCTGAGCACCAACAGGTATGTGTGTTCCTCTAAAATAAATGTAGATGTGTGAGTTCTTTAGTTCCGGTGTCACCCCTGACAAGCTGTGTGAGCACCACATCAAACCTGCAGAGAGCATTGCAACCATAAATGAGCAATGGAGTTAAAAGAGAGAAACCCCTGATGAGCCTGTGTCATCCCAGCAAGCTCTGCCATCAGATATGCAACCCTCTGCAAGTGCCATGGCCTGCCTGCACCGGTCACAGCAATAAGAGAAGGGAAGGTGGGAGTTTTGATTTTTTTCATAAAAAAATACAATGTTTTTGGGGGCCAGAGATATAGTACAGCAGGTAGGGTGTTTGCCTTCTACAGGTCCAATCCAGTTTGATTCTCAGCATCCAACATGGTTCCCTGGGCACCATCAGGAGTTATTTCTGAGTGCAGAGCCAGGAGTAACCCCTGGATATCGCTGGGTGTGACCAAAAAGAGCCAAAATAAAACAAAAAAACCCCAACATTTTCTGGGAGAAAAGATCCAGACATTAGTTTTGGAGTCATTAGGTTTGAGGTGCCTAATGACTGTTCTCCAAGTGACATCACTGAGAGGTTCTGACTTCCTTCCTGGAGCTATTCAGCTGACACTGAAGACACAGGTGTTAGTGAACTTACAGAAGCGATGTCCTGTGGACCCCACCGACTCACACAGGACTCGACTGACACATTGTTCACCCTCACAGCAACTCTGCTATGTGTTTACTCTTTTACTCTTTAACTGTGATCATGAAAGGGGCTGGAAAAGTTCGTGTGCATCCTGGGCCTGCGGCCGCAACATTCTCCTCTCTGAAGCAGAAGTCACAAAGAAGACCACTCTGGCTCCTTGTAAACAAGGTTACCAAGGTGATGGGAAAGTTTCCTAGGTTTGTTTCCTGCCTTTCTACACTGCTTTATATATTGGCATCAGACACAGCCTCCAACTCCTGATGGTGCTCAGGGAACCATATTGGATGCTGGGCAGCCCTGTTTTAATGATCTAAGGTAAAAGAAAGAAGTTAAGTTTGCTCCTTTCTTTTGTTTTAGTAAAGAAGGTAAAGCTGTTGTGGGGAAACATGTTCCCCACTTCAGTCAGTTGAGAACAATAATTTTTTTCTTTGTTTCCAAAACATAAAATCATCACAGAAAAATTCAGGCAAGCCTGGCAAGCTCCCTGTGACGTATTCGATATGCCAGACACAGTAACAACAAAGTCTCCAATGGAGAAGTTACTGGGCCCGCTCGAGCAAATCGATGATCAACGGGAGGGCCTTTACCTTACCTTAACATTAAGAAAAATAATGTAATAAAACCCCTTAATTCTGACATATCCACTGCTAACAGCTTTTGGGTCTTTTGATTTTTTTCTATGAACATATTAATACCTAGTTTTTAATAGTGGGTCTATGCTAAGCATCTTCTCATCTCCTGTAATCTGCTTTTTTAAATTTAATTGTTGTAGTTAGTGTAATTTATTTCACCAATTTGAGGGTGCAAAATAAGTTTATGTTACTTTGAATATTCAAGTTTACTTGTGGTTTTTATGGACAAGAAAATTTCTGTAAAACTTTAACACTGTTGTGACCATGTTACCTAAATTATAATAATAATTTAACATAGAATGAAAGACGCAAAACTGTTCTTATTTCTAGGTGAAATGATTGTGTAGAAAATACTATGGAAAGCATCAAAGCTTTTAGAATTAAAATAAGTTACAAAGTTATAATATGTAGGAACAACTTACAAAAATCATGTTTTTTTCCATAAGCAATGAATAATATAAAACAAATTTTAGAAGAACATAAATCGCAATAGTATATAAAAATGTAAAGATAAATCCAACAGAGATGTCACTTGTTTCCTCAGCTCCTAGCCCTTTTCTCACCCCACTTATAATGTGAGTTCCATTGTCAAAGTCCAAGGATTTTCACTAGCTACTGTTCATTGCTCTGCTTTCTTTTCAAACATATATTTGCTCAGGTCTTCAAGCCCTATGTCCAATAGTCCTGACTATTGTCCTTTCCCCAGTGTACATTTACCCACATAAGTAGTCTCTGTGGGAGAGAGTCAGAGCAATTGTGAAAATGTCATTCTGTAGGAGTATTGCAAAGCCCTTCATGGGGACCAGGCAGCCTCTTCAGTGCATGGGTTCTGAGTTTGAAAACACATTCAGATCTGAAAACTCCATCAGGGCTAATGCCTTTGGTTAAGGTGACCTTAGTTGCCCAGTAATCCAGTCTTGATTTCTTTTGCTGCTATAAACTGAGCAGTACTCATCTGTTTTGCTATTAGGTGTTTGCCATTCTATTAACCATCTGCATTGTTTTCTGTAGTTTAAACTGACTGCCATGCCTACCCTGCTTTTAATTTTCATTCTGGCAATCCTCTATTTTCAACTGTTAACTTCTGCCATTTGCCCCATATTGTTTTGGGGCCTCTTCATCTCCATTGTTATTAGGAAAGCTAAGTTCCATAACAGCCTCTGCTATCATCAGTACCCTTGCTCTATAGAGATACATCACAACTGTGCATTCTAGTGCTTGGGGCTCCTCTCTTACGCATATTCATTGGTAATTTTATTTATTTAGAATAGGGCTATTCCATTTAAAGACTAAAATGAGTCTCTAAATTCCTTCCTTCTTTTACCATGGCAACCATAACATTGCAATTTCACTCAGCGATACCTTTTTTCATGTTTATAGTAGTAATTTTTATAGCCAACCTATGCCATCCCTATGGTCCCTTAAGATGTTCAACTCTCTATTGGGAGACCATTCCCCAGTCAAGAACTTTTTCCTTATATTTATGCTCTAGTCACCTTGATTAGAGGCTGGAGCGATAGCACAGTAGGGCGTTTGCCTTGCACGCAGCCGGCCCGGCAGACCTGGGTTCAATTCCTCCACCCCTCTCGGAGAGCCCGGCAAGCTACCGAGAGTATCTCGCCCACATGGCAAAGCCTGGCAAGCTACCTGTGACGTATTCGATATGCAAAATACAGTAACAGTAAGTCTCATAATGGAGACATTACTGGGCCCACTCAAGCAAATTGATGAACAACAGGAGGACAGTGCTACAGTGCACCTTGATTAGACACTCTCAGAATATAGTTCTGCCTGCACATGTACTTCCTGGTATGTGATGGTACATGTGGGTACATTGTAAATCTTAAAGAGAGAGGTCTTTTGCATTGCCTTCCAGGCTGAGGTAAAAATCTTAATAGAGAGGAGGGGACCACTTCTGTGGGATCAGAAAATTGAGGTGAGTACAGGAAGTCAACCTTCTTGTCATCTCCATTGAATCTTAGGTTTTCCTAGATTTTGCTCAGGCTTTTACTTAACAGATCTATCTTTGTTGGGCTTATTTGAAGTTCAGTTACTTGGGACCACTAAATTCTAGTCTGGATCCTTGTTTTCCTTTGTATTCCAAGAGATAAGAATTTATACTCTAAGAGATAAGAACATATTTGAGGCTATCACAGTAGATTTCTCATTGTTTGTTAATTTCCGTTAACATCCCTAGTTTACTTCTGAGGAGCATCAGTGTACTTTGGTATAACAACCCAACATTATTGTCCTTGAGGTAATTACATCTTCCGTAAGCTTCAGTTGTTTAATATACTGCACCAAGGGATGATAGGGGCAATTTGTATAATTTTAAAATCATTTTAATATAATTAACCTAATTATATATAATAACATATAAAACTAATATAGCTTTATAGATTATTCTCCTCTTGCTTGTGATTTCCTTATAGCAAGGTCAGATTCAGTTTTATATAAATGTATTTGAAAAAATTCATTTTAAATGAGTATTTGAAGGTCTCTTTCATTTTTTTCTTATATTACATTCTCTATTACCTAGAAGAAGGGAGAGCTCAAAATGTCTATTTTAGATGTCCTATCAAGCATTAATATTAAGAATTTTTCCTTCGTGGTTCTCAAAATTACATGTGAATCCACCATATTGTCACTTAGTGAGTTCTTTAAGATGATGAAAATCAGTCTCAATCTGAAAACCAGGTTCTTTCAAAATGTTCTAAAACTCACAAAAAATAATGATTTTTTAATATAAAGACTAAATGGATTTTTTTAAGATACTAGTACCTTATTTCTCTGGAGTATAACTTTTTTTTTATATATTTAGACACTTGAATATCTTTAATACTAAAAGGAAATTAACCAATACATACAAAACATAGACGAATTTCAAAAATTCATGCCCAATTCAATCAGCTAATCAGTGGCTGAATAAATAGCAGTACTCCTAAAAAAAAAAAAAAACAAAAAACAAAAAACAAAAAACATGGTGCTCAGAGCCAGAGTGATGACACAACAGGTAGGGTACTTGCCTTGAATGTGGTCAACCCGTGTTTGATACCTGGTTCCCCATAAGGTCCCTGATCCCCAACAGGAATGATCTCTGAATGCAGACCAGGAGTAATCCCTGGGAACCACTGAGTTTGCCCCCCACTCATAAGCATATAAATAACCCCCACCTATACACACACATGTTCCTGTGTAAGAGAAACCAGACCAAAAAAGGAAGCACTTATTGTACCAATCTCCTTTTAGAAAGTTCTGAAAAAGATCAAACTGGGGTAGAGGGGTCTGGGAAGGGCAGAGAGATAGTAGAGAGGGTAGGGTCTTAATCTCTTAATCCCATTTGTGATATGAGTAATAGTTAATATTTTAAAAGAACCTACCGTATGCGGGACACTTTTTGTGCTTTCACACAAACCTCCTCAGATCTCCATGGGGGTTTACTTTTACTCCTCTTACTTTTCATTCTTCAGTGCAAGGAAGTTATTGTTTTCCCAGGATGCATTGCTAATCTTAAATGGACATTAAACCCAGTTGGTTTGATTCCAGAGATATAATAGATCTCTGCTTTAAGCAAAAGTACTTGAGATTTAATATCCTTTAAAAAAAATCTAGAGCCCATAAAATATATTTATCAACTCATATTTTCCAAAATGTTTATTAACTTTCTTTTTTCATTGCTGTAAAATACAGGAAGCAAATCACAGAGAAGGTGCTCATGAAGCTCTAGGATTGATAATGTTTTAAAGTCTTTCTGTTGAAGAGAAGTCCTCTGTGTCATTTGGCTTCTTGACTTCAAGGCTGAAAGTGTAGTGGGTTGACAGTCACCTCATTCCCTGTCCTTCGTTAAAGTTGAACCTGCCCTCTTTGCCCCAGGCTTCTCTTACCTGCTTTTTAATATAATCACTGTAACTCTTGATTGCCAGGAAAATCTGGGCCCTGCTAACAGGCATTTGGGAATGGTAATTAGGATTTAGTGTGTGGCTCCTATTCCAAGAGGACTGACCTGGCCAGAGCTTGCCATAAATACAGCCCCATAGAAGCCTTAAATTGGTTAAAGAACAGTCAGTTCTTTACACAGTGCTGTGACTCATTGCTTGATTTATTTCTGAGAAAGGTTTCCCATAAAGGTTCTCTGACAAATAATTTTTATTAAAAGTATTATCTAATTTGGATGTTATAAAAAAGGTTTTAGGTAACTAATCACATTTATAGGACATTCTCAGTTCTAGGACATTGAATTTTTTAAAAACAAGCATGGTAGGTTTATTTAATATTTTTATTATTAGAAAATATATTAAAAACTTATAGTATATAAATTTAATCCTACCTCTTTTTCTTCCCAGATATCATGTACTCATTCTGTAAGACTCTATTAGAAGATTAATTTCCTGTTTATCATTCTGTGGTCAGATGTGACACTTTTTATAAAAGTCCCAGAACAGTAATAATGCTGACAACATGTCCAGTCCTTATGTTTTTTGCAACAAAAGCCAGATGCTCCTAGCTTTTATCGGACTGTATATGACTCTGTAAAGGCTTATGCACATGATAAACACTGACAGCTTGCATCCAGTGACATTGTGGATAGCCTGCTTCAGCCACTACCCTGCCTTTCCCAGTTCCACACTTCAAACCCAAGTTTCATCATCAAGTCTTCATGAAGGTAAGCTCTCTGAAGACAAGTCCACCTTGATGTTCCTGGGACCTGGGATAGTGCCTGGCTTGTGGCAGAGGCTCAAAATTGTTTATTCATGCTTATTGAAAGGAAGATGCACATTATCATAAATTCTAGATTGTTTGGCATTTATATTGGGGATTTCCCCCTAACTCTTAGGGTTTTTTTTTTTAAGAATTATTTTAATGAATGTTAAAGATTTCCACAAGGGACATGCTGTCTTTATTTGCTATTTCCAACCCACTGGTAATTTGCTCTTCCTTAAAGGCTAATCTGCTCTAGGGGCTGATCTCATGGAGATATCAATGGTTCCCTGGGCCCATGTCTTTTCCTGTTAGAAGCAAGAATTGGGAGAGAAGGGACAGGTGTTTAATTCCTCTTACTTTCTGTATAGTAGGTCATCACAAATTGGTTGTGTCCTCTTATCAAATACCATGTCTATAGGTTTATCTTCTTTTGAGTTCCAGGAATTGTCCCCATCCTCTCGCCTTTTTAGGCAAACAGATTTCAGGGAAGGTGGTCATGTATCTGTGTAGTTTCTTTTCATACTTCCTTTTAGGGTCACTAGAATATCATATTTAAGTGTGTCATCTTTTTATGTTGATAGCTAGACTGACATATGTCAAGATTTAATAATTTCCTGGGATTATATTATTCATAATATTACAGTGAAAAATTCTTGTATGATCATGGGCTAATTTTCATTATTCCTCAAAACAAAAAGTCTATAAATGAAAATACTTGAATAAAAATGAATTTTGGGCTAGTGCTCTTGCTATGTATATATGTATATATTTATATCAGGATTACCTTGGGCTGGAGCGATAGCATAGCGGGTAGGGTGTTTACCTTGCACGTGGCAGACCTGGGTTTGATTCCTCAGTCCCTCTTGGAATGCCCTGCAAACTACTGAGAGTATCCCACCCACACGGCAGAGACTGGCAAGCTTCCTGTGACATATTCAATATGCCAAAAACAGTAACAAGTCTCACAATGAAGACATTACAAGTGCCTGCTAGAGCAAATTGATGAATAATGGGAGAACAGTGATACAGTGCTACCTTCTGAGGCGAGGGTCCAGTCACAGTCTCACTTGCTTCTGAGCACACAGTGTCTGAATTTCAATTTCATTCCTGATGTGGGTATCCCTAACTGTACAAATCTTGGTAATTGGCAAGACCCTACCTTTCCCTGCAACAAACCCTTAGATACATGAAAAAGATTTTGCCATGGGATGCTCTGGTCCTGAACTTGATTCTGAGAGGGAAATGAACCTGAAGACACATGGCATGGGGTGGCAGGGTCACAAGTGCAGTGGCTGTGATTATCATTGGAGTGCCTTGGGTAGTTTCCTATGGTGGTGGGGAGCTGTTGCCTTGGCTGATATTTCCCAGAAGTACCGGAATGGAAAACTGACTCCTTTACCCTTTCTCTTTCCTGCTCTCCTCATCCCCTCATCTTTCTGTTTTAGAAAGTCTCTTTTCCCTCTTCTTTTGGAGTCACTGTCCCCTTCACATAATTTCAGGGTTGCTGTAGAGTCTGAATCCCTAAAAATGTTACCTGCTGAAGGAGCCTCAATGATTCTTCATCCAGTTCTCACTGAGCAGAGGAGGAAAATTTAAACCATGTGGAACAAGTGAACTGTCTGTCATCCAGAATTGCCCTGCTGGGGAAGTGGAGTGAGAGGGATCACACTGTGACCCCTGAGTTTTTTAAAAAGAAACATATCTTCTGAAGAGTAAAACATAATTTGTGAAAGAAGAAATTTTTCCTCTGCTGCCTCTTGGCAACAGCGATAGGGTATTATAGATTTAGCGGCTTGAAATGAGTAAGAGAAAAGGATTTCTCTGAAAATCTTGTCTGAAACTGCCATAAATTTTAGAAACATCCAGTTGGAAAACACATCAAACATGTCTTTCCTCAAACAAGTTGTCACATTTCATCATCAGGATATGTTCTATTTCAGTCTCCACCTCCTAAAAAGCAGCTGTGTTCAAACCAGACAGAAACTTAGAACTGGAGACAGGGTGAATTGTGTAGCCCCAAGTGAGGCACTTTTACCAGAGGGCTGAAAACTCATCTCAGTCTTTGCTTGTCTGTTTAATAAGAACATACAGCCTTCTCTCCACGGTCCTTCTCCTTTCCCATCTCTCTCCTTTCTTGAACTCCCTCAAAGTTATTACAACTTAAAAAGGACAACCTCTGCCTAGTCTCTGCTGGAGTAGTGACTCTAGCCAAGCTGAATCGAGACAGTTTTTCAGACATCTTGTTTGAATGGACGGTTAAAACATCTAAACTCTGTGTTTTCTAGGTTTCTTTATATTGTTGTGTAGATTCCAGCATCATAGTAAGTTGAAAGAGCAAGATGAGGGGAGGGTACCAAATCTAGCAAAATTAGAACAAAAATAAAACAAAAGTCCACCCAAACAAAAAAAGCCCCTAAAAGTGAAGCAAATGAAAAGCCAAAATGGGACTTGAATATAATATTAAATATAAATGACTCATTCCCTCACATTCATTTGATGTAATCTGTGGGGCAGTGTCCCTGAAAGTAGAAATGAATGGGGGATTTTAAATCAGTGACTTTATGATTGGTAGTTCATTTTTGGAGTAACTGTCCCAATGGCACTGGCTGACTTGTGAATGCTCTGTCCTGTCATATTCCTGGGACTTGAGACTCACCCATTTTCCCCCAAATTAAAACAAAAGCAGTATAATAAAACCACCCTATTGTTTAACAAATAACTATGAAGAGAATTGATTTGTAGACCTGGCATGATGCTTTCCTTCCACAGTGCAAGAAATGGAACACTTTTTGCTCAGAGGATGAAGGACCCCTTAGCAAGGTCCAGCTTTTCAGTTGAATGCAACATCTTTAGAAAGACTTGCCACTGGGGCTAGCACCTGGTGGGTGTAATAGATGTTTGTGGGGTAGATGCATGGTTGAGGGAATATGTGATTTACTCATAGCTGGAATAGCATCTAGTGACTCTTCTCCTGGAGGGCTCACAGAGCTAACCCCACAGGCACAAGGCTTGTATTTGGAGAGCAGGAGGGCAAAGAGTAGCAATTGGACATAATATGGTTTTCTCAGAAATCAGTTATTAAAATAAGGTATTTCCAGCACTAACTTTCTCACTTTAAATGGAATTGACATTATGACCAAATAATTGGTGGTAATTGCAGGCCTGGTGTCAGATTTAATAAACTATTCAAATGGCAAATTCTTGAAAGATACAGTTACTTCTTCTCTATCATAAGATAGAGCTTTCATATCTTTCAGCATCTGATTACTGTTACTTGTATGTTTCTTCAATATAATAGCTCATGCTTTTTAATAAAAGAACTGTCATTTCAAATAAAAATTGAAAAAAAAGTCATACAGGGAAATAACACAATTGATGGGCATCATGGGCTGCAATATACTGAATCAGTACACATCTTCAAGAATTTACAGTAGAATATTGATCCCAAGTTGCACCTGGTGTTAGGATGTAATTCATTATGTGAATGGGAAGATGGCTTATTTCTGAGTTTTTTTCTGAACTATCCCTTTATCTATTTTCAAATGCCCTCACCCTTAAGTGAGTTGTGGACTTCCTTGATATTTGCTAACTAGACTTTCAACTATTTTCTGCTTTTTGGTGAATGGAAATATATTCTTTTGTTTCAGGTGTTAGACTAAATTCACAATACTCTATATCTCCTCATTAGAATGATCTATATTCTCTGTCACGTAACTTTGCAGTTCCTTCCACTAAAATCAGAGAGATGGTACCCAGAGTCTATTGAATATGGGAACGCAACCTGTTTTAGCCAAGAATGTAGGTGCAGAGTGCAGTATGCTAGATTGAGAGCAGCGTCTCAAGACGTGCTATCTGTTTCAGCTTATGTTTCTGTGCTGACAACATTGTACATGAGGGGGAAAATGCCCCTTATAAAGCCCATGGCCCAAGTATGTTCAATTTAACTGCTTTTCATTGTGCTCTTAGGACTTGAAGGAGAGGCAAAAGGTAAGAGGTGGTGATGGTGTGTGTAAGATAAATATTAATGCTGGTGATTGGAATACAAGTCAGACAGTGGCATAGGAGGTGTCTGGGGTGACCAGGCCCTGAGGAGCCCTGGTTCATTGCTGGAGTCAGTAGTGCTGCTGGTGGATCCTGATCCTGAGTGAATTGTCTTCACTGTGCTTCACTACCCTTACATTCTAGAGAAGTCTGATTTGACAACCTGTTAGTCTGTGAGTTGTGAACTATTATTTGGGTAAATTCTCACCTTGCTTAGGTTTTTCAGAGATATTTGACCAATACAGGGAAGGAACCAAATTTCCCCATGACTATCTCCCTTTCACTTGACTCTGGATTGTCACCTGTAGTCTTCCTCCTCCGCTTCCTCCTCTATGCATTGTATAGCTGAGTGGGAACCAGTCTGCACATAACTCGATAGGGTCTCTTTAATGTGTCTTCAGTCAAATCTCTGATGGGGCAAAACCTTGAACTTCTCTGGACCTGAGTTTCTCATATGCATCAGGGATGAAAATAACACATCTTATAAACAGGATAAAGTGGCTGAAAGTGTTGGCTGAAAGTCACTGTCACTGTCCTCCCGTTGTTCATCGATTTTGCTCAAGCGGACCCAGTAACGTCTCCATTGTGACAATTGTTACTGTGTTTGGCATATCGAATACATCACGGGTAGCTTGTCAGTCTTTGCCATGCAGACGGGCTCTCCAAGAGGGGTGGAGGAATCGAACTCAGGTTGGCCAAGTTTGCCACGTGCAAGGAAAATGCCCTACCCACTGTGCTATCACTCCAGCCCAGCTGAAAGTCATTTAAAATAATACCTGTTTGATAATAAGTTATCATTAATTTTTAGCTGTAGATGACAGGGATGATAATGATGAGATACTGCAGATGATGCTCATTATTATAATTCCATGAGGTCAATTATCTAGGGTTCTTGCCTAAGGCACACAGAAATGGAAACGTTGAGATCTACCCCATCCTCTGGATATCCCTAGTTCCAAAGCCTTTATAAATGTACAGGATGCAGTGGTTCTTCTGCCACTCATGGCTCACATGTCTCTAGCCCTCTAAGAGCCATCCAGATTTTGAAGATGCTCTTCTGATGCTAGTATTCAGATCCATGTATATCCTGGTAGACACAGGAAACTCACCCTTTATTTTCTTTTTCTGCTTTTTGTTACCACTCTCCCTTCTCCTTTCCTTCTTTGTTGTTGTGGATGTTGCTGTTGTGATGAGAGGGCAGGGTGAGGGTGTTACATAACACACCTGACTGTGACATTTTAAAAAAAACTTTTCAGTTTTTGTGACACACCCAGATGTGTTTAGGACCTATTCCTGGTGCTATTCTTAGGGATCACTCCTGGTGGTATTGGGGGGACCATATGAAGTGTTGGGGATTAAACTGGGTCACCTGCATGCACACAAGCACCCTATCTGCTGTACTATGGCTCCAGCATTGACAATCACACATTTTTATCTGTGTTGCTCACCAGGGGTTTCATATCAGGCTGTGGTGCTCACATACTTAGTCTCAGTGCTCATTGAGGTTTGCATGCCTTTTGATCACCTTGATCACTTGACTTCCCATTAATCATTGATTTGCTTGAGCGAGTGCTAGTAACATCTACATTCATCCCTGTTGTGTGCTAGTGTAGCCCAATGGCGTTTGTTCGTTCTAGGAAGACAACGAGCCTCAAACCAATCGTTCAGGGTCTTGACGAAGGAGTCTGACCATCTTGTAGGTGGGCAGCCATGCGGTCTTTTGACATCCCATGGAATCCAGTCGGTAATGGCTCTAGTCCAGCAGTTGTCTCCAAATCTCATTATGTGTCCAGCCCATCTGATTTTTGATGCCTTGGCAAACAAGACAGTGTCCCCGATTCTTGACCATCAACAGAGGTCGGAACTCCGGATTCTTTCTCTCATTTGAGTAAAACGTGATACTCCAAGCATAGCTCTTTCGATTTCTCTTTGGGAGACCCAAATAGCGTTCTCATCCTGTTTTCGTAGGGCCCAGGTCTCTGCGGCATATGTTAATGCAGGAAGAAGAGTGGAATCGAAGAGATGTGCCCAGAGCCGGAGGTTCTTCATCCTTTTAGCTACTTCTTTGACACTCTTGAAGGCGTTCCAAGCTGCTCTCTTCCTCCTGTGCAACTCAGGTGCCAGGACAGGCTGGCGTTACGAATGCTTTTCCCTGCTTCTGCCACATCTAACAGCACTGCTGCTCTTCTCTCTTTGAGGTCTCCCTTTATCGCATCTCTGCACTGCTTTTCGAGCTCGGACGTTCGCTTGTAGTTGCCTGAGGCATGTGTCAAACCATGTTGGCGAATAAACTCAAGAGTTTTCTTGATCACCTTATTAACATTCAATTTAGTTCCCTACATTTCCTCACTAGTATGTATACATCGACATCTGAGCATTTCTGCAGTCATTTTCTCCTCCCCCTTCTTTCCTCTTTCTTCATTTATCTCCCCTCCTCTTTATTACTATTTCTGATGAATGGGGTGGGGTTGGGTTGTTGAACTCACTTGGTTGTATTTTTGTCCAGGGGTTGAACAATTTATTGTTGCATTGGGGAATCCCAAAAGCAAAACTGTGAGATCACACTCTGGCATGTGGGGTGATGCTGGGGCATGAACTTGTAGCTTCTCCTGTCTTATGCTTGCAGGCAGGTGCTTTTACTGATGAGCTATCCTGTAGCCTGTTTCTGACAGAGCCTTTATTTTGTACATTATATGATGGTGATAATGAGATAATCTAGTTCTACTGCAGGGTGAGATTTGGATGGTGGTAGTAGAAGATGTGTCCTGTCCAAGTGGAAAGGAAGAGGTATCCTTGGATCCAGGACAGATCTGAGAAAAGGCCCAGAGGGGGCCCACAGCATTTCCTATGGAAGAGTCCAAGAATGAATTGATTTAAAAAAGGGCAGTTCTAAAGATTGAACCCAGAGCCTGATGCACATAAGATAGATCATGTACTCTATCACTGTGTCACATCACCTTCCTTCTTTTACTTAGGACTCACCCTGATCTCTGTTCAAGAAACTTGCTGGTACCAAATACAACACCAAACTGAGTCCCAAACTAAGGTACATGAAATAACGTTGACTTCAGATCCTGTATTTCAGTTGTTTTCCCTCCACTAGATGATTAATACACAGTCATTCTGAGGTTTCTCCTTTATTCTCCCCTTTCTCCCAAACAGCCTTGATCTCAAGGGTTTGGGTAATTATTCTTGCTATCACCCAGTGCCAAGTTTGATAAAAGAGATGGGGAGATTGCTCATCTGATCTAAGCTGAGTCATTCTTTATCTTTGACATCACACTCTTTTTGGTACTGGGGCACAATTACTTCCTGGACACACTTCCTGTTACTTCCTGCACATGTTACTTCTAGATATCTTTTCCTAAGTCCTGGGTCTGGAGCGATGGGCCTTAGGGTGTCAAGTACCCACAATGCTTCCTCTTATGGCTTTTCCTTCTCCCTGGCGCAGTGCCTGGACATGGAAACTGAGATCCCTGCTGAGACATAGCTCTTTTCCCCATTCTCTCTGCTTCTCAGAGGTCCTTCTCTAGTTGGAAGAAACTGTCTCCTTCCATGTTCCTCCATTCTCTCTGGTCTCTGAAGCTCCTAGTATCCCATCTCTTCTCTTTTACTTTCTTTTCAGTTTCCTCAGAAACATGTGACTTTTCCAGAGCTAATTATATTGTTAATCTTGTGCTTTCCTTAGTGCAATGAGCAGAGGGCTCTGCTGCTTGCTTGAATGAAGGGAAAAAGAACCATGGGGGCAATTTACTATCTGCATTGATTAATATTCTAAATATTTTATAAACATTAGAGCAAAATTGAACAGGTAACTACATACTTAGTGGGAATCAGCTCTATTACTGCTGGTCAGTTTCCAAACAAGCCAGCCTGCTCTTTTGTGCCTCAGTTTCCTTATTTGCACAGTGTTTCTGCCAAGTCCTAAGCTCAAGACTCTTAGGAGGATGAATAAATTTAGAGATATAAAAAGGAAAAGAATAAATTGATACTAGTAATATTTGGAATTAGTTGATGCAGCCTTGTTGGATGCAGATGAATGCTTGAATATTTCATATTGACTATGGTATTTTGATGTTGAATTTGTGGAAAAATGTAATCACTGATGAGAGGGTGAGGGAAGCAAAGAATGAAAACAAAACCGCATACAAAAGATAATAATGATGTTTCTCATCTCCAAACTGCCTGTTTTCCTCCCATCAAACAATTGATGGGCAATGAGATTGTGCTTATTTGCAGTTAAAGCTATTGCAATGTTGACAATTAAATGTACATGCAGAACAGCATAATGGAGCAGTCCCATTTTATTACAGTTTTAGCCATTTTCTCCACAGGGCACAAAAAGCCTGTGGGAGTGCTCTGTGTCTGCATGATTTACATGGGAAATGGGAAATGTGTCTTCTCTGCAGCCTGGATGTGCCTGATGTCTCAGCATTTGGTCTCAGGTTGCTGTGAGTCTACCTGCTGGCTTTACTTAGTGCCTCACTGTTAATAGCTCTAGTCACTTTCCTTCCTATTTCCTGTGCTCACTGAGGAAATGACTGACATGGAAAAGTTATCCACTATTGCTGCTTCAGGGATTGAACAGAGTGAGAACAAAACCTGCCATCTGCTGAAGACCTTGCATGTGTTAGGGGCTTTGCAAATATAGTTTATTGAATCTTCCCAGATGAGGAAACTAAAGTCCTACAGAATTAATGAGGTTGTCTGGAGTTACCATTTGTAAGTGGTGGAGACACTTTTAAATCTAAACCCAGGCTAAAACCCAGGCACATTAACCATAAAGTGGAACAATTCATAAATAAGCTGATTAAATCAAATATTTAAATGCCAGTTCTACCATATTCCAAATTAGAGAACCTTGGGAATTTCTCCCTCACCGACCAGAACCTTAGTCTTTTCTTTTGTACAAGGTAATCATGGCTGCTTCATAATGCCACTCAACACAGGATTCTCAGCATTGTGTGCACAGCACACCAGGATGGCTACATCTGATTTCATTTGGGCTTTACCACACTGAAGAATCTTTTTTTTCCATCCCTAGTTTTAAGAGATAAAAAGCATGTAGGTTGCATTTGATTTCCCAAATGTCTTCTGGTAGGATCCCAAGAACCTTGGGAAAATTCATGCATAGTACAAATGGTAGTGTATATAAATATGCTTTTAAAAAAATTTCACAAGAACTTTTTGGTAAGGTGGGTATTTCTTTCTTGCTATAAGAAGTATTACTTAGGAGCATCACATAAATTTAGCAGATAGCAACAGGCAGACAGCCAGTCTGGACCTCCACCATGGTATTTAGGCTAACACAGCCATGAACCCCGGCCACAGGGACACAAATGCAGGGCTGGAGGGAGCTTCAAGCTCGTCTAGTCTAACTGCCCACTTTTGTGGTTGAGGAAGAAGATATAGTGGAGGAAATGATTTGTCCAAGAATAAACTTGAATTTAACAAGCTCAGAGCAAGCTCCAACAGAAATAAATGAAAGATCAAGAGAGCTAAGAAACCATTAAATACCACTAATAGTCACAAATATATGCACAATAGGGGAGAGAAAGTATAACATATCCTTCAGATGCCTCCTGGTATAAGACACCACAAGAAATACTTATTTTTTTCCTAAGTGCCCCCAAATTATTTTTTTTCCCTGAATAGTAGTTCTACTTCTCTCTTCCTCCTTCTTTCTTCTCTTCCTCCTCCCTTCTACTCCCACCTCTCTTTCCACCTTTGCCCCATAACCCTTCATTCCTTTTTTTGTTCAAAAATCCATTCTTTAACACTTAAATGTTTCTTCTTATGTCCCCCTGTAAGGGACAGGCCCAAAAATGGACTACCACCAGAATTAATTTAGCTTAGCTTAATAGGAACCTGCATTGCAAAATAACTTGTTTTTCAAGGAACAGTCTAGATAACCTTTTTCAGATCCGCTTTATAGGAGCCTGCACTGTAAAATAACTGGTTTTTCTGCCCCTGAGCAAGGAATTCAGATACAGGTACTCGAAGGGTGGGGGTCAGACCAGATAACCGGATGTCTCTCATAAGACCCATGTTGCAAGACCCAGGACTGCCTTAAAAACCTGTCAGTTCCTAAGCACCGACGCAAAATGCTGATCTTTAAACTATAGGCTAAGAAGTGATGTACCCTTAGTTGGATTGGTTAAGAAAGCATATGTTGTTACAAATCTATTGGCTATGAAATGCACGGGCTTTGCTGTAACGGCCAGTGAAGGCCTATATAAGATCCCCTTTGAAGAAGTTCGGGGTCTTGCCTCACCTAACTGACCTGCGTGTCTGTGTAGGCGGCATGACCCTGGCTAGCCAGTCTTACAATAAACCTTGCTTGCTGTTTGCAGTCTCTGGAGTTTCTTTGTCGTTAAAGGGAGGTCACGATCCGCGCCCTAACACCCCCCCCCCCCCCACACACACACACGCACTTCCTTGTTATAATCACACGGGCAAAACCAACAAGTCTTCAGCATCTTGTTTTTACTATCTTGCACACAGCTGACCCCAGTCTGATCCCTAGCATGGAGCACTTCCAGGAGAGATCCTGCATGTGTGAAGCATGGGCCATCTCCAGGCCCAGAACCACAAACCAAACAAAAAGTAATGCTGGGTGAGAAGACATCTGTGGAGGAGACTTGTGCTTCAGTCTGATGTCGGTGGGCCCCACGGGTGACTTATGTGAAGTGGGGAGGAGAAAGACGGCCACTTTCTCCCCACCCACCTCTGTCACCCGGAACCCTGGGTAGGCTAGGACCGGTAAAGTCTGCAGTGAGCACCTGCTCGGCACGGGCCTAAGCCCCGCCAACACCACAAGGTGGCCGTCAAGCCACACCTGAAGTACGCTTGATCTTCTCGGCACCGGAGTTAATCCCCGCCACCCGATTGCTCGGGGAGCCACGGACTCAAGCTGGGGCGAGAATTTGCTCTTTGCAGGAAAGGAGAGACCAGTCCCAAGCCTTACCCAAGGTTTCTGGGGTTCTTGTCTCGCTCGCAGAAAAGAATTTCAGGAGTAGATGAGCAGTGAAGTAACAGGTTTTATTTGGAGGCTTTTGGAGAGGGAGAGAAAGGGATAAGCAGATAAGCGGGGGGGGGGGGGGGGGAGAGGGTAACGCGTCCAGAGGGAACGCGGGCTTCTCCGAGGGTGGAGAGAGTGCCAAGTGGGCTCTCGAGCTGGTTCTTATAGATCCTTCTGACTCAGAAGGTTCTGGAATCTCCTTGGGGCTGGGTCGCTGGAGTCAACCGGATTGAAAGGGGGTTCGAGAATCATCTGACTTGGAATGTCCTGGAATCACCTTGGGGCTGGGTCACTGGAGTCAACCGGATTGAAAGGGGGGTTCTCAGAAAGGAGGAATTTCATGGGGAGGAGGCCCATATCTTCAGGGTCTGGGGATGGTCTTATCAAGTCCTTATTCTCTGTCTCCACAGGGTGGGTTGGTCCTAGAATTCCTCTTCTATGAGACTTTGTTTCATTGCAGAGAGCCTTTCCCTATCTACCTGCCTACATCAAGTCTACCTTTTCCCAGTCACTAAGAGGCTTGGAAACTCCTCCAGCATTTCCAGATTGAAGAGAAGAAAGTAACCCAAAATTGACACAGCCTCTGCTCAGTCTTTTGTCATGATGCTCAGAGACTTGTTAGAGGCTCACTGGAGACTGTGGTCCTGAGACCCCATCCATCCCTGCACCCTCCACACACTACATTATTGGGTGGTCTCTGAGGTGGTTCCACCACAATCTTCCCAGCAACCTTCCTCAGTACAGGAAAAGCTTATCTCAAGATGAATCCAACCCAATTTCTGTCCTCCCCACCTTTTTTGAAACTTGAACAACAAATGTTAATCACACGGGGAAAACCAACAAGTCTTCAGCATCTTGTTTTTACTATCTTGCACACAGCTGACCCCAGTCTGATCCCTAGCATCGAGCACTTCCAGGAGAGATCCCTGCATGTGTGAAGGACTGGGTTTACCTCTGGTGTGAGGTAAATCATAATTAGCTTGTTCTCTAGCAGGGTACAAGTTGGACTAAATTGAGAGTTATTAGTTTGGCTACTTGTTTTGTAATGTTATAAACTGCACCGAAAAAGTAAAGATTATTAAGAGTGCTGTGCACTCAGGAATTACTCCTGGAAGTGCTTGGGGACCATATGGGATGCTGGGAATCGAACCCGGGTCAGCCACATGCAAGGTAAATTCTCTACCCGCTGTGCTATCGCTCCAGCCCCTAGCAAAAGCCCCTAGCTTTCCTAGAGGAAAGCTGCTGAAATTTAAAATATATTTCTTATTAAGAATGAAAGTCTATTACTTCTACATATGAATAAATATATCTAAAATGCTAGATGTATAATGAGAAAGAGGGAAGGAATTGTAAGGAATCACTTTAAGATAGCAGTATTTGGCTGGGCTGATCATGATATAAATGGTATTGATGTAGGCAAGTAGACAGGGAAGGAGCCTGTGGCAATGGAATTCTTAGAAAGTAGTAAAACCGATAGCAACAAGGCTGCAAAAAGTCTACCAGTGAGCACAGAAATTAAGGCTTTATAAGACCTTCTTGGTGATGCCATTGAACCCAGAGAAAGCTGAGGCCCTCCTTAGAGAGAAGTTCCAGCAGGAACAAAGGCCAAGGAAATAAATTTTTGCTTTTTGGATCAACCTGGCGATGTTCAGGGGTTACTCCTGGCTGTGCACTCAGGAATTACTCCTGGAAGTGCTTGGGGACCATATGGGATGCTGGGAATCGAACCCGGGTCAGCCACATGCAAGGTAAATTCTCTACCCGCTGTGCTATCGCTCCAGTCCCTAGCAATGGACTCTTACCTAACTAAAAGCCTCATGAAGGGCAGCTAGGGAAAAACCCTGTGAAAGCTAACTTGAACAAAAGAAGAGGGTGCATATACTGCCTGAGCCCATGTGCTGCTTGTGTTCCCAAGCACATATGTTGTCTCCATTTCCCCTCTTGAGGTGTTTATGGGGACTCTCTCCACTTCTGGAGAAGCTCTCGTTCTCTCTTGAGCATGTTACTCTCTTTCCCTTTCTCTCCCTCCTCACCTTCCTCAAAAATCTCCAAATAAAATCTGTTTTTCCTTCATTGCTTGTCTACTCCTAAAATTTCTTTCCGTGAGAAGGACAAGGACCTGAAAGGTCTTGGTAAGGCCTACAACTGACTGGCTTTCTTTTTCTGCAAAGAGCAATTCCTCACTCCAACCTGAGTCCATGGCTCCCCCCGAAATTGGGTGGTGGGAATAACTTGTGTGCAGAGAAGGTCAAGTGGGTGTCAGGTGTGGCTTGATGGCCACCTAGTAAGGCTGGCCTATGCTGTGCAGGGGGCTCATCAAAGACTATCAGTCCTAGCCTTCCTAGCAAGCTCCAGGTGGCAGAGGTGGGTCAAGAGAAAGTGACAGTCTCTCCTCTCCGACTCACATAAGCCACCCATGGGGGTCCACCGACTTCAGTATCCAGAGCAAGCAATATAAGAGCCATTTATGGTTTCTCTATTTATAAATTTGACCAACTCTTATTGAATCCATTTCTATTTCTTGCCTGTATCCTCTCTTGGGGGTAATGAATTCCACAAATTTATTACCTGCTGTGTGAAGTAATATTCCCATCAGGCCTACCGGGAAGCCTGCTCTTTCAGTCAGGGAAGGTAAGTGAACTTTCTGCCACTTATCTTTACTTATTAAGTGTGGCCAGGCCATTTGTGAGGTGGAGGAGTTTTCTGATGAATTGTGTCATAGTGATGCATCATTTTCATAAATGATGTTACTATGCAGATTTAGGAATCTTGAGCAATTGGTTTGGTTTAATTTTATCTTATCGGCAATGAATTGTATTTCTGACTTTGGAATGCCTGCTATAAAGTGAGAGAAAATTATGGTCCCCAGAGTTTGTAAGTAGGGCTTTGAAGTGTGAGTCTTTGTATTAACTTTATTTCTGACTTTAGCATTTTTCCTCCTCTTTCCCCCTTTTATCTTCCATATTGTATGCTTATTTGTGAGGGCCAAAAGGTTTTTTTTAATTTCTCTTTTTTAACACAATATGAGGAGTTGATAACATAGAACAAATTCAGACAAAAACAGAGGGAGACAGAGACAGAAAGACTTGGGAAAGGTAGATAGGAATGGAGAGAATTCAGGTGATTTGAATATACAGTGATTTCCATGTGGGACTTAGAGAATTTCTAACACTGCTCACCTCTTATACCTCACAAATACAACTTTGTAAATATTCCATAGTTTCAGATTTTAGTAACTCAACCTCAGAATAATGGCCACCAAACAATGGAGAATGTTACTCTGGTAAGAAGAAGAATGAATGTCTATTGTTCAGCTATTTTTTTTTACATAAGTCAGATTTAAGTTTTCAGTTTTAAAAAATAAAATTTAAAATGGTGACCCTCTACTAAATTTAGAAAGGTCTGTTTAATCCTAGCTTGCTAAAGGAAATTAATAATTCTCTAATAATAAATTAATGTTTCATTTATAGTGAATGTGCTGTGTCTATTAATGCATGTACTTAATCACTATCTATAATATAATACCTTTTTAGCATAAAAAAGTATTCCCTTTTATACTAATGTAGGAGCAGTGATCAGTGATGGCAGGTCTCTGTGCTAGTCCATGGTGACCAGGTTCTCAGATATTTTGAAGTATGAAAATATTGAATAATAAACATACTCAGACTCAGAGTTAGAAGATAGGAAGGTTTACTGAAAAGTAGAAGATAAAGGAAAAGAAATTCCCTACATGGGGAGATGCTTCGTATGTCTCTTTTTGTAGAGTTTTTATAGGAAAACTGGGTCTTCATGTTAGTTTTCAAGTGACAAGAAAGGTACAGGGAATGCAAGGATCCTAGAGAGTGGTCTAGCTGATTTTTGGGTCATCTGTTTGACCATTTGTCTTATGTATTGCCCATTATTTCTTGGTTTCTGATGAGCCTCAGCTTTGGGGTAGAATTTATGGTTTTGGGAAATTGCTAACATCTCTTCCTTAGAAAGAGCCCAAGATTTTGCAGGAATGTTTGAAGTGTGGAATGGAGACAGCTAAAATGGAGAAGAGATAGGAAGGGGAAGAGTTGAGGGTAGCCGGGAGGAAGAAGACCACCCAGAGAGAGTTATGATCAGCTGCTTCCCTATCACTGGAGGCTGGGGTTAAGCATTTATGCCCTTGGAACAAGTGTACTATTATCCTGTCTCTGTAATTTCCCTTTTTGGTGGGAATTATGCCCAGGGCTCCCCACCTGTGGAACCTGGGTTTGTTCCACTGAGCCCACGTTCTGGGCTGAGCTAGTCTCAACAGAGGAAAACTTGACATTAGAGTAATTGGTAAAGTAAATTGTTAAAGCATTGGTCTTTGCCAGCTGAAGACAGATGGCAATTCCTAAGATTTCTAGCTGAATCAGGAAATGTTTATTTTTAAAAAAGTATTAAAATTTTATTTTGTAGTATTAAAATTCTCTCTTCTGTTTTGGTTGTTATTGTGCTGACTGAGGGCCGCACACATTTGGACTGTGCGGCTTACCAGGAGACCCGAATGTTAATGCCACCAGGATTGTGTTGGCACCTGGCTGGTGCTGCCAATAAACAAAGTCTCATAGTGACATGGCACATGGCAGGCACTTCCACTGCTGAGCTCTCCCAGACCCCTTAATTTACTATGTATCAAGGTAACATTGGTTTATAAGAGTGCAAATGTTTACATTTTAAGGATACAGTTGTTGCAGTGGAGGCTCTATGTATGTCTCTTTTTGTGGAGTTCTTATGTCCCTGGTTCCTATGTAGAATGGGGAGGAGAGAGGCATCAGTCTCCAGAATGAAATCTACTGCTCTCCCTCATCCCTCTGTCATCTGAGGGAGTGCTTGGGAAAATAAGGACTAATGGGAATCTGCTAGGAGCACAGCATGGATGCTCATGTCCCACCATCCCATCAGACAGCTGTCAAGTTGAGCCTGACCATGTTCTGCCTGGTGTGGGAGACAGGCCTTATCACCCAATTTGTCAGGGAGCCACGGACTCAGACTGGAGCGAGGAATTGCTCTTTGCAGAAAAGTTAGTTCTAATCCCAACCAGGCCTTTTGGGCTCATTGCCTTCCCTTACAGAAAATTTGAGGAGACTATAGTGAAGTATGGCAAATTTATTAGGCAAGTAAAGGGAGGGAAGGAGAGAGGTAGGTTAAATTAGATGCTCAGGGCTAGAAGTACAGTGCAACTGGTAGGGCAGGGGTTGATCTCGGTCATCCCACAAGGTCCCCCAAACCCATCAGGTTAAATCCCCAAGTTCAGAGCCAGGAGTAAGCCCTGAGCACTGCCAGGTGTGGCCCCCAAATAAAACAAACAAACAAACAAAACGTAGTTGTTCAGGATACAACACAGGCTTCTCCAGAGTGAAGAGAGCCTGTACACAATCCAACGTTTAATGTTTAAAGTTTGAAAGTACACGTCTTGAGAGGGGAGATGTGAATGGTATGTGCACTGGCAGCAGGGTGCGTGGGCAGTCTGGGTCCAGGTGGCATGTGTACTTCTCTGCCAGGCCTCTGTCAATTTAGTTTATATAGTTTTCCTCCTAACCTGCCTCCCCAGCCCCTCCCTCCCACCTCCCTGACAAGTCCTGTTGCTAGGTCAGTTTCCAAAGGGAAAAGCTGGGAGCAGTTGATGGTCTTTTGATATTTTTTTCAGGCCTTTGTTCTAGAAGAGAGGACTCTCCTCCCAGGTCTAGCCAGCCTTCCTCTGAGATTCTTCCTTGCTCTGGCCTGGAATTCTGCATCTCAAAGACTTTTTGGGCTCCTGGGAGGTGTCCTTTGTCTCAGAGGCCTTCGTGCCTTCAGGCTGGTTTAGGTTTTAGAGACAATTTTCTCCCAGTGCATAGTAACTGGGCCTCCCTATCTTCCAGCTTGCCACACGTCCACCTCTACAGTTAAAAAAAAAAGCAGTGTATTTTGAGCCAGGCATCATTCTAGGTATGGAGAAATCAAAAGAGATTAGAACTTTTGATTTGGTGGATGTTTGGTTCCTTTTTGGTCCTGGATTCTTCAGGTAGTTTAGCAAAACACTGCAGTGTTAATGGCCAAGCTGGTTTGATTCCTCCGCCCCTCTCAGAGAGCCGGCAAGCTACCGAGTATCTCACCCGCAGGGCAAAGCCTAGCAAGCTAACCATGATGTATTCAATATGCCAAACACAGTAACAATTAGTCTCAAAATGGAGATGTTACTGGGCCCGCTCAAGCCAATCAATGAACAATGGGAGGACAGTGACAGTGACAGTTAATGGCATGGGACCAAAAGGCTTTTCACACTGACTAGGGAAGGGAGTGCTTGACATAGTTGACCCCAAAACAGAAATTGACAAATTGACCTCTTCTGTGCCCATTTTATTCCATAGTGCTTAAAATTTATTTACCTTATATTTGAAGGCTGATACCCTCCGAAAACCTCTCGATCTCCCCCACCGTCCAATCTCTTGCAACCCCACTCTACTCTCTGATACTATGAGTTTGGCTATAAAATTAAAAATTTAATTTATTATTGGGGCAAAGTTTAAAACAGATTTTATCTATTTGTTTCCTTTTTCTGACTTATTTCTTTTAACACAGTGTACTCCAGTTTCATTTTCTCACAAGCTGCAGATTCTTTTTAAAGATGACATTCTATTTCCCACACACAAATGCCTTGCCCACATGTGTGTGCGCACACAGACACACCACAATATTAAAATCCATTCATTTATCTATGGGCACTTTGGTTATTTCCATATCTCAGCAATTTGGCTATTGTAAATAATACTGCAAAGAACATGGGGGGGGAGGGACAACATTTGAGATAGTGATTTTGTTTATTTCAGATAAATACTCAAATCAGGGATGGCTTAATCATATGGTAATTCTATTTTATTTTTTTTTGAGGAGCCCTCATACTATTTCTATAATAGCTGTTATAATTTGTATTCCCACCAATGGTGCACAAAGGATTTCCTTCTCTGCACATCTTTGCCAGCATTTGTTATCTCTTTTGGATAATAGAAATCACAAAAACAGGTGTGAGGTGGTACCTCATTGTGTTTTTTATTTGCATTTTAGGAGACTGAGCTTGATGCTGCTCAGCTGTTTTTTTTTTTATCATATAGTTTAATGTGGCTAAGAGTTGCCATAGATTTTAGAGTTGGAAAGGGTATATGTGCATTTGCATGCCAATCAGTATTTGAGTCATAGCCTGAAGACAGCTGCATTTGCAGTTTATCTCAATACGGACTGACTGCTGTCCCTGGTGAAGCTTTCTGTTAGAGATTAGAGAGAATCTTCTGTGATCCTTCCTGACCCACCAAGTTTCATTGCCAGCCTACTCTCTAAGCATAAGACTGTTATTCTGCCCTGTTTGCAAAGCACAAAAGCCTACTTTTTGCCGAATACAGGATCACCATAGGTGCTCTGCACCATTGCAGGCAAACTGGATTCATGATGAAATCTCCCATTTCTTTTTCATGAATGTGAATTTCTATATCAGATAAAGGATGAGAGGAAGATTTTTTTCCCCCAAGGGTACTGGTTGAGGGTTATAGAAAATAGCAATTATTAAGGCTGGTTTGATTGGTTTTGATATTCTTCTGCACACCTCACCAGAGAATTGAACTGATGACGTCATTTCTCACAGAAAAGTCCCGAGAAACTTGTATCCATTTGGTTACATGATTTCCATCAATCATATTCTTGTTAATTTGTTCATAATAGTTCTTGACAAAGATTTGGACTTTTAAATCAAGTTTAGCGCGGGTTTGTGGCCATAGGTTCCCAACATTCCGATTCGATTCACCGCTGAAATCTTGCTGATGTTCACAAGCTTGTTTGAGCTGGAACAATCAAGTGGAAGGCCGGTGGGGGAAGCGCAGAGCGCACGGCAGCAGGTGGCGCTCTTTCCCCTGACTCAGAGCCTGTTTCCAGGCTACAGTTGGACGGGGTCTGTGTCACGTTCCAGTAGCAATGTGCAGAAGGAAGAGATGAAACGTGGACCCGCATGTTAATCCATCAAAAGCCAGGTTTCTCCCCGAGCCTCGGTGTATGGATATTTGAGTTTCAAGCGATGATTAGCTGTGTGTGCAGAATAAAAAAAGAAAAAAATCCTCCCAGCATGCTTACATATAACTTTCAACTATGATTTTGGCTGCAGTTAAGGCTCAGCTTCCCCCACCCCCCCATCCCCCCACTTGAAACATTCTGGTCTGAGATGCAGTTTCACTGTTGTCTTTTTAAACATAACATTTATTGCAACATATGTGAAGCTTGAGACAACTGAGTTTCATAGGACTTGTTGTTCTTCACAGGTCTGCATGTCAGCTCCACAGCCTGTCTGTGCCCTAACAGTAAGATGATGTTTTATTGAGCTGAAGCGAGGCAGCATAGACCCTGTCTAGAAGGTGGTCACTATTTACAAACCTTCCCAGCATTTCCCATCCTCATGCTGCAACCACTGCAGGCAGCCTGGATTCATGATGAAATTAGTGTTGTGGGGGGAATTGATTAGAAATTTATTTTATTTTATTTTGGGGAGCCTACCAACTGGTATTCAGGGAACTCAGGGACCACTTTTGGTGATTCCTAGCCAATTGGACTTGATGGATCAATGGAAGGGCCAGCAGATGCGATGATGCTTTGGCCCTAAGGTGCTGAGACCACCAGGGCCACCCCAGGACCACATCAGGCAACAGTGGGCAGGTGAGGATGGTGATAACAGGAATCAAACCAGGATTGGACACAATTGAGTGTGCTCTAAACTTTTTACTAGTTCTCAAAGTCCAGAAAACATTTTTTTCTACAAACTTGAAACATTAGTAAAAATTAAAAAATGCTCTTTTGCATCCTTCTTCACTGTAGAATGTAGTAATATAGTAAGTAAAGCAAAAGATCAAATCACCAAATTGCTGGTGTTTTGGTATATTTATTCTACACTCTTTTCCTTCTTCCTCTCTCTTTTTCACTTATGCTGCAAGCACCGCAGTTCTGGCAGAAAGCACTGACACGCTGCCTGTTTACATTGCATGGCCCTGCTGGAAGGAAGCGTGGGCTTTTGGAAAGTGGATCAAGTGCTCTGGGCCGCAGTGAGGCACTGTGACTATTCCTTTTTTAAAATTTTTTAATTTTTGCATCACACCCGGTGATGCACAGGGATTACTCCAGGTTTTGCACTCAGGAATTACTCCTTGCAGTACTCGGGGGACCATATGGGATGCTGGGTATTGAACCCAGTCGGCCATGTGCAAGGCAAATGCCCCACCCTCTGTACTATAGCTCCATCCATGTCACTATTCCTTTAAGGACACACTGCTGGATGGAGCTTGTTTTCTACTAGTTTGAGATGGAGATTGTTTTCTACTGGTTTGGGGTGGGGGTCTGTGACTGAGCACCATCACCAGAGCTCCAGTGGCAAGCTTAGTGAAGTTGAGGTATATTCTGTTTTGTTTTTTGAGCCACTCAGAGTTTACTCCTGTCTCTGCACTCAGGAATTAGTCGGTCTGGCTCTGGGGACCATATGGGATGTCAGGAATTGAATCCAGGTTGGTCGTGTGCAAGGCAAACGCTTTACCTGTTGTACTATTGCTTTAGACCAAAGGTGCATTTTATTTTAAAGATTAAAAAATAGTTACCCCACGCAAATAGTGAGAGAGAAAAAAATGACATGAAGAAAACAATCCCGTTCACAATTGTACTCCAGAAAATAAACTACCTAGGAATTAGCTTAACTAAGGAAGGAAAAGATCTGTACAAAGAAAACTACAAAACACTGCTTCTGGAAATAAAAGAGGATGCAAGGTAATGGAAAAATTTCCCATTTTCATGGACCGGGAGAATAAATATTGTCAAAATGGCATTTCTTCCCAAAGCACTGTACAAATTCAATGTGATCCCTATTAGGATACCCATGACATTCTTCAAAGAAATGGAGCAAACACTCCTGAAATTTATATGGAACAATAAGTCCCCACGACTAGCTAAAGCAATTCTGGGGAAAAAGAAAATGGGAGGAATTAACCTCCCAAAACTCAAACTCTACTACAAAGCACTAATAATTAAAACAGCATTGTACTGGAACAAAAGCAGAGCTGCAGACCTATGGAACAGGGTTGAATATACTGACATCTCCCCTCAAATATATGATCATCTAATCATTGATAAAGGAGCAAGAAATGCGAAGTGGAGTAAGGAAATCCTTTTTAACAAATGGTGATGGCAAAACTGGATGGCTACATGCAAAAAAGTGGGCTCAGATCTCTGCCTAACACCATGTACAAAAGTAAGATCAAAATGGATCAAAGACCTCAACATCAGACCGGAATCCATAAGGTACATTGAAGACAAATTTGGCAAAACACTCCATAACATTGAAGCTAATGGTATCTTCAAAGATGTCACGCCATTGGCCAAGCAAGTGAAAACAGAGATAGACAAATGGAACTATCTTAAACTAAGAAGCTTCTGCACCTCAAAAGAAACAGTGACCCAAATACAAAGACAGTCTACAGAATGGGAAAGGATATTCGCTGAATACACATCTGACAAGGGGTTAATATCAAGGATACACAAAGTACTGGTTGAACTCCACAAGAAGAAAACAGCCAACCCCATCAATTAGTGGGGCGATGAAATGAACAGAAACTTTCTCAAAGAAGAAATCCGAATGGCTAAAAGGCACATGAGAAAATGCTCTACAACATTAATCATCAGGGACATGCAGATCAAAACAACAATGAGATATCATTTCACACCACAGAGACTGGCCCACATTCAAAAGAACAAAAGCAACCTGTGTTGGCGCATATGTGGTGAGAAAGGCACCCTCTTTCACAGCTGGTGGGAATGCCGACTGGTTCAACCCTTTTGGAAAACGTATGATTGATTCTCAAAGAATTAGAAATTGAGCTCTCATTTGACCCAGCAATACCACTCCTGGGAATATACCCCGGAGAGGCAAAAAAGTGTAGTCGAAGTGACATCTGCACTTGTTTGTTCATTGCAGCATCTTTACAATAGTCAGAATCTGGAAAAAACCTGAGTGCCCAAGAACAGGTGACTGGTTAAATAAACTTTGGTACATCTACACAATGGAGTACTATGTAGCTGTTAGAAAAAATGAAGTCATGAAATTTACATACAAGTGGTACTACATGGAAAATGTCATGCTAAGCGAAATGAGTCAGAAAGAGAGGAACAGACATAGAAAGACTGCATTCATCTGGGTAACATAAAGTAACAAAATAAGAGACTAACACCCAAGAACAGCTGTGATAAATACCAGGTTGTTCACTCCATGGCTTTGAGGCCAGCTGCACACTCTAGGGGTAAAGGCAGCTCAGATAGAGAAGGGAGCACCAAATAAAGGGTGCTGGGAAGATCCGCCCAGGATGGGAAATGCATGCTGAAAGTAGACTATAGACCGAATATCATTGCCACCCAATGCCTTTTATGCAAACCACAACACCCAAAAGGAGAGAGAGAACAAAAGAGACTGCCCTGCCACAGAGGTAGGGTGGGATGGGGGAAGGGGGGTGGGAGGTATTCTGGGATTGGTGAGGGTGGAGAATGGGCACTGGTGGTGGGATGGGTACTCGATCCTTGTATAACTGAAACCCAAGCGAAACAACTTGTAAGTCTACAACTGTACCTCATGCTGTTTCACTAATAAAACAAAAAAAAGTTACCCCATTCCCTCCCTTGTTGTTATTGCAATGTTTGGGGGGTTTTGCTTGGATGTAGCATCCTACAGATCATAGACTTGCTGTGGCACCCAGAGTCCAAATGCAATCCCACGATTTCAAGGCAGGTGCTTTGCCATTGAGCTACCTCCTAGGTTATCTGCAGGATCCCTTCAAACAAATTGCCCAGAAAGTTACCGGCCTTCTCTCATGATCCTCCCAGGCTCCTCAACCTTCCTAGTACCTGAATCTCTCTCTCTCTCTCTCAGTACTTTTCTTTTTTGTTGAATCACTGTGAGATATGGTTACCAAACTTTCATTTGAGTTTCAGTCATACAATGATAAACAGCCATCCCTCCACCAGTGCACATTTTCCATCACCAATGTTCCCAGTATCCCTCCCCATCCCAACTCTCCCCCTGCTTCTATGGCAGACAATTTCTCCTATACTCTCTCTACTTTTGAACATTAAGGTAAAGGTAAAGGCCCTCCCGTTGATCATCGATTTGCTCCAGCGGGCCCAGTAACGTCTCCATTGGAGACTTTGTTGTTACTGTGTTTGGCATATCGAATACTCTCGGTAGCTCTCCCAGAGGGGCGGAGGAATCGAACTCGGGTCGGCCATGTTGGCCGCGTGTAAGGCGAAAGCCCTACCCGCTGTGCTATCGCTCCGTATGGTTTACAATATAAATACTGAGAGGTTATCACATTTTGTCCTTTATCTACGTTCAGCACACATCTCACATCCTGAATGATCCCTCCAACCATCATTGACTTAGTGATCCCTTTTCTATTCCACCTGCCTTCTTCCCTAGCTCATGAGGCAGACTTCCAACTATCTCTCAGTACTTTTCTTGGACACCCTCCTATGTTCGGAAGTAGTTACTTTATAAATGTTTCCTAATTTCCTAGTCTGTTTTCTGTCTATATCCTATCTTTCATCAATCCAAACAAATTCTCAGTCCCCATATTTTGATTATCATTGCTACTTCATGTCTCTCCTTCTGGAATTCAATGAAATGTTTTTTTTTTATTAGTGAAAAACCATAGATACAGTTGTAGACTTAGAAACTTTCGTGCTTGGGTTTCAGTTATACAATGATCGAGTTCCCATCCCTCCACCAGTGCCCATTCTCCACCACCAATGGTCCCAGTAGCCCTCCCACCCCCACCCCATTCCATCACCCCACCCTGCCTCTGTGGCAGTGCATTCTCTTTTGTTCATTCTTTCCTTTAGGGTGTTGTGGTTTGCAATAGAGGTATTGAGTGGCCATCATGTTCAGTTTATAAACTACTTTCAGCACGTATCTCACATCCTGAGCGAGTCCTCCAAATATCCTTTACTTGGTGTTTCCTTCTCTATCTGAGCTGCCATTTCCCCCAGCATGTGCTGCTGGCTTCCAAGACATAGAGCAGACCTCCTGGAACTTATCTCAGCTATTCTAGGGTGTTCGACTCCCATTCTGTTACTCTATATTCCCCAGATGAGTGCAATCTTTCTGTCTGTCCCTCTCTTTCTGGCTCATTTCACTTATCATGATATTTTCCATGCAGAACCACTTGTATGTAAATTTAATGGCTCAATCTTTCAACAGCTGCATACTATTCCATTGTGTATATGTACCAAAGTTTCTTTAACCAGTCATCTGTTCTCGGGCACTTGGGCTTTTTTCAAATTTTGGCTATTGTGAATAGTGCATCAGTGAATGTAGAAGTGCAGATGTCATTTCGACTGTACTTTTTTTGCCTCTCTGGGATATATTCCCAGGAGTGGTATTGCTGGGTCAAATGAGAGCTCAATTTCTAAATTTTTGAGAAGCTTCCATACTGTTTTCCAAAACGGCTGAACCAGTCGGCATTCCCACCAGCAGTGAAGGAGGGTCCCTTTCTCACCACATCTGCGCCAACATCGGTTGTTTTTGTTTTTTTGGATGTGGGCCAGTCTCTGTGGTGTGAGATGATATCTCATTGTTGTTTTGATCTATATCTCCCTGATGATTAGTGATGTAGAGCATTTTCTCATGTGCCTTTTTACCATTCAGATTTCTTTTTTGAGAAAGTTTCTGTTCATTTTGTCGCCCCATTTTTTTGATGGGGTTGGATGTTTTCTTCTTGTGGAGTTCAACCAGTGCTTTGTATATCTTTGATATCAACCCTTTGTCGGATGGGTATTGGGTGAATATCCTTTCCCATTCTGTAGACTGTCTTTGTATTTTGGTCACTTTCTTTTGAGGTCCAGAATCTTCTTAGTTTAAGATAGTCCCATTTGTCTATCTCTGTTTTCACTTGCTTGGCCAGTGGTCTGTCATCTTTGAAGACACCATTCACTTCAATGTCGTGGAGGGTTATGCCAACCTTGTCTTCAATGTACCTTATGGATTCCCGTCTGATGTTAACATCTTTAATGCATTTTGATCTTACTTTTGTACATGGTTTTATGTAGAAATCTAAGCTTATTTTTTTGCATGTAGCTGTCCAGTTTTGCCAGCACCTTTTGTTAAAGAGGCTTTCTTTGTTCCACTTCACATTTCTTGCTCCCATATCAAAGATTAGTTGATCATATATTTGAGGGTGTGTGTAAGGATATTCAACCCTGTTCCATTGGTCGCGGCTCTGCCTTTGTTACAGTACTATGCTGTTTTAATTATTAGTGCTCTGTAGTAGAGTTTGAGGTTGGAGAGGTTGATTCCTCCCATTTTCCTTTTCCCAAGATTTGCTTTAGCTATTCGTGGGTGCTTATTGTTCTATATGAATTTCAGGAGTGTTTGCCCCTTTTCTTTGAAGAATGTCATGGGTATCGTTATAGGGATCACATTGAATTTGCACAATGCTTTGGGGAGTATTGACATTTTGACAATGTTAATTCTCCTGATCCACGAGCAGGGATGTCTTTCCATTTCCTCGTGTCCACTTCCTGACCCACTCGTTGTTCAATATTGAGTTGTTTAATTTTCAGGTGTTTGATTTGGTTCTCCGTATCTTTGTGTGATTCACTTCTATTCTCAGTGCATTGTGGTCTGAAAAGATTGTTGATACTATTTCTATCTTCCTGATTCTATTGAGGTATGTTTTGTGTCCTAGCACATGGTCTATTTTGGAAAATGTTTCGTGTGCACTGGAGAAGAATGTGTATTCTTTCTTTCTGGGGTGTAAAGCCCTGTATAGGTCTATAAGCCCTTTCTCTTCTATTTCTTCTTTCAAAGACAATGTTTCCTTTGCTGAGTTTTGTTCTTGTTGATTTGTGCACAGGCGTGATAAAGCGATGTTGAAGTCTCCAGCTACTATTGTGTTGCTAGCAATGTCCTCCTTAAAACCTGTTAGCAGTTGTTTTAAATATTTAGCTGTTCCCTTATTAGGTGTGTATACATTTAAGAGTGTGATTTCTTCCTGTTGTACATATCCCTTGATGAATAGAAAATAGCCTTCACTGTCCTTTCTAATCTTTTTCAACCTGAAACTGATGTTTTCGGATACTAGTATGGCCACCCCAGCTTTTTTGAGGGAGCTGTTTGATTGCAGGATTGTTTTCCATCCTTTAACTTTGAGTCTGTGTTTGGTCTGACTGTTGAGATGAATTTCTTGTAGGCAGCAGAATGTTGGGTTCTGTCTCTGAATCCATTTTGCCACTCTGTGTCTCTTAATTGGTGAATTTAGACCATTGACATTGAGAGAGATTATTGTTATGGGGTTTTGTGTCATCTTTCTTTAAGGGTCTGTTGTGCTTGTAGGGTTTGTCTTGTCTTATAGTAGCCCCTTTAGCCCTTCTTTTAGGTTTGGTTTTGAGTCTATGAAGTTCCTGAGCTGTTTATCTAGAAAATACTGTACTGTTCCTTCGAGTTTGAGTGAGAGTTTAGCCGGATAGAGTATTCTTGGTGAAGCATTCATTTCAGTGAGTTTTTTCACTATATCCCACCATCGCCTTTGGGCTTGGAGCGTTTCCTTTGATAGGTCTGCTGTGAATCCAAGGGGTGCTCCTTTGTATGTGATTTCCTTCTTTGACCTTGCTGCTTGCAGTATTGTGTCTCTATACACGGCATTGATCATTTTAACTATGATATGTCTTGGAGTGTTTTTGTTAGGGTCTCTTTTAGCTGGCACCCTTTGGGCTCCTTGAATCTGAATGGCTGTATTGTCTAGCTCTGGGAATTTTTCAGCAATGATTTGTTTAACCATGGCTTTTTTATTGGGATTCTTTCCTGGAGCTTCTGGTACTCCAATGATTCTAATGTTATTCCTCTTGGAATCATCTCCTAGGACTCTGATTTGCTCTAGAGCTATTTTGAGGTCTCTTGCCATTGTTTGTTGTTGCCTGTTGGCTTGGTGCAGTTGATCTTCCAACTCACTGATTCTGTCTTCAGCTGTGGTCATTTTATTGTTGAGGGCACAGACTGAGTTTTTTATTTCATTGATAAAACCTTTTATTTGTGACATTTCTGCTCTCAATTCTTCCTGTACTTTCTCGATTGTTTCTGTCATATTACTGGATACCCGTCTGACTGTTTCATTGAGTTCATTGAACATCTTCATGACTTCATATCTTAATTCTTTCCCAGAGAGGTCCTTTAGGTGAGTAGCACCTACTGAGGCTTCTTTTTATCTTCGTCCCCACGTAATGGGAATTTGTGTTGTTTCTTCATGTTGGTGTGTAGGTATGGGAACTGAGATGTTACACTAGATTTCTTGGTATGACTAAACTAGCTGCATCCACGTGAGCGTTGGCTGACCTGGAATTAGGCCACGGCCACTTCGCAGAAGCCACGGCCACTTCTGAAGAGGCTATGTCCCCACGGGAACCTGGTGTGTGTGTGGGGGGGCACTAGCTGGGAGGAGAAGAAAACCAGCAAAGCATTGGGGAGGAGGAGAAAGAGGCTCAGGGCTGCTGTTGTCCCAGGGTCCTAGAGGACACCAGAGCGCTTACATGGAGAAAGCCAAGTCCTCGGTTCAAATACTCGTGGGTTAACTGACCTGGGAGGGGAGGAAGACTGGCACCGCACTGGGGACGAAGAGGAAGAGGCTCAGGGCTGCTGCTGTTCCAGGGTCCTAGAGGACTTCTGTGGCGCTTGCATGGATAAAGCCAAGTCCCGAGTTCGAATACTCACAGGTTAACTGACTTTCTGGATCCGCATCAGTGCTGAGGACGCAGCGGGGACATGGTGGGGACAGCTGGCAGTGGGGTCGGCACAGCCTGAGGGGGCCCGGGGACTCGAGTGCAGGTTGCTGGGGGTTCCTGAGTGTGGGTCCGCAGGGTGTGCAGGCAGGGACTAAGTCTGCTCTTTTCAATGGAGAATTTTCTCCTATAAAGGGGACAAAGTCAAAGCTTTTTTTTTTTTAAAGTTTATTATTATTATTGGTTTTTTACTTTTGGTTGGAGTACCTCCAAACAATGCTTGGGGTCATGTGGTACTGGAAATTGAATCTGAATCTTGTACCTACTACGCATGTGTTCTAACTGCTGTACTATCTTCTGATCCCACTCAAGTTTTCTACTAATGTCATACTCAAGATGGGGAGTGGTGCACAGATCTAGTGCTGAATTACTGTCAGATAACCCATCAAGGTTCCAGGCTTTGTGGGGATCTGAGGATGGGTGGGTGGGTTTTAACCTCTATTTCCTATCCTATGCACATTGAGATGGAATTTCCTTCCTTCCTTCCTTCCTTCCTTCCTTCCTTCCTTCCTTCCTTCCTTCCTTCCTTCCTCCCTCTTTCCCTTTTTCCTTCCCTCCCTCCCTCCCTCTCTTCCTTCCTCCCTCCCTCCCTCCCTCCCTCCCTCTCTTCCTTCCTCCCTCCCTCCTTCCCTCCCTCCCCTTCCTTCCTTCCTTCCTTCCTTCCTTCCTTCCTTCCTTCCTTCCTTCCTCCCTCCCTCCCTCCCTCCCTCCCTCCCTCCCTCTCTCCCTTCTTTCTTTCTTTCTTTCTTTCTTTCTTTCTTTCTTTCTTTCTTTCTTTCTTTCTTTCTTTCTCCTTTGTGAATCTTAAAAACCAGCTCTAGCCACAAGCTTATCATTCTAGCTTATGTTTCTTCATTTCTGACTGCTGGCGATTTTCATTCCTTTTGAGCTCAGCTAGGTTTTTTTCAGTCTTTTACCCAGTGTTTCAATAAGCTTTTACTGACGTGAGACTTTCTGTTTGCTTCCTAAAGTATCCCCATATATACTTCTGTAACTTGCCTGCTCCAAAATCACATTTTGATATGGAAAGATGTCTGTTTTATGTAGTTATCATCTTCAATATCTAAAGGGCTGAAAAAGTATGAACGAGATATATATGAAGGATTGTCTGTGACTCTTCTTTCCTGGGTTAACATACTCTTTCCGCTGTCAGCTAGTTTTGGACCTTGCACAATTTTCTTAAACTCTTCATGTTTCTCTTTTTTACCTGGAAGGTGAAAATAATAATAATACCTTTATTTTGCAGGCTTCCTGGTAATACTGCAATAATAAGCTGAGTGATTCAAAACAGTAGAAACTTTCTCATGATTTTTGAAGCTCAGAGTCTGAAATCAAGGTGTGAGCTGACCTTGCTGTCACTGTAGGTTTTGGTGGGGGAAGGGCTGGGTGCTGGTGGAATCTGTCCCTTCTCTCTTCTTGCAGGCATTACCTGGCTTGTGGCTCCATTAGCCCAGGCTCTGCTTCCATCTTGACATTTCCTTCTCTGTATATCTTTCTACCTGAAATTCCCTCTACTTGCCTCTCAGCAAATGTCTAGGTTCTCATTTGAATCATGACTGATGCTGGGCTCGTGGCAGTATCCCTTACTCCATGGCTTTTGCTGTGTGTCTCACATAAGAACGGACTCTGGGATCCCAGCAACATCAATACATCCACTCACTTGGTCAATCCTGTAATACATTTGAAATGGTTTCAGAATTGCTTTGTCAATACCTGAGCAGGAAACACATGTATTAAGAGTTCAGGATTTATTTGCAGCTCTCTCCATCCCTCAATCTTACTTAAGACTGGGGCATAGTGGCAAATGCTATGCTCACTTGGACTAGTTCTTATCTCCTTGATTGTGATCATAGAGTTTACTTGAAATAGGCATAGTTCATTTGCTTTAATTTGGTTTTGGGTTTAAAATTTTTCTTTTTCTTTCCATAGTTACTGATTTAATTTTATATTTTTGAAAATGCAGAATAGAAAATTTTTCATAAGTCAAAACTATACCAAAAGGTACATTAGAAAGATCACTCACGTTACGCACTTTTTTATGTTCTCTGACCTATCTATCCCCCTTGTAAATAGTATTTGTTGTTTTCTATTTAATGGTCCTATGTTTCTTCTCACAAACATGTGTATTGATATATTACATATGTACTTATTTCTTTTTCCTTCTCATATAAATATTCTCTTTCACATTTTAAAAGCTTTTTAATAGGAGAGATAAGAAAAGATGAGATGCCATCTTCACTATTTTCATAATTCTTTGATTTCTTTTTGCTTTTTCCAATTCTTCTGAAAGATAAAGATTGGTCATCTGGGTTGGCTGTGAATTTTAGTGTACATGTGAATTGCATAAAATCTTTTAAAATGGCAGATGGAGTAGGACATGGTGAGGCTGTGTTTTCTATAGGCTCCCAGGTTCACGTGGAGGCTGCTGGTCCTGTTTTACATGCAAGTGGTCAAACCCCAGACCTGTTCTGAGACAGTACCAGGTGCCATCCCCCTTGGATTATTTTTATTAATAGACGTTTTATTTTTATTTTATTTATTATTTTAAAATTTATTTTTAGTGAATCACTGTTAGGTATAGTTACAGATTTACATTTTTTTGTGCTTGTGTTTCAGCCATATGGTGCTTGACCATACTCATCCCTCCACTAGTGCCCATTATCCCCCACCTATGGTCCCAATATTCCTCCCCCCCATTCTCCTTCCCCCACCTCTGTGGCAGGGCATTACCTTTTGTTGTCGCTCTTCTTTTGGGTGTTGTGGTTTGCAATAGAGGCATTGAGTGGCCATTGTGTTTGATCTATAGTCTACTTTCAGCACGTATCTCCCATCCCAACCGGGTCCTACAACCACACTTTATTTGGTGTTCCCGTCTATATCTGAGCTGCCTTTTCCCTCAGCCTGTGAGGCCAACTTCCAAGCCATGGAGCAAGGCTCCTGGTACTTATCTCTACTATTCTTGGGTGTTAGTCTCCCATTCTGTTACTTTATATTCCACAGATGAGTGCAGTCTTTCTGTGTCTGTCTCTCTCTTTCTGACTCATTTCACTTAGCATGATACTTTCCATGTTGATCCACTTACATGCAAAGCTCATCACTTCATCTTTTCTAACAGCCACGTAGTATTCCATTGTGTATATGTACCAGAGTTTCTTTAACCAGTCATCTGTTATTGGGAACTTGGATGTTTTCCAGATTCTGGCTATTGTAAACAGTGCTGCAATAAACATACAAGTGCAGATGTCATTTCGACTATCCTTTTTTGCCTCTCCAGGGTATATTCCCAGAAGTGGTATTGCTGGGTCAAAAGGGAGCTCAATTTCTAAATTTTTGAAAAGCATCCATACTGTTTTCCAAAAGGGCTGAACCAGTCAGCATTCCCATAAGTAGTGTAGGAAGGTCCTTTTCTACCCACATCCACACCAACATCGGTTGCTTTTGTTCTTTTGGATGTGGGCCAGTCTCTGCGGTGTGAAGTGGTATCTCATAATTGTTTTGATCTGCATCTCCCTAGTGATTAGTGATGAAGAGCATTTTTTTATGTGCCTTTTGGCCATTCGTATTTCTTCTTTGAGAAAGTTTCTGTTCACTTCTTCGCCCCAACCCTTGGCTTTGAATGAAATTCAAACCACAGTTCCTTCTTGGAAAGATATCTAAACATCTTCTTGGAAAGATGTCTAAACTGATATGCTGAATCCAGAAGAGGAGCTTGTCTCCATACAATACAGGCTTTTTTTTCACTTTGGGTCAATGCACAGGAGTTACTCCTGGCTCATGCACTCAGGAATTACTCCTGGTGGTGCTCAGGGATCATATTGTATGCTGAGAATTGAACCCAGGTTGGCCACGTGCAAAGCAAACACCCTACCCGCTGTGCTATCACGCTAGCCCTAATACAGGCTTTGTAAAGGAGGGTGGTGGTTAGGAATTAGACATGAAATGTTATCTCCTATTTTATTGAAGTTTAAGCTGTCTTTCTCACTCTTATTTTCTCATTTTGTTTTCTTGGTACTACCATTTTTCTCCAACGGCTTCCTAAACTCCTCATTTTCTGCAAGAGTTAAGCCATTTGTGCAGGGGTGTTACTCACTGATTTACACTCCTACTTGGTTGTCAAAACGAAAAAGAGAGGTGTGACCTTTGCATGTGTGTTAGGACAAAGGAAATGCTGTTCAAAGCCAGTTCCTTAGGTAATCTGTGGAATCACTCAGAGGATCACTCAGAGGACCAGATGGAGTTCTGCAGATGGAATCCAGTTCAGCTGTGTGCAAAGTAAGTGCCCTGCCTACTTTACTATAACTCTGGCCCCCAAGAATGTTTTAAATTGGTGACCAGAGTGCTAGTACAGCGGGCAGGGCATTTGCCTTGCACACGGCCAATCCAGGTTCTATTTCTGGCATCCCATCTGTTACCCCAAGCACCACCAGTAATGAGTCCTTGAATTCAGAGCCAGGAGTAACCCCTGAGCATCGCCAGATGTGACTCAGAAACAAAATGGCAAAAAAAGAGAGAATATTTTAATTACATCTTTCCCAGGTCACACACTTCTGCCTTCTTATGCAGGTGCTTCATATTTCTCAAAATCTCTCAACTCATTCCTAGGAGCCTCTGAGCCTCATCTCAGTCATGTTAAGGTTCAAGTCTTTTCTCAATCATCTTGTAGGTTGACTCCTATTTTCTCCCTGTGCTCTCCTTGCTCTTGGACTTGAACCTCCTCACACTAAGGAATCCACTTGTTTTCTCTTTATATTTCAGGTTTTGAGTCATACCCAACAGTGCTCAGGGCTTTACTCCTGTCTCTGTGCTCAGGAATTACTCCTGGAGGTGCTTGAGGGACCAAATGAAGATGCATAGGGTCAAACCAGGATACAATGTGTACAGGGAAAATAACTCATGTACCATCTCTCTGGTTCTCTATGCACCCCTCCCCCCACAATAATACATTAAATAAATAAATATCTGAAGGTAAGTAACCCACTAGTTCTAATAGTCAAATTTCAAATGAAAATTTGTCAAACTTTAACTTTCTATAAATAAATTATGTTAAAAGGAAGCATTTACTTTATTGGGGGTATGTCGACTTGTATCCAGAAGTATTGGAGAGTCTGAATGTGTTTCCTTATAGAAAATATTTACTATAGTTATTATGGCTATTCAAAAAAAAGTTTATAGTAAGAGTAATTGCCTTTTGTATAGTGAAATGAAGCTGAAGAGGATAAACAGGAAGAGTGCCCCCATACTGCCAGGGTCTCTTCATTTCTTCCTGAGTGGTAGCCCTCATCGAACATCGATTGCACGACATTTCAACATCAGTTAGCAAAGCCACGTCTGCCAAAGCAAAGCCCACAAACAGCTTCCATGGAGTCAAAATCTCCTCCTTCTTAACAGATCCCATGCACATTCAGCTTTAGGTCACTCAGAAAAGAGCACAAGTGAATTCTAGCTTGCATCCCTTTGTTTCTGGCTACTTGCCGTCTCATAAAACTATGGATTCAATTTCCAGACACATCAGCACGCTCCTGCCACAAGTGTAAATATTTGCTGGGGAAAGGAAAGCACAATAATGCCTAAGCCAGAGCTCTCCTTCCCTGTTGGACTTTGATGTTACTTTTTTATTTGCAGTCCAGAGAGAGCAATAAATTAAATTCCTTTTGTTAAAGTGAGGCGCCATAAAGGTGGGATTGAAAACCCCAGCTCTGGTTGTGAGTCAGGAAGAAAAATGCTGCCTTTCACAGAAATGTGTATGATCTATACATGTTAACTTAGTGTCATCTTTAAGGCAGCTTGCTTCGCAGGGGAGGGCCTAGGGGAGGAGGTGTGATGTCTGTAAGGCTGAGCTGCTGATTGACAGAGTTCAGGGATGGCTCTTCTGAAGTGAGAACAATCTAATCCTGGAGCTACAGAACCACCCATAGATGTCACACTAGACCTCAGCTGTCAATATGCCACCTCATTTTATTATGATTTTCTTTTGCTTTGGCTTTCATTAGCCTTTGTTCTTCAAATAGCTGAACCAAGCTATGGCACATTGTGAACACACATACACTCACATGCACATATGCACACACACACAACACAGTATTTTTATTTTTTAAATTTTATTTATTTTTTATTATGTGGAATCATTAACTGCTAAGAACATTTTTATTGTCAAAATTTAGGGTTGGATACATATTCACTAAAGAAAATAAATTCATTCCCTTTGTCTATATACAATTTTTTTTATATATTTTTTTCTTTTTATTAGTGAAACACCATGAGGTACAGTTGTAGATTTACAATTTTTTGTGCTTGGGTTTTGATTATACAATGATCAAATACCCATCCCTCCATCAGTGCCCATTATCCACCACCATGGATAATATCCCTCCCACCCCACCCCCCACCCCCCATCCCACCCTGCCTCTGTGGCAGGGCATTCCCTTTTGTTCTCTCTCTCTTTTTGGGTGTTGTGGTCTGCAAAAGAGACATTGGGTGGCAAACATGTTCAGTCCATAGTCTACTTTCAACATGCATCTCCCCTCCTGGGAGGATCCTCCCAACACCCTTTATTTGGTGCTCCCTTCTCTATCTGAGCTGCCCTTTCCCCTAGAATGCCCGGCTGGCCTCTAAGCTATGGAGTAATCCTCCTGGTGTTGATCTCAGCTATTCTTGGGTATTAATCTCATATTTTGTTATTTTATATTCCTCAGATGAATGCAATCTCTCTATGTCTATCCCTCTCTTTCTGACTCATTTCGCTTAGCAAGATACTTTCCCTGTTGTACCACTTGTTTGTAAATTTCATGACTTCATCTTTTCTAACAGCTACATAGTACTCCATTGTGTAGATGTACCAAAGTTTCTTTAACCAGTCATCTGTTCTTGGGCACTCATGTTTCTTCCAGTTTCTGGCTATTGTAAAGAGTGCTGCAATGAACAAACAAGTGCAGATGTCACTTCGACTATACATTTTTGCCTCTCTGGGATATATTCCCAGGAGTGGTATTGCTGGGTCAAATGGGAGCTCAATTTCTAATTTTTTGAGAATCGTCCATACTGTTTTCCAAAAGGGTTGAACCAGTCAGCATTCCCACCAACAGTGAAGGAGTGTCCCTTTCTCACCACATCCACGCCAGCATCGGTTGCTTTTGTTCTTTTGAATGTGGGCCAGTCTCTGAGGTGTGAGATGATATCTCATTGTGGTTCTGATCTGCATCTCCCTGATGATTAATGATGTAGAGCATTTTCTCATGTGTTTTTTTGCCATTCGAATTTCTTCTTAGAGAAAGTTTCTGTTCATTTCATTGCCCCATTTTTTGATGGGGTTGGATGTTTTCTTCTTGTGGAGTTCAACCAGTACTTTGTATATCCTTGATATCAACCCCTTGTCAGATGTGTATTCGGCGAATATCCTTTCCCATACAATTTTTTTATTAGTGAAACACCATGAAGTACAGTTGTAGACTTACAGATTTTTGTGCTTGGGTTTCAGTTATAAAATGATTGAGTACCCATCCCTCCACGAGTGCCCATTCCCCACCTCCAATGCTCCCATAATCCCTCCCACCCCCCACCCCCACATCCCACCCCACCCCTGTGGCAGGGCATTCCCTTTTATTCTCTCTCTCCTTTGGGGTGCCGTGGTTTGCAAAAGAGGCATTGAGTGGGAATCATGTTTGGTCTACAGTCTACTTTCAGCATTCATCTTTCATCCTGGGAGGATCCGCCTAACACCATTAATTTGGTACTCCTTTCTCTATCTGTGCTACCTTCTCCTCCAGCATGCAGCTTGCCTCTAAGCCATGGAGTGAACCTCCTGGTACTTATCTTGGCTATTCTTGGGTATTAGTCTCCCAATTTGTTACTTTATATTCCCCAGATGAATGCAATCTTTCTATGTCTGTCCCTCTCTTTCTGACTCATTTCACTTAGCATGATACTTTCCATGTAGTACCACTTGATAACCAGTCATCTGTTCTCGGGTACTTGGGTATTTTTCCAGATTTTGGCTATTGTGAATAGTGCAGCAATGAACATAGAAGTGCAGATGTCATTTCAACTGTACTTTTTTGGCTTCCCGGGATATATTCCCAGGAGTGACAACACAGTATTTTTATTTAGATTTTTATTAGTGAAACACCATGAGGTATAGTTGTAGATTTACAAATTTTTGTCCTTGGGTTTCAGTTATACAATGATCAAATACCCATCCCTCCACCAGTGTCCATTCTCCACCACCACTGATCCCAGTATCCCTCCCACCCCTCGTACCCCACATCCCACCCTGCCTCTGTGGCAGGGCATTCCCCCTTGTTCTCTTTTTCCTTTTGGATGCTGTGGTTTGCAAAAGATGCATTGAGTGGCAATCATCTTCAGTCTAAAGTCTACTCTCAGCATGCATCTCCCATCCTGGAAGGATCCTCCCAACACCCTTTATTTGGTCCTCCCTTCTCTATCTGAGCTGCCTTTTCCCCCAGCATGTGCAGCTGACCTCCAAGCCATGGAGTAAATCTCCTTGTACTTAAAACTTTGTACTCTGCTATTCTTGTGTGTTAGTCTCCTATTTTGTTACTTTATGTTCCTCAGATGAATGCAATCTTTCTATGTCTGTCCCTCTCTTTCTGACTCATTTCGCTTAGCATGATACTTTCCATGTAGTACCACTTGTATATAAATTGCATGACTTCATCTTTTCTAATAGCTACATAGTACTACATTGTGTAGATGTACCAAAGTTTCTTTAACCAGCCATTTGTTCTTGGGCATTCAGATTTTTTCCAGATTCTAGCTATTGTAAACAGTGCTGCAGTGAACAAACAAGTGCAGATTAAACTTTTTTTACCTCTCTAGGATATGTTCCCAGGAGTGGTATTGCTGGGTCAAATGGGAGCTCAATTTCTAATTTTTTGAGAATCGTCCCTACTATTTTCCAAAAGGGCCGAACTAGTCGGCATTCCCAGCAGCAATGGAAGAGGGTCCCTTTCTCTTGCAACATCTGCGCCAACACTGGTTGCTTTTGTTCTTTTGGACATGGGCCAGTCTCTGTGGTGTGAAATGATATCTCATTGTTGTTTTGATCTGCATCTCCCTGATGATTAATGATGTAGAGCATTTTCTCATGTGCCTTTTTGCCATTCGGATTTCTTCTTTGAGAAAGTTTCTGTTCATTTTGTCACCCCATTTTTTGATGGGGTTGGATGTTTTCTTCTTGTGGAATTCAACCAGGACTTTGTATATCCTTAATATCAACCCCTTGTCGGATGTGTATTTGGCGACTGTCCTTTCCCATTCTTTAGACTTTCTTTGTATTTTGCTCATTTTTCTTTTGAGGTGCAGAAGTTTCTTAGTTTAAGATAGTCCCATTTTGACTATCTATTTGGTAGATGTACTATTTGGTACATCTACACAATGGAGTACTATGTAGCTGTTAAAAAAGATGAAGTCATGAAATTTACATACAAGTGGTACTACATGGAAAGTATCATGCCAAGCGAAATGAGTCAGAAAGAGAGGGACAAACAAAGAAAGATTGCATTCATCTCATGGACATAAAGTAACAAAATAGGAGATTAATACCCAAGAATAGCCAAGATCAGTACCAGGAGAATTACTCCATGGCTTAGAGGCCAGCCGGGCATTCTAGGGGAAAGGGCAGCTCAGATAGGGAGAACTAAATAAAGGGTTTTGGGAGGATACTCCCAGGATGGGAGATGCATGTTGAAAGTAGACTATGGACCGAACATGATTGCCACTCAATGCCTCTTTTTCAGATCACAACACCCAAAAGGAGAGAGAAAACAAAAGGGAATGCCCTGCCACAGAGGCAGGGTGGGCTGGGAGGGATGGGGGTGGGAGGGATACTGGGATCCATGGTGGTGGAAAATGGGCACTGGTGGAGGTATGGGTATTAGATCACTGTATAATCGAAACCCAAGCACAAAAATTTGTAAGTCTGCAACTGTACCTCATGGTGTTTCACTAATAAAATATATATATATATATATATATATAAAAGATAGTCCCATTTGTCTATCTCTGTTTTCACTTGTTTGGCCAGTGGTATGACATCTTTGAAGATACCATTAGATTCAATGTCATGGAGGGTTTTGCCCACTTTATCTTCAGTGTACCTTATGGATTCCGTTCTGATGTTGAGGTCTCTAATCCATTTTGCTCTTACTTTTGTACATGGTGGTAGGCAGAGATCTGAGCCCAGTTTTTTTGTATTTAGCCGTCCAGTTTTGCCAGCACAATTTGTTAAAGAGGCTTTCCTTGCTCTGCTTCACATTTCTTGCTCCCTTATCAAAGATTAGATGATCATATGCTTGGGGGAAGATATCAGTATATTCAACCCTGTTCCATTGGTCTGCAGCTCTGCTTTTGTTCTAATACCATGCTGTTTTAATTACTACTGTTTTGTAGTAGAGTTTGAAGTTAGGGAGGTTGATTCCTCCCATTTTCTTTTCCCCAAGAATTGCTTTAGCTATTCGTGGGGGCTTTTTGTTCCATATGAATTTCAGGAGTGTTTGTTCCACATCTTTGAAGAATGTCATTGGTATCGTTATGGGGATCACATTGAATTTGTACAATGCTTTGGGAAGTATTGCCATTTTTACAATGTTAATTCTCCTGATCCATGAGCAGGGGATATCTTTCCATTTCCTTGTGTCCTCTTTTATTTCCTGAAGTATCGTTTTGTGCTTTTTTTTTTTTTTTAGTTTTTTAGTTTTGTTTATTTTCTGGTGCACAATTGTGAACAGGATTTTTTTTTTTGTTACTTTCTTCTCTCTCACTATTTGCGTATAGGAAAGCCATGGGCTTTTGGATATTGATTTTATAGCCTGAAACTTTACTGTTCTGGTCTATTGTTTCTAGGAGTTTCTTGGTAGAGGTTTTAGGGTTCTTTAAGTATAGTATGATATCATCTGTGAATAGTGAGAGCTTGATTTCTTCCTTTCCTACCTGGATGCCCTTAATATCTTTTTCTTGCCTGATCGCTACTGCAAGCACTTCCATTACTATATTGAACAGTAGTGGAGAGAGTGGGCATCCTTGTCTCGTCCCTGATCTCAGAGAGAAGTCTCTCAGTTTTTCCCTGTTGAGGATGATGCTTGCTGTAGGCTTGTGGTATATGGCTTTAACTAAATTGAGGAAAGTCCCCTTTATCCCTATTTTGGCGAGGGTTTTCATCATAAAGGGGTGCTGGATCTTGTCAAATGCTTTTTCTGCATCTATTGATATGATCATATGGTTTTTATCTTTTCTTTTGTTGATATGATAGACTATGTTTATTGATTTCTAAATGTTAAACCATCCTTGCATCCCCAGGATGAATCTCACTTGGTCATGGTGTATGATCTTTTTGATGAGTTCGTGAATTCTATTTGCCATATTTTGTTGAGAATCTTCGCATCTATGTTCATTCAGGGATATCGGTCTGTAGTTTTCTTTTGTTGTGTTGTCTTTGTTTCCTTTTGGTATGAGAGAGGCATAGGCTTCATAGAAACTGTTTGGGAGAGTTTCTGTTTCTTCAATTTCCTGGAAAAGCTTGAGAAGAACTGGCAAAATTTCCTCTTTAAATGTTTGGAAAAATTCGCTAGTGAATCCATCTGGACCTGGGCTTTTGTTTTTGGGAAGATTTTTGATTATCGTTTCAATTTCCTTGATGTTACTAGGTCTATTCAGGTACTCTAGATCTTCTTGATTCAGCCTTGGGAGATTATACGAATCCAGGAATTTATCCATTTCTTCTAGGTTCTCTTGTTTCGTGGCATACAGACTTTCAAATTAGTCTCCGATGTTCTTTTGAATTTCTTTGGTTTCTGTTGTGATATCTCCCTTCTCGTTTCTGATTCGGTTTATTAGGGTTCTCTCTCTATGTTTCCTTGTGAGTGTTGCTAGTGGCTTATCTATCTTATTTATTTTCTTGAAGAAACAGCTCTTGGTTTCATTGATCTTTTGGATTATTTCTTTGGTTTTCATGTCATTGATTTCTGCTCTAAGTTTTATGATCTCTTTCCTTCTGCCTGATTTGGGCTCCTTTTGTTGATCCTTTTCTAAGATCTCGAGCTGTGAATTCAAGTTGTTTATGTGTTCCCTTTCTTCCTTCCTGAAAAATGCTTGCAGAGCTATAAATTTTCCCTTTAACACGACTTTTGCTACATCCCATACAACACAGTATTTTTAAAAAATAGATACAATTTTTTAATTGTTGTGTGTCCATTAAATTCATTTTTAGGGAATGTCACTGTTACTGTCTTCCCGTTGTTCAGTGATTTGCTAAAGCATTTCCAGTAACGTCTCCTTGTAACACTTGCTACTGTGTTTGACATATTGAATATGTCACGGGTAGCTTGTCAGGCTTTGCCGTGTGGGCGAGATACTCTTGGTAGCTTCCCGGGATCTCTGAGAGTGCAAAGGAATCGAACCTGGGTTGGCTGGTCGGCCGTGTGCAAGGCAAACGCCCTTCCCCCTGTGCTATAGTTACAGCCCTTAGGGAATGTAGCCATTTAAAACCTTGCCAGAGCTGGTGAAACTTTGTGTGTCCTGAAGTTTATGACCTTATGACCTTTGGAGGTAGGTTACTTGGTGATTAGGAACCAAAAATCCTTTTCTTTTTAAAGTGAAGTGATGTAACAATAAAGGGATTGTCTTTAAGACAGCTGCTAAGTCTGAATTCTGTAGCATTAGGAGAAAAAATATCCCCCAAACACTTGGGAGGTTTGAGTGTCAAAATGTTCACATCTTTGTGATTCTATGTCTCTGTGCACCTAATTGATGGTATGAGGAATGGCTTAGAGAGCTGCTGAGATTGTGGGTGCTACTGGAGTCCGGGCCCCTGGGGGTGTCTAGGGTACTATTGGAATAGGCAGTGAGCTTCTGACTTTGGAGTTAGTTTGGCTGAAGGAGGAAGGGGTGCTCCGGTATGAACTGTAGAGTGGAGGCCCCCTCTTTGGGTCAGAGCTGACGCCAAGGGAGCTGTCTCTGGTGACTGAGCTCCTGTTGGTATTCTCCTGGCTCAATGTGTGACTGTGAATGGTGGGAAAACTTCATGTCCTTTTTGTAGGAGCCATACTATGGAGTATCAGAAGGGAAAGAGATGGCATTCTCTGGCATGGTTGGCATATTTGGGAGCAAGGAAGGAAATGGTCTCATGGGGGGCCTGGGAAGCAGACGTGGCAGGAAGGAGCTGCTTGCAAAAGCACGTCTGGAGCCCCAGAGGAAGAACATGCTGGAGTCTAACTAGAAGTTTGAGGCAAGGGTTAGAGACAATGACATTTAGATATTTACTACAACTCTGTGCCCCAAACCTGGTGAAGCTTGAAAGAATTATACAATTGACTTAAAACTTTGTCTTTGCTAAAAGCTTAATTACTAATGCTAAGATTAGCGGGACATTCTCCAAGATGAGCATAAATAAGAAAGGGCCACTAATGATGATCATAAGTATCTGGGGCACTTCTTGGGTCCACCTTCCATCCTTCTGTTTTACCTTTCCACTCCAGTTGTTTCTGTGGGGATGAATCAGGCAGTCAGATAGATAGGAGGGCCCCTGGCAATGAGTTCTTGAGAAGCAATAAAACCAAGATGTGATTTAAAAGAGTTACTTTGTCACTAGTCCTAAAGCAGTTAAAAGTGTGAAGATTAGATCCACTTTGTGAATATAGTAACTGGGGATGATAATACCTAAATTGGTACCAGCACTTGCTCCCTCCATAGAGGAGAGGCTCCAGCAGGAACAAAAGTCTGTGATAAAAACTTAAGGTAGGCCACCAAAAGTCCAAGCTCTTCTCTTGACAGCACCCTAGCAACAGACTCTTATCTACATAGAAAACCCCATGTGTATAGGTAATTTTGGGGAAAAGATATAAGACCACCTTTGCAAAGGCAAGCAGGGTGTATTCTTTATCTTGGAGATTTGCTTACACTCAAAGCAAATCTTTGAGGTGTGTGTTCTAGGCTTTCTCTTCTATAGAAACCCATATTCCCTTTTGATGCATTTCTCTCTTTCTCTATCTCTCCCCCAACTTTCTCTCTGCTTCTCCCCCGATCCTACTTCTTCTCTTTTCTTCCTCAGTATTTTTAAATATAACTTTCATTTCACCAGTGAAATGCTTTTCTGTGATGAAAAGCAATGCTAAGGAATCTAGATCAAACTTAGAGCTGATTTTTCTTTTCTTTTCTTTTCTTTCTTTTTTTTTGTGTCACACTAGATTATGATCGGGGTTACTTCTGGCTCTACACTTAGAAATCACTCCTGGAAGTGCTCAGGGATATGGGATGCTGGGGATTAAACCCCCATCAGTTGGGTGCAAGGCAAGGCCATCCCCACTGTACTATCTTTCCAGCCTCCTGCGGTGGTTCATTTTAACTGGGAGTTGGAAGGCTTAGAGTTCAGGGAAGAGAGGAAGAGAAGGCATTTGATCTAGACATTGTGAGATGAGAGCCTATTGAATAGAATAAATGGGAAAAGCTGGAAAAACTTCAAATGAGTCTTAACAAAATGTAATCGAAGTGAGTTCTACTGCCCTCCCAACTTAAGGGTCAGAGCCTGCAGTCCTTCTTGACCCAGTATTTGGATAGAAGTACCCCCACAGCAAGGCTGTTGGACACTTACCTTTTTCTTTTTTTTTTGGGTCATACCCCGGCTATGCACTCTCCACACACTTGGATGAGCCTCACGCATAAAAGAACTGACAGAGGAACCCAGGTGTGTGGGACCCGGGGCTGAGATCTCCAAGCCTGTACAGTTTGGGACTGGACCTGCCAGTAACTAGACAGTTACACCCACCAACTGCCGTGTAACTCCAACAACGGCCAGGATCCAGAGATCATCACACTCAGCTCCTGGGAGAGAACAAGACAGAGTCTCCTACCCTATGCCTGACTGTCTCCACCAGGGCCCAACAGCTGAAGACCACCGAGGCCCAGCCAAGGCCATGCTGAGACCACTCTCCACACACTTGGATGAGCCTCACGCATAAAAGAACTGACAGAGGAACCCAGGTGTGTGGGACCCGGGGCTGAGATCTCCAAGCCTGTACAGTTTGGGACTGGACCTGCCAGTAACTAGACAGTTACACCCACCAACTGCCGTGTAACTCCAACAACGACCAGGATCCAGAGATCATCACACTCAGCTCCCGGAAGATGAGACATCTTATCATCTCATTCCTAATTCGGTCAAACTGGCAGGCTACCAAATGTAACATGCCCACACGGTAGAGTCTGGCAAATTCCCCGTGGTATACCCAATATGCCAAATACCAGTAACAATGATGGGTCTCATTCTCCTAACCCTGAAAAAGCCTTGAATATGGCACTTTAAAAAAAAAAATCTCAGGGCTAGGACGAAGAAGACGTTACTGGCACCTGCTCGAGGCAATCGACGAACAACAGGGTGGTCGTGATCGTGATCGTGACCCCGGCTATGCACAGGGGTTACTCCTGGCTCTGCACTCAGGAATTACTCCTGGCGGTGCTTGGGGGACCATATGGGATTCTGGTGAATTCAAACCAGCTTGGCCACGTGCAAAGCAAATGCCCTACCCACTGTACTATCACTCCAGCCCTGTTGGACACATTTTAAGGCTCACTTTTGTGCTCCTGATTATCTGAACTGGTAATCACTAAATATAGGTTCTTTCACCAATGGGGTGGTGAACACAGATGTCTTAGGTTTATATGTTTTTTTGAAGAAGGACCAGAGATGCATTTATTTGGCAACTGTAGAGCCATAGGAAGAATGGCCCCAGGAAGGACAGGACCTGTGCGAAAGGCAGGTGACAGGAAGTGCAGGATCACAGTCTCCTCCTCAGTCTATTTCTCCACCAACTACATCGCTCAGTCTTCTTCTGTATGTCTGCACCTTCCCACTTCACGGGCATCAGATAACACATTTTTGAGTTTCAGTTTTTCCAGTAAGGGTAATGGAGTAGATTAGAACATCATCTTCTCTGATGGATCAAATGAGAGATTATGAATGGTTGGATTTACCTCTCTTCAGTTAGTCAGAGATCACAGACTCTCCATTGTTTTAACAAACTAGAAGCAGAGCACACACCAGCTCATGGATATATCAGGCTTCAGGTCAGGAGCATGATGAAGGGGGTCAGGGGATGTAGAAAAGCAATGGGGACAGATACCTGGTGACTATATCAAAAACTCTTTCAGGATCAATATGAGAATATCCCTTAATTTCTCCAACTATCATCTTTCATTGCTCTCCATTCTGTCTGATTCCATGATGATCCTATTTAGCTAATATTATTTAGCAATATGCCATCTGTTATTAAAATAAGTGGCCCTTCTCACTGGAGTTACATATTTGGAAATGGAACTCACATACTTGGTTGTGGTGCTCACTGGGACTCAGACACCTTAGTTGTGGTGCTCAGACACACTTGGTTGCAGTGTGCCAGAACGGTACACATTCGTCGTGGCAGTAGGGATTCCAAACAGCAATGTTGCCAGAATCGCATTCAGTGTATGGGATGCTGCCAGCGATGGGAATCATGGCCTTGTGCCTGCGAGGCAGATGCCCTGTCACTTAGCTATTCCGAGCCTCCTCAATATCTTTTTAGTACAGGGATCTATGCCATCATGCCAGTCAACTGGCTTTAATTTGAGATGAAAAAAATTTGTATCTTTATGATTCAGTAAATCTGTCAACACCTGCTTCATCTATAATAGGAAGAACAAAATGTAATTGATACTATTAGACTAAGACAATAAATTTCCTTTTAAAAATGGGATAAGAAAAGAACAGAATAAGAAAATACTTGTTTAGTCCTTGCATACTCTAACAATAAAAAATTCTGAAAATACAGATAATATTCAAAACAATTGGTTCTGAAAAAAACCTATTTTTAGGGGTTGCAGCCACAACTGGCTCTGAAGGCTGGCTTCATGGCTGACATCAATGGCCTCATGCTATTTAATACTTACAGTGCTCTAACCAGAGATGCTTAAACTTTTTTCACTCATGACCCTTAAGTAGCTGAGATTTTTTTACATGAAGTTGGATATATAAAACAGGAATACAAACCAAACATAAATGAAAAAAAAAGTTTATTTAAAGATAATTGTGACCCTCCCTCAAAGGTTACCTCGTATGACATTTGACCTACAGCTTAAGAAGCTAGGTTTCTAGCTGTGCTGAGTATGTTTCACAGTTATTAAGTAAAAAATTCTCTTAGGAAGTTGCTTATTTTGTCTATTTCACAAATGAGGGAACGGAAGCTTGGGAAAGTTGAATAATTTTAAATGAGCAAGTGGTGGTGATGATACTTGAACTCAGATTCAAATGATTCCAAAACCTGTGCTTTTGACCGTTAAAAGAATATGACTAATCTTTCAACGGTTCTCTTCTCTGGGCAAACAATTCTTCTAACTTAAGGAGAAAGCCTCTGGTTCTCTGCCTATCTCTACCACATACTTAAGGAAAGCAGTTGATTTCTGTCTGCTTCTATAGTAAGAATAAACACTCCTGTATTTTAGTCTATAACCTCATATCATACATGCATAAATGTGAAGTACATGCTCTATATCAAACTTATGTAGGCTTCAGGTGAGGTGTGATGTAGAGAGCCTGGTTAGACTAGACTCTGGCTAGGCTTTGTCTCCTAGTTATCTAGTGATATCGCCAGTGAATTCTACTTATTAAGCATTGTATTTGGTGCTGGGATTGAGATGAGTAAGACATGCCTGGTGCCTTCAAGGTGCTTAAAGACATTTGAACAGTTCAGGGTTCCAGACTGCATACTTTCCCATGCCATTGGCAACTTGGAGACAAGGTTTGGTTTATGCAGGAAACTGACATCAACCTTTCACTGAAGGGACGAGTTTTCCCATTATCTTCACCAGCAAGTTTTGGCTGCGACCTCTTTTAAAGAAGCTGCTCTGCTTTATTTATTTATTTGTGCTCAGGAGCCCGTGGGCTACTCCTGGCAACACTGAGTCAACTGGACCTATTGCTAAGATGTGATGGTAGTGATAGTGACCAGGATTATACCTGGTGGTACTCAGAGTCCTTGTGGGGCTGGGGATATAATTAGGGGTCTTGTGCATGCAAGGTAGCATGAGTAAGTCCTTTGAGCTTTCTTCTAAACACTGGTATCCTTTGTTATTGAAGTGCCTGGCTGGGTCCTATTAATTGAATTATGTTTCTATTGCTACGTCCATAATGTCCTGGACTTCACCTCTGTGGTGGGTAGAGAGTCTCTCTCTCTCTGGACAAAATACTCTCTCTATATATACTGTACTGGACAGTATATAGACAGGAATCAAGTGCCCTGAGTTTGGACCTAATTTTTCTTATTTATTGTCTTTTATTCTGGTCCAATTATTTTCTTTCTCTGGACTTTTATGTCTTTAGGTGACAATGGCTTCTGCAACCTGCAATTTTGCTGAGATCAGAGAAACTCACTAATTATCTGGAATCAGACTATTTCAGGTGTTTCAGTGACATCTGCTTTCCATCAGGAGACTTTGCTATTGTGGCTCTGGCAAGTGATTGCTTCAGTGCCTCCAGATTGTCCAGCCAGTGCAAGTTTATTTAGTCCCTTGCTATGCCAAGTATGATCTGTGTCCTGGCAGCATTGACCTTAGCTGGGCCTCAGACCCAGGTCAAGCTTGCTGAATCAGAATCCTTAGTTTTATTTATTTTTATTCTATTATTATTATTTTTAATGAATCACCGTGATACATTAAAATACAGTTACAAACTTTCAAACTTGTGCTTACATTTCAGTCGTACAATGATCAAGTACCCATCCCTCCACGAGTGCCCATTCTCTACCACCATTGTTCCCAGTATCCATCCCACCACTCCCACCCCATCCCCTGTCCCCTTTCCCTCCTCCCCCCCGCTTCTGTGGTGGGTAGAGAATCCTTAGAATCCTTAGTTTTAAAGGATTCCCAAACCCCAGATGATTGATCTTCACATCAAAGATTGAAAGCACTGAGTTAATGCACATGAGGATCATATTGATTCCTAACAGCAGTTAGATCAGAACCATAAAGGTTGAACTTGAGGTACATCAGGGGCTCTGGTGACTTTTAGGATGTAGCCTAATTTGAGACTATCTCTGAAAATGGCAGTTCATTGAGTAGAATGAATGAGTAGTACTGAGTAGAATGAATGAGTCACTGTCACTGTCACTGTCCTCCCATTGTTCATCGATTTTGCTCGAGTGGGCCCAGTAACATCTCCATTGTGACACTTGTCGAATACGTCACGGGTAGCTTGCCAGGCTTTGCTGTGTGGGCGAGATACTCTTGGTAGCTTGCCGGGCTCTCCCGAGAGGCGCAGAGGAATCGAACCTGGGTCGGCCAGGTCAGCAGCATGCAAGGCAAATGCCCTACCTGCTGTGCTGTCTCTCCAAACCCTGCCCAACCCCAGAAGGTGTAGTATTCTTATTTGAGAATATCCCTGAATAGTCTCAAGAGGGTGGAAGCTGATTGAGGAGAATGAATGGAGGATAGAGAATGGGTCTGTGATTCATCTGGGGAAGAATCAAAGAGATAAAGCCTCTGAAAGTAGTATTTGAACTGCTGGGAGAATGTGTAAGGTCAGCATTGCTAAGAAGAGAGGAAGGCCATGCAAGACATCACTTGTCCTTGTCTTTGGTCCAGTGTGTAAAATCCAGGTGTTGTTGCATACTGTCCTCCGTCCAGTGTAGTTTCTCAGTCTGAGGTCTGTGATTGCGACCCTGTACAAAGTGTCCCCTTGTCACTGCCTGCTGCTCTGTCATCTGTTGCTGAGTTTGGCTCCATGTGTTGCCTCTCAAGGCCCTTAGCCCAGTGGCTCTCTGTCCCCTTATCTTTAGTTTGTTCTCAGATAATATGGATGGAATTATTGCTTACCTGCCATCTGCCTGAGCATGGTTAAGGAGTTAAAGAGAAGCTGATATCTGGTTGCGCTCAAACACGGGGTCAAAGAGGGGTCACCTGACCTGTGTTCCTCTTTTGCCCCTTAGCTTTTCCCCTTTGTTTATGGTTTTGACCTCTTTGTTGGTGAGTGAGGTTTAAAAAAATCCAGTTAAATTAACTAGATTACCTGGTGTCCCTCCCCTCCCTTTCACTCCCACAGAAATATTTCCAACCCAGAATGCTCATCACAGTCTGTTTGTTTTATTTGTAGAAGCATAGGATTGACATTGAAGTCCCACGAAACAAAGGTGGGCTAAATTTAACCACAGCTCTTTCTGGGTACCTGCCTGGTCTCTGAGGGGTTTCTGTCCACACAGGGTGCAGGGACAGTGTTTTGAATGGCACAGAACCTTTAAAATAGAGATGTATTGGGTTGCTTTCTGCCAAACAGTGATTCCTGGGTTTTCATCTAGGTAGTACACATGCCCTCTGTACCACTGCTAATGTGGTAAAGATCAGTAGCATTTTACTCGTTCAAGATCCAAATTAGCTTTTCTTTCTACCATGTCAAGTTTGCCACTCTAGGAGCTCAGCTCTGTTCTTTCAACTTATCTTTGGTGCTGCCATTTTTCTTGAGGATGTTGCTTAGGATCTAATAATGTACAAGCATTAAAGATAGAGACCACTTGGAAGTACAAGCAAGTTAAGTTTACACAGCTTGCTGTGGTAGGAAGGAGGCTCCATGAGGAATGCTGGAGGATTCAGGACCCAGGCTCACATCAGTGAATGAGATTCACCTTAAATTGTGGTTTTGGGGTAGAGGTGGATGAAGAGTTATTATTGGTTGTTAGTGTGTGTGTGTGTGTGTGTGTGTGTGTGTGTGTGATGGCCTTCTCTGTTTCCTCTCTGTCTTCTTCTCTCACAGTACAGCAGCCACTGGCCTTCACTGGCATTGTGTTTTTAATTTCTATAATTTCCTCACTTACAGACCAGACCAATCTGTGTGAGATGAGTGGTTTTCTTTCTTTCTTTCTTTCTTTCTTTCTTTCTTTCTTTCTTTCTTTCTTTCTTTCTTTCTTTCTCTTTTTGGGTCACACCCAGCTATGCACAGGGGTTAACTCCTGGCTCATGCACTCAGGAATTACTCCTGGCAGTGCTCAGGGAAGATATGGGATGCTGGGAATTCAAACTCGGGTTGGCCGCGTGCAAGGTAAATGCCCTACCTGCTGTCCTGCTGTGCTATCACTCCAGCCCCAAGATCATTGGTTTTCAAACCCTGGTCCTACATAGAAAGTGAGTTCTGTGGAGGAGCCTGGAGGGCTGCTGGTGGTGCCTCGGGGTCAGAGGGGCAAAGTCTGGCTCTCCCCCACTTAACGGAACAGTTGTGCTTTTCAAGTTTTATGCTTTTGGTGATGTGTTAAACCACTATTCCCCCTCCCCCCTCTGTCTTCCCAGTTAAACCACTTTTTAAAAGAAAGTTTCCTTTGTTTAGAAACTGCCTGATTGGATAAACTCAAAGGTCTCTCTGTTGCTGCATGGCTCAGAGAAGTAAACTGTTAGTCTCAAGTGTACAGACATAATTGGATTTAGTAGTCTTAGTTTGAACCTCAACTCTGCCACCAATTTTAGAATTTTGCTCATTTACTTCTTCCCTCTGTGTCAGGATGCCAGCATGCCATAGCAAAAGGACTTGTGAAGACAGACACATTGGACATTTATTTGAATGAGAATTCCAAAAATCTCATGAAAAAGACTGCATTAAGGAAAATAAAAGAAACTTAAATAAGTTTAACTCAACAGGCCAGAGAAAAAGAATAAGGAAAAATTAGTAAGAAGAACTATTTTTTAACACCTAGTAGGTAAGATCTGGGGAATAATGGGCTTCATATTATCAGCTGTGTTTTTGTACACATTTGGCACAAATTAAACTAGGTTATTATTTATTATGCAATTCTTTGGGGGAAATTATAGTTCCTCTAGTTTTAAGAGAATTGTCCTTGTGTATTTATATTATTAGTATTTGCTTATTAGATGTTAATTTTCCACCCTATTTTTACTGTGGTGATGGGGTAGCTGCAATTTTCCCTCTAACCTATAAGTAGAGTCTTAGCACATTTTGACTTTTTTTGCACATTAGAAGTTTGAGATACTAAAGTTTTGTGTTGACAAGTTATGTATTTGTTATCCTCACTCATCAGACTAGCAAAAGATGAAAATCATATTTGTCTTAATTTAGACTTATTTTGTGTTTATATTGACGTGCTATAATTTACTGTAATGAAGTGTGCCAATGATTCACTTTGTTAGAGTCTAAGGGTTGATTTACCTCTACATTATACTCTTCACCCCAATATATGAGATATAGAACTTCAAATAGTTTTATAAACTTGGAAGAACAAGAGATAAATTTATTAAGACTAATTTCCATGTGGAAAATTTTTTTTACTTGTTTAACTTTTTGTTTACATTTTTTTTGGAGCTCATGCCAAGTACTAGGGCTTTCTCCTGGTTCTGTGCTCAGGAGTGATTCCTGGACGTGCTCAGGGTGCGATATGTGGTACCATGGATCTAATTAAGGTCAGGTGCCTGCAGGACAGTATATACTCTCACCTCCTATACTATCTTTCTGATCCATACATTTTAGATTTTTAAAATAATCTAAAAATTAAAAGAATAGTATTTTATTAGATGTTAAAATGACATAATATTTGAATTCTGATGTCTATACTTGGTTCTATTAGAATAGTCACACATATTCATTTTCTGTATTTTTTTTTATTCAATCACTTTGAGATACACAGTTACAAAGTTGTTCATGGTTGGGTTTCAGTCACACAGTGTTTCAACATCTGTCCCTTCCTTCACCAGCATACATTTATACCACCAATGTCCCCAGTTTCCTTCCTGCCTCCTCCGAATCCCTCCGCCTGCCTCCATGCCAGGCACTCTTTTTCTCCTTCCTTCCCTTTCTCTCTCTCTCTGTCTCTGTCTCTGTCTTTGTCTCTCTCTCTCTCTCTCTCTCTCTCTCTCTCTCTCTCTCCCCTATCTCCCTCTCCTCCCCACCCATCTCTCCTTTTGGGCATTGTGATTTATAATACAGACAATGAAAGGTATAATGTATATCTCTTTATCTCCGTATCAATTAAGCTAGAGTAATCTTCAAAAGTGAAACACCACTCGCCAAGCACACATTCATTTTTTATATTGTCTATGGCTGTTTTGTCTTGGCTGTTGATGGGATTACACGGCACCAGGGGGCCAGTTGGTGGGTGTGACCCCCACCTACTGGAATTCGGAGGATCTGGGTGGAGTATGCTCAGCCCCGATCCGAGTAGGCTTGGAGATCTCGGCCCCAGGACCCGCGTGGTTTGTTCCTCTGCCAGTACCTTCGTGTGTGCTAAGAGTGGTCTCAGCATGGTGGTGGCTGGTTCTGGAGGTCTTCGGCTGCCGGAGCCGTGGTCGGGGCGGGGAGGAAAACTCAACAAGCTCCCCTTCAAGGGGCCTCGGCGAGGACAGTCAGGCGCGGGGGCAGGTCTCTGCACACACGAAGGTATTGGCAGAGGAACAAAGCCACGCGGGTCCCGGGGCCGAGATCTTCAAGCCTACTCGGATCGAGGCTGAGCATCCTCCACCCAAATCCTCCAAATTCCAGTAGGCGGGGGTCACACCCACCAACTGGCCCCCTGGTGCCGTGTAATCCCATCAACAGCCAAGACTCTGAGACTATAAAAACCAGCTCCCGGAAGAGAACAGCGCAGAGTCTCCTGCCCCTGCGCCTGACTGTCCTCGCCGAGGCCCCTTGAAGGGGAGCTTGTTGAGTTTTCCTCCCCGCCCCAACCACGGCTCCAGCAGCCAAAGACCTCCAGAACCAGCCACCACCATGCTGAGACCACTCTCCGCACACACGAAGGTACTCGCAGAGGAACAAAGCCACACGGGTCCTGGGGCCGAGATCTCCAAGCCTACTTGGATCGGGGCTGAGTATCCTCCACCCAGATCCTCCGAATTCCAGTAGGTGGGGGTCACACCCACCAACTGGCCCCCTGGTGCCGTGTAATCCTGTCAACGGCCAAGACTCAGAGACTATAAAAACCAGCTCCCATCTTATTATGACATCTTATCATCTCATTCCTACTTTGAACAAACTGGCAGGCTACCGAATGTAACCTGCTCACATGGCAGAGTCTGGCAAACTCCATGTGGCGTACCCAATATGCCAAATACCAGTAACAATGAAGGGTCTCATTCTCCTAACTCTGAAAGAGTCTTGAATATGGCACTTTTAAAAAAAATCTCAGGGCTAGGGCGAAGGAGACGTTACTGGGGCCTGCTCGAGGCAATCGACGAATAACAGGATGGTTGTGATTTGTGATTTTGTGGCTGTTTTGTACCAACACTTTACTAATACTTTAATAATACTAACACAGAGTTGAGTGTGTAAAAAGAAACCTTACAATCTGCAAAGACTCAAATATTATTCTCTGACCTTTTACAAAAGTTTGCTTCCCATTGGGCTATAGGATAATGTTGCAGAAGAGGAAGGATTGGCAATTATTCTTGAAAATAGTCTCATTGAATCATGACTATTGGTAAACACTTATTATAATAAATTGGGAACAGTGTTTTCTTTGGAATCAGCACATTTTATCTGTATACCTAAAAAGGATTTTGAACTTCTCCCCTCCGTATCTTTTGTGTTTAAAAACATATTTTCTAAAAATGCCAATTATATTTACTGCTTTAATAAAAGGTAAAGGTAAAGGCCCTCCCGTTGATCGTCGATTTGCTCAAGCGGGCCCAGTAACGTCTCCATTGGAGACTTTGTTGTTACTGTGTCTGGCATATCGAATACTCTCGGTAGCTTGCCGGGCTCTCCGAGAGGGGCGGAGGAATCAAACTCGGGTCGGCCATGTTGGCCGCTTGTAAGGCGAACGCCCTACCGCTGTGCTATCGCTCCAGCCCTGCTTTAATAGAAAAATCTTATATTATATTATATTTACTGCCAATTATATTTACTGCTTTAATAGAAAAATCTTCGGAGGATCTGGGTGGAGTATGCTCAGCCCCGATCCGAGTAGGCTTGGAGATCTCGGCCCCAGGACCCGCGTGGTTTGTTCCTCTGCCAGTACCTTCGTGTGTGCTAAGTTAATTTTTATTTTAACATTGTGGGTTACGAAGTTGTTCATAACAGAGTCTGAAACAAACTGGTTTTAAGGCTATGGATTCTGCATGCTATTACCTGTCCCTAAAGCTTTGTATCATTCCTTCACTTAATCACTTAACTTAACTTCCCCTTAGTCATCGATTTGCTCAAGCGGGCGCCAGTAACGTCTCCATTTGTCCCTGTCGCGTGCTAGTGTAGCCCAATGGCATCTGTTCGCTCCGGGAACATGAAGGGCCTCAAACCGATCGTTCATGATCTTGACGAAGAAGTCTGACCTTCTGGAAGGTGGGCGGCCACGCGGTCTCTTGACATCCCGTGGAATCCAATCAGTAACAGCTCTAGTCCAACGGTCGTCTTTAAATCTCATTACGTGACCAGCCCATCTGATTTTCGACACCTTGGCAAATGAGACAGCGTCCCTGATCCTTGATCGTCAACGGATGTCAGAACTCCGGATTCTTTCTCTCAATTGAGTGAAACGTGATATTCCAAGCATAGCTCTTTCTATTCTTCTTTGGGAGACCTGAATGGCGTTCTCATCTTGTTTGCGAAGGGCCCAGGTCTCTGAGGCATATGTTAATGCAGGAAGAACAGTGGAATCAAAGAGATGTGCCCGGAGCTGGAGGTTCTTCGTCCTCTTAGCTATTTCTTCGACGTTCTTGAAGGCGTTCCAAGCCGCTCTCTTCCTCCTGCGCAGCTCGGGTGTCAGGTCATTTGTCATGTTGACCTCTCGACCTAGGTAGACATAGCTGTTGCATTCGGAGATGGTCGTTCCATTGAGAGCGAATGGGGCGTCAGGAACAAGGCTGTTTCTCATAAACATTGTCTTCGTAAGATTCAGCTGTAGTCCTACCTTTCCACACTCACGGTCAAAGTCGGCCAGCATTTGTGCCGCTTGGCTGATGTTTGGTGTTATTAAAACAATATCATCAGCAAAGCGGAGGTGGTGTAATTGCCGACCATCTATCTTCACTCCCATTCCTTCCCATTCCAGTCATCGCATGATGTTCTCGAGGGTGGCACTGAAGAGTTTCGGTGAAATGGTATCACCCTGCCGCACCCCTCTCTTGACATCAACGATCACTTCTTTGTAGAATGGTGAGATCCTGGTAGTGAATCCGCAATAGAGCTCACGGAGGATCCTGATGTATTGGGCTTGAATGCCCTGATTGGCTAGGGCTTCAATGACCGCTTCCGTCTCAACAGAATCAAAGGCCTTCTTTAAATCAATGAACGTTAAGCAGAGCGGCATCTTGAACTCCCGAGAAACCTCAATGAGCTTGGTTATTGTGTGGATATGGTCGATGGTGCTGAATCCTTTGCGGAACCCTGCTTGCTCGCATGGTTGTCCTTCATCTAGTGTTCTGCCAATCCTATTCATGATGACTCGAGTGAACAACTTGTAGATGACATACAATAGGCAGATCGGGCGATAGTTGCCAATGTCATGGATGTCTCCCTTCTTGAACAGTAGTACGGTCCTGCTGGTTTTCCATTGGGACGGAACCTTGCATTCAGACAGGTAGCGAGTGAAGAGCCGAGCCAGTGTATTGATGAGTACTGACGGCAGGTTCTTCAGGTGTTCAGGTCTGACCTTGTCTGGGCCGGGTGCTGTTTGTTTCTTTACCGACGAAATGGCGTGTCGGATTTCGGAGGGGAGAACGTTGGGAACAACATACCCATCCTGTGGAATTTGGTATGTTGGCAAGTGGACATGGCTATCGAAGAGATTTGAGTAGAAGTCATGGATAATCTTCTCCATTGCCGTTCTGGAGGATGTGATGGATCCATCAGGACGTCGGAGGGCAGTCATCTTGGTCTTATAGTTGGCGAAGGACAGGCGGGCCTTACGAATACTTTTCCCGGCTTCTGCCGCATCTACCAGTACTTCTGCTCTTCTCTCTTTGAGGTCTTCCTTGATCGCATCTCTGCACTGCTTTGCAAGCTCGGATGTTAGCTTGCGGTTGCCTGAGGCATGCGCCAAACCACGCTGGCGAATTAGCTCAAGAGTTTTCGAAGATAGGCGACTTTTTGTGGCTATCTCTCTCTTGGTGTTCCTCGCACATTCATGGAGGTGCTGAACCAGTCGATCGTATTCCTCGTCAATGTTGTCAACAATGGCATCTTCCCATGTTGCCGCAATAGTACCAAAGAGTTCCCAGTTGGTGGTCATTCTGGGAGTTCTCTTTTTGAACTTTGCAGCCCTTTCTCCCTGCTCTGTGAAGTAGAATTTTGCACGAAGGAGACGGTGGTCCGATCCCGTTCGAAATTTTGGGACAACAGCGACATCAGTCAGGCAAAACCGTCGATTGAATATGATGTGGTCTATTTCGTTGTGGAATCGTCCACCGGGAGACTCCCATGTCCATCGTTTAGATTCTGCCTTCTGGAACTGTGAGTTACCATGGATGGTCTTGGTCGACATGATGAACTCTGACAGTCTCTCACCCTGTTCGTTCCATTCTAGGCCATGGGTCCCGATGTGAAGTTCTTCAGCTGATCTTCTCGGTCCTATCTTGGCATTAAAATCACCCACAATGATCTTGTAGAAGGTGTGGTCTTCTTTATAGAACTTCTCTAGCTCCATGTAGAACTTCTCGATTTCTCTTTCATCATAATGAGATGTTGGTGCGTAGACAACGAAGATAGAAACTGCAGGCAGTGAGCCACATCTATTCAAATGTAAACGTCCGATTCGGGTTGTTAGGCATTCGAATGAATCAATGCTCTTGGCCAAGTTGTGTTGACAAGGACACCGATGCCTCCAACACCTCTTTTATCGCATGTTCCGAGGAACAATTCTTCTCCAGTGTCGAAAACGGCATGGTGAGATTCGTGCCTTCTTGTCTCGGTCAGACCAATGATGTCGTACTTGATCATTTGCGCTTGTACCATCAGGTCCTCGATGGATGCATCTGATGCTAGCGTACGTGCATTGAAAGTACAGACGATCATTTTTGTCTTCCTTCGTTGTGGCAGCCTAGGTCGGCCTTGAGATTTTGTTGGCCTCTCCTTTCTCATCCTTCTCAGTGCTGCCATGTCGGTGAAGCCTTCAGGGTCAGGTGAATGAGATCAGTTGTAGTTACTGGTTTTGGCATATCGAATACACAGCGGATAGCTTGCCAGGCTCTTCCGTGCGGGCGGAATACTCTCGGTAGCTTGCCAGTCTTTCCGAGAGGGATAGAGGCTTTTGGGGTGACCTCTAATCACCCTTGTAGGTGTTACCATATTTGAACCCTATCAAATGATATTTGATCATTCCTTCAAATATGAATAATAATCTGATAATCTAGGAGGATAGAATATTCTTGGTGAGATGTTAATTTTCTTGAGTATATTCCTTATTTGTACCATATCCCTTTTTTCTGGCTCGTAGAGTTTCATTTGATAGATCAGCTATAATCTTATGGGCTTCTCTTTGTATGTAAATTCCTTTTTTCCCCTTGGTTTTGGGCCATACCCAGCAATGCTCAGGAGCTACTTCTGGCTCTACACTCAAGAATAAATTCTGATGTTCTTGGGGACCATATTTGGTGCTGGAGATCGAACACAGGTTGCCTGTGTATAAAGCAATTGCCTACTTACTATACTATTTCTCTGGCCCCAATAAGTTCCTTTTCAGATCTTGCTCTTTTCTTTATTCTGTCTCTAACTTTTGTCATGGCTTTTGTCATGTTGAGTTCGTGTGTCTTCGAGTTTTTCTGATTGAGTCTATTTTTGCTGGGATCCTTTGGGCCTCTTAGATCTCAGCGTTTGTATTCCTCAACTCTGGAAAATTCTTATTGATGATTTCCTTAACGGTTTCTTCATCAAGTTTGCCTTCTTGTTCTTCAGGCACTTCAGTGATTCTTATACTATTCCTCTTGAACACATTCCATAGTTTTCTCATAAGCTGTTCATTTCTTTTAAGACTATTTTCCACATTCTATTTTTTCCTAATGGTTTTGTCCTCATCTTGGAGTTCTTGATTCTTTTGCTTAACTGCCTTTCAGCTTTTCAGAGTTTCTGTTGAGTTTTTTTTTTTAATATTACCGAACATGCTCTTCATTTCTATCATTTCTGATTGTAGCAATTTTCTCATTTCAAATCTTATGCTTTCTTGTGCTTTGCTAACTACTGTGTTATTGCTTTCTTTGAGCTCATTAGACATCCTCACCATGGTGTTATTTTCTGAGGATTTGCCGAGCTGGTTGGTGGTGTTTTCAATCATTGATCTTGGTGATCTCTACATTCCCGCCGTCGTTTTTTTTTTCTCTCTCTCTCTTTTGTTTTTTGCTTTTTGAGTCATGCCCAGCATTGCACAGGGGTTACTCCTGGCTAACACACTCAGGAATTACTCTGGCAGTGCTTGGGGGACCATATGCGATGCAGAGCAACTGCCCTACCCGCTGTGCTGTCACTCCAGCCCCTCCCCCTTTGTTTTCTAGTGTCATTGCTATGATCAAGTTGAGTCTTTGTAGTTGGACCCCAGATGTTGAGGGATTAGGTTGGGGGTTGCTTTCTTCTTTCTCTACCTGTTTTTACTGAAAGACAGGAAGTATAACTGTGAGCACTATGTAATTTTTCTGAGTAGATCTGTTGTACAGCTGCGTATGTGACTGTGTGCTTCAGGAGTTGTGGCCTGTGAATATAGCTCAGGTTGGGTTGGGAAGGTGCTGGGACCCAGCAAGAAGAGAGGGGCTCTGCCTATCATTCTGGAGTAGGAAAAGTCTTATTTTATATCCCTGTTATTCATCCCTGCTTGTGGATTTTATGTATATTAATTTCACTCGTAAGTACTGAGGAGACAAGTGTGCTTAGGTTTAAAGATATTGATATCCAAGCAAGCAGTGCATGGAGGAATGATCCAGTTATAAGAATGTCAAGTTGTAATGAGAAAGGAGATTGAAGTCCTTGAAAGAGTCTTCCTAATATTTTGTCATCAAGTAGAGGCCAGCAAATCATTGTTTGGGTTGCAGCACATAATGTAGCTGGGTAGAATCTGGAGTTAGCAGGGAGAAAATACCTGTTTTTCCACTTTCTTAGCCTCTGAAGGAGGATTGAATTCACTTTTGGTTCAGGATTAGAGGTGCAGCAGAGTGTGAGTTCTAGAGAAGTAAGACAGACCTGTGCTGTTTGCCACAAGCTACCCAGAGCTCACTAGAAGACACTAAATTTCCAGCTGAGAGCCCCTCCCCAGAGACAAAGCATTCTAAATTGAGGGGCATATTTTGCCTTTGCAGGCTCATTCCATCTGTCTTTCCTAATCATGCTTGTTACTGAGTGTGGAATAAGAGTTGTTATGGTGACGTGGGGACAGAAACCATCTGCCTCTCAGAATCTTTGAAAACTTTACAGTCTCCATAATGTTGGCAAAAAAGAAGGGAGAAGAGGATGTGATATCTGAGACCAACTCCAAAGCATACAGTTTTGCCATGATGATGTATCTTACTGCTACTTTCATGGCATCATCTTTCAGAGCATGTGCCTAGTTCTACCCTCTTATGCACCTGAAAAAAAATTCAAAACCTTGCCAGTGCTGATCCTGATTTTATCCTCCATATGGCCTTGCCTGTGCTGATCCTGTGCTGATCCTCTATATGGCCTTGCCTGTGCTCCACCTCGCCTGTGCTGATCCTGATTCCATTCTCCATATGGCTTCTGAATTCCACGGGCTAAAGCCCTGGAGGCCCCTAATACTTTCAGGTGTGGCTTTGGTGGTCCCCAGCACTGCTGAACTAGAGCAGCATCACATCCTTCAACCCTAGCATTGAACCTCCAGTCTGACTGGCTAAGAATTGCTAGAAATATCCATCAGGTCCCCTGAGCACTATTTGGGAGACTCTTCCCACAAACAAAGAAAACAACTACCTCTATTGAAGGGCTAGGGTTGTGACTCAATGGTAAAGTACCTGACTTCCATGTTTGAAGCTATAGTTCTGATCCCTGGAACCATAAAAACAACTCAGTTTTATATAAGACTACTTTCCTCTAAGCCCAGTGACCAGGTTACCAACACCTATGCTGTAAATCCTGCTCTTAAGTCTTCCCCAACCTGACAGCTTTGAGCAGTGGTTGGTCAGGTGGATGGTGAATCTTACCTGCCATCAGTTCTCTGGTATCTAGATTCTGTATTTTCAGTACCACGGCTGAAGGAATAGCATTTGCTGCTCTACTGTGAGGCACCTCAGATTTTCACACTACCTAGTTCACCTCTTAGGAGAGTGAACTGAAATTAAGAAAGTTGTAGAATCTTTGCTTTCTCTCCTAGTGACACATGCTAATCATAGGCAAGGAGATGCTGTGACTCATTCCACCATTTTAGTACTGTTCCTGATTTCAGCAATTAACACGACTTTCTTGTTATTAGAAACTGCTAAGGGAAAGAAAACACAGGGGGAAAATCATAAAAATAGAGTCAGGTGTAGAGTAACCTTTTTTAAAAGAGTAGAGAAGGACTTGCTTTTTCTGTTTGTTTGTGTTTGTACCAAACCCATGGGTGCTCAGGGCTCACTCTGGCTCTATGTTCAGGGATCACTCCTGGTGTTTGGGATCATAGTGGGTGCCAGGGATAAAACTGGGGTTGATTGCATTCGGGGCAAGTTCCCTGCCTGCTCTACTATTTCTGTGTCTCCAGGAATAACTTTTCAAATACTGCACTGTAGCACTGTTCTCCCGTTGTTCATTGATTTGCCTGAGCGAGCACCAGTAACGTCTCCATTGTAAGACTTCTTATTACTGTGTTTGGCATATCGAATACGTCATGGGAAGCTTTCTAGGTTTTGCTGTGTTGGCTAGATACTTTCGGTAGCTTGCCGGGCTACAAAAGATGAAAATAAAAAGATTCTCACTTAAAAAAGAATTAAAAAAATAAAACAACTCTGCACATTTGGAGAGGAAATTCTTTGTTGTGGAGACTGAGCTTTGTGGATGGTTAGAAGCTAGGCAAAGGAGCCGCAGACCCTAGACTTCCTCAGGAGGGTGAGAGCAGTAGTTGAGATCTATAGATTTTAAAATACTTTTTTTTGGCTTTTTGGGTCACACTTGGCGATGCATAGGGGTTACTCCTGGCTCTGCACTCAGGAGTTACTCCTGGTGGTGCTCAGGGGACCATATGGGATGCTGGGAATCGAACCTGAGTTGGCCGCGTGCAAGGCGAATGCCCTACCCGCTGTGCTATCTCTCCAGCCCCAAGATTTTAAAAAACTTTTTAATTCCACTTTTCAAAATTATTTTTCTAGCACAATGAGAGATATTGTGGTTAGAAAATTAATTAGGTAAACTGGAAGTACTATAAATTATCATAAAAATAATTTTATAGGTGTAAATGTGAAGAGGGTTGGAATAAAAAAGTCACAAGGAAATTATGTTGGTCAAAATATTTTTAGAAAACATTAGCATACAATATTAAGTACAGATTATTGCAAAGCAATTATTTTCTTTCTTTCTTTCTTTCTTTCTTTCTTTCTTTCTTTCTTTCTTTCTTTCTTTCCTTTTTGGGTCACACGCAGCATTGCACAGGGGTTACTCCTGGCTCATGCGCTCAGGAATTATTCTTGGAGGTGCTCGGGGGACCATATGGGATGTTGGAAATCAAACCTGTGTTGGCCGCATGCAAGGCAAATGCCCTACCTGCTGTGCTATCGCTCTGCTGTGCTATCGCTCCAGCCCCTTTACTTTAAACTTTGTAAGACAGTTCATTCTAGATCTAGACAAAATGAGAAAGTTTTCATTCTGACACCAAAAGAAAAATTGCCAATATTAATTCAGCCAGTTTTAGATTATGCATTGGCAATATAGACCAAAGCACCAAAAATGTTCATTCTTTTTGAATAGTATTTTCTCTCTAGAAAATTTATTTTAATAAACTATACAGAGATGTGAGTACAGAATTACATTTAAAGTTGAAATGTTCTCATCAGAGCATATTTTGTGTTATAAAATAGTGGAATGAATTAAATAGTCAAAAGAGAATTTATAAAATTCAAATTGCAAAATAAAATTAATGATATAATCAATGCTCAGAATACTATGCTTAGTGAAATTAACAGAGTATAAAGTTATTTCTAGCATTTTTCAAATTTTGCCTGCATTTATACAAATGCATACACAGAATTAAAACTGGAAGGAAACAATTTAAACTACTTAACAGAGGTTATCTATAGTTGTAGGATGAATGATTTTTATCTTTCAACTTTTTGTGTCTTGCAAACTTCCTTTGAGTTCATTACTTACAAGCCAAAATATGTTTTTTTTTGTTATTTAAAAACATGTACTATTTGCAAAAACGTTAAACATGATTTCTAGGCTATGTTCCAAGAGGCCTCCCAAAGGGAAAATTAAGTTTGTCTAGGCTTCATTTTTTTTTATTAGAAATCCACTTTTTTTTAACTCAGTAGATGCAGAAAAACATCTGAGGCAGACTCACATTAGCTAAGTTTAAGGTCCCAACAAACAGAATACCAGAGTTCTAACTTATAACAAGAGACAGAGGCAAAGGACCTGGGGCACTTTGGTGGTGCTGGGATGTGATAACTTTGTATATCATAATATAAACTTTAACACTGTTGTAACCTCTATGATGAACATAGGTGTAATATATTTTTTCAAATTAATGTTTTTGTATTTTTGGATTACATGCCAAGAAGTGATATTGCTGGTAGTTATATTTCTGTTTTTTTTTTTTGAGTGATTTTCATATTGCTTTCCATAGAAGCTGAGCCAGATGACATGCCTACCAACAATGGACAAGGGATCTTTTCTCACTACAACCCTGACAACACTGGCCTGTTTCCAGACTTTTTGATATGCTCCATTCTCATAGAGTGAGTTGATATTTTATTGCTATTTTGATATACATTTCTCTAATCATAAATGACAATGAACACTTTTTCGGATGCTGAATCTCACTGGCTTTTCCTGCCACGTGATCCCTGCCTGTTCTCTTGTCATTCTGGAGGCCCCACTGTGATTCTGCTCACTGTATGTAGATTTTATGTAGTGAGAAAACCGAGATCTACTCTGGTTAGCAGAATCCTGACTCAAAGAAATAGACACTGAAAAAGAAGAGAGAACTACCACTGTTGTAAAAGACCACACTGAGTTCAGGTCCTGTGGAATTTCACCCAAATCTCACTTTACATCTGACAGAGAGAAGAGACCCCAGCTTCACAGCCCAGAAAGTTTCTGAATTACAATTTTCACCTATGAGAAACATGTCATATAGCACAAATTTTATATAGTGGCTCGGTAACCCTGAGAATAGCAATTTTGCTTTCAAGTACCATACCTTGGACTTGTTCATATATTCTACACATACCAGAAGGCTGAGAAAGCTGTTTTCCATATTCTCCCAGGTAAGCAATAATGGTTTTCACAAGTGTGTCTGCATAACCATGGAGACAGAGCTCAGTTATCACTGTTTCCTATCTCTACTGGAAACTGCCCTTTATACAACAGCTATTCGAACTTCAAGCCTATGAGACCCACATAACAAAACCCAGCAGTGTTTCTTTTAATATCCGTGGCAGGACTTGGGCATTTTTTTTCAATTATAGCTGGGGGCAAAAAAGAAAATTACAAGACCAGAGAGATGAAACAGATTCCCCATAAGACATTTTTATTTATTTATTCAGGCTTTTCTCATCTCCTTTCTCACTCTAGATCTTCCTCCTAACCGCCACTTCAGCTGAGAAAGTAATTATAGACAACACCAAAGAGCACATAAACACTTCCAAAGCCAATTCCTGTTATAAATGAGACTTTAGGAAGTAAAGAGCCTTGCAGTCGTTTTAAAAATCTCTGAACCTGGCTGAGATGTCAGGACTAAGGATTTGATCTATAAAAATTTTCTTAACAGCTCGGAAGAAATTGTAACCATATGTTTACAACTTTCAAATGCATGTCTGGATTGAGATAGACTTGGCATCTGATGTCTGTGGCGCTGATGTAAATAAAGCATTCCCTGTGCCCCCTCACCCCCCAGCCAACCCCCAAGCACAATTTACTTAAACAAGGAAGCAAGTTTGAGCTGATGGGATCTCGATGTTTCTCTCTAGAAAACTGCCTCAAAGCGATGCTCAGAGTTTAAAATGTCTTGCGTCTCCCCTTCTACCCTGTTCCTGCAGTCTGTTGCCATGAGCACCATGACCCTTCTTTAGCTTGACTGGAGGAATTCTTCCGATTATTAGGAGACGTATATTTTATAAGCCTAGAGACAGAAGCCCAAGGGTTTTATCCACTTTTTGTCTCCTTTCAAGGAGTGTGTTATGTTATCTTTGAATATTACCTGCTGTCAAAGATGGTGGCCTTCTTCTACAGCTGATTCTTCTAAGCCCAGGACCTTGAAACACTTCTGGAACTTTTTGCATATGTTGGTGTTCACTTGCTTTTATTTTTCTGCAGTCCATTGTAGGATAGACCTCAGTCTTTGTTGAGAGTAGGACTTATTTTTTTTTTTTTTTGGTCACACTGGGATGTGCTCAGGGCTTACGCTTATTTCTGTGCTCAGTGATCACTCTTGGTGCCAATGGTGGATCATATGGGGTTCTGGGGAACCCGAGTCAACCATGCTCCACTATCCTTCCAGCTCCTGGGGCTGTTCTTTTAGCAGACTGAAGGAATATTTTGACCCTTTTTGTTTCCATCTTTAGGCTTATTATAACTTTGCTTCATGCAAGCAATTATAAGATTTTTTTTATTTGTGTAGGCAATTGTACCCACTTTTGTAAATTGCCCACAGAAATTTCAGTCAGAATGTGTCCAGCAGGGGATTTTCAGGCTTTTGTATTCTTGTTTCTTGGAGCATAGATGTCCTGTGTATATTGCTATGTATTTCATACTAGTGTTGATTTTGAAGCTAGTACAGTTACTTTGGCAGTGTAGTGCCAGGGCGCCTATCCAGCCCTGTGTAAAGGAAAACTCACTTGAAGATGGGGTGAGGGATGAAAGGCTTCATTTACAGAAGTTTCCCAAGACTCTCCTTAGGTGCACAGGAATTCTTTTAACTTTAATCCACCTTGATAGAAAGCAAGAAAGGCTTCAGAGATGAAGTGAATTGAGACCCTCCCCCCTAGCAGACAAACTTGATTTAATCCATGGAGACTCGTTTCCTGGGTATTTCCAAGTGATACTTTAGAATATAATATAACAAAAACAGTTAGATATAGATAGTACATTTCCTCTTTGAGAAATAAAAAATGCTACTACTGTGAAAAATTAAAAGTGCAGCAGGTAGGATGTTTGCCTTTCATGCAGCCAACCTGGGTTTGATTCCTCTGCTCCTCTTGGAGAGCCCAGCAAGCTACTGAGAATATCTTGCCCGCACAGTAAAGCCTGGAAAGCTCCCCATGACATATTCGATATGCCAAAAACAGTAACTACAAGTCTCACAATGGAGACATAACTGGTGCCTGCTCTAGCAAATTGATGAACAATGGGAGGATAGTGCAGACTACTATTAGTTCCATTTTGCATATTGAATAACTGAGGTTCAGAGAGAATTGTAAGTGGAAGTATTTAGAGTGTCTGGCAGCTAGTAAGGTCCAAATAAGGTTTTGACACCATTTGTCACTATCTTTATACTATTCTGCAGGAACTTAAGAAGGTTGTAGTTTGGCAAAGTCGGTGCAACTGTAATCTGGAAGACTGGAATCACAAAACCAGCATTATATGTTCTTGGCATGGGATATACAATAAAGAGTTTATAAACTTGTCTCTGGACCAAATAAATAACAGGGTAAGTAGAACTTTCTGAAATGACTCACATATTCAAGATGATTCTGCAGTGATGTTAATTCACCTGGATGAGGCCCTTCTGAGAAGCTCTTCTGAGAGGCTCTTCTGAGAGGCTCTTTTCTATGGCCTCAGCCTGTGGACAGAATACCTTCCTTTACTTCACCCACCCTCTGAAGGCAATTCTTTACAAAACCAACAACCTGTTATCAAGTCAGAATGCTAGAATAGAACAAAATCTGCTAAACTTTGTTCATGGGCGAATAGGTTCTAAGTAATTCAGATTTAGGATTTGTGTCCTGATTTTCACATCTTCATTCTGTACCTTCCTGAGTCACACTTGTCTCTGTGCTTAGATGATCCTCATTGCCCTTGGCCTTTGTTCTTAATCTGGCTTCACAGGAATTATTAGAATAATTTTCACTCAAGGTCTCCGTTCTGAAATGCTTTTCCTTCTTTTGGCTGAGATTCACGTAAAAAATTTCAAACCCCACTTTTTAAAATAAAGTATTGTGATTTGCAAAGTTATTCACAGCTGAGTTTTAGACATCAGTATTGCAGCACCAATCCCACCACTAGTGTTCCTCCAATGTCCCTCCACCAACATTCCCAGGTTCTCTCCTAGAGTTCCCCTGCTACCCTGCCACAACCCATCCTCCCCCACAACTTGCCCTCTTGACAGGCGTCTTTCTAAGTATGGTTGTTAAAGTGTAGGATTTTTGATTTCAGTGTTGTTAACTTTGTGGCTTTAATATTTGGCTCAATCATTCCTTAACACCACTTTTGTACCTGATTCCCCTGACTTGGCCCCTTCTGTTTTTCATCTATCTCCTCTCCCCTCTCCTCCACTTTTTATTTCCTTTTCCTTTTCTTGCGCTGCAGACAAGGTTAATCAGGGCTTGCCAGCTTCAAAACAGTGAATTCCCTCATCTAAATACCACAGATGAGTGCTATCACCCTGTGTTTATCTTTCTTATGGCTTACTTCATTTAACATGATGTTTTCCAGTTCCATTCATATTGCCATGAATTGTAGGATATCATTACTTGTAACATACTAGTGTAGTATTTCATTGTGTATATATACCATGTCTTTATAATATACTTATCTGTTGTTGGACATCTAGGCTAACTCCAAATCTTAGTACTACAGTGAGTAATGGTGTGCATGTGTTCTTTTATTTATTTATTTATTTATTTAATTTTTTAATTTTTTAATGTAGGAGTACTGCTTTATTCAGCCACTGACTAACTGATTGACTTGGGCATGAACTCCACCTTATTTTTTTTCATAGTTTTATTTATTTATTTATTTATTTTTCTTCTTATATTTATTTATTGAATCACTGTGGGAAAAGTTACTAAGCTTTCAGGTTTAAGTCTCGGTCATACAATGATCAAACACCTCTCCCTTCACCAGTACTCATTTTTCAGCACCAAGAACCACAATATATCCCCCCTCCCACCTCTCCCAATGGCTGTGAAGCAGATGATTTCCACTTAACTCTTCTCTACATTGATTACATTCATTATTTCGACAAAAAATACACCATTATTGTTTAGAATTCCCCCCCCCCCCCCAAACAATCAGAATTGCTGAAAAGGCATTGTGAAATACTTTGTTTGCTATAGCTGGTTATGAGAATCATATGATGATTCTGGATTTCTGCAAAGAGCCAGATAATTACGAGATTGGTTTCTGTACATTTGATGTTACAGCTGTTCTGGAGAGCCACTCGTGGGGGGCAACTCGTGATCTCACTAGGGCATGAAGGACGAGCCGGTATCGTCATAGTTTGGTGGAGGTATGGCGCCATAGTTTGAAACGTGGTCCATTCACTTTTCTGCCTCTAGATGCTGGGCTCTGGATTAAGTCCTTTTGCCTCTGAAGCCATTGCCGTGCTGGAGAGGCGCTTGTGGTGGGCAACTCGTGACCTCGGTAGGGCGTGAAGGACAAGCCAGTACCGCCCCCCTTCCCATGAGACTGCAGTAGTTCCATCACCGCCGGCTCATACCTGGCCTTCCAATAAGCTCTGAGGTGGTAGCCACCTTGTATGTGGTCCAGATGCATTTCTGCCAAAAGCCGCTGGGTTTCGAGATTTGTTTCTGAGTCTCTGGGACATGGCCTGTTAATCAGCTTGATCAGGAGCCAGAGTGGCCGTTTGTAGGTGGTGACTTGAGTCTCGCTGGAATGGGGAGGAAAGGGCCGGTTCCACCCCTGTCTGGTGAGGCCCCACATGTCTCGTCACTGCACTGTCCAGTGGCCTCTGGAGGATGGCGATCACCGGGGCTGCAAGGGGGAACAGGCCAAGGCACAAAACCTATTCCCACATGGAGTGGCCCAGCCCCAGTAACCTACTGCAGGAACAGGACACATTTCTGCCAAAAGCCTTTGGGTTCCAAGATTCGTTTCTGAGTCTCTGGGATCATGGCCGTTAAGCAGTTTGATCAGGAACCAGAGAGGCAATGCCTCCAATTATATAGCTGAGACGGAGGTGGTTTGTGGGTGCGTCTCCCACATACCTAACTTTTGGGCGTTTACTTTCTTGGTAAACTTGGTAAACAAGTCTTATCTGAAAGTCTGACGGGGCTATCAGGCTGCTGATGCACTCGTCTCACAGGTACAGATTAACCTGCTGGCAGGACCATACCTCCGCATATGTTCTTTTAAATAAATGTTTTTCTGTCCTGGGGATAGATTTCCCAAATTGGACTTTCTAGGCCATCTAGGAGCTCAAGTCTAAGTTTACTGAATACCCTCCGTATTGTTTTTCATAGGGGTTGGATCACGCAACATTACGACCAGCAGTGGATGAGGGTTCCTTTTTCACCACATTCCCGCCAAGAGAGATTGTTCCCAGTATTTTTGATATGTGCTATTCTCACTGGTGTAAGATGTTATCTCATTGTTGTCTTGATTTGGATTTTTGTGATAACAAACGATGAGAATTTTTTCATGTGTCCCTTGGCTATCTATTGGTTTTCCTCAGAGTAGTGTCTGTTCATTTCCTCTCCCTATTTTTATGGTGCTTTTAGATTGTACTGTTATTTTTGATCTTTGTGAGTACTTTATAGATCTTGGATATCAACCCTTTATCTGATAAGCTGAATGTGAATATTTTCTCCCACCCAGTTAACTGTCATTTAGTTTTAGTCCATGTTTCTTTTGCAATGAGAAACTTTTAAGTTTGATGTAGTTCCATTTGTTTCATTTTGATTCTAGAGTCTTTGCCAGTGGCATTATATCATAGATGTCTCCTTTGAGAATTCTGCCTATGTTTTCCTCAATGTGCGTTATAGGTTTAGGTTTGATCTCAAGGTCTTTGATCCACTTTGAGTTGACTTTTGTGTAAGGTGTGAGATATAAATCCAGCTTTAGTTTCTTGCATGTGGTCATCCAATTCTTCCAATATGATTTTTTAAAAAAATTAATTATTTTTTAAAATTTTACTTTTGTAAGGTTGTTCACATTAATTGATTACATTCAATATTTCAACACCAATCCTACCACCATTATACCTTCCTACCACCATTATTTTGAATTGCCCCACCACCATTCAAGCCTTCCTGCCAGGGGCAGATGTTAGATAATATATTTTCTATTGCTTATTATGAATATCATGAGACGTTGCACAGCCGCGTGCTTCTGGAATTCTAAAATTGTAAATGGTTGGGGTCCAAAGACATCTCTGTAGGGAGCTAATCCATTTTGAGATTCATTTGGGAGTCTCTGGACAAGGTCGTTGATGTGCAGAGATGGCGCCCAGAGCCAGATCGTGATCATGACACTCAGGACCCCATGTGGGCAGGGAGACGAGAAGGGACAGCTGGTCTTCTCTGCCACCATGTGGCCTGGAGTCTTAGTCCTTGAACCCGTGTACCTGTGTTTGCTTCTGGAAGCTTGTGGGCATTGGGGTTTCATCTGGAGTGGGAATAGAGGGCACACTCACTCCATCTGAGGTACCCCAGTGGAATTGGCTTGGTAAGATCTCTGGAAAGATCTCCAGCGAGATGCTGTCTTCTGGGATTCACTGCTGTGTCTCTGGATCAAGGCTGTTGATGTGCTGAGATGGTGCCCAGAGACAGATCATGGGTATGACAGCCAGGACCCCAAGCAGGTGGGGAGACAGGAAGGGACAGTCCCAATACTATTTGTTGAAAAGGCTCTCTTTATCCTATTTCATGCTCTCAACTCTTGTCAAAATTTAACTGATAGCAGGGGTTTATCCTTAAGTATTCTATTCTGACCCTATGGTCAGAGAGTCTTTCTTTATTCCACCACCATATTGTTTTGATCACTGTGGCTTTATTATGGTATAGACTCAAGTTAGGTAGGGAGATAAGTGCGTGATTTTTTACGGTTCCACACAAACTTTATAATTGACCAGTCTAAGTCCTTGAGGATGTTGTCTGAATTTGGATAAGGATTGAATGGATAAGGATTGAATTTATATAGTAGTTTATGTAAGATTATCACTTTGACAATGCTGATTATTAGCTTGTTTCTTCATTATCATTAGTTTCAAGGAATCTATTTTTCCCTTCTTTGGTTTCCTCTTTGATTCAGCTGTTATGTAGCGGCATGCCGTTCAGTCTCTAGGTGATTCTTCCAATATATGAGCATGAAATGTTTTTCCATTTCCTAAAATCTTTAATTTCTTGAGTGTTTTGAACTTTTTATGGTATAGAGCTCTTACCTCCTTTGCTATGTTAATTCCTAGTTACTTAATGTTTTAGGATACTTTTAAATGGGATAGACTCTTTGATCTTGTTCTCTTCTGATTCATTATTTGTATGTAAGAATGAAACCGATTTTTGTGGATTGATTTTGTAGATGCCACTTTGCTGTATTGGTTTATTGTTTCTAGGATCTTTTGTGTGGACTCTTTAGAATCTTTGATGTATATCATCATGTCATCTGCAACTAGAGATAATTTGACTTCCTCTTTTCCAATTTTTATCTCTTTGATTTCCTTTTCTTTCTTGAAAGCTGTTGCCAAGACTACTAATCCAATGTTGAATAAGAGTGGGGACACTGGGTATCCTTGTCTTGTGCTTGATCTTAGCAGGAATGCTTTCATTTTTTTCACCATTATGAATAATATTGGCTGTGGGCTTTTTATAGACAGTTCTTACTAACTTGAGGAAGGTTCCTTTTACCCTTATTTTACTGAGGTTTTATTTTAAAAATCATAAATAGGTATTGAATCTTGTCAAAACTTTCTCTGCACCAATTGATACGATCATATGATTTTTATCTTTTACTAATGTGGCAAATTACATTAATTGATTTGTTTATACTGAATCATCCTTAAATTCTTGGGAAAAAACCCATTTGATCACGGTGCATGGTTTTTTTTAATGTGCTTTGAATTCAATCTGCTAGAATTTTTGGGGTTTTTTGATGTTCATCGAGAAAATTGATCCGAAATTTTCTTTTTCTTTTTTTTTTTGGTTATATCTCTGTCAGCTTTGGGTATCAGTGTGATGTTAACTTTGTAGAAGGTCTTAGGAAGGATTCCTGTTTCTTCGCTATTTTGGAAAAGATTAAAGATCAATGGCAGTGAGTCTCCAGTGTAACAGAGTAGAGTTGTTTATAGGAAGTTCTCATGATGTCTTGAGTTTTAGGGGGTTATGTTGTAATTTATTCCCTTTTGTTACTGTTCTGATTTATTTGAGCACTCCATTTTTCCCTTGTGAGTCTAACCAATACTTTATCTACCTTGATTATTCTTTTGAAGAACTAACTTATGATTTCATTGATTCTTTGTATTACTTTTTTGGTTTCTGTATTGTTGATATCTGCTCTGGTTTTTATTATTTATTTTCTTCTACTAGTCTTGTTGATTTTATCATTTTCTTCTTTCCCCATGTAGGCCTGTATTGCTATGAGACCCTCCTACTCCTTTCCCCCCAAATCCCAAGTACTGCTTTTGTTGTGTCCCATAGATTTTAGTAACTGATTTCTTCATTATCATTAGTCTCAAGGAATCTTTTTATTTCTTCCTTGATTTCCTCTTTGATTCAGTTGTGATGTAGCAGCATGTTTTTCAGTCTCCAGGTATTACAATTTCTCCCCAACTTCTTTTAATGGTTGATTTCTATCTTCATGGCATTGTGATCTGATAGGATGCTAGGTATGATTTTTGAATTTCTGTAAGTTAGACTTATATCCTAAAATGTGATATGTCCTGGAAAATGTCCTGTGTACACTAGAGAAGAACATATATTTGGCTTTTTGAGGATGGAAAACACTGTATAAATTCATTGGTTCCAGTTCTACTTCCTCACTGCAGCACCGTAGCACTGTCTTCCCATTGTTCATCGATTTGCTCGAGCGGGCCCAGTAATGTCTTCGTTGTGAGACTTGTTGTTATTGTGTTTGACATAGAATATGTCATGGGTAGCTTGCCAGGCTTTGCTGTGTGGGAGAGACACTCTCGGTAGCTTGCCGGGCTCTCTGAGAGGGGCGGAGGAATCGAACTCAGGTTCGCCAAGTTGGCCACGTGCAAGGTCTCTACTTCCTCATTTTGGAATATTGTATCTTTACTGATATCCCTTCTAGTTGATTGATCCAGTGGTGACAGTGTGATGTTGAAATTTTCCACTACTATTATATTTCCATCATGTGATTCTCGAGGTTTGTGAGCAAAAGCCTTACAAACTTTGCTGACCTGGCATTTTGTGCATATATGTATATTAGAGTTAGTATTTCTTGGTCTATTGTTGCCTTGATCAACAAATAGTGTCTGTCTATATCTCCAATTTTTCTTTAGATTGAACGTAATTTGATCTGATATAAGTGTTGTCCCAGATTTCTTTTTTGTTTCCCATTGACTTGTATAATTGTTTTCAATCCTTTTACTCTGAATTTATGCTTCTCCTGAGATTTAAGATGCGTTTTCTGTAAACAGCAAATGGATAGGTTTTGTTTCCTGATCCAACCCTTCTCTCTATCCCTTTTGATGGGAGAGTTTAGTCCACTGATATTCAGGGATATTATTGATCTAAAGGGCTATGTTGTCATTTTACTGTGTAGGGTTGTGGCTTCTACAGTTGGTTATTTGGTTTACACAAGTGACCTTTCAGTAGTTCACTCAGGGTCCATTTTGTTATCACAAATGTTGCCAGTTCTTGTTTTCTGAGAATGTTTTGATCCCTCACTCCCATCTAAATAGTAACTTTACTGGGTAGTGAACTCTAGGTTGAAAGTTTCTTTTATTCAACAATTTGAATATGTTGTTTCACTCTTTACTAGCCTATACCATTTTGTATGGGAGATCTCTTGTGATTTTTAGTTATTTTTCTTATATTTTAGGTTTTTCTTCTCTCTTGCAGCTTTAAGAAGTTTTCTCTCTTTGCTTTTCACAAGTTTGACTACTATGTGTCTTGGTGTTGTTTCATTTGGGTCTATTTTGCTTGGTACTCTTTTGTTCTCTTGATTCTGCGCAGCTGTCTACCAACAACAGAGTATGAAAGTTCTCAGCTATTATCTTTCTCTTTCTTTTCTTTTCCCGTCCTCACCTTCTGGTATTCCTATAATTCAGAGATTATTCTCCCTGTCTTTGTTCATTAAGTACCTTCCATTTTCTCCCATTATTTTGTTTCTCTTTTCCTTTTCAATTTTGCTATCAATGTTGCCGGTATTTTTGTCTTCAGGTTCATCTAAATGGTTCTCCCCCTGTGAGATTCTGTTACACTGGCTTGATAGTCTGTTTTTTAGCTCCTTAATTTCCATTTGTATGGACTCTCTTCTGAAAATGTTCTTTGAGTTGGTTGAATTTCTTATTTAGTGATTCCTTAAATTCACTGCAAGTGTTTGCCTAATCTCTGTTGCCAGTCAGTGAGTGTTGATTTTTGATCCTTACTGACCAGGCTTAAGCATTTTGGTGGGCCTGGGGACTTGTCTGGGTTTCTATTCCTATCTGCGACTGCAGCTGATTTTCTTTGTTTTCCCCATTGTTCTTCAAGTTTTGTGGATATTAATGGTAGGGGGGTTAGATTTCCACTTACTTGGTAACAAATCTGTTAGGTTGATAATACCAGGCAGCTACCAATACTAAATCTGCTGTTTGGGTTATTTTCCTTATTGTGTAATGTTGTTTGAGTATGTCCCCCTTCCCACCCCAAATTGCCTGCTAGTTAGTCACTTAAGTTAACTGACATGTAAGTCATTGCAGAGTTTGTGAAATAGGAATGCCCCTCCCCAATGTAAGATATATATGAAGTAATTTTTTTCCAATTTTGGGTTTAGAGGTTAGAGTGATACAATGTGAAACCAGTACCTGTCATAGGGATGGTGGCCATCAGTGCAGGGATTCAGGATCAGGTCCCAGTTCTTCTCTTTCTGTGAGTTCATGAACTATGACTTCTAATTAACTTAATCATTCTCCTCCAATCATTATTTCTGAAGCCATCATTATCTTGTGTGGATGACACTGATATTTTTTGTGCATACTCTTTGCTCCTATACACAAACACACATCTATATATCAGTCTACTTGCACAAGAAGTTGCACTTTAGAATTGCTCAGTTGGATTGATGGGATCAGTGGGATTGTTGGGATCAATGGGTAGATGAGGGCATTTTCAGCTGGAACAGATGAAACAATTTAGAAGAACTTGCCTTCCTGTGTTCAAACAGCTCAGGCTAAACAGTCCCCTGCACAAGTTCACAGATAACACTGTGAGCAATCCTGTGGGGACTGCTCTGGGATACAAATGTTTTACTGATCTGATTACAAGGAAATTCTCGACAATGAATAATCAGGACAATAGGTACTGTTTCCAGCAACTACCTATATAGTAATCACTCTTCCTGACCAAAGTATCAGATTGTTCTGCAAACCAATGAGCTGGGCTCTTTGGAAACAGAAGACATTTATTTTGTAGAAAGGTATGTTTAGAGAAGTCCATAATATTCTCTGTTTTATTTCTTCCATAAGGAATATTTTAGACTACCGTATTTCACCACATAATTGTCACCACGGCATAATTTGTGCATTCTAAATATTGACTTAAATTTTTCGGTTTAAAAATTGGGTTGTATTCCTCCATTGTATAATCCTCACATGGTATAATTCTCTTTGTCATGCAGCTTAACGGGTAAACAGAGCATCAGTATATTCACTAGTGGTATAAGAATGTGTGTTTGTTTTCTCATGCACTGCCAGTGTATTTCTGAAAATCAACATGCATGATTTGTTTAGAGTGCTGAGGTACCACTGGCATTGCCACTCAATAAAATGAAGGACCCTGGGCACAAGGGGTGGGGGCAGAACAGCAGGAGAAGATGTCAGGCATAGGTCAAGTGACAGATGACATGTGCTACCTAAACAGTACAGTTTATCTGCCAGCAAAGCATTCCTTTATGATTATGGGTAAATATAAGAACTATTCTGCAGGATTCAAGCTGAAAATGATTGTGTGCTGAAACCGTGGACACAGTTTTCAGTGAGTGAAAAACACATAGGCAATTATGAGTTGGGGTATTAGGCCACATGAAATGGTCATCAAAAATGTAAGAAAGAAGGGAATTTCAAATGCATGAGATGAATTCGAAGCTGACACATAATGGCAGAACAATGAAGTAAATACATATTTTTCCTAAGTGGCAATGAAAACAGCACATCAGATAATAAACCTAATGATATTGGTGCAGACTCTTCAGATGCAGATTTAATTGTTTTAAAGTCCATATTTTGCAGCACTCTAGCAAATTTTCTCAAGTGTAATATTTCTTCTATCATGCACAAATAAATAACAAGCAATGTATAATTTAATTTTTACAGACTGGAAAAAATGTGCAGTAACCCGTCATGAAAAAAAGATGTGTGTTATTTCAAAATATTTTCCATGCATTCTAATTCTGCAGCAAAGACAATTTAGTAATAAATGACTTTGAATCACATTAGCATGATTTTAAAAGCTTCACATAATTGTTGCACCCCATTTTCTTGCAAAAATATTGGCATAAAGTTTTTAGTGATTATGCAGTGAAATGCAGTAGTGCTTCCACTTCAGGCCACTCTGCTTCTAATTTCTAGTGAACTAATTTCAGTTCTTCAACCTGAGTGTCCAGCAGGCATAAAAAGAAGTTATGAGCCAGACACTGGCCCAATAACCCCTTTTTAAGTAGAGAAAAATTGATCTTTGTACCTAGTCTATGAATTTATTCTTGACTTATGGAGAACATCGTTATGGGACCTATGTATTTTATTTCTTAGGACATAAGTTATCCCCTTTTTTTGCTATAGTAGAACCATTTGAAACCTCTTGTCCAAGTCTTTAGACAAAAATCTCCTGTATGATTTACTAATCTGTGTTGAAGTCCACGATCTCCTTTAGCTGGACTGGGTGGACTTTCGTAAATTGTTTGAATTTATCTGGAAATTATCTGAATTTCTCTAAAACTATCTCATCTGCATCAATTTACGTTGAAAACTGGTATATAAATATATACAGAATTTTGGGCTTTACCTGGTAATGTTTTGGGCTTACTCCTGGCTGTTCTCAGGGGTCACTCCAGGTGGTTCTTGGGGCACCATATGCGGGGATCAAACTGAAATTAGACATGTGTAAGGCAAGGGCTTTACTCATGGGGCTATCTCTCCAGCCCGAAGGGATAAAAGTAAACTTTTTAAGTCTCTTGTCTTTTTTTCATCATGTATATTTAAATTTTTCCCAGCTATGATATGCTTAGGCATTTAGTGATAAGAAAAAGTAATTCCACATATAAATCGGGTTTGAATAAACCATAGGTACTTGGTGAAAGTGTTGCTTTTATGAAAATATTAATCCAACCCCTTCATGTCTTTTAAAGTTTATGGTTTGTGTCTTGTCCTCCAGATTTGGGAGAGTAAACATCTCTTGTAAGGGGTGTACTAAGGGGCTGAAGATCAGACCAAAGGTGACATTGGGGCAGTGGTGGAAGGTCATGCATGAGTACTCTGGTGTTGGTGGGGACCAGAGACCTTGTACATCAATACCATGAACTTGAATAGTGTAAGAGTATACCTAATTATAACATAAATTTCAAAAAATTTTATCCATAGATGGGAGAGTTGGGCTGAGAGCATACTTTGCAAACAAGAGACCTGAGTTTGATCCCTCACACTGCGACATTCCCTGTAATTTGTGTAAGATGAAAAGTAAAATAGAAACTGAAAAAAAAACCCATAATTTTTTTTTAAAAGTAAAATGTCAGGACAGAAAAAAATGTTCAAAAGAAGAATTCACTGTTTTTTATTTCATTCAAATTCCCACCAATTTCTCAGTGTTTGTGATATGTAATTTTTGGACCACACCGGCACTGCTCAGGGCTTAGTTCTGGCTCTGCACTCATAGATTATTGTTGGATATTAATCCTATGTGTTTCAGGCTTCATCAGTGAGTTGCCCCTTTTCCTCCTCCCAGAGAAGCTTACCGTGCTCTTGTTAGCACCTCTGTAGCATTGTCCTCCTCTTGTTCATCGATTTGCTCAAGCGGGCACCAGTAACGTCCCCATTATGAGACTTGTTGTTACTGTTTTTGGCATATCGAATATGCCACAGGGAGCTTGCCAAGCTCTGCCATGCAGGTGGGATATTCTCAGTAGCTTGCCGGGCTCTCTGAGAGGAGTGGAGGAATCGAACCTGGGTCGGCCACACGTGTAAGGCAAACGCCCTACCTGCTGTGCTGTCGCTAGCACCCCTAATTTAGTTAAAGCTTATCTTTCACCTTTTCTTTGTATTTTACCTCTCATTGTCACAATTCCCCAAGTCAGTTTTGCTTAATTATAAGCCAAACTTTCCAGTAATTCTGCACTTTGTATTTGTAGTGCTATGTATTTATACCTTCTTTTCTATTTCCACTAAAGCCTTTTTATATTTTACTATAGAGTAATGTTCTTTGGTTAGACACAGAAAGACTATTAATGATATGCTCCTTATATTTGGGAGTTGATTGACTCTGAAACATATCTACTCCTGGGTATTGGTCATAATTACTTGACTCAGGCTTCAGTTGCTGTAGTTCCTAACACCCCAAAGGGAGGTCCCACTGTGGGACTGTCATGGAGCTGTGGCAAATGGTAAAGCTACCCTGGCATCAAAATGGGACAGTCTAGAAAGCATAAATGCTTGATTTTGGTGCAAGTTGTTATGGTTTAAGAGAGAGGACCCCCGTGGGAAGGACAAGCTGAACTGGCCCGAGGGGACTAAGTCTGAGATTTATGGTAAAAGCCTTGCTTGCTCTCAGAGAACTAAGTTTGGCATCTTTATCTCTTACTGTTTATCCAAACACTGCAAGTATTGGTAAGAAGTTGACTTAATTATTTGATTGATTGTTTGATTTTTTGACTTAATTGTTTGATATATACAACTAGAAAGAAAGAGAAAAGCAATATAGATAACCCTGGGAGACAGAGTGTCTCCTTTTGAGTTTATCTCCCCTCAGAGAATGGCCTCCGCTGGAATATTTTACTTCTGTAAATCACATGGATATGCAGTTCTATACCTCTGATCCCTTCAGATGTTCTTTAAGTATGCTAGTAGCTACTTATCTTTAATGGGCCATTTTCACCATCAGGTGTGGTCCCCCATCTCTCTGTCTCTCTGCTGGGTAGGCCTGGTGAGGATGGAAGACGGCTCTTGGCCTCTGAATGCACATGTTACTTATCACCCACATATTTTGTGAACACAGATTACTTCTATTTTTGTGATTTTTTTGTTTTGTTTTTTGAGTTATTTATTTATTTATTTATTTATTTATTTTATTAGTGAAACACCACTAGGTACAGTTATAGACTTACAAATTTTTGTGCTTGGGTTTCAGTTACACAATGATCAGTACAATGATTTTTTTATACATTCTATTTTCATAAAGTAGTTCACAATAGTTCATTACAGATAATATTCAAACGCCCACTCAACCAGCGAGCACCTTCCCACTACAATAGGAGGGAAGTGTGTGAAGGTTGTTGTATTTCATTCTGGGGCCAATTAAGTTCGTATAAGAGAATACAAGCAAGTATGTTAAAGCCAAACACATGTGTGCTACTTTAGGTAAATTAGTGGTCTAGAGTATAAGAGGTCAAGTGGCCACATTTGCATCCAGGAAATACTGCATCGCTCTCTTCTGGGAGCTTTGTTTTATAGTCTCTGGATGGTGGCCATTGGTAAGATTACATGGTGCAGGAAGCAGTTTATGGGTGTGACTGCAAAGCTACTGGAAAACTGGGGATCTGGCTGGAGGAGGTCCAGTCCTGATCTGAGCAGGCTTGGAGATCTCAGACATGGGTCCCGCATACCTGGGTTCCCACATAGATTACTTCTGATGAACTTGGGGAACCATATGGGGTTGAACACAGGTTGGCTGCATGCAAGGCAAGTGCCCTACCCATAGTACTGTCACTCTGGCTCCTTTATCATTATATTTAAATTTTGTCATATATTTGCCTTTTTAAAAAGTAATGCCTTTTTTGAAGAAATATGGAAAATACAAAAAAAGAATGCAGAGAATATACAAAATTCATTTTAATGCAATTATACTATAGTAAGTAAGTAAGTAAAGGCCCTCCCGTTGATCATCGATTTGCTCGAGCGGGCCCAGTAACATCTCCATTGGAGACTTTGTTGTTACTGTGTCTGGCATATCGAATACGTCATGGGGAGCTTGCCGGGCTCTGCCGTGTGGGTGAGATACTCTCGGTAGCTTGCCGGGCTCTCCGAGAGGGGTGGAGGAATCGAACTCCGGTCGGCCATGTTGACTGCGTGCAAGGCAAACGCCCTACCGCTGTGCTATTGTTCCCACCCAGATAGAATGATAATAAGTAAAATTTTCCTCACCCTCCACTTTTAGATTTCTTCCACAGTGGTTTCCACTGTCAAAATGTGTGTGCATCCATAAATTTCTCTAATTATACATTTTTCAAAGACAGTGACATTGACTTTACATTTTTCCTTTGTGCAGATGATTACTACTTTCCTCCACCCCTCTCGGAGAGTCCGGCAAGCTACCGAGAGTATTCGATATGCCAGACACAGTAACAACAAAGTCTCCAATGGAGACGTTACTGGGCCCGCTCGAGCAAATCGACGATCAATGGGAGGGCCTTTACCTTTACCTTTATCTGATTGGTTAACCTTTTGGTTTGTTTCTAAGGTGTTTTATAATAATCTTTAAGATATCTGGATGCCAAATCCTAATAAGGTCTTTGTAAATTCCATTCTGCAAGTATTACCAAGTTGGGATTCAAAACACAAGAAAAATAATTTGCTGGACATTTTTGCAATCTCATTATGAAGGTGTTAACTTGAAAAAGTGGATGCAAATATTGTCTTAATGGTTTGTGGTCCTTGTGGTCACCACAACCTATTTGGCAGCTGATTTTTCCCCCTTCCTTATTGAAAAGAAAATGGTCAGCTACATTCTTTATTCAAATTCTAAAAATCATCGACTCTATAAATTTACTTAGGTACTTGGATACCCTCTGTAGCCCTCTGTAGCCTGCTATTCAATGTTTGAAATTGGTGTTGAAATGGAAAATTACAGCAATTGCCACAGAAGTTTCAGGTTACTATTATTAGCCTTGTAAACTGTCCTCTGATAGTTTAGGCAATGTGAGGTCTTGTCTCCCTCTTTATGTGAACTCATAAAATCTGACATTATAAATTCAGAAACTAAATCACACTGCTAATATAGAACTACTTCTGGAGGTGGTACATGAATGCTAATTATCATCCTTAAAATAATCCCCAGATACCAAACATTTTCTGAAATAGCTCTCATAATAAATACATCACCATTCATCATTTATGGTCATGATTCATGTTTGCATGCACTTCTGACAGAGTGATCAGGTGTGGGTGGTTGAAACAATCTATTCTTCCTTCAACTTTCTAGATCATCAGAGAGAACTCAGGTGGTCCTCGTGACTGGAGATGCCTTGGGTATTCAGTATTTTATTATAGATAAGAGGTAAGTTTATAACAAAATTAACTTTATTTCTCAAAAACATAAAGTTGATATCTGGACAAAAGTTTTTACATGTCGTCCATACTGTTTTCAAAAAGGGCTGAACCTTTGGCATTCCCACTGGCAGTGGAGGAGAGTCCCTTTCTCCCCATATCTGTGCAAACATCGGTTGCTTTTGTTATTTTGGATGTGGGCCAGTCTCTGTGGTGTGAGATGACATCTCATTGTTGTTTTGATCTGAATCTCCCTGATGATTAATGATGTAGAGCATTTTTTTATGTACCTTCTAGCCATTCGGATATTTTCTTTGAGAAAGTTTCTGTTCATTTCATTGCCCCATTTTTTAAAATATTTATTTATTTTTTAATAGTGAGACACCATGAGGTACAGTTGTAGACTTACACATTTTTGTGCTTGGGTTTTGATTATACAATGATCAAACACCCATCCCTCCACCAGTGCGCATTTCCCACCACCACGGATCCCAGCATCCCCTCCCCCCCCAGCCCCCATCCCACCCTGCCTCTGTGGCAGGGCATTTCCCTCTCTCTCCTTTTGAGTGCCATGGTCTGCAAAAGAGGCATTGAGTGGCAATCATGCTTGGTCGACAGTCTACCCTCAGCATGCTCTCCAATCCTGGGTGGATCCTCCCAACACCCTTTATTTGGTGTTCCCTTCTCTTTCTGAGCTCCCCCTTCCCCTAACATGTGTGGTTGTCCTCCGGGTCATTGAGTAAAATTCCTGGTACTAATCTCTGCCATACTTGGGTGTTAGTTTCCTATTTTGTTACTTTATGTTCCCCAGATGAATGCAATCTTTCTATGTCTATCCCTTTCTTTCTGAGTCATTTCGCTTAACATGATACTTTCCATGTAGTACCACTTGTATGTAAACTTCATGACTTTGTCTTTTCTAACAGCTACATAGTACTCCATTGTGTAAATGTGCCAGAGTTTCTTCAACCAGTCATCTGTTCTCGGGCACTCAGGTTTTTTCCAGATTCTGGCTATTGTAAAGAGTGCTGCAATAAACAGACAATTGCAGATGTCACTTCGGTTATACTTTTTTGCCTCTCTGGGATATATTCCCAGGAGTGGTATTGCTAGGTCAAATGGGAGCTCAATTTCTAGTTTTTTGAGAATCATCCATACTGTTTTCCAGAAGGGCTGAACCAGTCGGCATTCCCACCAACAGTGAAGGAGTGTCCCTTTCTCACCACATCCGCGCCAGCACCGGTTGCCTTTGTTCTTGTGGATATGGGCCAGTCTCTGTGGTGTGAGGTGATACCTCATTGTGGTTTTGATCTGCATCTCCCTGATGATTAATGATGTGGAACATTTTCTCATGTGTCTTTTAGCCATTCGGATTTCTTCTTTGTCAAAGTTTCTATTCATTTCATCTCCCCATTTTTTGATGGGGTTGAATGTTTTCTTTTTGTGGAGTTGAACCAGTATTTTGTATATCCTTGAAATTAACCCCTTATCAGATGTGTAGTTGACATTGCCCCATTTTTTTTCTTAAATTTTTATTAGTGAAACACCATGAGGTACAGTTGTAGGCTTACAAATTTTTGTGCTTGGTTTGCAGTTATACAATGATCGAATACCCATCCCTCCACCAGTATCCATTCTCCACCACCACCAGTCCCAGTATCCCTCCCTCCCCCCATCCCACCCTACCTCTGTGGCAGGGCATTCCCTTTTGTTATCTTTCTCATTTTGAGTGCTGTGGTTTGCAAAAGAGACATTGAGTGGCAATCTTGTTTGGTCTATAGTCTACTCTCATCACGCATTTCTCATCCTGAGAGGAACCTCCCATCACCCTTTGTTTGGTGCTCCCTTCTCTATCTGAGCTGCCTTTTCCCCTAGCGTGTGTGGCTGTCCTCAAAGCAATGGAGTAATCTTCCTGGTACTTATCTCAGCTATTCTAGGGTGTTAGTCTCCTATTTTGTTACTTTATGTTCCCCAGATGAATGCAATCTTTCTATGTCTGTCCCCCTCTTTCTGATTCATTTCACTTAGCATGATACTTTCCATGTAGTACCATTTGTATATGAATTTCATGACTTCATCTTTTCTAATAGCTGCATAGTACTCCATTGTGTAGATGTACCAAAGTTTCTTTAACCAGTCAGTCATCTGATATTGGGCATTCAGGTTTTTTCCAGATTCTAGCTATTGTAAAGAGTGCTGCAATGAACAAACAAGTGCAGATGTCACTTCGACTATACTTTTTTGCCTCTCTGGGATATATTACCAGGAGTGGTATTGCTGGGTCAAAAGGGAGTTCAATTTCTAATTTTTGGAGAATCGTCCATACTGTTTTCCAAAAGGGCTGAACCAGTTGGCATTCCCACCAACAGTGAAGGTGTGTCCCTTTCTCGCCACATCCGCACCAGCACTGGTTGCTTTTGTTCTTGTGGATATGGGCCAGTCTCTGTGGTGTGAAATGATATCTCATTGTTGCTTTGATCTGCATCTCCCTGATGATTAATGATATATAGCATTTTCTCATGTACCTTTTAGCCATTCGGATCTCTTCTTTGAGAAATTTTCTGTTCATTTCTTCACCCCATTTTTTGATGGGGTTGGATGTCTTCTTCTTGTGGAGTTCAACCAGTGACTTGTATATCCTTGATATCAACCCTTTATCGGATGGGTATGGGTGAATATCCTTTCACATTTTGTAGATTGTCTTTGTATTTTGGTCATTGTTTCTTTTATGGTGCAGAAGCTTCTTAGTTTAAGAGAGTCCCATTTGTTTATCTCTGTTTTCACTTGCTCGGCCAGTGGCGTGTCATCTTTGAAGATACCATTAGCTTCAATGTCGTGGAGGGTTTTGTCAATATTGTCTTCAATGTACCTTATGGATTCTGGTCTGATGTTGAGGTCTTCAATTCATTAATTCATTTGAGAAAGTATCTGTTCATTTCATTACCCCATTTTTCGATCTTACTTTTGTACATGGGGTAAGGTAGAGGTATGTGCCCATTTTATTTGCATGTAGCTGTCCAGTTTTTCCAGCACCATTTGTTAAAGAGGCTTTCCTTGCTCCACTTCACATTTCTTTCTCCCTTATCAAAGATTAGATGATTATATATTTGAGGGTGTGTGTCAGAATATTCAACCCTGTTCCATTAATCTGCATTTTTGTCTTTGTTCCAGTACCATGCTGTTTTAATTACCGCTTTGTAGTAGAGTTTGAGGTTGAGGAGGTTGATTCCTCCAATTTTTCCCCCAAGAATTGCTTTAGCAATTTGTGGGGACTTATTGTTCCACATGAATTTCAGGAGTATTTTCTCCATTTCTTTGAAGAATGTCATGGGTATCCTTATAGGGATCACATTGAATTTGTACAATGCTTTGGGGAGTATTGCCATTTTAATACTTTGGGGAGTAATGCCATTTTGACAATGTTATTTCTCTCAATCCATCAGCAGGGAATATCTTTCCATTTCCTCGTGTCCTCTTTTATTTCCTGAAGTAGCGTTTTGTAGTTTTCTTTGTAAAAGTCCTTTACGTCCTTAGTTAAGCTGAATCCAAGGTACCTGATTTTCTTTTCTTTTCTTTTCTTTCTTTTTTTTAAATGTAGAAGTACTGCTATTTATTCAGCCACTTATTAGCTGATTGAATTGGGCATGAACTCCACCTTACTTTTTTATTTTTTTATAATTTTATTTATTGAATTAATATGAGAGCAGTTACAAAGCTTTTGGGTTTAAGTCTCGGTCATACAATGAAAAATACGTACCTTCATATTTTGACGCCAGACCCACCATTATTATTTGGAATTTTACCCCAACACTCAGATCTGCTGAAAAGGTAACAGTAGACGATTTGTTTTCTATTGCTGGTTATGAATAACATATGATGTAGTGTGGCTGCAATAGTGGCCATGCAATTTTGAAATTTCAAAATTTTAACAATTAAATCTGGAGGAATTTCTGCCCAAACCTGCCAGCATCTGAGATTTGTTTTTGAGTCTCAGGGATCATGGCCCTTAAGCAGCTTGATCAGGAGCCAGAGAGGCCGTTCATTGGCAGTGACTCGGGGTCTCGTTGGGTTGGGAGGGAAAGGGCCGGCTCCACACCCATCTACAGAGAACCAACATGTCTCATCACTGTGGGCCCAAATCTGACTATCCAGTGGCCTCTGGAGGGTGGCGGTCACCGGGCCGCCAAGGGGAACAGGCCAAGGCATGAAACCTATTCCCACCTGGAGTGACCCAGCCCCAGTACCCTACTGCAGGAACAGGAGGCATTTCTGCCAAAAGCCTTTGGGTTCCGAGATTCATTTCTGAGTCTCTGGGATCATGGCCGTTAAGCAGTTTGATCAGGAACCAGAGAGGCCATGCCTCCAATAATATAGCTGAGATGAGGTGGTTTGTGGGTGTGTCTCCCACATACCTAACTTTTGGCTGTTTACTTTCTTGGTAAACTTTGCTCCAAGTTTTTGGAATCTGACCAAAGGCACAGCAGCAATTTAGGGGTATCTGGAAGTCTGAAGCCATCATCAGGCTGCTGACACATTGCCTCACAGGTACACATTGACCTGCTGGCGTTACCATGCCCCCAGGTACTTGATTTTCTGAGGCATGATTGTGAATGGGATTGCTTTTTTCATGTTACTTTCTTCTCTTTCATTATTTGCATATAGGAAAGCCATGAACTTTTGGGTATTGATTTTATAGCCTTCAACTTTACTATATAAGTCTATTGTTTCTAGGAGTTTCTTTGTAGGGGTTTTAGGGTTCTCTAAATATAGTATCATATCATCTTCAAATAGTGAGAGCTTTACTTCTTCCTTTCCTACCTTGATGCCCTTAATATTTTTTTTCTTGCCTAACCTTCCTATTGGAAGTACTTCCAGAACTATATTGAACAGAAGTGGAGAGAGTAGGCATCCTTGAAGTTAGAAATTGAGCTCCTATTTGACCCAGCAATACCACTCCTGGGAATATATCCCAAAGAGCCAAAAAAGTATAGTAGAAATGACATTTGCACTTGTATATTCATTGCTGCACTGTTTACAATAGCCAAAATCTGGAAAAGACCAGAGTGCCCAAGAACAGATCACTGGTTAAAAAAATGTTGGTGGGAAGGGGAGCGTTCTGGCCCGTCCTTCACGCCCTACCGAGATCACCAGTTGCCCCCCATGAGTGGCTCTCCAGCATGGCCACGGCCCCAGAAGCACAAGAACTTAATGCAGAAACCAGAAGCTTGGAGCAGAAAAGCGAACGGACTATGCGTTAATCCATGCCATCATGCCTGCCCACAGGGGAAAGGGTGTTGCTCCCTTCTGCCCTCTCCTCTCTGGAAAGAAAGATGGCGGCTGCATGGGAGCCTTGTGGAGAGCAGATATAAGCCAGGAGTGTGGGGGCGATGAAAACCTCATGGGAAGGGGGGGTGTTCCGGCCCATTCCTCACGCCCTACCGAGGTCACCAGTTGCCCCCCATGAGCAGCTCTTTGGCACGGGCATGACTCCAGAGCACAGAAACCAATCTCTTAATTATCTGACTTTTAGTAGAAATACTTCCAGGGTTAATAAGTAAAATAGCAGAAATCCAAAACCGTGCGGCCGCTATTGCGGCCGTGCGACAACATTTAATTCTTGAACCTAACTGTAGAAAGCAAATCATTTCACAATGCTTTTTCAGCATGTCTGATTTTGGGGGGGGGGTAAACTCTAAATAAATAATAATGGTGCATCTTTTATCAAAACAATGAATCTAGTCAAAGTAGATAGAGTGTTAACTAGAATTCATCTGCCTCATGGGCATTGGGTGGGGTGGGAGGTGGGGTTTTATTGGGGTTCGTGGTAAAAAATAAGTATTGGTAAAGGGAAATGTATTTGATATTTGCATGACTGAGACCTAAACCTGAAAGCTTTGTAACTTTTCCCACAGTGATTCAATAAATAAATAAATTATTAAAAAAATGTTGGTACATCTACACAGTGGAATACTATGCAGCAGTTAGAAATGATGAAATCATAAAATATGCATATAAGTGGATCAACTTGGAAATTACCATGTCAAGTGAAGTGAATCAGAAAGAGAAGGATACGCATAGACAGATTTCACTCATCTGTGGAATATAAAGTAACAGAATGGGAGACTAGCACCCAAGAGTAGTAGAGATAAGGACTGGATGTCGGCTCCATGGCTTGGAAACCAGCCTCGTATGCTTGGGGAAAATGCAGCTCAGATGGAGAAGGGAAAACTAAGTAAAGAACCCATTTGGGTTCAAAGATGCATGCCAAAAGTACATTATAGATCGAACACGATGGCTGCTCAATACCTCTATTGCACACCACAACACCCCAAAGGAGAGAGAATTAAAGGGAATGCCCTGACACAGAGGCAGGGTGGGGTAGGGGGGTGGGGAGTGGGAGGGATGCTGGGAACATTGGTGGGGGAGAATGGGCACTGTGAAGGGATGGGTAAACGATCATTGTATGACTGTAATGCAAACATGAATGTTCATAAGTTTGAAAGTGTACCAATGGTGATTCACTAAAAAAAAAGAAATGGAATAAAAAAGTTTCTGCATATCTACTCTGCTTTTCTTGGTCTCATGTGGAATGGTGAGCTTCCACATATTTCTGTGTGAGGCTGCATAGTCCTTGTTTTTATTCTGACATAAAATTAAACAATGACTCCTGACATTCTCTCACTGGGGTACATTACTTGGGTAAATTAAACATTCACAGAGGTGTCTTCTTTTGCAATGAACTCACTGTGTGGGAAATGTTAAATGTAGACAGTTTAGCATAAAGAACTTTGTGGGTACCACATTAACCCATTGAACAGTAATGTTTATTTTTTGGGTTTTATTTTTTGAGCCACATCTGGCTGTGTTCATGGCTTACTCCTGGCTTTTCACTCAGAGTTCACTCCTGACAGGCTCAGCGGACCATATGTGGTGTTGGGGATTGAATCCAGGCTGGCCACCTGCAAGGCAAACACCTTATCTGCTATACTGTTGGTCTCGTTGAGAAACAGAATTTCTGAGCTCTCCTGTGCATCATTTTATGCTTATCCTTTGGTCAAAAACTCTGAAAAGTTGCCTGAAATGACACGCTTAGAGACTTGATCCCTTTTAAATCTGAGAAAACTGCACAAACCTGAGCCCTTATCAAAGTGGAAACGCTGCGCTTGACCCTCAGAAAAATCCCAGAATCCATGTTTTACAAACAGGAAAGTGAAATTCTTTCCTAGAGCGTGCTTCAACCAGGGCCACAGAACTAGTTAATGACAAAATTTAGATTAAAACCAGAATTTTTGGACTCCCACACTTGTACTCAAGATGATGAGAATACAAAAAGCAATTATTTTATTATAATTATAGCTCAAAATGCTTGTGTTAGCAAATTCTATAAAAATCTTCAAGTATTTAAGTAAAGTAGAGAAAATGAAAGCACTGCATATTCAGTGGTAAAGAATCCTAATTTATATATTCATGTTACTATATAGCATGTATTGAATAAAATGCTATGGTTATAATAAATGAACGAGACAAAATCTGGACTATCGTGATTTAGGGGGAAAAATCCTATGATACTTGGTACTCCAACAAATTATCTTTGTAGTTACTATACATATGCAAGTACACTTAATCATTTAATCACTTAACTTCCCGGTAGTCGTCGATTTGCTCGAGCGGGCGCCAGTAACGTCTCCATTTGTCCCTGTCGCGTGCTAGTGTAGCCCAATGGCATCTGTTCGCTCCAGGAACATGAAGGGCCTCAAACCAATCGTTCATGATCTTGACGAAGAAGTCTGACCATCTGGAAGGTGGGCGGCCACGCGGTCTTTTGACATCCCGTGGAATCCAATCAGTAACAGCTCTAGTCCAACGGTCGTCTTTAAATCTCATTACGTGACCAGCCCATCTGATTTTCGATACCTTGGCAAATGAGACAGTGTCCCTGATTCTTGATCGTCGACGGATGTCGGAACTCCGGATTCTTTCTCTCATTTGAGTGAAACGTGATATTCCAAGCATAGCTCTTTCTATTCAATGCAAGTACATTAATAGGAAATTTGGTGGCATAGATTATTCAAGTTGTTGTCAAAAAACCTTTATAATTTCCTATTTAACCTAATAATGCAGAATCTAAACAAGTCATTCTCAGCAGGGAACTACTTCTTTTCAAGCTTCTGCAGTACTTACTAATCAGCAGGCCTTTGATCAATCATGTTTGTACCCTAGGATATGACTTATTTTTATGGAAATATTAATTCTTCAGAAGTCAGTATGTTCTCTGAGTACTTTTACCAACCTTGGTCTTTGAGTCAAAACATACAGTAGCAGTTCTGGTTAAGAAGAATCAAGGACTCCACTATTCAGGCCCCAGTTTCTGGCCTTTCATTTCAGTTTTCAAAAATTTGTTACCATTCATCCTTTTGTCATGAATAGTGATTCTTCTTTTTCCTTGTTTGAATATTTGTCTTGAATTTTTTCTGAGTAATCTTGGGGAGATTTTAATCCTTCTTGTAAATAAATTATTTTCAGTTCTGAGTTTATACTGCTTATTTTTCTTAACCCTTTAACTTATATGGTTTTAAGACACAGAAAATAAAACTCACATAAAGCAAATGTATGACTTAATGAGTTATTGTGAGAGAAAAATTCTTGCAGGTCCCATCAAGGCCAGGAAACAGAACTCTGCCACCAGCCCAGAGCTCCTCCAGGTTCCCTGCTACAATTCCCCCTCCTCTTTCTCTGTCTGTCTGTCTGTCTGTCTGTCTGTCTGTCTGACTCTCTCATTATCTCTCTCTCACTGTCTCTGTCTCATTCACTCCAAAGTCACCCCATTTTGATAGTAATCTCTTGTTGCATCTGGAAAAAAATGGTTTGGTTTTGTCATTTTATTGGTTTCTAAGTCTCTTTTAATTTATAGTGTCCTTTCATTCTTTTGTTTTTCTTTTCATTTACCTCTTGAGGAACCTGGGGCACTGGCAAGTCTTTACCACTGTTATTAATCATTACTACAGCATCACTTGCAGCCTGGATTTTGCTGATTGCCCAGTTATAATGTAGCTCATCTTGCTGCTCTGTCCTTTGAATTTCCTGCAAGTGTGTATTGGATATTAAGTATTTGTTAGATTTGTGACCAGTTTCTTTGGCAAGATTGTGGGTGTTTGTGTGGTTTTTGATCAGAACTATGAGACTTTCAATGGTTGTAGGGGTGAAATTTGGTAGGCCACCTCTTTGCAACACTAACAGCAATTGATACTCTGTGTCCAAATTCATTAGTTGATGGAGAGTAGCAAGGTAGTTATATGGTATTTTTAATTTTTTCTCACTTATTACTAAAAATACTTATACACTGCATTTATGTGTAGTTGATTACTGTGTTATTCATATAAGAAAAGCTAGAGAAATGGAAAATCTACTTGTAAGGTTTATATTGCACGTAAGTGTAAAATGTATAACCAAAGCAATAAGAACGATGTAATTATATAGATCTCTTTATCTTTCACAATGGTCCTCGTTTTGAAGGCTTCGTTGCCTGAGAGTAATGTATTCCAGTTTTCATAAAATGTTTATTGTATGTATAATTTTTCTTTGTCTCTCAGTTCTTTTCTTACATATCTATGTCTTCATTTTTAGAATGACCTTGATACGACATAAATAAAGTCTATTTTTGATTTGTTTTTATCTTAATTTAACCTAGCAATTTTTTATGTGAACTCTCTACTTGTTAACATTATTTTAATTTTTGCATCTGAAAAAAATTACTCAAGCATAGTATACATATACTCTTACCTATAAAAATTATAGCATTGCAGAGAACTATAAAGTCAAGGTCTAACTTTTCCAGTCTTTTCCAATCACAAGTTCAGTTACATTTGTTTCCCTAAAAGGATCTATCTTCTGCCCAACAGTCAGGCTGCCTGAGAACTCGACTGCCCTTGCTCTCACCACTACAAGAAAATGCACCTACAAGCTGCTCTTTCCTCGGACTCATCTCTTTTCTTCTTCTTTTTTTTTTTTATTAGTGAAACACCATGAGGTACAGTTGTAGATTTACAAATTTTTGTGCTTGGATCTCGGTCATACCACGATCAAATACCCATCCCTCCACCAGTGCCCATTTTCCACCACCAGGATAATATCTCTCCCCCCCCATCCTCCCATCCCCCCATCCCCCCCGCCACTGTGGCAGGGCATTCCCTTTTGTTTTCTCTCTCCTCCTGGGTGTTGTGATCAGCCAGAGGCATTGAGTGGCGAACATGTTCAGTCCAGTCTACTTTCAACCTGCATCTCCCCTCCTGGGAGGATCCTCCAAACACCCTCCACTTGATTAACCTAGCAATTTTTAAAAAAAATTTAGGTTCATATAACATACATGTAACGCAGTTTTTTCCCCTGTATTTGAGTCATACCCGTCACTGCTTAGGACTTACTCTTGATTCTGTGCTCAGCGATCACTCCTGGGGTCACTCAGGAGAACATATGTAGTGCTGGGGGTCAAACTAGCATGAGCTGTGTGCAAGGCAAGCACCTTATCCACTGTACTATCTCTCCTTAATGAAATGTTTTATATGGTTGGATTTAAATTCACTCTCTTGTTACTTGTTCTCCATTTGTTCCATCTTTCCTCTCTACCTTTCCTTCCTCTCTTCCTACCTGTTTTAGATTTAATGGAACATTTTTAAAGATTCCATCTATTTTTCTCCATTATGGAGCTAAAGTTGTTTAGTATTTGGCTATATATACTTAACAGTTCTACTGCTTTACTCTAGTTTGTAGTTATTGCTCTAGGGATTAAAATATGTCTGCATGTACATATGTATAAATACATATATAAATACATATGGAACTTATATATTCGGTAATATAGTATAAGAAAATTGGGACAATGCATTTTTATTCCTTCTTTCCTATCCTTTATATTATTATTTGTTTTAGAGTGATGATTGATGATAATCATAGCTCAGTGTTTGAGGGGTCACTCCTGATGGTGGTCAGGGGAACATGTGGTCACACTATTCAACCCAAGGCCCCAATGTTCCTCTTACCTTTTGTGCTGCTATTGTCATATTAATTAATTTATTTCAGGTCATACCCAGTGATACTCAGGAGTTACTCCTGGCTCTGTGCTTAGGTGGGATCATATGGGTGCTGGGGATTGAACCTGGGTTGGGCATGTGCAAGGCAAATGCCCTATCTGCTGTACTATTGCTCTGCCCCTACTGTATGTTTTAAATTCACAATTTATTTTTATTCTTCTTTCACTTTAGATAACTAATTATGTTTTAAAGAAATAAAAATTAAGACAAATTATATTTACAGATATTATGAACACTAACTACTTTTGTTTTCTTTGTGTAAATCCAAACTTCTATTCATTATTATATTCTATCTGCCTGAATATCTACTTTTAATGTTTCTTGCATTGATGGTTTGTAGGCACTGAATTCTCTTCTTAATAGTATTTTTTCTTGTGGCCCACTTAGTTGTTTGTTGTTCTCCTCCTACTCTTTCTCTCTTGGTACTCAATTGTCTCTACTGATGATGCTCAGGAAAACTTGCAGTTCTGGGGATCAAACAAAGATCTGTAATATGTGAGGCAAGTTATTACCTTTATTACCTCTGTCTCATTTCTCTCCTCTTTTTTTGGCACTTGGGTATTTTATATTTAAATTCTCATATTCTCATATATCTAGGCTGTCCATAAAATTAGAAGGAATTACAGAGTCTGAGAGTGCCTGCCTTGCAAATATATGGTTATGAGTTCAAATCCCTCCATGTACCAAACCTAATGCTGGCTGCTCTGCTATTTGAGCTAGGCAGCTATGCTGTCTCTGATTCCTGGTGCTAGAAGCAATTTATTGTTGTAACACAGTCAGTTGAATAATAGTACCACGAAAAGGGGTGTGATTCCTACCCAGAAACACAATTAAAATGATGTCTGCATGGTCAGAAGTGCAACCTCTGGCAGATACATATGTGAGCACGGCAGCATGGACACCACAAATGTAACTTGCACGTCTCTACTGAGAGAGCATCCTCCAGTGAGCACATGTGCAGGCTCTGAAATGAAAGAAGCACAAACTTCTATGAGTGCCTCAACCAAGTTTTGAGCACCACAGCCTGATGTGTGACTTCTGGCACAAGTCACATCCAGACACGTGTGCAAATCCTGGTCATTGTAAAAACATCGACTGTGATAGGGAAGGGAAGTATAGGGGAGAAGGGTAGATATGGAAAAAATATAGAAAGAATCCTTTATCTCTAATACTATATTTTTGTCTGTCACCTCCATTGATGTTTTAATTGTTCCCATAATTCTGAAATCCCTCATTTGTTTGTAGATTGTCCATTTTCTTTGAAATACTTTAACATATTGCTGGTTTGTATTTTAACATTCACATCAGATTGTTTATTAGCTGGGTTCCTTTAATGATTTACCCCCTCCTAACAATGTGAGAATGTGTTTCTTTTTTGTGTGTGTGATGTTTTATGCTTTCCACTCTACCACCAAAGTCTTCTATAATTTCTTTGTTGGATCCTAAACTCTGTGCAGAATAGTGAGGCTGAAAGAAAATAGAATTGGTTTCTGAAATGGGCAGTCTTCTTCTGCAGAAATGGTCTTTTAGTGAGAGGTGGTTGTAAATTTAGTAAATAGGTGAGCTTTTGAAAGGTTGTTGCTATGGTTCCTTTTAGTGTATTGTTGAATTATTTTTCCTAAAATTAGGATTGTTTTACCATGAGTCTATGTTTATCTTTGGAGCTTGAGTGGGTTTCCTAGTGACAGCAGAGAATTTGGATTTTGTTTTCTTTCTTTTTTATTGAATAATTGTGAGATACACAGTTACAAAACTGTTCATTATTGGGTTTCATCCATGCAATGTTCCATCACCAATCCCTCTGCCAGTGTACATTTCCCACCACCAATGTCCCCAGTATCTTTCCCACCACCCTACTCCACCTTTCCAGGCTGCCTCTATGTCAGGCACTTTTATTCTTTCTCTCTTTCTTCATCCATTAGATTATGATTTGCAAAATAGCTACTGAGAGGTTATCATGAATGGTTCTGTACCTATTTTCAGCATGCAGTTCTTATCCTGAGTGATCATTTTCAACTATCTCTGTCATAGTCATTCCTTCTTTATCCCAAATGCCTTTCCCCCCCAGCACTTGAGGCACTTGAGGCAGACTTTCACTTGTTTATTGATACATCCACCCACTCTTTGCCTTCTGATTGGTGAGTTAAGCTCATTGACATTTAGGGAAATTAATAAAGATGAGTATTTAATGCCATTTCCCCCTTTATTTTCTGGGTGTTTTGAAGTTTTTGTTTTTTTCACTTATTCTAGCACCTTATATTTCCATATCTATCTTTCTTGTAATTACTTGAAATCACATTAAAAGTACAAAATACCTAGGAATAAATTGAACAAAGAAGGCCAAAGAGTTACATAATGTGGGCCAGGGATGTGGCTCAAGTGATCAATGCTTTGCTATGTATGAGGGCATGTGCTCTACCCTTAGTGCCATAGGACACCACCAACACTACTCCAGACCCTAAGCACTGTCAGAAGTGACCCCCACACCAATTGCAAGAAAAAAAGACATATACAGTGAAAACTATAGGATGTTGTAAAATAGAAGACACGGAGAGTGAATGAAGAGATAGTGCAGAGATTAAGACACTTGTCTTTCACATGGCCAACCCTGATTTCAGTCCCAGCACCCCATAGGTCCTCCAAGCATAGCCAGAAGTAAATCCTGTGAACTATTGCTGGTGGCCCCCAAATAAAACAAAAAAGACAAGGAAATAGAAAGAAACTCAAATATTCTAGGCTTATGGATTTTTAGAATATTGTTAAAATCACCAATTTACTCAAAACTTTACAGATTCAGTGAAATCCTTATCAAAACTCCAAAATAGTTTTTAAGAAAGAAAGTAAACCAGGGGGTATGGTGCTGCCAGCAGGTCAATCTGTACCTGTGAGGTGAGTGCATCAGCAGCCTGATGGCAACATCAGACTTTTAGATACCCCCAAATTGCTGCTGTGCCTTTGGCCAGACCCTAAAAACTTGGGGCAAAGTTTACCAAGAAAGTAAATGGCCAAAAGTTAGATATGTGGGAGACACACCCACAAACTACCTTAGGCTCAGCTATATAATTGGAGGCATGGCCTCTCTGGTTCCTGATCGAACTGCTTAATGACCATGATCCCAGAGTCTCAGAAACGAATCTCGGAACCCAAAAGCTTTTGGCAGAAATGCGTCCTGTTCCTGCAGTAGTTTACTGGCGCTGGGCCACTGCAGATGGGAATAGGTTTCGTGCCTTGGCCTGTTCCCCCTGGTGGCCTGGTGACCACCATCCTCCAGAGGCTAGTGGACAGTCAGATTTGGGCCTGCAGTGACGCAACACACGGGGCCTCACCACATGGGGGTGGAGCCAACTCTTTCTCCCCATCCCAATGAGATCCCGCGTCGTCACCTACAAACGGCCTCTCTGGCTCCTGATCAAGCTGATTAATAGCCATTATACCGGAGACTCAGAAACAAATCTTGAAACCCAGCGGCTTTTGGCAGAAATGCATCTGGACTGCATAGAAGGTGGCCACCAGCTCAGAGCTTATTGGAAAACCAGGTATGAACCGGCGGTGAAGGGGCAACTGAAGTCTCGTGGGAAGGGGGACGGTATCGGCTTGTCCTTCACGCCCTATTGAGGTCATGAGTTACCCCCCACAAGCAGCTCTCTGGCATGGCCATGGCTCTAGAGGCAAAAGGACTTAGTCCAGAGCCCAGCAGCTTGCAGAAGAAAAGTGACTGGACCATGCATTAAACTATGGCACCATGCCTCCCCAGGAGGGAAAGGGTGTTGCTCCCTTCCGCATTTTCCCCCCTGGCAGCAAGGTGGCCACTGCCTCAGAGCTTATAGGAAAGCCAGGTACGAGCTGGAGGTGAAGGGGCAACTGCAGTCTCATGGGAAGACGGGCGGTACTGGCACGTCCTTCACGCCCTACCGAGGTCATGAGTTACCCCCCACGAGCGGCTCTCTGGCATGACCATAACACCAGAGAAACTAATCTTGTAATTATCTGGCTCTTTGCAGAAATCCAAAATCATGGCTGCGTGACATTATATGATTCTCATAACCAGCTATAGAAAATAAAATATTTCACAATGCCTTTTCAGCAATTTTGGTTGTTTGGGGGGAAATTCTAAACAATAATGGTGCATCTTTTGTTGAAATAATGAATGTAATCAATGTAGAGAAGAGTTAAGTGCAAATCATCTGCCTCACAGGCATTTGGAGGGGTGGGAGGGGGGTATACTGGGGTTTTTGGTGGTGAAAAATGAGTACTGGTGAAGGGAAAGGTGTTTGTTCATTGTATGACTGAGACTTAGACCTGAGGGCTTGTTTATTTTTCCCACAGTGATTCAATAAATATAAAAAGAAAAACAATAAATAAATAAATAAATTAAGGTGGAGTTCATTCCCAATTCAATTAGCTAATCAGTGGCTGAATAAATAGCAGTACTCCTTAAAAAATGACTATTCAACAACTTAAACCTTTATTTTCCTGAACAAATCTGGGAATGTTTATTAATCCATTAAATTTTAATAAGATAAAAAAAAGAAAGTAAACCATACCATATTGAAATTTGTATGGAACCACAAGAGATCATGAATATCCTAAAACTGAGATAAAAAGAATAATAGAGACATCACATCCCCTAGATGAAAACTATACTATAAGAATATAGTAATCAAAATAGTATGGCAACACAATAAAAACAGATATATAGATTGATTGGATAGAATTGAGAACCCAGAAATAAACTCATATTTAATTTATGAAAAGGGAATCAATAGCATAAAATAGAGAAATAAAAGTGTCTTAAATAAATGATTTGCTCGAGCGGGCCCAGTAACGTCTCCATTGGAGACTTTGTTGTTACTGTGTCTGGCATATCGAATACTCTCGGCAGCTTGCCGGGCTCTCCGAGAGGGGCGGAGGAATCGAACTCGGGTCGGCCATGTTGGCCGCGTGTAAGGCGAACGCTGGAGTGATAGCACAGCGGGTAGGGCGTTCGCCTTACAAGCGGCCAACATGGCCGACCCGAGTTCGATTCCTCCGCCCCTCTTGGAGAGCCTGGCAAGCTGCCGAGAGTATTCGATATGCCAGACACAGTAACAACAAAGTCTCCAATGGAGACGTTACTGGGCCCGCTCGAGCAAATCGACGATCAACGGGAGGGCCTTTATCTTTTATCTTTATCTAAATAAATGATGTTGGGAAAACTGCATGGTCACTACAAAAGAATTAAACTGGACCCCTTTTTCAGACAATATTAAAAAATTAATTCAACATGGATTAAAGGTTTCTTTGTAAATCTCAAATAATATAGTATATAGAAGAAAATAAGCATACTTATTATTCTCCATAGTACTGAATTCAAATGCAATTGCTTGGGAGACTGCAATTGCAGTCTCCTGCCCCTGCGCCTGGCTGTTCCTCGCCGGGGCCCCTTGGAGGGGAGCGGGTTGAGCTTTCCTTCCCGCCCCGACCACGGCTCCGGCAGCCGAAGACCTTCAGGACCAGCCACCACCATGCTGAGACCACTCTCCGCACACATGAAGGTACTGGCAGAGGGACAAAGCCACGCGGGTTCCAGGGCCGAGATCTCCAAGCCTACTCGGATTTGGGCCAAGCATCCTCCACCCAGATCCTCCACATTCCAGTAGGTGGGGGTTACACCCACCACCTGGCCCCCTGGCGCCGTGTAATCCCATCAACGGCCAAGACTCAGAGACTATAAAATCCAGCTCCTGGAACCGCGTGGCCGCATTCACGGCTGCGCGACATCTTATGAGGACATCTTTTTATGACATCTTATTATCTCATTCCTACTTTGGACAAACTTGCAGGCTATCGAATGTAGCCTGCCCACAGGGCAGAGTCTGGCAAACTCTCCGTGGCGTACCAAATATGCCAAATACCAGTAACAATGATGGGTCTCATTCTCCTAAAGAGCCTTGAATATAATCTCAGGGCTAGGATGAAAGAGACATTACTGGGGCCTGCTCGAGGAAATCAACGAGTAACATGATGATGAATGAAAAATGAATGCTTGGGAAACTAAGGAATTAATAAAGAGATGGGACCACATAAAATGAAATAGTTTCTGCACAACTTAATATATTGATTAAAATGAAAAAACATCCTATTTAATGAGAAAATATTTACACACTGTGTATTTTGATAGCATATTATAACTAAGATACATAAATAATTTATAACTCTCAACAACAAACTACCCTATCCAAAAAATGGACAGATTAGCTGGCTGGATCTCCAAAGAAGTTATACAGACAAAATAAATAAAAATGTTCAACAGAAGGAGTCATATAGATAGCTAACAGGCTCTTGACATGATATTCACTCTCACTTATTATCAGATAGATATAAATCAAAATGACAAAGAGATATTACCTCATACCTCTGAGAATGACTATGTCAAAAAGGCCAGAAACAAATACTGGCAGGGATATGGAGAAAGAGGAATCCTCATTCTTCGTTGGCATAAGTGTAAATTGGTTTAACCTTTTTGGAAGGCAGTATGACGATTTCTTAAAATATATAGACTATACAATTCCACAATTCCACTTGTAGTATCCAAAACACACAAAAGTGTTACTATAAAAAGACGTATGTACACATGTTCACTTCAACTCTGTTTACAGCCAAGATCTGAAAATAATTTGAATTTTCGTGAACATAAGAGCTATAAAAACCAGCTCCTGGAATCGCGCGGCTGTGAATGTGGCCTAATAATCATCTAATTATCATCTTATTATGATATCTTATTATCTCATTCCTACTTTGGACAAACTGGCAGGCTACCGAATGTAGCCTGCCCACACGGCAGAATCTGGCAAACTCCCCGTGGCGTACCCAATATGCCAAATACCAGTAACAATGATGGGTCTCATTCTCCTAAAGAGCCTTGAATATAATCTCAGGGCTAGAATGAAAGAGACGTTACTGGGGCCTGCTCGAGGCAACCGATGAATAACAGAATGATTTGTGATTGTGATTTTTGTGATAAGAGTAGACAAAATAGATGTGATAAATGGTATACTACTCAGCAATAAGAAAAGATGAATTGTTGCTGTGTGTGACAACAAATAGAATAAGGTAATGGGAGTGGAGGGATGTGTACTAAGTAAAATAAATTATGAGAAGAAAAACAAATATGAGATGATTTCATGCATATGTGTGATATAAAGAGTTAAAGCAGGGGAATTAGTAATAAAACAAGTCGAAACAAGTCCTTGGATTTGGTAGCAGAACTGAGACCACCAGAAACCCATTTGTATAGCCCCAGTTCTCCTCATGTATAGACATATAAAATAGTTTCTTAAGATTTTATCAGAGGTGTTTCATGAATTACTTTCTTATTTGTCAAATATTACTCATTAATTTTAATTTAATTCAGATGAATTAAAAATTGGGGTGAGTATTTGGCAAATATCTTTTCCAATTCTGTAGACTGTCTTTGTATTTTGCTCACTTTTTCTTTTGAGGTGCAGAAGCTAATCTTAGTTTAAGATAGTTCCATTTGTCTATCTCTGTTTTCACTTGCTTGGCCAAAGGTGTGACATCTTTGAAGATACCATTAACTTCAATGTCATGGAGTGTTTTGCCAACTTTGTCTTCAATGTATCTTATGGATTCCGGTCTGATGTTGAGGTCTTTAATCCATTTTGATCTTACTTTTGTACATGGTGGTAGGCAGAGATTTGAGCCCAGTTTTTTGCATATTGCCATCCAGTTTTGCCAGAACCATTTGTTAAAAAGGCTTTCCTTACTCCACTTCACATTTCTTGCTCATTTATCAAAGATAAATGTCAGTATATTCAACCCTGTTCCATAGGTCTGCAGCTCTGTCTTTGTTCCAGTACCATGGGTTGATATCAAAGATATACAAAGTACTGGTTGAACTCCACAAGAAGAAAACATCCAACCCCATCAAAAAATGGGGCGACGAAATGAACAGAAACTTTCTAAAAGAAGAAATCCGAATGGCTAAAAGACACATGAGAAAATGCTCTACATCATTAATCATCAGGGAGATGCAGATCAAAACAACAATGAGATATCATTTCACACCACAGAGTCTGGCCCACATCCAAAAGAACAAAAGCAACCTGTGTTGGTGTGGATGTGAAGAGAAAGGGACCCTCCTTCACTGCTGGTGGGAATGCCGACTGGTTCAACCCATTTGGAAAACAGTATGGATGTTTCTCAATAAACTAGAAATTGAGCTCCCATTTGACCCAGAAATACTACTCCTGGGAATATACCCCGGAGAGGCAAAAAAGCAGTAGGGCAAAGGTAGTCGAAGTGACTTCTGCACTTGTTTGTTCATTGCAGCACTGTTTACAATAGCTAGAATATGGAAAAAACCTGAGTGCCCAAGAACAGATGGCTGGTTAAAGAAACTTTGGTACATCTACACAATGGAGTACTATGTAGCTGTTAGAAAAAATGAAGTCATGAAATTTACATACAGGTGGTAGTACTACATGGAAAATATCATGCTAAGTGAAATGAGCCAGAAAGAGAGGGACAGACATAGAAAGATTGCATTCATCTGGGGAACATAAAGTAACAAAATAGGAGACTAACACCCAAGAATAGCTGTATAAATACGAGGAGGTTCACTCCATGGCTTGGAGGCCAGCCGCACACTCTAGGGGCAAAGGCAGCTCAGATAGAGAAGGGATCATCAAATAAAGGATGTTGGGAAGATGCGCCCAGGATGGAAGATGCATGCTGAAAGTAGACTATAGATCAAACATGATTGCCACCCAATGCCTCTTTTGCAAACCACAGCAACCAAAAGGAGAGAGAGAACAAAAGGGAGTGCTCTGCCACAGAGGCAGGGTGGGATGAGGGGATGGGGGTTGGGTGGGAGGGATACTGGGATTGGTGGGAATGGTGGAGGGATGAGTACTTGATCATTGTATAACTGAAACCCAAGCACAAAAATTTGTAAGTCTACAACTGTACCTCATGGTGTTTCACTAATAAAAAGAATTGGGGTGAGTCATAAAGTAGGTTTATCCAATTCTTTTTCTTAATGTTTAGTAGAGTTTAAATATTATGAAGCTCAGTAATGTTTTTAAAGTTGTGCTTTTAGTAAAAAGTCTTTCGGGGAGGTGGGCCTTCATGATGTCAGAGAGATTGAACTTGACATTTTGGTTAGCTAATTTCAATTTTATTTTATTTTATTTTTATTTTTTGCCTCACACCTGGCGATGCACAGTGGTTACTCCTGGCTCTGCACTCTGCACTCAGGAATTACTCCTGGAGGTGCTCCGGGGACCATATGGGATGCTGGGAATCGAACCCGGGTCAGCTGAGTGCCAGGCAAACTCCCTACCTGCTGTGCTCCAGCCTTGGTTAGCTAATTTCAGCACTGCACATTAGAAAGACTCAAAACCTGAGTCGTGGTTTTGCCATCTGAGAAATAGAAACTGCAATAATTATTCATTTTTCTGAAGCAAATATGTATTGAGTTCTTTATAAATTAAAGAAACTTTTTGGTCCTGTTTTGGATACATTACTGACCAAACAGATAAAAAACAGGTAGTTGCTTTGTAAATGTTGGTTCCCTTCTACTTTCCTTTTAATAGATGTTTTCTATCATTTCTAAAATTGATACTTTTAATTTGGCTATCTCTTTGGCATTATTATTTTAGTAGTCAATGGTTTCCCAAGCAACAACAACAACCTCAGCAATATAATTAAGACATAAATCAATGTGAACAATATTTTTCTTCCCAGCACACAGCAGCTACTAGCAAAATCTCTTGTCTTCATCCCAAATGCCTCTAATCTCCTTCAGACAGTTTCTCGGACAGCTCCTAAATGCCTACATTCCTGGCTTGCTGTTGGCATTCCCAACATCTGTGGTTGCTTTGTAACGGCTTCAGGCAAGTCTTCGTTACTCCAGACATTCCTCATTTGATATTACTCATATTGGTAAGGCTGCCGCTTTGCTCTATTTGCGGTCAGATTTAGAGAGTAGGACATACTATCCAGGAACCATTTTTATTTTGTTAAAATAGGGATAGGCTGATTTAAAAAAAAATCAACCACCTTCAGTATCTCCTCAGCCTTTTACTTGACCCTTATTTTTACTTTTTTTTCCCTGAAAAGAACAACTCTTGTTTAATTTTTTTGCTCAGAAATCTTTTCCTCTTCTCCTTTTTTGTGAAGGTGTTGATTTCTGCATCCCCTAGCTTCTAATATGTGTGTATGTGTGTGTGTGTGTGTGTGTGTGTGTATTTGTGTGTGTGGGATGGTGGGGTGGTAGGGGGGGTGAGGGTAGTGGTTGCATTACCTTGTTTTTATGTGTCCATGTTCCTAAGCTCCAAACAAGTTAGGATGGCCACCTGTGAACCCACAGCACTGTGCTTGCTTTTGTCCAGATGTGCTATGAAACTTGAGTTCCCTGATTAAGGCCCTGAATTTTCTCATTGCAAAATTGACAAAGAAGTTTGTTTAAATATTGAAGCAGTGGGATTGGTAGGAAGGCTTTTCTTTCCATATGTAATGCATGGATTAATGGGTCGATTAAAAGGCTAGTTTCTTCCATGATTACTTGGGAGCTCTTTACCCCAGTCAGTTGGACTGCTAAAACAAATGACCTTAGTATGGAATCAAAGATGGCAGAGAAGAAAAGCTGACATCAGACTTTCTGTTTCTCTGGCATTTTCAGGTGAACTCTCCCTGGTGACACAGGTTCTGAAGAAGGACCAGGGGACTAGAGGAGCAACCCCACAAGGGAGTGTGAGCCCTGAAAAGGAGCACTACCTGGTGTGAAATGAAGCGGTTTCTTTGTAGGTGTTTCAGGACCAAGTACCTGAGCAGACAGACATTGACAAGGGTTGAGAAGGCAACTCAAGACAACCATGAAACAGTGATGGGCCAGTGCTGAAGGGAAGATAGCCCACCCACTACTGCTGGGTTACCTGAGGCCATTTGACTTACCACAGGCACAGCTTGGGACAAGTGTGAAGACAAACCTAGTAGTCTGTGAACTCCCCCCTCCCCCTTGCCCACCCCTGCCAGGCTTAGGCAACTGAGTTTTCTGGAGCTATTGCTGGAATAGCTACTCATATGGAGTTTCATTTTTCCTTCCTTTTTTTTTTTTCATTTGGGGACCACACCTGGTGATGATCAGGAGTTATTCCTTGCTCTGCACTCAGGAATTAGTTCTGGAGGTGATGCAGGTATGGGGTGGGACATTTGTGGTACTAGGGATCCAATCCAGGTTGGCTGCATGCAAGGCAAATTTCCTTCCTGCCTTTCTATTGCTGCCCCTGCCCTTCCATCCCCAAGGGGTGGGGATTCTTCTTTCTAGTCAAACTCCAAAGCAGCTTGTAAGGGCGGCAGGCTTTGATACTGACAGTGCCCGTAGACTTTTGAAAATTCTACTCAGCTAGTGACCACATCTGAGTCTACAGGCTAATCAAATCTAAACCTGTAGCTCTCAAATCACTCTCTCCACTCTGCCCTTCTGTGAGACAAGTGGGTGGCAGAACCTACAGGTCAGAATGAGGTGACAGTGCTAACCTGAGTCATCTGGGAAGGCTGCCAGTGTGGACTCAGCTAAGAGAGGAAGGTTGCACATGTTGGATCACTGGCAGCCCCTTGGAAGGCTTACACTGTCGGCTGCACACTGCCACATAATCTCTGCTACCTTGATTCTGTCCTCTCATGCAGCAAAGCCAGTACACAAAGCACCAGACATTACATTGTTCTGAGTGAATATTCTTGGCTTACATCTTGATGCCTTGGAGTTTTGTCTCAGGTTTCTCAGCCAGCCAAGGGAAGAGTGTGGCTCAATTCAACACACAGTCATTAATATACAATATTAAACAAAACGAGAAAATGGGAATGTTCTACAAGTGATGGAACAAAACAAAAATCTGGGAAAAAGTTCAAATGTAGTGGAACTAAGTAGCTTGCCTGAGGAAGAGTTTAAGAAACAGTTGTAGCAATGTTAAATGAAATCAGAAAACAAACAATATTAGTAACAAGTGCAGAGAAACTCTTAAATAGCTTAAAGGGAAATGATGGACATAAGATACAATGACTGATAGGGAAGTGTGAGGCGAAACCCATAAAATTCCATGTTGTAAACTAGTAATAAAATACAGTTGGGTGCTAAAGACTATAATAGATCAACTAAATAGCAAACAAGAGGAAACTGTTGATGGAATAATGATTTAGAAAATATGCTAGAATATATCCAGACAGAATAGCAATTAGAAAAAAGAATTATAAAATGTGAAAACAGTATGAGAGCCCAGTGGAACTAAATCAAGAGCAACAGTGTCTACATGGCAAGAGTCCTAGAGAGGGAGAAGGGGATAGGAGCCCATTTGAAGAAATAATAGCCAAAAGCTTCCCTAATTTGGAAAAGAAACTAAATATAGGAGACTCAAGAGTCCTAAACAAAATAAACCCAGATACCCGGCCAAGATATACAATCATTAGAATGCAATGGCAAACCAAATTACATACAAGGGAATTTTCATAAGTTTATCCACAAACCATACAAGATAGAAAAGCTTAATCAAAGTTTTGAAGAAAAAGTATGTTCATCCTAGAATAATTTATCCTGGTAGGTTACAAATCAGGGTAGAAATGGAATAGGGCTTTACTGATAACAATTTACTGATAAATTACATTGACATGAAGTTTAAAGTACATAACTTGTTGATTTATATATATGTTGCAAAATGATAACCATCATACCATTAATTATCACTTCCCTCATCTGACAAGTTATTCCTTCTTTATAAATAAAAAATCCTAGCTGTTAGCAACAGTCAAATATTTGTTACAGTATTATTAATTGGATAACTACTTATCCCTTGGAGAGGGGAGGGTTGAGTTTCTCTCCTCCCCCCCGCCCCGAGCAGAGCCCTAGCAGCTGAGGACCTCCAGAGCCAGCCACTGCCATGCTGGGACCACTTTCCACATGTCTGGACAGGTCTCATGCATGAAAGAACTGGCAGAGGAACCCAGGCATATGGGTCCCGGGTCTGAGGTCTTCAAGCCTACTCGGATTGGGACTGGGCCTTCTCCACCCAGACCCCCCATCTTCCGGTAGGTAGGCGTCACACCCACCAGCTGCTGCCAGCGCCAGGTTGGTCCTATCAACGGCCAAGAAGCAGAGACTATAAAACCCAGCTCCTGGAAGTATCTTATTATCTTATTTTTCCTCTGGAGAACCTGGCAGGCTACCAAAAGTATCCTGCCCGCACGGCAGAGTCTGGCAAACTTCCCGTGTTGTACTCAATATGCCAAATACCTGTAACAATGATGGGTCTCATTCTCCTAATTCTGAAAGAGCATTGAAATGGCTCTTTTAAAATCTCAGGGCTAGGAAGAAGGAGATGTTACTGGTGCCTGCTCGAGGAAAAAGACGAACAACAAGATGGTCATGATCATGATTATTAATTGTCAAAAATTGTGCTGCACACTAGTTCTCTGTTATTCTCATAACCAAAAGTTTGTACCTTTTGTACAGTGTCTGGTCCCCTATAAAAGTGGTAATCCTCATGACTTGATTCCCTAACAAAGTACCCTGGGATTAGGGCTTCAGTATGTTATTGGAGTTGGGGCACAAACATTCGGTCCATTGGTGCCTCTAAGGCAAAATCTTTTGACTAAAGGCTTAGAAGAGTATTTCTAGATCGTTCAGATTTATTATAGACATAAAGCACCAAAGTGTTGGTTCACAGTAACAAAAATATCAGAGAAATATAGGGGTTTTTGTATGTTAGAGAGAGTTAAGGGCCTTTAGTAGCCAGAGAGTGGTTATCCAAATGCTTAGTCGGGAAGCTCAGGCCTTAATTAGGTTATTGCATTTTCAGGTCCATCCAAGGGGTAAACCATGTTAAATTAGCTATTACAGTGGTTGATACAGATTCTTTGTTCAAAGCCACAATGAGAGAAGACTTGTCATTCAGTTAAAAGGAACGTGCTCCCTTGGCAATCTGTTGTGACTCCTGTTCTCAGGCCTGCCTTCAACTTTGAGCTGGGACTCTGCTAATGGGCCATCTTTGCTCCAGAGAGTCCTCCTGGGCTGGAAGACACTTTGTACAATGTACATTATGTCTTGCCATTTCCCTCTGCCCCATCTTTCTACCTTCATTTCATTTACTTAGGCTTACTCTTCAGTCTGGCTGGAGGAATAGCACAGCAGGTAGGGCACTTGTCTTGCACGCAGCTGATGAGGGTTTGACTCCTCCGTCCCTCTTGCAGAGCCCTGCAAACTACCGAGAGTATCCTGCCTGGCTGGCAGAGCCTGGAAAACTCCCCGTGGCATATTCGATATGCCAAAAACAGTAACAACAAGTCTCACAATGGAGACATTACTGGTGCCTGCTTGAGCAAATCGATGAATAACAGGACAACAGTATGACAGTATGACAGTGCTACAGTGCTACAGTGCTACTCTTCAGTCTACATTCTTAGCTTTGTCCCAGCATCTGCTTCCCAGAGAAGCCAATTGATGTAGTTGTTCCAGAAGTTAAAAAATACAGGTGGTCAATAAGGGTTTGGGTCTGGCTCCTTTGCTGTTGGGTTGGCTAAAAGAACACTGCTCCTGGAGGTATATGTGGAGGCACAGATCACCTCTGGCATAAAATTCTGCCCCATTGCAGAAACTTTCTTGGGCAAATTGAAAGAACGTTCCAATGCAGTGATTTGGGTGTTTGAAAAGTACAGGGGAAAAAGTTATTATAATAAAATGGAATTGTCTGGCTATTAAGTGTCATTGATACTTGTTAGAGGGATAAAGAAAAGTTGAAAGCACTTAAAAATTGATAGGTAGGAAGGTCAGAATCCTTTTTGTTAACTTAGAGAGCTTTATCTTTGGCCTTGGGAGAAAATAAAGAGCCAAACTCAGTATTGAATGGAGTCCTGAAAGTCATAGGCATTATTCAGCTGAAGCAGGTTTGTTAAGTCAAAGTCATGGGTGCTGGTTGAGAAAACTCTCTCCATCCTGACTCATGACATAAGGACACTTTGCGACCTATTTCCTAGATGCTGACTCTGAACTCTTTTTTTTTAGTGACTAGCAGAGAGTCACTTTCCCTACTAACTGTTATTTCTCATGTGAGAAATCCTTGAATATCATGTTGCTGCTGCCTTTCCTGTACCCGGGGAATATCCTGGGTCTGACAAGGGTGCAATAGTAGAATACTCTAAATTAGCGGTAAGACCTAGTCAGCCTTTACCGATCAGATTGAGAGGGAAACAATCATGGTTTTGAATTTTGAGGGTTCCTGTAAGGTCAAGAGCATTTGGTAAGATTTGGTAAGGAAGAGTTTACTAGTTTGTAGATTCTTTTTATTTTCTTAGGACAAAGGATTAACTACCTTGCAAAAACTCCAGAGCACAGTAGAAACTCACTGTGAGGATAGTTTCTAGAAGTGAGAGAAAGTGATGGCTCATGCTGAGAGAAACAGCAATGCCAGAATTGTCATTGTGTCATGGAAGAAGAGGGAAGTGAGTATGCCGATATGGAGCTGTTATGTGTAGTCAGAAGCTCATCTACCAGAGGATTCTGTTCTATGGGAAAGAGCAAAGGATGTGCATTGTTTACTGACGCCACAAGGAAGGCATTTGTGCAAGCTACATCGACATCATGATGCTGTCTGTGTTATTTCTCCTTTGCATTAAAATACATATTGTCCCTAATTTTTTCACATTTGCATTCTTTTCCAAAACTGTGTTATGTATTAAAAGTAATTAAAGAGAACTTATAATATTTGAAAGAAATAGTTTTATTTCCAAAAGTTTTTTGATTAAGTAAGATTTTACTGTATCAAGTTTGTATTCATCCCTGAAATTTCAGAATGGATGGAAAATCAAGTCTTAGATTTTTCCCTCTCTGGTAACTAAGTGCTATCTGGGACATGCTTCTTTCTTTCCTCATCTACACAATTAGAAACTTCACCTGAAAACCCAATCTTTAAGAAATATTTTATTGAGGAAATATTGGCTCAACCACTACATAGACGTCAGATGTATAACATTATAATTTGATATCTGTTTATACTTTTCATGATTGCCAAATCATTATGTTCATATTATAAAAGTAAAAAATCTAGTTTTCATCTTCCATACAATTGATTGCCCTTACCCAATTTGTGGACCCCATTTTTCCTTTCCCCTCTGATAATTACAACTTTATTCATTTGATATAAAAGTATATATATAATATGTATAATATGCCTTTTTTGAAAGCGGATTCTTATTTAATTGAAACAGCTAAGTTCTTTCATATGTCATATTTGCTAAAGTCCTGGCACAAAATGCATAACCTAGAAACTTTGTAAGTGCTCCTAAGTTTGTATCATTAATATAAATGTATATCTACTATAATTTGTGCAATACTATCTGTGTGTATCAGTTTTCAATGAAAAAATGTGGTGTCTCAAAAAAAAACCCCAAAACCAATATCCAGTCAGATCAAGAAGGTTCTTCTTACTGCTACAGAGAAGTGGTATATCACCTCTCCACTCTTAGAAGATCCTTGAACTTGCTCTACATATCTGACATTTAATTGCTCTTATTAGTTAATTAGAATTATTTCTTTTGGGGGTTGGGCATAGTACAGTGGGGAAACATTGGAGATAGTATAGTGCGTAGGGCATTTGCCTTACATGTGGCCAACCCAGACTTGATTACCTGGAATCCCATATAGTTCCTTGAGCCTCACTAAAAGTGATCCCTGAGAGCCAAGAGTAACCCCAGAATACTACTTTGGGTGTGGTCCAAACACTAAAAATAAAAAATTAGGAAAAAGACTTCATAGTCACTGTCACTGTCATCCCATTCATCGATTTGCTCTCCGAATGGGTGCCAATAAAGTCTCCATTTGTCTCTGTCACGTGCTAGTGTAGCCCAATGGTATATTGGGGGTTCTTTTAGGGTCAGGGGAATGAGGACCATCATTGTTACTGTTTTTAGCATATAGAGTACACCACAGGTAGCTCGCCAGGCTTTGCCGCGTGGGCGGGATACTCTCAGTAGCTTGCCAGGCTCTCTGAGAAGGATAGAGGCTTTGGGGGCAGCCTCTAATCACCTTTAGAGGTGTTCGCAGTCAGGCATATATGTGGGCAGGATACTTTCAGTAGCCTGCCGGGTTCTCTGAGAGTGAAAACAAGACAATAAGAGGTCACGCAGCCACAAATGCGGCCACATGTTTCCAGCAGATTGGTTTTATAGTCTCTGGATCTTGGCCATTGGTGGGATTACATGGGATCTGGTGAGTGTAACTGTCTAGCTACTGGAAGATGGGGGATCTGGATGGAGGAGACCCAGACCCGATCCGAGGAGGCTTGAAGATCTCAACCCCGTGTCCTGCACACCTGGGTTCCTCTGCTGGTTCCTTCATGTTAGAGGCTCATCTGAGTGTGTAGAGAGTGGTCTTATCATGGCTGTGACTGGGTTCCAGAGTTCCAGAGGTCTTCAACTGCCTGGACTCTGCTCAGGGCAGGGAGGGAACCTGAACCCGCCCCCCTCCAAGGGGCCCCAATGAGGAAAGCCAGGCATGGGAGCAGGAGACTCTGCTTAAAACTAAGAGTTAAAATTATGAAAGTTGGCTTTTTTTTAAGATTCAGGAAGAAATAACATTACTTGCCTAAAACTTGAAGTGTTTACTAGAGGCTGAAGGGGACAGCTTGGTATTAAGCAGCTTCATAACTAAATGACTCGGAATACTTGTTTCTCTGCTTCTTTGACTCTCTACTCTCTATCACATAAAATACAAGCATGAAAATGATCTGAACTGACACAAAGGCACTGCCAGATGCACACAGCTTACCTGAGTTTGATCCCCTGTACTCTGTATGGTTCCCTGAACTCTGCCAGGAGTGATTCCTGAACTCAGAGTCAAGGGCAAGCTTGAGCACAGAGCACTGCCAGGTGTGGCCCAAAATCCAAGGGGCATGTTGGGGCCTCAGGGAGGGGGGCTGGGCGGGGGGAAGGATGATAAGAAACAAAACCAAATCACCCTAGTGTTCTAAGCCATCAGACATAACAGAAATCTTTTTCAAATTTTGCTTTCTTCTGGGAAAACAAAGAATAGATGAATTTGGTTTTTGAGTTAGATTTTTTGACTATAAATGCAAACCTTTGTCAGCACCTTGCTAATGAGCATGATTAATGCTAATCACCCGTGATAATGAACTTTTGCCTTTCTCTTCACAAATTGGTTTCCTCTTTAGGCTTTCGGCCAGACATATCCTTCACTTGTTGCAAGAAAGCACCAGGTGGATTTGGGTTCAAGTAACATGATGGGATTAATTAGGCGGTGTGATCTATTTGCTGATTTATTTAGTGATTCTTTCATTTTTTCTCACTGCAGACCACATGCTTTATTTTTGTTTGGTGGATCACTGCACCTGAGTCTTCCCGCTGCCTCTCACCATCCTTTCCCAGCTTTCTGCTTCTGCTTATAGTACAGTTCTAGCTACCAGCAAGTGCCTCATGACCTCTGGTAGTTCCAGGACCCTAGGTTAAGACTTTGCTGATGCGTATGTACTTCACAATGCATGAGTGTCCCGCAGGGTGATCAGCATGTATTCCTCTTGCACCAGCCAATTTGACTTGCAGTCAGCATGAATCATATTTGGTTCTGAATCTATTCCATGTATTGAGTGGAGAGGTTAAATATCAATGAGTAGACAGCGGATCCTACAGGGCCATATTTTTGCATGCTTTTAATGTTTGGAAGTTTCCGTTACAGATGTTGAAAGTTGCATATCTAAGAAAAAATATTTCCATGTGAAAATTGTTTGAGGGCTGGAACAATAGTTTATTCTGTTGGGCACTTGCCTTGCATGCAGTCATCCTGGATTCAATCCCTGGCATCCCATGGGGTCCCCTAAGCACTGCCAGGAGTGATTCCTGAGTGCAGAGCCAGGAGGAACCCCTGAGCCAACACCAGGTGTGACCCAGAAAGAAAAAAAAAGGAAGAAAGAAAAAATAAGGAGAAAAAATAGTTTGAGATGAATTTTACTTCAGTGTAAAGTCTTAGTGATGCCCATTTAATCAAGACCTGCATGAATTAGTGACTTTGGGGATTTACTGATTAAGTTCTTACACTCCCAGAAAACCCTTTGGAAAAAGACTTTTTTCTTCAAATTATTTTTAAGTGCTTCAAAGCCAAAACAATGGTTTATATTTTACATTTTATTTCTCATGTTGCTTCTGGTCAGTTTTTGGCAGAGAGCACTTTCATTCATTATTGTTTCTTTTTGGATGGATTATGCATTATTTTTCTTGTGACAAGGCCAGGGAGTGAACTTTATTTTCGACATTTTTTTTTGGTGCTGGGGATCAAACCCAGGACTTCACACATCCAAAACAATGCTCTACCATTGAGCCATATGCATGTACCTGAACTTTATTATGTTTTTATCTTTTTTTTCTTTTTGGATCACGCCTGGCAATACACAGGGGTAATTCTTGGCTCCTGCACTCAGGAATTACTCCTGGCTGTGCTAGGGAACCATATGGGATGCTGGGAATCGAACCCAGGTCGGCTGCATGCAAGGCAAAAGCCCTACCCACTGTGCTATCACTCCAGCCCCACCTCAACTTTATTTTTAAAAAACAAGATTTCACTCAGTCATTGTGTCATCTATTCACTGTTAAAGTCCTGATTATGTTAGCATGTAGATGTGGAGTGTATTTGCTAATTCGCCACCTTGAAAGTCTTATGATCTTCATTTGTATCTAAGGAATAAATTATGACATTAAAAACAATTAATTTATTATTTTATTTTTACTAATTATTACCTAGAAAGTAGCACTGTAGCACTGTCCTCCCATTGTTTATCGATTTTCTTGAGCAGGCTCAGTAACGTCTTCATCGTGAGACTTGTTATTGTGTTTGGCATATTGAATACATCACAGGTAGCTTGCCAGGCTTTGCCGAGCGGGCGAGATACTCTCGGTAGCTTGCTGGGCTCTCCGAGAGGGGCGGAGGAATCAAACCCGGGTTGGCTGCATGCAAGGCAAGTGCCCTACCCGCTGTGCTATCACTCCAGCCCCCTAGAAAGTAATTTTATGGAAGTTAATCTAGTGCCTAAAAAGTAATCTTTTATGTTCTATTTTATCTGATTCTTATTTTCTAGGTACAGTCTATGACTTGAAGAATTTTAATTGATTGCCTATAGATGTCAGCTAGTAATTAGAGCTGGGCTTGAATCCAGGCAGAAATAACTCCTAAACCATACTCTGTGCTACTATACTATCTTTTCTGAGTTTTCAAATGTGTGAATTGTGTTTTCTCCCCAACTCAGAATTAAACAGGCCTAGAAGTTCTGAAGCGGAGCAAGTCAGCATCATCTTTCTGCTACTAATCTTGAACAAAAAGAATAAAAATAGCAATACAACTTTATGAACACATCACTTCTAGGGTTCCCTTTGGCCGTTTCAAAACATTAGGTAATTGGCATACATGGGAAGACTAAATGTCAGCAGAACTTCAATGAACCAGAATGCTTAAAGATTCTCAAACAGTATAATTGTTTCAGGGTTATACATAAACTCTTACTTAAACCTATATTAATTTTCTTTTATCTGTCTAGTAAGAGATTAATGTATGACTTTCTGCACCCCCAGAATATTCTGGTGACTGACTATTATTGTTTCTGAAATGAATTATCACATAAGCTTCAGATCTTGGTGGGACAAGTTACAAGTTGGTGCATAAATAGAAGCAATAAGTGTAAAATTATATTAGAGAATATGAAATAGCATATAGAAACTAAAGAAAGTTTCTTTCAGACTTTTAAAAATGTGGACACTTAGGCAGTCAATGGATGAATATTAAGTGATAACTAGGTAAAGCTGCATAAAACAAGTGTATTCTTTTTTCTCAGTCATAAGAATTTATTTAACATAAAGATAGTATTTATTTATTTACTTATTCATAATTTTATTTATTGTTTTTTCTTATATTTATTTACTGAATCACTGTGGGAAAAGTTACAAAGTTTTCAGGTTTAAGTCTCAGTCGTAGAATGATCAAACCCCTTTCCCTTCACCAGTACTCATTTTTCAACATCAAGAACACCAATATACCCCCTCCCACCCTTCCCAATGCCTGTGAGGCAGATGATTTCTACTCAACTCTTCTCTACATTGATTACATTCATTATTTCAACAAAGGATGCACCATTATTGTTTAGTATTTCCCCCGCCTCCCCCACCAATCAGAATTGCTGAAAAGGCATTGTGAAATACTTTGTTTTCTATAGTTGGTATGAGAATCATAAAATGTCATGTAATGATTTTGGATTTCTGCAAAGAGCCAGATAATTACGAGATTGGTTTCTGTGTGTCTGGTGTTATGGCTGTGCTGGAGAGCCACTCGTGGGGGGCAACTCGTGACCTCAGTAAGGAGCGATAGCAGGTAGGGCATTTGCCTTGCACGCAGCCAACATGGCCGACCCGAGTTCGATTCCTCTGCCCCTCTCGGAGAGCCCGGCAAGCTACTGAGAGTATATCTCGACCGCACGGCAGAGCCTGGGAAGCTCCCTGTGACGTATTCGATATGCCAAGCACAGTAACAACAAAGTCTCCAATGGAGACGTTACTGGGCCCGCTCGAGCAAATCGATGATCAACGGGAGGGCTTTTACCTTTTGGTCTACGGCCATACCACCCTGAATGCGCCCAAGAAAACATAGATGAAGAGCAAAGGGCAAAGAAGCCAGTAGCTGAAGAGATATGGGAACAGAAAGTTGCTAGGTGGTATTGATGGCAGAATCACTTTTCCTGCCTTAAGAAGGAACAATGACATTTGTTTCCCTGAGCACCTGGGCTCAGGACACCCATACATAGATCTGGGCTTTGCTTTTCCTAAAACTCTTATGCTTGCACATCACTTTAATGAGTCCAATATTATTATTTGTTGTTTTGGGTGGAGGTGGGAAACACTACTTTCCTAAGTAGTGTACAGGGACACCAGGGAAACTCTCCTGGGATTATTCGTACTGTGCAGTACAGATGGTTCAGTGCTCAGCCCTGATTCAGAGCTGCTCAGGACCAGTGTTGCTGGGGTCATCAGAAACACACTCTGGGACACCACACGCCTTTGAGTTATCTCTCCACTTGCACCCTCTATCTGAGGGTTGAAGCAATTCGACTTGGCTTCTATTTCTTGCTTCCAGATAAAACTAACTACAACAGCTAGGATAGCGGTTGGAGAGAAACGCAAATTTGTTGATAAATATGTGTTTGATTTGTATAATGGGAATCTAGAGATTAAAACATTCTTCTCTGGTTTTCTTCTTTCTTTCAAAGAAGTTGACAAGTTCACAAAATTCTGGGGCATTTAGAGTTCCAGTGAATTCAGAATTCCCTGCTGTTTATTCATCATGGATGAGGCATTGCTGTCCTTGGGTACAAATATTGGATTAGTTAGGTTTAATCCAAAAGCCATAAAAGGTAAAAAAAGGCCCTCCCGTTGATCATCAGTTTGCTCAAGCGGGCCCAGTAACGTCTCCATTGGAGACTTTGTTACTGTGTCTGGCATATCGGATACGTCACAGGGAGCTTGCCAGGCTCTGCCATGCGGGTGAGATACTCTCAGTAGCTTGCCGGGCTCTCCGAGAGGGGCGGAGGAATTGAACTCCGGTCGGCCATGTTGGCTGCGTGCAAGGCAAACGCCCTACCGCTGTGCTATCGCTCCAAAAGCCATACATTTCTTTAAATATATATATATATATATATATATATATATATATATATATATATATATTACACCAAGCCCTTTAGCTATAGAATACATTTGTACATTGAGCCTTTTAGGTATAGAATATTTTTGTGCATCGAGCCTTTTTCCCTTAATTGTACAGCTTTTTGTCTATTTCCCAATTTCAAAACAGTATTTGTGAAAATCATCATTAGAACAGTAGAGCAAGGCTCCGCAACAAAGCTAAAGGGGACCCCTCTCCTCCTTACAATCAGGTACAGCTCGCCTCCAGGGCCTGGGACTCTCTCTAGGCATGCGCAGCTAACTCGATCTCATAGCACAGCCGGTTTTTTCACCTGATCTGCGCGGGACGGGAACTGAGCCCCACAGCTCAGCAACAAAGTTGAAGGGGACCCCTCTCCTCCTTCCAATCAGGTACAGCTCGCCTTCAGGGCCTGGGACTCTCTCTAGGCATGTGCAACTAGCTCGATCTCATAGCACAGCCGGTTTTTTCACCTGATCTGCGCGGGAGCAGCGCAGGGACACTTTCCGGAGCCGCGGCCGCTAACCCAGCTGCAAAATATTCTCTCGCTACATATGCCCTAGGAACCATAAGCTACCTTCTTAGATGGAATCTTCTCTATTTTAGCTCAGCCACTAGAAACACAGTAGCCAATAACTCATAAGCCTATCTCAACCCACACTACATATCAAGCAGAATAGTAACAGTAAACGTGAAGGACTAAACCACACTTGTCACAATGGTAAAGCAACGCAAAAGCCCACCAAACTTTCTTATTGAAGAGGCTAACCCAGAAGACATCAGCAGTACTGTAGTGTTAGACAACCTCTCTGACAAGGAATTCAGAAGGGAGCTACTGAGGATGCTTAGGGAACTAAAAGAAACAATGGAAAGCAATGCCAATAAAAGACAAGAAGATTTGAAGGCAGAAATGAGGAAAATGCAATCGGAAATGTCAGACCTAAAAAATCTCGTAGGCGAATTGAAAAACTCAGTGGAAGGCCTCAGCAGCAGAGTAAAAGCTGCTGAGAACAGAATCAGTGAGCTCGAAGATGAAGTTCAGAGACTCTCCAGGAAAGAGCAGAAAATGGAAAAGAGACTCACAATTCGGGAACAGATGGCAAGAGAAGATCGTGACGAAGCCAAGAGGGGTAACATAAGAATTATTGGAGTTCCAGAGGGACAGGAAGAAAACCTTGATGAAGAAGAAACTGTCAAAGACATCATTGCTACAACGTTTCCAGAGCTGAAGAAAACTTGTGACCACATTCAGGAGGCCCGAAGGGTACCAGCTAGAAGAAATCCGAATCAAAATACCCCAAGACACATTCTGATCAAAATGACCAAAACCTTAGACAGAGACAAAATTCTGAAAGCAGCAAGATCGAAGAAAGAAATCCCTTACAAAGGAGCATCCTTAAAATTCACAGCTGATATTTCTGATGAAAACCTCATGGCCTGAAAACAGAGGTGGGACATAGTGAAAAAACTCAGTGAAATAAATGCCTCTCCAAAAATACTTTACCCAGTGAGACTCTCATTCATAATAGAAGGAACAACACACAGTTTCACAGAAAAACAACAGCTCAGGAACTTCATAGACTCAAAACCATGGTTACAAAAACAACTAAATGGGCTACTTTAAGGCAAGACAGGCCCCTCAAATACACCAAATTTCAACAGAACAATGAGGCAAAATCCCATAAAAATAATCTCTCTTAATGTCAATGGGCTAAATGCACCAATTAAAAGACATAGAGTGGCAGGATGGATTAGAAAATTAAATCCAACATTCTGCTGCCTGCAAGAAACACATATCAATAGTCAAAGCAAACACAGACTCAGAGTCAAAGGCTGGAAAACAATCCTACAGGCAAACAGCTCCCAGAAAAAAGCTGGGGTAGCCATCCTAATATCAGACCACATCGATTTCAGAGTGAAGAAGGTCATAAGAGACCGTGAAGGCCATTTCTTATTGATCAAAGGATCTGTACAACAGGAAGAACTTATAATAATAAATGTATATGCACCTAATGAGAGACCAGCAAAGTACTTAAAACAACTACTCATAGATTTGGAAAAAGACATCAATAGCAACACAATACTAGTGGGAGACTTCAACACCGCTTTGTCACCTCTTGATAGATCAACCAGACTCAAGCTTAGCAAGGACATACATCATCTGAGGGAAACAATAGAAGAAAGGGACTTAGTAGATATATACAGGACACTTCATCCTCAAAAAGCTGAATACACATTCTTCTCAAGCGTACATGGAACATTCTCCAAGATAGACCACATGCTGAGCCACAAAACATGCCTCCATAAAATTAAGAAGATAGAGATTGTATCAACAATCTTCTCAGACCATAATGCGCTGAAATTAGAAGTAAATCACACACAAAAACAGAAAACTAAATCAAACACCTGGAAATTAAACAGTGCTCTATTGAACAACGAGTGGCTTAGAAAGGAAGTCAAAGAGGAAATCAAAAGATTTCTAGAAACAAATGAAAATGAGGACACGAGTTACCAAAACTTATGGGACCCAGCAAAAGCTGTGTTGAGGAAAGTTTATAGCTCTACAAGCATTCCTCAGGAAAGAGGAGCGAGCACACATAAGTAACCTAACCTCACAGCTTAAGAGCTTGTAGAAGGACCAAAAAAAGGAGCACAACCTGAACAGGAGAAAGGAAATAATAAAACTAAGAGCAGAGATTAACGAGATGGAAACCCAAAATCAATCCGAAAGATCAATGAAACTAAGAGCTGGCTCTTCGAGAAAATTAACAAGATTGATAAGCCTCTAGCAAAACTCACAAAGAAAGGGAGAGAGAAAACCTTAATAAACCGAATCAGAAATGAAAAGGGGGTCATTACAACAGAAACTACAGAAATTCAAAGGATCCTCAGGGAGTACTTTGAGAAGCTTTATGCCACGGAACATCAAAACCTCGAGGAAATGGATAAGTTCCTAGACTCCTACAGACTCCCAAGGCTGAACCAAGAAGATCTGGAATACCTGAACAGACCTATCACCATCAAGGACATTGAAATGGTAATAAAAAGTCTCCCCAAGCACAAAATTCCTGGCCCAGATGGATTCACTAATGAATTCTTCCAAATCTTTAGAGAGGACTTACTCCCAATCCTTTTTAAACTTTTCCACGAAATTGAAATATCATATCAAAAACACTTCCAAACAGTTTCTACGAAGCAAATATCACACTGATACCAAAAGCAGACAGAGATACCACAAAGAAAGATAATTACAGGCCGATATCCCTTATGAACACAGATGCAAAGATCCTCAACAAACTACTAGCAAATAGAATCCAACTACTCATCAAAAAGATCATACACCATGACCAAGTAGGATTCATCCCAGGGGTGCAAGGATGGTTTAACATTCGGAAATCAATCAACATAATCCATCATATCAACAAAAGAAAAGATAAAAAGCATATTATTATATCAATAGATGCAGAGAAAGCATTTGACAAGATCCAGCTCCTCTTTATGATGAAAACCCTAGCCAAAATGGGTATAGAGGGGACTTTCCTCAACATAGTTAAAGCCATGTACCACAAGCCTACAGCAAGCATCATCCTCAATGGGGAAAAACTGAGAGACTTCCCTCTAAGATCAGGAACGAGACAAGGATGCCCACTGTCTCCACTGCTGTTCAATATAGTACTGGAAGTACTTGCAATAGCGATTAGGCAAGAAAAAGATATTAAGGGCATTCAGGTAGGAAAGGAAGAAATCAATTTCTCACTATTTGCAGACGATATGATACTATACTTAGAGAACCCAATAACCTCCACCAAAAAAACTCCTAGAAACAATAGACTTGTATAGTAAAATTGTAGGCTATAAAATCAATACCCAAAAGTCCATGGCTTTCCTATACGCAAACAGTGAGAGAGAAGAAAGCTACATGAAATAAACAATCCCGTTCACAATTGTTCCCCAGAAAATCAAGTACCTAGGAATCAGCTTAACTAAGGAAGTAAAGGACCTGTACAAAGAACACTACAAAACGCTACTTCAGGAAATAAAAGAGGACATGAGGAAATGGAAAGATATCCCCTGCTCATGGGTCGGGAGACTTAACATTGTCAAAATGTCTACACTACCGAAAGCATTATATAAATTCAATGCAATCCCTATAAGGATACCCATGACATTCTTCAAAGAAATGGAGCAAACAACTCCAGAAATTTATATGGAACAATAAGCCCCCACGAATAGCTAAAGCAATTTTTGGGAAAAAGAAAATGAGAGGAATCAACCTCCCTAACTTCAAACTGTACTACAAAGCAGTAATAATTAAAACAGCATGGTGCTGGAACAAAGGCAGAACTGCAGACCAATGGAACAGGGTTGAATACACTGATATCTCCCCTCAATCATATGCTCATCTAATCTTTGATAAAGGTGCAAGTAATGTGAAATGGAGTAAGGAAAGTCTCTTTATCAAATTGTGCTGGCAGAACTGGACGGCTACATGCAAAAAAGTGGGCACAGAACTCTGCCTAACACCACGTACAAAAATTAAGATCAAAATGGATTAAAGACCTCAACATCAGACCAGAAACCATAAGGTACATTGAAGACAAAGTTGGCAAAACCCTCCATGACATTGAAGCTAATGGTATCTTCAAAGATGCCACGCCACTGGCTGAGCAAGTGAAAACAGAGATAGATAAATGTAACTATCTTAAACTACGAAGCTTCTGCACCTCCAAAGAAACAGTGACCAAATTACAAAGACAGTCTACAGAATGGGAAAGGATATTCGCCGAATACACATCTGACAAGGGGTTGATATCCAGGATATACAAAATACTGGTTGAACTCCACAAGAATAAATCATCCAACCCCATCAAAAAATGGAGCAATGAAATGAACAGAAACTTTCTCAAAGAAGAAATCCAAATGGCAAAAAAGCACATGAGAAAATGTTCTACATCATTAATTATCTGGAGATGCAGATCAAAACCACAATGAGATACCATCTCACACCTCAGAGAATGGCCCACATCCAAAAGAACAAAAGCAACCAATGTTGGCACGGATGTGGTGAGAAAGGGACATTCTTTCACTGTTGGTGGGAATGTCGACTGGTTCAGCCTTTCTTGAAAACAGTATGGACGATTCTCAAAAAATTAGAAATTGAGCTCCCATTTGACCCAGCAATACCACTCCTGGGAATATATCCCAGAGAGGCAAAAATGTATAGTCGAAGTGATATCTGCACTTGTCTGTTCATTGCAGCACTTTTTACAATAGCCAGAAACTGGAAGAAACCTGAATGCCCAAGAACAGATGACTGGTTAAAGAAACTTTGTTACATCTACACAATGGAGTACTATGTAGCTGTTAGAAAAGATGAAGTCATGAAATTTACATACAAGTGGTACAACATGGAAAGTATCATGCGAAGTGAAATGAGTCAGAAAGAGAGGGATAGACATAGAAAGATTGCATTCATCTAGGGAATATAAAGAAACAAAATATGAGATTAATACCAAGAATAGCTGAGATCAACACCAGGAGGATTACTCCATAGCTTAGAGGCCAGCTGGGCTTTCTAGGGGAAAGGGCAGCTCAGATAGAGAAGGGAGCACCAAATAAAGGGTGTTTGGAGGATCCTCCCAGGAGGGGAGATGCTTGTTGAAAGTAGACTATGGAATGAACATGTTTGCCACTCAATGCCTCTTTTGCAGACCACAACACCCAAAAGGAGAGAGAGAACACAGGGGATTGCCCTGCCACAGAGGCAGGGTGAGATGGGAGGGATGGGGGTGGGAGGGATATTATCCATGGTGGTGGAGGGATGGGTATTTGATCATTGTATAATCGAAACCCAAGCATAAAAAATTGTAAATCTACAACTGTACCTCATGGTGTTTCACTAAAAATTAAAAAAAAATAAAAAATGCATCTCAAAAGAAAAAAAAACAGTAGAGCAAAACGTCTGTGCCCTTCTTGCCTCACCGCCTAGGATTAACATATCTGTTATTGAAAGAAATCCTTGAGAGGGGTTTTTAAAAATAGACTCTTAAGGATAAGATTCCTTATGTGGAGTATCTTTGATCTAAGTAAGTGAGTCACAAAAGCAAAATCACTGGTGAGGAACAATGTGGCACACGCTGAGCCCTGACCCCCATGAGCCTCCTGCTGCCTAGGATTTGCTATATGTAAGGAAAAACAGCAACTTCTATTCCCTTGGTTGACAATGATGAGCAGCTTAGTGGCACCCAGGTTTGGTAAGCAGGTTCCCTCTTGACAGATTATCATCTAAGCAGCATGGTGAGAAGGAGAGGAAGGCAGGTCTGGAATAAAAATTGAGCCCCTTTAATTTTGAAAATGGTGAGAGAAATCAAAATAGCAAGAGTCAGCCCCTCAGGCAGGGGCTGAAATAAACCAAACAGCTCAAATAAACAAGGAAAAGGTATGTAAAAAATTTGGGGTAATGTGAATGTAACTGTCTTCCTATTCCACATATTTTACTTGTGAACTCCCCAACCTCCACCCAGACACTAGGCATGGACTACATGAAGTCTGCAGTTGGGACACATAGGGACTAATTGACATCTTTCATAATTTTGACCCCATACAACCATACTCTTGCGTTTGTGGAAGGCAGAATTCTATGATGCAGGCAGGGAGCCCTGGCCAGTCAGAGTGGCCAGGATGACCACAGGTAAACAGGAAGAGGTCCTGAATATTTAAGAGCTCTTTGTACTTCATTGAAACAAAACAGTAGATTTCTATGCTTGAGAAAATCTTAGCAGAAAAGAAACAACCATGAAACCTTAGACAAGAAACGCTAGAGACAAGTAGCTTACTCTTGGCTGTGAATCCGGATGGTGAAATACAAATAAGACTTCTCATAAGAGGGGCCAGGAGGGAGAAGCAAAAGGGAATTTAGTTAAGCTGCCTAGCAGCAAACCAACCAGCTTTCAGGGAACCCGGAGTCTGAGTCTGCTCAGCCTGCATTAGCACCTGCTTAGGACGGGTTGCAAGTAGGTCCTTCAGTCTAGATAGAAAGATAAAACATTGTGTGTATGTGTGTGTGTTAGATAAAGCATTTGTGTGTGTGTGTGCGTGTGTGTGTAGTGGGGTACCATATATATACACGTGTTTTCAAATAAATATTTTAGGATACCACAAAATCAAAAGAAGCCTTGTTTACACACAACTATTAGTGATGCATGAGTTTCCAGGGAGGGACTTGAATAGAAAAGAGGTATTTAGAATAGTCTGATGATTTGGAGGACCATCTCAGTATGCTTTCCAGTTGCCTTCTCCTGTCACGCCTAGCACCCTCTTCTCCTACCCACTTCTCTCCCATGCAAGATGGGGCACCCTGTAATCGCCCTCTCACTTATGTACAAATTTAGTTTTTTTTATAGAATATAAAGTTTTAAGGGGGCTGGAGATGTAGCTGGTGAGAATCCATAATGATAATGGTAATGATGATGATGGGCTGGAGCGTTAGCACAGTGGTAGGGCATTTGCCTTGTGTGCAGCTGGCCCAGCCAAGCCGGTCTCAATTCCTCCTCCCCTCTCAGAGAGCTTGGCAAGCTACCGAGAGTATCTTGCCCGCACGGCAAAGTCTGGCAAGCTACCCATGACATATTCGATATGCCAAACACAGTAACAACAAGTCTCATGATGGAGACGTTACTGGACCTGCTCGAGCAAAGGATGATGATAGTTAATGTTTAGGCATTGCTTCCAAGCACTTTAAATATATTAATAATTATCAGTATTTCAACAAATCTATGTAGTGGTAATAATTGTTTTAACAATAAAAATAAAATTCATTTCATTTTCATTTCATCATCCTGTTAATCGTCGATTGCCTCGAGCAGGCCCCAGTAACGTCTCTTTCATCCTAGCCCTGAGATTATATTCACGGCTCTTTAGGAGAATGAGACCCATCATTGTTACTGGTATTTGGCATATTTGGTAGGCCACGGGGAGTTTGCCAGACTCTGCCCTGTGGGCAGGCTACATTTGATAGCCTGCAAGTTTGTCCAAAGTAGGAATGAGGTAATAAGATGTCTTCGGGTGCCGGAGCCCCAGTCAGGGCAGGGAGGAAAGCTCGACCTGCTCCCCTCCAAGGGGTCCCGGCGAGGGACACCCAGGCGCGGGGGCAAAAGACTGCACTGTTCTCGTCCGGGATCTGGATTTTATAGTCTCTGAGTCTTGGCCGCTGATGGGATTACATGGCGCCAGGGGGCCAGGTGGTGGGTGTGACCCCCGCCTACTGGAATTTGGAGGATCTGGGTGGAAGATGCTCGACTCCAATTCGAGTAGGCTTGGAGGTCTCGGCCCCGGAACCCGCGTGGCTTTGTCCCTCTGCCAGTACCTTCATGTGTGCGGAGAGTGGTCTCAGCATGGTGGTGGCTGGTCCTGGAGGTCTTCGGCTGCCGGAGCCCCGGTCGGGGCGGGGAGGAAAGCTCGACCTGCTCCCCTCCAAGGGGTCCCGGCGAGGGACACCCAGGCGCGGGGGCAAAATAAAATTAACCATAATAAATGCATAAGCTCCTCTTTAGTTCTCAAGAAGACAGAAACATAGGCAGATGGCACCTATAGTCTGATTTTATGGGTAAGTGAAATATCTGGTAGCAAGAACAAGGAACCAAGATGCGTAAATAGGCCTGGAGAAAGAGTCCACATGAAGATGCTATCCAGCAAGCACCCCAGGTGCTTAATTTTTCCAGATATTAGTACCTCATCTTTTTTTGAAGTTAAATCAACCGTGTGTCAGAACTGTTCCTGGGCAGAAAGAAGAGATGGGGTAAATAATTTACCTACTTATCATTCCTCCATTGTCAAGGGTGTTAACTTCCCTGCAATTTGTAACTTCATGTGTACCTGTGGGTGCCAATTAGGATCCTGCAGTAGTATCAAGAGGGCAGCCCTGAAAAGAGATGAAAGGATAAAGGCAAGGCACATGGAGAAGGAGAAGCACTGCCATGATGCAGTTGCTCAAATTTCCTAAGAAAACTTGAAGGGTTTGAAGAGACTAATGAAGGAACAAAAAACTAAGGTGGTGTATCAACAGTGTCTGATGGTTTCCACTCGTATCACACAAATTATGTTGGCCATAAAATCCAGTTACTCTATTACTTAAGAAACAAAGGAAGCCTTCTTTTTCTTTCACTTCTCTTTAGCTCCCCTCCCTTTGCTCCTCTTCCTCTTCCTTCACCTTACATTTATTTATTTATTCCTTTTTCTGAATTGAGTCATCATGAGATATACAGATATAATGCTATACATGATTTGTTTTCAGACATATACTGTTCCAACACCCATCCCTCTACCTGTATACATTTCCCACAACCAATGTCCCCAGTGTCCCTCCCACCCCTACTCCCAGACTGCATCTATGGCAGGCACTTTTGTTTTCCCTCTCTCCCTCTCACTCTCTATGTCACTCTCTTTCCTCTTGGTTTGCAATACAGGTGCTGAGAGGTTATCACGTTTGTTCTTTTATCTACTTTCAACACACAGTTCATATCCAAAGTGATCATTTCCGGCTATCATTTTCATAGTGGCTCCTTCTCTATCACAACTGCCTGCTTCCCTCAGTACTTGAGGCAGGATTTAAACCATGGACCAATCCTCATGACCCTTGTTTCCTTTTTTTCCTATCTTAAATTCAAGGCATGGTTTTTAATTTATTTTTAATTTAGTTTTTATTTTTTTTTATTAGTGAAACACCTTGAGGGACAGTTATAGACTTACAAATTTTTGTGCTTGGGTTTCAGTTATACAATGATCAAGTACCCATCCCTCCACCAGTGCCCATTTTCCACCACCACGGGTCCCAGTATCCTTCCCAACCCTCATAACCCCCATCCCACCCTGCCTCTATGGCAGGGCAATCCCTTGTGTTCTCTCTCTCCTTTTGGGTGTTGTGATCTGCAAGAGATGCATTGAGTGGCAATCATGTTCAGTTCATAGTCTACTTTCAACATGCATTTCCCCTCCTGGGAGGATCCTCCCAACACCCTTTATTTTGTGCTCCCTTCTCTATCTGAGCTGCCCTTTCCCCTAGAATGCCCAGCTGGCCTCTAAGCCATGGAGTACTCCTCCTGGTACTGATCTCAGCTATTCTTGGGTATTAATCTCCTATTTTGTTACTTTATGTCCCCCAGATTAATGCAATCTTTTTATGTCTATCCTCTCTTTCTGACTCATTTCTCTTAGCATGATATTTTCCATGTGGTACCACTTGTATGTAAATTTCATGACTTCATCTTTTCTAACAGCTACATAGTACTCCATTGTGTAGATGTACCAAAGTTTCTTTAACAAGTCATCTGATCTTGGGCATTCAGGTTTTTTCCAGATTCTGGCTATTGTAAAGAGTGCTGCAATGAACAAACATGTGCAGATGTCACTTCGATTATACATTTTTGCCTCTCTGGGAGATATTCCCAGGAGTGCTATTGCTGGGTCAAATGGGAGCTCAATTTCTAATTTTTGGAGAATCGTCCATACTGTTTTCCAAAAGGTTTGAACCAGTCGGCATTCCCACCAGCAGGGAAAGAGGGTCCGTTTCTCGCCACATCCGTGGCCAGCACTGGTTGCTTTTGTTCCTTTGGATGTGGGCCAGTCTCTCTGGTGTGAAATGATATCTCATTGTTGTTTTGATCTGCATCTCCCTGATGATTAATGATGTGGAGCATTTTCTCATGTGTTTTTTAGCCATTCGAATTTCTACTTTTAGAAAGTTTCTGTTAATTTCGAATATCCTTTCCCACTCTGTAGACTATCTTTGTATTTTGTTCACTGTTTCTTTGGAGGTGCAGAAGCTTCTTAGTTTAAGATAGTGCCATTTGTCTATCTCTGTTTTCACTTGCTTGGCCAGTGGTGTGACATCTTTGAAGATACCATTAGCTTCAATATCATGGAAGGTTATGCCAACTTTGTCTTCAATGAAGTTTATGGATTCCGGTCTGATGTTAAGGTCTTTAATCCATTTTGATCTTACTTTTGTACATGACGTTAGGCAGAAATCTGAGCCCGCTTTTTTGCATGTAGCCATCCAGTTTTGCCAGCACAATTTGTTAAAGAGGCTTTCCCTGCCCCACTTCACTTTTCTTGCCCCTTATCAAAGATTAGATGATCATATACTTGGGGGGAGATGTCAGTATATTCAACCCTGTTCCAATGGTCTGCAGCTCTGCCTTTGTTCCAGTACCATGCTATTTTAATTATTACTGCTTTGTAGTAGAGCTTGATGTTAGTGAGGTTGATTCCTCCCATTTTCTTTTTCCCAAGAATTGCTTTAGCTATTCGTGGGGGCTTATTGTTCCACATAAATTTCAGGAGTGTTTTCTCCATTTCTTTGAAGTATGTCATGGGTATCCTAATAGGGTTCACATTGAATTTGTACAGTGCTTTGGGAAGTATTGCCATTTTGACAATGTTAATTGTCCCAATTCATGAGCAGGGGATATTTTTCCATTTCCTCGTGTCCTCTTTTATTTCCTGAAGTAGCGTTTTGTAGTTTTCTTTGTACAGGTCCTGTATTTCCTTAGTTAAGCTGATTCCTAGGTACTTGATTTTCTGGGGAACAATTGTGAATGGGATTGTTTTCTTCATGTCACTTTCTTCTCTTTCGCTATTTGCATATAGGAAGGCTATGGACTTTTGGGCATCGATTTTATAGCCTGCAACTTTACTATACAAGTCTATTGTTTCTAGGAGTTCCTTGGTAGAGGTTTTAGGGTTCTCTAAGTATAGTATCATATCATCTGCAAATAGTGAGAGCTTGAGTTCTTCCTAACCTACCTGGATGCCCTTAATATCTTTTTCTTGCCTAATCGCTATTGCAATTACTTACAGTATTATATTGAACAGCAGTGGAGAGAGTGGGCATCCTTGTCTCATTCCTGACCTTGGGCGGAAGGCTTTCAGTTTTTCCCCATTGAGGATGATGCTTGCTGTAGGCTTGTGGTATATGGCTTTAACTAAATTGAGGAAAGTCCCCTTTATCCCTATTTTGGCGAGGGTTTTCATCATAAAGGGATGCTGGATCTTGTCAAATGCTTTTTCTGCATCTATTGATATGATCATATGGTTTTTATCTTTTCTTTTGTTGATATGATAGATTATTTATTGATTTCTGAATGTTAAACTATCTTTGCATCCCCAGGATGAATCTCACTTGGTCATGGTGAATGATCTTTTTGATGAGTTGTTGAATTCTATTTGCTAATATTTTGTTGAGAATCTTCGCATCCGTGTTCATCAGGGATATCGGACTCAGTTTTCTTTTCTTGTAGTGTCTTTGTTTTCTTTTGGCATGAGAGAGATATGGGCTTCATAGAAACTGTTTGGGAATCTTTTTGTTTTTTCAATTTCTTGGAAAACCTTGAGAAGAACTGGCAATAGGTCCTCTTTAAATGTTTGGAAAAATTTGCTAGTGAATCCACCTGGACCTGGGCTTTTGTTTTTGGGAATCCTTTTGATTACAGTTTCAATTTCTTTTGATGTTAACAGGTCTATTTAGGTACTCTATATTTTCTTGATTCAGCTTTGCGAGATGATAGGAATCCAGGAATTTATCCATTTCTTTTAGGTTCTCTTGTTTCATGGCATACAGACTTTCAAAGTAGTCTTTCTGTAAGGGTGTGTTTTGCTTATAGGGTTTGTCTTGTCTTATAGTAGCCCCTTTAGCCCTTCTCTTAAGTTTAGTTTTGAGTCTATGAAGTTCCTGAGCTGCTGTTTATCTAGAAAATACTGTACCGTTCCTTCGATTTTGAGTGAGAGTTTAGCCGGATAGAGTATTCTTGGTGAAGCATTCATGTTAGTGAGTTTTTTCACTAAATCCCGCCATTGCCTTCGGGTTTGGAGGGTTTCCTCTGATAGGTCTGCTGTGAATCTAAGGGGTGCTCCCTTGTATGTGATTTCCTTCTTTGCCCTTGCTGCTTGCAGTATTGTATCTCTATCAGCAGTATGAATCATTCTAACTATGATATGTCTTGGAGTGTTTTTGTTAGGGTGTCTTTTAGCTGGCATCCTTCGGGCTCCTTGAACCTGGATTGCTGCATTGTGGAGCTCTGGGAATTTTTCAGCAATGATTTGTTTAACTGTAGCTTTTTTGTTGGGATTGTTTCTTTGAGCTTCTGGTAGTCCAATGATTCTAATGTTGGTTTTCTTGGAATCATCTCCTAGGACTCTGATTCTCTGTAGAGCTATTTTGAGGTCCCTTGCCACTGTTTGTTGTTGCCCGTTGGCTTGGTGCAGCTGATCTTCCAGCTCACTGAAACTCTCTTCAGCTGCGGTCATTCTATTGTTGAGAGAAGAGACTGAGTTTTTCATTTCATCTACGAAATCTTATATTCGAGACATTTCTCCTCTCATTTCTTCACGTAATTTGTCGATTTTTTCTGTCATGTTACTGGATATCTGTCTTACTGTTTCATTTAGTTGATTGAACATCTTCATGACTTCATATCTGAATTCTTTGTCAGAGAGGTCCCTTATGTGAGCAGTATCGACAGTCTTCTGGATTCTTTTTGTTGTCCTCCCCATGTGGTGGGAACTTGCGTTGTTTCTTCATGTTGGTGTGTAGGTTAGAGACTAGGTTCCTTGGTATGGCTAAACTACCTGTGGCAGCGTTAGCAGCTGCCTGCTAAAAAAATAGGGCACGCCCAATTCTACAGAAACCACGCCCACTTCTGAAGCGTCCACACCCTCATGGGAACCTGGGTTTGATAGAAGATCAGCACAGTGTGAGGGGCAGAGAGGGAAAGGCAGCCACTCAGAGCTGCGTTTTTCCCAGCGTCCAGGAGGACGCCTGTTGGGCTTGCCAGGAGAGATCCAAGTCCTGGGTTCACGTACTGGCAGATGAACTGTCCTGGGTTTGGTAGAAGATCAGTGCAGCGTGAGGGGTGGAGAGTTGACCCTTGTTTCTAATGTGCTTGGATATTAGTCTCAGACTATGTTTTCTTTTTATATCCCACAAAATGAGAACAATCGTTCTGTGTCTGTCCCTCTTCACCTTACATTTTCTTTCTCTCTTTTGCTTACTTCCCCATTCCCTTCCCCCTTTCACCTATTTTCTCAATTTTTGCCTCATTTCTTTTGTATGTAAAATATTTTTCTTAGGAAACATGGGAATAAGAGAGAAAGAAGAGAAGAGGGAAACCCATGAATTAGAAGAAAAGAATTACAATTTAGGAGATACACAGTTTTAGAATCCTAAGTCTCATGCTTTTTGGGCCATGTATGAAATAAAGTATTATTGTTTTCAATTCTGCTAAATACAACTTATCAAATTCAATAAGATAATCAAACAGAGTAGGAGATACATTTTGAAGCAATCCCTTTTACCTTAGAGGGAATGTGGTAAAATGCAGACCACTAGACTCCTAAAAATCCTTCATAGGATTTTTCTTCTACCTTCTAGCATAATGTATTTTTCAAAGTCATCTACAGTATTGGCCAAGTTTGTGCAGTCATCAGTGTAGAGGAATGCTAAAATGTTAGGTGTGCAAGATCTCTCAGGATTATATTTTGACAGAAAATAGGAGTCTTGGTTTTGAGAAAAACAGTTATTCTGTCCTTGTCTCTTTGTTCCTTCACCCTTGATGGAGATAGAAGAATATGCTCACTTCTTCTCTACCTGTAGAGGAAGTGTCAGAGGCCACATTGTTCTGCTCCTGTAGAGGTGTCACATCTGGAAATAGCATCTATACTTGAGGCTCCCGCCTACTTATGGTAGTCTTTGTCATCTGTCATATTTCATCTGCTTTTCTCAAATGTCAAAACACCGAAAAGGGGGGAATATGATAGACAGTACCATCACTGTTTTCTTGGAGGGTTTGTGCTAATCATGATTAGTGCTAATAGTTATTTTTTGTTTGAATTTCTATTAATTTTTTTGTATTGAATTGCCATGGGATATACAGTTAGAAAGTTGTTCATGTCCGAGTCTCAGTCATATAATGTTCCAACACCTATCCCTTCACCAGTGCATATTTTCCCCCCACCAATATCCCCAGTTTCCTTCCCATCTGCCTCCCCCCACCTTTCCTCTATCTATCTTAGATGCTTTCCTTTTTTCTCTCTTTCTCTTATTTTTTTCTTTTAAGCACTGTTGTTTCCAATACTGTTACCGAAAGGGTATCATGCATATAACTATACCTCCTTTCAATTGGTGCTTATCTTTGAAAATAAACTGTGGGAGTATGGAGGATACACTTTTGTTTGTAAGTTACTATTTTGGGCACGTGTGGATCAGTTTCAGAGACTTATACTTGACTTTTCCTACCAAAATAATTCTTACCTATTATATAGATAACAAATGTGAAGCATCTTCTAACTGCTAATATATCTATCCAGTTATATACTTGACTTTTGAGAAATAACCATAGGACAGATCGACTTGTGTTGTATTAGAAATTCTCTAACATGGTCTTGGGATAATGCTCTTTTTATCACTAGGCTGCCAAAGACATCCACTTTAATCAGGGAATTGGTATGACATTTTGAATTCTGATGAGTGTGAGCTTGAATGCCTTATCTTACACTTCTCCAAATGTTTGGAAATTCTGGGCTGGGGAAATAGCTCAATGGTAGAATACATGCTCTGCACATTTGACCCCCCAGTTTTGACCTCTATCACTGCTTCACACTGTAAATAGGACACACTGTAAATGTTCTGGATATCACTTGTCCTGGTGTACAATTATCCTAGGAAATGGCTTAAATTTGGGAGGGGAAAAACTAGGGAAGTATTCATTGCTTAATCTTGTATTGGCTTAAGTTGTCTTTTTTGTTTTGTTTTGTTTTGGGGTCATACCTCGTGGTTCTCAGGGCTTACTTCTGGCTATATATTTAGGGATAACTCTTGGCAGGGCTCTGGGGACATATAAGGTGCTGGGGATTGAACACAGGTTCACTGCTGTATTATTGCTTTGGCTTTCACATTGTGCTTCTTAAAAAGATATGACTTCCTACTGAATCAGTGGTTTCTGAGTAAAAGAGTAAGAGAATAACAGGAAAATAAAAATATCATAGAAACCAAATATCTGACTTAAGGAGACATATATATATTTGCCCCAGTTTATTTTTTTCCGGAGCTCCAAATTCTCTGAATTTTCTCTGGAAGTTGTTTGAGACCATGGACTGAATTCTGGATAGTGAAGCATAAGCACTATGGGGCACACAGCTGGACATGAACTGCTTACTTCATAGAAACAGCCCACCCGATTCTCCAGTTTTTCATCTCATTCATTCTATGAACAGAACAGAGAAGTGAGAGACACCAAAGACACATTTTCTCTGATTGTTATTTTTATTTTTCTCTTCTTTTAGGTATCCAGTGATTCATGTTTTTTAGACAAAATACCAAGGGAACTGAAGTTAGGAACTTTGGTTTGCTTCTTGGTGTCCTTCTGGAAGCAGTTATTTTATTTTATTGAATGAGGGTGCGTGATTCACAATACTGTTAATGATTGTTTTCTGTGTACATAATTTCAACATCACACCCAGCACCAGTGTACCCATCTCCCACTTCCAAGGACTCCAAACCCTCTCCCTTTCAATCTTACTTCTCTCCTCCAGCAGCTGCCTTTCAATCTGCCTTTTCTCCCCCAGCAGCTCACAATCTCCCATGTGTTGTCTTTGATCCTTTGTTGCTACCTCATTATGTCTCTTTAAGTCTTGATTATGAGTGAGATCTCTCTTATTTATGTCTTTTATTTTGAGTGACTTTACCCAGCATGATATTCTCTAGTTCCATCCATGGTGCTGCAGTACAACCACAGGTAAGACTTTCAGTCTTGACCATTTTAGTTGCTTCATCCACAAAAGGAAGCCTTGGGTCTGAGAGCTGCTTCTAGTTCCTGAAGTTGTGTAAATACTGGAAACTGAAAATGAATTCACACTAAGGGAGCAATGACTGCTTTGGTGCTCACCTATTTATTTTCACAGGTATAAGAACCACTTCCTGGCTGGCTTGTTTTGCCTGGGAGTTAGCTCAATCCCAGCCCTGGCTCTAATAAATTCCATTCCTTTTTCACTTCAAAGCCTACTGCAGATTGATGCTGGTCCTGAAGATTAGTTTGGGGCTGTGATGTCCCAGGAGAACTGCTTGCAGCAGGCAACAGACTGGGAAGTTCTGAATCTGTGTAAGTGTGTACAGTAGACCAGTATGCTCAGGTCCCCCAGAGAGCCTGGCTGAGCATTCAAGTAGAGTTTACATGAATGGAACTTTTATACTTAACATCTTCTACCGAAATAAGAGTTTCTTTTCTGATCCTAAAGAATTCCTCAGAAGAACAAATAAAATGTTCACACCAAGGAAGAACACTTTATAATCATAATTATGTTACTCTACAAGGCTATAATAAACTTTAAGCAAGTGCTTCCTATTTTATTTTCACTGCAAACAATTTATAAGCAGAACTGTCCTCTTGACATGATAATGAAAGAGCAGTCACACATGTCAGCTGGGGCAATTATGTTTTTCAGAAGTCTGCTGTAAGTATTAGATGATTCCTTCCTGCTGACATCTTATCAACTGTGACACGCATATTAAAAAGAACACCCAGGAGAGCTAACTTAAAAAATCTGAGTACTTTCAAGAAGTTCCATCTGTATCAAAAAGCCTCGTACTTCATCTTCCAAAATTGCTTGCTTTTGACTACCTGTTTTTCTTGGGCCTCAAATAAAAAAATAATGAACAACACTCAACCAGAAATAGATATGTTGATAACAAATACCAGCCTAATGACTTAAGACTTTTACATGCCGGATTTATAATCTCAGTGAATAAGAAATCTGAATTATTAACAGTATTGTAAACCATAGAATCTCAATTAAAAAATTAGAGTGAAACTTGTGATAATGTGCTGAGTGTGCCTTTTATGGTTAAAAGAAAATCTGGAATTAGATCCAAATGACATCAGATTTCAACTCTAGTATTTTATAACTATTTTTAATTTGGCCATAGCACACATTCTTTGAGCCTCTCAGATGAAAAGATAAAGACAGTGACTAGATTAGAGTATTTCAGGGAGGATTGAGAGCCCAAGAAGAGTAGTAAGTTTAGGACCTGTCCAAAAACCACTAGAATGTTAGTTTCCATCATACTCAAACACTTTTTGCAGCACCTGCACTGAAAGATTCTTAGTGCATGGAATTTCTGTCCAGGAGTAAGGCAAGAGGATATTGAACATCTTACCTCTTGGTTCAGGTCTAAAATTCTTTGTCTTCAGCTTAAACAGATTCTCTCTGTTCTTTGCTTCCATCTCTCTTTTTCAAGACCCCAGCCATATGTCAGAGTTCCATCTAAGTTTTCATTAGCCATGGTCCATGTCAACTATCCAGGCACCAGACCTCTTCCCTCTTAAGTTGTGAGTATGGCCCTGCCAGATCAGTGACTCTGACTCCTCCTGATGCTTTTCAGATGCCCAGGATGTTAGTGGCCCTCTGCCCATCTCCTCACCCAGTCCAGGCCTCTTGTGTCTTTTAAGGAGGCTCAAATTCTGTTCTTGTCCTGAGCTCCAAAGAGACTTCTGTGGCTTTCCAGACTCTGATTCTCCGTTTACAACATCTGCCCATCTATTAAATTAATGTGGTATGATTTGTAGCTTCTCATGCAGTTTGATCGCACTTGTTAGTTTTCAGTTTTCTGAGTGATTATAAATCGATTCTCTGATGATTTGCTAGAGTATCAACCAGGGTATATGACATTAAGCTGATCTATCTATCATTTTTAGGGTTATCCTTCTTTTTCCCTTTCTTTTTTTTAAATGTAGGAGTAATGCTTTTTATTCAGCCAATGATTAGCTGATTGAATTGGGCATGAAGTCCACCTTACTTTTTTTGTTCATTTTTTATAATTTTATTTATTGAATCACTGTAAGAGCAGTTACAAAGCTTTTGGGTTTAAGTCTCGGTCATTCGATGAAACACCCGTACCTTCACCAGTGCCCACTTTCCACACCCAAAAACCCCAGTATACTCCCATCCCACACCCTCCCCCTACCTGTGAATCAGATGATTTCCACATTACTCTCTCTCTACTTTGATTACATTCAATATTTTGACACCAGACCCACCATTATTATTTGGGATTTTGCCCTAACACTCAGATCTGCTGAAAAGGCAACAGTAGACCATTTGTTTTCTGTTGTTGGTTATAAATAACATATGATGTCACGTGGCTGCAGTAGTGGCTGCGTGATTTTGAAATTCCGAAATTTTAACAATTAAAACTGGAGGGATTTCTGCCCTAACCTGCTGGGTTCCGAGATTTGTTAATGAGTCTCTGGGATCATGCCGTTAAGCAGCTTAATCAGGAGCCAGAAAGGCCATTTGTGGCGGGGCAATGCAGAGTCTCATTGGGATGGGGAAGAAAGAGCCGGCTCCACCCCCATCCCATGAGGCCCTATGTGTCTCATCACTGAGGGGCCAAAACCTGACTGTCCAATGGCCTCTGGAGGGTCACAGCCACCGAGCCACCTAGGGGGAGCAGGTGGAGGAACAACACCCTTTCCCCTCTGGAATGGCCCAGTTACAGTAACCTACTGCGGGGTCCAGATGCATTTCTGACAAAATCCACTAGGTTCTGAGATTTGTTTCTGAGTCTCTGGGATCATGGCTGTTAAGCAGCTTGATCAGGAGCCAAAGAAGCCATTTGTGGACGACGAATGGGTTTTGTTGGGACAGGGGTTTTGTTGGGACAGGGAGGAAAGGGCCGGCTCCACCCCCATCCCATGAGGCCCTGCATGTCTTGTCAGTGAGGGTCCAAACCTGACTGTCCAGTGCCCTCTGGAGGATGGCTGCCACGGGGCCGCCATGGGGAACAGGCCAAGGCACAAAACCTATTCCCATCTGCTGTGGCCCAATGCCGGTAACCTGCTACAGGGACTGGATGCATTTCTGCCAAAAGCCATTGGGTTTCGAGATTTGTTTCTGAGTCTCTGGGATCATGGCCATTAAATGGCTTGATCAGGAGCCAGAGAGGCCATTAGTTGGCTGTGACTCGAGGTCTCGTTGGGGTGTGCGGGAAAGGACCAGCTCCACACCCATCTCGTGAGGGCCCATGTATCTTGTCACTGTGGGCCCAAACCTGAATGTCCAATGGCACTGGAGGATCGCGGCTACCAAGCTGCCAAGGGAGAGCAGGTGGAGGGACAGCACCCTTTCCCCACTGGGGTGGCCTGACGACAGTAACTTACTGCATGGTCTGGATGCATTTCTGCCAAAAGCCGATGGGTTTCGAGATTTGTTTCTGAGTCTCTGGGATCATGGCCATTAAGCAGCTTGATCAGGAGCCAGAGAGGCCGTTTGTGGGTGGCGACTTGGGGTCTCATTGGCACAGGGAGGAAAGCACCGGCTCCACCCCCATCCCGTGAGGCCCCACGAGTCTCGCCACTTTGGGCCAAAACCAGACTGTCCCATGGCCTCTGGAGGATGGTGGCCATTAGGCCACCAGGGGGAACAGGCCAAGGCATGAAATCTATTCCCACCTGGGGTGACCCAGAACCTGTAACCTACTTCAGGGACTGGACCCATTTCTGCCAAAAACCGCTAAGTTTCGAGATTTGTTTCTGAGTCTCTGGGATAATGGCCAATAAGCAGTTTGATCAGTAACCAGAGAGGCCATGCCTCCAATTATATAGCTGAGCCAGAGGTGGTTTTTGGGTGTGTCTCCCACATACCTAACTTTTGGCTTTTTACTTTCTTGGTAAACTTTGTCCCAAATTTTTGGGGTCTAGGCAAAGGCACAGCAGCAATTTTGGGGTATCCAGAAGTCTGAAGGCACCATCAGGCTGCTGATGCACTTGCCTCACAGGTACAGATTGACCTCCTGGTGGCACCATACCCCTTTCTTTTTTCTTTTCTAGCTTGATACTGACATTTGCTCTTTTCCAAATCATGGAGACCACCCATGTGAAATTTATTTTAAAATCTAAGTAGACTCTAATAGCAGTTTTTAGTTTAAATCTCTCATTTTTACCAATCCTTGTCCAACAATGACCTAGAATTGAGAGTCGTCCCACTTCTCACTAATTTAGAGATCTTTGGTCTTAATTTTATGTTTAGACCACATCCAATAGTGCTCTGTGCTCATAGTTTACTCCTGGCAGTGCTTGGGGGACCATATGGGATGTCAGAGATGGAACCCAGGTAGGTCACATGAAAAACAAGTGCCCTACTTGCTGTACTATCGCTCCAGCCCTGGTTTTGTTGTTTATTCTCACTGTTTTTTTAACCATTTCTTTTGGTCCATCAACACACACATACACACCTTGCATAAGACAATATAAGCCCTTATATTTTTTTAAAATTGAGTAAACTCAACTAAATTCATCATGATAGAACCTGAGATTACTAAAATATAATTTTTGTTCCTGTCACCTAAAAGGATGAGTCATTACAGGTTTCCTGCAGTAACTTAGTGGACAACTGTTTTGTTGCAGCAAGTAGTCACTGAGATGATTTGGGGGAGAAATTAAACCTTTTCTTGTTAGCACAATTATGCTAACATTAATTGAGCACTATCTAAAGGCTAAACATTATGCCAAGCAAGCACTTTTTATGAATGATCTCATTCAGTGCTGAAAGTATCTTTATTTATTCAATTTTATTATAATTCTTATCTTACTGATATGTCTGGATTCAGCTCCAGATTCTATGTCACATCAAGGTGAACTTGGCAAGTACTGAATAGAGTTGCTAGACTTCACCTTAATAGTATTGCTATTCTATAATGCCACTAGCTATTAAAAAAACTTAGAAATGGTCTGGAAAAACCATGAAGTCATAGAACTTATGTCTTTGCAATTACATTATCTCTAGAGATTACTTATCTATCCCCATTTAAGGAAAGTTTTGATATCATTGACTTGTTCAAGCATCCAGATCCTCATCTATATAAGCCCTTTAGTTATTGATAAAGTCCAGACCTGAAGGACCGATGGAGCAGTTTCAAGTTTGCACAGGCTTTTTTTACTGATAGAAAGCATTGGTTAGATATTACATTGTGCCCATTTGTGCTGGTTCACTGTAAAGTTTGTGGTGTATGATAAATACATGGGTAGCACATATTGTATGGAAATCTAGTTAACATAGGAATCAAACCAGGAATTTAAATAAAGAGTGAATTTTAAAGTCAGCATTTTAAATTAGTATAATAGCTCTGAATTTGTTTTGGGAACAACTATCAGTCATTTAAAACAGCTGCAGTATTCTGATAACACATAATACTCAAGAATACAAATGTGTATAAACAGTTTTAATCCCCCTACCTATTAAAACAACTGGTATTATTATTATTATTATTATTATTATTAAAATAATTTCCCAAGTTAACACAAATCTTCTTAATTTTTCCCTTGGAAGTGCTGAGGCTGTTCTTTTTTTGACATTCCAAATGGTAAGTCTACTGTTTTTTTTTCCCATGGACTTTCTCCAGCTGCATAATGTTACAATGTAATTAATAGTAACTCTTATCTTCCATAATGCCATTCTGGTACCTGTGTATAAAGGGTAGAGAGATTTAATGTTACAACAATTGAATTTAGTTAGTTATTTTCAATTATTTGGAAAAATGAATTCGTTAGCAGATCACCTGTTCAGTTTTAGATCGCATAAATTTATGTGACCTAATTCTATTAGTAATTAAAAAGAATGCATGAGAATGATAAGGAGATATAAGTCAATGGTGGAAGATTTTCCCTCCAACGCCTTTTTTTATGAGGAAATGTATGTTAATGACTTAATTTAAATAATTTAACCCCTAGATCCCACATGTTAAATTGATAATTAAATAATTAAAGTGAATATGGGATAGTGAACTTCTATAATCTAGTGACTGTAGAACATGAAATTCTTTTTTTAAAAAATTTATTTATTGGGCTGGAGCAATAGCACAGCGGTAGGGCGTTTGCCTTGCATGCAATCAACATGGCTGACCCGAGTTCCATTCCTCCACCCCGCTTGGAGAGCCCGGTAAGCTACCGAGAATATCTCACCCGCACAGCAAAGCCTGCAAGCTGCGCGTGATGTATTCGATATGCCAAACACAGTAACAAGTGTCATGATGAAGACGTTATTGGACCCGCTTGAGCAAATCAATGAACAATGGGAGGACTGTAACCGTGATTTATTTATTTTTAAAATTTTTATTAGTGAGACACCATGAGGTACAGTTGTAGACTTACAAATTTTGTGCTTGAGTTTCAATTATACAATGATCAAATACCCATCCCTCCACCAGTGCCCATGAAATTCTCACACTGCAAATAAAAGAATACTAGAAGACATGTTAGTCTTTAGCTTGTAAATTCAGTATTTTTGCCTGGACACAGGAAAGAGTTCAGAATCTGAGAACAGCTGGAAGAGGTGAATAGAGAACATGGGAGTTTCTATGTGAGTCAAGAGTGTAGGGAGACAGTCTAGAAAGATATAACCCTTTCTCTAATTAGTTTGAAATGTATCATGAGACTCGTCAACAGAAATTGCATTGTCTCTTCCTGTCTACAAAATAAGTTTTTGTCATATTTTATTTTGAGAGTTCAAACACTTGTCTTTGGTACAATAAAGCAGGAGAAAAGGAAATTATAAAGAAATCTCATTTGTAAACAATTTAAAATGCTCCTTCTCCTTTCTATTTCCTTTATCACAATCCCAGTTTAGTATCTTACATTTTAATACTCAGTGTTGCCTAATCACAATAATATGAAGATGATTTTTAAAAGCTAACATTCATGAAGTGCAAGTCACTATAGCCACATGTCAAAAGCTAGCGCTTTGTACCACTATACCCCCTTTACAGATGTTTGGTTCAGTTCTTCCAGGAATTCTATACCAGGAAGTTGTGTTCCAGAGCACAAATTTATAATAACTTTGCTGTTAGAAAATGGAGTGTCTTGCCTCTTGGCTGGTTGTATGCTGCTGTCAGATTAATGTTCTTAAAATATTACTTTGAACATTTCATTTCTCTGCTTGAAAGTCTTCTTGGCTTCTTCCCATGCATAGTAAAGTCCAACCTCTTGAGCTGGGCAGTACGCTGTCTGGCTTCAGCCTTGCTTGCCAGCACCACCTCCTCTATTGCTCCCAGTGACCCGAGAGTCCTGCTGACTGTGTCTCCCATCCCCTCTGCCCTGAGCTAATTGAGGCTTTATCCTCTTATTGAATCTCTGGTTATGCTATTTTCGCTGTCAAATATTTTCAACTTCACTTTCTCTTTCTCACTTGTTCAAACTCAAGACAAAACATAATGATGGGATGGGATGAGATTCTAGCTTTGCCCAAAGACCTAAGAATATTTCACTGGGTGATAGAAGTGGCAAACCAAACTGTCTTAAGTTAAAAGACTGCCATATGGAAGAGGCTTATAGTAGTTTTGTTTAGTCTATCCAAAGTTGCAATGACTAAAAATTATAGATACGAAGTAGATGTAAGACAACATGCATGCACTTTTATTTGGGGGGAATTCTGATTTTTAAATGTAGGTAGCTGGGATGGAGAGAGGAGCACTGAATAAATGATGGTTAGAGGATCGCTCAGTATAGTAGATGTATGCTGAAAGTAGACTATGGACCAAACATGATGGTGGCTTGATACCTGTATTGCAAACCACAACACCCAAAAGGGCACAGAGAGTAAGAGGGAATGTGACTGCCACAGAGGGGGCAATGGAGGGGAGGAGATACTGGGAACATTGGCGGTGGAGAATGGGCACTGGTGGAGGGATGGGTACTCAACATTGTTTGACTGAAATGCAATCATGAAAGTTTTTAAGTTTGTAACTGTATCTCACAGTGGTTCATTAAAATAAAAAAAATTTAAAGATCACTAAGGAATGTCTTTACAGCAGTGGTCAAACTATTTTCTGTAACTGACTGCTAAATCCACAAAGGTCTTTCTGATAAGCCAAAAACAGATGCCCAAATTTAAGTTCTTTCTTAATCTGGCATCCACTTGGAGAATACAGTTCCTTTAGATTTTTTTGTTAGCTATAGGTGTCTGAAATAAAGTTTATTAAATTTTGATGTTCATAAACTGAAATATATGTAATTGTCAGCTTTCTGTGGAGTAGCATTATAACAAATGGCATTTAGCCAGTCACAGTTTGCTATTGTGATATTTATGGAGAATAAGAACTCCCAGGCAAGAGCTTCATGATTAATTGTTCTTTCCTTTAAAAACTATGATAATTTGATAATGTTTATAATATATCTATAACAAAGTTTATTTGAATTAAAATTATCGGTTTAGCATCATTATTTAGTTAATTATATAAACCGTTACATGAACATAGTAATATATAGTGGGATATGTTTATTTCAAGAACATTTGCATCTCATTTTCTTCAGACTTTAAAAATCACATATTTACCTCAAGTATGAGTAGTTCTTACCTCTATTGACTTATCTCTATCTCTATGGATATAAATCCAAATCTCCTTTCTTCTTGTGAATTGCTTTATTTATTCAGTGGTTTCATTACCATCATCACAAGTACCACTCCCATTTCCAAAAGAAGAGATGGGCCCCGTAGGCTTTTGAATTTCCAAGTATGATCCTGGCAAAAAATGTCTACTTGATGGTATTTTTTATTGTAAAGATTCAAAAACCATATGGATAATTCAGTGAAATGTTCTTTGTATTTTCTTCTGATTTTGATATTTTATTTAATGCTTTGCAGACTTTCCTCTTCAGTGACACCTGATTTCTCAACTCAGGAGCTGCTATATATATATATATATATATATATGCATATATATATATTCCCACAGTATAATTGAAAGTCAGGAGGTTTGAATACCACTTTTCAAGGAAAGTCTTGTCATCTTGGGTCTAAAGTATTAAATCTATGGATTCAAAAGAAAGGTAAAAGAGTTATGTACCCTATTTGAGGAAAATCAATTTCATTTCTGTTGTTGTAAAGCATTCCTATTTTACAAAACAGGCCTTTAATTTTTAAGATCTGCTAGTGCTTTGACAGAATAGTTTAAAAAAGGAATGATTATTCATGCAGATAACAGCAAGGTATTCCAATAGGACTTCATTTCATACCATTATAGGCTTTCCCTAAAAGAAACAGTAATCTTTGTGATGAGCCTGGGGAACTATTTCTTCAATACAAATCCAATTTACTTTGGCCAGCTGATTGGTGCTTGCAGCCAGATCATTGAACATGATATTAATTATTCATTAAGGTACTTGGAAAGATAGAATTTGCATTCTTGTGCAGCCAAAATTGATGTGGTTTTGCATTTGTGCTATAGGAACAGCTTCCAACTCAATGCTAAAATGGAACATAATCTGAATAAAACGTTTGAAAAAGATACCAATAATTTGAACTTCTTCATATCCACAGAACATTTGTTTTATTGAACTCTAATGTCCTATTAAAATGTGTGTTTAAAATATTTTTTATATCTAATTATATGGATATGCCTTTTAAATAATCAAATCTCAAGAATGTTGGAAATGAAAGGTCATAATCACTGTAATAGTGTTTGAGAAATAGATTTAGAGAACAAAATGGCAACTCATATTTTTATAAGAAACATTTATTGTAGCACATCTTCAATAGTTTGGCTCTCATATAAGAAAATATTGGGACGTAACTACTTTTAGGAGGGAGAGGCAAGTAGATTCTCATAGTAAAAACACCAAGCATAAAACTGCTGTGTTAAATAGAGAATATAGCTGGAGATAGGGTATAATGTCAGTCCCTTTGGGTCTCATATAACAGTCTTAGTCTAAGATTCTGACTTAGCATCTGTAGCCACAAATAGATCTGCAGAGGCAGCCATTCACTGCATCCATCACTTTCTCAGGGGTGAAGGGAATGCTGCTAACCTAATTGGAGGGGGACCAGGGCAGATATGTGTGATATGTTTGTGCTTACCTCACGGAGGCAGAAATGCCAACTGTACTGACTAATGTTTTTCTGTATCATGTTCTGAAGTCTATAATTTTATTTCTAGAGTCTGCTCATGATTTAGAAGGAGATACTTTTAGAAAAGTTGTATATGTGTGTGTGTGTGTGTGTGTGTGTGTGAGAGAGAGAGAGAGAGAGAGAGAGAGAGGCATTGGAATGATTTTACTGGTCACAGGTAATAAAAATCTTAGGCTCCTAAAGACTTTAAAAAATAAGGAGATATTTCTCACATCATTGGGAACCAAGATACAAAGCCGACTCCAGGCATGGTGATCAGAGGTCAATGATGGCTTCAACTAGTTCTTTCCATTTCTCTGCTCTGCTATCTCCTCAGGTTTGCAAAATATCCTTCCTCCGTACTTACAAAATGACAGACGGTGACAACTGGGGTATATGCTACCTATATCACAATCTGCAGAGAAAAGAAGAAAGATCTTTTCCCTAAGCATGAATATACAGTCTTACCTTAGGTGATAAGCCCCTATCAGGATCAGCGATCACGGTCAGGAAAATACTGCATGGATATTAGGTTATGTTGATCAGAATTTTAGGAAATGGAGTAGACAATGCTGGAGCTCTGTTTGAATGGAGAGCTGAATGCTGGGTAAGAAGTAAAAGTGTTCTTCTCCCAAAGAAGAAGAGAATTCTTATCACTGCTCCTGTATCTGGGAGCACTGTTCATTTGATTTCTCACCTTAGTAGTCTATTTTTCTAGCTCCATTTTACTTTTATCCCTCTCAGGCTTTAATAAGTGACTTCTAATAATTATCAAGGTCAGGGGTGGGAAGGGAAGAATAGATTAAATGTGAGAAGTGATTCAAAGTCAGTGGTGGAAGTTTTTTGGCATTTGGTGGTGGTGGAGGTGAAGCATCTTTACACACTGAAAGCATAAACATTAACTTTTGTAATCAGGTTACCCAGCAACAACATTCTGTCCCCCCAAAAAACTCAATAAAAACACTTACATCAAAGGAATTGACACTCTTAAAATGCTTATAACAGTGTCTTGACAAAGTACCTTATCCATAAATCTCAAGTATTCTTAAAAATGATAATGAAGTAAGAAGTAAACAAAAAAGAACAAATGTTCATAGTATATACTTGCATTGCTATCTGGCCAGATAATGAGTTTTGTATCTGAATACATCTTCAGATATATTTATTTCTTCTTAGTTAGAGGTAAGGAAGACAACACTTCAGTATACTTCACCCAGTATTCCTTTGGAAAAGTTCTACTAACATCTGTTTATACCACTTCACCTTAGAGCCTAATTTTCTATTTAGATATTATCAAATTAGAAATGAGGAGAAAAAGTAATAATGTTTTATTTTAAAATTCCTATGTTGGGTATTTGTCAGAATAGATTTCAAAAGGCCATATTTTTATAGGGAATTAAAAGTTAAATTTACTCTAAGATTTTATATTTTAAATTTTAATCATTTTGTTGGTTTATTTTATTATGTATTTTGTTTTATGAGCCATAAGGGGGAGTGCTCAGAGATTACTCCTGACTCTGTGCTCAGGGATCACTCCTGGCAGGGTTCCAGGCCCTAGAGGCCATGTGTGGTGCTGGAGATCAAACCCAAATTGTCTACAGGCAATGTAAGCACTTTATCTACTGCACTATCTCTTCAGCCCCTCTTATTTGCCTTTGTATATGTTTTTTCTTGGGATTACCTGATTGTTTTATCCATTTGTCAATTGGGATGAGACTGTTTTCTTGATTTATTAATAGTGTGGGTTATTGGTTGCATTAATAAGTCCCACATTTTTCTTCTTTCCTTCTATCCTAGCATTTTTCTTTTGATTTTGGAATTTCTTCCCCTGAAAAGATTCTATTTTTATTCCATTGTGATTTTCTCTGACTAATAGGATGAGGTGGAAGTGATTTGGTTCCTAGGCTTGTGAGCTCAGACCTCTTATCACTTTGCATCTTTTTGCCTTCTCTTCAGTACCTCAGCTTTTGTCATTAGCCCATGTCAGGGTTGGCCTGTTGAAGAGATACGTAGAAAAGAGCAGTGGTCTCTGTCAATGAGCTAACATTAGAAGTCTCCAAGCAGGAGAGCACACTCAATCAGGATTAATAAATTCATCTTGACCTTTAGTTTACTCCCCAATGTGAGCTGTAAATGATTATTACAGTTCTAGGAGGCTTTGCTAGTTTGTTAGGTAAGGTTGTCATGGGACTACATAACTGATGCAACAGTTGTTCTCGTTTGTCCACTAAGTTACAAATATGGCCAAGATCTTCTCTCTTCATTTTTTGGGGGGTCACACCCAGCATTGCACAGGGGTTGTTCCTGGCTCATGCACTCAGGAATTACTTCTGGCGATGCTTGGGGGACCATATGGGATGCTGGGAATTGAACCCAGGACGGCTGCATGCAAGGCAAACGACCTCCCGCTGTGATACCACTCTAGCCCTTGTCTCTTCATTTTTGTTTGCTATATATTTGAGGAATTCTCCTAAGCAATGCTCAGTGGGCACAGGAGTCACTCTTAGTAGCACTCAGCCAACCAAGCCAGTTCTTGGATCATGTGGTGTATGTAGCTCAGGCCTTGCAATAGCCGCCAGGGTTGTAACTGGCAGTGCCCAGGGCAGGTATGAAGTTCTTGGGATCAAACTTGGGGCCTTGCTCAGGCAATCTCCTGAGCCCCTTCTAATGGGATTTTGACTTATAGAAATTAATAGAGCTTTTTCAGGTCCTTTGCCTCCACCCCTCTCGAGAGCCCAGCAAGCTACCGATAGTATCTCACCCGCATTGTCAAAGCCTGGCAAGCTCCCCGTGACCTATTCAATGTGCCAAACACAGTAACAGGTGTCACAATGTTACTAGGCCTGCTTGAGCAAATCGATGAACAACGGGAGGATAGTGACAGTGACAGGTCCTTTTACTTCTCTAAAAGAGAATATTCCAAACAATTTTTTTTTTGCAGTGGTCTAGTAAGAGAGTTGATAGTTTATACTGAAAAGAGGTGGGAGGAGGTGCATTGGGGAACAGTTATTTTATGATGGTATGCATCTGTGTTCTCTTGCTTCAACTTGAGGTTCTTAGTAGAGATCTGAGAGAGGCTGGGGTTTGAACATGGATTTCAGAAGTTAAGTGGGAGACTCAAGAAGATAGTTTTTGAGGGACCAGGACTATAGTACAGCAAGTAGGGTACTCACCTTGTATTCAGCTGACTAGGTTTGATCCTGGCAGCCTGTATGGTCCCCCAAGCTCTTCCAGGAGTTATCCCTGAGTGCACAACTAAGACTTGAGGACTGGCCAGGTGTGGCCCTAAAGCAAAATAAAAGATAAATTTTAAAAATTAATTTTTGAGAAAGTTAGTAGACTTTGAAGAGGAGAAAGGGGCCAAGTTTCTGGAAACTCAAAAAGCATGATAAAGTGGATTAAAAGATGCATTTTGTGCCCCCCACCTTCCGCCCCACACACAACACTAGTATGCTAAGGGGTGAGGCAAGTGCTAGACGCAGGAAAGCGGGACAGTTCTGGACTGTGTTACAATAGTTCTTACAGGTATGATACATAAGGAGCAGAAGCAGCTGATGGATGTTAGGATAGAAAGAAAAGGAAACATAGACTCTGTTTACAGGAGAGTCCCCGTGGGGGTGACAGTCATTGGATATGGCAATGGTGTGTAGTTAACAGCCTCTAAAATCCGATGGGCCATGTGCTGTGCTAAATAAGCATGAGCCATGGATCACTCATCTAATTTTCCCAAGGACTAAGACATAGCAGTGCCTTTTTCTAAAAGATGTAGATTTAGTGAAGTGATATTGTTTTCTTTATTATTATTATTTTTTTAATAACAGTATTACAAAATGGTACATGTTGCTGCAACAACTCAGAGATGTTGGTCTGATCAAGAAGAAGTGGAGTAAGGTGTCCAGAAAGATCAGATGAGGAGAGGATGACCAAACCTGCCTTCTTGTGAATCTTATTTGCTCAGAAGCAACTGATTATGTCCATTTAACACAAAAGAGGTGGTGTTTTCTCTTCCTGTCACTTAGAGGGCTGAGGGGGGTGGTGGTGAGGAAAAGGTAGGTATTGGCTGATTTGGAGGGAAAATTGAATGTGACGAGTCTGACAAAGAAGAGTCATCAACCAAATGCTCTTGGGGCTGGCAAAAGCCTGGTGCTTATAACATTTATTTCAATCTAACATTAACTTAAAGAACACAGTGTAAAATTGTTTCCCTCATCATTTGAAATGGGCATCAAAATCCTGTTAAAACTCTGTGAATGACTGAGTTCCTGAATGCAGGAGAAAAAAGTTACTAGGTTTTGTAAAATAAAATAAAATAAAATATTGAACATGTCAATTTATTTTACATTGAAGTTATAATAGCACTTTGATATCTCATATTTAAAAAATTTGGTGGGTAAATGAAGACATTTGTATAATGTAAAAAAATAAATTACGATGCCAAAAATTCTTTACAACAATTTTGAGTCTGTTTCTGAGCAGATCTATAGAGCCTATGAGATTACAGCAGAAAACCAATTTTACTAAAAGCCTATGGAGATTCCATTACAATATAAAAATGAAATGTTGCCAAAGTATGTTATACATGACATGCAGAAATAGGAAGCAGTGCAAAAACCCCCATGCCTGTATAATATTTTGGTTCAGACATTCATCCATTGATTGAGCAGCTATCTATAGAAGGAAGCTGACACAGTTTTCTTATCAGTTACTATACCACAGATGATGTGTTACTTAAAAGAATTATGCTTTTCACCTGGGAAAACTGCAGGGAAAGAAATCCCAAACAAAATAGCTTAACCAAATTCAAAGTCTTGAGCCATAACTAGACAAACCAAGGATATTACTGAGAATTTTAGGTGATCATATTTTATATGTTTTATATATAAGTTTTATTTACTTCTGCCCGTGTAGTAAAATCACTTGGTCTGTTTTTAAAAATTCTTGTGCCCAAGTTCCATCCTTAGAAAGTCTAATGTAAATAATAGCTTGCTTGGGGGTGAGGGTGGACATCCATATTCAAATATACAATGCCAAATTGTCAAAATCCTAAGGCTAGATTTTGTGGGGGTGAGTTTTATGTGATACCCAAAAATGTGAAGGAACATTGTGCCAACTCTGAACAGAATTGCATATAAATGGGTACAAATTAGTTTTCCTTTACCCTGGCTGCTGTGTCATTTTGGAATTTGTTAGAGGCAATGTTGAAGAATGATAGGCAGAGTTGAAAGCATCCTAAGGCAACTTGAGTTTCTGACTGTGCACACACTGATTTAAACTATTATTGGGACACTTAGTAGCCAACCTAAATCCATCATCTAACTGTAAAGTCTAGCTGGTTCTGGAGGTCTTCGGCTGCCGGGCCTCTGCTTGGGGTGGGGAGGGAAACTCAACCCACCCCCTCCAAGGGGCCCCGGTGAGGACAGCCAGACCTGGGGGCAGGAGGCTCTGCCACAGCCACAGCCATGCTGAGACCACTCTCCACATGTCCAGACAAGCCTCATACATGAAGGAACTGGCAGAGAAACCCAGGCATGCAGGTCCCGGGGCTGAGATCTCCAAGCCTGCTTGTACCAGGACTGGGCCTTCTCTACCCAGATCCCCCATCTTCCAGTAGATAGGCGTTACACCCACCAGCTGCTGCCGGCACCAGGTGGTCCCATCAACGGCCAAGACCCAGAGACTATAAAACCCAGCTCCCGGAGAGAACAGTGCAGAGCCTCCTGCCCCCACACCTGGCTGTCCTCACCGGGGCCCCTTGGAGGAGGGCGGGTTGAGTTTCCCTCCCCACCCCAAACAGAGCCCCGGCAGCTGAAGACCTCCATAACCAGCCACAGTCATGCTGAGACCACTCTCCACACTTCCGGACAAGCCTCATGCATGAAGGTACCGGCAGAGGAAACCAGGCATGTGGGTCCCAGGGCTGAGATCTCCAAGCCTGCTCGGACTGGGACTGGGTCTTCTCCACCCAAATCCCCCATCTTCCAGTAGGTAGCCATTATACCCACCAGCTGCTGCCGGCGCCAGGTGGTCCCATCAACGTCCAAGTCCCAGAGACTATAAAACCCAGCTCTCAGAAGCATTCGCGGCCATGCGACATCTTATTATCTCATTTTTACTTTGGAGAACCTGGCAGGCTACCGAAAGTATCCTGCCCGCATGGCAGAGTCTGGCAAACTTCTCGTGTTGTACTCAATATGCCAAATACCAGTAACAATGATAGGTCTTATTTTCCTAGACCTGAAAGAGCATTGAATATGGGTCTTTTAAAATCTCAGGGCTAAGAAGAAGGAGACGCTACTGTTGCCTGCTCGAGGCAATCGACAAACAACAGGATGATCGCCATCATGATCGTGAACTGTAAAGTTTAGGTGGATAACAGAACTCTCAGTCTCACCAAGTAACTATTCACCTTTTGCTTTAAAGGTCCAAGAGTGAGCATGAACTTGGCTTGCCAGGTTGAAATGGATTTATAATCTTCCCCTGTCTCCCCATAACCAACATTAGCAGTAAATAATATCTTAGAATTCTGAAGAGAATCTAACTCAGGAGGAACTTATATCCAGAAAGGCAGAGCAGAGTGATGTAAAGAGTGTCAAGAATTTGCTGACTGTGAGCACCTTGAATTTATGGATCCCTGAGATAATATGGTTCCTTATTATTTAAGGAAGTATGAGCAAATATTGTATAATTAATTTTGATGTATATGAAGAAGAGAGTATTCTACTTGGGGTTAGAAATTCTGTCCTAACACTAATCCAGAGGTCCTAGAATCTTAGAATGAGGAGAACATAATTTTTCTTCTTTTGAAAAGATAGGAATCTAAATTAAGTTTTTACAATGCTGTAAGATTAATGATATGCTTAAGAATTTTATTTATTGAGTCATATTTTTCTCAGTACTTTTTTTTGTTATTTGTTTTGGGGTCATACCTGACTGTGCTCAGAACTTAATTCTCACTCTAAATGAGTTTTTTGCACTGCTCAGTGATCACTTTTGGCAGGTTCAGGGGAACTTGAGCAGGTTCAGGGGACACTGGGAATTGAACATGTGTATAAGGCAAGCACCTTAATCACTGTACTATCTCTCTGGCCCAATCTTTCATTACTTTCTGATATTGGGTTGGAGCGATAGCACAGCGGGTAGGGCGTTAGCCTTGCACGCAACCGACCCTGCTGACCCAGGTTCAATTCTTCGGCCCTCTCGGAGAGCCCGGAAAGCTACCGAGAGTATCTTGCCTGCATAGAAAAGCCTGGAAAGCTCCCCGTGAAGTATTCGATATGTCAAACACAGTAACAACAAGTCTCACAATGGAGATGTTACTGGGCCCACTCGATACGGGAGGACAGTGCTACAGTGCTATGTAAATTATATATAATTATATATATATATAGGGCTGGAGCGACAGCACAGCGAGTAGGGCATCTGCCTTGCACGCAGCCAACATGGCCGACCTGAGTTCGATTCCTCCGCCTCTCTCGGAGAGCCTGGCAAGCTACTGAGAGTATTCGATATGCTAGACACAGTAACAACAAAGTCTCCAATGGAGACGTTACTGGGCCCGCTCGAGCAAATCGATGATCAATGGGAGGGCCTTTACTTTACTTACATATATATATACCACGATCACGACCACCCTGTTGTTCGTCGATTGCTTCGAGCAGGTGCCAGTAACGTCTTCTTCGTCCTAGCCCTGAGATTTTTTTATTTTTTAAAGTGCCATATGCAAGGCTTTTTCAGGGTTAGGAGAATGAGACCCATTATTGTTACTGGTATTTGGCATATTGGGTATACCACGGGGAGTTTGCCAGACTCTGCCGTGTGGGCATGTTACATTTGGTAGCCTGCCAGTTTGACCAAATTAGGAATGAGATGATAAGATGTCGCGCGGCCGTGAATGCAACCGCGCGCATCCAGGAGCTGAGTGTGATGATCTCTGGATCCTGGCCATTGTTGGAGTTACACGGCAGTTGGTGGGTGTAACTGTCTAGTTACTGGCAGGTCCAGTCCCAAACTGTGCAGGTTTGGAGATCTCAGCCCCGGGTCTCACACACCTGGGTTCCTCTGTCAGTTCTTTTATGCGTGAGGCTCATCCAAGTGTGTGGAGAGTGCTCCCAGCATGGCCTTGGCTGGGCCTCGGTGGTCTTCAGCTGTTGGGCCCTGGTAGAGACAGTCAGGCATAGGGTAGGAGACTCTGTCTTGTTCTCTCCCAGGAGCTGAGTGTGATGATCTCTGGATCCTGGCCGTTGTTGGAGTTACACGGCAGTTGGTGGGTGTAACTGTCTAGTTACTGGCAGGTCCAGTCCCAAACTGTGCAGGTTTGGAGATCTCAGCCCCGGGTCTCACACACCGGGGTTCCTCTGTCAGTTCTTTTATGCGTGAGGCTCATCCAAGTGTGTGGAGAGTGCTCTCAGCATGGCCTTGGCTGGGCCTCGGTGGTCTTCAGCTGTTGGGCCCTGGTGGAGACAGTCAGGCATAGGGTAGGAGACTCTGTCTTGTTCTCTCCCAGGAGCTGAGTGTGATGATCTCTGGATCCTGGCCATTGTTGGAGTTACACGGCAGTTGGTGGGTGTAACTGTCTAGTTACTGGCAGGTCCAGTCCCAAACTGTGCAGGTTTGGAGATCTCAGCCCCGGGTCCCACACACCTGGGTTCCTCTGTCAGTTCTTTTATGCGTGAGGCTCATCCAAGTGTGTGGAGAGTGCTCCCAGCATGGCCTTGGCTGGGCCTCGGTGGTCTTCAGCTGTTGGGACCTGGTGGAGACAGTCAGGCATAGGGTAGGAGACTCTGTCTTGTTCTCTCCCAGGAGCTGAGTGTGATGATCTCTGGATCCTGGCCGTTGTTGGAGTTACACGGCAGTTGGTGGGTGTAACTGTCTAGTTACTGGCAGGTCCAGTCCCAAACTGTGCAGGTTTGGAGATCTCAGCCCCGGGTCTCACACACCTGGGTTCCTCTGTCAGTTCTTTTATGCGTGAGGCTCATCCAAGTGTGTGGAGAGTGCTCCCAGCATGGCCTTGGCTGGGCCTCGGTGGTCTTCAGCTGTTGGGCCCTGGTGGAGACAGTCAGGCATAGGGTAGGAGACTCTGTCTTGTTCTCTCCCAGGAGCTGAGTGTGATGATCTCTGGATCCTGGCCGTTGTTGGAGTTACACGGCAGTTGGTGGGTGTAACTGTCTAGTTACTGGCAGGTCCAGTCCCAAACTGTGCAGGTTTGGAGATCTCAGCCCCGGGTCTCACACACCTGGGTTCCTCTGTCAGTTCTTTTATGCGTGAGGCTCATCCAAGTGTGTGGAGAGTGCTCCCAGCATGGCCTTGGCTGGGCCTCGGTGGTCTTCAGCTGTTGGGCCCTGGTGGAGACAGTCAGGCATAGGGTAGGAGACTCTGTCTTGTTCTCTCCCAGGAGCTGAGTGTGATGATCTCTGGATCCTGGCCGTTGTTGGAGTTACACGGCAGTTGGTGGGTGTAACTGTCTAGTTACTGGCAGGTCCAGTCCCAAACTGTGCAGGTTTGGAGATCTCAGCCCCGGGTCTCACACACCGGGGTTCTTCTGTCAGTTCTTTTATGCGTGAGGCTCATCCAAGTGTGTGGAGAGTGCTCTCAGCATGGCCTTGGCTGGGCCTCGGTGGTCTTCAGCTGTTGGGCCCTGGTAGAGACAGTCAGGCATAGGGTAGGAGACTCTGTCTTGTTCTCTCCCAGGAGCTGAGTGTGATGATCTCTGGATCCTGGCCGTTGTTGGAGTTACACGGCAGTTGGTGGGTGTAACTGTCTAGTTACTGGCAGGTCCAGTCCCAAACTGTGCAGGTTTGGAGATCTCAGCCCTGGGTCCCACACACCTGGGTTCCTCTGTCAGTTCTTTTATGCGTGAGGCTCATCCAAGTCTGTGGAGAGTGCTCCCAGCATGGCCTTGGCTGGGCCTCAGTGGTCTTCAGCTGTTGTGCCCTGGTGGAGACAGTCAGGCATAGGGTAGGAGACTCTGTCTTGTTCTCTCCCAGGAGCTGAGTGTGATGATCTCTGGATCCTGGCCGTTGTTGGAGTTACACGGCAGTTGGTGGGGGTAACTGTCTAGTTACTGGCAGATCCAGTCCCAAACTGTGCAGGTTTGGAGATCTCAGCCCCGGGTCTCACACACCTGGGTTCCTCTGTCAGTTCTTTTATGCGTGAGGCTCATCCAAGTGTGTGGAGAGTGCTCCCAGCATGGCCTGGGCTGGGCCTCGGTGGTCTTCAGCTGTTGGGCCCTGGTGGAGACAGTCAGGCATAGGGTAGGAGACTCTGTCTTGTTCTCTCCCAGGAGCTGAGTGTGATGATCTCTGGATCCTGGCCATTGTTGGAGTTACACGGCAGTTGGTGGGTGTAACTGTCTAGTTACTGGCAGGTCCAGTTCCAAACTGTGCAGGTTTGGAGATCTCAGCCCCGGGTCTCACACACCGGGGTTCCTCTGTCAGTTCTTTTATGCGTGAGGCTCATCCAAGTGTGTGGAGAGTGCTCTCAGCATGGCCTTGGCTGGGCCTCGGTGGTCTTCAGCTCTTGGGCCCTGGTGGAGACAGTCAGGCATAGGGTAGGAGACTCTGTCTTGTTCTCTCCCAGGAGCTGAGTGTGATGATCTCTGGATCCTGGCCGTTGTTGGAGTTACACGGCAGTTGGTGGGTGTAACTGTCTAGTTACTGGCAGGTCCAGTCCCAAACTGTGCAGGTTTGGAGATCTCAGCCCCGGGTCTCACACACCGGGGTTCCTCTGTCAGTTCTTTTATGCGTGAGGCTCATCCAAGTGTGTGGAGAGTGCTCTCAGCATGGCCTTGGCTGGGCCTCGGTGGTCTTCAGCTGTTGGGCCCTGGTGGAGACAGTCAGGCATAGGGTAGGAGATTCTGTCTTGTTCTCTCCCAGGAGCTGAGTGTGATGATCTCTGGATCCTGGCCGTTGTTGGAGTTACACGGCAGTTGGTGGGTGTAACTGTCTAGTTACTGGCAGGTCCAGTCCCAAACTGTGCAGGTTTGGAGATCTCAGCCCTGGGTCTCACACACCTGGGTTCCTCTGTCAGTTCTTTTATGCGTGAGGCTCATCCAAGTCTGTGGAGAGTGCTCCCAGCATGGCCTTGGCTGGGCCTCAGTGGTCTTCAGCTGTTGTGCCCTGGTGGAGACAGTCAGGCATAGGGTAGGAGACTCTGTCTTGTTCTCTCCCAGGAGCTGAGTGTGATGATCTCTGGATCCTGGCCGTTGTTGGAGTTACACGGCAGTTGGTGGGGGTAACTGTCTAGTTACTGGCAGATCCAGTCCCAAACTGTGCAGGTTTGGAGATCTCAGCCCCGGGTCTCACACACCTGGGTTCCTCTGTCAGTTCTTTTATGCGTGAGGCTCATCCAAGTGTGTGGAGAGTGCTCCCAGCATGGCCTGGGCTGGGCCTCGGTGGTCTTCAGCTGTTGGGCCCTGGTGGAGACAGTCAGGCATAGGGTAGGAGACTCTGTCTTGTTCTCTCCCAGGAGCTGAGTGTGATGATCTCTGGATCCTGGCCATTGTTGGAGTTACACGGCAGTTGGTGGGTGTAACTGTCTAGTTACTGGCAGGTCCAGTTCCAAACTGTGCAGGTTTGGAGATCTCAGCCCCGGGTCTCACACACCGGGGTTCCTCTGTCAGTTCTTTTATGCGTGAGGCTCATCCAAGTGTGTGGAGAGTGCTCTCAGCATGGCCTTGGCTGGGCCTCGGTGGTCTTCAGCTCTTGGGCCCTGGTGGAGACAGTCAGGCATAGGGTAGGAGACTCTGTCTTGTTCTCTCCCAGGAGCTGAGTGTGATGATCTCTGGATCCTGGCCGTTGTTGGAGTTACACGGCAGTTGGTGGGTGTAACTGTCTAGTTACTGGCAGGTCCAGTCCCAAACTGTGCAGGTTTGGAGATCTCAGCCCCGGGTCTCACACACCGGGGTTCCTCTGTCAGTTCTTTTATGCGTGAGGCTCATCCAAGTGTGTGGAGAGTGCTCTCAGCATGGCCTTGGCTGGGCCTCGGTGGTCTTCAGCTGTTGGGCCCTGGTGGAGACAGTCAGGCATAGGGTAGGAGATTCTGTCTTGTTCTCTCCCAGGAGCTGAGTGTGATGATCTCTGGATCCTGGCCGTTGTTGGAGTTACACGGCAGTTGGTGGGTGTAACTGTCTAGTTACTGGCAGGTCCAGTCCCAAACTGTGCAGGTTTGGAGATCTCAGCCCTGGGTCTCACACACCTGGGTTCCTCTGTCAGTTCTTTTATGCGTGAGGCTCATCCAAGTGTGTGGAGAGTGCTCCCAGCATGGCCTTGGCTGGGCCTCGGTGGTCTTCAGCTGTTGGGCCCTGGTGGAGACAGTCAGGCATAGGGTAGGAGACTCTGTCTTGTTCTCTCCCAGGAGCTGAGTGTGATGATCTCTGGATCCTGGCCGTTGTTGGAGTTACACGGCAGTTGGTGGGTGTAACTGTCTAGTTACTGGCAGGTCCAGTCCCAAACTGTGCAGGTTTGGAGATCTCAGCCCCGGGTCTCACACACCTGGGTTCCTCTGTCAGTTCTTTTATGCGTGAGGCTCATCCAAGTGTGTGGAGAGTGCTCCCAGCATGGCCTTGGCTGGGCCTCGGTGGTCTTCAGCTGTTGGGCCCTGGTGGAGACAGTCAGGCATAGGGTAGGAGACTCTGTCTTGTTCTCTCCCAGGAGCTGAGTGTGATGATCTCTGGATCCTGGCCGTTGTTGGAGTTACACGGCAGTTGGTGGGTGTAACTGTCTAGTTACTGGCAGGTCCAGTCCCAAACTGTGCAGGTTTGGAGATCTCAGCCCCGGGTCTCACACACCTGGGTTCCTCTGTCAGTTCTTTTATGCGTGAGGCTCATCCAAGTGTGTGGAGAGTGCTCCCAGCATGGCCTTGGCTGGGCCTCGGTGGTCTTCAGCTGTTGGGCCCTGGTGGAGACAGTCAGGCATAGGGTAGGAGACTCTGTCTTGTTCTCTCCCAGGAGCTGAGTGTGATGATCTCTGGATCCTGGCCGTTGTTGGAGTTACACGGCAGTTGGTGGGTGTAACTGTCTAGTTACTGGCAGGTCCAGTTCCAAACTGTGCAGGTTTGGAGATCTCAGCCCCGGGTCTCACACACCGGGGTTCCTCTGTCAGTTCTTTTATGCGTGAGGCTCATCCAAGTGTGTGGAGAGTGCTCTCAGCATGGCCTTGGCTGGGCCTCGGTGGTCTTCAGCTGTTGGGCCCTGGTGGAGACAGTCAGGCATAGGGTAGGAGACTCTGTCTTGTTCTCTCCCAGGAGCTGAGTGTGATGATCTCTGGATCCTGGCCATTGTTGGAGTTACACGGCAGTTGGTGGGTGTAACTGTCTAGTTACTGGCAGGTCCAGTCCCAAACTGTGCAGGTTTGGAGATCTCAGCCCCGGGTCACACACACCTGGGTTCCTCTGTCAGTTCTTTTATGCGTGAGGCTCATCCAAGTGTGTGGAGAGTGCTCCCAGCATGGCCTTGGCTGGGCCTCGGTGGTCTTCAGCTGTTGGGCCCTCGTGGAGACAGTCAGGCATAGGGTAGGAGACTCTGTCTTGTTCTCTCCCAGGAGCTGAGTGTGATGATCTCTGGATCCTGGCCGTTGTTGGAGTTACACGGCAGTTGGTGGGTGTAACTGTCTAGTTACTGGCAGGTCTAGTCCCAAACTGTGCAGGTTTGGAGATCTCAGCCCCGGGTCTCACACACCTGGGTTCCTCTGTCAGTTCTTTTATGCGTGAGGCTCATCCAAGTGTGTGGAGAGTGCTCCCAGCATGGCCTTGGCGGGGCCTCGGTGGTCTTCAGCTGTTGGGCCCTGGTGGAGACAGTCAGGCATAGGGTAGGAGACTCTGTCTTGTTCTCTCCCAGGAGCTGAGTGTGATGATCTCTGGATCCTGGCCGTTGTTGGAGTTACACGGCAGTTGGTGGGTGTAACTGTCTAGTTACTGGCAGATCCAGTCCCAAACTGTGCAGGTTTGGAGATCTCAGCCCCGGGTCTCACACACCTGGGTTCCTCTGTCAGTTCTTTTATGCGCGAGGCTCATCCAAGTGTGTGGAGAGTGCTCCCAGCATGGCCTTGGCTGGGCCTCGGTGGTCTTCAGCTGTTGGGCCCTGGTGGAGACAGTCAGGCATAGGGTAGGAGACTCTGTCTTGTTCTCTCCCAGGAGCTGAGTGTGATGATCTCTGGATCCTGGCCGTTGTTGGAGTTACACGGCAGTTGGTGGATGTAACTGTCTAGTTACTGGCAGGTCCAGTCCCAAACTGTGCAGGTTTGGAGATCTCAGCCCCGGGTCTCACACACCTGGGTTCCTCTGTCAGTTCTTTTATGCGTGAGGCTCATCCAAGTGTGTGGAGAGTGCTCCCAGCATGGCCTTCGCTGGGCCTCGGTGGTCTTCAGCTGTTGGGCCCTGGTGGAGACAGTCAGGCATAGGGTAGGAGACTCTGTCTTGTTCTCTCCCAGGAGCTGAGTGTGATGATCTCTGGATCCTGGCCGTTGTTGGAGTTACACGGCAGTTGGTGGGTGAAACTGTCTAGTTACTGGCAGGTCCAGTCCCAAACTGTGCAGGTTTGGAGATCTCAGCCCCGGGTCTCACACACCTGGGTTCCTCTGTCAGTTCTTTTATGCGTGAGGCTCATCCAAGTGTGTGGAGAGTGCTCCCAGCATGGCCTTCGCTGGGCCTCGGTGGTCTTCAGCTGTTGGGCCCTGGTGGAGACAGTCAGGCATAGGGTAGGAGACTCTGTCTTGTTCTCTCCCAGGAGCTGAGTGTGATGATCTCTGGATCCTGGCCGTTGTTGGAGTTACACGGCAGTTGGTGGGTGTAACTGTCTAGTTACTGGCAGGTCCAGTCCCAAACTGTGCAGGTTTGGAGATCTCAGCCCCGGGTCTCACACACCGGGGTTCCTCTGTCAGTTCTTTTATGCGTGAGGCTCATCCAAGTGTGTGGAGAGTGCTCTCAGCATGGCCTTGGCTGGGCCTCGGTGGTCTTCAGCTGTTGGGCCCTGGTGGAGACAGTCAGGCATAGGGTAGGAGACTCTGTCTTGTTCTCTCCCAGGAGCTGAGTGTGATGATCTCTGGATCCTGGCCGTTGTTGGAGTTACACGGCAGTTGGTGGGTGTAACTGTCTAGTTACTGGCAGGTCCAGTCCCAAACTGTGCAGGTTTGGAGATCTCAGCCCCGGGTCTCACACACCTGGGTTCCTCTGTCAGTTCTTTTATGCGTGAGGCTCATCCAAGTGTGTGGAGAGTGCTCCCAGCATGGCCTTGGCGGGGCCTCGGTGGTCTTCAGCTGTTGGGCCCTGGTGGAGACAGTCAGGCATAGGGTAGGAGACTCTGTCTTGTTCTCTCCCAGGAGCTGAGTGTGATGATCTCTGGATCCTGGCCGTTGTTGGAGTTACACGGCAGTTGGTGGGTGTAACTGTCTAGTTACTGGCAGATCCAGTCCCAAACTGTGCAGGTTTGGAGATCTCAGCCCCGGGTCTCACACACCTGGGTTCCTCTGTCAGTTCTTTTATGCGCGAGGCTCATCCAAGTGTGTGGAGAGTGCTCCCAGCATGGCCTTGGCTGGGCCTCGGTGGTCTTCAGCTGTTGGGCCCTGGTGGAGACAGTCAGGCATAGGGTAGGAGACTCTGTCTTGTTCTCTCCCAGGAGCTGAGTGTGATGATCTCTGGATCCTGGCCGTTGTTGGAGTTACACGGCAGTTGGTGGGTGTAACTGTCTAGTTACTGGCAGGTCCAGTCCCAAACTGTGCAGGTTTGGAGATCTCAGCCCCGGGTCTCACACACCTGGGTTCCTCTGTCAGTTCTTTTATGCGTGAGGCTCATCCAAGTGTGTGGAGAGTGCTCCCAGCATGGCCTTCGCTGGGCCTCGGTGGTCTTCAGCTGTTGGGCCCTGGTGGAGACAGTCAGGCATAGGGTAGGAGACTCTGTCTTGTTCTCTCCCAGGAGCTGAGTGTGATGATCTCTGGATCCTGGCCGTTGTTGGAGTTACACGGCAGTTGGTGGGTGAAACTGTCTAGTTACTGGCAGGTCCAGTCCCAAACTGTGCAGGTTTGGAGATCTCAGCCCCGGGTCTCACACACCTGGGTTCCTCTGTCAGTTCTTTTATGCGTGAGGCTCATCCAAGTGTGTGGAGAGTGCTCCCAGCATGGCCTTCGCTGGGCCTCGGTGGTCTTCAGCTGTTGGGCCCTGGTGGAGACAGTCAGGCATAGGGTAGGAGACTCTGTCTTGTTCTCTCCCAGGAGCTGAGTGTGATGATCTCTGGATCCTGGCCGTTGTTGGAGTTACACGGCAGTTGGTGGGTGTAACTGTCTAGTTACTGGCAGGTCCAGTCCCAAACTGTGCAGGTTTGGAGATCTCAGCCCCGGGTCTCACACACCTGGGTTCCTCTGTCAGTTCTTTTATGCGTGAGGCTCATCCAAGTGTGTGGAGAGTGCTCCCAGCATGGCCTTGGCTGGGCCTCGGTGGTCTTCAGCTCTTGGGCCCTGGTGGAGACAGTCAGGCATAGGGTAGGAGACTCTGTCTTGTTCTCTCCCAGGAGCTGAGTGTGATGATCTCTGGATCCTGGCCGTTGTTGGAGTTACACGGCAGTTGGTGGGTGTAACTGTCTAGTTACTGGCAGGTCCAGTCCCAAACTGTGCAGGTTTGGAGATCTCAGCCCCGGGTCTCACACACCGGGGTTCCTCTGTCAGTTCTTTTATGCGTGAGGCTCATCCAAGTGTGTGGAGAGTGCTCTCAGCATGGCCTTGGCTGGGCCTCGGTGGTCTTCAGCTGTTGGGCCCTGGTGGAGACAGTCAGGCATAGGGTAGGAGATTCTGTCTTGTTCTCTCCCAGGAGCTGAGTGTGATGATCTCTGGATCCTGGCCGTTGTTGGAGTTACACGGCAGTTGGTGGGTGTAACTGTCTAGTTACTGGCAGGTCCAGTCCCAAACTGTGCAGGTTTGGAGATCTCAGCCCTGGGTCTCACACACCTGGGTTCCTCTGTCAGTTCTTTTATGCGTGAGGCTCATCCAAGTGTGTGGAGAGTGCTCCCAGCATGGCCTTGGCTGGGCCTCGGTGGTCTTCAGCTGTTGGGCCCTGGTGGAGACAGTCAGGCATAGGGTAGGAGACTCTGTCTTGTTCTCTCCCAGGAGCTGAGTGTGATGATCTCTGGATCCTGGCCGTTGTTGGAGTTACACGGCAGTTGGTGGGTGTAACTGTCTAGTTACTGGCAGGTCCAGTCCCAAACTGTGCAGGTTTGGAGATCTCAGCCCCGGGTCTCACACACCTGGGTTCCTCTGTCAGTTCTTTTATGCGTGAGGCTCATCCAAGTGTGTGGAGAGTGCTCCCAGCATGGCCTTGGCTGGGCCTCGGTGGTCTTCAGCTGTTGGGCCCTGGTGGAGACAGTCAGGCATAGGGTAGGAGACTCTGTCTTGTTCTCTCCCAGGAGCTGAGTGTGATGATCTCTGGATCCTGGCCGTTGTTGGAGTTACACGGCAGTTGGTGGGTGTAACTGTCTAGTTACTGGCAGGTCCAGTCCCAAACTGTGCAGGTTTGGAGATCTCAGCCCCGGGTCTCACACACCTGGGTTCCTCTGTCAGTTCTTTTATGCGTGAGGCTCATCCAAGTGTGTGGAGAGTGCTCCCAGCATGGCCTTGGCTGGGCCTCGGTGGTCTTCAGCTGTTGGGCCCTGGTGGAGACAGTCAGGCATAGGGTAGGAGACTCTGTCTTGTTCTCTCCCAGGAGCTGAGTGTGATGATCTCTGGATCCTGGCCGTTGTTGGAGTTACACGGCAGTTGGTGGGTGTAACTGTCTAGTTACTGGCAGGTCCAGTTCCAAACTGTGCAGGTTTGGAGATCTCAGCCCCGGGTCTCACACACCGGGGTTCCTCTGTCAGTTCTTTTATGCGTGAGGCTCATCCAAGTGTGTGGAGAGTGCTCTCAGCATGGCCTTGGCTGGGCCTCGGTGGTCTTCAGCTGTTGGGCCCTGGTGGAGACAGTCAGGCATAGGGTAGGAGACTCTGTCTTGTTCTCTCCCAGGAGCTGAGTGTGATGATCTCTGGATCCTGGCCATTGTTGGAGTTACACGGCAGTTGGTGGGTGTAACTGTCTAGTTACTGGCAGGTCCAGTCCCAAACTGTGCAGGTTTGGAGATCTCAGCCCCGGGTCACACACACCTGGGTTCCTCTGTCAGTTCTTTTATGCGTGAGGCTCATCCAAGTGTGTGGAGAGTGCTCCCAGCATGGCCTTGGCTGGGCCTCGGTGGTCTTCAGCTGTTGGGCCCTCGTGGAGACAGTCAGGCATAGGGTAGGAGACTCTGTCTTGTTCTCTCCCAGGAGCTGAGTGTGATGATCTCTGGATCCTGGCCGTTGTTGGAGTTACACGGCAGTTGGTGGGTGTAACTGTCTAGTTACTGGCAGGTCTAGTCCCAAACTGTGCAGGTTTGGAGATCTCAGCCCCGGGTCTCACACACCTGGGTTCCTCTGTCAGTTCTTTTATGCGTGAGGCTCATCCAAGTGTGTGGAGAGTGCTCCCAGCATGGCCTTGGCGGGGCCTCGGTGGTCTTCAGCTGTTGGGCCCTGGTGGAGACAGTCAGGCATAGGGTAGGAGACTCTGTCTTGTTCTCTCCCAGGAGCTGAGTGTGATGATCTCTGGATCCTGGCCGTTGTTGGAGTTACACGGCAGTTGGTGGGTGTAACTGTCTAGTTACTGGCAGATCCAGTCCCAAACTGTGCAGGTTTGGAGATCTCAGCCCCGGGTCTCACACACCTGGGTTCCTCTGTCAGTTCTTTTATGCGCGAGGCTCATCCAAGTGTGTGGAGAGTGCTCCCAGCATGGCCTTGGCTGGGCCTCGGTGGTCTTCAGCTGTTGGGCCCTGGTGGAGACAGTCAGGCATAGGGTAGGAGACTCTGTCTTGTTCTCTCCCAGGAGCTGAGTGTGATGATCTCTGGATCCTGGCCGTTGTTGGAGTTACACGGCAGTTGGTGGATGTAACTGTCTAGTTACTGGCAGGTCCAGTCCCAAACTGTGCAGGTTTGGAGATCTCAGCCCCGGGTCTCACACACCTGGGTTCCTCTGTCAGTTCTTTTATGCGTGAGGCTCATCCAAGTGTGTGGAGAGTGCTCCCAGCATGGCCTTCGCTGGGCCTCGGTGGTCTTCAGCTGTTGGGCCCTGGTGGAGACAGTCAGGCATAGGGTAGGAGACTCTGTCTTGTTCTCTCCCAGGAGCTGAGTGTGATGATCTCTGGATCCTGGCCGTTGTTGGAGTTACACGGCAGTTGGTGGGTGAAACTGTCTAGTTACTGGCAGGTCCAGTCCCAAACTGTGCAGGTTTGGAGATCTCAGCCCCGGGTCTCACACACCTGGGTTCCTCTGTCAGTTCTTTTATGCGTGAGGCTCATCCAAGTGTGTGGAGAGTGCTCCCAGCATGGCCTTCGCTGGGCCTCGGTGGTCTTCAGCTGTTGGGCCCTGGTGGAGACAGTCAGGCATAGGGTAGGAGACTCTGTCTTGTTCTCTCCCAGGAGCTGAGTGTGATGATCTCTGGATCCTGGCCGTTGTTGGAGTTACACGGCAGTTGGTGGGTGTAACTGTCTAGTTACTGGCAGGTCCAGTCCCAAACTGTGCAGGTTTGGAGATCTCAGCCCCGGGTCTCACACACCTGGGTTCCTCTGTCAGTTCTTTTATGCGTGAGGCTCATCCAAGTGTGTGGAGAGTGCTCCCAGCATGGCCTTGGCTGGGCCTCGGTGGTCTTCAGCTCTTGGGCCCTGGTGGAGACAGTCAGGCATAGGGTAGGAGACTCTGTCTTGTTCTCTCCCAGGAGCTGAGTGTGATGATCTCTGGATCCTGGCCGTTGTTGGAGTTACACGGCAGTTGGTGGGTGTAACTGTCTAGTTACTGGCAGGTCCAGTCCCAAACTGTGCAGGTTTGGAGATCTCAGCCCCGGGTCTCACACACCGGGGTTCCTCTGTCAGTTCTTTTATGCGTGAGGCTCATCCAAGTGTGTGGAGAGTGCTCTCAGCATGGCCTTGGCTGGGCCTCGGTGGTCTTCAGCTGTTGGGCCCTGGTGGAGACAGTCAGGCATAGGGTAGGAGACTCTGTCTTGTTCTCTCCCAGGAGCTGAGTGTGATGATCTCTGGATCCTGGCCGTTGTTGGAGTTACACGGCAGTTGGTGGGTGTAACTGTTTAGTTACTGGCAGGTCCAGTCCCAAACTGTGCAGGTTTGGAGATCTCAGCCCCGGGTCCCACACACTTGGGTTCCTCTGTCAGTTCTTTTATGCGTGAGGCTCATCCAAGTGTGTTGGGAGTGCTCCCAGCATGGCCTTGGCTGGGCTCAGTGGTCTTCAGCTGTTGGGCCCTGGTGGAGACAGTCAGGCATAGGGTAGGAGACTCTGTCTTGTTCTCTCCCAGGAGCTGAGTGTGATGATCTCTGGATCCTGGCCGTTGTTGGAGTTACACGGCAGTTGGTGGGTGTAACTGTCTAGTTACTGGCAGGTCCAGTCCCAAACTGTGCAGGTTTGGAGATTTCAGCCCCGGGTCTCACACACCTGGTTTCCTCTGTCAGGAATATATATATATATATATATATATATATATATATATATATATATATAAAATTTGGGCCACATCTGACTGTGCTCAGGAATTATTCCTGGCTCTTTGCTCAGGAATCACTCCCTGAAGGCTCAAGAGACCATATAGAGTTCCAGGCACTGAACCTGAGTCATCCGCATGCAAAAGGCTTACGTGCTGTACTCTCACTCTGGGCTGTAAATAATATATTTTCTAATATACTTAATATATCTCCTGCTTTTAACCTGGTGATGTCAAAATCTGCTATATAATTAAGCTCAAGTACAACTTATTGTCTCTTTATTAGTATTTCAGTTTTGGATAAATAATTTTGAGTATCAATCAATCTGGTCTGTTTCTTAAAATTCTATCTTTATTGTCTATCTTCTTGTCCGGGATCTGGATTTTATAGTCTCTGAGTCTTGGCCGCTGATGGGATTATACGGCGCCAGGGGGCCAGGTGGTGTGTGTGACCCCCGCCTACTGGAATTTGGAGGATCTGGGTGGAAGATGCTCAACTCCAATCCGAGTAGGCTTGGAGGTCTCGGCCCCGGAACCCGCGTGGCTTTGTCCCTCTGCCAGTACCTTCATGTGTGCGGAGAGTGGTCTCAGCATGGTGGTGGCAGGTCCTGGAGGTCTTCGGCTGCCGGACTAAAAAATCCAGATCCCGGATGAGAACAGTGCAGTCTTCTGCCCCCGCGCCTGGGTGTTCCTTCCCGGGGCCCCTTGGAGGGGAGCGGGTTGAGCTTTCCTCCCCGCCCCGACTAGGGCTCTGGCAGCCGAAGACCTCCAGGACCAGCCACCACCATGCTGAGACCACTCTCCGCACACATGAAGGTACTGGCAGACGGACAAAGCCACGCGGGTTCCGGGGCCGAGACCTCCAAGCCTACTCGAATTGGAGTCAAGCATCTTCCACCCAGATCCTCCAAATTCCAGTAGGTGTGGGTCACACCCACCACCTGGCCCCCTGGCGCCTTGTAATCCCATCAGCGGCCAAGACTCAGAGACTATAAAATGCAGATCCCGGAACCGCGCGGCCGCATTTGCGGCGGCGCGACATCTTATCAGAAGTTATTTTATTACATCTTATTGTCTCATTCCTTCTTTGGACAAACTTGCAGGCTATCGAATGTAGCTTGCCCACAGGGCAGAGTCTGGCAAACTCCCCGTGGCATACCAAATATGCCAAATACCAGTAACAATGATGGGTCTCATTCTCCTAAAGAGCCTATAATCTCAGGGCTAGGATGAAAGAGACGTTACTGGGGCCTGCTCGAGGCAATCGACGAATAACAGGATGATGAAATGAAAAATGAAAAAAAAATGAAATTGTCTATCTTGAATTTGATTTCTTCCCATAGTCTTATGTTTTACTAACATTGCTTGGTGTATTAGATAAACATACCAGATTGAATATGCTAATATTGGGCTCTGGGCTCAGATTGATTAAATTTTTAATATACTAAACAAAAGTATCTACCATGAAATAGTGGAGGTACAGCTAAGGTGCTAGGACTTTTGCATACTTCCTGCCCTACTGTCTTATCTCTAACAGTGATGCAGTGCCTCTCCATATATATAAGAGTACCCAAGGAGTCTTATTAATGTGAGATTTTATAATGAATTTTGTCCCTTTCAACAAATCTTGGATTCTTAAATGAAAATCGTTTATAATTTTTTAAACATACATTTTTTAAAAATGTGATGAAATACTATGCATTTTTTTTCAGTTTTCTCTCATTGAAGCTGAGGTCCCCAGTGGAATAAAATTGAGAGCCCGGAAATAAAACTCCACATATACGGACATAATGATCTATGAAAAAAGGAGCCATGTCTATAAAATTTAAAAAAAAGAAAGCCTCTTCAAAAAAAAACTAGACAGCTTTATGTAAAAAAAAAAAAATAATAAAATAAAAAAATAAAAAAAATGAGCCTGATGATCCCTACTTATACCATACACAAAAAGTGAACTAAAATGGATTAAGGACATAGATCAGACCAGAAGCCATTAAAATACATAGAAGAAATATAAATAACACATTCCAGTACTTGATTATTAGTGATGTATATGGAGATTCAACTCCATTGTCAAGGGAAATAAAAAGTATAGGGGCAATATCAAATTGAAAAACCTTTATAAAGCAAAATAAACTATGATAACGCAAAAAGGCAGCATGAAATTGAGGAAAGTTATTTGCACATCAAACATGTGACAAGGGATTAAAATCAAAATATACAGAAAACTCATATAAATCCACAGAAAAAAATGCAAAAAAATCAATAAAAAAGGTCAAAAGGCAAGAATAGACAACTTTTCAAAGAAATATACAGATTTTGTAGACTCATGAAGAATTGCACTATCACTTACTAGCAAAATACAAGTCACAACCACAATGAAATATCACTTCACAACAGTGAGAATGACCTATAAGAAAAAAAATTAAAAACAGTCAAATGTTGATTAGAATGTGGAGAAAAAGGAATTCTGGTAGGGAACGAGAGTTGGTGCTTAAGCATTAATCAGAAGAACGGGAAAACACTAGTTCAAAAGAACATTTGCATCCCTGTGTTCACAGTAAAATTATTTACAAGAGTGCGGCTGAGTGATAGTATAGTGGCTAGGGTGCTTTGCACACAGCCAACCTAAGTTGATATCTGGCACCCTATATAGTCCCTGAATCTGCCAAAAATAAGCCATGATCACTGCTAGAATTGGGTCCAAAAGAAAAAACACATACACAATCATTTAAACATGGTTTCAGACCAAATGCTCATTGACATGATTTAGTAAGGAAGGTGTATATAGGCAGTGGAATATTATTCTGACATTAAAAAGGTACATTATACCTTTTCGAATAGATGAAACATGAGGTGATTATGCTAAGTGAAAAGTAGCAAGTGAAAAGTAAGGAAGTTAACGATAATTATCAGATGGTTTATCTTATATTGCAAAATAAAACAGACTGACAAAAAACAACAAAGCTAACTCTTAGACTTGGTGAAGACTACAGTGGAACCTAAAGGGAAAGGGGAGGAAAAGCAAGAAAAATGAACAGGGAAGTCTTTTTTGATGGTGGGTTGGCAGAGAAAGGGTGGTGGTGAAAGTAGTGACAATCACAGACAGACAAAACTGTGAACTGAAAGTCCTAAAATTCCACAATAAGGAAACCAGTGAAATAAGTTGGCTAAAAGAAAACCAAACAAGCAACAAACAATCCCCCTCAGGCTCCACCACTCATGAGGTGCTGGAATAAATCTCACTTTTCTATATATTTTCCACGTTTTCCTCAGAGTCATTCTGCTTATTCAATTCCTCCTGCCCTCCTCTCCGTTATGAGTTTAATGAGTTGCTGTGCTAGGCAAAATTACTCTCAGATGAGGGAAACAAACCAAATGATTGAAAAGAGGTAACAATGATCAAATGGGGGGATGTAAAAAGATCTGTCTCTTTGGAAAGATGTATCTGGAAAGTGATGTCACTGAAGTGAGCTTTGCAAAAAGTAGAATAGAAACAAATCTTCTTGTGGATTTTTTTTTATAAAGCACACCAAAGACATGATCTAGCATGTAAAAAAACAGATAGTATAGAAGAGATTCAGTCTAATAGATTTCTGTAGGCCAGCTTCTGTTTTATCCATTGCTATGTGAGGCTTCGCAGGGTAGGCCTGGGAGGTGTGAGAGCAGAACCGAAATCTCTATAGGAGAACTAGGGAAGGGCAATAAGCTGTGTCCTTATATATCCTAACTTTCATTCATCCCTGATGTTTGCTTGGCTTAGCAGGTCTTCAGAAACTAATTCTCTTTCCAACATTTCCAGCTTGTGTCTTTTCTGCCCCCCACAGCGGCTTCTCTGACCCCACAAATAGCTCTCCAAGCCACCAGGCAAGTGATTTGTGAAAATTTGCAATTTTACTTCATGAAGGTAGGAAAACACGAATAATCTTTAGCAGAAGATTCCTCTCAGAGTAGATTCTTCTGCAGAGCAGTTGATGGCTATTGAATCGACAGCTCTCATTCACTGTGAAGCATATGGTCTTTATGGTAGGACTGCCCAGTAACTTACATATTGCCCAATCTGAGAGTCTAATTATGTTACAAATGCACAGATGGTGCTGAACTGAACATACTGGTGGATCCTGAAGTTTTACCTCCTTTCTTCTTGATTGCATTTTAATGTCTTTTGAGATTTTTTTGACAATGGATTTGGTCAGAGTAGTGATTTTCTAGACTTGGGTGATGTGTTCAGTAACTTCATGTGAGAGTGTGTTGTCTGATTATTTTAGTTTTAAAAAATTGTTATTAAAATTTATTTTTGAGCCACCATAATTTACAATGCTGTTAATGATAGGGCTTCATGCACACAATGTCCCTGCCTTCCCTCGCCAAACACAACACACACACACACACACACACACGCGCAGTGGGTCTGCTTTCTATCATCTTTGTCTCAGGGTTCCTCCTGCCCCTGGCTCCACTCCTTGTCTCCATTCCAGGTAAACTCAGTTTTGGAGAATAATTCTTGTGTTCTCTTTCCTTTGGCCTTTTGTTGTTTCTGAATAGCCCTACTCTCATGCAAGATAACTGTGAAAAAAAATAGCAGCTAATTCTATATTGAGAGACTTAGACCACTAGCACATAGACTTTTGTGTTGTAATAGTCTATTATGGGAAGTAGAAAATGAGTACAAGAGTTATTTTCCTTGAACACCATCATAGTTAGGATTTGCAAATTTGTATTATGATTCTGGATTTTGATAACTAGTTATGTGGACACTCAGCTACATTTACTGGTCTCATATACATCATCTGTGAAATAGGACTTGCACTAAATCAGAGTGGGGTTTTTTTTGGCCAAAATATTGAAAAGTGGTTTGTACATAAAACTGCAGAGAAAAAGAAATAATATAAAAGATATACAAGTGGAGCTATGGTTGGGGAAGGAATGCCCAAGCATTTAGCACCTTCCTGTGACCCAGAGGGGAGGGATCCCTGGTTTCCTCCCTGTCCTGATGGTATGCTCTGCCAGTGAAATAAATCATGTGTGTTGCAGGAGTGTGATGCTTTGCTCGAATGGCAAATTAGGGCCTTTGTGCCTAGGTGTGCTATCTGTGCAGTAATGGCAAATAAATTTATGCTTGTTCAAAAATGCATTTTCAGATGGGTAATTTATTCTTCTCACTCTTTCACCTTCACAGTGTGAAATCTTAGTCCAGATCCTCGAAACACTTCTTGAGAATATGTCATCCTTTGAAATCACTGTTTCTCAAATGTTGACAGTCTGAAAAAAAAATCTCATATGTATAGAAGTTGACGTTTAGTAGTTTGAAGCAGAATTCCCCAAATAATTCTATTTCTGGCTGATTTTATTAACCACTTACAGTAACTTTTTAAGTCTGGAGATGTTTTTCTACCAGACTGGGAAATACTCATCCCTTTGGCATTTATTTCTGTGCCAGACATATGCTCAGTACAAGAGGTAGAGAGGAGTCTGCCATCTGTTTTCTTCAACATCAAGGTGTAGAGTGGGACTCTCACAAATACAGGGACAGTTCTAGTGAGCAGCACTGTGTCCCACTGACATCTGAACAAACAAACAACTCTGCTTGTGAGGGTGGAGTTGAAGGCTTCCTAGAGGAGATACTGCAGGTGAAGCAGAGAAAGTGGTTAGAAAAGGAAGCAAGTGTTCCCGGTAAAGGAATCGTTGTGGAGAAGTATCAAGGCAAGAATCAGTAGCACGAGTTGAGGATTTCCAAGAAATTTGGAGTTACTAGAGTACTCATTCATGAATGTATAGAAACAAAGGCAGAGCAATAGGTAGGGCTGCCTGCATATGTCATGATCAGGGATTTGAATTTTATTCATGAGACTGTGGATAATCTGGTTTCAATTACCAGGGAAACAACAAAATATTGACTTCAGCATTAGGAAACTCACTCTCAACAATATAAAAGAATGGACAGAGATGGGGAGAGAGTGAGGAGAAATGAACCTAAAGGGAGGGCATCACTTCCAAGACTGACCCAGGGAAGACATAATCAATATTAAGTGGAAAGCCATAAACTTTATTTATAATCCAACATCCTTATGTTTCTCAATAAACACGTTTTGGTCCATGGCACATAGTTTTACTTCATGTACTATTTATTGACTTTTAAATTACACTGGAGATTTTTTGCATTAACATTAATTAGTGAGATTAATCTTTATTCTTACTGCTTTTCTGTGCAAATGGAAATAATATATTATTTGTTCCTTGAAGATTAAAAATATGCATTGGTGAATTTCTTTTACCTAGTTTTCTTGAGGGGTAGGGATGTGGGGAATAGCTGTTCTTTGACACTGAAGGAGAAAGGATATAGATCTATTGCCATGAAAGAAATTAAGATTGCTTTCAACTTTGATAATTAACAAACATCAGAAATTACCCATTTCATTTAGGAATTGAAAATTATTTTATAGAAGTTTTACAAGTGTAAATGACAATAGTCATTCTTTTTAATATCTTATACTTAAGAGGGTTCCCCTCTCAGTCTCATTTTTATTTGTGATTTCTCCTTTTTTATATTTTTTGTTTACATTAACTGACTTATCTTTATTTCTTTTATTCTCTAAGAATCATCTTTTGGTTTTACTGATTAATTTTGCTTTCTTCTGCCTTGCAATTCATTAATTTCAACTTTTATTTTAAATACTTTATTCTTTATACTTTGTTATTTTATTTTAGGCATGTGGTTTACAAAACTGTTACTAGTAGTGTGTCATACTGGAAACATTCCAGCATCACACTCTCCACCAAAATATCCACTTCCCTACACCACTGTCCCAGTGTCCCTTTTCCTTTCCTAAGCAGGATGAAGCCTAAGTCAAGATTTCTATTCCTGCACCCTTGAAAATGAATTTTCAGTTTATTCTTTTAATAGGCTCTGTCTGGTATGTTGCCATGTTCAGTTTTTGTAAGGGGATAAGGACTTAGGAAAATGCTCCATGAGCATTCAGCAGAGTTGATGGAGTAGTGGAGACCAAGGCCAGTGCTTCTCCCCTTGTCCCTGGGCTGTTTCTTCTGAGATGGAGAAGCACGGGAAGCCAACAGAGCCTAGGCTAAACCTTTGGAGGCTGGTAGGATTGGGGTCCCTGCCTTGTAGGAGGGCATTGTACAGATATTGGAAGGCAAGTTAAAGCCTGGGAGAGAAATTCTGCTCCTCTCAGCAGCTGCCACCCACTCTCTCCACAGGTGTCAATACTACACCACATACCCACTTAGTGCAAAGAGTTAGAGGCCTGTTTATTTTTACTGTCTACAAGATTCTTTCTGAAATCTTGTTTGGGGATCTCGGAGCTTCCTGTGCTGCCTCACTGCACCTGCAGTGCTGTCGGTATATAAATGCCAAAAGTTTGCTTCCTGATGTTTCCATGGGGCCTCCATTAGCTTTATTTTCCTTAGCTGGGTCTCAGCATCATTGAGCAGATTAGAATCAATTCCTAGAAGACCAGAGAATAGAGAGTTGTGGCTTAGCTGGCAAGGGACACACAACTCTATCTTGAACTGAATATTTTAAAGCAGAAATGTATCAAGGAATTGGAGAAAATCTCCCTGGCTCTGGCCCGACTGCCGATTCTGGCGCATTTGGGACTGTGTCTAATGTATACCTGTGGCCAGATGGTGGTAGACTCCCAGGATTAGACAGTCCCCACCCCGTATCTCCCGGAACTTCATGGTGAATTCCCCATCCTTCCTCCCCTCACCCCCTCCAGTCCTAGGTCTTGTATAATTAAAGCAAGCAAATCTCTCAAAATACCAATAGGAAAAATGTTGGAGGTTTCTCCCCACCTTCACTCCTCTCTTGAAGCGTCCATTCCAGATACTTTCTCAAGAATTAGATGGGTCAGGAGGTCACACATCTGTCTTTGTCTCTGTCCCAGTCTCTCTCAGTGTAGCCATGATTTTGATCAAGTTGTTCTGGTCCCGGGGCTGGAGCGATAGCACAGCGGTAGGGTGTTTGCCTTGCACACAGCCCACTAGGCCGACAGATGTTTGTATTCCTCTGCCCCTCTTGGAGAGCCAGACAAACTACTAAGAGTATCTTGCCTGCACGGCAAAGCCTGGCAAGCTCCCTGTGATGTATTCAATATGCCAAACTCAGTAACAACAAGTCTCACAATGGAGACATTACTGAGCCCGCTTGAGCAAATCGATGAACAATGGGAGGACAGTGCAGAGCAGTGCAGTTCTGGTCCCGGAGACATTCTCTTCAAACAAAGCAGTAATACACTTTCTGCCCCTTTATTTTTTCATCTGTTTTATTTATTTATTAAATCACTGTGGGGAAAGTTACAAAGCTTTCAGGTTTAAGTCTCCGTCATGCAATGATCAAACACCTTTCCCTTCACTAGTACTTATTTTTCACCACCAAGAACCCCAATATACTCCCCTTCCACCCCTCCCAATTCCTGTGAGGAAGATGAATTCTACTTAACTCTCTATCTACTTTGATTAAATTCATTATTTCGACAAAAGATGCACCATTATCATTTAGAGTTTACAACGAGAACTGCTGAAAAGGCATTGTGAAATAGTTTGTTTTCTACAGCTGGTTATGAGAATCATAACCAATAGTGGCATCGCAATTTTGGATTTCTGATATTTTACTTATTAAGTCTGGAGGGGTTTCTGCCAAGAGCCAGATAATTATGAGATTGGTTTCTGTGGTTCTGGAGCCATGGCCATGCCGGAGAGCTGCTCGTGGGGGGCAACTCATGCCCTCGGTAGGCAGTGAAGGACAAGCTGGGAACACCCCCCCTTCCCATGAGGTTGCAGTTGCCTGGTCACCGCCGGCTCAGACCTGGCTTTCCAAAAAGCTCCAAGGCGGCCGCTACCTTGCTTCCCAGGGGGAAAAAGGCAGAAGGGAGTGACACCCCTTCCCTCCTGGGGAGGCATGGTACCGTGGATTACGCATAGTCCATTCACTTTTCTGCTGCAAGCTGCTGGGAAATCCTTGTGCCTCTGGAGCCATGGCCATGCCATGGGTTTTATTTTTTTACAAGAACTCTCTGGGTTATAGAAATGCTTTGTGGAAGGCAACAGGTGGAAGAGATTAAATCTGATTCATCAATGTTGACATTTACTTCACTGGGAGAAAAAAACATTTTTTTAAAGCATTCCTGCCATGAAATAAGAGTTGTGAGTAATGGTTGGTGGTAGTCAAGAGTTATACAAATAGAAAGTGACTTTAATTTTCTTCTTAAAGGGACTGAAAAATATTTGTCTCACTTACTGGGGACACACCTGCCAGTGCTCAAGGACTCTTCCTGGCTCGTGCTAGGACATTCATGTGGTGCCAGGAATTGAACGAAGGGACTCATACATGCAAGGGAAAGGAACAGAAAACATTTTCTTGTGCATTTTATTGTTATATATGGTATTCAATACTGTCCCATTAAATGGGATGATTTTCGTTCAATTTTTTTTCTTTTTTATTTTATTTTATTTTATTAGTGAAACACCATGAGGTACAGTTGTAGATTTACAAATTTTTGTGCTTGGATCTCGGTCATACCACGATCATATACCCATCCCTCCACCAGTGCCCATTTTCCACCACCAGGATAATATCCCTCTCCCCCCATCCTCCCATCCCCCCACCCCCCCTGCCACTGTAGCAGGGCATTCCCCTTTGTTTTCTCTCTCCTCCTGGGTGTTGTGATCAGCCAATGAGGCATTGAGTGGCGAACATGTTCAGTCCAGTCTACTTTCAACCTGCATCTCCCCTCCTGGGAGGATCCTCCAAACACCTTCCACTTGGTGTTCCCCTTTCTATCTGAATTGTCCTTTCCCCTAGAATACCCAGCTGGCCTCTAAGTTATAGAGTAATTCTCCTGGTGTTGCTCTCAGCTATTCTTGGGTATTAATCTCATATTTTATTATTTTATATCCCCCAGATGAATGCTATCTTTCTATGTCTATCCCTCTCTTTCTGACTCATTTCGCTTAGCATGATGCTTTCCATATTGTACCACTTGTATGTAAAGTTCATGACTTCATCTTTTCTAAGAGCCACATAGTACTCCATTGTGTAGATGTACCAAAGTTTCTTTAACCAGTCATCTGTTCTTGGGCACTCAGGTCTCTTCCAGTTTCTGGATACTGTAAAGAGTGCTGCAATGAACAAACAAGTGCAGATGTCACTTCGGCTACACATTTTTGCCTCTCTGGGATATATTCCCAGGAGTGGTATCGCTGGGTCAAATGGGAGCTCAATTTCTAATTTTTTGAGGAACGTCCATACTGTTTTCCAAAAGGGCTGAACCAGTCGGCATTCCCACCAACAGTGAAGGAGTGTCCCTTTCTCGCCACATCCGCGCCAGCATCGGTTGCTTTTGTTCTTTTGAATGTGGGCCAGTCTCTGAGGTGTGAGATGGTATCTCATTGTGGTATTGATCTGCATCTCCCTGATGATTAATGATGTAGAGCATTTTCTCATGTGCTTTTTTGCCATTCGGATTTCTTCTTTGAGAAAGTTTCTGTTCATTTCATTGCCCCATTTTTTGATGGGGTTGGATGTTTTCTTCTTGTGGAGTTCAACCAGTATTTTGTATATCCTTGATATCAACCCCTTGTCAGATGTGTATTCGGCGAATATTCTTTCCCATTCTGTAGACTGTCTTTGTATTTTGGTCACTGTTTCTTTGGAGGTACAGAAGCTTCTTAGTTTAAGATAGTCCCATTTATCTATCTCTGTTTTCACTTGCTCAGCCAGTGGCTTGTCATCTTTGAACATACCATTAGCCTCAATGTCATGGAGGGTTTTGCCAACTTTGTCTTCAATGTATCTTATGGTTTCTGGTCTGATGTTGAGGTCTTTAATCCATTTTGATCTTACCTTTGTACATGGTGTTAGGCAGAGTTCTGAGCCCATTTTTTTGCATGTAGCCGTCCAGTGATGCCAGCACAATTTGTTAGAGGCTTTCCTTACTCCACTTCACATTTCTTGCACCTTTATCAAAGATTAGATGATCATATGATTGAGGGGAGATGTCAGTGTATTCAACTCTGTTCCATTGGTCTGCAGTTCTGCCTTTGTTCCAGTACCATGCTGTTTTGATTATTACCGCTTTGTAGTAAAGTTTGAAGTTAGGGAGGTTGATTCCTCCCATTTTTTTCCCCCCAGAATTGCTTTAGCTCTTCGTGGGGGTTTATTGTTCCATATAAATTTCAGGAGTGTTTGCTCCATTTCTTTGAAGAATGTCATGGGTATCCTTATAGGAATTGCATTGAATTTGTACAGTGCTTTCGGTAGTATTGCCATTTTGACAATGTTAAGTCTTCCGACCCATGAGCAGGGGATGTCTTTCCATTTCCTCATGTCCTCTTTTATTTCCTGAAGTAGCGTTTTGTAGTTTTCTTTATACAGGTCCTTTACTTCCTTAGTTAAGCTGATTCCTAGGTACTTGATTTTCTGGGGCACAATTGTGAACGGGATTGATTTTTTCATATAGCTTTCCTCTCTCTCACTGTTTGCGTATAGGAAAGCCATGGACTTTTGGGTATTGATTTTATAACCTGCAACTTTACTATACAAATCTATTGTTTCTAGGAGTTTTTTGGTGGAGGTTATTGGGTTCTCTAAGTATAGTATCATATCATCTGCAAATAGTGAGAGCTTTATTTCTTCCTTTCCTACCTGAATGCCCTTAATATCTTTATCTTGCCTAATTGCTATTGCAAGTACTTCCAGTACTATATTGAACAGCAGTGGAGAGAGTGGGCATCCTTGTCTCGTCCCTGATCTTAGAGGGAAGGCTCTCAGTTTTTCCCCATTGAGGATGATGCTTGCTGTAGGCTTGTGGTAGATGGCTTTAACTATGTTGAGGAAAGTCCCCTCTATACCCATTTTGGCTAGGGTTTTCATCATAAAGGGGTGCTGGATCTTGTCAAAAGCTTTCTCTGCATCTATTGATATGATCTATGCTTTTTATCTTTTCTTTTGTTGATATGATGGATTATGTTGATTGATTTCCGAATGTTGAACCATCCTTGCATCCCTGGGATGAATCCTACTTGGTCATGGTGTATGATCTTTTTGATGAGTAGTTGGATTCTATTTGCTACTAGTTTGTTGAGGATCTTTGCATCTGTGTTCATCAGGGATATCGGCCTGTAGTTCTCTTTCTTTGTGTTATCTCTGTCTGCTTTTGGTATCAGTGTGACATTTGCTTCATAGAAACTGTTCAGAAGTGTATTTGATATTTCAATTTCATGGAAAAGCTTAAAGAGGATTGGGAGTAAGTCTTCTTTAAAGATTTGGAAGAATTCGCTGGTGAATCCATCCGGGACAGGACTTTTGTGCTTGGGGAGACTTTTTATTACCATTTCAATTTCCTTGATGGTGATAGGTCTGTTCAGGTCTTCTTGGTTCAGCCTTGGGAGTCTGTAGGAGTCTAGGAATTTATCCATTTCCTCGAGGTTTTGATGTTCTGTGGCATAAAGCTTTTCAAAGTACTCCCTGAGGATCCTTTGAATTTCTGTAGTTTCTGTTGTAATGACCCCCTTTTCATTTCTGATTCGGTTTATTAGGGTTTTCTCTCTCCCTTTCTTTGTGAGTTTTGCTAGGGGCTTATCGATTTTGTTAATTTTCTCAAAGAACCAGCTCTTGGTTTCATTGATCTTTTGGATTGTTTTCTGGGTTTCCATATCGTTAATCTCTGCTCTGAGTTTTATTATTTCCTTCCTCCTGTTAGGGTTGTGCTCCTTTTGTTGGTCCTTCTCCAAGTTCTTAAGCTGTGAGGTTAGTTTATTTATGTGGGCTCGCTCCTCCTTTCTGAGGAATGCTTGTAGAGCTATAAACTTTCCTCTTAAGACTGCTTTTGCTGTGTCCCATAAGTTTTTGTAACTCGTGTCCTCATTTTCATTCGTTTCTAGGAATCTTTTGATTTCCTCTTTAATTTCCTGTCTAAGCCACTCGTTGTTTAATAGCGCACTGTTTAATTTCCATGTGTTTAATTTAGTTTTCTGTTTTTGTGTGTGATTTACTTCTAATTTCAGCGCATTATGGTCTGAGAAGATTGTTGATATAATCTCTATCTTCTTAATTTTATGGAGGCATGTTTTGTGGCTCAGCATGTGGTCTATCTTGGAGAACGTTCCATGTACGCTTGAGAAGAATGTGTATTCAGCTTTTTGTGGATGAAGTGTCCTGTATATATCTACTAAGCCCCTTTCTTCCATTGTTTCCCTCAGATGAAGTATGTCCTTGCTAAGCTTGAGTCTGGTTGATCTATCAAGAGGTGACAAAGCAGTGTTGAAGTCTCCCACTAGTACTGTGTTGCTATTGATGTCTTTTTCCAAATCTATGAGTAGTTGTTTTAAGTACTTGGCTGGTCTCTCATTAGGTGCATATACATTTATTATTTTAAGTTCTTCCTGTTGTACAGATCCTTTGGTCAATAGGAAATGGCCTTCACTGTCTCTTATGACCTTCTTCACTCTGAAATCAATGTGGTCTGATATTAGGATAGCTACCCCAGCTTTTTTCTGGGAGCTGTTTGCCTGTAGGATTGTTTTCCAGCCTTTGACTCTGAGTCTGTGTTTGCTTTGACTATTGAGATGTGTTTCTTGCAGGCAGCAGAATGTTGGGTTCAATTTTCTAATCCATCCTGCCACTCTATGTCTTTTAATTGGTGCATTTAGCCCATTGACATTGAGAGAGATTATTGTTATGGGATTTTGTTCCATTGTTCTGTTGAAATTTGGTGTATTTGAGAGGCCTGTCTTGCCTTAAAGTAGCCCATTTAGTTGTACTTGTAACCATGGTTTTGAGTCTATGAAGTTCCTGAGCTGTTGTTTGTCCGTGAAACTGTGTGTTGTTCCTTCTATTATGAATGAGAGTCTCGCTGGGTAAAGTATTTTTGGAGAAGCATTTATTTCATTGAGTTTTTTCACTATGTCCCACCACTGTTTTCGGGCCCTGAGGGTTTCATCAGAAAAATCAGCTGTGAATTTTAAGGATGCTCCTTTGTAAGAGATTTCTTTCTTCGATCTTGCTGCTTTCAGAATTTTGTCTCTGTCTAAAGTTTTGGTCATTTTGATCAGGATGTGTCTTGGGGTATTTTTATTCGGATTTCTTCTAGCCGGTACCCTTCGGGCCTCCTGGATGTGGTCACAAGTTTTCTTCAGCTCTGGAAACGTTGTAGCAATGATTTCTTTGACAGTTTCTTCTTCATCAAGGTTTTCTTCCCGTCCCTCTGGGACTCCAATAATTCTTATGTTACCCCTCTTGGCTTCGTCACGATCTTCTCTTGCCATCTGTTCTCGAACTGTGAGTCTCTTTTCCATTTTCTGCTGTTTTCTGACAAGACTCTGAACTTGATCTTCGAGCTCACTGATTCTGTTCTCAGCCGCTGTTACTCTGCTGCTGAGGCCTTCCACTGTGGTTTTCAATTCGGCTACCAGATTTTTCAGGTCCGACATTTCCGATTGCATTTTCCTCATTTCTGCCTTCAAATCCTCTTGTCTTTTATTGGCATTGGTTTCCATTGTTTCTTTTAGTTCCCTAAGCATCCTGAGTAGCTCCATTCTGAATTCCTTGTCAGAGAGGTTGTCTAACGCTATAGTACTGTTGGTGTCGTCTGGACTAGCCTCGTGAGTAAGAAAGTTTGGTGGGCTTTTGCGTTGCTTTACCATTGTGACCAGTGTGGTTTGGTCCTTCACACTCGCTGCTACTGTTCTAGTTGAGTGAGGAGAGGCTGCCAGGAGCCGTTCAGCTTTGTTGCTGCTAGATGCGCCTCTTCTACCTTTTTGAGTCTGATCTTCTTCTCAATCAGGCGTTATTCTTTGTTTTATAACTGACATTGAATGAAACTTTTGGAGGTGTTACTATTTACTACTGAGCTTGTATAGCTATTTTCCAACTGAACTTTTGTTGGAAATGGAGTAGGCGAGTGGGATTTTGTTGAATTGTAGTAGAAGAGGCGAGAAATTTTGTTTGGTATTAGGTAACAAGTTGACGAAAAGGATGAAAGGATGAAGGTCCAAGTTGGTTGAAGTGAGTGATATACCTGCGGCCGCGTAAGCGGCCGCCCACCCGGAAGCAGGCCATGCCCACTTTTAGGAGGCCACGCCCCCTTCTTAGAGGCCACGCCCCTAGGCAATCCCAGGCCACTCCCTCCCAGGATCCTGGGATCCGCGCTGTTCTCCGGCGGGGGTCGCTCGGCGGTCCGCGCGTCTGGGTTCAGGGGCGGGGCTCCGCTGGGTTCCTCCAACCCACCTGGATGGGAGGGGCCGGTGGGCTGCCGGGCGCGCCGCTCCGAATCTGGACGCGCGCTGGGGGCTGGGGTCCACGCTCTCCTCCGGCGGGGGTCGCTTGGCGGGCCGCGCGTCTGCGATTTTCGTTCAATTTTTAAATCATATATTTTTTCATGTTGGAGGAGATGTTCCCACTCAGGATGATACCTCATGCAGCTGAGTTTAATGGTCAAGACCACCAGAGTGGGCTTTGTTTAACACTAGTGAAAAGTGTTGACTGGGGGCTGAGCTCTTGGCAGTGGCTCCATAGACTAGAAGGCAGTGAAGTCAATTTGGGATGTGGAAGATGATTTAGTAAGGCAAGGCTGAGTCTAAACCATAGTGCCTTCTACATATGGGGAAGCCATCCTGACAGCTCTGCTCTAAGGGATCTGGAAGATTACTTTAGAAAAAAAGGCTAAAAAGATACCCAGGGTAAGTGTGAGGTTCTGTGTCTAATCCTGGTATGGTGAACATACTGTGCCTAATCCTGGTACAGTGAACATACTGAGACCACATTGACTGCCCAGGGTGTAGGGGCCAGTTGAGGGAGGGGAAATAAGTGAAATCATATCTGGGTCATATTCTAATTGTTCTCCCTGTTGCTCTCCAGATGCCATTGGATACTCTCAGTTATGACTAAAGGGCACATTTTGAATGTCAGTTGGTTTGTCCTAGTGCATATGAATAAATTTTATTTTTTTGCAATTGTCATATACTTATCATTAGTTTACTGTGATAAGTGGTAGAATTTCAGAAGTTTGATATCATGCTTCTGTGCATGCTGATTCAACAGGGCTGAAATGCAGTGTAATCCACCTAGGGTAGCAGCTGACCATGTCTCCTCACACACCCCTCACACTCCTTATCAACATATGCTTTTGGGGTACATGTCCAATAGAGGGAAGCAAAACTTCAGAGGACCCCCAAACTATTTTTTCAGCATCAGTGTAAGAAGTTGGGGGTGTATCAGAGAAGAGCACAAGAGTTACATTTTGATGAAGAATTCAGGAGGAATGTTTCTGGGCATCATTGTGAAGTAGACAATATTAATTTACCTTTTAAAACACCTTCTAGGGACTGGAATGATAGTACAGTGGTGAGGGCATTTGCCTTTCATGTGGCTGACCTGTGTGATCCCAGGATCCTATATGGTCCCTGAGCACTGCCAGAAGTAGTTCCTGAGTGCAGAGCTAGGAGTAACCCCTGTACATCTCCAGGTGTGACCCAAGGGAAAAAAACACCTTCTATTATTTTGTTTGCATCCTGAGTGCCCTCCCAAACCCCCAGTAACCAAATATTCTCTTACCAAACATGTGAAGTCTTGGGATCGAGATACACAACTGCCTACTTTACTATGTTTTTCTACGGGCTAGCCTTTCACGTCTTGGTTTCCTCCCTCCATAAAAACTTAACTCTAACATGTAATATCTGTAAGTTTTAACTGTGGATAATATATTAATATGCTTCTCCCACAAAATTTGTACCGTTTAATAACTAGAGTTGATAGGCACTATTAAGTACATACTTAATCGTGCATGCTGATTCAACAGGGCTGAAATGCAGTGTAATCCACCTTCGAAATCCTTCGAAGCCCTTGTTTTTTCCCCTCCAATTTCCTTATTAGTTCTACCCACTTTCTTCTTGTTCTTTGTAAATATGTTCAATGTACTTTTGAACAGTTTTCCTTAAAAACAAATTGGTCATGTCATTTGCCTTCCTGTGACTCTCACTGAACCTGTTTTAAGTATCAGTAATAACAGTAATAGTTACTTTTTACCAAGTGCTTTACATGTGACAGACACTGTCCTTGGCATTCTCGCTGAATTGGTTAGTAGAAGTCAACATCTCTAGCAGGTAAATAAACTGTTTCCACCTTATAGTCCTGATTCAGGTGTAGATTCATCCAGAGTCTACCATTCTAACCACTACACAATGTACTTCAAAATTTTCTGAACTGGTGGAAGCTTTAGCTTCTCTCTTTAGCTTTAGTCTCTCCCACATCCAAGCCTGAAGTGGGTAAGCTCTGCTATGCTTCAAGACATATGAACCTGGTTTTCTAGAATTCCAATTGTCTCCACTGCACACTGTGCTCTGCAGCTATTTCCATCCATTAGGGTCCTTATAGATACCACTTGTGTTCACTCTCATCTTTCTCCCAACTGTCTGGGTAAGGAAGGCCTCCCATGTGACACCTATTCTGATACCTATTTTGTCTTGTACCACTGTTTCCCTCAAGTTCCTGGAAATAGGGGGAAAACTGAGCTCAGTGCAAGCACTGTCAGTACTTGCCATAACACATGCTTATAAATAAGTGAATAAACCTCAAGGGAATACATGAAGTGGGACTTCCATGGTAGGTGGAAATGTAAAGTTATGGGATAGTTCATTTTATGTGTATGCTTGACTAGACTAAAGGGTGCCAAGAGAGGGGACAGAGAGATAATACAGCCTTGCACCAGCTGACCTGGATTCGATCCCTCATATCCCAATTGTCTCCTGAGCCCACCAAGAGAAATTCCTGAGAACAGAGCCAGGAGTAACCCCTGAGTGGTGCCAAGTGTGGCCCCAAAACAAAACAAATAAAAACAAAAAAGAGAATTCCCAGAGACCTGATCAGACAATTTCTTGATGTAGCTGTGAGACTATTTCCTGCAGATATTAACACAATTTGAATTTTTGAATTGGTCAGTAAAGATCACCCTCACTCATGTGTCTGCCATCCAGTCTGTGCAGGGCCTGAATAGAATGAGAAAGGAAGAAAAGAGGTAAACTTTCTCTCTGCTTAAACTGAACACCATTCCTCTCCTGCACTCACACATCAATGATTATGACACTTGAACTTTGGATCTGGATCAAAAGTACGTCATCAACCCTCCCCAGCCTGTGGATTGCTGATCCAGGGCTTCTAAAAATAATATAAATCAATTTCGGTAATCCATCATCTATTTTCCCTAGCACTTGCTCTCCCCCTCACCATCTTCTCTGTATCAAAAAAGGATGATAGAACTGCATGACTAGAAAGTAGCATAAAAAATGTAAAATGTGTCATATATTATATATACTACATACAATATGACAATACTCTATATACTAAATATATACCAATACATGTAAACTATATATATACTATTTTTGTATACTATATATACTAAATATATACAGACATATTTAGTAGACATATACGTAAACATACCAAGTGCTTTACATGTGACAGGAACTGTCCTTGGCATTCTCGCTGAATTGGTTAGTAGAAGTCAACATCTCTATATGTTTATGTATATACATATATGTGTTTATATCTATATATATGTTTTCTGGCTATGGTAACCCTGGAAAGGATAACCTTGTCCTCCTTTTTGAAAAACCCTTAGAGAAGGAGACATTACTGTATCACTGTATCACTGTCATCCCATTGTTCATCAATTTACTCGAGCGGGCACCAGCATACCTCCATTCATCCCACCCCTGAGATTTTAGCAGCCTCTCCTTACTCGTCTTTCCTAACACTGTTGTATTGGAGGGTCTTTCAGGGTCAGGGGAATGAGGCCTGTTATTGTTACTGTTTTTGGCGTATCGAATATGCCATAGGTAGCTTGCCAGGCTCTTCTGTGCAGGCAGGATACTCTCAGTAGCTTGCCGGGCTCCCAAGGAGTATACATATATACCTTCTAAAAGTATAAAAGGCACTTATGCAATGAGCTTTAGCCACCTTGCCCCTACTGATTCATCTGTGGACACTAGTGTGATTGAGGCTCAATCTTGGTTCCCAGTATGGTCCATAGTCTTTTCTGCCATTTTGTCTCTGAACACGGGAGCTGGCAGCTTTCTGAGCCAGAAGAAACCTGACAATGGCTTGTTGCAAGAAAATTGTTACCAATTCTCTAGGTTTTTGGAGTATGACAGACCACCTTCCTAAAGAAGTTTAGACACACATAGTTAAATACTGAACACCTAGATAGAGGATCACAAATATAAAGGCGGTAAGGAAGAAAAGCCCAGTGTAATCAAAGTTGCTGTCTTTTACAATACATGGAGAAAAATCCCAGTCAATATTCGGGATAGCTTTTTTTTTTATAAACTCAGGTATGCTATGATTGATAGCTTGCTGTATACATAGAAAATAATTTGAGTTAGTCTTTATTTTTACTTAAAATGTTCATGTTCTTATAATTTATGAGATATGTTTTGTAGTAAAAGAGGTTAACTAATGTATCTAAAATTTTGCAGCTCTGAGCAAAATTGAATTATTATTATAAAAATATGGTAATTTTTTTCTAAAACTCCAAAACAATGGGAAAAAAGTAATAGCTGAAAGGTTGCAAGAAATTAACAGGTTCTGGTTTGAAGAAAATATTTTTTCAAACACAGTTTTTTAATTAAAAAGAAATTGCCTTTTTTAGTTGTTTGTAGAAGTAAGGCATAATAATAATTCAAGAAAAGGTTTTCTGGAAAGTATAGATATAAATTTTAAAACTAACTTGCTTAAAATGAACTTTCCCTTGATAAATATCTTGCTGAATAAACATTTAGCACTAAGAAACAGGAAATCTTTTTTTTTTTCAATCTTATTTTTTTCCATTAGGAATGCAGATGGTCTCTTTCCCAGTTGGGCTTCAGTGCGTCAGAATATTGGTTAAATGGTTATTGAATGCACATACTATGACCTGTGCTGGTCCACTAGACTTGACTTCTGACCATGGCCCTGCTGATTTCTCTTGTGTAGAGAGGTTTCTGCTGATTCTGAATAACTTAAAAGCATGTTTTTCCCCTGGGTCTCAGGAAATCTCTGAGATACTTGTCTGTTTTAACTCTGAGTTTTTCACAATACGTGGATTGTTCCACTTTTCTAGGCTTGTAAAATCTCTATTCTCTCCTATCCCCACTTCCCAATTGCAAGCTTTTACCCTTCTGTACCTTTGGGACCAGGGCTGGTTAGAAATGCAGAGAACAAGACAGGGAATTGCCCTCATTAGTCTTTTCTTCTTTCAAAACCATATGCCCTGATCTGCACCTTGTGCTGATTTAGGTGTTGTAGAGATAACAGTTCCATGGAAACAAATTTACAATAACCAAGATGATTTTAGAGATGATGCCACTAAGAAGAAGTGAGGGGCAGGCTTTATTTTTGGTGAGGAGTAGGTTTGAATGTCAAGAAAGAAACCACTTACAAAGATCTAGGGACAGAGAACTTCACAGAGGAAGAAAGAAGCTAACTACAAAAGTGGGTAGGGCAAAACAAAAGGCCAGTCTGGATCACTCTTTATCCTGCTCTGTCTTGGAGACAGATCACTCTTCATCTTGCTCTCTGTCCTCAGCGTGCCATTATGAGGAGCCCTGAAGGTGGGAAAGAGAGACTGGTTATTTGACTGCAAATCTTTGCTCCAAATAACTTCTTTTCTGCCTTCCAGTGTATCAGAATCATACTTATCTACAAAGGGGACCATCATTTTTGAATTCTCTAGTCTAAAGGTGTGAAGGTGTGAATTCCACTACTTTCAAGTACAGCACAAACATACATGAAGATGAACATCTCTAACTTAGCTAACATGTATCACTAACTCCTGACATTCTAAATCACAGTCCATAGATCACACTGGGATAAAGACCTGGTGCTACTCACTGATCAAAGTGGCTCGATTAGGCCATATATAATTTTTGTTTGTTTGCTTTGGTTTTTGTTTTGTTTGTTTGTTTGCTTGTTTTTGGGCCACACCCAGGGGATGCTCAGAGCTTTTCCTTGACTCTGCACTTGGATCACTCCCGACAGGCTTGTGGGGCCATAGTGAATGCTGGGAAATCAAACCTGGGTTGGCTGCACACAAAGGCAGATGTACTATTGTTCTGTCCCCCAACCAGGCCATCTTGATACCAACTTCTCACATGACCATCATGAAAGTTGAGTAGGGGTCAAGATTTTGGCTTACCTGTGAGCTACATAATTACTACCAGCTGGAATGTGGTCATGGAATAGTGGAAAGAACCAGGGAATGTAGAGTCATAAACTCTGGAATAAGTTATGTATAGGACATTTCTTCCAAGGCACAGCCTCTCTGAAGACTAGAAAATGGGAATATATTCTTATTTTATTGGAATACATTTTTGAGCACAAGTTATTACTCTGTATAACCCTAAGTGATGTGAAGTGTATGTAATCCTCCAGATGGATCACATTGGTCTGCTTTATGTATGCACCTGGGTAAACCTTTGTTATTTTGGGCCATCCTGCCAGAACATATCAAGTAGGCAGTGGAGTGAAAGAAGGAAGACCTTGATGGCTCTTTACCATTGACTGCCTGATGTTACCACTCACCAGAATCAGTCCTGATCACTTATATCAATAAAACCTGCTCTCCTCAATGCCTCCACCAAAAAAATCTGAAAAATTTAGACCATAAAAAAAGGAAGAAAAGGGAGAAAAAAGAAAGGACCATCTGGAAGTACCATCAAATTTGAAGAGCATTCTATGCCAGTCTCTTATTACAATTAAATAGGTAAAGCCCTCCCGTTGATCGTCGATTTGCTCGAGTGGGCCCAGTAACGTCTCCATTGGAGACTTTGTTGTTACTGTGTCTGGCATATCGAATACTCTCGGTAGCTTGCCGGGCTCTCCGAGAGGGGCGGAGGAATCGAACTCGGGTCGGCCATGTTGACTGCGTGCAAGGCAGACGCCCTACCCGCTGTGCTATCGCTCCAGCCCACAATTAAATACTTTGTTATATTTTCCTACATTTAAAAATAACATTTCTTTGTAATTGTGAAATTATCTAAAATGACTTTTTCAAAATAAACAATGTCTATCAATTAGTTTCATTTTAACAGACACATCGGTATCTGTTTGTAGGCCTAAGAGAGATATTCCTTAAATAGCACAAAATAATAAACTAGTTGGTAAATTCAGGCAGGAGGAGGAAAATAGTTTATTCATAGCAAGATTGCTAAGATGATAATCATAAATAAAATAATAAATATATAACGATAATACTAAGAGATGGCATTATTGGGATAAGCTCTAATGGAATAAGTAGTGTCTAAATGCTTAAAAAGCATGAATTCTATGCTTTCATTACTGCACCATTAATGAGATGCCCAGAGTGAGTCCTTTGTGAGATTAGGAATGAATTTTTTATTAAAGTGCAAGAAATTTTCAGATTTCAGTACATTCATTATGTAACAGCATAATGAATATTCTATATATATGAACTATCTTGCTTAATCTTGATAAACAGTGATATGCAGTGGGTAGGCATTATTAATTACACCAAATAACCAATAAGCAAGGTATATCTTGAAACAATGTGCTTTTAGCCAGACTCAGGGAAGGGGATCAGTGATTTATCCAATGACGTGTGCATTGGAAGGCTACTTTGCCTATCCTTGAGCTCCCCTTTGGATCAATCTAGTGAATGATATTGATGTTTCTTCAGTGTATTTTTATGATCTTTCTAATATTATTCTCAGATGTCTCTGAAATAGAACAGAACATGACATCAATTACTTTTACTTCAAGTTCAGTTTATACACAAGACTGGTCATTTTCAAATATTTCCAAGCATTGTAATCACCTTTAGAATCAGTTTGGACACAGTAGTCAATTCTCTATGCCTTTCCTGGATTCATGACTTCTGGGGACAGGGCTTAGGAACTGCATTTAGACAATGTCCCCAAGGAATTCCAAAGCATAGCAGGTTGGGAACTATTGTAGCTAGTAAATAAATAATTTCATTATATTTTTTCACTCCAGGTTATTATGCTTATATGTTATCAAACATTCTAAAAATCAAGAATCTGGTTTATGGGAATAGTTAGATAATAGAAATGCACCAACAGTGTGTAAAATACCAAAAATTTGTTACTAAATTTAAGAATTTGTTTTGCTAAATATTCATGTGTTAGAAACTCTCTAGAATTCTACACAACTGTTAAAGTGTGCCATTTGGTGAGAATATAATAAAATAGCAAGCATCATCACAATAATTATGTATACATTCCCATCACTCCTTATTCATTTTTAAAGGAGAGTTTTGGTTTCTTTGCAGTTATTTTCTTCCTTGGTCCTTGGAAATTGTGGTTTGACTTTGCCAGTGTAGTTTACCTTTTCTAAACTTCCACAGACGCAAAAGAACATGTTCACACAAATATATTCATCTCAATTGTTGTTTCACTAGCTTTTTCCTTGCTGTTTTCATCAATAGATAAAACATAATTTATTAATCTGTCACCTATCAATAGACATTTGGGTTGTTTTTCATTTGTGGCTATTGTGAAAATATTTGTGTGAATATAGTCTTTATAAATATATAGAAATAGAAATTGTTGGGAGAAATGATGTCCTTTAAACTTTATATGAAATAGTATCATTGTTTTTCAAAGTGACTGCAATATTTCACTCTCCAACTCCCATAGAATGAAAGTTCAAGCTGCACAACACCCTCACTAACATTGTATAGTTTCAGTCTTTTTAGTTTTCTGCTTATTCATAATTATATCTCATTATTTTAATTTGCATATTTTCTAATGTCTAATAACGTATTCTTTATCTGCATATTTGGCAATTTAACAACTTTGTTGGGCTTATAATTTTTATACAAAGGACTTCAGTTACTTAGAGTGTATGATTTAATGAATCTGGACATCTACAAACACTGTGTGTACCATTATCACAATCACTGTTCTATGTCTATAATACATGTTTATAGCCATCACCTCTCAGAATTTACTTAGGTCTCTTTGACACCTCCCCACTTTTTAAAACATTTTTATTGAATCACTTTGAGATAGACACTTACAAATCTTTTCATGATTGGATTTCAGTCATACAGTATTCCAACATCCATCTCTCCACCAGTGTATATTTCCCAGCACCATTGTCCCCAGTTTTCCTTCCATCACCCCCATTCCTCACCCCCTGCCTGATTCTATGGAAGGCGTTTTTCTCCTCTCTCTCTCTCTCTGTCTCTCGTTTTGGGCATTTTTGTTAGCAATATTGATGCTGGAAGAATATAAAGAATATCCCTTTACCTATTTTTAACCCTCAGATCTTGTCCAGCGTGATCATTCCCAGCTATTACTTTCATACTGGTCTCTTCTCTGTATTTCTACGCTCAGTCCCCCACACACTTGTGGTTATCTTTGAACCCTTTTTTATTTATTTATTTTGGTGTGTTTTGTAAGAACATTTGACATGGAGTTTACCCTTATAGTAAAAGTTGAAGGTTATCATATTATATGATTACTATATGTTCTACGGACTGTCTCTAGAAATTACCTAGACCACCAAACACAGGTGGCAAGAGAGAGCTGCCACATCTTTTCATAATTTTTTTTGAATACACATTCCTGTAGGTTTTTGGAAGAAATACAGATTGAATTGGTTAGTGGATATAATGTTTTTGTTGTATTATACAAGACAAAAACAAAAGGACTACAGTTTAGGATAGTTTTGACAAATTATCCCTGTTTATGTATTTTCCAAACATCCCAGTGTTTCTAGTACCCAGTATATATCCTCGAATCTAACCTCAATTAGCTGGACTAATATAGAGATATAGTATATTTGGGGAATCACATAAACAGAGAAACACGTTGGGAAAAAAGAAAGATAAAAAGGGTTTTGGTTTATTCTGTGGGCAAGGCTAATTGATATCCGTTGTCCATTACCCGGATAGAAATGTGACCTGCAGAACCTAATATATTTACTCTGAAATTTAAGATTACTGGTTCAAAAACTAGAGGGGAAAATATTAGTAGAGGAAAAATCACTTGATTATTAAACAATTAGAGGTGATCAGTTGCTATTGCAAATGCCTTTAATGGATGGTTCTAGTGCCCCACCCAGACCCGCTGATGCTTTGAACAGTTATAATCATCAAAGTTGTTGCCTTCTGAGAAGTGGTCTAAGGCAATATCTCCACTGCTACTCTTGCCTGTCCATGACACTAACTCTGGTTCCATTCATATCCCAGCACTTCCCCAGGGATCAAACAGAAGCTGGTATATAGCTGAGTGTATAATCTTGCTTCCTGTTTTTTGTCCTGGCTCCCTTACTAAAGTTCTCTCCCAGTAAGTCACTTAAGCAAGAATCCCTTTCTTATGTCCAGGAATCCGGCAGGAAAAGCACCATTTTCTGCCAGGTGTGCATTTAATCTCATTTTAAACAGAAATAAATGCAACACTGAGTCTATGTTTTCTATAGAAAAAGAAGACATTAATTTTTTTTTACAAATAAAGTTGTGGTGTGATAAAAGAAGCAACTTAATGTAGTGTACTACGTCACGTGCACTTCACTTCCACACACTGAACTTGTTTGAGCCTATGGTGTTCACATGCAGATTTGAAACCTTTTGTCATGCATAGAGGAACTGTTTCAGGTTAGTGTCTATGACAGAGAACCAATACTAACTAGCTGCTGAGTTCAGATAATTCATAACTTATTTCTATGGTATGAAATATTTGAGGTCATTTGTGTTCTAACTCAATTAAAAAATGTCATTGGGATCTGAAGCACTAAAGGGGTATGTGTGTGTTATGGCATTAAGTGAATTGAATTTCTCTTATTCCTGTTGATCATACAGAGTGCATTGGGAGCCATGATGTATTACATATCCTGTTAACTCAGAAAAATTGGAAAAAAGACTCACAAGTCATAGTGGAGTTTGCAGCACTCTGGAGTTTTTTCTTATCCCTGGTATATCTCAGCGTAATTCACACTAATACACAAAGCCAAGAGACAGAAGAGGGGAGAGTTAGCATAAACCAGAACTTTAGTACTAGTTAGTAGTCATAGAATCACTGGAAAAGTAGCAGGAACTAACGCTAAAAGCACATTCTCTAGGACTAGTCATCCTGAAATGTAATTGTCACCAATTCTACCAGTGTTCCAGTGTTCTCTCACCACCAAAAAGGGCTCTTTTCTTCATATTTTCAAAGTTAGCATGACATGTGTATCAGCTACTATGTTCACTTTCCCAACTAAAAACATCAACATCTTTCAAGGACCAAAGTAAATAGTCAACCACATGTAGAAACCAGGTACCAAGTCTCACTTACATACTTAAGCAAACTCTTTTAACCAAGAGTGAGAGATACGTAGGGTTCAGGTAGTAATATGGAAACTGCTGAGGCGAAAGTTGGCTCTGTGTCTACTTCAGAGGAGAGTGTGACAGTGTGCCACTTAGTCATCTGGTAAACCTCACTGAATCCTAGTGGGATATGACTGCCCCCTGATTTATTAGCCCTTCAGTAGAAATTATGCTAAATTGAGCCAATTTAAACAAACAGTTCAGTTCTTTGTGAAAAATATCACCCCAAATGAAGTCAACTGTGTATTTAGTGAATGCCCAGAAAGATTAGAAATGACTCTAAAATCAGAGTGACCCTATATAAGGATCAACAAACTGTTACAGTTGTCCACTGACCTTTCCTCTAGAGCACATGGCGGATATTGCAAGTGCATGTTCCACAGTTCTTTTAAGCTTCTTTAGGAGTCCTCACCAATATTTCAGAGAAGGCACCTAAAACTATACCTGTTAACCCTTGTCCTAACTCAAAGTAATTTTTTTCTTAAATCAGTTTTTATTCCTTTTTTATGAGTCAATTCAGATTTTCTAGCCTTACCTTGGAAATCAAAAGAAATTGGAAAGACATGGAAAAACAAAATGTTCAGGCTGTAGTCATTATCCTGGGCTCAAAGTCTGGAACCTGGACTAATCTCAGCAGTGTCCCTGACAGTTTGTTAGAAGTGCCAATCTCTGAGTCCCACCCAAGACCTCTTGAACTAGAAATTTGGGGGTAGAATTCAGTCATGTGTGGTTTAGCCAGGCTTCCAGCTGAGTGTGATTATAGTCATAGTTGATTGGACCGTGAGTTCTTATTTTGTAGGCAATTAGATCCTGGTTATTTGACCCAGGAAACAGCTTGTACAGGGTTTAACTCCTAGTTTCTCCCAAATGTTTTTTCGAGTGTTGTTGTACAAAGCACTGTAGCACTGTCCTCCCGTTGTTCATTGATTTGCTCAAATGGGCACCAGTAACATCTCCATTGTGAGACTTGTTACTGTTTTTGGCATATGGAATATGTCACGGGTAGCTTGCCAGGCTTTGCTGTGGGGGCAGGATACTCTTGGTAGCTTGTCGGGATCTCAAAGAGAATAGAGAAAAATTTAAACAAATATGTGTGAAGTGTTTCTACATGTATTATCAAGTGCTTAACACATAGGGAGGCTGGGTAAATATTTGTTGAATACCAAACAAATTGATAGTCTGTGACTTCACAACAGTTTCGGACTATCTCACGTTAACATCGGCAGAGCAATAATGTTGCAGATGACTCATATATAAGGGAACTGTATATATGGTGTTCTCTCCTCCTGTTCAAGATCTTACTCCTCCTGCTCCTCCTCCTCCTCTTCCTTTTCCTCCTCTCTTCTTTCCAAGCCCATAGATGGTTCTATGAATATCTGAACCCAAATCAAACCAACATTACACGAATTTACTGCCTCCACCTGACTGGAAAATGAGGGGAAGTCTTTAGTCTAATAGTTAAAGTATTGTATCTATTCATCAAGTTAGAACATGGGGTTTCTACATCAGAACAATTTCTATTTCTTCCTCCATTGGATCCCAACCACAGCCTACAAAATTACATTTAGATCCTTAAACAACTTTGGTTTAATTGAATCTAGAGTAAATCATAAGTATTCTTCTGCTCACAAAAGTAAACATTTTTTATTGTCTAAAGATTCATTTCCTTTTTATATGTAAATGTTAATTTTAAGGAATGCTTTTTGCCTGGGGATATTTTGCTTTTTAAATTCATTTATAAAGTTCTGGTTGCAAGATGGAGGCTAAATTTGAACTAACAGTATTTTTAAAAGTGTCTTTTCATAACACTGAAACCCCTTTTGTGTGAAGAGAGTTCAAGGTGATTGTAATTAATGCCATTCTGTTAGGCGTTTGACCTGCAAGTAAAGCTACTAGTTGATGCACCTGAAAGGTTCCATTTTATGTTTTGTGAATCTAGTTGAAATAGCATAAAGCTTTATTTTAAAGTCTTTTCAGTATTTGGTGTTCAGTAGATGAAAAGATACAGTAATTGGATGAATATCTGAAAACTTGATAAAAACATCTTCAAATCTCGTTGCCAAAGCCAAGATATACAAAATCTGGCAGGAGATGTGGAAACAGTGCCCCATCAATTGCAGATTCAAGGTCAGATATATTCTGAGGAAAAGAAATATAAACAGCTCTAGCATTTGTCTTATATAGAAAATCAATGGCATTTGCAATCTCATTGTGACATTCCACTTAGCTCATTCATCAAAAGAACTGGATGTTGGTTAGGTAACTGGTTGCCCAGGTGTGAACTCAGCATAACTGGGGTGAAATGCAAATTCTCAGTCCCCACCCCTGATATACTCAATCAGAATCTGTTGGAATGTGATCTAGCAATCTGTTTCTTGTCAGTGTACTGATGCACCCCAGTATGGGAGAAGTATGGGAGAGATGATTTAAAAGAAGTTGCAACTTTTTAAAGAGACACTGCTGATGTAGAAAAATCAGTTCAAAACCAGATTAGGAAGGCAGAGTCACTTTGTCAAAGACAAGAAAGAAATCTTTCAAGAATCAGAGACTCAAAGCCAGTAGCTGTCCTGCTAGATTTAAAAGACACCAGAAAATACTAAGGGAATTGAGGAGGCTTATATATCTTTTTAAAACACTAGAAAGCAAATAAGCACCATCTCTTATATAAATATATTAACTCATCTAGTCATTTTAATATATACACTGTTTACATTTTTTCTAGAGTTGTTTGAAGTTAGCTAAGTTTGTGCTTCTGTTAGTGAACTCTAGAGAAAACTTAAGTGATCAACACAGCTACCTATTGCAAGATTTCTCTTTGTAGTAGTATGAATGAAGAATGGTAGATATGGCTTATACATAAATTATGTCCAGACAACTTAGTCTAACTTGGGGGAAGTATGCCTACCTAAATTAACTACTTGAATGATGTGGGAGCTTCTGGGAAAGACTATTCTCTTATAGGAAGAGAAAATTTGGTAGATGAAATTGACCCAGGAACCAACATTGAGCTTGTAGAAGGGCTCCTTCTCTGGTTCAAGGTCAGATGTGTTCTGAGGGAAAAGAAATATAAAAAGACTTGCATTTTTGATTATCAGTTCTGCAGAAAAGAATTGGTTTGTAGGTAAAACTGGAACTGTGCTAGAACTGGAGAGAGAGAGTACAGGTGGTAAGGTGCTCACCTTGCATAAGTCAACCCTGGATTGATCCTGGTACCAAGTATAATCCCCCAGTACCTCCAGGGGACACTCCTGAGGGCAGAGTCAGAAATAGTCATAAGCACTGTCAGGTGTAGGTCTATACCGATTCCTACCCCATTTTATTTTAAAGGAAAATTGATTCACAACATCAATAGTTCAGAAATCTTGGGGCATAAGCAACATTGCTTTTTTTGCCTGCAGGAAAAGTATACTTAGGTCAGGAGATAAAACCCATCCTCACTTTTCTGTAAGGAAAATGCCTTTTGTTTTAGGGAATTCAGAATTCCAGAACACACAGTCAAGTGTTTTTCTGATTCTCAGCATCTGAAAGTCAGTGGAGGATCCTCCTGTCCTTACTTTGATTTCTGATGCCACCAGAATGAGCTTGGCAGTAGCTTAGGGACATGGTATCATAAAGAAGGCATACAATAGATCAGGAATCTGTATTTGTGACTGTGTGTTCCTGTCTAATTTCTGTTGTCCTTTTTCTTCTTGCTTACTTTGACAGAGAAGTAGAATCCAGTATATTTTTTGCAACTTTATCTCCTCTTTCTCTGTAAGTCTTAGGACACCACTCAGTGTATATAACAGGTGTTCAACAAATTATGCTGATTGAGACTTGATAAAGCAAACATTTTAAAATGACTGGATGCTTAACATAAATGTGTAGTGTGCCTATGAATTGGAAATAAGCAGAGTTCATTTGCTTTGCCAAATATAGCCAACCAACCAGAAATGATATGCTTGACTCCCATGGCTAGGAGAAAAAGACAGGTAATATATTTTGAAAGTTATAGAGAATAGCTAGATATATAATTTATTCTGCTGGGATCTGCTTGTTTCTCAATGATTATTTCTGCTTTAAAATGCCAAGGGTTTTCAGGCCTTGATGTGAAAACCAGCAGATGACTAAGCTCACTTGCCTGTCTTTGACTGGGACTTTCCTCAACCCTTCTTGTCCTGACACTCTGCTTACAGCTCTTTGCTCTATATCTCTTTTGCTTATGAATGAATAAGCTTGGGGAACTTTCTCAGAAACAGTAATTCACTTCCTAACGGCAAGTGTGGTCTCATGCTTGTGTTTCCCAGTTATCCTTGTGTTGGCAGGGACCCCTGGGAACCACAGTTGCATAATCTATGCTATCCTTGTCTTGTTCCTACCACCATTCAGTTTCTTTCTTCCAAATTCATTCTAGTATCACTGTTAGCCCCATCTTGTTTATCATTGAGCATCTTTCTGGACCTTCCCTGCTTATTCACTTGATTATATATATTTCATATATTTATATATATTTTATATATTTATATATATTTCATATATATAGGTCAAAAAGTATGCAGATATTGAACACACTCTTGTAGTGATGAAAGAATTCTGTCACAACCCAATTGTTGCTGGTAGAGGTTCTGCTGGTAGCTTATGTGAATGAAAGGTTTGGGGATGGGGTTGTGGGAAGAAAGAAATAGAGTCCAAGAGGAGAATTAGGCTAAAATGGGTTTTATTGGAAAGAGAATGCTCCTACTACTGATTGAATATCACAAGCTTCTAGAGAGACTAATGAAGATCTTGCCAACCATTGTTTTAGTGTGGATTTGTATTGAAACAAAGGATGCTTGCAGAGGGACTTGGTCAGGTAGAGAGTTTTTTGTTTATGTGTTCCAGGGATTCTGGAGATGAGAAATTCCGAGGTAGGCGGGGCAGTGATTTTATAAGCTGGTCTCAAATCTTCCTTCTCTGGGATGACCCAACATTGAAATGGGAAGGAGAGAAGTGTAAACCTCAAGAAAGAAATCTACCACTTTCTGTCCACTTCTGTCACTTCAGGAACACCTGGAAGATCTAAGACTGGAGAAAGTCTTATATGAGCCCCTCTGCAGCACAGATTTTATGTCCCACAAGCTCCATCAGGCAGCTTTCAAACTGTTTCTGTGGTTCACATATTCTGCCTGCTATGGGAGATGATCCCTGTCACCCAGTTTTTTGGGAACCACTGACTCAGGATAGAGGGAGGAGTTGCTCTTTGTCAGAAAACCAAGGCAGTCCTAGACTTTATCTAGACTGGTCAGTCACCTCACCCTCACAGAAAAAAATTTCAGAAGGAGATGAGAAAGATAGGACATAGGGAAGGACTCCATGGCAATGGAATTCCTGGAAAGTAATAACCAGTTAGCCCTAAGGCTGTCAGACCCACCTTCTGAGCACACACATTAAGGCCTGTTAAGACTTTCCTGGCACCAGTCAACACAGACAATAAGGCTGCCTCTCCCCCACTCCCCGCCCCTCCAAAACACACCAAGAGAAGCTCCAGAAGAAACAAAGGCCAAAGAAAGAAATTTCTACCAATCCCACCTCTAACCCTTTGGCAACCACCCCTGCAACAGACTCTTGCAGAAAGCCCCATGTGGGGCAGCTTGTGGAAAACCCTATATAAGCCAACTTGAATGAAGGAAGTGGGCGCATATGCTGCTGGAGCTCATGTGCTGCTTGTGCCTTTGTGTCCTATCCAAGTGCGTGTGGTGCCCAAGCACATGTATCTTCTGCGTCTCTCGTCTTGAGGTATGTACTTTTATGCTTCAGTATCGAATGCTGGGATATGTGCTGAATGTGTGTGTTCACCTTTGGAGAAGCCCATGTTCTCTTGAGTGCATTAATCCCTCTTTCTCTTCTTCTTTCCTCTCCATAAAAACCTCCAAATACACTGCTTGTCTACTCCTGAAATTATTTTCTGTGAGAAAGACAAGGACCCGACAGGTCTGAGTAAGGTTTAGGAGTGACTTTCCTTTCCTCCAAAGAGCGATTCCATGCTCCAGCCTAAATCCATGGCTCCCTAAGAAATCTAGAGGTGGGGATTAACTCCCACAGTTGTAATGAACAAGTGAAAGTAAGGTGTTGCTTGAGAGCATGTTTGTGTTGTGCAAGGGCTCATCACAAACTTTATGAGTCTTAGCCTTCCCAACTGTTTCTGGGGTGGTAGATGTGGATCAGGAAAAAGTGACCATCTCTCTTGTCTCTTCTCTCTGCCTCACATATATCACCAGGACAGTAAAAATAGCTTTTATTTGGAAATTTTGAGGAAGGAGAGAGGGAGAAGAGCAAAAATTGTATGACAAATAAGAAACTATGTAATGAAAATTATGAAACTGTAATGAAAATTAAAGAAAATCTAAGGGGGACTGGGAAACTGAAACTAACCCCCTAAGTTAAACCAGAGAAGGGAGGGAAAAGCATTCTTTTTATGACCCCAATCAACCACATTAAGGGCCCACTATCCCACCAGATTTATGGGAACACACTAGGCCTGACAGATTTATGGGAGTGCATGGGAGATGGTACCTGAAGAATGCACCAAAAACGGGCAAGATATACTGACACTGACTGTTTTCTTTTTGAGCACCTGAATCCATACCATATGGGAACGATGCATTGATTGTTTTTCTTTTAATTATTACCTCTGTATCCCTTGTTTCACTGATAAGAATGTACATAGATTGTAGTCCACCTTTAGAGATTAAGAGAAAAACCCTCTCAGCGAACGGGACTCCAAATCTCTTTCTCTTCTGATTTGGGGTCCTCAGCGCTGAGCTAATAAACTCACTATCCTATCCTGAGCTGTCTCTCTCTCTCTCTCTCTCTGTTCATTAGTGGATTGCAGCAGCACAATAAGGCCAACATTAAAGTACAAAAGTACACATTTCAAGATCTCAAGAGGGGAGATGTGAATGGCGTGTGTATGCTTAGGCACCATCTGCACGGGCACCATGTCCATGTGTGCAGGCAACACGGGCACTAGCAATATGTGTGTTCAGGTGACACATGCTCTTGCTTCTTTTGTCCAAGTCTAGTTTAGATACACTTTTTCAAACTTTGCCCCAATCCCACCCCAGTTCATTTCTGGGGCAGTTGCCAATGGAGAGTTTGTAGCAGTTGATTGTCTTCTTTTGATATTCTTTACCTAACCTTTATTTCAGGGCTAAGCCTCATCCCTTAGGGTGTCCAGCCACCACTCTTCTCCTAAGTCCTATTGCCTTTGACCTAGATTTCTACAGCTAAATTGTTTTCTGGGTAACCTGAAATGGGACCTTCATGCCTTCAGGCTAGTTCAGGTTTCAGAAACTTCCTCCTCATCCCCCCCCCCCCCCAAAACACATCACAGGCCCCCTATCTTCCTGTCTGCCACACAACAAATAAGAGTTTCTAAGAGTGGTCTGATAATCTTCTGCACCAGAATTATCTACAAGCAAATTAATAACAAATTCTTAGGCTTTGTCTCCAGTGATGAGTTTTTTGTGATGAGTTTTTTATTCCATCGGTTCTAGATGCAAATATAAACATTTGATTTGAGAGGTACTGCTTAACCATGCCTTTAGAATTCCAGGGGAGAGAGAAAGGCAGAGAAATGGGGAAGTGCTTTAAAAAAGGTACATCAGCTGGGCCCCACAGCACTGCCATGAAATGAGAATTTCTGAATGTATGAAGAGATATTGGTGATTGTTAACTCTCTAAATCAGTTTAGATTTTAGCCAGGTTGTTAGTCTGGGTGACAATGTATGTAGTTTCCAAACTCTGTAGTAGAAAACTCCTTTAATAAAGTCATTACTCTTTTACCATGCTGTTTAAACCTTCCTGTCTGTGGGTCATATCAGTGAGTATATTTTCTTCACTATTTACTGTGAAATTGTCTTTTCCCTTTTTTTAATTCTCTTTCTGTCTTTTTTGGGGGTAAAGGGGTGTGGTATTCCCACTTCAATTTAGAACAGGAAAACTGGCTTTGCAAACTGTGGGCTTACAGCTGAAATTGGTCTAGTAGATCTGTTTAGTTACACCTCTATAATGTTTTTAAAAAGATTTAAGTCAATAGTTAAAATTCAGATGGTATAGAGAGAAACAAAAACGAGAAAATAGACATTGATGAAAATCCCTTAGCCTTGGATTATAAAACTAAGGTTACCAATCAGTGAAGAAGTGGTGGAGGTGAGGGGGTCGATATTAAAGATCAGACTAAAAGGGATGGAAGGGCAGTTTTGGAGGGTCTTGTGTACTCTGGTGCTGGTCAGGGTGCAGTAACTTTGTGCATCAAAATCATAAATGTGAAGATTATTGTACCCTGCTACCTATATATACTATAATCAAAACATTTTTAAAAATTAAGATATTTTCACTGAAAAATTCTGGTTCTTTATAATAAAGGAAAAGCCAGAATTTTTTTTTTTACCTACTATATATTTTTTTAATTTTTTTACAGTTGTAGATTTACAATTTTTTTTGTGCTTGGGTTTCAATTATACAATGATCAGATACCCATCCCTCCACCAGTGCCCGTTTTTCACCACCATGGATAATATCCCTCCCACCCCATCCCCCCATCCCCCCCTGCCTCTGTGGCAGGGCAATCCCCTGTGTTCTCTCTCTCCGTTTGGGTGTTGTGGTCTGCAAAAGAGGCATTGAGTAAAAGCCAGAATTTTTATCGTCTTAAAAATCTCTTCCCCTGGAGAAACTTCTCCTTGAGGACGATGGGGGATGGGGAAAGGCCAGAGTCCTTGTCCAGCAATCCTTCCCTGGCCTATACATTCTTGGTCCCTCAGGCATTTGTGTGTTTGGATAAATGAATGGCTTTAATTAACCAACATTTGAACACTTTCTAAGTGTCAGGAACTCTCTGGTAAGTCTATTACTTTTGCTTGTGTGTTACAAATCTATGAAATATGCATTATCTTCTTTTTTTTTTTTAACTTTTAGAGAACTCAGGCTGCTCTGGACCGAGAGATTGGCTCAGAATTCCAATTCAAATGTGTATGCTTCTGAAGGTTCCCAGGCCCTTACATGCTTTGGAATTATAGGAGTTCTAGTTTTGTTCAATACCTTTGAGAATGAAGATGGAAATTTTGGGGGCAACAGGAGTATTTAACATTCTATTAAAGTTTTTTTTATTACCTGACTTAAGGGAATTTATTTGTGGAGGGCTTCAATCTAATTAGCTTCAAGTGTAGAGGCAGAAGTTTTTGAGGGAATTTGAAGAGAAATTTACAATCTTTTCAACTGAATGCAATCATGTATTTCATACTGAACATTTCTAGGAGAGTTTGTAATGACTTCTCAGGCACTCAGGGAACTAAATGGGCTGGACATTTGTTCAGTGAAATTAGTTATCTAAGCAAATTTTCAGTAACACAACTCTTGAGTATCCCTCTGGTGTAGTGAGGCCTTGTGCCCAAAACTCAATAGCAGCCACTTCAGCTCCTGGTAGTGTAGCATTGTACCACATTTTTAGGACAGTTTCCAACTGATGTTATAAATATTTTATCAGAGTTAGTTCATTAAATCACATTTTATGTTTGATCTTCAATAGCATCTTAGTATCAGTGTTTTACCTTTACAAATGGATCCCAAATTATGAGATATTAGTGAAAAACTCAATTTCTATGAGCATTTCATGAACACATCTCTCACCTAGTTAAAAGATACAGCTGCTTTATTATATCAAGCTCTTTGGGGTCACTGAGAATGGATTGAAAAGAAGATAAACGGTGAAATTCTTAAGTACACTGGCAAATCAAGGGAAGGTAAGAAATGGTAAAAGGAGGAATGAAAACCATTTGAAAAATAAAGTGAATAGGTCTCAGAATAGGGAAAAAATTCCAGTGAATTATATTTAGGTCACAATAAAAAATATTCTGCCTTTTGTTTATCTGAAGATTCTTCTCTGGGGTGAATAACTGAGTGCCTTATTAATATATTATTAATCTCAGTCCCTATTTGCTCAAAACCCAGCTGAACCTTATCCTGTACAGCATCTTATCCTTATCCCTTTCAGCATCTATAGCTGCAGAATTAGATAAGATAGATATTCTCCTTCTTCTGCTGTTGGAAGAGGTACATCTTGTGTCTCTTTATGATATTCAGTCAATGATGGACCGTATAAATCATGATGGTCCTCAAATACTAAAACATAGAGCTTAAGTGTGTATTACACTAGTCCATTTACTATAATTGTAATTCTATGAGTTTTGCACAATGGTAAAATTATGTAATGGCATGTTTGTCAGAATGTATCATTAAGTGATGCATGATGACTACAGTGGGTTGCTTAGAACTGAAGAACAACATGTGTTTATTTTTTTACTGATGATTCTATTTAATTTTTCAAACTTTGACCAGCAAATTGCATGAGGGACTACAATCAAGGCAAAGATGAAAGAAAATTGGCTTGCTTAATTCCCAAGGTGCTGTCCTAGATCATTGAAAAGGGAGGACTGGAAGGTGAGTTGTGTGCTATAATGGCTGTTCCATTGCTCAGCTGCTCTGGTCATAGTTATTTGAATCTTTTTCCCCATTGATTTGGATAAATTCTGCAAAACTTGGAGTTGCCTTTCTTTGTGATTATAGATTCTTTCCCAGACCATATCACAGGCCCTTAGAGACTGGCATTCACAGGCTCTAGGGGAATTTTGGTACTTTGCAGTTATCTTGTAAGAAAAGACCAGAGACAATGCTTCCAAAAATTCATTTATACAGATCTGCTTTGGCCATGGGACTGGAGCAATAGCACATCAGGTAGGGCATCTGCCTTGCATGTGCCTGATGTGGCTGGTCCGGGTTCGATTCCTCCTCCCCTCTCGGAGAGCCTGGCAAGCTACCAAGAGTATCTCACCCACATGGCAAAGCCTGGCAAGCTATCCGTGCTGTATTCAATGTCCAAACACAGTAACAACAAGTCTTACAATGGTGACGTTACTCTTGCCCGCTAGAGCAAATCCATGAACAACAGGAAGACAGTGCTACAGACTGCTACAGACAGTGCTACAGTGCTTTGGCCATAGGCATGCATCATAGCTAAGTATAATTTTCTTATTTACTTCTGATCAAGCTTCAGAAACTGATACAACCGCAAAAGTCCCAGTGATCTCTTTAATAGGAGGGGGGCAGTATAATGATAATGAGGTCAAGAATTGGCATCATTCAAAATGTCATTCAAATCCCAACTTGCCATGTACTCTGGAGCACAGACCTCAGAGTCTCACTTTTCTCATCTATCAAATGAGACAACAGTAATGAGAGGTATGAGAATATTGGAGAATAAAATGAAAATGATATTTAGGGCTATCATAGAGACTGGCACATAAGTGCTCAATAAATATTGTTTTTGTTTGTTTTATGTTTTGGGGGCCACACCTGGCTATACTCAGTCTTATTCTTGGATCTTTGCTCAGAGATCACTCCTGGATGTGCTCAGGGGACCATAGGTGGTGTTAACCCCGGGTAAGGAACCTGGGTTATGGTTATTATGCAAATGCATTATTCACCGTACTATGTCTCTGGCCTCTAACTATTTCTTCTATTGTGGAAATATTTCCAAGGTAACTTCAATTTTTCCCTCACTAGAGGTGGAAGGGGTCCTTTAATTTTCATCAGAAGGACCCCTTTCACAGGTGACTATCACAAAGACTTATGGCCTTTTCTACCTAACAAGGTGGACAATGTCTCATAGTCCTAAGTTATCAGGGGGCCAAGTGCCTTGCCTGTGCCCAGAAAAACAACACCCCCTCAGGAGTCTATCACCAGCAAAATGGAATGGGAATCAGTATGCTGCAGACTACTTCTTTTTTTTATGGAATTTAGACTAGGTCCTTTAGGAAAGGGTGCACCTCCTCTTTTAGGAGTAAATGATGAGCCCACAACTGTATCTGCTCCTAGCAAGCCTCTGTTACCTTTCTGTTATTTCAACACCCAGAGTTACTCCATCACTCACTGATAATTGGAACCCCAACAGCAATCTTCTCTGTCCTCTTATTCTTGTTTTTCACAAGATGTTCAGGATGGATGTCATCCTTATCTCACACCCCTCTTTCATTTCATCATCCTTGATCCATCTCTTGTCATCATCTCTTAAAACTCTTTCACTTTTCCCCAGGAATACAAAACCACCCAGAATCAACCCCCCCCCCCCCCCAGATTGCTTCAGTATTCTCTGCACCTCTCTGTGATGAAACTCATACTTCTCTCAACCAGTTCTCCATAAGCCCTTTACAAGGGATGTTTTTTGGTCATTTAGACCCATCTGAATGTGGAGGCAGGAGGTTCAGGAAGCATGGTGCTTTCTTTCAATATTGATGTCCTTCACATTTTTTCATCAAAAAAATGTCAAGCTTTGAACCTCATAGAATCAGACTATATGTACTTCTACCCTCTTTGTCTGTGAAGTAAAACAATTTTTATGTTTTTGAAAAAATATAAGGAGAGCTATAGAGGGGAAAAGTACACATTGCTGATTGTGATGTGGGAGCAGAGGATGTGTTCCTTTTACGCTTTCTGTAGCGGTCATTGACTGTCTTCCATGCCCAGCTCTCTTTATTGTCTCAGCTCCTAGCTAATGCTGCGATACTTTTGTTTTAATTCTTTGTGATTTAAGATGCACATTGAGGATCTCTCCAATATCCCAGTTCCCAGATTGATCCTAGTAAAATATAAATCAGATCATATTCACTCCTTATTCAAAACCCACAAAAGATTCTCCACTTCATCCTAGAGGCATAATCAATCACACAGGGTTTTGCAGATCATAGTAAAGACTCTGATTCTTTCTCTCATTGTTCCTTCTGTCCTCCTTATTGTTCTTTATGAAAACCATAAACATTTCTGCCATAGGGATTTTCACTTACTGTTGTCTCTGCATGGGCTTGTCTTCCCCAACAAACACATACAACGATGGCTCTGCAGTTAGTGTGTGTGTGTGCTTTGCAGGACTTGAGACCTGAATTGGAACTCCAGCACCACAGGACTCTGAAGTTCTTCCCTCCACTCCAAGCACTGAAGGGTGGTCTTGGTTGGTTCCCAGCACAATAGGGCCTGAGAAACACCACATTCTTAGATCAGAATGTTGAGCTGCCTTGTGTGATTTGCCAAATATCACCAGAAGTGGATGCCCAGCCCCAATGAGTTTGATGCCTCATTCATTCCAATCTTGGGCCCAAAGTCACCTCAGAGAGGCTTTTCTCTAATCATCCTATGTAAAATATACACAATCTATTGAGATTTCATTCCTCAATTGGTTTTTATTTTTCCTCTTTGCTTTTATACTATATTCATATTTATTTTACTTATTATTAATCTTTTCATATCTCCCCTTACGATGCAAGCTTCATTAGGGCAGAAGCTTTTGTCTATTTTCTTGCCTTATTATATACAGAAGTGCATAGTTGTTGGTTATATTTGATTACTGTTGACAGATTATCAGGATTCTGGAATGAAATGGGAAATCACTGGAGGATTTTGAATAAGGAATAATAGGGTATAACTTATATTTAACTAGGATCAGTCTGAAAAACCAGGGTATTGACACAGACACAATCCTTCTACATTAAAATTACCAGTCATTTATTTAAAAACCAGTTCAATTTGAAAATAGACCCTCCAAGTGGAATAAAATTGAATTTATATGTGTAGGTATGTGCACACAAGTACACACACACACACACATACTTTGACTGACCACCCCTCCTTCCTTTATCTGTTCATTCCTAAGGAGGAATTAAGTTGACAACTACCTCATAACTTTTTCCAAATGCAGGTAGTCATGAACTAGGTTCATACTCTTAATCAGTTTTACTATATTTAGTTTGAACAAACAGTCCTGGCCAATACCAACAGATGTTGGCACAGTGAGAGTATCAAATGCAATGCCAGTATTCTGATATAATGATCAAGTGAAAAATGGTTGGTTTGTGTCTTGTACCGTTTCTTCAGGTAGCTCTCTTGCTACTGTCTTGGGACCTCATCTCTTCAGTGGTGGTTTCACTGGGCCCTCTAAATTCCATCTTGGCAGAGAACAGTAACCTTTGAGCTAGGTCATGAACAATGTAGTTAAGTTAAAATAGATGGAAGTTGAGATATGACCAAAAACTTGAACTGCATAGCTCTTTGTTAGAATGAAAGCCTTTCATGTATGAGACCCTGGGATTAATCTCAGGCTTTACACAAACAAAAAGTAAGTAAACAAACACCTTTTAAATACACATAATCTAAACTATATTTTCAGAAAAGAAAACAAAACAGTCTCCCAAAACTTTAACTTGTTTAAGGAACAACCTTGGATAGAGTTATTACCTACTTAATAATAATGTGGGATTCTGAAAGGCCTATTCATTGTCTGGGCATTAGACAAGATAAGGAGGGAGAATTTATAACTACAGAGCACTTAGGACCAAAATCAGTTAAAGGTGATTAGGCAGTTAAAGGTGTTCTTTATCATATTTCTCACCCTCCTTAGGAAGGAAAAGATAATACCTCTTTGGGTCAATATTTCTGGACATTTGCTAGTCTCTTTGTCAAAACAGTTTGGACTAAACAGAATTTGGACAGAACAGGTGAAATATACATGTTCAGCACACTTAAGAACTTTATCAAAATTATTTTATTGTGGTAATACTGGTTTAAAACATTGTATATATTAACCTAGTTCTAAATTCTGAGTTGAGATCTTGAATTTCCTTTTCTACCTTTCTGGTCTTTTTGAGAAAATCAAAAGAAGAAACTGAGAGAAATGAGATCTCAGGAGGAGGACCTTGGAGGGGAGGGTGATCATTAAAATATTCTTACTTTCAAGTTAGATTTATTGATCACTCTGTGTTGTGTAGAGAAAGTAGGACATAAAAGCACACACAGAACATTACAAAGTATTATTTTGTCCCATGAAAGTACCATTCTGGGTTAACATTAGCAATTACAAGTAATTGCTGGAGGTTCATTTTGGTCATTCATCTTATTCTATGAATGTAAAGACAAATAAGGAATGAAGAGTCTGTTCATTACATTTCTCTTTGTAAGCTATCTTTGTTCTTTCATGATTGATTTATAGATCTGCTTTTAAGTGATGTGAAATATAAATAACATGGACTTTATGTCAATACTACACATTGTCTTCATCATTAATGAAAGTTTTTGTGAAATTTATTCTTATGAGGTTACAGAACACTGCTTCTGAATTATTTCTCAGAATTAGTGAATACAGTTTTATGTTGCAAATGATTTTTATAATCGACAGAGATGTTTACATTATTTTCAATAAAATGTATTCTCACACCTTGACAAATTACTATGTAATACTATACAAATATGGCATTAATGAAGAAATGGAAAAATAAACATAACATCAAATAAACATTACTATCAAAACCTTCAGTACTAATTTGAAATTAATGTGATTAAATATTATAAGATATGGGAACATAGATTGCTTCCTTGACTTGCTGGTTTAGATTTTAGACAGCTGGCAATTCTAGAGTTTGTTTTGGAATTGAACTGCATTGATATGTCTAACAAAATATCAAAAATTTCTAAATAAAGAATTCACCAGTAGAAATTAAATATTGATTTAATTAAGCAAATTATGTTTTTAAGATTATAGGTTTAATATGAATAAAATATAAATTTGTGATATTTCTAAAACTTTATTTTAAATGCATCACTTAAAAATAAATTTCTACAGAATTAGAGGTAATTGGGTGAAGCAAGGAGAAATATATATATATATATATTGTGGAATTGAAAATTCAAGGTGACTTTTTTGTTTTGCTTTTGGGCCACACCCACCAGTACTCAGGACTTATTCCTGGTTATGTGCTCAGGCATCACTCCTGGCGGGTTTGGGAACCATATGGGATGCCAGGTATTGAGCAGAGTGTAAGGCAAAAAACCTACCTGCTATACAGATAAGTACAGCGTCTGTAAAAACATCTCCAGGTGACTTTTACGGAAAGTGGAATTGCCCTATTTTGGTTGAAATACCAAAGTTTTTACTTCCCAGAACTTGCTTCTCAGATGGCAACACAGAACGGTTCTGGTTCAGTTAGTGCCCTGCTAAAGTGAATGATGAGAGATTCAAGTATGATTTAGTAAGTTGGAGCTGCTGCTTTGAGTCCTGAAAACAGTGACTGTGGTCGAGAAGCATCAGGAAAAAAATCACAATAAAAGGACCCCATAAATCTTAAACACTTCACTGAAAAAATATGTCCAGAAAAGAATGCTTAGCACATATTAGTCTTTCATTTTGGGGAAGCAGAGATTCCTTGGGCTATTCAGCTGAGCCAATTTCTTAGACTCAGATGGCTAGTAATCCACAGCCAATTGTACTGTATCTAAAATAACAGACACTGGGGCAGCACAGATAAATGGGATGACAGCTTTAATTTATGGCTTAATATTTGATGATGATGGCCTTTGCTTTACAAGAGTGATAGTTTTGGGGAAATGTATTAGAGAGAATTTGAAATAATTACTACTGGAGAAACAACTTGAGACTTTGTGTGAGCTGAATTCTTAAACATGGGGCATGACTCTATGGCTAAAAAATATCCAATAGAGAATTCATCAGCATAGACAGAATTAAAATGACTGATTTTCAGACAAACACACCACAAACATGCCTATGTTCTCATATTTTTTTAAAAGTTAAAAACGTACAATTTACAGGAAAAACCTTTTCCCCTTGCAATTCTTAACTACTGACAACAACAAAAACAAAAAAACATAGATATTAGCAGTATAGACTGACTGCATACAATGAAAAGGGGATTCAATTAGAGTCCCAAAAGGAGAAGAGAGAATGAGGAAGAGATGATATTTAAGTTGATAGTTTTAAAAACTCATTTAAAACTCCAAAGATTCAAAGAACCTAAATAATTTAAGCTGGATAAGTAGAACAAAGCTCAGATTTGTCACACCATTAACTTACTGTATACTGAAGTCACAGAAAAAGTCTTCAAAGCAAGTCTTTAAAAAGGAGTGCTTAGAGTGAGTGAAAATAAGTAGATTGGAAACTGTCTTCTCAATTGCAGTAATAGAAGACACTTTTCAATGGAATATGACCCTTAAGTTGAAGCAAAATATTCCAGAACAAAACCCTATACCTTGAAAAAGTAAGTTTCAAGAACTAATGTGAGGGCAGAGTGATAATACAATGGGTTCGGTGTTTGCCTTGGACATGGCCAACCCAGATTTGATCTGTAGCACCCAAAGTGACCCCTGAACTAGCCAGGAATAAGCACTGAACACAGCTGTGTGTGACCCAAAAAACCAAAGAAAATTTAAATACAAATATTTTCAGACAAATAAAGATCCGAAAGGCCCTGATTTAAAATTTTAAGTCAGGTAAAGAATGGTCTCCTATTGAGAGATTGCTGTGTAAAGAAGGAATCAATGACAAAAGTAGTAAATATATTGGCACATTTAAATGAATATTGACTATAAACCAACATTAAGGTTTGATGTAATTTAAAATGTAAGATCAAAGTACATGATTATAATAGTAAAAAGGAGGAGAATGGATAATTGATATTGAAGTCATTCAAAGAACTAGGAAAAGGGTACAAATTAAATTTATAGTATAAAAAGACAACTGCAATTTTTAGGTTACTGAAAGAAATCAAAAGGACTCTCAAGTAGCTGAAGAAAACATTAATTCAAAAAATGTGAGAAAGTAATAAAAGATCAGAAAACATCTGATTAAATAGTGAAATTGTTTCATGACTCAATTTATAAATAATACAATTATATAATATTAAATCCAAGAAAAACTTAAAAAATAAAAATGAAATAGCAAAACCAGTATAGAAATTATAAAGAGGAAAATAAAGCAGCTAAACATAGAAGTTACTGAAATAGAAAACAACATAAATGATTTTAAAAGTTCATAATTTGTTTCATGGCTGGCCTTACAATTTTTTTTCAACGTGAGAAATCATAAATAACCCTAATGGGAAATAGAAGGAAAAATTTACAGATATTCTAGTACTTAAAAGATTACTAAGAAAAATATTAACTTTTATATGAAACAACCATATAGTTAGAAAAAAGAAAACATTTGTGTTAAAAATGACTTATCAAAATAGACAACTGAAGTGGAAAACATTGATTACCATCTAAGGATGAAAGGAACTAATGCCATAAAATCAAAGTTAAAGAAAATTCAGAATCAGTACATGGGACCAGTGACTACAAACTCCAGGCCTCAAAGACTTGGAGACAAGTCAGTCCTTCTTGTCTTCCCGACCCCTCAGGATTCTGGATGCCATGCCCACAAACTGCTTCTGGGTGCCATTTAAGTGCATAAAGGGACATGATCTACAGTCTCACGGATGAATCTTGGAACTGAGCATCTTGCTGCAGAGATGTCTCCGGACCCTAATTATTTAAAATTTTAGAATTCCAGGGGTGTGCACCATTTCATGACTTCTCATGGTATCCAGAACAAGCAATACAAAATAAATTATCTTGCATCTGCCTCCTGGGCAAGCTTGAGTGGTGGTGGGAAAATTTGAAATAAAAATGGTTTTGGGAAAGTGTAATGGTGGTGGGATTGGTGTCAAAATATTGAATGTAATCTATTATTGTGAACAATTTTATGAACTGTATCACTGTATCACTGTCCTCCCATTGTTCATCGATTTGCTCGAGCAGGGCCAGTAACATTGTGAGACTTGTTACTGTGTTTGGCAAATCGAATACATCACAGGTAGCTTGCCAGGCTTTGCCGTGCGGGTGAGATACTCTCGGTAGCTTGCCAGTCTCTCTGAGAAGGGTGCAGGAATCGAACTCGGGTCGGCTATGTTGGTGCATGCAAGGCATCTGTCCTACCCCCTATGCTATCGCTCCAGCCCATGAAAATAAAATTTAAAAAAAGCAAAAACCATCTCAGACCATTTTCTCAAAGCATGCACAAAATGTCAAATTAAAATGGGTTGAAGACCTCTAGAAAAAAGAAAATTCAGAATCATTGAGTTCTGAAAATGGTGCTTTGAATTTTATACACCATTCCAAAAGAAAGAGTCTCAATATAAAACTTTTAGACAATGAGAAAAAAATGATGCTGCTGATTAATTTTGAATCACAATTACCTTGTTACTACCTATTAAGATACGAAAAATTGCACACATAAAGAGAAACAGTCATAAAGGATATGTAAGTGTACAGAATTCAGAAGTAAGTATACAATGATAAAGCTGGGTTTAATTTGCTGTTGATTTAGCACTTTCATCAGAACCTTTTTGCATTACTTCAAATCCTCCTATATTACTTTTCACTCCAACAATTTGTTGGGGGAGTGTACTACATAGACTCTGCTCAGCTTTGCATAACTATAATCTGACAGCACATTTCCTCAGCATAGGAAACCGTCTCTGACTTCTTGTCTGCACTTGGATTTTTAAAATTTTTTATTTATTTTAAAAATTGAATCATCGTGACATACACAGTTACAAAGATGTTCATGATTGAATTTTATCTGTACAATGTTCCAACACCTGTCCCTTCACTGGTGCACATTTCCCACAACTAGTGTTCCCCCTTATCTCTCCCACCATCCACCATGCCCCGGCCCCCAGCCTGCTCAATGGCAGGCTCTCTCTCTCTCTCTCTCTCTCTCTCTCTCTCTCTCTCTCTCTCTCTCTCTTTCCAACTAACCCCCTCCTCTGGGCAGCAGGGTGGGAGAGAGGGAGTTTGCAGTACAGGTACTGAAAGATTATCATGTATATTCCTTTACCAGCTTTCAACACTCAGGTCTTGTCCAGAGTGATCATTTCCAACCATCATTGTCATAGTGGGCTGGTAGGGCATTTGCCTTGCACACAGCCAGCCTGGCCAAGCCGGATTTGATTCCTCTGCCTCTCTTGGAGAGCTGGAAAGCTACTGAAGTATCCTGCCTGCATGGCAAAGCCTAGCAAGGTACCAATGATGTATTCGATATGCCAAACACAGTAACAGAAGTCTCACAATGGAGACGTTACTGGGCCTGCTCGAGCAAATCAATGAACAATGGGAGGAGAATGCAGTGCTATTGTGATAGTTGTCCCTTCTCTATCCTAACTGCCTTCACTTCCCTCTGTGGCAAGATTCCAGCAGTGGACCAGTTCTCCTTGTTTCTACTGTTCTTGGGTATTAGTCTCATACTATTTTTTTATATCCCACAAATGAGTGCAATTCTGGAGTCTGCTGAAGTGCAGGTACAGTGTGATGATGTATGGGAATTATTATGAGCAACATTTTTACCAATCAGGTCAAGCTCCTCATTACAGGTTCAATGAAGACTGATAGATTAATTTGTCCTACTTTCAATTACCTGGGTGGATAATTCTGAGACAGCAGTTCATAAGATTCCTCAGAATACCCAAGTCAATTGTACGTCAGTTATCCATTATGATGACTCATTTGCTAACACATCCATGTACAAACTTTTCTTCTCTATTTCATTCCCCACTCACTCCTGCTTTTTGGGATTTCATTACAAATAAGCTCCCCTGCTATAGTATTTTTGTGGCAAACTCAGCCTTGGGGGATGAATGGTCAGATTGAGAAAACAATTTTAATATAATTACTTGTATCACTTGTCATCCCGTTGCTCATTGATTTTTCTCGAGTGGGTGCCAGTAATGTTTCCATTCATCCCTGTAGTGTGCTAGTGTAGCCCAATGGCATCTGCTCGCTCTAGGAACATGAAGAGCCTCAAACCATTCATTCAGGGTCTTGATGAAGAAATCTGACCATCTTGTAGGTGGGAGGCCAGGTGTTCTTTTGACCTCCCGTGAATTCCACTTGGTAACAGCTCTAGTCCGGTGGTTGTCTCTGGACATGTCTGGCCCATTTGATTTTTGAGGCCTTGGAAAATGAGACAGCGTCCCTGATTCTCAATTGCTGATGGAGGTCGGAACTCTAGATTCCTTCTCTCACTTGGGTGAAACATGATATTCTAAGCATAGCTCTTTCAATTTCTCTTTGGGAGACTAGAATAGTGTTCTTATCCTGTTAATATAATATGTCACATTAACTGTTAAGGAGAAAATTTTTAAGATAGAGAAGTTAACTTTCACATAATTTAGCATCGATTCATGGTAAAAACTTAAAAAAAACCCTTAGAAACAGAAGAAACTTCCTTTCCAGATTAATGAACATATTTGATAGTTAAATGTTCAAAATGGTTTTTTTTGATGCCATAGATAGTTTTTCTTTTTACACTTAATCTTATCCAGGTTGGGAAAAAATGAGACACTGACTATTTCTATAAAGGAAATTATATACAAAAAAAGGTTAAGTAGGGATGGAATACTTGAGAAACCAGAGAGTAGATGGCATCTCTATGACGTATTAGAAACAGCAAGAATTGTATGGGGAAGGGGCAAGTCACTCCAATAGATACAGAAAGAACCATAATGGCTCTGGAATCACAAAGGGAAATGCAGTACCTGACACAAGCTTCAAAGAAAGAAACGAACATAGTAATTGCTGGAAGGCTACTCCAGAGTAGGTGACAAACATATTCCCTGGTTTCTTGTCATCTCCCCCAACTCTAATTTTCCTCTAGTGCCTCCCTTTGATCACAGCTGAAAACCAGAAAACAAGAGCTGATATAAAGAACAAACAAAACAAAATCGAAACAACAAGATACACGGCTTGATTTATCTTGGGGTATGATACAATATGGGCAATAGGTACAGAGAGAAAACAAACTGTGCACCTCAGAGGAGAAATAATTATCACACAAGTGGTTACCTGGGTGGAGGTAGAGGGGTATAAGATGGGAAAAGTATAAAAGAATTTCTGAGGTGCTGTTTATTGCTTTGGTAGATGATCACCTTGGTATTTGCTTTAAATTGGTCTTGATACTTCACATATATTTTTAGATTCTCTTTTGTATATATGTTGTTTCAGAAAAAATACAAAAAAAAGGCAAAAGCTCATGGACTTAACTTACTAAAAATTTCAGCCACGACTGACTTTAAACGTTTATTACCCAGATGTTCAAATGTTGCTAGCATTTCACCTCTATTTGGTGTGGCTGCAACAATCTCACTGTTGACCACAGAGACTTTTCTTATCCTGAAGTTTCAGCAAATGTGTCATTGGCTCTTTCTGTATCCCATGCTTATTCCTGAACCAATCATTGTGGTTAAGGGGTGAGAAGACTCCTATAAAAATTTCACTAGCTGAGCCTGGAGAATGGGAGTATCCACCAATGAAACTAGTCTCAGTAAGTGAGGAGAAAATCAGGTGATCACTCCAATTCATTCAGTCTATGTCCACCCAAATCCTGCATTGCTGATCTCTCATATCAGGTGTAATGTTTATGAGGGTCTGGAGAGAGAATCAGAAACCACAATGATTGGTTCAGGAATAAGCATGAGATACAGACAGAGCCAACATATGAAGCTCTAAGCTGATCTGTATCATCATCACTCTGTCCACCACAACGCCCTCCCCCCCTCCCCATCTGCCCAGCACCACCAGTTAGAATAGTACTATATTGCTGGCCTGACCATTGAACCATCAGGCCCTCACTGTTGAGCTCATTGCCAGGAATGACTCTGGGTCTCTTGAGCTCCAGTGAGGTGACCCCTAAAATAATTCTAGTTTACTCCAGAAAAATATTATCAAATAGTTGCTAAATCACCAGGAAAGTCTCTTTAATTTGTTCATTTCCTCTTTCACAGCAGTCACTATAATGGGCTACTACTTATGGATCAAAGGGATAAATTCACAAATTTACCAGATAAATAATGGTTATCTAGACACTACATGTGGTTCCATGCATCTGTAAATAGTAGTTTCAGAATTTAAACACCCTTATTTCTTTTGAACAAAAGGGCATCAATCACATGCTGCCCTTATGTTTACATTTTAATATCTACTTAACCTTTGAAACATAGTACTGAATAAACTTTAGCTGTAAACTTAATTGTTAAAGTCGCTTGAGTAACCCCATGGGCATGATGAACAGGGAAAGGAGCTGCTCAGATTCTACTTCGAAGAAGAATTTGTTGCCCCAGCTCTGAAGGTTATCAGAATACTGTTTTCAGCTGACAGCCCCTTCACGTGTAGCCTCAGCTATAAGGAATCACTTTTTTCAAGATCATGCCTTTCCGGGGCTGTGAATTGATAAACTATGTTTCAAACCAGTTTGAATGCTACATATACCTATATGTTTGGTCCAACATCATTTTAAATGTTGTATTTCTTAGGTGGGATTCAATCACCTGAGTAAAGTAGACCAGCTTCCATATAATTTGAATACAAAGTGATCAGGGATTTAAATCACTTGAGTAAAGCAGACCAGGTTCCAATGTGTGGATGTGGCTCTTGTCAATCAACTGGAGGCCATAAAGGAGAGCAGGAGAGACTACATATGTGCAAACTGCCTCTGAATTCAACAGCAATTCTTCCCTAGGTCTCCATCTTGCTGGTCTACCATTGTATCCACAATTACGTGAGCCAATGTCTTAAAACTTTAACTATATATGTATTTTCTGTTTTTTTTTTTTCTTAAAAAGCACTACTAAATAGATGGCTATATTTGAAAACTAACCAGGGTGGAAATTTAAGATACTGGTCATTCTATAGCAACATGAGAACCTGTTGACTAATTTTGCCTTCTCCTGAGCTCCCGCTAAACTCTATTGGGAATTGTGTTGTAGCTCTACTTCTGCCCACTCCTGCTTCTTTCCTTTTCCTTCTATCAGTGCGGATCCCCAGGGATCTCCTTAACAAATATACAGAATAATAAGTACATCCATCTGCTCTTGGCAAATATAAGTTACAGCAAAGGGAAAGTGGAATGGATAAGGATTATATATATGATAATGTGAACCCCTTTCTTTTATCACTAGAGAAATATTTCAGAAACTTGAAGGAAGATATAGGACAAAACTATTGATGTGGGCCAAAAAGGTTTCCTATTTTACAAAGAGACTGGAAAGATTATTATCAAGATGCTCTCCTTTTCCTGCTGCTTTCTGCTACAGTTATTTTCTGTTATTTTGTTGTGGGTTGTTTATTTCTGTTCTTAGGAAAGTATCTTGCCCACTGTACTGTCTCACTGGCCCGAGGTACCACCTTTAAATAAGACAAATACTACATGTATGTAGATATCTTCTTTTCTTTCCTTATTTTTCTCCACCAATGCACTGGGGAAAAATTGGGTTATGTGTTCACACTTTAATCCATACCTATGCTTTGTACCTTCAAAGGCTAAATTGTTTTTGGTCTATGATTGTACTGCTAAGCCAACAGTTACTCAGAAAAGGGCATAAAGTTAGGGTAATTTTATTTAGTTTTTAACCCCTGGAGCCCTCAACTAGCCACAGATGTTGGCTGTTGTTGCTGTACTGATTTTATTTACAAAGCTCAAGCTTCTCATAGATTTATCTTATTGGTTTTGTATCTCTCACTTTGGGTTGTGTTTCTTGTGGTTGATTTCATCCATTGACCAGTCCTCCTAGGCCCTGTTTTCCCTGGCTGTGGTTATTAGTCTTCATTCATATCTATAAGGTAGTGGAGGTCTGCCGATGAGGTATTTCTCTGGTACTGGTAGGGTGGGGCTGATGGGTGTAAGCCCTGGGTCGCCAGAGATTGGTGGTAGCAGGCAGAGGATCTCTGTTCCTGGGTCCCATTGAGCCTGGGGTCCAAGGACACAGAGTTCCGCATACCTGGTTATGTGGGGCTCACCACATCATAAGACACTTGATACCCATCTTCCAAGATTACTGCACCATATTTGATGGGGTTCAAATATGGTTTGAACCATGGGAATATCTGCAAGGGCTATTAGAGGTCGCCCTAAAAGCCTCTATTCCTCTCAGAGAGCCTGTCAAGCTACTGAGATTATCCCATCCACACGACAAAGCCTGGCAAGCTAACTGTGGCATATTCAATATGCCAAAACCAGTAAATACAATGTGTCTCATACCCCTGACCCTGAAAGCGCCACCAATACAGCAGAGTTAAGAAGGATGAGGAAGGAGAGGCTGATAAAATCTCAAAGCCGAACTAGGCTGCCAAAACCAAGAAGGACAAAAATGACTGTCTGTACTTTCAATGCATATATGCTGGCATCAGATGTATCCATCAAGGACCTGATGGTGCAAGTGAGGAAGATCAAGTATGACATCATTGGTCTGACTGAGATGAGAAGGCATCAATCACATCACACCGTTTTCTACACTGGAGAAGAACCATTCCTCAGACACGAGAAAAAAGAGGTGTCAGTGGTGTTAGTGTCCTTGTCAACACAAACTTGGCCATGAGCATTGATTCATTCAAATGTATAACAACACCCGAATCAGACAATTACACTTTAATAGATGCGGCTCACTGTCGGCAGTTTCTATATTCGTTGTATATGCACCAACATTCAATTATGATGAGGGAGAAATTGAGAAGTTCTACATGGAGCTGGAAAAGTTCTATAAAGAAGAACACACCTTCTACAAGATCATTGTCGGTGATTTAATGCCAAGATAGGACCAAGAAGATCAGCCAAAGAACTCCACATCAGGACCCTTGGCCTAGAATGGAACGAACAGGGTGAGACACTGTCTGAGTTCATCATGTCGACCAAGACCATCTATGGTGACTCACAGTTCCAGAAGGCCGAGTCTAAATGTTGGACATGGGAGTCTCCCGGTGGATGGTTCCACAACAAAATTGACCACATCATATTCAATCGATGGTTTTGCCTGATTGATGCTGCTGTTGTCCCAAAATTCCAAATGGAATCGGATCACCATCTCCTTCATGCAAAATTCTACTTCACGGAGCAGGGAGAAAGAGTTGCAAAGTTTAAGAAGAGAACTCCCACAATGACCACCAACTGGGAGCTCTTTGGCACTATTGCAGCATCATGGGAAGATGCCGTCGTTGACAACATGGACGAAGAATACAATTGACTGTTTCAGTACCTCCATGATTGTGCGAGGAACACTGAGAGAGAGATAGCCACAAAAAGACTCCTGTCTTCAAAAACTCTTGAGCTCATTCGCCAACATGGCTTCGTACAAACCTCAGGCAACCACAAGTGAGCATCTGAGTTTGCAAAGCAGTGCAGAGATGTGATAAAGGAAGATCTCAAAGAGAGAAGAGCAGCAATGCTGGCCGATACGGCAGAAGCCAGGAAAAGCATTCACAATGCTTGCCTGTCCTTTGCCAACTATGGATCTATTACATCTTCCAGAAGGACAATGGAGAAGATTATCCATGACTCCTACTCGGATCTCTTCAATAGGCACATCCACCTGCTCACATACCAAATTCTGCAGAATGGATATATAGTTCCCAAGGTTCTCCCTTCCAAAATCTGACACGTCATTTCATTGGTAAAGAAGTGAAGAGTACCCGGCCCTGACAAGGTCAGACCCAAACACCTGAAGGACCTGCCACCAGTACTCATCAATACACTTGCTCGGCTCTTTACACGCTATCTGTCTCAATGCAAGGTTTCATCCCAATGAAAAACCAGCAGGACTATACTACTGTATAAGAAGGAAGATATCCATGACACTGGCAACTATTGCCCCATCTGCCTGTTGTCTGTCATCTAAAAGCTGTTCACTCGAGTCATCCTGAATAGGATTGGCAGAACACTAGATGAAGGACAACCATGCGAGCAAGCTGAGTTCCAAAAAAGATTCAGCACGATCGACCATATCCACATGATAACCAAGCTCATTGAGGTTTCTAGAGAGTTCAAGATTCCACTTGGTCTAACGTTCATTTAAAAAAGATTTTTGATTCTGTTGAGACAGAAGTGGTCATTGAAGCTCTAGCCAAACAGGGCATTCAAACTCAATACATCAGGATCCTCTGTGAGCTGTATTACGAATTCACTACCAGGATCTCACCATTTTACAAGAAAGTGATCATCCATGTCAAGAGAGGGGTTCGACAGGGTGATATCATTTCGCTGAAACTTCTCAGTGCCAAACTTTAGAATGTTACACGACGACTGGAATGGGAAGGAATGGGAGTGAAGATAGACGGTTTGCAACTATAACACCTCCACTTCACTGATGACATCATTCTAATAACACCAAATATTAGCCAAGCAGCATAAATGCTGGCCGACTTTGACCATTAGTGTGGAAAGGTTGGACTACAGCTGAATCTCATGAAGACAATGTGTATGAGAAACGGTCTCGTTACTGATGTTCCATTTGCTCTCAATGGAATGAACATCTCTGAATGCAACAGCTATGTTACCTAGGTCGAGAAGTCAACATGATGAATGACCTGGCACTTTATTTGCGCAGGAGGAAGAGAGCAGCTCGGAATGCCTTCAAGAGCATCGAAGAAATAGCTAAGAGGACGAGGAACCTCTGGCTCTGTGCACATCTATTCTATTCTACTGTTCTTCCCTCATTAACATATGAATCAGAGACCTGGGCCCTACAAAAACAGGATGAGAATGCTATTCGAATCTCCCAAAGAGGAATCCAAAGAGCTATGCTTGGAGTATCATGCTTCACTCGAATGAGAGAAAAAATCCAGAGTTCTGACCTCCATTAAAGATTGAGAATCAGTGATGCTGTATTGTTTGCCAAGGTTCGAAAATCAGATGGGCTGGACACATAATGCGATTTGGAGACAACCACTGGACTAGGGCCATTACTGACTGGATTCCACAGGACATCAAAAGATTGCATGACCACCCACCTACGAGATGGTCAGACCTCTTCGTCAAGATCCTGACGAGGCTCTTCGTGTTCCTGGAGCAAGCAGATGCCATTGGGTTACACTAGCACGTGACAGGGACAAATGAAGATGTTTCTGGTGCCCGCTTGAGTAAATCCATGAGTAACGGATGTCAAGTGATCAAGTGATCAAGTAAATGTGTGTATATATACACACATTTATATAGCTAATATATGTATTTATATACCACAAATGAATGCAGTCATTCTGTATCTGTCCCTCTACTTGTGACTCATTTTATTCAGCATGATACGTTCCATGGACATCCATATATAGGAAAAGTTTCATACTTCATGTTTCCTAACAACTGTACAGTATTCCATTGTGTAGATGTATCATAGTTTCTTTATCCGTTTGTTTGGTCTTGGGCACTCAGATTGTTTCAAGATTCTGGCTTTGTGAATAGTGTTGCAATGAAGATGGTGTTTATGTTGTGTGTTTTTGGACCCCTGGGGTATATTCCAGTAAGTGGTATTACTGGGTCAAATGGGAGCTCAATTTCTAGTTTTTTGAGGAATGTTCATATTGTTTTCTGAATAGGCTGGACCACTCGGCATTCCCATCAAAAATGAAGGAGAGTAAGGTTGTGTTTCTTGCTGGTGTTGACCCAAGGAAAGGAAAGCACAACTACAGAAAGAAAGGATTAACAGTGATAGAGATTCACACCCATCATTTTTTTAAATTTTTTAAAAATTTTAATTAGTGATATATCATGAGATACAGTTGTAGACTTACAAATTTTTGTGCTTGGGTTTCAATTATACAATGATCAAATACCTATCCCTCCACCAGTGCCCTTTTCCTACCACCACGGATCCCAGTATCCCTCCCACCCCCCATATCCTCCATCCCTTCCTGTTTCTGGGGCAGGGAATTCCCTTTTGTTCTCTCTCTCTTACTGGGTGTTGTGGTTTGCAAAATAGGTAATGGATGACAACCATGTTTGGTCTATAGTCTACTTTCAGCATACTTCTCCCATCCTGGGAGGATCCTCCCAACACCCTTTATTTGGTGTTCCCTTCTCTATCTGAGCTCCCTTTTCTCCTAGCATGTGTGGTTGGCCTCCAAGCATTGGATTAAAATTCCTGGTACTAATCTCGGCCATTCTTGGGTGTTAGTCTCCTATTTTGTTACTTTATGTCCCCCAGATGAATGCAATCTTTCTATGTCTATTCCTTTCCTTCTGAGTCATTTTGCTTAGCATGATACTTTCCATGTAGTACCACTTGTATGTAAATTTCATGACTTCGTCTTTTCTAACAGCTACATTGTACTCCATTGTGTAAATGTACCAAAGTTTCTTGAACCAGTTATCTGTTCTCAGGCACTCAGGTTTTTTCCAGATTCTGGCTATTGTAAAGAGTGCTGCAATGAACAAACAATTGCAGATGTCACCTCGACTATACATTTTTGCCTCTCTGGGATATATTCCCAGGAGTGGTATTGCTGGGCCAAACGGGAGATCAATTTATAATATTTTGAGAATCGTCCATACTGTTTTCCAAAAGAGTTGAACCATCCGGCATTCCCACCAGCAGTGAAGGAGGGTCCTTTTATCGCCATATCCGTGCCAGCACAGGTTGCTTTTGTTCTTGTGAATATGAACCAGTCTCTGTGGTGTGAAATGATCTCATTGTGGTTTTGATCTGCATCTCCCTGGTGATTAATGATGTGGAGCATTTTGTCATGTGCCTTTTAGCCATTCGGATTTCTTCTTTGTGAAAGTTTCTATTCATTTCATCTCCCCATTTTTTGATGGGTTGGATGTTTTCGTCTTGTGGAGTTCAACCAGTACTTTGTATATCCTTGATATCACCCCCTTATCGTATGTGTATTTGGCAAATATCCTTTCCCATTCTGTAGACTGTCTTTGTATTTGGGTCACTGTTTCTTTTGAGGTGCAGAAGCTTCTTAGTTTATGATAGTCCCATTTGTCTATCTCTGTTTTCACTTGCTTGGCCAGCAGCGTGACATCTTTGAAGATACCATTAGCTTCTATGTCATGGAGGGTTTTGCCAACTTTTTCCTCAATGTACCTTATGGATTCCAGTCTGATGTTGAGGTCTTTAATCCACTTTGATCTTACTTTTGTACATGGAGTTAGGCAGAGATCTGAGCCATTTTTTTGCATGTAGCCATCCAGTTTTGTCAGCACAATTTGTTAAAGAGGCTTTCCTTGCTCCACTTCACTTTTCTTGCTCCCTTATCAAAGATTAGATGGTCGTATGCTTGGGGGGAGATGTCAGTATACTCAACCCTGTTCCATTGGTCTGCAGTTCAGCCTTTGTTCCAGTACCATGCTGTTTTAATTATTACTGCTTTGTAGGAGAGTTTGAAGTTAGGGAGGCTGATTCCTCCCATTTTCTTTTTCCGAAGAATTGCTTTAGCTATTTGTGAGGGCTTATTGTTCCATATAAATTTCAGGAGACACACCCATCAAAATTCTTAACACATGGAACTCTACAACAGGATGTCCTTTCATAACAGTTACAAAGTATGATAAGAATCCTAGATGTTGTATTTGTGCATGAATATGCTGAAGATGTATACTATTCACCCAAGGAGATTTCCTTCAACTGATGGCAATTTTCAAAGCAGTATACAATTTTGAGTCTATAGTAGCAGGTGCATTTCTAGGGACTGGGGAACTGGGTCCTTTGGCTTTAATCCACTGGATTCCTTTTATTTTTGGGCATTACTTGGATCTAACGGATTTATATAATTAGTTCAAACCTGAACTAATTTGAAGAATTCCTCCCTGATACAGGATAGTTTCATTTGTAGAAGAAACTTACAGAAAGAAAATGAGTGGAATAAATTACAGCTCCTGCTGCTTGCTGCAACAGCTGTTTTTTTATTATTTTGTTAGGGGTTGTTTGTTTTGTCCTTAGAGGCTACTCCTGCCTGAGTACTTGGAAGTTGATCCTGGCACTGCTCAGGGGACCAGTTATGCCAGGAATCAAATCAGAGCCTCACTAAGGTAAATAGTGTGCTTCAGTTCATTAAGTCATCTCTCGTGTTCTAATGTTGGTTTTGATGACATAATGATATTCATTGCCACCTTCTTTAAATTCTCATTTTAGAAATATATTACCTTTGGTTTGTGTCTCTGCTAGGCTAGATCACTTGACTATTGAATTAGCCAGGTACTCGTCCTAGACAGTAGGAAGAGGATTTGGTTGGCTATTTAGGTCTGGAAAGAGAAATATTGAAAGATCATGGAAAAGAGTTGTGAAGAGGCAAGCTAGAATTGCAAAGTTCTTTTTATATAACATATGCAAGCATCATCCAGAATAGGTCAAGCATGGAAGAAGAATATAATAATTTCATAATTAAGTAGGTAGAATGACTTGACTAGTGTCAGCTGGCCTTTGTCAGTGGCCACCAAGGAACATGGATAGCCATGGTGGTAGAGATAGAGACATCCCTGGACACCATTCCTATTCCAGTAGCTAGATATTTTTCTCTTAAAAGTTATCTAGCTTCTTCTACCATTAAGTACCCAATTTTTAGTAACCAAGACTAACCCCTTGATATGGTGTCCTTAGAGTTTAACCACTTATTAGCAAGTTACAATGTGTTAGGGATAATAACACCAAACTCCTTCTACTATGGAAAGGACTGTATTTCATTGTATCTAGGATTGATACATATTCTAGGCATGAGTTTTATTTCATCTCTACAGGGCTACAGCCAAAAGTAATACCTGAGAGATTACTAGGTGATACTTTCCCAAGAGATTTGATTAACAGAAAAGGAGGTGTGACCAGGGGGATTTGCTGTGCAATCCACTTTTTATCACATACCCCACCACTGAGAGCTGTTGGCCTGAAAAATGGACAAATGTCTTTCAAGATGCAACATGATAATAACTTTATGGGAACAGAGTGCTAACTTCAGGATTGTGATACAAAACCTAAATCAGCAGTCATTATCTTGCACTGTCAGGTTGTAAGCTAGAGGTAGAATCATGGGGTTAGGAAGCAAGGAATAGAAGTAGATACAAGCTTACTACCACTCTTAGTTTTCAGTTTGAGAATTTGTATATTCTATTCCACATGCCTGAGTTCTTTGGATTCCTCAGGTGTGAGTTCTCCCCAGTTTTATTTTAACCTGGAGTAAAGAATACTTCTGTAGACCCATGGATTTAGAAGGACCAGGAGATTCAAGATATGAGTGCCATGACCAAGATGTTCACATTCCTTGCTTCAGGGTTAACTATCAGTGAGATTCCTGATTTTAAAGAACAACACTTTTATTTAATATTGTTTGTTTGGGGGCCATTCCTCACAGTCTCAGAGGCTAATTCTAGTTCTATTTGCTGGGGTTGCATTTGGTGGTGCTTGGGGACCATGTGGTACCAGGAATCAAATATGGATATTCTGTGGGCAAAGAATATGCTTCAGCTCTTTGAGCTCTCTCTCCACCTCCAAAATTTTTTCAGTTTTATTGAGATGTAACTAGCATATTATGTAAACAGCCCAATGAATATATAATTATATATTATAAAATTATTACCACAACACATTTATCTAATATCCATTATCACACACGATGAAAAATTATTTTCTTGTGTTAAGGACCTATTCTAGCAACAGAAGGCTGGTTGAGATTGAGAATTACCTTCTAGAACTCTTTCAATACTTTTTTATAATTAAGATCTGGATCTGATTCTCAAAGTTTATGTTTTCTGCCTGTGGGTAGAAAGAGCCACTATATCCTTTGGGGGAGGATAACTAGCCTTCATATTTTACATTAACTTTGTGTCAGGTGATGCATATATTTCATACTTTCTTCAATCTTTAGGGTGAAAATATTTACTGGACCCAGTAACAGATTACTAATTCAACAATCCTTTCAGTATTACTGCTTCTCTGTATCTCTCAAGAGTTTGTATATTGCATCTGCCAGTGCATTTCCTTCTGCTGATATTCCATTTCAGTTTTGCACCCATAGGGGTTTTTGAAAAACTGCCCTACAACCAGAGGTTATCTCTCCTCCTGCTACAAATAATGAAATCCTCTCTGCCAGCTGGTCAGAGAATGATCCAGCTTCAAAAATCCATTAGAGAGACTGCTTTGTTAGGATCATTTCCAGTACCAACTGTTGAAGATTAGCTTTCCTGAGAAATAGACTCTGAAACCATGGCATTTTCATGAAGTATGTTGTAATGGGTATGCTCTCTAGAGCAATACATTAGACTGAACCCTGGATGCAGAATTGTATTAAAAGAGATGCTGAACTGACACGAAGTCACAAAGTGCTTCAGCAATATTGTGGGAACTCTAAAACTGGGTTCATCAAGAATTTACAAGTCTAGGTGAAAACTCATAAACCAGTTACTTAATATGGGCTACCTAAGAGGAAGCTAAGTGTTATTTACAACTTTTTTAGTTGAGAACAGTGCCTCGATAAGGACACAGTAGTGAGCTATTGGTAGCAAATTTCTTACATGACTAAGGAAATGTAAATCTCAGTCCTGAAGAGCATGTACTTCAAGACTATTTGAAGACTAAGAGCTATTATTACAGAAAGAGACAGGAATAATGCTATATGGGCTAATCTCTAATTTTTTTGTGATGTTGGGGTCCCCAGACTTGGAAAATGTTCATACCACCAACTTCCATAGGTAGTAGACTTGACAATACCTTAGAAGTGGCCAGATCACAAGGATGTTTTGCTTACATGTACCTGAAATCTGGGCCATAAGTGTTTGTGACTCTTAATATTTCATATATGTATTTTATTAATATCCTATATGTATATCTATGTATATCATAAAAAAGTTGTTTTACTTGGAGTGGACCATCTGGGCACATAGTGACCAGTTGGGTATGCAAGTCCCTAGATGAATTAGCAGGTATAGGCAAAGATGACTCATTCTATAGTTGCTATTTATTGTTCCAAGTTGTGCCTTGTGCTGAAGATCCATGTCTTCTATTACCATTCAGGATTTTAATCTAAATAGAAGCAGACCTAGCTCAAGGATGCTACATGCCAACGATGGTGGAAAGTGCAAAAACATTCATTTGGTGATATACAAGGAAATGTGATGTTACTTCTACTTGAATGTAAAGTAATTTACTCTTATAGCATTAATATGAATCACCATAGTAGAGTCTGTTATTTAAAGTATTTGCTGCTTCCTTCTAAGGAAGACTTATGTATCCTTATTCTTTTGATGTCAGGCTTAATGGTATGTATTGCAGCAAAGTAAAATGGCCAGTCAGCAAAAATGATGTGTCACTTCAGAACAAAAGCTCTGAGAGTCACTGCATGCACTGCTGCTTAGCTCCCTTCCCCACTCCCACGCGGTGAGAAATGTTCCAGTGAGGGACGGTGCCACCAGTCTGGATCCTGGCATAAAGATTCATGAAGCAGAGCTGCAGCTGACTCATGAGGAAAAAAATTCAAAGTGTGTAAGTAATAAAACTCTATAGTTGTAGGACACTAAGTCTTTTTGAGGTGTTGTTTGTATTCAGCTTAATTTGGTGTGATATAGGCAAATCTCATGTTTCATTTAGTATAAATGTTCTGTTTGGAGATTTTATTACATCAGTTAATGTTAAAGAGAACCAGATTATAATTCCTTGGTAGGACTACTGCTATAGTAAACACTTGTGGAGTGAATTTGATAATTTTAGTGTTTGCATTTTCATGACAACAGCAAAGTCTAGGAGAAGAAAGGAATGACAGGGAGGGCCAAAAGAATGACAGTTCTGGCTGGAGCTGGCTGATGGGAACTGATAACAGCAGCTCTGTTAAAAAGAGAGATAAAGTCCTATTTGAATTTTCAGTTTTGGAAAATTGATGTTAAGTCTTTTGAAAGAGATGTCATGAGTAGTCTGTTCTGCACTCTTGATAGGATGAAGGAGGAAAATATAAAATTTGTTGCATCCAGATTTTTATTTAGAAATAGTACACATTTTCTGGATCTCCAAACCACATAACCATATGTACACACTCACGCACACTGACTCAGGAAAGGTAAGCTTTATCTTTCCATAGGCTTCTTTGAAAAGTTTGAGTGAAGGGTAATGCTTAAAACAGGTGTATTAAGAGTCAAAAAATGAATTATGCTTAATTCAATTTTTGTTTGTTTCTTTGAAGGGAGCATGAAATTATTTACAACTGACATTGATTAACTTTATACAAATATAAAAGTAGAATTTACCAAAATCCATATATAATTTAAAGAAATTACTACTAAAAATAAGCTTTTAGGTAAGACACTGTGCTAAGTGTGTGACATCAGATATGGGTAGTAACATGGTGACTAGCCTCATCTGCAAAAGGAAACTCATGCACTGGTTTGTTAAAATGAGATTCACTTAAATATCAATGCTTGTGTAATGATAACAGTGACTGACCCAGAGGAAGAAGAATCTATGGTAGCTAGAATACTTGCTATTATAATACTTCCTCCCACCAAATAATAACAGCTTTTAGGCTTCATTTTTTCCATTTTTCACACGGAGAAAATATTAGAGAAAAGTTGACCAAGGTTATTGTATTGAAACAAAAAATATGACTTCAGTACTTTCTTTTATTTGATGCCCCAGCTAACACCTGGCTTCCTTTTCTCTTTTGAACTTGGCCAGTGACAGGAATGATTCTAGGATTCAGCCATTAATAGGCACATCCTTTATAATGCTCATCTCTTGTATGTGGGCAAAACCTGGGCATATGATAGAATTCTCGTGATGAGGTTGCTAATCCATTTATTTTCAGTTAATAAGAAGGAAATTATTTTAACTGTTGGCTTGACTAATAAGAGGAGAGAGACTTCAGGGAAGGCAGAGAAGCAGAGAGATACTTTCTGTCATCATCTCCAGGGCAGTGGAGATGATGATATAGTGAAGATCCTTAGGGAAAGAGATGGTCCCCCAAAAACTAGCTAAAAAAGAGATATCAGTGATCTATCTACAGAGATGAATTCTGTCAAGTGAGGGGATCAGGAAAATAAATCTTTCCCTAGTGAGAAACAAACAGCACCCGGCCCAGACAAGGTCAGACCTGAACACCTGAAGAACCTGCCGTCAGTACTCATCAATACACTGGCTCGGCTCTTCACTCGCTACCTGTCTGAATGCAAGGTTCCATCCCAATGGAAAACCAGCAGGACCGTACTACTGTTCAAGAAGGGAGACATCCATGACATTGGCAACTATCGCCCGATCTGCCTATTGTCTGTCATCTACAAGTTGTTCACTCGAGTCATCCTAAATAGGATTGGCAGAACACTAGATGAAGGACAACCATGCGAGCAAGCAGGGTTCCGCAAAGGATTCAGCACCATCGACCATATCCACACAATAACCAAGCTCATTGAAGTTTCTCGGGAGTTCAAGATGCCGCTCTGTTTAACGTTCATTGATTTAAAGAAGGCCTTTGATTCTGTTGAGACGGAAGCGGTCATTGAAGCCCTAGCCAATCAGGGTATTCAATCCCAATACATCAGGATCCTCCGTGAGCTGTATTGCAGATTCACTACCAGGATCTCACCATTCTACAAAGAAGTGATTGTTGATGTCAAGAGATGGGTGCGGCAGGGTGATACCATTTCGCCGAAACTCTTCAGTGCCACCCTCGAGAACATCATGCGACGACTGGAATGGGAAGGAATGGGAGTGAAGATAGATGGTCGGCAATTACACCACCTCCGCTTTGCTGATGACATTGTTTTAATAACACCAAACATCAGCCAAGCGGCACAAATGCTGGCCGACTTTGACCGTGAGTGTGGAAAGGTAGGACTACAGCTGAATCTTACGAAGACAATGTTTATGTGAAACAGCCTTGTTCCTGACGCCCCATTCGCTCTCAATGGAACGACCATCTCCGAATGCAACAGCTATGTGTACCTAGGTCGAGAGGTCAACATGACAAATGACCTGACACCCGAGCTGCGCAGGAGGAAGAGAGCGGCTTGGAACGCCTTCAAGAACGTCGAAGAAATAGCTAAGAGGACGAAGAACCTCCGGCTCTGGGCACATCTCTTTGATTCCACTGTTCTTCCTGCATTAACATATGCCTCAGAGACCTGGGCCCTACGCAAACAAGATGAGAACGCTATTCAGGTCTCCCAAAGAAGAATAGAAAGAGCTATGCTTGGAATATCACGTTTCACTCAAATGAGAGAAAGAATCCGGAGTTCTGACATACGTCGACGATCAAGGATCAGGGACGCTGTCTCATTTGCCAAGGTGTCGAAAATCAGATGGGCTGGTCACGTAATGAGATTTAAAGACGACCGTTGGACTAGAGCTGTTACTGATTGGATTCCACGGGATGTCAAAAGACTGCGTGGCCGCCCACCTACCAGATGGTCAGACTTCTTCGTCAAGATCATGAACAATCGGTTTGAGGCCCTTCATGTTCCTGGAGCGAACAGATGCCATTGGGCTACACTAGCATGCGGCAGGGACAAATGGAGACGTTACTGGCGCCCGCTCGAGCAAATTGACGACTAAGGGGAAGTTAAGTGATTAAGTGATTAAGTGAGAAAAGTATGCAACTGGCCAATCAACACCCTGTGCAAAAAGAACCATAGAAACCATGATAGAGTAATTTTAATTCACGGAAACAGATAATTTTGTGATGTTTTTAGAAGTGAGATAGTGGTCATTCGTTATGCAGCAATACAAAACAAATAAAAGATGAAAATTATAAGGCTGGAATCTGGCTTTCCTAGGGGCAGAGTCAGAAGATAAAAATAGATTGTGTGGGGAGGAGTTAACTATCTGGGGACCAAGATTGGCCAATGGAAATTGGCCAATGTAAAATGGGAGGAAGATGAGTACAAAATCCCAATTTCTCACCATTGTCCCTCATGGCTCTAAGTTTGTGTGCTTTTTTCCCTTTGTTACTCTTCTTAAGTAGCCTTTTCTGTACCTCTTGCCTGACTTGCTTTGTGTTTTTTTTCGCAGCCCATGAGTAGTGTCCCTCTTGATAATACATCACATCACACTTTTCTCTTTCTCCTTCATTCTCTTCCACATGGTTTTGCAATTCCCAGATAAGATGTTGTTGCCCCATCCTCACTCCCCACCCCTCTCTCTCCCGTCATCCTAACACAGACACACACACACTCATACACACAGACACACACACAGACACACACACACACAGACACACACACACACTCCTTTCTAAAGGACCTGGGATAATTCAATTATGTAACAAGTGATGGTTCCAGAGTTCAGATCCAAATCTGAACCAAAAGCTTAAGTTGATTCCAGATGATGTTTCACTTTAAGGAAAACAAATTCAACAATAAGATATGTATATGTGGTGGAGGAAATCTACAAGTTCTGTCTGAATGAACACCCTGGAGTACATGGGATAGGGGTTTAAGATTGTGTTTTAGTCGAAACGAAGTTTCTATTACTCTAGCAAGGTAGTTTCGTTTCAGTATGTTTAATTTAACATATATTTGGGAACAAAGACTCTATAACATGTGATACTAGATCCCGCTAAGGTTTGTCACTGATATGTCTTGAGGCAATAGTACTATAAAAGAATTACTTGCTCTTTCTGTAGTGGAGATAGAATTTTAGGCATACCCTTCTTTCTTTTCTCAGCTTTTTAGAGTTGTCAATACATTTCCTAAAGTTGGAATTTCGCCTTGAACTATTTCTGAGATACTCATCTCATTGAACTGTGTTCAATGAGCCTGAGGCAAAGTTTGAGGCAAATAAACAAAAACAGTACCCAAGTGCATTTTTAACATATAGTTTTGTGGGTAAATGAAACTGTTCCTTTCAGATCGGTTAATCTGTTCAGTGCTTTAGGGCCTAATAGGTTAGGCATCACATTTAACTGCATTAATGATAGGACTCAGCAAATAGGAATGCTGCATAAATGATAGGACTTAGCAAATAGGTACATCTGTGATGAGCAAGCTAGTGATAACTTGATGATCACGGCCCATCAGTTGAATGTGTTGTTTTTTAAAAAACTTGTCCTTAGGATTCATTGGCAGATTCCTTGGAGGCATTTGCACTGTCTGGTTCTCTTGAAAAACTAATAATCTAAGCAGAGTCATTCATTTGGAAGTCCCATTTCTACCAGTCCCCCTCTCTTTCCCCAGTGCATGTGAATGGATGAGTAGTGATTTCACGAGTGAAATTTGGTGTTGAGATGGACATCATCAAGAGGAGAGGGTTGATGTTCTGAACAGATGACAAGCAAATATGGGAGCTGCAGGGTGTACCTCCATTTCCCCTCCCTACATGTCCCGGCATTTTTGGATTGGTAAACCTAAGAAATCAATTTGCATCTTTTTTTTCCGATATGGATTCTCTATTCCACCTCCATTATTTTTTAAAAGTTTTTGTTTTTTTTTCCCCCTCCAGTGGTGGGGGTGGGAGTGGGGGCGGGACACAGCAGTAATCAGGGCTTACACCTGGCTCTGTGCTCAGGAATCATTACTGGAGGGCCTGGGGGACTACATTGGGTACTGAATTTGGGTTGGTTGCGTGCAAGCAAATGCTCTCTCCACTGTACTATTACTTAAGCCCCCACCGCATTTTTATAGAAATATAGTATAGAAAGAGAATACCCGGAGGGATGAAGGAATGGCTTTTCATTTTTTCCTTCTGGACCATGCTTCATCTTCTCTTTTCTGCTCTGCTACTTAGGAGGCTCATTTCCTCTCTCATCTGACTCATTAGGACTTTTACATTCACTGACTTTCAGGCGAAGTATCCTTTGGATACAAGAAAGTAGGAAGTTAGGTGCGAGTATGGATTTCCCTGACTTCCCCAAGCTAAGACTGCAGATATGCAGCAATTGTCTCATAGTAAGGTTATGGCTTTTCTATGGCAATTCTTCTGTTGTAGTTAGAGATCTCTTTATGTCATAGTAAGTGCACCTACATGTAGTAATAGATTTTATTACCACCTCCATGCCTAATTGCAAAAGCAGGGGCTAGACCTTTCCCTGTTGATCTCCTTCTGTTCTGCCTTTGAAATAGACTAATTATGCCTTTGAAAATATCTTTTACTCTCTGAAAATAGATCCATGCTCCTGAGATTCCGATTTCTTTGTGACTTCTGGCAGTGCGTGGTGAACCAGATAGGGTGCTAGGTTGCATTCAAGACAAGTGACTTATGCACAGTACTATCTTTTCAGCCCCAATATTGAATTTTTAAATATGTGTATGTGCATGTATATGCTAAGGATTGAACCCAGGGACTCATATATTACTCTGGACCCTACCATGGTCATATCTCCAGCCCTAAAATTTGTATTGGATTTAATTCTAAGATTTTAGTAAGAAATCTGAACAATTTTAATAGTGTTCAGTAGCTAAAACAAACTACTGTAAAACAAAAAAGCTGTTTCCTACTCATGATACAAAAACAAAATGAAGGTTGGGAATGTGAGTACTTTAAATCTGCATTTCCTGCTCTTTAGTTTACCAAGGAAATAAGTGGTCACCAGATACCTGGGTCCTCAAAATCAGATTTCAAGGTCCCTTTTGCTCAAATATACTCCACATTGTTTTTTTTTTTTCATAACCTTCTCTTCACTGATATACCCTCTGGTGAATGGGCCTCAGGAGAAATGAACTCATTAAAATATGTGGGTTCATAATGAGATAATAAATAATGCAGCAATGTCACTCCAATTAAATATGTTCAATATCTCTGTTGACTTTGGCATTTATTTAAAAATCTTCAGAGAAGAACCTTCTGGGTATTGCTTTGGCAAGATTTAGCGGATTTCTTTCTTACCTGAGGTGCATTTAAAATAAAAATGACAGTTATTTTAAATTGATTGATTTTTGTTACAGATATTTCAAGGATATTTCAGCAAATGGTATAACCAAGTGTATCTTGGGGCACTAAGCGCATAAGTGAAATTCTTCTTATATCTCAGTAGAAAATAACATAACCTGTCAAACGCTCTCAGTGGTTTCTTTGAGCTTATTTGAATATTTTCCATCCTCATTTATGAAATGGAGGAGCTCAGCTACATTTTATGTTTCTTGTTTTAGTTTTCTAGTTTGCAGTGACAAGTCCAAAACCACTCAAACAGAAATGTTTGTTTTTGAAACCATAGAGATCAGATTTAAGTACGGTTCCCAGTACCAGTTTTTAGTGATAGGTTAGAAGTATGACTTTCAATTTTATTAATTAGGGATGTTCTAAGTCTCAAGGCTATATATATTAGAGTTTTCTTGGGAACCTGCATATAAAAAAGTGCCTCATCAAGGGAATGCAATGTTTTATAGTGGGGGGATGCTCAGATCAACCTTTGTTCTCAGAGAATAGGGAGGAGAAGGAAAGAAAGAGTAAAGTGGAGGGAGAGAAGCAACATGAGAGGCATTTGGGCCATGTAAGGGGATTAAGGTAAAAAGGTGGTGTTAAGGAATGATAGAGTCAAATATTCATACCAGAGTCAAACAACACTAAAGTCAACAGACCCAAACTTTGTCAACTCATCATCTTAGAAAGGTGCCTGTCAAGGGACAGGCTGGAGGGTTGGTGGGGGGTAGGAGTGGGGGTGGGGAATGGGGGTGGGAGTGAGAGCGGTGGCTGGCGGTTGTGGGAGGGAATCTGAAAACATTGGTGGAGGGAAGTTGACTGAGGTGGTGGGATTGGTGCTGCAATATTGTATGTCTAAAGCACAACTATGAATAACTTTATAAATCACAGTGCTTAATAAAGAAAAAGTGCCTCATCAATTCCTTTCCCACTATACCAGGAAACTACTTTTAAAGATAATTTTTTAATAATTCCTGTCATGTTGGTACCCAGCTTTGCATAATAACATTTTCTTTGTAAGGATTTGGTCCTCAATGATTCTTCTGAATTCCATAGCCATGAACACTCAGACAAAGTTCCAACTGCTTTTTTACGTCTATCACTAGCATTTTTCTGACTTAACTCTGCAGTTTAATTTACATAGTAGAGACAATATTTATTATGATAATAAAATCAAAATCCCTTCTAAATAAGAAACAAACACAATGCTTAGAGATCTCTGATATAACACGAAACTGAAGTGTCAGGTTCTGTCAAAACATAGCTCATCTCAGACAGATTATTCCTCTTATCCTAACCACCAAATGATTTTTTTCACAAATTCAAATAGGACATGAATTCTCTTATCCTGGTTTCTCTATTACATGGTAACTACTATAGGGGCAAAAACTTCTGTCCACATTTACTTAAGTCACTAGTACATAGTATCAGGACAGTAATTATTGATAGAATAACTGAAACTCTAACACTTCTCTCTTTTTGTATCAAAGACAAAACCTGCACAGATGCATCTCGAAGTTCCCATTCATATGCTTCTCATGGAATGGAAGCTTTTTTTTTCAACAATATATTTCAGATACATCTTTCATGCATAACCTTAATCTTGTGGGATAGGCATAGGAATAATTAAGATGCATAATAAAAAATAGGAAATAATTAAAAATAGGAAAAAGAACACATGCTCTTTTTGAATAGGCACATCGGCTTAAGTAAGCTTTTCAGTGAATGGCCTTCATTTTTAAATTTTTTGCATTATGTTTTTTGTTTGTTTGTTTTTGTAGGAGTACTGCTATTTATTCAGCCACTGATTAGCTGATTGAATTGTGCATGAACTCCACCTTACTTTTTTTTCCATTTTTTATAATTTTATTTATTGAATCACCGTAAGAGCAGTTACAAAGCTTTTGGGTCTAAGTCTCAGTCATACAATGAAACACCCATACCTTCACCAGTGCCCATTCTCCACCACCAAAAATCCCAGTATACCCCCATCCCACGCCCTCCCCCTGCCTGTGGGGAAGATGATTTCCACATTACTCTCTCTCTACTTTGATCACATTCACTATTTCGACATCAGACCCACCATTATTTGAGATTTTAGCCCAATACTCAGATCTGCTGAAAAGGCAACAATAGACAGTTTGTGTTCTATTGATGGTTATGAATAACATATGATGTCGTGTGGCTGCAGTAGGGCCATGTGGTTTTGAAATTCCAAAATTTTAACACTTAAATCTGGAGGGATTTCTGCCAAAAGCCACTGGGTTTCAAGATCTGCTCCTGAGTCTCTGGGATCATGGTCGATGAGCAGCTTAATGAAGAGCCAGAGAGGCCGTTCTTGGGCGATGACTTGGGGTCTCATTGGGGTGGGGAGGACAGGCCCGGCTCCACCCGCCCCCCCATCCCGTGAGGCCCAACAAGTTTCGTCACTGCGGGCCCAAGCCTGACTGTCCAATGGCCTCTGGAGGATGACAGCCACCAAGTTGCCAAGAGGGAGCAGGCGGAGGGACAACACCCTTTCCTCCCTGGGGTGGCCCGGCGAAGGTAACGTACTGTGGAGTCTGGATGCATTTCTGCCAAAAGCCACTGGGTTTTAAGATTTGTTTCTGAATCTCTGGGATCATGGCCGTTAGCAGCTTGATCAGGATCCAGAGAGGCTATTTGTGGGTGATGACTTGGGGTCTCATTGGGGTGGGGAGGACAAGCCCGGCTCCACCCCCATCCCATGAGGCCCTGTGTGTCTTGTCACTGGGGGCCCAAATGTGACTATCCAGTGGCCTCAGACGGATGGCGCCACTGGGCTGCCAGGGGGAACAGGCCAAGGCACGAAACCTATTCCCACCTGGGTTGGCCCAGCACCGGTAGCCTACTGCAAAGACCAGACGCATTTCTACCTAAAGCCACTGGGTTCTGAGATTCGTTTCTGAGTCTCTGGGATCATGTCCATTAAGTAGTTCAATCAGGAACCAAAGAGGCCTTGCCTCCAATTATATAGCTGAGCCGGAGGTGGTTTGTGGGTGTGTTTCCCACATACCTAACTTTTGGCCATTTACGTTCTTGGTTAACTTTGTCCCAAGTTTTTGGGGTCTGGCCAAAGGCACAGCAGCCATTTTGGGGTATCTGGAAGTCTGAAGGTGCCATGAGGCTGAGGCTGCTGATGCACTCGCCTCACAGGTACAGATTGACCTGCTGGCGGCACCATACCCCCAATTTTTTGCATTACTATTTTTTGGTGATGGAGTCTCCAAGCAGTGCTCAGGATGTGCCATCTCCTCCCCCCAAGCCCCACCCTCTTCCTCCTGATGGTTGGCTACTTTGATTGAGAGTTTAATTCAAAGGCCTGAGACTGCAGTGCTGCTAGGGTCCTTTGGTGCCAGAATTACCTGTGCTAGCCCCCCCTGCTCTGGCATCCAACGGAGTTTGACTGCTTGCAGAGCATGCACCTAAATCCCTTAACTTCATCTCCATCCCGATTGGCATCTGTTTTACTGTGCTGGGACAGGAGCAGGTGAAGACTATTCTTTTCTTTCTCCACAGATTTACTAATGAGTGGTTATGTTAGACAACACTTGGTTCTGATGGGGTTTCATGCTAATATTCTGGCACTAGCAGTGACAAGCAATTTGGGTAAAGTTATATTACTCTTTTTACTCTATCGAATGTAGCCTGCCCACAGGGCAGAGTCTGGCAAACTCCCCGTGGCGTACCAAATATGCCAAATACCAGTAACAATGATGGGTCTCATTCTCCTAAAGAGCCTTGAATATAATCTCAGGGCTAGGATGAAAGAGACGTTACTGGGGCCTTGTCGAGGCAATCGACGAATAACAGGATGATGAAATGAAATGAAAATATTACTCTTATGTTGAGTATACTAAAAAGTTCTTTGCACAGAAGGATCACTTGAAACCAAGTAGATCATTTTCATAATAAGTTAATTATTTTATAGAATATAAACTCAGAATACTGAGTTTAGTGTATATCTTCCTTGGTTATCTTGAAAACAGGCCAGGTGCTTATACCTGAGGTCCCAAGGCTAGGAGGGTTAGGGATGAGAATGATTTAAAATAAAAGAGCTGGAGAGATAGCTTGAAAGACTGGAATGCATGCTTCGCATGTATGAGACTGAGATTTGATCCGTGGCACTGCATGATCCTCCGGGCACCACCAGGAGCATCTCCAGGCACTTCTATTTTGGGTAACTTCCCAAACACTGCCCTCACCCAAAAAAGACAGAGGATAAACTTTTCTATTAGCCCTCTTTATACGACAAACGGACACTTGCCAAGTGTGTTCATTTGTTAAAAGAAAAGAATGACCACATCATACTACTTTATGTGTTATTGTATTTTGTATGTTAATCTAGTAAAGTGCTTATTATAATACTGCTTATAGTATTTAAGTATTATGCTTAAGTATTGGACTGGAATGATAGCACAGCAGGTAGGTCATCTGCCTTGTGTGCAGCCGACCAGGGTTTGATTCCTCCCTCCCTCTTGGAGAGCCGGCAAGCTACCAAGAGTATCCCACGTGCACAGAACAACCTGGCAAGCTCCCCGTGGTGTACTCGATATGCCAAAAACAGAAACAACAAGTCTCACAATGGAGACGTTACTGGTGCCCGCTCAAGCAAATCGGTGAACAATAGGAGGACAGTGCTACAGAGCAGACCATGCTTAAGTATTATATGTTACCTAATGCTACTTTAGGAACAAAATGGTCCTTGTTTTAGAACTGCATTACAGTTCAAGTAAACTTGAGAGACCAGTGAGCCCAGGAGTCATGGAAGGGAAGAAGGAAGTGAGACAAGGAAAGATACAAATCAATTCCATTGTTATCCTGTCTCCATTTACTAAAAGAACAAAGCACAGTCCACCGTGATGTTATTGACTTGTCAAGTCAGATTTTTCTAGGCAAGAGCTGCACCAGGAAAAGTTCTCCAGACAGAGAAGAAACTTCTGTCTCTCTGTCTTCTCTTTTTTTGTTCCTATTGGTTCCTAGCAGAACCAATTCTTTTGCATCACCAATCTCATCAACAGCGTTTTGGGGAGTTGGAACCATGTCCTGCACTTGGTATTTCATCTAAATCCATAGAAGAGAAAAAGATTTGCATGGATAGGAAGGTAAGGAAGAGAGAAAGAGGAAAGCCTTTGAGCCTTTGCATTCATGGATAGGGTAAAGTACCTACAATTTTGCATTCTTGCTCTGTGACTCCTAGAATTAGATGTACCTTTTTTTCATTGATACCAAATAATACAGTCCAATGTCTTAAAGGAATGCTTAAATGTATCCATTTTCTCCGATTGTTTGTTGTCTCTGAACTCTTTGAAAGAAGAAACATGATTTTTTTTTTTATGAATGACATCCTTAGACTCACATTTGAACTCAGGTACATTCTTCACAGATCTAAGAGTATACAAAAATTCTTATGTAATCTTAAAGAAGTTAGGAACCATGCTTATCTTCTGTGGGTTTGTCAAAGCTTTCCACAACTAGATGTTCATAGACGAAGAAATCTTGGCTAGAGTGGTTAGCTTTTAAATTCTATCCACCATGCTATGCCTTGTAACATGGGAGTTAATTGACTCTGAAATAATATTTACTGATGGGCATCCATATTTACTTGACTTAAGCGTCAATTTCCCTTAGCTCCTCGGACTCCAAAAGCAGGGTGCCAACAAAGGAACTGGATGGACCCAGGAAAAGCTGTAAGCTACCCTGCCATCGAAAGGAGACAAACTAAACACCATAAGTATAATAAGAGCATGATCATGGACAAATTCTGTCATGACCCACAAAGAAGTAGTGAATAAGGACCCTGCTGGAGTTAGAAAAGACTAACGTGGCCTGAGAACTGTAGTCTGGGATATATAGTGAGATGTCCTGAGTGAAAGCCAACTTTTAAGCTTAATACTTAAAAGTATTACTCTGTTCATACAAAACGACATTGCTAGAAATAACATAAGAATTAAATTTACTATGATTAGTTAGATGGATTACTAGCTGAGGAAAGGATAAAGCAAAAAACCCTAGATGTAATCCTGCCCTTGAATGGATCTCCTAGTAATCTGGAGTGCTGAACCCTCAGATGAGTTTTTGTCCTTAAATTAATCCCTAGAACTTCCCCTGAAGGTATGACTTTACCTCTGTTTGTTGTTATGACAATGTTCAATCCCACTTATGTGTACCCCACCCTTCATGATTACTACATAACTATGCTGTAAGGGGAAAGAAGGAACAATGACAAGAACTAGAAGGAGACCTAGATGATGACCTATCACTGGATGACTGGAAGTAGAGGAATATGAGACTACTACAAGATGAGGAAGAAGATATGACCAAAGAGAAGACTTTGAGCTCTATGTGGAGACTAAGAGAATGGAACTATAGTGACTGGAACTATGACCAAAACTATAACTACTGTTGCGACGTAAGAGGAGACATCAGACTATGCTTCAGAGGAGAGAGAAATAAACTGTCTACCAACTAGCCTGGGGCCGTTTCTCCATTCCCAGGTCCTTTGTCCTTTGTTGCTGCCATGGGCCAGCCAGGGGAATGGTTCTTGGTCACTGAATACTCGAGTCCTATGTGCCCCACTGCACCATTTCTTTGGAAACTCACAGTCTCCAAAAACACTGCCAGGAGTGATCCCTAAGCACAAAGCCAGGAGTAACCCCTGTGCATGCCAAGCAGGTCCCAAAACAAATAAACAATAAAACAAACTTGCAATGATCTATCACTGGTATCGAGAAAAACTCAGACCTTCTGTGATCAAAACAACCATAACTGGTGAAAATTACTCAGAGCCATTTAAAATGTCTAGAAACCATTATAAGGAAATATTAGATCTTTGATTTCTGTCATCAGTTTTATTATTTTTTTTCATAGATCTTGTACATATTAGAGATGTGTTTCATATATATATATATTCGTCGATTGCCTCGAGCAGGCCCCAGTAACGTCTCCTTCATCCTAGCCCTGAGATTATATTCAAGGCTCTTTAGTAGAATGAGACCCATCATTGTTACTGGTATTTGGCATATTGGGTACGCCACAGGGAGTTTGCCAGACTCTGCCGTGTGGGCAAGCTACATTCGGTAGCCTGCCAGTTTGTCCAAAGAAGGAATGAGATAATAAGATGTTATAATAAGATGTTGTGCAGCCGCATTTGTGGCCGCGTGGTTCTGGGAGCTGGTTTTTATAGTCTCTGAGTCTTGGCCGTTGATGGGATTACACGGCGCCAGGGGGCCAGTTGGTGGGTGTGACCCCGGCCTACTGGAATTTGGAGGATCTAGGTGGAGGATGCTCAGCCCCAGTCCGAGTAGGCTTGGAGATCTCGACCCCGTACTGGCAGAGGGACAAAGCCACGTGGGTTCCAGGGCCAATATATATATATATATATATATATATATATAATTTTTTTTGCTTTTTAGGGGTCACATCTGGCGATGCACAGGGGTTACTCCTGGCTCTGTACTCAGAAGTTACCCCTGGTGGTGCTCAGGGGACCATATGGGATGCTGGGAATCAAACCCGGGTCAGCCACATGCAAGACAAACACCCTACCTGCTGTACTATCTTTCCAGCCCCTATATATCAATTTTTAATTCAATTCTATTTTGAGGTATTATTTAGGTGGCAATGAGTTTTTAATTTTAGCTTGTTTGAATAATGTCACAGAACAGTCATCTTTTCATATCAATCTTGCCATATTCACTTGTTTTCAGTAATTTTTGTCAATCCTTTCAAATTTTCTACATGAATTATCATTCCATCTGAAAAAGTACATTTATTCCCCATCCTAAATATACTTTAATTTATCTTCTTTCTTTTTATTGGGGGGGGGTGATCTTGTTTGGGGGCACTCAGTGTGGTGTTCAGGGCTTGTTCTTGGCTCTGAGCTCAGGACCACTCCTGTAAATTTGGGGAACTACATGAGATTCTGGAAATCAAACATAGGTTAGCTGTGTGCAAGACAAGCACCTACCCAGTATACTTTCACCCTGGCCCCACGCTTTAGCTTCTTAATTATCTATGTTATACATATATGATAAAATACTACTTAGCTATAAAAAAAATTAAACTATGTTTAATTATAATTTGAGATAAATAAAAACACAATACACCAAAGCATTTGGGACCTAATTAAAACAGTGTGCAAAGGAGAAATTTATATGCAGACATCTGCATAAAAGAGAAAAAGATTTCAAATCAATAGCATAACCTATGTGATGTTGGAATAAAGAGCAAATCAAACCTAAACAAAAGAGAATAAAGATAAAAAGATTAAAGAATTATTAAAATCAAAAATATTTAAAATAGAAAAAATAAACAAAAGTCAGTTCTTTGAAGAAATAGACAAATGTTTAAGTTACACTTCAAAGAAACAAAAGAACATAGACTAATAAGGGACATTGTAAATGTACGGCAATAAAAATAATTTTAGTGAAAAACTAAATATCTCTATGTCAACTAATAAGATAAATTAACTTCAAAGGAAAATTAACTGGAAAACCTCAAACTATCAAAATTAATTCAATAAATTAAAAATCTGTGTAGATCAATAAGTTACCTATATAGCAGTAATATGTAAAATTTAAAATACTGAAAGCATCAAATGTTATAGAAATAAATTTTAGCCCCCAACATTATTTATGTTAATTTTAATGTTATTAACATTTAATAAATAAATGTTATTTATTCTTATTGTATAGATCTTAACTGGTAAGGAAAGCACTTCTTTAACCTAAACAACAAAAAAATTGTTTTAAGACTGCTACAGCAATATATTACTCACTAGATGTCTTGAACACCAAACTTGATTCTCTCACAGCTAAAAATCGATGTCTGCCACCAAAACATTGACATACCACGCTCCCCCCCTTGGGGAGGATTCTTCCTTGGAACTCCAAGCTTCTTATAGCTTCAGGCACTCTTTGCCTTGAGACAACAACATTTCAATCTTTGCCTCTGTCATACATGATCATCTTCATTCTGTATGAGAGAGAGTGTGTGTGTGTACCTGCATTTGTTTTTCTCTTATTTTCCTCCTGATAAGGACAACAATATTACTAAATTAGATCTTGTCCTAATAACCTCATTTTAATTTGACTCATCAAGATTAGACTCTACACTGAACACAAAACTCAATTCACTAGATTTAAATTCTATCAAACATCTTTAAAGTGTGTAATGTGTGAAATTAGGTATCAAACAAAAGAAAAAATACAGTGGAAAAACATAAATTTATTAAAAATAAACATGCCACTGAACATCTATTAGGTGAACGAGGAAATCAAAGGGAAAATAAAAATAACTCAAAGATAAATGAAAAGGAATGACTTTTCAGAACTTATGTAAGAATAGCAGAGTTCAAGTGGAGGTTTATATAAATAACAAGTCTATCTAGATGCAAAAATAATTACAATAAGTTCTAACTTACACCTGTTCTAACTTACACCTAAGTAAATTTTAAAGGAAACAAATGAAAATTCTAAATATCTCTAGATGAAATAAAAATTAGAACAGAAATTAACAAAATAGAGATCAAAAAGACAGTTTAAAAGATCAAAGAAACCAAGAGTTAGTTCTTTGAAAACGTTAAATGAAAAGCTAATCTTTGACTAACTTCATAAAGTAAAGTAAAGGCCCTCCCGTTGATCGTCTATTTGCTCAAGCGGGCCCAGTAACGTCTCCATTGGAGACTTTGTTGTTACTGTGTCTGGCATATTGAATACTCTCGGTAGCTTGCCGGGCTCTCCGAGAGGGGCGGAGGAATCGAACTCGGGTCGGCCATGTTGCTGCGTGCAAGGCAGATGCCCTACCCGCTGTGCTATCGCTCCAGCCCCAAAAGAAATGAAAATCACAAATAAATAAGAACAAAAAGAAGTTACAACAGCTACTACCGACTTACAAAGGCTCAGAAAAAATATTATTATATAACAGCAAGTTAGGCAACATAGAAGAAAAGGATAATTTCTTAGAAAAATGCAACATTCCAAGATCTAAACAGGAAGAAATAGAAAAACTAAACAGACCCATCACAAGAAAAGTGAAATAGTAAAGAAATCTAAATAGTAAAATAAATCTAAATCATCCACCCAAACATCCCCAGTTAGAGAGCTTCACTAGTGAATTCTACTACATTTTCAAGGAAAATCTGAATACCTCTGTTATTACAGCACTTGTAAAATAGAAAAGGAGGGGAAAATTTCATTATATAAAGCCAACATTACCTATACTCTGAAAAAATACAAGGATATCACAAACATAAAAGAAAACTATAAGAATTATTAAGCATTTACAAAGGAACAAATATTTAATTTTTAATATTTTAATTCATCGATATTTAACAGAGTTCTGCTTACCTGGTTCTGTGGGGCTATACTCGTGCATGAGTCCAAAGCAAGTGGAAAGCATCCTGGAGCATGACAGTGGCTGTGTAGTGTAGGTAGTGGAGGTAGTTGAGTCCAGGCTCAATGAGACCCAGGAACAGAGATTCTCTGCCTGCTCCCACCAATCTCCAACAATCAAGGGATTAAAACCAGAAGCCCCACCCTAACCCTGCCCTGTCTGCTTCAACCAAACCTCCTGCTACCCAGGGATTACACACAGAAGGCCCACCCTACAGGTACCAGATAAATACCTCATAGGCAAACCTCCACTACCTCCACTACACAGCTGCCCCACGCTCCAGGACAGTTTCTGTACCACATGACCACTTTACGGCCACGAAACACATCATAACACACTTAATACCCATCCTCCAAGATTACTGCACCATATTTTATAGGGTTCAAATATGGTTTGAACCATGGAAACCCCTGCAAGGGCGACTAGAGGCTGCCCTAAAAGCCTCTATCCCTATCAGAGAGCCAGACAAGCTACCAAGAGTATCCCACCAGCAAGACAAAGCCTAGCAAGTTGTCCATGGCTTATTCAATATGCTAAAACCAGTAAATACAGTGGGTCTCATGCCCCTGACTCTGAAAGAGCCACCAATACAGCAGAGTTAAGAAGGATGAGGAAGGAGAGGCTGATAAAATCTCAAGGCCTAACTAGGCTGCCAAAACCAAGAAGGACAAAAACGACTGTCTGTACTTTCAATGCACGTATACTGGCATCAGATGCATCCATCAAGGACCTCATGGTACAAGTGTGGAAGATTAAGTACAACATCAATGGTCTGACCAAGACAAGAAGGCATCAATCACATCATGCCACTTTTGACACTGGAGAAGAACCGTTCCTTAGAACATGTGAGAAAATAGGTGTCTGTGGTGTTGGTGTCCTTGTCAACACAAACTTGGCCATGATTCATTCGAATGTATAACAACATGAATCAGACAATTACACTTGAATAGAAGTGACTCACTGATGGCAGTTTCTATCTTTGTTGTCTATGCACCAATGTATTGTCTACACATCAACTAATTATGATGAAGGAGAAATAAAGAAGTTCTACTGGAGCTGGAGAAGTTCTATAAAGAAGACCACACCTTCTACAAGATCATTTTCAGTGATTTTAATGTCAAGATAGGACCGAGAAGATCAGCCAAAGAACTCCACATCGGGACCCATGGCCTAGAATGGAATGAACAGGGTGAGACACTGTATGAGTTCATCATGTCGACCAAGATCATCCATGGTAACTCACAATTCCAGAAGGCCAAATCTAAATGTTGAACATGGGAGTCTCCCAATGGACCGTTCCACAATGAAATTGACCACATCATATTCAGTCGATAGTTTTGCCTGACCCATGTCACTGTTGTCCCAAAATTCCAAATGGTATTGGACCACCATCTCCTTCATGCAAAATTCTACTTTACGAAGTAGACTATAGACCAAACATGATTGCCTCTCCATGCCTCTATTGCAAACCACAACACCCAAAGCAGAGAGAGAGAACATAAAGGTATGCCCTGTCACAGAGGCAGGGTGGGATGGGGGGTGTGGGGGGTGGGAGAGATACTGGGATCGTGGTGTTGGGAAATGGGCACTGGTGGAGTGATAAGTATTTGATCATTGTAACCCAAGCACAAAAATTTGTAAATCTAGAACTATACCTCATGGTGTCTCACTAATAAAAATTTTTTAAAAAAATCTACTTCACGGAGTGGGGAGAAAGGGCTGCAAAGTTTAAGAAGAGAACTTCCAGAACAACTATGAACTGGGAGCTCTTTGGCACTATTGCAGCAACATGGGAAGATGTCGTCATTAACAACATTGATGAGGAATACAATCAACTGGTTCAGCACCTCCATGATTGTGTGAGGAATGCCGAGAGAGATAGACACAAAAAGATGTCTGTCTTCGAAAACTCTTGAGCTCATTACACAACATGCGTTGGCGCAAGCCTCAGGCAACTGCAAACAAATGTTTGAGCTCAAAAAGCAGTGCAGAGAAGTAATAAAGGAAGACCTCAAAGAGAGAAGAGAAGCAGTGATGGCCGATGCAGCAGAAGCCAGGAAAAGCATTTGCAACACCCGCCTGTCCTTCACCAACTACAAGACCACGATGACTGCCCTCCAACGTCCTGATGGATCTATCACATCTTCCAAAAGAGCAATGGAGAAGATTATCTATGACTTCTACTCTAATCTCTTCAAGAGGCATGTCCACCTGCCCACATACCAAATTCCGCAGAATGGATATATCATTCCCAGCATTCTCCCTTCCAAAATCTGACATGCCATTTCATCAGCAAAGAAGTGATCAGCACCCGGCCAGACAAGGTCAGACTCGAACACCTGCAGAACCTGCCATTAGCACTCATCAATACATTGTCTTGGCTCTTCCCATGCTACCTGTCTGAATGCAAGGTTCCATCCCAATGAAAAATCAGCAGGACTGTACTACTGTACAAGAAGGGAGACATCCATGACATTGGCAACTATCCCCCGATTTGCCTGTTGTCTGTCATCTACAAACTGTTCATGTGATAACCAAGCTCATTAAAGTTTACCAGGAGTTCAAGATGCTGCTCTGTCTAACATTCATTGATTTAAAGAAGGCCTTTGATTCTGTTGAGACTGGAGCGGTCATCAAAGCCCTAGCCGAACAGAGCGTTCAAACTCAATACATCAGGATCCTCTGTGAGCTGTATTACAGATTCACTACCAGGATCCCACCATTCTACAAAGAAGTGATTATCTATGTCAAGAGGGGGGTTCGGCAGGATGATACCATTTTACTGAAACTCTTCAGTGCCACCCTTGAGAATGTCATGTGACGACTGGAATGGGAAGGAATGGGAGTGAAGATAAACAGTCGGCAACTATAACACCTCTGCTTTGCTGATGACATCATTCTAATAACACCAAACTTTATCCAAGCGGCACAGATGCTGACTGACTTTGACCGTGAGTGTGGAAACATTGAACTACAGCTGAATCTCACGAAGACAATGTTTATGTGAAACAGTGTCATTTCTGACATTCCATTTGTTCTCAATGGAACGAACATCTCCTAATGCAACAGTTATGTGTACATAGGTCGAGAACACAACATGATGAATGATCTGGCACTTGAGTTGAACAGAAGGAAGAGAGTGGCTTGGAACACCTTCAAGACCATTGAAGAAATGGCTAAGAGGACAAAGAACCTCCGGCTCTGGGCACACCTCTTTTATTCCACTGTTCTTCCTGCATTAACACATGCCTCAGAGACCTGGGCCCTACGAAAACAGGATGAGAACGCTATTCAGATCTCCTAAAGAGGAACTGAAAGAAATATGCTTGGAGTATCACGCCTCACTCAAGTGAGAGAAAGAATCCGGAGTTTCGACCCCCATCGACAATCAAGAATCAGGGACGCTATCTCATTTGCCAAGGTGTTCGAAAATCAGATGGGCTAGACATGTAATGAGATTTAGAGATGACCACTGGACTAGAGCCATTACTGACTGGATTCCACGGGATGTCAAAAAATCGCATGGCTGCCCACCTACGAGATTGTCAGACTTCTTCGTCAGGACCCTAAATGGTTTGAGGCTTTTCATGTTCCTAGAATGAGCAGATGTCATTGGGCTACACTATCACGTGACAGGGACAAATGGAGATATTTCTGGCACCCGCTGGAGCAAATCGATGAATACGGGATGTCAAGGATCAAGTCATAAAGTGAAATTTAATTAAATAAAATTAATAATTACAGGTTTATAAAATATGTGCATAAATCTTTAATGCTGTGCTACTAAACTGAGTTCAACAATACATTAAAATAATCAAATACCATGAACAAATGGGATTTATACACTTGATGAATGGATAAAGAAGAGGTGTTACAGATTATAATGAGTACTTAGAGGAAACAGAGCAGGGAAGGTTTGGGCACTGGATCAAAAAAAGTGTCAAGGAATGGTTTGCAATATTTTCATTTCTTAAGATATCTTATGTGTGGTATAAGTGCAAAATGGAATATTATTTAACTATTAAGATTAAATTTTGTCATTTGAAACAACATGAACCTATTGGGTATCTTGCTTAGATAAAAAGTACTGGGAATTACAATAGACTCCACTCACATGTACAGAAAAACATGAACTTAATAAAACTTAATAAGACAAAAATTTTGGACTATTTGTGTTCATATAAAAGAGGATAGTTGTATAAAACTGAGCAAAGAGGATATTTATGTAATGAAGATAAAAATTGGATTCAAGCACTAACGATTTTCAATAATATACACCTTAAATTTGTAATGGAATGTAACTTCAAATAACAAACGCATGGAAAAAAACTGATTTCCAGAAAAGAAGTAAAATAGAAACTTCTAAACTTTTACTAAAAAAGTAAAAGAAATGAAATAGAAACATTTTACATTTCCTAACTTTAAAGTACCTAAATTAGTTCATAAATGATAGATGTTAAAACTGATACTACAGAAATGCAAAGTATCATAATAAACTACTATCACATATTTGCATGTCCAGAAATTGTATAACCTAGATGAAATAAACTTATAGAAATATAAAACCTACCAAGACTGAATCAGAAGAAGTAAAATGTTAGTCAAGCAATGAGTATGGACATTCAATAAGGTAAAGGTAAGGTAAGGTAAAGGCCCTCCCGTTGATCGTCGATTTGCTCGAGCGGGCCCAGTAACGTCTCCATTGGAGACTTTGTTGTTACTGTGTCTGGCATATCGAATACTCTCGGTAGCTTGCCGGGCTCTCCGAGAGGGGCGGAGGAATCGAACTCGGGTCGGCCATGTTGGCTGCTTGTAAGGCGAACGCCCTACCGCTAGGTGGCTTCTGACATGAACTCTGCCAAACACTTAAAGAATTCTAATCCTTCTTAAGTTCTTATCCCACTGAAGAGAGAATATTTCCAAATGAATTTTATAAAACCAGCACTACCCATATACCAAAGCCAGACTCGGAACCACAGAAAGCTTTACACCAACATTACTGATGGAGAGATAAGAATTATCAGTAAGTATAAGTATATTGAATTCAAACACATTAAAAAGATTATATAAATATTATGGCCATATAGCATTTAATGGATACATGGATAGTTCAGAAAATATAAATAAATGTAATGATCCATACTACACTCACAATTCAACAATAAAATTAGGAATATACATTTCTCCAAAGAACATATACACATACAAACAGTCCATGAGCACATGAAAATATGTTTAACATCATCCATCATTTGGAAAATATAAATCAAAATCACAATGAGATACTCCAGCTCACCTACTAAAATGGCTGTAATCAAAAAGCATAAGTGTTGGCAAGTATGTGGATAAATTATAATCCTGCCATTTCTGTTGGCAGAATAAAATTAGGTCACTGCTTTGGAAATAGCACGGCAGGTAGGGTGTATGCCTTGCACGCGTCCAACCCGGCCGACCCGGATTCCATTCCTCCGCCCCTCTTGGAGAGCCCAGCAAGCTACCAAGAATATCTTGCCCGCACAGTGACGTATTCAATATACCAAACACAGTAACAACAAGTCTCACAATGGAGACATTACTGGTCCTGCTCAAGCTGATCAATAAACAACAGGAGGACAGTGCAGACAGTGCAGTGCAGTGCTTTGGAAATAAATTTGACAGTTCCTACAGTTACCATATGACCAAATAAATCCATTCTTAGGTATAGAAACAAGATAAATGAAACCAATATATCCACACAAAACTGATACAAAAGTTCTCTGCAGTAGTATTCATAGCATCCAAAATACGGAAATAGTTCCAATTCCCAACAGTAGATATGTATCAAATGAGGTATGATAATATAAAGACTCTCTAGTCACTAAAAAGGAATAAAGCACTGAATGGCCCTCCCGTTGATCGTCGATTTGCTCGAGCGGGCCCAGTAACGTCTCCATTGGAGACTTTGTTGTTACTGTGTCTGGCATATCCAATACTCTCGGTAGCTTGCCGGGCTCTCCGAGAGGGGCGGAGGAATCGAACTCGGGTCGGCCATGTTGGCCGCGTGTAAGGCGAACGCCCTACCCGCTGTGCTATCGCTCCAGCCCAAAGCACTGAAATATACACCAAATTGATGTACCTTAAAAATATGCTGAGTGAAATATACCAATCATTTTTCATTATTATTTTTCTACTATATATATACATACATATATACACATATATATACTGATAAACTGATAGAGACAGAAAGTATATGGAGCTTCCTCAGACTGTGAGGTGAGTAGGGAAGAAGAGAATATGGAGTGACTGCTAGTATGTGTAGAGTTTTTCTTTACAATGGTATGTTCTGAATTATGGTAATAGTTCCTGCTTGTCATCATGGTAGCATGTCTCGGTTTAAAAAATAATTTCAATACTTAGGGTGGATTGTTTTATGTGAATTATAGCAATAAATTTAAAGACTTGTTAAAAATAAGTAACAAGCCCTCACTTATGTCCTTCAGACTATTTCTTGCAGAGTCACACACTTTGTCATACCCTCCCAGAGATTACTATTACCAGAAGCATTTATGACCAAGACTGTGTTCTTCCCTGTCCTGCATAGTCTCTGCTGTGACTTAGTAGATCCAGTGATAAGACAACAGTCCACATACTACAGAAAGATGTGTATGTTTATACTCTGGCTTTCTCCATTATAAACTGTGTCATTTCCAGAAACTTTCTTCATTGATTTGATCAGTAGTTTTCCAACTGGAAATAAAGATATCAGAGCTGAGGCCCTCTTCATTCTCTTTAATTCTAAATATTCTGAGATCTGTAAGTCTCAGGGTTTTCAAAAACTCTGCTGTTCCTCAGAACTATTTCTGATTATACAGAAACAACCTGAAACAACCTCTAGCCAGCTGTGGCTACTGTGACCTTGGAGTAGGGTGTGTCTGAGAAAATGCAGGTTTTTAAACATAATATTAAATAGCAATTCGGAGAGCCCGGCAAGCTACCGAGAGTATTCGATATGCCAGACACAGTAACACCAAAGTCTCCAATGGAGACGTTACTGGGCCCGCTCGAGCAAATCGACGATCAACGGGAGGGCCTTTACCTTTACCTTTACCAATATGTGGTCAGTTACTACATATTGGCCACTTATGATAAATATGATTGATAATACCACCTTAGAGTCACAAGCCTGGAGAAAAAGAATAATTATTTTCTTACTAAGTCATAAGCAAGCAGTTGTTTCATTTCGTTATTCATAAAGTAGTCATAAGGATTAAGTGAGAATACATGTGTAGAGAACTTCAAATAATATCTCGCCCAAATTAAGCTCAAAATAAATGTTAGCTTTTCTATAATACTTTGATTTTATGTAGCTGGTTGTAAAATTTTAATTATTAATGAAGTTTTTTATAGTTTGGCAAGATAAACAATAGATTTATAAAATTCTAAGAAATCATTTCCTTTGGTTCACTATTTGTCTTCCTGGGAAAATGAAATATGTAACTTGGGATCATGATAGAGAAGGTTAACTTATTCCTAAAATGGAATACATATGGTGGTGTAATCCCAAAGAAATCTAAACCAAAATTTTCTGGTTTTGTGGGATTGCCTATTTGTCTGTATTGTTTTAACATTTTTGTTTTTGTTTCTTTAGTTTCAGCTCTATTTCATCTGAGGCCCTTCAGGGTCTCAACCTCGTTTTCTGTGGCTCAGTAATTTTTATAACCAGTGAAAATAGCTCATTTTACCTCTTGTTAGGTGCCTGTTGAAAGCAAGAGAAAATGGCTAATTACATATGCCATTAAGCAAGTGCAATTCCAACTATTGACAAAAAGTGCTATGTAGCTGCAAATTTTGAAGACCAAAGTTGTATGAAATGCAAGATCATACTTCAAAACCTTGCCCATAAGAACAAAAAATTCTAAACATATACTTTCTTGTTATGAATTCTACTAAGACTTTTATGGGCTTTTGAAACTATAAGAACTTCGCCATTTATCCAAAATTCACAGACTGCCTACTATATATAAGCTATGCTAGACATCATGAAGGACACAAATGTACCAATAGTAGCGCATTTAGTCCCTGACTCTCAAAGTGCTTGAATTCTCTCTTGTATTCATGGAAGCTTCAATAGCTCTCTGCCCCCCTAGGATAATGTTTGCAACATGTTACTATCCATTATCCTCTGACTCCTGCATTCCTACTAAGCCTGGTTTTCCTACTCTCCTCCTTGTACTGTGTGCCTCAACCTCATAAAAACACAGTGGAACTCCATCGCTGCACTCCTGCAGAAGATATACATTCCACATTGCCTAGCATTCATTACAGCCCACCCCCCTCAGCCTCATTTTGCATACACACACACACACACACACACACACACACACGGAATAATGCACCACTCATTTATTCATTTATAACTCTAACAATTTTTATGTGAAATACTCCTAAATCCTTTTTTTTTACTTTCTGCTCACATTGCAACTTAAACATAATGAAACGATCATACTATGTTGGAGATAATGTTCTGTGACACACTCTGTCCTAAATCACAACCTTCTGAAAGCAAAGATCAAGTCTGTTGTTTTTGTAACTCAGGCCCTATAAATACATGCTCTAAGTTCACAGAATAAATTGAAATAAAAGAAAAATGTATCAGAAGAGAATATCCCAGGATGCATTTAGATTTCATGTACACTGCAGTGGAAGTTAAATAGGGAATATCTCATCAGATTTCCCGGGAAACTTATCGCATTTGATTGAAATGACAATTTTAAAAATTCGTGAAGTGTAAGGTAGAAATGAGATGGAACTTATATCAGATATGGTGGATAGAATAAAGCAAAGAGAAAAGCAATATAGAATTTTTAGTGCTTGATGGAATTGGTTGTGCCTCAGGGGCACCCTCAGGGGCACTATTGTGGGAGTAACTCAGTAAACCTAAGCTCCCTGAGGGAGGAGCAAGGACAACCCAATGTTATCCAACAGGGGACCACATGGGATGCTAGGGATCAAACCTGGGTTGGCCACAAGCAAGACAATCACCTTCTCTGCTGTACTGTCTCTCTGTTCCCCCAACCCCAGTTCCTTTTTTTGACCACAACCATTTTAAATCTCTTTCCTTCTTTTAATAAGCTTATGTTGTTAAAGAAGAAAATAATATGCTCCTACATTGGTTTTCTTCTATGATTCAGAAACCTCTATAATAATTTGAAAACTGTAAATAGAGGCTTCTAGGATTGTGATTGTCAGAAAATGAGAAAGTCCCCTCAGAAAGACTCATTGAAGGAAGGATTAAGCAGTATGCTCAGTCATAGGCAGAAGAGGGGGGTAATTACCTTTGAGATTTGAAAGTGTAAAAAATAGTTGCAGAAAAGGAACCTTCAACCCCCACCCCCTGTGAATATGAGGCTGAGACTGTGTCAGTTCACTAGAATGGGAAAACACATCACTGCAGGAAATGGGCTTTCTGGTTAGTCAAAGTTAGACATAGGGATATATTACTTATGTGTCAGGTACTATTTCTGTCTTCTCTATTCATCTGCAGTTATGCACTTAGATACACAACATTTAGTTCAAGGAATATTAAATCTGATGGTCAGGCAGCATTCCATTAGTGGCATCAAGATCACCAATAATTTCTATTATTTCTTCTTGGTATAAAGTGCGGGGACCAGAGAGATAGTACAGCAATTAGGATATTTGCCTTGCATGTACCAATTTGGAATAACATCCTCTAGGCATTGTTGGGAGTAATAATTGAGCATACAGCCAGTTGTAAACACCAAGCTCCTTTGGGCACCAAAAACTAAACAAATGCTGAGTATTATCACAACGCTAAGGTTTCTGATCTGGAAAGATATGTCCTACATGTACATGGCTACTTTGCAGCTGTGAGATGATTTCTTGGGTGGAGGTCTGTAGAAAATATGGATGTAAGTCACTGAAATTCTAGGAGAGTTTTCTAGTTAGAGTTCCTGCAGATTTATTGTATTTCAGTTTGATGGAAAGAGAAAGTGTGTTTTAGGTTTTTTTCTCTAGTTATTGCTAGTTAATGGTGTGAAGAGGTAGAGTCAACAATTCTTGGCATAATAAATTAAGGTGTCACCAACAAGAGGCTTCACAGAGAGATTTTTGGCATATTGAGGACAGTAACACACATTAATCTCCTTGGCAAGAGATGGGTGTAAAGTTGGTTGTGTTTACTGGAAAGATCTGAGAGCACAAATAAGATACTTATTGGTATTGCTCAGATGGATAGTAATTATAACAATAACTTTTAAGAAAACCTAGTTTTATATTTTTGTAGTAAAATTGAGAGTAGAGATCCCATAAAACCCTAATTCCAGCCTCTCCTCTCTCAGCATCTTCCACCAAAGTGGTACATTTGTTACAAATGGTGGACCTATTATGGCTTCTTATTACTCAGTGTCTTAGTTTACTTTAGGGTTCATTATGGTGGTGTGTATTCTATGGATTTCGGAGATGAGTCTTGAAATGTATCCACCAATACAATATCGTCTGGGATATTTTCACTTTTATAAATACTTCATACTTTATCAATTAATCTCTCTGTTTCCCCTCTAATAATATACTATTGGCTTTATTTATCTTTCTAATTGTCAGCAAATACCTTGAAATACAAGTGTAATGTGGGTATTTTCATTAATCTCATTTTACAGATGAGAAAATTGAGGTATAGAAGTTCTCAAAAAGGCTTTTAGAGAAGCCTTTTATAACTGGATCAGAACTAGAAACTGGGGAAGGAGGAATCTCTCAGGTCAGCATTGTTTTTCCTCTGCAGTGATACTTAGAATGAAATGGAGATGGCACTAGTAGACAGTGATGGTGGAGTAAAAGGAAAATTGCTTACTACCTAGTGATAAAAGTTCTTTCTTTATACCCAAGCTTGTACTGCTCTCAGAAGATAATGTTCCTAGAATTTTTTTTACTTTTACTTTCTCATCTTACAGAACATTTAACAATCACTTAACATTTGTTTTAAATTGCTACACTTTTCAAGAATATTAAAGGGCTGGAGCGATAGCACAGTGGTAGGGCGTTCGCCTTACAAGCGGCCAACATGGCCGACCCGAGTTCGATTCCTCCACCCCTCTCGGAGAGCCCGGCAAGCTACCGGGAGTATTCGATATGCCAAACACAGTAACGACAAAGTCTCCAATGGAGACGTTACTGGGCCCGCTCGAGCAAATCGACGATCAACGGGAGGGTCTTTTACTTTACACTTTTCAAGAATATTAGAACCATTTTTTTTTAGAAAGCATCTTAGATTTAATATAAAATCTATCTGAGAGATTTTACATATTTAGGTGACATCTTTAGAGTTCATTTGGTGCCCCCTTCATTTGAAAAGACAGTTCTGCTTATAAGTACTATCAAAATCATAACACTAATATTATTGATAACCAATTTTCTTCTATTCTAGTTAAATTTCAGAAGGCCTATGAGGTCCAACTACGTTGAAAATTTAGATTGTGTTTTCCTCAAAAAGCACAAGAACTTAATTGTACTTCAATTTCCAGTATAAAACCAGTTGGGAAAAAGAAATGAAGTAAACTGCATTATGGCATAGTATAAAGGCTACTCAAAATAACATTTTGTTCAAGGACTGATAGATTTTGGCTGAAATCATGGGACTCTTGAAAAGATTTTTAAACCTCAACTGGGACCAGTCAGTACTGTGAGATCTGAATATACCTCTCAGCAATAAGCAACATGATGAGTCCATTTGTCTTTTTTTTTTTCTTCTGGAGATTGGCTTGAATAGTGAATTTCAGTGTTTGGGAAAGCTACCTTCGCTCTTCTCTCGGTTATTTAATAGCAGCAAATCCATCGTCCATTTGTAGAGCTCTTCATACTTTTCTTCTTTTTTTTTTTTTTAATTAGTGAAACACCATGAGGTACAGTTGTAGATTTACAAATTTTTGTGCTTGGATCTCGGTCATACCACGATCAAATACCCATCCCTCCACCAGTGCCCATTTTCCACCACCAGGATAATATCCCTCCCCCCATCCTACCATCCCCCGATCCCCCCCTGCCACTGTGGCAGGGCATTCCCTTTCGTTTTCTCTCTCCTCCTGGGTGTTGTGATCAGCCAAAGAGGCATTGAGTGGTGAACATGTTCAGTACAGTCTACTTTCAACCTGCATCTCCCCTCCTGGGAGGATCCTCCAAACACCCTCCACTTGGTGTTCCCCTTTCTATCTGAATTGTCCTTTCCCCTAGAATACCCAGCTGGCCTCTAAGTTATGGAGTAATTCTCCTGGTGTTGCTCTCAGCTATTCTTGGGTATTAATCTCATATTTTATTATTTTATATCCCCCAGATGAATGCTATCTTTCTATGTCTATCCCTCTCTTTCTGACTCATTTCGCTTAGCATGATACTTTCCATATTGTACCACTTGTATGTAAAGTTCATGACTTCATCTTTTCTAAGAGCCACATAGTACTCCATTGTGTAGATGTACCAAAGTTTCTTTAACCAGTCATCTGTTCTTGGACACTCAGGTCTCTTCCAGTTTCTGGCTACTGTAAAGAGTGCTGCAATGAACAAACAAGTGCAGATGTCACTTCGGCTACACATTTTTGCCTCTCTGGGATATATTCCCAGGAGTGGTATCGCTGGGTCAAATGGGAGCTCAATTTCTAATTTTTTGAGGAACGTCCATACTGTTTTCCAAAAGGGCTGAACCAGTCGGCATTCCCACCAACAGTGAAGGAGTGTCCCTTTCTCACCACATCCGCGCCAGCAACGGTTGCTTTTGTTCTTTTGAATGTGGGCCAGTCTCTGAGGTGTGAGATGGTATCTCATTGTGGTTTTGATCTGCATATCCCTGATGATTAATGATGTAGAGCATTTTCTCATGTGCTTTTTTGCCATTCGGATTTCTTCTTTGAGAAAGTTTCTGTTCATTTCATTGCCCCATATTTTGATGGGGTTGGATGTTTTCTTCTTGTGGAGTTCAACCAGTATTTTGTATATCCTTGATATCAACCCCTTGTCAGATGTGTATTTGGCGAATATTCTTTCCCATTCTGTAGACTGTCTTTGTATTTTAGTCACTGTTTCTTTGGAGGTACAGAAGCTTCTTAGTTTAAGATAGTCCCATTTATCTATCTCTGTTTTCACTTGCTCAGCCAGTGGCGTGTCATCTTTGAACATACCATTAGCCTCAATGTCATGGAGGGTTTTGCCAACGTTGTCTTCAATGTATCTTATGGTTTCTGTTCTGATGTTGAGGTCTTTAATCCATTTTGATCTTACCTTTGTACATGGTGTTAGGCAGAGTTCTGAGCCCACTTTTTTGCATGTAGCCGTCCAGTGATGCCAGCACAATTTGTTAAAGAGGCTTTCCTTACTCCACTTCACATTTCTTGCACCTTTATCAAAGATTAGATGATCATATGATTGGGGGGAGATGTCAGTGTATTCAACTCTGTTCCATTGGTCTGCAGTTCTGCCTTTGTTCCAGTACCATGCTGTTTTGATTATTACCGCTTTGTAGTAAAGTTTGAAGTTAGGGAGGTTGATTCCTCCCATTTTCTTTTTCCCCAGAATTGCTTTAGCTCTTCGTGGGGCTTTATTGTTCCATATAAATTTCAGGAGTGTTTTCTCCATTTCTTTGAAGAATGTCATGGGTCCCTTATAGGAATTGCATTGAATTTGTACAGTGCTTTCGATAGTATTGCCATTTTGACAATGTTAAGTCTTCCGACCCATGAGCAGGGGATGTCTTTCCATTTCCTCATGTCCTCTTTTATTTCCTGAAGTAGCGTTTTGTAGTGTTCTTTGTACAGGTCCTTTACTTCCTTAGTTAAGCTGATTCCTAGGTACTTGATTTTCTGGGGCACAACTGTGAACGGGATTGATTTTTTCATATAGCTTTCCTCTCTCTCACTGTTTGTGTATAGGAAAGCCATGGACTTTTGGGTATTGATTTTATAACCTGCAACTTTACTATACAAGTCTATTGTTTCTAGGAGTTTTTTGGTGGAGGTTATTGGGTTCTCTAAGTATAGTATCATATCATCTGCGAATAGTGAGAGCTTTATTTCTTCCTTTCCTACCTGAATGCCCTTAATGTCTTTTTCTTGCCTAATTGCTATTGCAAGTACTTCCAGTACTATATTGAACAGCAGTGGAGAGAGTGGGCATCCTTGTCTCGTCCCTGATCTTCGAGGGAAGGCTCTCAGTTTTTCCCCATTGAGGATGATGCTTGCTGTAGGCTTGTGGTAGATGGCTTTAACTATGCTGAGGAAAGTCCCCTCTATACCCATTTTGGCTAGGGTTTTCATCATAAAGGGGTGCTGGATCTTGTCAAATGCTTTCTCTGCATCTATTGATATGATCATATGCTTTTTATCTTTTCTTTTGTTGATATGATGGATTATGTTGATTGATTTCCGAATGTTGAACCATCCTTGCATCCCTGGGATGAATCCTACTTGGTCATGGTGTATGATCTTTTTGATGAGTAGTTGGATTCTATTTGCTAGTAGTTTGTTGAGGATCTTTGCATCTGTGTTCATCAGGGATATCGGCCTGTAGTTCTCTTTCTTTGTGTTATCTCTGTCTGCTTTTGGTATCAGTGTGATATTTGCTTCATAGAAACTAGAACCATATTTTCTTTAATCATATATTTATAGATGTTATATAATATCAAAATTGGGTAATTCCCCCCTAATATTCTCATGTACAACAGGAGAAACATTTATCCTTGCAATATGTTTATACTATTTTTAACAGTCACTATTTGATTTATCTACCTTTGAAACAAAGCAATTAAGTTTTATTTTATTTTCAACAGATAATACATAATCTACTGTATAATTTTATGATTTTATTTGCATCTTGTCTGAGTAGACTGTTATTATTTAATACAGACTAATCCCATTTGAGGTGTTTTACCAAAAATCAGTATTTTAAGTCATCTAAACTTTCTTAACTCTTTTGAACTTATAAAATCTGACTTGCAACATATTTGGAGACTCTTCTGTGAATTATCCCTCTACATACATTACTAGCCAGATACTTTTCATTGCAATACCCACTGGAATGGATATGGAGGGACTTCTCAGGTTCCTGCTCTGGTATAAAATACCTTTTACTCTAGCTAGGGTGCTCACAGTTGTTGATCTTTATAGGAACTATGTTGGCTGTGATGAGGTACCTCAAGCCCACGCTCCTTTCCTGGGGCATATTCCTTTCAATTACTATTTGGTACAGAGGTAGCAAATTTTAACCCTCTTCCTCAACTGCAGAAAACACTGTGGGTTATATAGCACTTTCGGTACTCTACATAGTGCTTCCTAGGGCTTCAACTAAGATTTTAGTGCTGACCAACATATCCCTCTGTACAATCCTGCTTCCTTCTTTTCTTTTCCATAGGTTGTTTCTAAGGACTCTATCTGATAAACCTATATGTTAATAACCATTTCAGATTCAACTTCTCAGGAATAACCATTTCAGGTTCAACTTCTCAGGAAACCCAACAGAGATCCTGACAGATACTCTCATTTATGACGCCTTTCACTCTTGACTTAGATTTGAGATGTTGGTGGGGGTCTTTATTGTATCTCTTAAACTAGATGATAATACTACCATGCACTCTGGAAACTCTGGAAATTTCTCTGAATACTTTTCATCACTGTTATTTGATTACCAGTTCTGTTGATGTTCTCAAATACTCTGTCTTCTCTGTATCCCTGCCGGCTTCTTCTATGGCTCAACCTACATTATTTCTATACTGACTAGAATAGTGACCTTTATAAATTAGATTTGTAGCAGATGCTATTAGTACCCTGTAAATTCCTTGACATGCTGTTCCCAGATTTTCTAAAGGCTTATTACAGCAAACACCTGCAGCACTCCAGATGAGGGCTTTCTCTGACCTCTGGAGACTGCTGAGTTTTCGATGGGTAGACAGAAAGTACTAAGAATTAACACTCCCAGGGGCAGCTCTCAACTGCTAGGGCATGGGACTTGGTGTAGAAATACTCACACTGAAAACTGTCCTGCAGTTTCCAAGGGATCATGTGTGGATTTAACTGTAGTTGTCTGTAGTTTTAAGATTATCAGTAACATAAACTTTGAGGACATTTTTATTTTCTTTATATTACTAATTCACTCACATACCAATGCTTGCAGGTATCAGAGACCCTAGGAACTGGTGTGAGAATGATCTTATCTCTCCACTGGCCTCAGCAGTGGACACTGAGGTAAGCATTTGAGTGCATGGCAAGTTTTATGAATTAAACACAAATGTGATCATTTCCTTGTCTAATTAAAAAATTTAGGCCCATGAAGGTAAAGCCCAAAGTTCTTAGTATGCCATCCAAGGCCTTTTCTGACTCAGAGTGGGGTACCTGTTGTTCCATGGAGTGAGATCATCAGAACTGTGGCCCTTTTGAATAAACCATCATCTCCTTCCCAGAAGGAAAGGCCTCCATTGGCCGAGGCTTATTGGTTTGGGCTAAATGTAGGATGCATCTAATCATTCTAATGTTTGCAGTGTTCACACAAAACTTCATTAAGGTGAGAAATAAAGTAAACTCTACTCTAGGCATATAAAAATGTGTTTACTAATAGCACATCAGTAAGTTTTTCCACTTTCACTCCTTTTAAAGAGGATTTAGAACACAAACTCATTAGTCTTCCACAATTGAGCTTTTCTTCATAATGAAGATTGATGAAATTTAGAATTCACAGGAAAAGCCAGGTAGGAAATAGGCGTTCTTTGTTATTGGTGCCATTAACTTGGTCACTAGGGTACAAATTAAAACATTCAATGTATAAATACAAGAAAAACTTCAAATATTACGCTTCTCAACTGCTATACTTTGGGGTGGTTTGTTACACAGCAATAACTTAATACCATACTCAAGAGTTTATTGTGTTTAAACTATCTTTTGCAACTGAAAAATTCCTGTCCTTGGCAAGGAAAGTCCTAATTAATACATGACCGAAACTCTTCACAGTACAATTTCCATAGATAGTGAACAATCTAACACCAAATGAGAAACAATGAAGCTCAATAAAAGATAACATTTCCACTTACATTTTCAAAGGTTATCTCTAAGCTTATTAGCTATGATAAAAAATGTAAAAGTCCAAGTACAAAATTATTTAATTCCAAGTACTTTGTAATTTTGGTGGGGCATTCCTGGTGGTGCTTGGATGGGTGGGAAGTGTGTTGGGGGCAGAAGAGAGGATCAAAGGTCAGGTTCCCACATGCAAAGCTTGTGCCCCCACCTACTTCAGTCAGTTTCGTGGCTCTGTTTCTTGTTTCTTGTTCTTGAATAAAAGATTTTAGTACAATAAAAGATTTCTTCCTTAGATAGAAGAAAGGAACAATGTTGAAAAGTAAAATTCTATTAAAATGCCTTTCAAGCATCCTTTATTGTTACGCTAATTATATGAGATTTTGAAATATCAAGTTGAGATGTATTTTAGCAGCTGCGGTGTCTGGTAAGGAACACATAAGCTTCATTCCTAGTCCAGAGCTCCCTTAGAATGTTACATTTTATGTGACTGAAGGGTCAGAATGCTAACCTGCACTAAGTGTGCGAAAGGTAAATTTAGATCCAAACATTTAAACTAGTTAAGGAAGAAAACAGTTCTACTTCAATCTAAGCTTTAACAGATCTAAATGATTGCACTGCATTTGCTCTTCTGTGCCTGATAAAATCAGCTCTGTGTTAACTGAGGTGAGCCAAAAGAGATACTTAGTAAAAGGACTAGGAATTGGTCTCTTGCCCAGTGCTTTTTGCTGCCAGGGCATGATGTGTGGAAGGTATAAACGTGTAAAAGGGACCCCCAGGCACATAGAATTCAAGGAGGGGGCATACACCTTAGCTCTGGCTCTACACACAACTGTTGGCAGGTTGAAAAAGAAATATGCTCGGAGGTGAGAACTGGGTCTGAGAAATCTCACGGTTGGAGATGAAAATTTGGCAGGATTTCTTTGTTAGAGGCCCTTAGGATATGACTTCCCACTGAACCCTACTGAATGAAAATGGAGTCAGCAACATTGAGTACCTGATACTTCTGGGGCGCATGCTGAGAACAAAAGGACTCTATCCCTACAGAGTAGTGTGTTTCTTTTGAAAATGGGAGTGGTGGGATTTGAAGGACATTCCTTACTGACATCTGTGCTCCATCTCTTGATTAACCCCCATTCATGTGTTCAACAGGAAATGTGGTGACAGGCTCTGAGATGTTGCATAATTTGCCTAAGGTCAAGTTAAACTATGGATTCAAAATCAGATTTGAAAGAGTCCCAACCCAGATCTTTTTACCCAAGACATTAGAGGAGTGAGAGAATGTTTTGCACCTCTCATACTCAGTCTATAAGAAACATCACAAACATATGCGTTACTTTACTGAGACAGACTGACTCCCTCAGAAGTGCACCGTATTAAGGGCCAGGCTGCAAGGCTTTCCTGAGCAGAAGTTCATCCCATCTTTGTGTGTGTATGAATGATGTATTTTTTTAAAAAATAAAACCAATGGCCAGAGGTATGGTTTTAAAGGGATAATGTTTCTTGCCTTGTGTGAAGCTGACCCCTTGCATGCAGCTTGATCCCTAGCATCATTTGGTCCCCTGAAGATTGCTGGATGCAGCTCGGGAGGCCCATGAACATCACTGGATGTGGCCCTGGGGATGCCTGAGCTACTCACAGGTGATGTAGGGAATTCCTAGCACTGGAGGACCTAGAGTAGTGGTACATTCCAGGGTCCATCTTAACTGTGGGGGATTTGCACTCCAGGGCACTTCTTGAAATTGTCTCTTTCTGCAAATTAAAAACAAAACAAAAAACCACCCCTGGATACTAGGGAGATTGCTTAGGTAGTAGAACACATAGCTAGCCTGTGTCAGATTTTGCCCCCCAGCACTGTTGATGGGCCCTGGAAGAACTCAGACTTTCACTGAGCACTGTAAGATAATGCTCACTCCATTAGGCAGAGCATTACCTACAGTGGCTGCAGGTTCTGTCCCTAACCCTTACCCTCAGACCCAGAACTGTGGGGTGTTGTTCCTTAAAAATATAAATAATACAACCCTCCTTGTACATAAGCTAAGATTATTAGAGTTGCAGGGGAGTCAGAGCACAGCAAGATAAGGATTTTTTCAACAGCTGCTTTTAGGGAAACTAAAATGGAAGAATCCCTCCAGGTTTAGTAGTATGTTGGGTCCCACTGATGTTGGGTGATTGCTAAAATGTGTCATTGGCCTATGATGTTTTAATAATGGAATACGTAATTTGTGAAGATGAATTCACCACGTAGATGGTGCTCTGATAGACGCCCCCTACCCAAGGACATTTCTCAGAGATAATTCTAGGGCAAAGATGATTAAATAGCCCTTTGTGTAGCTTATGGCAATTTAAAGTTGCTTCTACCTATTACCTCCCCCTAAAATGTTTTTTTTTTGAGATGTAACACATATGCCATAAAATTAAAGCGATTTAGTGGCACTAAAGTAGATTCACAGTAATGCAGCCATCACCACAACCTAAATTTCAACATTTCTTGTCATTCTAAAAATAAACCATGTACCAGATATTAAAATCCAGTATTCAGTTGACAAATACTTGATTTGTTTTAATTTTTGGGCTGTTATGAATAACTTTGCTATGAGCATTTGTGCATAGGTTTTTGTATACATGTGTGTATGTGAACATCCAGAAGGATAATTTTGAAACAATTGATCTAGTTATATTTTTAAGTGACTGCAACCTGTTTTCTAATTTCTTTAAAATTTATATTACTGAAAACAATAAATGAGGACTGCAATTCTTCCACACACTAAGACACACTTGCCACTTTTAAAAATCATTGAAATTTGCATTTTAAATCAATAAAAATCACATTTCTCTAATAAGAATGTAGAGCATATTTACACACGTTATTTTTATATCTTTGAAACAATGTCTTTTCAAATAATTTATTTGTTTCTAAATTGAATTATACAAGGAGCGATAGCACAGCGGGTAGGGCGTTCGCCTTACACGCGGCCAACATGGCCGACCCGAGTTCGACTCCTCCACCCCTCTCGGAGAGCCCGGCAAGCTACCGAGAGTATTTGATATGCCAAACACAGTAACAACAAAGTCTCCAATGGAGACGTTACTGGGCCCGCTCGAGCAAATCGACGATCAACGGGAGGGCCTTTACCTTACCTTACCTTATTATAATACTTAAGAATTATAATTTGGATACAGATATTTTCTCAGATAAATGGTCCTCAAATGTAGTCTTCTGTGAGGATTCTCTTTTCACTTTCAGAAATTAAACTAACATTGCACTGTAACATAAATTTCAGGAGTATATCATAAAATCAATGGCTGTAAACTGCATTAAGCTCATGAATAAAAGTCTAGTTCTGTCTTGGATCAATTCTTATCCCCCTTTTCCTGAATTCTCCATCTCCCTCTCTTCTTTTTCCCTTCTAGTTGCTAATTGGTTTCATTATTCCAAAAGTCCTTTTCAATGTACAAATGGACAATTATTCAGGTTTCTTACAGTTTCTGGCTATTGTAAAGAGTGCTGCAATGAACAAACAAGTGCAGGTGTCATTTCGACTATACACATTTGCCTCTCTGGGATATATTCCCAGGAGTGGCATTGCTGGGTCAAATGGGAGCTCAATTTCTAATTTTTTGAGAATCGTCCATACTGTTTTCCAGAAGGGCTGAACCAGTCAACATTCCCACCAACAGTGAAGGAGTGTCCCTTTCTCGCCACATCTGTGCCAGCATCGGTTGCTTTTGTTCTATTGAATGTGGGCCAGTCTCTGAGGTGTGAGATGGTATCTCATTGTGGTTTTGATCTGCATCTCCCTGATGATTAATGATGTAGAGCATTTTCTCATGTGCTTTTTTGCCATTCGGATTTCTTCTTTGAGAAAATTTCTGTTCATTTCATTGCCCCATATTTTGATGGGGTTGGAGGTTTTCTTCTTGTGGAGTTCAACCAGTATTTTGTATATCCTTGATATCAACCCCTTGTCAGATGTGTATTCAGCGAATATCCTTTCCCATTCTGTAGAATGTCTTTGTATTTTGGTCACTGTTTCTTTGGAGGTGCAGAAGCTTCTTAGTTTAAGATAGTCCCATTTATCTATCTCTGTTTTCACTTGCTCGGCCAGTGGTGTGGCATCTTTGAAGATACCATTAGCTTCAATGTCATGGAGGGTTTTGCCAACTTTGTCTTCAGTGTACCTTATGGTTTCTGGTCTGATGTTGAGGTCTTTAATCCATTTTGATCTTTGCTTTTGTACATGGTGTTAGGCAGAGTTCTGAGCCCATTTTTTTGCATGTAGCCGTCCAGTGATGCCAGCACAATTTGTTAAAGAGGTTTTCCTTAATCCACTTCACATTTCTTGCACCTTTATCAAAGATTAGATGATCATATGATTGAGGGGAGATGTCAGTGTATTCAACCCTGTTCCATTGGTCTGCAGCTCTGTCTTTGTTCCAGTACCATGCTGCTATAATTAATACTGCTTTGTAGTAGAGTTTGAAGTTAGGGAGGTTGATTCCTCCCATTTTCTTTTTCCCAAGAATTGCTTTAGCTATTCGTGGGGGCTTATTGTTCCATATAAATTTCAGGAGTGTTTGCTCCATTTCTTTGAAGAATGTCATGGGTATCCTTATAGGGATTGCATTGAATTTATACAATGCTTTTGGTAGTATTGACATTTTGACAATGTTAAGTCTCCTGACCCATGAGCAGGGGTTATCTTTCTATTTCCTCATGTCCTCTTTTATTTCCTGAAGTAGCATTTTGTAGTTTTCTTTGTATAGGTCCTTTACTTCCTTAGTTAAGCTGATTCCTAGGTACTTGATCTTCTGGAGCACAATTGTGAACGGGATTAATTTTTTCATGTAGCTTTCTTCTTTCTCACTGTTTGCATATAGGAAAGCCATGGACTTTTGGGTATTGATTTTATAGCCTGCAACTTTACCATACAAGTCTATTGTTTCTAGGAATTTTTTGGTGGAAGTTATTGGGTTCTCTAAGTATAATATCATATCATCTGCGAATAGTGAGAGATTGATTTCTTCCTTTCCTACCTGAATGCCCTTAATATCTTTTTCTTGCCTAATTGCTATTGAAAGTAATTCCAGTAATATATTGAACAGCAGGGGAGAGAATGGACATCCTTGTCTCGTCCCTAATCTTAGAGGGAAGGCTCTCAGTTTTTCCCCATTGAGGATGATGCTTGCTGTAGGCTTGTGGTAGATGGCTTTAATTATGTTGAGGAAAGTCCCCTCTATACCCATTTTGGCTAGGGTTTTCATCATAAAGGGGTGCTGGATCTTTTCAAATGCTTTCTCTGCATCTATTGATATGATCATATGCTTTTTATCTTTTCTTTTGTTGATATGATGGATTGCGTTGAATTATTTCTGAATGTTTATCCATTCTTGCATCCCTGGGATGAATCTTACTTGATCATGGTGTATGATCTTTTTGATGAGTAGTTGGATTCTATTTCCTAGTAGTTTGTTGAGGATCTTTGCATCTGTGTTCATCAGGGATATCTACCTGTAATTCTCTTTCTTTGTTGTATCTCTGTCTGCTTTTGGTATCAGTGTGATGTTTGCTTCGTAGAAACTGTTTGAAAGTGTTTTTGATATTTCAATTTCATGGAAAAGCTTAAAGAGGATTGGGAGTAAGTCCTCTTTAAAGATTTGGAAGAATTCACTAGTGAATCCATCCGAGCCAGGACTTTTATATTTGTGGAGACTTTTTATTACAATTTCAATGTCCTTGATGGTGATAGGTCTGTTCAAGTATTCCAGGTCTTCTTGATTCAGCCTGGGAGTCTGTAGGAGTCTAGGAATTTATCCATTTCCTCGAGGTTTTGATGTTCCGTGGCATAAAGCTTCTCAAAGTACTCCCTGAGGATCCTTTGAATTTCTGTAGTTTCCGTTGTAATGACCCCCTTTTCATTTCTGATTCGGTTTATTAGGGTTTTCTCTCTCCCTTTCTTTGTGAGTTTTGCTAGAGGCTTATGGATCTTGTTAATTTTCTCGAAGAACCAGCTCTTGGTTTCATTGATCTTTCGGATTGTTTTTTGGGTTTCCATCTCTTTAATCTCTGCTCTGAGTTTTATTATTTCCTTTCTCCTGTTCGGGTTGTGCTCCTTTTTTGGTCCTTCTCCTTGCTTTTAAGCTGTGAGGTTAGGTTATTTATGTGTGCTCGCTCCTCCTTCTGGAGGAATGCTTGTAGAGCTATAAACTTTCCTCTTAACACAGCTTTTGCTGTGTCCCATAAGTTTTGGTAACTCGTGTCCTCATTTTCATTCGTTTCTAGGAATTTTTTGATTTCCTCTTTGATTTCCTTTCTAAGCCACTCGTTGTTCAATGGCACACTGTTTAATTTCCAGGTGTTAGATTTATTTTTCTGTTTTTTTTTGTGTGTGCTTTACCTCTAATTTCAGCGCATTATGGTCTGAGAAGATTGTTGATACAATCGCTATCTTCTTAATTTTATGGAGGTATGTTTTGTTGCTCAGCATGTGGTCTATCTTGGAGAATGTTCCATGTATGCTTTAGAAGAATGTGTATTCAGCTTTTTGAGGATGAAGTGTCCTGTATATATCTACTAAGTCCCTTTCTTCCATTGTTTCCCTCAGATGAAGTATGTCCTTGCTAAGCTTGAGACTGGTTGATCTATCAAGAGGTGACAAAGTGGTGTTGAAGTCTCCCACTAGTATTGTGTTGCTATTGATGTCTTTTTCCAAATCTATGAGTAGTTGTTTTAAGTACTTTGCTGGTCTCTCATTAGGTGTATATACATCTATTATTGTAAGTTCTTCCTGTTGTACAGATCCTTTGATCAATAAGAAATGGCCTTCACTGTCTCTTATGACCTTCTTCACTCTGAAATCGATGTGGTCTGATATTAGGATGGCTACCCCAGCTTTTTTTTATGGGAGCTGTTTGACTGTAGGATCGTTTTCCAGCCTTTGACTCTGAGTCTTTGTTTGCTTTTACTATTGAGATGTGTTTCTTGCAGGCAGCAGAATGCTGGGTTCAATTTTCTAATCCATCCTGCCACTCTATGTCTTTTAATTGGTGCGTTTAGCCCACTGACATTGAGAGAGATTATTGTTATGGGATTTTGTCCCATTGTTCTGTTGAAATTTGGTGTATTTGAGGGGCCTGTCTTGCCTTAAAGAAGCCCATTTAGTTGTTCTTGTAACCATGGTTTTGAGTCTATGAAGTTCCTGAGCTGTTGTTTTTCTGTGAAACTGTGTGTTATTCCTTCTATTATGAATGAGAGTCTCGCTGGGTAAAGTATTTTTAGAGAGGCATTTATTTCATTGAGTTTTTCACTATGTCTCACCACTGTTTTCTGGCCATGAGGGTTTCATCAGAAAAATAAGCTGTGAATTTTAAGGATGCTCCTTTGTAAGAGATTTCTTTCTTCCATCTTGCTGCTTTCAAAATTTTTTCTCTAAGGTTTTGGTCATTTTGATCAGGATGTGTCTTGGGGTATTTTTATTCAGATTTCTTCTAGCTGGTACCCTTCGGACCTCCTCAATGTGGTCACAAGTTTTCTTCAGCTCTGGAAACGTTGTAGCAATGATGTCTTTGACAGTTTCTTCTTCATCAAGGTTTTCTTCCTGTCCCTCTGAGACTCCAATAATTCTTATGTTACCCCTCTTGGCTTCATCACGATCTTCTTTTGCCATCTTTTCCCGAATTGTGAGTCTCTTTTTCGTTTTCTGCTCTTTTCTGTAGAATCTCTAATCTTCATCTTCGAGCTCACTGATTCTGTTCTTAGCAGCTGTTACTCTGCTGCTGAGACCTTCCACTGAGTTTTTCAATTCGCCTGCCAGGTTTTTCAGGTCTGACATTTCCGATTGCATTTTCCTCATTTCTGCCTTCAAATCCTCTTGTCTTCTATTGGCATTGCTTTCCATTATTTCTTTTAGTTCCCTAAGCATCCTAAGTAGCTCCCTTCTGAATTCCTTGTCAGAGAGTTTGTCTAACACCACAGTACTGTTGGTGTATTCTGGGCTAGACTCTTCAATAAGAAAGTTTGGTGGGCTTTTGCGTTTTACCATTGTGACAAGTGTGGTTTAGTCCTTCACATTCACTGTTACTATTCTTCTTGATATGCAGTGTGAGTTGAGATAGGCTTATTAGTTATTGGCTACTGTGTTTCTAGTGGCTGAGCTAAACTAGAGAAGATTCCATCTAAGAGGTAGCTTATGGTTCCTATGGCATATGTAGTGGGAGAATTTTTCGCGGCCACGTTAACGGCCATGGCTCCGGAAAGGGTCCCTGGTGCTGGGCACCGGGCTCTACCTGGTTGTAATGAGGAGAGAGTACCTGGAGACGTTCAACTTTGTTGCCGAGAGGTGGGCCTCAGTTTCCATCCTGCGCAGATCAGGGGAGAAACCCGGGTGTTTTAGGAGATAGAGCCAGCTGCGTATGCCTAGAGAGAGTCCCAGGCCCTGGGGGCGTGCTGTACCTGGTTGGAATGAGGAGAGAGTGCACAGAGACGTTCAGCTTTGTTGCTAAGAGGTGGGCCTCAGTTCCTGTTCCAAGCAGATCAGGGGAGAAAACCAGTTGTTTTAGGAGTTAGAGCTAGCTGCGCATGCCCAGAGAGAGTCCCAGGCACTGGGGGCGTGCTGTACCTGGCTGGAATGAGGAGAGAGTGCCCGAAGACTTTCAGCTTTGTTGCCGAGAGGTCTCCTTTAGTTTTAAGATTCTGTTTTTAATTTGTTATTCTTATTTCCTGAGTTAAGCCTCCTATACTGTTAAAACATCACTCTTACTCATGTTTTTGCTTTATCTCACAGGTTCTTAAAATATGTCCTAATTTCCAGGTATATTTGATATTTTTGTTTCACCATTGATTTTTCACATAAGCATATCTGTTTCCATAAATTAGTGGTTTCCCTTATTTTTGGGAGGAGGATATTTGATACCTAGTTTTATACTATTAATGCTTAACAGATGATTGCTTTCAATTTTTTGTAAATTTATTGACTTGTTTTGTGTTCCAACATATGGATTATCCTTGAGAATTTTCCAGAAAAACTTGAATTGATATTCCAGTATTTGTGAGTGCTCTGTAACTATGCTGTGTTCATCTGATCTAATGTGTCACTTAAGGACTTTGCTATTTTGGTAATTTTCTGTCTGGATGATGTCATTGCTGTAAGTGAGTATTAACATTCCTTATTATAGTGTCAATGTCTTCTTTAGAATGCTTAGGTTTACTTTCTCCAGCACTGCTATGTTGTATGCATTTTAATAATGCCTGCAATTGTATTGATCGGTTTTTTCATTTATAATGTACAACTTATGTTTCCCACTATCTTTCTCATCTGAAAATCTACTTTCTATTAAGTATAATAGCTCCTGCCATTTAATTGTTGTTGACATTTTTGTTTTATTTTGGGACCACATCTGGCTGTGCTCAGGCTTATTTCTGGCTTTATGCTCAGGGATCACGCCTGGAGGTGCTTGGGGACTCATAAGAGGTGCTGAGGATCAAACGAGGGTCATCTGTGTGCAGGACAAGTGCCTTAGCCGATGTACCATCTCTCCAATTCCTACTTTTAAATTTTCCATTGGTTGGCCTGTTTTAGTTCTATGCTTTTTCCCTATATCTCAAGTGGTTCTCTTTAATTAGCACTTAGTTGTGTTTTGTATTTTTGTATTTTGTATTTTAAGCTTAAAATACACACTGCAGAAGTCTGTTTATCATCCTTACAATAAGAATGATTATTGATGAATTAAGACTTGTTGCTACCAATACATCTATAGTGTTCACATTCTACTTATCACTGTATCACTATATCACTGTCATCCTGTTTTTCATTGATTGCCTCGAGCAGGCCCCAGTAACATCTCCTTAGTCCTAGCCCTGAGATTTTAATAACTGCCACATTCGAGGTTCTTTCAGGATCAGGAGAATGAGACCCATCATTGTTACTGGTTTTTGACATATTGAATATGCCACAGGAAGTTTGCCAGACTCAGCCATGTGGGCTGAATACATTTGGTAGCCTGCCAGGTTCTCCAGAGTAAGAACTAGATAATAAGATGTTGCACTGCCACAAATGCAGCCGAGCGCTTCCAGGAGCAGGGTTTTATAGTCTCTGGGTCTTGGCTATTGATGGGATTACACGGCGCTGGGGGTAGTTGGTGGGTGTAACGCCTACATACTGGAAGATGGGGGATATGGGTGGAGGAGGCCCCAGTTCCAATCCGTGCAGGCTTGGGGATCTATGCCCTGGGTCCCGCACACCTGGGTTCTGCCGGTTCCTTCATTCTATTTATATCCTTGCTCAATTAAAACTCATTCATATTAGCACAGAGGGTAGGGCGCTTGCCTTGCATAGTGGCTGACCTAGGTTCGATTCCTCCACCCCTCTTGAAGAGCCTGGCAAGCTACTGAGAGTATCCTGCCTGCACAGCAGAGCCTGGCAAGTTCCCCGTGGCAGATTCAATATGCCAAAAACAGTGACAATGGCGGTGTTACTGGTGCCCGCTCAAGCAAATTGATGAACAATGGGAGGACAGTGCTACAGGGCTATAGTATTGAGTAGAAGTATAGTATTGATAAGTACTTAAAGTGATCATTTGTTGTGATTTTTGTTTTCACTTTTTGAACAGGTAACACCGTGGTTTTATTTGATTATTATTTTTGGTTTTCATGGCTTATTTAGTACTGACCTTTGCTACTTTTGGGAGGGCAGAGAGGAAGATCAGTGTGGAGGGTTTCAATCATTATTGAGTACATGTTGTGGGGCAGTGACTGGTTCATATTTACTGCAGCACTGATATCCTTCTTGCAGGATTCCAAGTCACAAAGTTAGCAGTCTAACTCTTTACAAGGTGAATACCTCTTCCAAGGTGCTCTTACTGTCAGGACACTTACAAGGTTAGCACCTCTTTTTTGCTTTTGGGCTACATTCAGCAGTACTCAGGGCTTACTGCTGGCTCTGTGCTTTTATTTTGTTGGCAAGCTCAGTGGTGCTGAGGATTGAACTCAGGTCAGTTATTTGCAAGACAAATGCCTGCACACTGCTCTGGCTCTGTAGTTATTCATGCTTATGATATCATATTTTGCTTCTTGGTATCAAATATTGCAAACCCTAATTGAAGGCCACATAGATTCAATATTTTCTATGAGGAGTTGTATAATCATTTTTTAAATTTAGTTTGATGATGAATTTTGAATTTTTTGTATATGATAAAATGGGTCAAAATATTATTTTTCTTGTGTCTACTTTTTGTTCTAGAACATTTTGTTGAAAGGAATACATTTCTCCTCATAAAATTGTTTTGCAACTTTTGTAGCAAACAAACTGACCATAAATGTAAAGGTTTAGTTTTGGACCTTGACTTTAATTGGTATGTATTTTCATGCCAGTACCACATTGACATGACTGTGGTTTTGTTGCAATTTTTAAAATTGGGAAATACAAACCATTGAACTATTTTTTTCTTTTTAACATTGTATAAATATCTGGGTCTCATATGCAAATAGATTTAAGAATCAGCATGCCATTTTCTATTTCATAAAAGCCAAGTTGAGATTTTGTTAAAGGCTGTATTTTTAAATCAAATCGAAGACTTTCCGAAATCTATTTCTTAACTAAAACAAACAAACAAAAAACCCATCCTCCCCCAAGGAAAAAAAAAACAAAGGAGGTATTATAATTCGAGTAGTGTTAATCTTAGTACACCACACTCACCAAAGAAGGGCCAACAGTCGTCCACATTGATTTTTGGTTCCTTGTCATTCTACCCATCATTCCTTATTAGCTGATTCAGTACCATAGGCAGAATCTCAGGGTCTGAATATTATCACTATCACTATCACCCCGTTCACCGATTGTTCACTGATTGTTCACCGATTCGCTTGAGCAGGTCCCTGTAACGTCTCCATTCGTCCCTGTCACATGCTAGTGTAGCCCAATGACATATTGGGGGCTCCTTCAGGATCAGGGTAATGAGGACCATTCATTGTTACTGTTTTTGACATATTGAGTACGCCACAGTTAACTTGTCAGGCTCTGCTGTGTGGGCGGGATACTCTCGGTAGCTTGCCGGGCTCTCTGAGAGGGATGGAAGCTTTTGGGGCAGGCTCTAATCACCTTTACAGGTGTTCCAGTCAGGCATATAGGTGGGTATGATACTCTCAGTAGTCTGCCGGGTTCTCTGAGAGTGAGAACTAGAGAATAAGAGATCTTATCCGCTTCTGGGAGCTTGGTTTTAGAGTCTCTGGATCCTGGCCGTTGATGGGGTTACACGGCAGTTGGTGGGTGTAACTGTTTAGCTACTGGAAGGTGGGGGAGCTGGGTGGAAGAGGCCCAGTCCTGAACCGAGCAGGCTTGGAGATCTCAGCCTTGGTTCCTGAACATCTGGGTTCCTCTGCAGGTTCCTCATCCAAGAGTGTGGAGAGTGGTTTCAGCATGACTTTGGCTGAATATTATGTTAGTAAAGTAAAAAGTAAAGGCCTTTCCATTGATCATTGATTTGCTCGAGTGGGCCCAGTAACGTCTCCATTGGAGACTTTGTTGTTATTGTGTTTGGCATATCGAATACGTCACGGGGAGCTTGCCAGGCTCTGCTGTGCGGGTCAGATACTCTTGGTAGCTTGCCGGGCTCTCCGAGAGGGGCGGAGGAATCGAACCCAGCTCAGCCAGGCCGGCTGCGTGCAAGGCAAATGCCCTACCGCTGTGCTATCGCTCCAGCCCATATGGCTCCATAATAATATTATGTTATTATTAATTTTTCTAACCCGTGAACATGGCTTGTTTTCATACTTTAGATCTTTATATCTATCTCTTTTAAAACAGTTTATATATTTAGTGTACTAATGCTTTACTGATTAGTATAGAACTAGTACTAGTACACAACTCTCCCTTTTTGAAAACCTTCTATTCTTTTTTTTTAAAGAAAACTAAATTATATTTATTTATTTTATTTTAATTTTTCTTTTTTTAATTAATGAAACACCATGAGGTACAAGTAGACTTACAATCTTTCATGCTTGGGTTTCAGTTAAACAATAATCAAGTACCCGTCCCTCCACCAGCACCCTTTGTCCACCACCAATGAACCCAGTAGCCCTCCCACCCCCCTCACCCCCCACCCCAACCCACTTCTGTGGAAGGGCATTCCCTTTTGCTCTCTCTTTCCTTTTGGGTGTTGTGGTTTGCAATAGAGGTATTGAGTAGCTATCGTGTTCAGTCTATAGTCTACTTTCAGCACACATCTTGCATCCCAAGAGAGTCCTCCAAACATTCTTTACTTGGTGTTCCCTTCTCTATCTAAGCTAACTTTTCCCCCAACATGTGCTGCCGGCTTCCAAACCATGGAGCAGATCTCCTGGTACTTAACTCAGCTATTCTTGGGTGTTCGTCTCCCATTCTGTTACTTTATATTCACCAGATTAATGCAGTCTTTCTATGTCTATCCCTCTCTTTCTGACTCACTTCACTTAGCATGATATTTTCCAAGTAGAACCACTTGTATGCAAATTTCATGACTTCATCTTTTCTAACAGCTGCATAGTATTCCAATGTTTAGATGTACCAAAGTTTCTTTAACCAGTCATCTGTTGTCAGGCAATTGGGTATTTTCTAGATTTTGGCTATTGTGAAAAGTGCAGCAATGGATATAGAAGTGCAGATGTCATTTCAACTATACTTTTTTGCCTCTCTGGGATATATTCCTAGGAGTGGTATTGCTGGGTCAAATGGTAGCTCAGTTTCTAATTTTTTGAGAATCATCCATACTGTTTTCCAAAAGGGCTGGACCAGTCACATTCCCACCAGCAGTGAAGGAGAGTCCCTTTCTCCCTACATCCACGCCAACGCCAGTTGATTTTGTTCTTTTGGATGTGGGCCAGTCTCTGTGTATGAGATGATATCTCATTGTTGTTTTGATCTGCATCTCACTGATGATTAGTGGTGTAGAGAATTTTTTCATGTACCTTTTAGCCATTCGGATTTCTTCTTTGAGAAAGTTTCTGTTCATTTTGTCACACCATTTTTTGATTGGGTTGGATGTTTTTTTCTTGTGGAGTTCAACCCAATCAGTGCTTTGCATATCCTTGATATCAATCCCTTTTTGGAGGGGTATTGGGTGAATATCCTTTCACATTCTGTAGGTTGTCTTTGTATTTTGGTCACTGTATCTTTTGTGGTGCAGAATCTTTTTAGTTTAATATAGTTCCATTTAATTATTATTTTTTTTGGAAGCAGCGCTTTTTTTTTTAATTAGTGAAGCACCATGAGGTACAGTTGTAGATTTACAAATCTTTGTGCTTGGGTTTCGGTCATACAATGATCAAATACCCATCCCTCCACCAGTGCCCATTTTCCACCACCACGGATAATATCCCCCTCCACCCCCCTCCCTCCCTGCCTCTGTGGCAGGGCATTCCCCTTTGTTCTCTCTCTCCTTTTGGGTGTTGTGGTCTGCAAAAGAGGCATTGAGTGGCAAACATGTTCAGTCCATAGTCTACGTTCAACATGCATCTCCCCTCCTGGGAGGATCCTCCAAACACCCTTTATTTGGTGCTCCCTTCTCTATCTGAACTGCCCTTTCCCCTAGAATACCCGGCTGGCCTCTAAGCTATGGAGTAATCCTCCTTGTGTTAATCTCAGCTATTCTTAGGTTTTAATCTCATATTTTGTTGCTTTATATCCCCCGGATGAATGCAATCTTTCTATGTCTATCCCTCTCTTTCTGACTCATTTCGCTTAGAATGATACTTTCCGTATTGTACCACTTGTATGTAAATTTCATGACTTCATCTTTTCTAACAGCTACATAGTACTCCATTGTGTAGATGTACCAAAGTTTCTTTAACCAGTCATCTGTTCTTGGGCACTCAGGTTTCTTCCAGTTTCTGGCTATTGTAAAGAGTGCTGCAATGAAAAACAAGTGCAGATGTCACTTCGACTACACATTTTTGCCTCTCTGGGGTATATTCCCAGGAGTGGTATCACTGGGTCAAATGGGAGCTCAATTTGTAATTTTTTGAGAAACGTCCATACTGTTTTCCAAAAGGGCTGAACTAGTCGGCATTCCCACCAACAGTGAAGGAGTGTCCCTTTCTCGCCACATCCGCGTCAGCATCGGTTGCTTTTGTTCTTTTGAATGTGGGCCAGTCTCTGAGGTGTGAGATGGTATCTCATTGTGGTTTTGATCTGCATCTCCCTGATGATTAATGATGTAGAGCATTTTCTCATGTGCTTTTTTGCCATTCGGATTTCTTCTTTGAGAAAGTTTCTGTTCATTTCATCTCCCCATTTTTTGATGGGGTTGGATGTTTTCTTCCTGTGGAGTTCAACCAGTACTTTGTATATCTTTGATATCAACCCCTTGTCAGATGTGTATTCGGTGAATATCCTTTCACATTCTGTAGACTTCTTAGTTTAAGATAGTCCCATTTATCTATCTCTGTTTTCACTTGCTTGGCCAGTGACGTGGCATCTTTGAAAGTACCATTAGCCTCAATGTCATGGAGGGTTGTGCCAACTTTGTCTTCAATGCACCTTATGGTTTCTGGTCTGATGTTAAGGTCTTTAATCCATTTTGATCTTACTTTTGTACATGGTGTTAGGCAGAGTTCTGAGCCCATTTTTTGCATGTAGCCGTCCAGTGATGCCAGCACAATTTGTTAAAGAGGCTTTCCTTACTCCACTTCACATTTCTTGCACCTTTATCAAAGATTAGATGATCATATGATTGAGGGGTGATGTCAGTGTATTCAACCCTGTTCCATTGGTCTGCAGTTCTGCTTTTGTTCCAGTACCACCTTTTTTAATTATTACTGCTTTGTAGTAGAGTTTGAAGTTAGGGAGGTTGATTCCTCCCATTTTCTTTTTCTCAAGAATTGCTTTAGCTATTCGTGGGGGCTTATTGTTCCATATAAATTTCAGGAGTGTTTGCTCCATTTCTTTGAGGAATGTCATGGGTATCCTTATAGGGATTGCATTGAATTTATACAATGCTTTCGGTAGTATTGCCATTTTGACAATGTTAAGTCTCCTGACCCATGAGCAGGGGATATCTTTCCAATTCCTCATGTCCTCTTTTATTTCTAGAGAACCCAATAACCTCCACCAAAAAAATCCTAGAAACAATAGACTCGTATAGTAATTATTTTTATTTTAATGGATCACTGGGCTGGAGCAATAGCACAGTGGTTGGGCGTTTGCCTTGCACGCAGCTGGCCCGGCCAAGCTGGGTTCGATTCCTCTGCCCCTCTCAGAGAGCTCGGCCAGCTACCAAGAGTATCTTGCCCACCGGATAAAGCCTGACAAGCTACCTGTGACGTATTCAATATGCCAAACACAGTAACAATAAGTCTCACGGTGGAGATGTTACTGGGCCCCGCTCAAGCAAATCAATAAACAATGGGAGGACCATGACCATAACAATAGTCCCATTTGCTTATCTCTGTTTCCTCTTGGTTGGTCAGTGACATGTCATCTTTGAAGATACTGTTAGCCTCAATATCGTGGAGGGTTTTGCCAAACTTGTCTTCAATGCGAATTATGGATTCTGGTCTGTTGAGGTCTTTAATCCATTTTGATCTGATTTTTGTGCATGATTCTAAGTCGAGATTTAAGTCCATTTTTTTTGCATGTGGTTGTCCAGTTATGCCAGCACCATTTAACAAATTGTTTAACCATTAACCTTTTGTTAAATGGTGCTGGCATAACTGGACCACTTGCTCCACTTCACATTTCTTGTTACCGTATCAAAGTTTATACATTTGGGGTTGTGTGTAGGAATATTCCACCCTGTTTCATTGGTCTATTGCTCTGCCTTTGTTCCAGTACTATGCTCTTTTAATTTTTACCGCTTTGTAGTAGAGTTTGAGTTGGAGAGGGTGATGCCTCCCATTGCCTTTTATTCAAGAGTTGCTTTAGCTAGTCGTAAGCATTTGTTGTTCCAAATGAATTTTAAGAGTGCTTGATGCATTTCTTTGAAGAATTTCATGGGCATCCTTACAGGAATCACATGGAATCTGTATAGTACTTTGGGGAATATTGCCATTTTGACAATGTTAATTCTTCTTATTCATGAGCAAGGGAAATGTTTCCATTTCCTCATGTCCTCTTTTATTTCGTGTAGTAGCGTTTTGTAGTTTTCTTTGTAGAGGTCCTTTCCCTCCTTAGTTAGGCTGATTCCGAGGTACTTGATTTTCTGTGATACGTTTGTGAATGGGATTGCTTTTTTCATGTCTCTTTCCTCTGTTCAATATTTGCATATAAGAAGGCCATGGATTTTTGGGTATTGATTTTATAACCTGAACTTTATAAGTCTATTGTTTCTAGAAGTTTCTTGGTAGAGGCTTTAGGATTCTCTAGATATAGTATCATATCATCTGCAAATAGTGAGAGCTTGATTTCTTCCTTTCCTATCTGGATGCCCTTAATATCTTTTTCTTGCCTAAGTGCTATTTCAAGTACTTTCAGTACTATATTGAACAGAAGTGGTGAGAGTGGACATCCTTGTCTTGTCCCTCATTTTAGAGGGAAGGCCCTTAATTTTTCCCCGTTGAGGATAATGCTTGCCATAGATTTGTCATAAATGGCATTGACTATCTTGAGGAAAGTTTCTTCTAGGTTCATTTTGGTGAGAGTTTTTTTTATCATAAACGGGTGTTGGATCTTGTCAAATGCTTTCTTTGCATCTAATGATATGATCATATCATTTTTATCATTACTTTTGTTGAGATGATGGATTATGTTGATTGATTCCTGAAACTTCGATTATTTTTAAAATTTTTTGGGACCACCTCCTGCTTGGGTGCTCAGGGCTTACCTCACTCTGTGCTCAGGGATCACTTCTGGTGGGGCTCAGTGACCATATGAGACGTCAGCAATAGAACCTGGGTTGTCTGAGTGGATGAAAAGCTCTTTATCCACAGTAATATTTCTCTAACCCTGAGGATCTACTTTCCTCTAACTTTGGAAATAGAATCCAAGACACTCTCTAGTTATGGGCTATTTTCTATTTCATAGAAGCTTTGCTAGTTGTCATTTGGCTCGAAGGCTTCCTGAATACCTACCTTGTTATTCTACCACAGTTAAACCCACCTCTGTCTTTTCCAGAATCACCCAAACTTATGTTAATAGGACATAGTCAACCTTGCAGGTAACTTTTCAGTTGATAACTCAGGTGTGTATATAGTATGAAGCCAAGTGAAGTTTAGATACCAATATTCAAAGAAAGCTCAGAAACTTGCCATTAGGCAAATAATCATTACTTAAGGAAAGGTAGATTTTCCTGATTTATCATAGTATCTTTGAGTATTTAGATTTTAGACCATTTTTCCCTCTGGTACATATCTCTCTAACTCATTGGGGCTGAAAGGTCACTGGGGCTGCCTGGGATGAAATGCCTACATTGATACAGGTAGTCATGCAGGGACACACTCATCAAAGTCCAGATCTATTTGAAAGGACTATTCTTTCAAAAGAAGCTTTATTTAACACACAAGTGGAGAGAGATGATGGAAGAAAATTAGTTCTGATGTTGGATTGTGGAAAGTAGGACAATGTGACAAAATGATATGGGACCTTTTCTAATTAGACATTTCAGAATACTGATAGAAAAGCAGTTTGAAGCAGGGGAGCAGCATGATTTTGTATAATATATAATTTTTTATTCTTTTTGTGAATTTTGAATCTGAGAGCCATGATTCACAGCCTTTCTTTTAAATTGTTACCTTTGTTGGAGATAAGTTGACTTCCTTAATTCAGAAGCAAAGTTCAATGTTAGATATTTACTTATTTTTACCAAACAAATATTGGTATATTTATTACTTTTAGGTCCTATTATTATCTCAAAGTTATTGAAACAATTATGTTGGGCCTTCAGGTACAAAAAAAGAATTAGACATTTAAGTTGTCATTCATCTTGAGTAAAGAGAGAAGAGGTAGAGAAATCGATCTCTAGGAAACTTACGAACTAGTTAGAACATGACCAGTTTTCCAACAAGCAATTCTGAATGTATTGATGAAATTATTAGCATTCAAGAAGAAAAAGGAGAAAAAGAGAATGGTATGCTTCATTTCCTCTTTAATGCAATGACTGAGTTTCTGTTCCAGCTGTCATGTGGATTGGGCTCCCATATTTGAATGATAGTAGTGAATCCCAGAAATGGTGAGGGCAGCGTATCACAGTGGTGACATTTCAGAATGGCTTGGAGCCAAACTACCAGAACATTCTGCTGGGGAATTACCAATGGCTTTCCATGATGCTTTGAGGAAATTAGCATCTAATAGCTGTGGTGGAGTTATCCACTTTCAAGGAGCCATGTTGAAATTCTTACTTCAAAGGCAAGAACAGACAATAAGAATTCAACATTTATGTGTGGCAAATAAATGGCATTTAATCTTTTTAAAAATTATTTTTTTGTAAAACATAATTATTATAGCTTAGGTAATATGGTTATAATAGTGGTGAAAACTATGGTCTTGATGTACATTAATACTGCATCCCACAAAACCAAATTGCACATACCATATGTTGCCTGCAGTCTACCTTTCATTCTCCTCTCTTGATTTGATAATTTCAGTTTTGTGAACTAAGGCCAAGGGTCTGCCTTAATTTTATATTTATTTGTTTTGTCTTTATATTATAGATAAGTGAGATTATCTGGTGTTAACTTATGCCCTTTCGTTCTTAAGTTGCAACCATTCTATATAATTTCATCTTTATTTATAGTTGCATAGAATTTTATTGTATATATGTATATATAGCACAATTTTTAATAAAAATTATTTTAAAAGTTGTTCATGATGATTTGTTACAAGCATTTAATATTCCAACACCAATCCACCACCACTGTCACTTTCCCTCCACCATTGTCTTCATTTTCACAACCATCCCTCAAATCTTTCCCCAGAGCAGGCCAACAATAATTTATTATAAATTAATTGTTACCAGTAAATGGCTAATAAAATGATCAAAAAATATTTCCATTGAGGCAAATTTGTGAAAATTGTTGTAGCTCACCATGGAGACATTAAATCCTTGTCTGAGGGTTTACTAAGTTATTGTTGCAAGTTAAGCCTTCTATATTAATGCTTTATTAGTTGAGATTGGTTGGCTTCTAAATTACATTTCCATTCAATCTGGTGTGCTACTACTGAGATATTAGTATTGTAGAGCTTGGAGATGTCACTCCGAAGATCCAGAATATTTAATTGGGCATTCTGACTGGATACGTGGCATAGTTATGGGGTGAGTGAGACTGCTAGGGATTTGGTAGGGTGTGAGCTTGCTTACCCACCTCCTGAGATTGCCCGAGAGGTCTCAGATGAAACAGGAATCTGGCACATTTTTGCAACCATTTGATCTCTTTTGAGAATTACTAGGAGTCTCTGGAACAAGGCTGGTAGATGAGCTTATGTGGGATATGGGTATGGCATTTAATCGTATAAGAGTAAATGTATTCTTTTTTTAATCCTGCATCAGGAATAAAGAGGTATTATGCATTTATCTAGTATCTGACATGATATCCAGTAAGTGATAGTTATGAATTTTCTGACATTAAGATGAGTTCTTCCCTTACCCCCAAACTGAATTTAATATGTCATAAATCCTAACCAAACATGCTTAATTAGTTCTCTTGAGATTTGAGACTGATAAAATTTTATTTCAGTCATTTCTGAACTTCACTTACTCTTATCCTTGGACTCCTGTAGCCAGTAAAAGCATGTGGAGTCATGGGAACTTGTATGACTCCCCTAGGAGTGCACATACCTGTGAACACAAGTTCAAAGTACAGAAGAGTGGACATCTCTGTTCTTCTTGTGAACAGTGAAGGTATCTGACCACAGACTCTGGTGAAGGCATGAAATGATGGATAAATGACACCTCCTTTGTCCTCTTCATGGATATAAGTGAGAATTAGTTGTCTTTTTGTTTTTGGGACACAACTAGTGGTGCTCAGGGCTTATTCTTGGCTCTGAACTCAGGGATCATTCCTGGTGAGCTTGGGGAACCATATGGGGTGCCGGGGATTGAATGCAGGTCATGTATGTGCAAAGGAAATGCCCTATCCATCATAGTATTGCTTTGGCCCCTAGAACTAGATCAAACCCCTGTATTGTCTATACCCCACTTTATTTACTTTGCCTTACAAATTTGCTTTCTAAGATCATATTTTCTAATTATTAAACTATGAATCCTTCATTCAGCCTATACTTCCAGAGGGCCCAGGCCAAGAATTGAGGCGGTATCTTTCTTATGTAATGATAGTATTACTTTAATTTTTATGACTGTATTCTTGGGGCACAATATCTGGGATATTTTATAGAAATGGTTGGATATTGAGGAAAAAATTAAGAAACTGTCACCTTAAGCCTATTGGGACAAACCTCCTTTTGCGAACACTATTTTTTATAATTCATCCTAAGGTTTAATCACACTCTGGTTTTCTTTTTGGACTTGGTAGGGAAGACCGTACTCTTATGTAATTTTTGAAATTGGGCATGGCTATGACATTTATTTTAGCCAGTGAATTGTGAATGATAATGAGAGGGATCAGGCACAAATTTAAAGGAATGAGGAATAATTTTTAATTTTATGCCTCTCGCTATGGTACTTAGGAAATAATTGAGAATTTTTTTTTATCAGTCCAGATAGCAGATCTTACCTGGTATGTATTGAGCATATAGTGTTAGCAATGAATTAATTTTCTTATGTGAAGCTATTAAGATTTTTCAGTTATTTGCTATGATTTGCAAGTCAGGATCAGGCCACATTATTATTATATTGCAATGCATATGTAGTAAGCATATGCATACTTGCACTATATACTATTTTTGTAAGAATAAAAATGAAACAAAACAAAGAGTCAAAACACTAATAAATCGAGCTTATTAACTCTAAAACAAGGTTCTTATTCACAGTCATGGTAATGGTCCTCCCATTGTTCAGTGATTTGCTCGAGCTGGCCCAGTAACATCTCCATTGCGAGACTTGTTATTACTGTGTTTGGCATATTGAACACATCATGGGTAGCTTGCCAGGTTTTTCCATGTTGATGAGATACTCTTGGTAGCTTGCTGGGCTCTCCTAGAGGGATGGAGGAATCGAACCAGGTTGGGCTGGTCAGGCTGTGCGTAAGGCAAACGCCCTACCACTGTGCTATCGCTCCAGCCCAAGGTTCTTATTAGTGTCTAAGATATCAAAAATCCTGCTGAAGATTACACAGTGAAGAAGATAGGGTTTGAGACCATTATTTTCTTATGAATGTAGCTTATTGGTTAATTTTTCTCCTTAAAATTCTTTATTATGCTCCACTTCACATTTCTTGCTCCTTTATCAAAGATTAGATGTTCATACATTTGGGATTGTGTGTATGGATATTCCACCATTCCATTGGTCTGCCGACCTGCCTTTGTTCCAGTACCAATCTGTTTTAATTATTACTGCTTTGTAGTAGAGTTTGAGGTTGGGGAGAGTAAAGCCTCCCCACATCTTTTTCCCAAGAATTGCTTTAGCTATTAATGGGCATTTGTTGTTTCATATGAATTTCAGTGGTCTTAAGCATCGCTGCGGCTGCATGACATCTTATTATCTAATTCTTACTCTGGAGAACCTGGCAGGCTACCAAAAGTATCCTGCCCACAAGGCAGAGTCTGGCAAACTCCCCGTGGCGTATTCAATATGCCAAAAACCAGTAACAATGATGGGTCTCATTCTCCTGTCCCTGAAAGAGCCTCAAATGTGGCACTTTTAAAATCACAGGGCTAGGATGAAGGAGACGTTACTGGGTTCTGCTTGAGGCAATCGATGAACAACAGGATGACAGTGATACAGTGATGAATTTCAGGAGTGCTTGATCTATTTCTTTGAAGAATTTCATTGGTATCCTTACAGGAATCACATTGAATATGTATAGTACTTTGGGGAATATTGCCATTTTGACAATGTTAATTCTTCCTATTCGTGAGCAAGGAATATGTTTCCATTTCCTCATGTCCTCTTTTATTTCATGGAGTAGCGTTTTGTAGTTTTCATTGTAGTGGTCCTTTGCCTCTTTAGTTAGGCTGATTCCGAGGTGGGCTGGAGCGATAGCACAGCAGGTAAGGCGTTTGCCTTGCACGCGGCCAACATGGCCGACCTGAGTTTGATTCCTCCGCCCCTCTCGGAGAGCCTGGCAAACTACCGAGAGTATCTTGCTCACACAGCAAAGCCTGGCAAGCTACCCATGTTGTATTCGCTATGCCAAACACAGTAACAATTAAGTCTCACAATGGAGACGTTACTGAGCCTGCTCAAGCAAATCGATGAACAACGGGTGAACCGTGACCATGAACCGTGTGACCTTGATTCCAAGGTATTTGATTTTCTGGGGCACAATTGCAAATGGGATTATTTTTTTCATGTCACTTTCCTTTCTTTCATTATTTGCATTTAGGAGGGCCATAGATTTTAGGGCATTGATTTTATAGCCTGCAACGTTACTGTACAGGTCTATTGTTTCTAGAAGTTTCTTGGTAGCGGATTTAGGGTTCTCGAGATATCATATCATCTGCTAATTGTGAGAGCTTGATTTCTTCATTTTCTATCTGGATGCCTTTAATGTCTTTTTCTTGCCTAGTTGCTATTGCAAGTACTTCTAGTACTACGTTGAGCAGAAGTGGTATTGATGACAAGGTTGGGAAAACCCTCCATGATATTGAGGCTAACGGTATCTTCAAAGACGACACTCCATTGACCAGCCAAGTGGAAACAGAGATAAACAAATGGGACTATCTTAAATTAAGAAGCTTCTGCACCTCAAAAGATATAGTGACCAGAATAAAAGACAATCTACAGAATGGAAAAGGATATTCACCCAATACCCCTCCGAAAAGGGGTTGATATCAAGGATATACAAAGCACTGGTTGAACTTCACAAGAAAAAAGCATCCAATACCATCAAAAAATGGGGTAATGAAGTGAACAGAAAGTTTCTCAAAGAAGAAATCTGAATGGCTAAAAGGCACACGAGAAAATGCTCTACATCACTAATCATCAGGGAGATGCAAATCAAAAGAACAATGATATATCAACTCACACCACAGAGACTGGCCAACATCCAAAAGAACAAAAGCAACCGGTGTTGGTGCAGAATATGGGGAGAACGGGACTCTCCTTCACTGCTGGTGGGAATGCTGACTGGTCCAGCCCTTTTGGAAAACAGTATGGACGATTCTCAAAAAATTAGAAATTGAACTAACATTTGATTCAGCAATATCACTCCTGGGAATATATCCTTGAGAGGCAAAAAAGTATAGCCGAAATGATATCTGCACTTCTATGTTCACTGCTGCACTGTTCACAATAGCCAAATCTGGAAAAAAAATGTGAGTGCTCGAGATGACTGGTTAAAGAAACTTTGGTGCATCTATACCTTGGAGTACTATGAAGATGTTAGAAAAGATGAAGTCATAAAATTTACATACAAGTGGTACTACATGCAAAGTATCATGCTAACCAAAATTAGTCAGAAAGAGTGGGACAGGCATAGAAAGATTGCATTCATCTGGGGAATATAAAGTAACAAAATAGGAGACTAACATCCAAGAATAGTCGAGATAAGTACCAGGAGGTTCTCTCCAGGCTTTGAAGGCCAGCTGCATATGCTAGGGGAAAGGACAGCTCAGACAGAGAAAGGAACACCAAGTAAAGGGTGTTGGGAGGATCCTACCAGGTTAGGAGATGCATGCTGAAAGTAGGCTATAGACTGAACATGATTGTCACTCAAAGCTTCTTTTGCAAACCTCAGCAACCAAAAGGAGAGAGAAAACAAAAGTGAATGCCCTGCCACAGAGTTGGAACGGAATGGGGTGGATGGGAGGAGTGGGAGGGTTACTGGGATCATTGGGGGTAGAGAATGGGCACTGGTGGAGGAATGAGTACTCGATAATTGTATAACTGAAACCCAAGCACAAAAACTTGTAAGGTCAACAAATCTACCTCATGGTGTTTCACTAAAAAAAAAAAAATTCTTTATTATGCACTGTCTTCCCATTGTTCAGCAATTTGCTCGAGCGGGCACCAGTAAAGTCTCACAACAAATTGCGAGACTTGTTGTTACTGTGTTTGGCATATCGAGTACGTCACAGGTAGCTTTCCAGGCTTTGCTGTGCAGGTGACATACTCCCAGTAGCTTGCTGGCTCTCCGAGAGGGGCAGAGGAATCGAACCCGAGTTGGCCATGTGCAAGGCAAATGCCCTACCTGCTGTGCTATCGCTCCAGCCCAAAAATGTGGTACCATGACTATTTAATATTATCTTAGCATAATAAATAAGAATAAGTTTATCTATTCTTTGATGCAATCCATCTTACCACATGTGCAATTTATTAGTTAATATCATATAAGTAGTAATAATGTATCACATTACATTACTACTTATATGATATTAACTAATAAGTTGCACGTGTGACAAGATGGATTGCATTTAAGAAGAAAATAATTATATATGTTATAAAGTTATTATATATACAAAATATAATATTATATATTATATATTATAATATATTATATATAATAATATATATATAAAATAATTATAAAGAACATAAGCTATCTGAAAATAAAAGGACAATTTCTTTTTACTGTAATCATATCTACAATTTACTAAACTTTACAATTACATAATAACACAAAGATTATCTATGAAGAAATGCAAGTAAAGGAAGTAGTAATAAAATAGTAGCAATTACTGTGATTCAAAACAACACTAAATGTATAATAACTACATAGTACTGCAATGAATTTAAAAAACAGTTTATATAGAAAGAAATGTTTTGGATAGTGTTATTTAATTTTTTTCTATCTATATAAGCAATCAGGAAATATGAAGAATAGTTAATATAAGTTTTATTGAATTGAGGAAATTGTATCTATGGAATAATACTATATGAATATTGATTTTATTAAAGGGAACTGGGTTAAAATTATATGAAATATGATAAAACTCTTAGATTGTTTTCTAAGCAAAATGTTCATGCAAAGAGTTTTTTCAGGAAAAGTATAAAATAATGCTTTCTAGTAAAAAGTTTGTTACTAAGACAAAAAAGCACTTGGATTTAATTTAATACCAGAACACTTGGATTTAATTCCTGGAACTAAATATGGTCTTCTTGGGGTTAAAGCGATGCGCAATAAGCAGGGCAATTGCCTTGTACGCTGCCGACCTTGGTTTGTTTCCCAGCATCCCATATGGTCCACCGAGCACCACCAGGAGTGATTCCTGAGTGCATGAGCACGGAGTAACCCCTGTGCATTGCCAGTGTGACCCAAAAAGAAAACAAAAACAAAAAACAAATACACATGTTCATCTAAGTTCTGCCAGGAGTGATCCCTGAGCACAGATCCAGGATTAAACCCTGTGTTTAGCCATGGGTGGCCCACTGCAATCCCCCCCAAAAAAAAAAGACAACAGAATATTAGAAACATCATTTAAAGTTATAAAATTTATATTCGCAAAAAAAAATCACACACACATAGTAAAAATAAGGGCAAGGAAGATTATTCTACAGCTGAAGCCTGCCTCAATTGCTGGGGGAGAAGGCAATTGGGATAGGTAAGGGACGTAACAAAGATAGTTGGGAAAGATCACTCTGGATAGGAGCTGCATGTTGAAAGCAGGTAAAGGAACAAACACATGAACTTCTCAGTATCAGAGAGGGAGAGAGAGAGAGAGAGAGAGAGAGAGAGAGAGAGAGAGGCGTTCATTGGTTCATTGGTGTGGGAAATGCACAAGAGTGGAGGGGTGAGTATTGGATCATTGTATGACTGAAACCTGATCATAAACTTAGCTTTGTAACTATGTATCTCACAGTGACACAGTGACTCAATTAAAAAAAAATAAAATATGTGTACTAATATACTAATATATATGTATACATAAATTTACATGTTAGCCCTTTATTTTTGTATTTTGTATATATTTAAATATATGTATATAGAGAGCTAAAAATATAAAAACACAGACTAGCACTGTCCTCCTGTTGTTCATTGATTTGTTCGAGCAAGCACCAGTAACGTGTGAAACTTGTTACTGCCTTTTTTTTTTTGGCATATTGAATGCATCAGGGGTAGCTTGCTAGGCTTTGCCATGTGAGCATGATACTCTTGGTAGCTTGCTGGGCTCTGAGATGGGTGGAGGTATCGAGGAATCGAACCTGGGTCAGTTCTGGTCGGCCACGGGCAAGGCAAATGCCCTACCCGCTGTGCTATCGCTCCAGCCCCAAAACACAGAATACCACGCTATTAATAAGAAGCTTGCAAAACCACACATAAAATTGACAAAACTCACGCAGAAATGATGAGCTATCAGCATAATTTCTTTATTAGAAAGATTTGGGGGACAGTGCCGTCGATCAATGCAATACAAAGTGTAAAAGCAATTATGGTCACTTTTGTACTGGCAGATAACTTGCTTCTATAGTTGGACAAAATCAATTCCAGAATATAATGCATGAGAAACTTTTACAGGCATACTTTTCTTCTCATATATCATAAAAAACTCGTTTAGTGAGCTATGTTACTAAAGAGATATCTTAAATAATTAGTGAAAAGAAGATGTACTGAGATCGGTACATATTGTCAGAATACCAGTTATGAGTACAACAAAGAACATTGCTACAAGAATGCATTTGCACTTAAATCAGAACAACATACTGTGTTATCCATAGGAAAAAATTGTGGATCATTAAGATATCTGAATGCTATTCTTATTGCTTAGTCAAAGCAAAGCTTTATCTGTTTTTTTTGACTCATGGTCTCTACAAAACTGGAGGGGCCCTAAACATAGAATGATTCAGGAAAGTTGATTTATAAAGCAATTGCATTTGACCTTTGCATAACATGGTATGTGTAGTTTGACTCCCAAGTAGTAAGAAAAATACTGCTATGACTTTAGTGTCTGTGCTTGCACATGGTTTCTAAATACCCTGGATTCAGTCAACTGACATCGATGGTTGGCTGGATACATGAGTATGGAGCCCTCAGAAAGAAACTTATTGGTGTATAAGTTCACCTGGAAGTGCAGATCAGTACTGTTTATGATCAGCTTTATTTATTTATTTATTTATTTATTTATTGCTTTTTGGGTCATACCTGGCAATGCACAGGGGTTACTCCTGGCTCTGCACTCAGGAGTTACTCCTGGCGGTGCTCAGGTGACCATATGGGATGCTGGGAATTGAACCTGAGTCGGTCGCGTGCAAGGCAAGCGTCCTACCTGCTGTGCTATCTCTCCAGCCCCAGCTTTATAAGTATAGTAGAAAACACAAAAGATACTGTAACAGTCCTGGGATTTGCAACAGCCATCTCATTACCCTGTTTGCACTCATTTGCAAAGTTTCATCAGACTTCATCTAATTACTTTATAAATATTGTTTGATAGAGCTAGGGAATGTGCTGTTTTCTGTATCTGACTCCTCACATCGTCTATGTCCTGTCTGGTTCCATCAATACTATCGCCAAACTTTTCACACTTATTTTATCTATTTTGTACAAAAATCACCTTTCCTAAGCTAGCACTTTCTCTGCTTCTTGCCTGCATTTTTGGGCTTTTGTCTTCCCTCTCCCCCCCCCAATTTTGTTTTGGAAGGGTGGGGTGGAGAGGGTGCAAGGATCTAGACCATGGAGTTATACAAGCAAGGCATGTACTCTACCACTGATCTACATACTTTCTTAGGTCTTCTGATGTCATTCAAGAGAGTCCACTGGACTCCATATCCTAAACTTACAAGTGTTGGGAGAGCTAATTCCTTAATACTTTTGCATGGCTATGTTTATCACAGTACTTTTCACCGTAGCCAAAATGTAGAAACTACATAAGTGTAGAAAACATGAGTGAATGAAGAGAGATATATACAAGATGGAATATTTATTATTCAACTATGAGAAGAGATGAAATTGCTATGTAGATGGAACTAGAATGTGTCAGGCTAAGTAAGCTAGAGGGACAAAGACAAATAGAAACTCTCTTTCATATGTGGGATATAAAAAGACACAGAAAGGGACAAATAATGTGGCCAAAGGCAACAGACCCTGAGAGTAGCTGGCCTACAGAGCTAAATTTGTCAAGGGGATTTGGGGATGCGATAGGAGGAAGCACTGAGACGTTGGTGGATGGATGGTGACATTCTGGTGGTTGTTCTATTGGAACATCATATGCCTGAAACTCTGTTAACAGTACTGTAAACCTTGGTGCCTACAAATTTGGGGGGAAACAGGTTGAGAAAAAAATCAATTCTTAACCAAATCAGGGATGGAAGTCAGTATTTTAATTTCCTGACTTCACATCTCTTCACAAGTTTTGCACAATATTGAAATTAATCACCTATAACTAAAACGCTCATTGATTTCATACTGAAATGATAATATATATGGTTAAATTAAAAAATGGTATCTGTTGCTCTAAATGTACCTAACAATATGCCTTTGTACTGATTTTCCCTCCTTCTCTATTTCAGAGTAGGTAATACTCAAAGGGGAAACCAGCAACTTCCTCCAAAAAAACTGAAACACACTTCCTGACTCTCCATAGGCTCTGTGCCATTTGGGGCCTAATTTTCAGCACTAGTCTATGTGGGACAGAAGGACATAGTAGAACTTTGGGAACCATATTGACACCCCCTCTATCAGGTTCAGACCTTTACACATAAAGTTAGAATGATCCTGTTCAGAGAAAGAGGAGCTATCAGTCCAGGTGAAGTGATCTCCGAATATTGCAGGTTAGTGGAGTAACTTAATGTAAAATGTAATTTTAAGTCACCTTAAGTACCACTTAAAGTTCATTTGTCCTTCACAGTCCACAAAATACTTGTTTATCATCCTCAGATTCTCTAGTTCAGTTGCACCCAATTCCAAAATATTCCTTAAGTTAGTGCAACAAAATTGGGAGAGGAATTAGTATCTTAATGTTTCTTGTTGCTGTGTTAATAAGATCTTAAAACCAGATCTAAAGTTTTCCCTATAGTTCATAATCATGTTTTCTTGCTTTCTTAGAAGCCTATAGAATCTTGTGTTTATCCTCATAAAGTCCTTTTTTAGTATCAATAACATTCTCATCAAATCCTTTAGTTATAGAAAATCTTTTCTATAGCTCTTTTGTTGTTGTTGTTGTTGTTGTTGTTGTTTTCTGTTGGGTCAGGTGAATGAGACCAGTTGTAGTTACTGGTTTTGGCATATCGAATACACAACGGATAGATTGCCAGGCTCTTCCGTGCGGGCTGGATACTCTCGGTAGCTTGCCAGTCTTTCCGAGAGGGATAGAGGCTTTTGGAATATCACGTTTCACTCAAATGAGAGAAAGAATCTGGAGTTCCGACATCCGTTGACAATCAAGAATCAGGGATGTTGTCTCGTTTGCCAAGGTGTCAAAAATCAGATGGGCTGGTCACGTAATGAGATTTAAAGATGACCACTGGACTAGAGCTGTTACCAACTGGATCCCACGGTATGTCAAAAGACTGTGTGGCCGCCCACCTACCAGATGGTCAGACTTCTTCATCAAGATTATGAACGATCGGTTTGAGGCTCTTCATGTTCCCAGAGCAAACAGATGCCATTGGGCTACACTAGCACGCAACAAGGACAAATGGAGACATTACTGGTGCCCGCTCGAGCAAATCGGTGACTAACGGGAAGTTAAGTGATTAAGTGATTAAGTTGTTTTCTGTTATACCCAGCGATGCACAGGGGTTACTCTTGGCTCATGCACTCAGAAATTACTCCTGGTGGTACTTGTGGGACCATATGGGATGCTGGGAATCGAACCCAGGATTGGCCATGTGCAAGGCAAATGCCCTACTCCTTGTGCTATCACAACAAAAGCCCCTCTACAGCTTTTGATAACTTCATCTTCCTACTTTGCTTACCTTTCCTGAAAGTCCTATTATCTAGAGTAATAATCGTGAAGAGTCAACATTTAATTTTTATCATATGTTACTCATGTTAGGAGATATTTTAAAATTATTTTAAAATTATTTTATTTAGGAGATATTTTAAAATTGTATTTTAAAAGATAATATCTTCAGGCTAATATTCTTTGGAGAAGCTATTTTACAAGGAAACAAAAGGACATTAAACGACACTTTATTTGACTAACCTTAGATGTATTTTATTTGAAATATAATTGTTTTGTTTGCTTTAATTTTATGGTTGTAAAAGGTGAGTTTCATCCATTTATTTCTGTATGATTATTGGTATATTTGGAAATTTTTAGTAGTTTAAAATGTAGATGGGCCAATTAGTTTTTCTTTCTTGGTGTCTATTTTTTTCTTTCCTACCTTTGTTTAATTGATAAAACTATTTTCTCTTAATGATGTTACTTTTAAGCAGACACTTTACAATTTTTTACAATAGAGTCTTTGACTCCACTAGTTCCACTACCAGGCCACCGCCACACTCTGGGCCGCTTCCCGGACCAAGCAGCTGCTTTGTGGCAGTGCGACACATCATGAGACACTTAATACTCGTCTTCCAAGATTACTGCACCATATTTGATGGGGTTTCCTGCCCCCATGCCTGACTGTCCTCGCCGCCGGGGCCCCTTGAAGGGGAGCGGGTTGAGCTTTCCTCCCCAGCCCGACCAGGGCTCCGGCAGCCAAAGACCTCCAGGACCAGCCACCACTATGCTGAGACCACTGTCCGCACACATGAAGGTACTGGCAGAGGGACAAAGTCACGCGGGTTCCGGGGCCGAGATCTCCAAGCCTACTCAGATTTGGGCCGAGCATCCTCCACCCAGATCCTCCAAATTCCAGTAGGCGGGGGTCAAACCCACCCACTGGCCCCCTGGCGCCGTGTAATCTCATCAGCGACCAAGACTCAGAGACTATAAAAACCAGCTCCCGGAACCGCGCGGCCCCGCGACATCCTATTATAACATCTTATTATCTCATTCCTACTTTGGACAAACTGGCAGGCTACCGAATGTAGCCTGCCCACACGGCAGAGTCTGGCAAACTCCCTGTGGCGTACCCAATATGCCAAATACCAGTAACAATGATGGGTCTCATTCTCCTAAAGAGCCTTGAATATAATCTCAGGGTTAGGATGAAGGAGACGTTACTGGGGCCTTCTTGAGGCAACTGACGATTAACAGGATGATTTGTGATTTGTGAGAGTCTTTGGCTGGAGCGATAGCACAGTGGGTAGGGTGTTTGCCTTGTAAGTGGCCAACATGGCGACCCGAGTTTGATTCCTCCACCCCTCTCGGAGAGCCCGGAAAGCTACCTAGAGCACAGAAAAGCCTGGCAAGCTACCCGCGATCTATTCGATATACCAAACACAGTAACAACAAGTCTCACAATAGAGATGTTACTGGGCCTGCTCAAGCAAATTGATCAACAACAGGAGGACAGTGCTACAGAGTCTTTATGATACTTTACAATAAATTTTCTAGTCTTGCAGTATCTATTTGTTGTGCTGGGTGTGTCTTTGAGGAGATCAAGATATTAAACCCATCTCTTCTTTTTTTTTTTTTATTAGTGAGATCATGAGGTACAGTTGCAGACTTACAAATTTTTGTGCTTGGGTCTCTTCTTTTTTTTCTATTAATATTTAAAAATTGGATTCTATCCTTTAAATAAAATCATTTAACATATTAGCTTTATCTTCCAATGTTTGGCTTAGATTTTGGCTAATGTTCATCATTTATTTTGCATTTATTCTTTCCTGTTGCCTTGCTATGATCATAGCAATGGGGGTTTTGTTTTTGGGTCATACCTGGCAGTGCTAAGGGATTATTCCTGACTCTGAGGTCAGCAATTACTCCTGATTATGCTCAGAAGACCATATTGTGTGCTGGGGGGGGGGGGGGGTAAAAGCCAGGTTGTCTGAGTGCAAGGCAAGCACCCAACCTGCTCTCCTGCTCCATGGTGGCCATTTAAATACCACTTCCAAATACTTTTGGAAGAAATAACTCATTTCTTCCCCATCTTAACTCTTTACTTTATTTCTTTACTCTTAAATAGTAATCTAGTCAAGTTTAAAATATAAACCTCAGAATTTTGAGGTTTTTTTCATATGTTTTTCTATAATTTATTTATTGAATAGAGTCCAGCAAGCTACCGAGACTATCGAACCCGTACACCTACCTATGACATATTTGATATGCCAAACCCAGTAACAACAAGTATCACGATGGAGAACATTACTGGGACTGCTTGAGCAAATTGATGAACAGGAGGACAGTGACAGTGACAGTGACAGATAGTCTGTGAGTATAAATGAAAAAAAGTATGAAAGGAGATCAATTATACTTGATTAGGAATAATACACCAAACAACAAGAAAAACTACTAAATAAGAAAAATGAATAATACTTTCCTAAAATGAACATTTTTCTATAGTATTAAAGGTATTCTACAAATAGCACAGCGGGTAGGGCGTCTGCCTTGCACGCAGCCAACATGGCCGACCCGAGTTCGATTCCTCCGTCCCTCTCGGAGAGCCCAGCAAGCTACCGAGAGTATTCGATATGCCAGACACAGTAACAACAAAGTCTCCAATGGAGACGTTACTGGGCCCTATGTGTCCAGTAAATAAATAAACTAAATAAACTATAAATAAACTAATGTAAATAAAACCTATGCTATAGAAACTTTATTAATTTTGGACAGTTTTTCTAGAAATGAAGAAAAAAATCTTCAAATTGAGAATGCAAATCAGTATTTCTGAATATTGTTTTAATTTTTGTTTCACTATATATCTGGTGAAAGTTTTAGAAGATATTTATGTTCCCATTTGTCTTTCACATGTTTGTTTTATTAAATTTAATTTCTTTGTTGCTCTCTACGTAAATGTTGCAGGGTTGATGCTCCATACGACTGTGTCCCATCTGGAGTTAATCTCATGCTTACGTGAGATAAAAGTCACACATGTATGAGATAAACTCAGAAATCTGTTTTAGTCATTTCTCAGACTAAACTAATTAATAAAAGAAAACAATGAGAAAGCTTGCTCTCTATCTCAAAAGCATCTTTAATTTAAGATGAATGACACTAGTAGGAAGTAGATGTGATCAGTAGACTTTAGTATTTTCCTATAGTTACAATGCTAACACTTTGTTAAGAATTTGTAAGTAAAGTACAGTAAAGTAAAGGCCCTACCGTTGATCATCGATTTGCTCGAGTGGGCCCAGTAACGTCTCCATTGGAGACTTTGTTGTTACTGTGTCTGGCATATCGAATACTCTCGGTAGCTTGCCAGGCTCTCCGAGAGGGGCGGAGGAATCGAACTCGGGTCGGCCATGTTGGCTGCGTGCAAGGCAGACGCCCTACCCGCTGTGCTATTTGTAGAATACCTTTAATACTATAGAAAAATGTTCATTTTAGGAAAGTATTATTCATTTTTTTTATTTAGTAGTCGTTCTTGTTGTTTGGTGTATTATTCCTAAAGATTCACAAATACAGAAATTTAAAGAAGGATGTCTCCTTTCTTTTTTATTTATTAAAGTCACCATGAGTTACAGTAACAAAGATCTCATGTTTGAACTTTGATCATACGGTCATCAAACACCCATCCCTTCACCAGTGCAAGCTTTCCACCACCAAAACCCCCAGACTTCTGAAGAAATTGCTGCAGCAGGTTACTGGGGTCCAAGATTCATCTGTTTGTCTCTGGATCGTGGCCATGTGGGAGCTTAAGTAGACGGTGGGAGGATATGACATCATCTCGGCATCCCATCGGGGTTGGGGAAGGAGAGCCCACGCCTCCCCTGTACCAGAGACTTGGGATTTGCCATCACCAAGGGATGTCTCCTTTTTTAAAACCTCATCTTGACATTAGCATACACCCATTTCCTCTGTATTCAAGCAATTCCCATCAAGTGTGCTTCTATCACTGATTCTATAAGCTGTCATTTGAATACTATCCTCTTTTTTCAGTGCAGATTCATATTCTACATTTTTGGTTAGGTTTTTTTGCAGTATCCTATTGGATTTCTTATAACTCTTCTATTTTTGGAGGACCATGCTTTCTAACATTTCAATGAGGATGACAAGCCATTCTTTCTAAAATCATTTTCCAAGTCTTACAGAAAGTATTTTCTAGGACTCTTTCTTCTCTTAAACTTAAAGTGGATATATTTTTTTCATCATGTTCTCAAATAGCTATACAGAAGAAAACCAATATTAATACAAGTATTCTCAATTAAAGATGTGTTTAGTGGCCAGAGAAATAGTACGGTGGGTAAGGTGTTTGTCTTGCAAAAAACCCTGATCACAGTTTGAGCCCTGAGCCAGGAGTAAGCCCTGAGCTGGAAGTAACCTCCAAACCAAAATAAAATAAAAGATGTACTTAAATGTGTTGTGTGGATTGTATTCAACCCTACTCAATGCCCCTTGCCAGATCTCAGCTGAAAGGGAAAGTCTTACACAGCTTCCTACTTAGTTATTAGTTTTTAATGACTTTGTGTTTGCATAATCCTATAGCAATAGAAATGTTTTGCATGGATATAGGATGATTTATCACTTGATCACTTGACATTCCGTTACTCATCAATTTGCTCGAGCAGGCACCAGCAACATTTCCATTCATCCCTGTCACGTGCTAGACGTGCTAGTGTACCCCAATGGCATCTGCTCGTTCTAGGAACACGAAGAGCCTCAAATCGATCATTCAGGGTCTTGACAAAGAAGTCTGACCATGTCATAGGTGGGTGGCCACATGATCTTTTGATATCCTGTGGAATCCAGTCGGTAATCGCTCTAGTCCAGTAGTTGTCTCCAAATCTCATTATGTGTCCAGCCCATCTGATTTTTGATGACTTGACAAACAAGACAGTGTACCTGATTCTTGACTGTTGATGGAGGCTGGAACTCCGGATTCTTTCTCTCATTTGAGTGAAGCGTGATACGCCAGGCATAGCTCTTTTGATTCCTTTTTGGGAGACCTGAGTAGCGTTCTCATCCTGTATTTGTAGGGCCCAGTCCTCTGAGGCACATGTTAATGCAGGTAGAACAGTGGAATCAAAGAGATGTGCCCAGAACCGGAGGTACTTTGCCCTCTTAGCAATTACTTTGACATTCTTGAAAGAGTTCCAAGCCACTTTCTTCCTCCTGGGCAACTCAGGTGCCAGGTCATTCATCATGTTGACTTCTCAACCTAGGTACACATAACTGTTGCATTTAGAGATGTTCGTCCCATTGAGAGTGAATGGAACATCAGAAATGAGACCGTTTCTCATAAACATTGTGTTTGTGAGATTCAGCTGTAGTCTGACCTTTCCTTGATCATTGACGTCAAGAGAGGGGGTCAGCAGGGTGATACCATTTCACCGAAACTCTTCAGTGCTACCCTCGATAACGGCATGCGACGATTGGAATGGGAAGGAATGGGAATGAAGATAGATGGTTGGCAACTACACCACCTCTGCTTCACTGATGACATTGTTCTTATAACACCAAACATCAGCCAAGTGGCAAAAATGCTGGCCGACTTCGATTGTGAGGATAATTTATATTCATAGCAATATTATCTCTATAAGAACAGTTTAGATAAGTAAAGACCTTACCTGGTGATAAATGTTAGAATAAGTTTTTTAATTTGTTTCCAGAACTTCTTTTTTCTATTTTCTGGAAGTTACCATTTTGGAACATTTAGAGAAGTGTATACTGATGGGAGAGGGGTGAGGCAAAAGGCTAATAATACTCATAGATTATGATTTTTTAGGAAATTCTTAGATAATTTTGTTATATAAACATTTTATACATCTCCTATAGCACTGTAATGCTTAAGGATTCCCTCTCAACAGACTTTGTGCCTTTTATAGGATATGTTTTTATATATAAGAGAAGAAAGAACTGCCTCAGAGGGCCAGAAATCACCATATCTCATTATTTTCTAAAAGCCTTCTTGTTCTTTATTTTTCCTATTCACTCCCATAATGTAACTTCCTCACTGTTAAAATTAATCAGAATTTCACTTTAGATATATTAACACTTCGGGTTGCCAAATCCTTTAGTAATTCTATTTCTCTGAGCTATGGATGAATTGATACTGGGTTCACTGTCTTGAGGGTAGGTTAAGGGTGTCTTTACATAGCACTGAATATTGGAGCTTATGTTCTGGTCCAATTTTCTTAGAACTCACTTCAAAGTGTTGAGGAATTTGTTTTACACTATTCATACCACTTGATCTGTGCAGATTATTTTCTACTTTCACTATCTGATATAGACTGATACACAATTTAATATATATTTGAGACATCTTTAACTCTTATCTGAGCTTCACAGCAAGATACTGGAGTCCTCATGGCCCTTTGCATTTCTTTTGGCATTTATATCATCAGTTCTTTGAACAGGGCAAGATTTCTTAACTTGTCCAAGTCCAAGTGCTTAATCTCTCACCACTAGTACCTTAGAGTCTATTTGGCTTCATAAATGCGCAACAATTTGGGTCCAGTCAGACACTAGGAAGTTCTAGAACTTTTATATAGTAGTAAGCATATCGTTGTAATCACATCACCAAAAGTCCCAAATTCTGTAATTAGATGCCTTCTTTATGTTTAAAGCATTTCTACTTAAGAGTCACACATAAATTATCATTTGTAGTTTGGTAAAATACATTATCTGAATCTGTTTAGAGCAAGTATAAAACTGTTTGATCCCATAGAGTTTGGGAAAGTTCAGAGAGCAAGAGCCAATCTCTGGGTTTTTATGCATATATTCAGTACCCTTGTGAATTTATGACTTATTTACAGATTAAATTCTTTATATTATGCATAACTATCCAGAAAAACTAAAAATATATAAGCAACTTGATAAGTACAACACTGAAAATCTTATAATTTTTAGGAACAGAAAGCAAATGACATATAGTCAATTTTCAAAATTGAATAGCATTATACTATAAAAAGCTGTACATATAGAGCATGGCTTTGAAAAACATTCCAGAACCTTGTGAATTGGGAATAATAGCTTATCCAAATCAATCTCAGAGAATCAAAAATTTCGTATTCCTCAAACTACAAGGACAGAGATGGCTATTTTTGTTGCAAAAATAAAGTTTTTATTTTATTTTTGACAAGCAAGGTATGCGTGGATCAAGTTTAGAATGATCACTATAAAAAAAGCATGGCTGTTAAACTGGTTGAAGACACTTGAAGAAATTCAGATAATTACAACACAATGGTAGTAGAGATTGAAGAAAGTTCTGCAAACAAACAAACTACACTTTCCTTCTATCTCATCTATTTTTCTACTCTCAAAGATGGCTGCTAGGTTTATAGTTTGGGGAATTAAGGAAAAATATTATTAGTGGAAAAAGAACCACAAGAAATACAGGTAGCTTTCCTGGTTTGTTCATGTGGAAACACTATATGATGCTCTTCTCCTGCATTGGGAATAATAGAATTAGAGAAAGAGAAGAAACATTGAGAGCCTGAATTTTTATAGGTTTGGGTTAGGAAACCAGTGCAATTTAGGCCAGAGGGGTTTTGGAATTATTAGATTTCAGTACAGCATCTATCTTGATTACAGAAAAATTACTGCCTCTAGATTTGGAACAAATTAAATTTTGAACAAAAGACCATTCCATAATTTTGCTAAAAGGCATAGTTGTGGGTGCCAAGATGACTCACTATATCAGTGAACTCTGAAAATGATAAAGCTGCGTAGATCTCTAAGATGCATAGAGTTATTTGTAAGGTATTCAGAGAATGTCAGAAAAGACTTACTAGTTATTTCATAGGAAACTAATCATTCTGCAGAAACTAATTTAGGAAAGAGTACTAATCAGAAAGGTGATCGCTATGTCTTAATTTTCTTGCACTAGGGTTGTGATTATAGTATCTTGGGAAGAGAAACATAAACCTTGCCTATGATGGTACCGCTACAATTCCGAAGCTGATCATATCTTCAGACATATGGGCTCAAATATTGGATTTCAGCAGCAGAGAGAGCTTTATGTTGGAGAAAAATAAACGGTGAGGTATCCAAACAAGCAAAGTATTTTAGGGGTTTTACTGAGTTTCGGGAGAGAATGCTTTTCCTATAGGCAAGAAAGGAGAAGACCTTAAATACTGAGTATTTAAGATTCACCAGCAATTTTTCACTGTTTATTTCAGTGTTTATAAGCATATATTTAGCATTTCAGTAATTAGGCCACATTTCTGAAATGTTATTCATCATGTCACTCTTACAAACATTTCTAAATGTGTCTTCATAAAATCCTATGGTTTTTAAGCTATGTATTTGAAGGGTGAAAACATTTTATCAAATGCATAATTATGCATTTAACAAATAACTAACATTTGTAAATATAATATTTATTTCATAAATATTAAAAGCATAAATATGGGGACATAAAATTGGCAATAGAAGAGATAAGTCGATATCTGTTGAATAAGTGATAATTGAAACTATATATAAAAAGGGTCTAGCTAAAGCTCCATAACCAAATTAAGAAGAAATAATTTCCTGAAAAAAATAAGGAAGTATGATAATGATGATGCTCTGAGCATAATTCATGAGAAAGCAACAGAGAAATTTGAAATCTCCTAGATAACTCACCAGTCAATGAGCTGGCAATGGGGGAGGGATTTGGATTCTATACCTGATACTTGATAAGTCTCAACACATAGAAATTGGGAGAGGGCTGTTGAGAAGCAAAAGAGCAAGTTCCTGAGAAAATACAGATAGAAGGAGGCAAAGTATGATACCTACCCCAAATTTTTAATGGTGAAAAAATTTTAAAAATGTAAATTCTGTAGTGAACTTAAAACACCTTAAAATTCAAAGTGCTTAGAAAAGCAAAACAGACACCCCCCCAAAATAAAACAACAACAAACCTTTATTCAAACATTTATTTAAATTTTGTAAGGAGTGAAAGCCACACGGTGAATTAAGTGACTGAATCCAGAGAGAGCAACTATACCTTCTCAGTCGTACACCCAGGCTTTGTTGTTTTAAGGTAATTTCAGGAAGATGTGTGGGCCTTAGAGAGAATGCGAAATAAGGAAGAATGTATTTGATGGTAGACATACCTGATAAATAAATGTATCTCTATATAATTATGTTTATATATATGCATGTATTTACTCAAGTCAATTTACAGTTGGGTTTCTTTGGTATCAGAGCTAGAGAGTAATCTAGGATAAGAAGTCCTATAATTATAACTTATAAGTGTTAGAAAATCATGGATATTATTGAGCAGTGAGGAAGGAGATGAGACTTTGGAAAAAGCTATAAGAACATACCCATCTGTGACAGTCTCTGCTGGCCCATTGTTGAGCTTCTGAGCACAAGCTTCCCATTAGAGGAATCCTTTGTTAGGTAGAATCAGCAAGAATCTCTTACCTAAGTCTTGCTCTGTCATTGGTGGACTACCTTTTAGGAAACCATAATTTCAACTTGAGATCAGAAGTATATATAAAACAGATTCTGTGTGAGTGTAATTAACTCTATGTTCACCACCAACACTGTATTGTTGTTCCACTAATCTTTCCTTTCCAGTAACCACCATAATTTTCACAAAGTCTAGGAATTAGTTTTGTTGTTCTTTGCTAGTTCATTTGCTTTAGTAATTTATATTCTACGAATGAGTGATGTTATCTTGTCTTTGTTTCATTAAGTATCCTTCAAAATCATTCATCCACTTTTTCTAAAGGCACAATTTCATACTTTTCAAATGACATAATAAAAAGTTGTATTCCAATGGGCACATATACTCTGCTGTGTCCAGTTGTCTGTCAATGGACCTTTAGATTGATTTGTATTTTGAACAGCAGGGTGCAAATATCCATTTAAGTTCACTGTATCACTGGATCACTGTCATCCTGTTGTTCATCGATTTTCTTGAACAGGCACCAGTAACGTCTCCATTCGTCCTAGCCCTGAGATTTTAACAAGTGCCACATTGGAGGCTCCTTCAGGGTCAGGGTAATGAGACCCATAATTGTTACTGGATTTTGGCATATCAAATATGCCAAGGGGAGCTTGCCAGACTCTACCGTGTGGGCAGGGTACACTTGGTAGCCTGTCGAGTTCTCCAAGAGTGAGAACTAGACAATAAGAGGTCTCCTGTCCCCACGCCTGCCTGTCCTCACTGGGGCCCCTTGGAGGGGGGGCGGATTGAGTTTCCCTCCCCACCCCGAGCAGAGCCCTGGCAGCTGAAGACCTCCGGAACCAGCCATTGCCATGCTTAAGACCACTCTCCACACGTTCGGATGAGCCTCACACTTGAGGGACCAGCAGAGGAATCCAGGTGTGTGGAATCCGGGGCTGAGATCTCCAAGCTTGCTCGGATCGGGACTGGGCCTCCTCCACCCAGATCCCCCATCTTCTAGTAGCTAGGTGTTACACTTACCAACTGCCCCCAGCACCGTGTTATTCCATCAATGGACAAGGCCCAGGGATTATAAAATGCAGCTCCCGGAAGCGCATGTCTGTGAATGCATTTAAGTTAGTGTTTGAAATATCCATTAGATATCTAGGAGTGATATTGCTTAATCATATGAAGTTTTCATTTTTATTTTTTAAAACTGTAAATATGTAATATGTAAACATAAGTGTAAAATGTAAGTTTACATTCCTACCAAAGTGTGCCAGAGTTCCTTGCCAATGTTGTTATTCACATTTTCCAAAAAAATACAGCAATTCTCTCCAGCATTAGATAATTCTCATCACAATTTTCATTGTGATTTTGATTGACATTTTCCTAATAAGTGGTCAGCAATTTTGTTCATCTATGAGCCATCTGTCTTCTTTGAGAAATTACGGTCCTCAGGACTTTTTAAAGAATAGGCTTTATTTTATATTAAGTTGTAGGAATTATCTATATACCTTAATATTAACCCCTCATTAGATGTATGGTGTACAGATATATTCTCCAAAATACAGGGGTGTCTTTTATTTTATAGTAGATTCCTTATCTGTGCAAAGGCTTTTTATGTTGATGTAGTGCCTTTTGTTTATGCTCATTATTGTTTCCCTTGACACTGGAATTGAATTTCCAAATATATCAATGTTATTCAAGTCTTAAAGTAAATCACCTATATTTTCTTCTATGTATTTTATGGTACAGGATCTAATAGCTAAGTATTTAATCTGTATTTTGAAGAAAGATTTTTACCAAGTCATTTTATATCTGGGAAATTACTGGAGCAGTGTGAATAGTTTACTATGCATAGTTTACATGCTGCATAGTTTACTACTGTGCCTTAGAGTTACTTCTCCATATCTATTTTTGGAACAGCTTGTCTATATTCTAGTAAACAACTTATACTGAGTGAAAAATTACAAGGAGGCTGGTGTGATATACTTTAACTCCTGATACTACGTATGGTGATAGGACTGTTACTGGTCTTCATTGACTTTTTTCAACCAACCATATTAATTCCCTTTATTTTAGTTATCATATCACGAATCACGAATCACGACCATCCTGTTATTCGTCGATTGCCTTGAGCAGGCCCCAGTAATGTCTCCTTCATCCTAGCCCTGAGATTTTTAAGAAAGTGCTATATTCAAGGCTCTTTAGGAGAATGAGACCCATCATTGTTACTGGTATTTGGCATATTGGGTACACCACGGGGAGTTTTCCAGACTCTGCCATGTGGGCAGGTTACATTCGGTAGCCTGCCAGTTTGTACAAAGTAGGAATGAGATAATAAGATGTCCGCATTCGCGACCACGTGGTTCCAGGAGCTGGTTTTTATAGTCTCTGAGTCTTGGCCGTTGATGGGATTACATGGTGCCAGGGGGCCAGTTGGTGGGTGTGACCCCCGCCTACTGGAATTCGGAGAATCTGGGTGGAGGATGCTCAGCCCTGATCCGAGTGGGCTTGGACATATCAGCCCCGGGACCCGCTTGCCTTTGTTCCTCTGCCAGTACCTTCAGGTGTGTGGAGAGTGGTCTCAGCATGGTGGTGGCTGGTCCTGGAGGTCTTCGGCTGCCGGAGCCCTGGTTGGGGCAGGGAGGAAAGCTCAACCCGCTCCCCTCCAAGGGGCCCTGGCGAGGACAACCAGGCACAGGGGCAGGAGACTGCACTGTTCTCTTCTGGGAGCTGGTTTTTATATAAAAACCAGGGCGTTTGCCTTGCACGCAGCCAACATGGTCGACCCGAGTTCGATTCCTCCGCCCCTCTTGCATTGCCCGGCAAGCTACTGAGAGTATCTCGCCTGCACGGCAGAGCCTGGCAAGCTCACCGTGACGTATTCGATATGCCAAACACAGTAACAACAAAGTCTCCAATGGAGACGTTACTGGGCCCGCTCGAGCAAATCATATATGCTAGAATTATTTCCGAATATGATCAACCTTTCATTGCTGAGGGGATCTTTGCCCTAGGTGAGAATACTTTTTTCATATTAAGGTTGAAATCTTCATTTACTACAATCCATTTACTATTACAATTAGCTACGTACTATTTAGTTCATGTGTCTCTCCTCTACTTATTCTACCCACTGACACAATCATGTAGTGAAGCCTAAATTCCAATATGATGATTTTTCAGATGTAGATAATTTGGAAACATATAAGATCACACTTATGTGACCCTCAAAATGATATCAGTATCCTTTTTTCAAAAGATTTCAGAGAACTTGTGTTCTTTCATCATGCAATGACTCAGCAATGTTGCCACCACGTGTAAACTGGAAACAAGGATCTGATCAGATGCACCTTTGAACTTCCAAGGCACTGGCTTTATAAGTGATTATTTCTGTTATTTAAGTCAATTAGTGAATGTTATTTTTTCCTAACAGCCCAAAGGAACTGTTATAGACAACAGAAATAGCAGTCTAGTACAATACTAATAAGTATCCCAGTGGATCCACCCAAGTCCCAAACCTATTCAAATGCATGCATTGAGTAAAAGTACAGTTATATTATTATTCTTTGATTCTACAAGGATGGTAACTTCTTGTCTTGCCTGCTCATTTATGGACATAAAATTCTGAAGTATTCAGGTATCAAGCGCTATCTAGAAGCACAGAGGGATTCCTATTTTCCCTGGAAAGAATAAGTCATCTTTGAATCAAAACTATACCCTTGAAATCTGAAAATAATGAGAATAAAAGCACAATGGCCCCACTGTGGATAACTCAAATAAGAAGAGCCATTTCTGCTTTAGCCTTTTGGTTTCAGGGCCTGTGTTCTTTCTATTGAGGATATACCAATAAGAAGCATCACACACAATATTGCATCTGTGTTGGGTCTTAAGATGTATTTCCAGTATTCATTCCTATATTTTACCAGGATTTGGATAGTACAAGATATGAACTAATGGATCCTGAAGCATGTATCTGTGAAGTACTTCTGTGAGGTATGTTCAGATATTTTCCTATGAGACAAATCAATAAACTTTCCAGGATGGTGGGGATCAGTTTTAGTACACTTTTCTCCAGGTATCTAATTGATTTTTCTCCCAAGGCTCAGATTTGCTTTTCATTACTGGTAGGATGGACACCAAAGATGGACCTTGAGAAGTGGACACCTATGCTTACCCAGGCATAACTTCATTAACATTCCCATCATGCCATATCATGCCTACTGATAAAAGATTACTAATGTTAACTGGCCAGATTATTTGTTTATCTGATACCTGTATATTCATTCATATACCTTTGTTGAAGGCTTGTTTTAGTTTGGTCTTCTAATCAAATTTTTAATATTGGGCCACTTTACTTTCTGCACCATATAGATGCCAGTTGTTCTTTTCAAACCTTTGCCTATATCTACAGTGCTTCTGGACAATCCCTGAGTGAGATTCATATCTTTTGGCAGGGGATTTAATTCATGTGCTGATATAATCTATCCATAAATTGACTTGCAAGTTTTTTTCATTTAATATGTTAGACAGGATACCCTTGAAACCATAAATTTGAGGTGCTAAAGAGAGTTTATAGATATGGGGTCTGGTTTATCTGTTTAAGGTGTCTGCAGGTTTCCCAAGTCCTGAGTGTGCCTGGTTCTGAATATACCATTTCCACATTACTGTGCATTACTGTTGAGACTAAAATATTTTATCCCATGAAGAATCCTCCTGGCAGCTCATTAGAATGCTTCAGGAGGCATACATACTTGGTTTCCCATGGTAAAGCATTCCATTTATTTCAAATCTCAGAAACATGCCAAGAAATATTTGTCAAAGACAGATAATTCTCTACAGCAGATGGCTTGTCCTTGCTCTAGAAACCCCAGATACTCTGCTATGAATGCATATGGTTGTCCATTTCATGTGAAGGTTTTAATATTCTTACAGTACAATATAATTTATATATAACATTGTGGAACTTTAAAGTATGTGTCAGTTTGATGCATTCATATATTATGATTGTCATTGAAGTGATAATTAGCATCTCTATCGTGTTCTTATATTCTTTTTCAGTCATTGAAATTAAGTTCCAAACTCCTAGCAAGTTTGATTATAACACATTAAAAGTATTTATTATAATGTATATTATGTAGAGTTTAATATTCATTGATGGTTTATACTCTTATAATACCTGTTCTATACCTCAATAATCTAATCTCCATAACCAATATCCTACTTTAATTTTTAAATTTCATTTTTTTGACTTCACATATAAGTGGTATCATAAACTACTTGATTTTATCAGTCTGACTTACCTAAATTAGCACAGTAGGCTTGACATCTTCTTGGAAAAGGCAAGGTGTCATTTTTCTTGTGCTTAATATTTAGCATGTATGTATGAATGTGTCTGTTTGATCAATTGGTGAACACTAGGGTTATTTTTATGCCGTGGCAATTGAATAATGCAGCAATAAACATGGAACTGGATTTATTTCCTTGATACACTATTTTCATTTTTTATGTATATACCCAGAACTGGAACTGTTGTGTTTGGCACATATTTTGTAGTTGTATTTTTTTGTTCATATTTGTGCCACACCCAGCAGTGCTCAGGGTGCACTTCTGACTAAGTTCTCAGGGATCCCTTTGTGTTCACTGAGAAATCACTGTGTTCTGTGGGATGCAGGGGGCCATATATGTTGCTAAGGATTGAATGTGGGTCATATGCATGCAAAGCACCTTACTCACTATACTAACTCTCTCGTTGGTAGTTGTAGATTTAATTTTTTGAGGATACTCCATAGTATTTTCTATTAGTGGTTAAACCAATGGACATCCTCATCAATAGGATACAAAGGTTTCCATTTCATAATTCTGCCAATAATTATCTCTCATTGATAACCAGACTAACAAGTGTGAAGTGATATCTCATCCTGATTTTGATTTATATTTCCCAGATAACATTGATCTTCTTTTCATGTATTAGTTGGTTATTTGGATATCTTCTTTGGGAAAAACCTGTCTTTTAAGTTCTTATGTGCAGTTTTAAAACAGTTGGTATTTTTCTTCTGAGTTCTTATCATATTTATGATATCAACCCATATCTTAATGACTTAATCACTTAACTTCCCGTTAATCGTCGATTTGCTCAAGCAGGTGCCAGTAACGTCTCCATTTGTCCCTGTCGCGTGCTAGTGTAGCCCAATGGCATCTGTTCGCTCCAGGAACATGAAGACCCTCAAACCGATTGTTCATGATCTTGACAAAGAAGTCTGACCATCTGGTAGGTAGGCGGCCACGTGGTCTTTTGATATCCCATGGAATCCAGTCGGTAACAGCTCTAGTCCAGCGGTCGTCTTTAAATCTCATTACGTGACCAGCCCATCTGATTTTCGACACCTTGGCAAATGAGACAGCGTCCCTGATTCTTGACCGTCCAGGGATGTCAGAACTCCGGATTCTTTCTCTCATTTGAGTGAAACGTGATATTCCAAGCATAGCTCTTTCTATTCTTCTTTGGGAGACCTGAATAGCATTCTCATTCTGTTTGCATAGGGCCCAGGTTTCTGAGGCATATGTTAATGCAGGAAGAACAGTAGAATCAAAGAGATGTGCCCGGAGCCGGAGGTTCTTCGTCCTTTTAGCTATTTCTTCGACGTTCTTGAAGGCATTCCAAGCCGCCCTCTTCCTCCTGCACAGCTCAGGTGCCAGGTCATTTGTCATGTTGACTTCTCGACCTAGGTACACAGAGCTGTTGCATTCAGAGATGGTCGTTCTGTTGAAAGCAAATGGGGCGTCAGGAACGAGGCTGTTTCTCATAAACATTGTCTTCGTAAGATTGAGCTGTAGTCCTACCTTTCCACACTCAGGGTCAAAGTCGGCCAGCATTTGTGCTACTTGGCTGATGTTTGGTGTTATTAAAGCAATGTCATCAGCAAAGCGGAGGTGGTGTAGTTGCTGACCATCTATCTTCACTCCTATTCCTTCCCATTCCAGTCATCGCATGATGTTCTCGAGGGTGGCACTGAAGAGTTAAGGAGAAATGGTATCACCCTGCCGCACCCCTCTCTTGACATCAACGATCACCTCTTTGTAGAATGGTGAGATCCTGGTAGTGAATCCGCAATACAGCTCACGGAGGATCCCGATGTACTGGGCCTGAATGTCCTGATTTGCCAGGGCTTCAATGACCGCCTCCGTCTCAACAGAATCAAAGGCCTTTTTTAAATCAATGAACATTAAACAGAGCAGCATCTTGACCTCCCGAGAAACCTCAATGAGCTTGGTTATCATGTGGATATGGCCGGTGGTTCTGAATCCTTTGCAGAACCCAGCTTGCTCGCATGGTTGTCCTTCATCTAGTATTCTGCCAATCCTATTTAGGATGACTCAAGTGAACAACTTGTAGATGACAGACAATAGGCATATCAGGTGATAGTTGCCAATGTCATGGATGTCTCCCTTCTTGAACAGTTGTACGATCCTGCTGGTTTTCCATTGGGACGGAACCTTGCTTTCAGACAGGTAGCGAGTGAAGAGCAGAGCCAGTGTATTGATGAGTACTGATGGCAGGTTCTTCAGGTGTTCAGGTCTGACCTTGTCTGGGCCGGATGCTGTTCGTTTCTTTACCAACGATATGGCATGTCGGATTTCGGAAGGGAGAATATTGGGAACGACATATCCATCCTGTGGAATTTGGTATGTCGGTAAGTGGACATGGCTATCAAAGAGATTTGAGTAGAAGTCATGGATAATCTTCTCCATTGCCGTTCTGGAGGATGTGATGGATCCATCAGGACGTTGGAGGGCAGTCATCTTGGTCTTGTAGTTGGTGAAGGACAAGCGGGCGTTACGAATACTTTTCCCGGCTTCTGCGGCTTCTATCAGTACTTCTGCTCTTCTCTCTTTGAGGTCTACCTTGATCGCATCTCTGCACTGCTTTGCGAGCTCAGACGTTAGCTTGCGGTTGCCTGAGGCATGCGCCAAACCACGCTGACGAATTAGCTCAAGAGTTTTCGAAGATAGGCGATTTTTTTGTGGCTATCTCTCTCTTGGCGTTCCTCGCACATTCATGGAGGTGCTGAACCAGTCGATCGTATTCCTCGTCAATGTTGTCAACAATGGCATCTTCCCATGTTGCCGCAATAGTACCAAAGAGTTCCCAGTTGGTGGTCATTCTGGGAGTTCTCTTTTTGAACTTTGCAGCCCTTTCTCCCCGCTCTGTGAAGTAGAATTTTGCACGAAGGAGACGGTGGTCTGATCCCGTCTGAAATTTTGGGACAACAGCGACATCAGTCAGGCAAAACCATCGATTGAATATGATGTGGTCTATTTCGTTGTGGAATCGTTCACCGGGAGACTCCCATGTCCATCGTTTAGATTCTGCCTTCTGGAACTGTGAGTTACCATGGATGGTCTTGGTCGACATGATGAACTCAGATAGTCTCTCACCCTGTTCGTTCCATTCTAGGCCATGGGTCCTGATGTGAAGTTCTTCAGCTGATCTTCTCGGTCCTATCTTGGCATTAAAATCACCCACAATGATCTTGTAGAAGGTGTGGTCTTCTTTACAGAACTTCTCTAGCTCCATGTAGAACTTCTCGATTTCTCTTTCATCATAATGAGATGTTGGTGCGTAAACAGCGAAGATAGAAACTGCAGGCAGTGAGCCACATCTATTCAAATGTAAACGTCCGATTCGGGTTGTTAGGCATTCTAATGAATCAATGCTCTTGGCCAAGTTTGTGTTAACAAGGACACCGAGGCCTCCAACACCTCTTTTATCACATGTTCCGAGGAACAATTCTTCTCCAGTGTCGAAAACGGCATGGTGAGATTCATGCCTTCTTGTCTCGGTCAGACCAATGATGTCATACTTGATCATTCGCGCTTGTACCATCAGGTCCTCGATGGATGCATCTGATGCTAGCGTACGTGCATTGAAAGTACAGACGATCATTTTTGTCTTCCTTCGTTGTGGCAGCCTAGGTTGGCCTTGAGATTTTGTTGGCCTCTCCTTTCTCATCCTTCTCAGTGCTGCCATGTTGGTGAAGCCTTCAGGGTCAGGTGAACGAGACCAGTTGTAGTTACTGGTTTTGGCATATCGAATACACAACGGATAGCTTGCCAGGCTCTTCTGTGCGGGCAGAATACTCTAGGTAGCTTGCCAGTCTTTCTGAGAGGGATAGAGGCTTTGGGGGCGACCTTTAATCACGCTTGTAGGTGTTTCCATATTTGAACCCTATCAAATATGGTACGACAATTCCCGAAGATGGGTATTTAGGGTCTTATGATGTGTCGCGCGGCCGCAAAGCAGCCACGCAGGTCCAGAAAGCATCCTGGAGTGTGGCAACGGCTGGGTAGTGGAAATAGTGTCCATATCTAGTAGGAAATTTGCAAACCTTTATTTTTTATCAATTATTTCTTTAGTTTCATTGAAAGTTTTAAGTTTTATGTAGCGCCATGTGGGTCAGTTTTGCTTTAGTTGTTTTTACTCTTGATGTTATATTCAGAAAATCTTTGACAACACTTATACAAAGGAACTTCTTCCATATGAGACTACATCCAAGGACATTAGAAACATGGGTCAGGAGGATTGGTCCACAGTTAGAAGCCTGCCCCAGGTGATGGGGGGAGAAGGCAGTTGGGAGGGAGAAGAAACCACTATGGTAATGTTAGTTGAAAATGATCACTTTGGATAAGAACTGTGTGCTGAAAGTAGATAAAAGAACATACATGATAACCTCTCAGTACTTATATTGTAAACCATAATGCCAGGGAGGGAAGGAGAAAAAATGCCTGCCATAGAGGCAGGCTGGGGGTCGGAGAAGGCAGAAGGGAAACTGGGGTCATTGGCAGTGAGAAATGTACACTGGTAGAGGGACTGATCATGAATACGTTTGTAACTGTGTATCTCAGGTGACTCAATAAAAAAAGTATTTTTAATAATTTTTTGTCTTAGTAAATTTTTTTATTTGGTTAAATTAATTTTTAGATACTGTTTTGATGCTGTTGTGGATGGGGTAGTTTTCTGATGTTTCATTGTCAATACATAGAAATACAATTTATTTTGGTGGTTTTATTGTATTTTGTAAAGTGCTTTTATACATCATTTTGTATATTTGGAGGGGATTGGGGGTTGGAGGAGGGTCTCCCAAGTGGTGATCAGGGACCTCCAGGGCAATCCTCATGGTGCTTTAGTGGCCATATCTTGCTGGGGTTTGAATGACATGAGGCATTGTTTAAGATGACAGACATTAAGGACAATTAGTAAGCACATCAAAATTTAACCAGTACATTAAGAACAGAGGCTAGGGCAAAGTTGTGACAATTCCCTGTTTTGTTCTTGGCTATTCTGTCTATTCTTTTCTTGCCTTTGTTACCTTCCTTATCTAAAACACCTCAAATGGTTTTATTCTATTCTTTCTGGGAGCACTTTTTCTGCTCTTATATCTAAACTTCTTTTTCCTATGGAATTATCCTGACCTTAGGGTCTTTGTTAGGGAGATGATTTCTCACACTCAACTCTGATCCATTTTGATTTGACTTTTGTGGAAGGTATGAGGTAAGAACCAAGCTTGCAATTTTTTTTTTGCATGTGGTTATCCAGTTTAACCAACACCATTTGTGTGTGTGTGTGTGTGTATGTGTGTTTGTGTGTAGGAGTACTGCTATTTATCCAGACACTGATTAGCTTATTGTATTGGGCATGAACTCCACCTTACTTTTTAAAATTTTTTTTTTAATTTTATTTATTGAATCACCATGAGAGCAGTTACAAAGCTTTCGGGTTTAAGTCTTGGTCATACAATGAAACACCCGTACCTTCATCAGTGCCCATTCTCCACCACCAAAACCCCCAGTGTACCCCCATTCCACACCCTCCCCCTACCTGTGGGGCAGATGATTTCCAAATTTCTCTCTCTCTACTTTGATTACATTCAATATTTTGACACCAGATCCACCATTATTATTTGGGATTTTACCCCAACATTTAGATCTGCTGAAAAGGCAACAGTAGACAAGTTGTTTACGATTGCTGGTTATGAATAACGCATGTGACTGCAGTAGTGGCTGTGCGATTTTGAAATTCCCGAAATTTTAACAATTAAATCTGGAGGGATTTTTGCCAAAACCTGCTGGGTTCCAAGATTTGTTCCTGAGTCTCTTGGATCAGCAGCTTGATCAGAAGCCAGAAAGGCCATTAGTGTGCAGCAACTCAGGGTCTTGTTGAAATGAGGAGGAAAGGGCTGGTTCCACTCCCATCCCGTGGGGCCCTGTGTATTTTGTTTTGGTGGGCCCGAACCTGACTGTCCAGTGGCCTCTGGAGGATGGTGGCCACTGGGCTGCCAGGGGGAACAGGCCAAGGCACAAAACCTATTCCCACCTGGGGTGGCCAAGTACTGGTAACCTACTATAGAGACTGGACACATTTCTGCCAAAAGTTGTTCGGTTTCGAGATTTGTTTCTGAGTCTCTGGGATCATGGTCATTAAGCAGTTTGATCAGGAACCAGAGAGGCCATGCCTCCAATTATATAGCTGAGCCAGAGGTGCTTTGTGGGTGTGTCTTTCACATACCTAACTTTTGGCCATTTACTTTCTTGGTAAACTTTGCCCTAAGTTTTTGGGGTCTGGCCAAAGGCACAGTGGCAATTTTGGGGTATCTGAAATTCTGAAGGTGCCACTAGGCTACTGATGCACTCACCTCACCGGTACAGATTGACCTGCTGGAGGCACCATACCCCCTCCAACACCATTGTTGAAGAGAATATCTTTACTTCATGAACTCAGCCTCTTAATCTAAAGTCAGTTGGCCATAGATCTGGGGGTTTGTCTTAGAGTTTTTTATTATAACCCATTGGTCAGAGGGTATATATATATTTTTAATTTTTATTAGTGAAACACCATGAGGTACAGTTGTAGACACAAATTTTTGTGCTTGGGTTTCAGTTATACAATGATCAAATACCCACCCCTCCACCAGTGCCCATTCACCACCACCACCAGTCCCAGTATCCCTCCCACCCCCTATCCCCTCATCCCACCCTACCACTGTGGCAGGGCATTTCCCTCCGTTATCTCTCTCCTTTTGAGTGCTGTGGTTTGCAAAAGAGACATTGAGTGGCAATCTTGTTCTGACTATAATCTACTCTCATCACGCATTTCCCATCCTTGGAGGAACCTCCCAACACCCTTTATTTGGTGCTCCTTTCTCTATCCGATCTGCCTTTTCCCCTAGCATGTGTGACTGTCCTCAAAGCCATGGAGTAATCCTCTTGGTACTTATCTCGTCTATTCTTGGGTGTTAGTCTCCTATTTTGTTACTTTATGTTCCCCAGATGAATGAAATCTTTCTATGTCTATCCAGAGGGTATATTTTTAGTCCAGTGCTATTTTTAGTACAGTCCGATCAAAATCACACTGTTTTGATTTTGATACTTTATAATATGGTTTTGGGATAGGTAATGAGATAATAGCCAATTTCTTATAAATGTGACTTTGACTGTTATATATCATTTTATCTAGGAGAGCTTTCAACATTTTTTTCTGAAGCAGATCCAGAGTTAGTGAAAATTCTCATCTATCATTAATCTAGAAAAGGATTTATTTCTACTTCATATTGGAGGGATAAATTTGAAGAGCATTATTATTCCCCTCAAATTTCAGTGTTTAAAGAAAAGACAAACAATATAATGTTGAATTAATTGGTAGCAACATCTAATGGAAGTCCAGATTTTCTGATAAATCTGGCAAATCTGGCATGTAACTTCAGTACAATAGAGAGGAGATATTTTTTTAAATTGAATCACTATGAGATTCACAGTAAAAAAACTATTTATGATTGGGTACAGTCATAAAATGTTCGAACTCCCATTCCTCCACCTGTGTATATTTCCTACCACCAATGTCCTCATTTCCTTCTCCCCACCTCTCCCCATCCTCCAGCCTATCTCTATGGCAGATACGTTTCTTCTCTCTTTCTCCAGAAAGGAGTTTTAACTCAGATGGAGGAACTCCTCAAGTCATTTTCTCACCCCAGAATAACAGTGAAAACTTTTAAAATTTTGAGTGACCTAAATGATGAAATACTTGTTACTCATAACAAAATGTTAATGTGAGTTACTCTGTGATACAAAGATAGCTGAAAATAAATAGAAAACATGATATAGCCTGATTATAGAGGAAAATTATTGCCAGAGCAAATTTTCATATGAATATAAGCTCCCTCTTACAGAATTGATGACTGAAAGAATTTTCAGTGATTAAATCAATTTGAAAGTCTCAGGATCTTTAAAAACAGGATGTCTAGCTTGGGGGCAATGTTGCAGGCAACGAACTGCAGCTTTTAAATATCTCATATAGTAAATCTCCAGATCCTTGAAGTACATCTATAAGCACTCACTATCCATGTACTATAGAAGAAATAAGAAGTTGTGGGTGACAGAGCTCCTTTTTCAAGATACCTACCTGAATGCTGTACTAGTGGAATAAAATATTTTTTGGAAAATAACATGTACTCTATTATATTTGCAGAATGATGAAATTGCCTGATGGTTCAGTTCTCTGAACAAATCCCTGATGTTGAATATATTATTAGAATCTGTTAGGAAATGCTCTGATAGTGGTAACAAACAAACATGAATATGAAGGGTCTTTCAGTTGCAATGTATACTCATTTTCAGTTAAATATTAATAGGTAACTTGGGACATGATTACCAAGATGGTAATCATGCAGAATCAAAATAAACTAAAACTTGGCAAGGACTCCATTTATTCCCTGCTTCTTTTATGTCTCCATTCTGACCAAGGACTGTGAGAGTCGTTCAGTTTTCAGGCATCAGACATTTTGAGGACCATATGTCACTAGGTTTGAATTGTCAGAGTATTATCCTTCTCTTGGGTTGCAGCTACTGGAGTCAATTACATTGGTAACCTTGGGGGAAAGATTAGGGGAATCATTTTAGTACATACTTGCCATGTATATTTCAGTATCATTTATCCTGGTGACATAGCCACCACTTTAGTCATCCATTTATTATTTAGTAAACCATAATCTGAAAGCTGTGTCTGGGAATCAAATATTTATGATTTATATAATTACATTTTTACTAAGTTGCTTACTTTTAGTTTCCTAATTATGCTTTTATTCATACATATAGTATATATATAATTACTCCTACCTCCATGCCTGAGTGTCCTCACCAGGGCCCAAGAGCTGAAGACCTCCAGGACCCAGCCAAAGCAATGCTGAGACCACTCTCCACACGATTGCATGAGCCTCATGCATAAAGAAACTGGCAGAGGAACCCAGGTGTGCGGGACTCAGGGCTGAGATCTCCAAGCCTGCACAGTTCGGGACTGGGCCTTCTAGTAGCTAGACAGTTACACCCACCAACTGCCATGTAACCCCATCAATAGCCAGGATCCAGAGATTATACCACCAAGCTCCCAGAATTTTAAAATTTTAAAAGTTTTTAAAACAAAAACTTCTTATTCTTTAATTCTTACTCTCAGAGAACCCAGCAGGCTACTGAGAGTATCATGCCAGAATGTATGCCTGAATAGAAATACCTGTAAAGTTTATTTGTGTTTTCATGCAACCGACCGAGGATATCTCACCCACCAGGCAGAGTCTGGCAAGCTATCCGTGGTGTATTTGATATGCCAAATCCAGTAAATAAAAAGGATCTCATTCCCCTGACCCTGAATATGGCAGCATTGAGAAGGATGTGGAAGGAGAGGCTGATAAAATCTCAAGGCAGAACTAGGCTGCCAAAATGAAGAAAGACAAAAATTACTCTCTGTACTTCTGGAGCGATAGCAAAGCGGGTAGGGCGTTTGCCTTACATGCGGTCAACATGGCCGCCCCTAGTTCGATTCCGCCACCCCTCTCGGAGAGCCCGGCAAGCTACCGAGAGTATTCGATATGCCAGACACAGTAACAACAAAGTCTCCAATGGAGACGTTACTGGGTCCGCTCGAGCAAATCGACTATCAACGGGAGGGCCTTTACCCTTTACCTTTACCTACTTTCAATGCACGTACGCTGGCATCTGATGCATCCATCAAGGACCTGATCATACAAGTGCTAAAGATCAAGTACGACATCATTTGTCTGACCGAGATGAGAAGGCATCAATCAAATAACGCCGTTTTCGACACTGGACAAGAACTGTTCCTTGGAACATGCGACAAAAAAGACGTCGGTGGTGTCTGTGTCCTTGTCAACACAAACTTAGCCATGAGCATTGATTCATTCGAATGCCTAACAACCTGAATCAGACGATTACACTTGGATAGATGTGGCTCACTGCCAGCAGTTTCTATCTTCGTTGTCTATGCACCAACATAAAATTATGGTGAAGGAGAAATTGAGAAGTTCTACATGGAGCTGGAGAAGTTCTATAAAGAATACCACACCTTCTACAAGATCATTGTCGGTGATTTTAATGCCAAGATAGGACAGAGAAGATCAGCTGAAGAACTCCACATTGGGACTCAATGGCCTAGAATGGAATGAAGAGGGTGATAGGCTGTCTGAGTTCATCATGTCGACCATGACCATCCATGGTAACTCACAGTTCCAGAAGGCCGAATATAAACGTTGGACATGTGAGTCTCCCGGTGGATGGTTCCACAACAAAATTGACCACATCATATTCAATCAACGTTTTTGCCTGACTAATGTTGCTATTACCCCAAAATTCTAAACAGGAGCGGACCACCATCTTCTTCATGCAAAATTCTACTTCACAGAGTGGGGAGAAATGAATGCAAAGTTTAAGAAGAGAACTCCCAGAACGACCACCAACTGGGAGCTCTTTGGCTCTGCTGCAGCAACATGTTGCAGCAACCATCATTGACAATATTGATGAAGAATATGATAGACAGGTTCAACACCTCCATGATTTTCGAGGAAAGCCAAAAAAGAGATAACCACAAAAAAAAAGCCTGTCTTTGAAAACTCTTGAGCTTATTCGCCAACATGGTTTGTTGCATGCCTCAGGCAACTGCAAGTGAACATCCGAGCTCACAAAGCAGTGCAAAGAAGCGATCAAGGAAGACTTCAAAGACAGAAGAGCAGCAGTGCTGGTAGATGCGGCAGAGGCTGGGAAAAGCATTTGTAATGCCTGCCTGTCCTTCACCAACTACAAGTCCAAGATGACTGCCCTCTGACATCCTGATGGATCTATTACATCTTCCAGAAGGGCAATGGAGAAGATTATTCATGACTTCTATTTAGATCTCTATAATAGCCACGTCCACTTGCCAACATACCAAATTCCACAGGATGTCATTCCCAACGTTCTCCCTTTCAAAATCCGACACACCATCTCATTGGTAAAGAAACAAAGACCACCTGGCCCAGACATGGTCAGATCTGAACACCTGAAGAACCTACCATCAGTACTCATCAATACACTGGCTCGGCTCTTCACACACTACCTGTCTGAATGCAAGGTTCCATCCCTATGGAAAACCAACAGGACTGTACTACTATACAAGAAGGGAGACATCCACAACATTGGGAACTATTGCCCAATCTTCCTATTGTCTGTCATCTACAAACTGTTCACTTGAGTAATCCTGAATAGGATTGGCAGAACAGTAGATGAAAGACAACCATGCAATCAAGCCGAGTTCCAAAAAGGATTCAGCACAATTGACCATATATACATGATAACCAAGTTCATTGAGGTTTCTCAGAAGTTCAAGATGCCACTCTGTCTAACGTTCATTGATTTAAAGAAGGCCTTTGATTCTGTTGAGAAAAAGGGGTCATTGAAGCCCTAGCCAATCAGAGTGTTCAAACTCAATACATCAGGATCCTCCATGAGCTGTATTATGGATTCCGTACCAGGATCTCACCATTCCACAAAGAAGTGATCATTGATGTGAAGAGATGAGTTCGGCAGGGTGATACTATTTCACCGAAACTCTCCAGTGCCACCCTCAAGAACATCATGTAACGACTGGAATGGTAAGGAATGGGAGTGAAGATAGATGATCGGCAACTGCACAACTTCCGCTTAGCTGATGACATCGTTCTAAAAACACCAAACATCAGCCTAGTGGCACTAATGCAGACCGACTTCAACCATGAGTGTGGAAATGTCAGATTACAGCTGAATCTCACAAAGACAATGTTCATGAGAAACAGTCTTGTTCCTGACGTTCCATTCACTCTCAACGGAATGACCATCTCTGAATGCAACAGTTATGTGTGCCTAGGTTGAGAAGTCAACATGACGAATGACCTGGCACCTGAGTTGTACAGAAGGAAGAGAGCAGCTTGGAATGCCTTCAAGAGCATCCAAGAAATAAGGATGAAGAAACTCCCAGCTCAGAGCACATCTCTTTGATTCCACTGTTCTTCCTGCATTAACATATGCCTCAGAAACCTGGGCCCTAAAAAAACAGGATGAGAATGCTATTCGGATCTCTCAAAGAGGAATCGAAAGAGTTATGCTTGTAGTAAAATGCTTCACTCAAATGAGAGAAAGATGCAGAGTTCCGACCTCTGTCAACGCTCAAGAATCAGGGACGCTGTCTCTTTTGCCAAGGCATCAAAAAAGAGATGGGCTGGACACGTAATGCGATTTAGAGACGACCGCTGGACTAGAGTCATTACCGACTGGATTCCACAGGATGTCAAAGGATCACATGGACGCCCACCTACGAGATGGTCAGACTTCTTCGTCAAGACCCTGAACGATCAGTTTGAGGCTCTTCATGTTCCTAGAACGAGCAGATGCCATTGGGCTACACTAGCATGCAACAGGGATGAATGGAGACATTACTGGCACATGCTTGTGCAAATCAATGAGTAATGGGATATCAAGTGATCAAGTGATATATAATTACAGATATATATGAAGCATGACCATCACTGACTGCCTATCCATTTTCCCTCTAGGGAACTATGTCCTATTAAATGATTTCCACAACATTCAATGAGTCACGCTACGAAGGCTGTCACTGATTTGTGGGATTCCAACTAATCTATATTACTTTTGGGTACCATCCTTCCCATTGTTATTAGTAAGCAAAGGTCTGTGATAAGCTCTCCCACTGATTACTTTAGTCAAATGTCTCAATGATGTGGAGCACATTCCTGAGGCTTTTGTTCTAGCATTTTCTTTCACTCTTCTATTATAATATGATTTCCTCATGGATTGTTTACTTTCATATAATATGCTCATTTCAGAAATGACCACTTTACTAAGTCCTCTACTTTTTCAATTGTTAAACAATATTTTATAAGAATACTTTCCATGCATTCCAAGCAAACAGAACAATATTGCTAATTACAGACACAGTGCCCTACTGTCTGGCTCCTATCCAGTTTTGATAACCATAACATAACTTAGTATATATATATATATACATATATATATATAATTTTTACTTATTTTAATGTAGACAAAAGTCACAACTGCAGATTCAATTCTAGAATTTGCATTGATTAGATAAGTTTCAATATTAAAATCAATAAATATAAAAATTTATTTGAAAAGTTTAGTGTTGGGAAAAGCTGCTCAGCAATTATTCTGTACCTGGACCCATGTGCTGTACTCTAAATGTGAAATTTGTCTTCCTTTTCTGAAAATGAGACATGCAAGTTTGGAAGAACCGTACGTACCTAATTCAAGCCAAGGGTAGCTGATCAGTGTCTATTTTAAGAACTACAATTTTATGGTGAAATTATTCATTAAACGATGGATTTCACCCAAGCATGGGATTTTTTTTTGGAAAAACAGCCTCTAGAATAGAAATAGAGAATGGTTGCTCCTAAAGATATGAACTTTTTTCAGTGATACAACAAAATAAAAAGAAAATATCCCTAAAAGTATTCTTTGATATATACATCAAAACATCTTCATAATGTGGTCTCTGAAAAATTATTTCTTTCTCCATAAAAGCTAATATAACTTTTAAAGTATTAATAAAATCACTGAAAAAGATAGGGATTAAAATATAGTATAGTGGGTGGTATACTTGCTTTGCATACAGCTGACCTGAGTTGGATCTTGGCATTCTATATGGTTCTCTGTGCATCATCAGGAGTAAATCCTGAGGCAGAGCCAGGAATAACACCTGAACATTGTTACATGTGACCCAAAAACAAAACCACACACACACACACACACACACACACACACACAACCCAAACCCAAACCAGAACCATTGAAAAAGCATCTCTCCACTCCAGCTGTTGCTTAAGAGTGTAAGACGGAGGAAACTGAAGAAGAAAACTTGTGCAAGCCCTTCACGTCTAACTAATGGCATTAAATGAGCCTGTTTTCTCTTAGGAATATTCTATTTGTACTGATCTTCCTACTTGAATATTTATTAAGACCTGCACACAACATTCTCCTTTGATCTCTCAGACAACAAATGCTTATCCAATTCTGGAGTTGGTTTTTTGCCCTCAACTCCTTATGTTAAGGTTACTCCTTTTTTTAAAAAATTTTATTTATTTTTTAATTTTTATTAGTGAGACACTATGAAGTACAATTGTAGACTTACAGACTTTTGTGCAAAAACAATTTTGTGCTTGGGTTTCAATTATACAATGATCAAATACCCATCCTTCCACCAGTGCCTATTTCCCACCACCAATGATCCCAGTATCTCTCCCACCTCCCATGCCCCCCGTCCCACCCTGTCTCTGTTGCAGGGCATTCCCTTTTGTTCTCTCTATCCTCTTGGGTGTTGTGGTTTGCAAAAGAGGCATTGAGTGGCAATCATGCTTGGTCTATAGTCTACTTTCAGCATGCTTCTCCCATCCTGGAAGGATCCTCCCAATATCTTTTATTTGGTGCTCCCTTCTCTATCTGAGCTCCCTTTTCCCCTAGCATGTGTGGTTGGCCTCCAAGCCACAGAGCAAGGACCAATTAATTCACTCAAGTGGTGAAAGCAGCAACCAGTAATAGTCTGAGAAGTGTTTGGGGATCAGTACATCCAGTCACATATTGAAAAGAGTTTAAGGTGTGGTTTATGATCAAGAGACATAGCTTTAACTCATATATATTTCAAGTCATGTTACAGAGGCAGTGAATATATAATATGGGTATAATTAACATATGCTGATGTGTGTCTCACATTATCCTTGCTCTAACCCATCTCCTAGAATCTTTACATGCTGCAGAGTCTGATTCCATTCACGTATGATTTTCTTTGCCTATTTTCCTAACATACCCCATAGCTGATGAGCAGCCTTTTGTGCTCTGACCCAAGGAAGCAGTGGGTGACATTGTGATTCATCTTTTTCTAGTCTTCCTTGCCTTTTCTTTTAAGGTCATGAACTTGTACTTCCTCCCTCAAATATTAACAGGCTATGTGTGTTTTAAAGAATATGGGTTGTCAATAATTTGATCTAAGGTATTTTTGCCATTCAGACATGGAAGAAAAACTAAGCATATGAGTTTCTGTGACAATATTTCAGGTCATTAGTTATGAGATTCCAGTGGTTAAGATTCAATTGAACAAATAGTATGAGAGAACACAGTGATAAATACTTGGGAAAGGCTTTACTTCAAAATATATTGTTTCTTATAGTGCTGATTTTGACCCCTAATCTGCTGGGATTCCAAAGCTGAAATATTTTCAACCTCAGACACATGAATATTGTAATGTAAAGTGGTTTTAGTTTTTTGTGGGGTGTCAGGTCAGAAGATTCATATGGATCACATTTTCTCCTTAGAGTTTCATTGCCAGCTTCTACAATTGCCTCAGCAATTAAATCTTCCCTTTTGGTCCTTGCACACCTGTGATTAGTCCCCTTCAACTCTGTACCAGGTTTGGTCTTTCTGATCAATTGGATATAAAAGTGATTGCACATTGTTTCCAAGATTATATGACAAAATACAGTTTGACTTCATCTTGATTTATTTTCTTCCCTCTCACCTTCTGACTTTTGGATAACTTGCTTGGGTGAAATTAGCTGCCATGTAGTGAGCTACCTTTTGGAGAAATTTACAATTGAGCTCTTTTGCTAACAGCTAAGTTAGAGAGCATGAGAGAAGATCATTCTTTCTCAATCATACTTGAAACACTGGAAGTACATTTTATTTCGACTATAAGTTCATGGGTGAGTCTCAGACAGAACCACCTCATTAAATGACTCATGAAGTGATGGTCTTGGAAATAATTCATTTTTTTGTTTTATTCTGCTAAATTTTGGATACATGTGTTATTAGTAATATACAATACAATGGCTGACCAACCAAACTGATGCCTTATCTCTATTTTTCTTCTGAAAGTAATATACACCATTTCCAAAGATCTTTCTGTTGAAACCCATTCTATCAGTCATCTCTATGTGAAGAATTCCAGATAAAGTTCCATTCCAGCTATAAAAGAATGTTCTTAAAGTCTCTGAGAAGTGTCCAGCATGTTGAAAAAATTGTTAAATTTATTTGCAGTTTCCCTTTATGCCAAAATCTTTATAATCCATTCCTCAGTCTATGATCCATAGATTACAAATGCAGAAAAATATTCATGATATATTCTCCTACAATGATGGAACAAAGATTTGTGTCAGGAATAACTGTTGCTTACAACTGGTCTTACTGATAAAGAATAGTTTATATATCCAGGTAGAGTATGGGTCTTTATGAAAAGAGACAAATTTGCTCTGTGTCACATATACCACAAAAAAGGTATAGATGCTGGATAACAATTTGATACTGAGTAGTTGTTGGCATTTATAAAAGTCAGGCTTGGTATGAGTTAGGGTTAGAATTAGGAATTGGGCTAGAGTTAGAATTAGGGATTTTGTAGGATTTAGATGTTCAGCATTGCAGTTTTCAAAGTAAAAAAAAACACAAGTGAAGACTAGGTAATTGTTGAATTTAGGCTAATTAGAAGGTGCCTAAACTTGGGTGAGGGTTAGTACAATGATAGGATTAACATTGCTATTGGCCTAGGACCACCTGGTAGGTAAGGGTTGTGGAGGTTTTAATTGGTAGCAATCTCTGTATTCTTATTGTAAAATGAATGTTCAGTATTGGAAAATTTTTACATTGAGGAAAATTGGTAGGCCTTGACATGTATTGTCAGACTTTGTTGGATTAGGGTTAGGATGAGGATGAGGGGTAAGTTTAGGAATTGCATAGGGATTAGGTGATAAATATTATTACCTTTAAATTCAAAGAACAAGTGTGTATTGGGTGATTGATAAATTGGTGGTACTTGCAAGGTTTATGCCTGTGTCGAGGCAGGGTGAGTATACAGGTTGGATTAGCTTTAGGGCTAATTTAGGCTATGGCTAGGCTTAAGTTTGTGGGTGTTCAAGGTGTCAGCTTTTTCTATGTTCATATTAAATAATGTTACATTTGGGAAATATTTAAAAGCAAACACAGTAACAACAAGTCTCATGATGGAGACGTTACTGGGCCTGCTCGAGCAAATCGATGAACAACGGGAGGACCGTGACCGTGAAAATTTAAAAGTAGACAAATTGGAATAATTTGGCATTAGTATTGGTCCGGTTTTTGTGGATTAGTGTTACGATATGAATTCAGGCTAGGTTTGGAGTTAGGACTGTGGAGGGTTTAGGTAAAGAGTTTGGGTAAAGAACTGTGTTTAAAATTCAAAGGGTGATTGATAAATTGGTGATACTTGGAAGGCTTATGCCTGTGTTGAAACAGGGTGATTATATGATGTTAGTTTTGTTATTTTTCTCTTTTTTGGATTTCTATTTCAATTCTACTTCATATACTCCATTTCTTTATTGTATAAATTTATTAAATATTGTCATTTTATAGATTTCTAGTCTATCAACATATTTATATGTCTCTAAAGTTCTCTATATGAAGTATCTTTGCAGAAATTTACTTACAGAATTTGATATTTTTTGTTTTTATTTTCATGTGTCTCAGAAAATGCTTTCTAGCTTCCCTCTTATTATTTCCAGCTTTATACCGGTTTTTGGCATATTGAATACACAGCGGATAGCTTGCCAGGCTCTTCCGTGCGGGCGGAATACTCTCGGTAGCTTGCCAGTCTTTCCGAGAGGGATAGAGGCTTTTGGGGTGACCTCTAATCACCCTTGTAGGTGTTACCATATTTGAACCCTATCAAATATGGTACGACAATTCCAGAAGATGGGTATTTAGTGTCTTATGATGTGTCGCGCGGCCGCTTGCGGCCGCGCGGGTCCGGAAAGCGTCCTGGAGTGTGGCGACGGCTGGGTAGTGGAAGTCGTGTCGAGAGTGGAAGTCTGCCAGTGGGGTATTTATCTGGGTAGGGTGGGTCTCCTGTGCACAATTCGATCCCTGGGTGGTTGATGAAATCAGACAGGGCAGGGTAGGGTGGGGCTCCTGATTAGAATCCCTTTGTCACCTGTGGTGGTGGGAGCAAGCAGAGAAGCTCTGTCCCTGGGTCCGCCGAGCCTGGAGTCCAAGGTCTCAGAGAGTTCCGCTTATCTTGTTCTGTGGGTCTTCAGTTGTGCGTGGGTCTCGGCCGGAGCTGCCGCGCGGGTCCGGAAAGCGTCCTGGAGTGTGGCGACGGCTGGGTAGTGGAAGTCGTGTCGAGAGTGGAAGTCTGCCAATGGGGTATTTATCTGGGTAGGGTGGGTCTCCTGTGCACAATTCGATCCCTGGGTGGTTGATGAAATCAGACAGGGCAGGGTAGGGTGGGGCTCCTGATTAGAATCCCTTTGTCACCTGTGGTGGTGGGAGCAAGCAGAGAAGCTCTGTCCCTGGGTCCGCCGAGCCTGGAGTCCAAGGTCTCAGAGAGTTCCGCTTATCTTGTTCTGTGGGTCTTCAGTTGTGCGTGGGTCTCGGCCGGAGCTGCCGCGCGGGTCCGGAAAGTGTCCTGGAGTGTGGCGACGGCTGGGTAGTGGAAGTCGTGTCAAGAGTGGAAGTCTGCCAGTGGGGTATTTATCTGGGTAGGGTGGGTCTCCTGTGCACAATTCGATCCCTGGGTGGTTGATGAAATCAGACAGGGCAGGGTAGGGTGGGGCTCCTGATTAGAATCCCTTTGTCACCTGTGGTGGTGGGAGCAAGCAGAGAAGCTCTGTCCCTGGGTCCGCCGAGCCTGGAGTCCAAGGTCTCAGAGAGTTCCGCTTATCTTGTTCTGTGGGTCTTCAGTTGTGCGTGGGTCTCGGCCGGAGCTGCCGCGCGGGTCCGGAAAGCGTCCTGGAGTGTGGCGACGGCTGGGTAGTGGAAGTCGTGTCCAGTAACTACAACTGGTCTCAATCACCTGACCCTGAAGGCTTCACTGACATGGCAGCACTGAGAAGGATGAGAAAGGAGAGGCCAACAAAATCTCAAGGCCGACCTAGGCTGCCACAACGAAGGAAGACAAAAATGATCGTCTGTACTTTCAATGCACGTACGCTAGCATCAGATGCATCCATCGAGGACCTGATGGTACAAGCGCGAATGATCAAGTACGACATCATTGGTCTGACTGAGACAAGAAGGCACGAATCTCACCATGCCGTTTTCGACACTGGAGAAGAATTGTTCCTCGGAACATGCGATGAAAGAGGTGTTGGAGGCATCGGTGTCCTTGTCAACACAAACTTGGCCAAGAGCATTGATTCATTCGAATGCCTAACAACCCTTATTGGACGTTTACATTTGAATAGATGTGGCTCACTGCCTGCAGTTTCTATCTTCGTTGTCTACGCACCAACATCTCATTATGATGAAAGAGAAATCGAGAAGTTCTACATGGAGCTAGAGAAGTTCTATAAAGAAGACCACACCTTCTACAAGATCATTGTGGGTGATTTTAATGCCAAGATAGGACCTAGAAGATCAGCTGAAGAACTTCACATCGGGACCCATGGCCTAGAATGGAACGAACAGGGTGAGAGACTGTCAGAGTTCATCATGTCGACCAAGACCATCCATGGTAACTCACAGTTCCAGAAGGCAGAATCTAAACGATGGACATGGGAGTCTCCCGGCGGACGATTCCACAACGAAATAGACCACATCATATTCAATCGATGGTTTTGCCTGACTGATGTCGCTGTTGTCCCAAAATTTCGAATGGGATCGGACCACCGTCTCCTTCGTGCAAAATTCTACTTCACAGAGCGGGGAGAAAGGGCTGCAAAGTTCAAAAAGAGAACTCCCAGAATGACCACCAACTGGGAACTCTTTGGTACTATTGCGGCAACATGGGAAGATGCCATTGTTGACAACATTGATGAGGAATACGATCGACTGGTTCAGCACCTCCATGAATGTGCGAGGAACGCCAAGAGAGAGATAGCCACAAAAAGTCGCCTATCTTCGAAAACTCTTGAGCTAATTCGCCAGCGTGGTTTGGCGCATGCCTCAGGCAACCGCAAGCTAACGTCCGAGCTTGCAAAGCAGTGCAGAGATGCGATCAAGGAAGACCTCAAAGAGAGAAGAGCAGAAGTACTGGTAGAAGCGGCAGAAGCCGGGAAAAGTATTCGTAAGGCCCGCCTGTCCTTCGCCAACTATAAGACCAAGATGACTGCACTCCGACGTCCTGATGGATCCATCACATCCTCCAGAAAGGCAATGGAGAGGATTATCCATGACTTCTACTCAAATCTCTTCGATAGCCATGTCCACTTGCCAACATACCAAATTCCACAGGATGGGTATGTTGTTCCCAATGTTCTCCCCTCCGAAATCCGACACGCCATTTCGTCAGTAAAGAAACAAACAGCACCCGGCCCAGACAAGGTCAGACCTGAACACCTGAAGAACCTGCCATCAGTACTCATCAATACACTGGCTCGGCTCTTCACTCGCTACCTGTCTGAATGCAAGGTTCCGTCCCAATGGAAAACCAGCAGGACCGTACTACTGTTCAAGAAGGGAGACATCCATGACATTGGCAACTATCGCCCGATCTGCCTATTGTCTGTCATCTACAAGTTGTTCACTCGAGTCATCCTAAATAGGATTGGCAGAACACTAGATGAAGGACAACCATGCGAGCAAGCAGGGTTCCGCAAAGGATTCAGCACCATCGACCATATCCACACGATAACCAAGCTCATTGAGGTTTCTCGGGAGTTCAAGATGCTGCTCTGCTTAACGTTCATTGATTTAAAGAAGGCCTTTGATTCTGTTGAGACGGAAGCGGTCATTGAAGCCCTAGCCAATCAGGGCATTCAAGCCCAATACATCAGGATCCTCCGTGAGCTGTATTGCGGATTCACTACCAGGATCTCACCATTCTACAAAGAAGTGATCGTTGATGTCAAGAGAGGGGTGCGGCAGGGTGATACCATTTCACCGAAACTCTTCAGTGCCACCCTCGAGAACATCATGCGACGACTGGAATGGGAAGGAATGGGAGTGAAGATAGATGGTTGGCAATTACACCACCTCCGCTTTGCTGATGACATTGTTTTAATAACACCAAACATCAGCCAAGCGGCACAAATGCTGGCCGACTTTGACCGTGAGTGTGGAAAGGTAGGACTACAGCTGAATCTTACGAAGACAATGTTTATGAGAAACAGCCTTGTTCCTGAGGCCCCATTCGCTCTCAATGGAACGACCATCTCCGAATGCAACAGCTATGTCTACCTAGGTCGAGAGGTCAACATGACAAATGACCTGGCACCCGAGCTGCGCAGGAGGAAGAGAGCGGCTTGGAACGCCTTCAAGAACGTCGAAGAAATAGCTAAGAGGACGAAGAACCTCCGGCTCCGGGCACATCTCTTTGATTCCACTGTTCTTCCTGCATTAACATATGCCTCAGAGACCTGGGCCCTACGCAAACAAGATGAGAACGCTATTCAGGTCTCCCAAAGAAGAATAGAAAGAGCTATGCTTGGAATATCACGTTTCACTCAAATGAGAGAAAGAATCCGGAGTTCTGACATCCGTCGACGATCAAGGATCAGGGATGCTGTCTCATTTGCCAAGGTGTCGAAAATCAGATGGGCTGGTCACGTAATGAGATTTAAAGACGACCGTTGGACTAGAGCTGTTACTGATTGGATTCCACGGGATGTCAAGAGACCGCGTGGCCGCCCACCTACCAGATGGTCAGACTTCTTCCTGAAGATCATGAACGATCGGTTTGAGGCCCTTCATGTTCCCGGAGCGAACAGATGCCATTGGGCTACACTAGCATGCGACAGGGACAAATGGAGACGTTACTGGCGCCCGCTCGAGCAAATCGATGACTAACGGGAAGTTAAGTGAAGTGATTATACCGGTTTGGATAGAAAATATATTTTGAATAAATAAAATCCTTTCAATTTTGCTGAGATTTCTTTTGTGACCTACAACTTAGACTATTCTACAGACTGTTCTGCATGCACTTTAATAAATAATCTTCTGTTGTGATCTGTTATGTTCTTAAATGTTTGTAAGTTACTTTTGAGCTACTGATGATACTAGTGTGGTTCATATTTAGTATATTTTAAATTATTACCTGCTGCTGAAAACAAAAGGCCTCAGGTTTTATTATCACTTTAGATCTGCTGGTACTAGCTCAGAGATGTCAGTGTTTGGTTAATATATTTAGGTGCTGTAATGTTGGTGTATGTATGTACATATATGTATGTCATGTTGGTATATATGTATACATATAATGTTGATAATGTTAGTGTACATATGTACATATATATAATCTATCTTATGTATGAATTGACTACCCTTTATATATTGATCTTGTTTCCTGATACTATTATTGGCTTAATTTTTATTTTGTCTGATAAAAGTACAGCTATTACCTCTATTTCTTTTTTTCCACACGTAAACTTTTCCATTTGTTTACTTTGAGCTTGGATATGCCCTTAAAGTTAAAATAGGCAATGAAGTTGGTTTCTTGTTTGTTTCATTTTTCTATTTTTAAAATTTTTATTAGTGAAACACCATGAGGTACAGTTGTAGACTTACAATTTTTTGTGCTTGGGTTTTGATTATACAATGATCAAATACCCATCCCTCCACCAGTGCCCATTTTCCACCACCATGGATCCCAGTATCCCTCCCCCACCCATCCCCCCCATGCAACCCTGCCTCTGTGGCAGGGCATTCCCTTTTGTTCTCTCTCTCCTTTTGGGTGATGTGGTCTGCGAAAGAGGCATTGAGTGGCAATCATGTTTGGTCCATAGTCTACTTTCACCATGCATCTCCCATCCTGGGAGGATCCTCCCAACACCCTTTATTTGGTGCTCCCTTCTCTATCTGAGCTGCGCTTACCCCTAGAATGCCCAGCTGGCCTCTAAGCCATGGAGTAATCCTCCTGGTACTGATCTTGGCTATTCTTGGGTATTAATCTCCTATTTTGTTACTTTATGTCCCCCAGATAAATGCAATCTTTTTATGTCTATTCCTATCTTTCTGACTCATTTCGCTTAGCATGATACTTTCCATGTAGTGCCACTTGTATGTAAATTTCATGACTTCATCTTTTCTAACAGCTACATAGTACTCCATTGTGTAAATGTACCAAAGTTTCTTTACCCAGTCATCTGTTCCTGGGCGTTCGTTTTTTTCCAGATTGTAAAGAGTGCTGCAATGAACAAACAAGTGCAGATGTCACTTTGACTATACTTTTTTGCCTCTCTGGAATATGTTCCCAGGAGTGGTATTGCTGGGTCAAATGGGAGCTCAATTTCTAATTTTTTGAGAATCGTCCATACTGTTTTCCAAAAGGGGTGAACCAGAGACATTCCTACCAGCAGTGAAGGAGGGTCCCTTTATCACCACATCCCTGCCACCACCGGTTGCTTTTGTTCTTTTGGATGTGGGTCAGCCTCTGAGGTGTGAGATGGTATCTCATTGTGGTTTTGATCTGCATCTCCCTGATGATTAATGATGTAGAGCATTTTCACATGTGCCTTTTTGCCATTTGGATTTCTTCTTTGAGAAAGTTTCTGTTCATTTCATTGCCACATGTTTTTATGGCGTTGTATGTTTTCTTCTTGTGGAGTTCAACCAGTACTTTATATATCCTTGATATCAATCCCTTGTCATATGTGCATTCGGCGAATATCCTTTCCCATTCTGTAGACTGTCTTTGTATTTTGGTCACTGTTTCTTTTGAGGTGCAGAATCTTCTTAGTTTAAGATAGATAGTCCCTTTTATCTACCTCGGTTTTCACTTGCTTGGCCAGTGGCATGGCATCTTTGAAGATACCATTAGCTTCAATGTCATGGAGGGTTTTGACAACTTTGCCTTCAATGTATTTATGGATTCTGGTCTGATGTTGAGGTTTTTGATCCATTTTGATATTACTTTTGTACATCGTGTTAGGCAGAGATCTGAGCCTTTTTTTTTGCATGAACTGTCAAGTTTTGCCAGCACAATTTGTTAAAGAGGCTTTCCTTACTCCACTTCACATTTCTTTCTCCTTTATCAAAGATTAGATGATCATATGTTGAGGGGAGATGTCAGGATATTCAACCCTGTTCCATTGGTCTCCAGCTCTGCCTTTGTTCCAGTACCATGCTGTTTTAATTATCACTGTTTTGTAGTACAGTTTGAAGTTCGGGAGGTTGATTCCTCCCATTTTCTTTTTCCCAAGAATTGCTTTAGATATTCGTGGGGGCTTATTGTTCCATATGAATTTCAGGAGTGTTTGCTCCATTTCTTTGAAGAATGTCATGGGTATCCTTCTAGGGATTGCATTGAATTTGTACAATGTTTTCGGTAGTATTGCCATTTTGACAATGTTAAGTCTCCCGACCCATGAGCATGGGATATCTTTCCATTTTCTCATGTCCTCTTTTATTTCCTGAAGTAACGTTTTGTAGTTTTCTTTGTACAGGTCCAGTACTTCCTTAGTTAAGCTGATTCCTAGGTACTTTATTTTCTGGGGAACAATTGTGAGCGGGACTTTTTTTTCATGTCACTTTCTTCTCTCTCACTGTTTGCATATAGGAAAGCCACGGACTTTGGGGTACTGATTTTATAGCCTGCAACTTTACTATACAAGTTTATTGTTTCTAGGAGTTTCTTGGTGGAGGTTATAGGGTTCTCTAAGTATAGTATCATATTATCTGCGAATAGTGAGCGCTTTATTTCTTCCTTTCCTACCTGAATGACCTTAATATCTTCTTCTTGCCTAACTGCTATTCCATTACTATATTGAACAGCAATGGAGAGAGTGGGCATCCTTGTCTCGTCCCTGATCTTAGAGCGAAGGTTCTCAGTTTTTCCCCATTGAGGATGATGCTTGCTGGAGTCTTGTGCTAGATGGCTTTAACTATATTGAGGAAAGTTCCCCTCTATGCCCATTTTGACTAGGGTTTTCATCATAAAGGGGTACTGGATCTTGTCAAATGCTTTCTCTTCATCTATTGATAAGATCATATGCTTTTTATCTTTTGTTTTTTTCCCTTTATTTTATTTTATTTTTTTAAATTTGTAGATTTACAATATTTTGTGCTTTGGTTTCAATTATACAATGATCAGATACCCATCCCTCCATCAGTGCCCATTTTCCACCACCATGGATAATATCCCTCCCACCCCCATCCCCCCATCCCCCCTGTCTCTGTGGCAGGGCAATCCCCTGTGTTCTCTCTTTCCTTTTGGGTGTTGTGGTCTGCAAAAGAGGCATTGAGTGGCAAACATGTTCAGTCCATAGTCTACTTTCGACATGCATCTCCCCTCCTGGGAGGATCCTCCGAACATCCTTTATTTGGTGCTCCCTTCTCTATCTGAACTGCCCTTTCCTCTAGGATACCCGGCTGGCTTCTAAGTTATGGAGTAATCCTCCTGGTGCTGATCTCAGCTATTCTTGGGTATTAATCTCATACTTTGTTACTTTATATCCCCCAGATGAATGCAATCTTTCTATGTCTATCCCTCTCTTTCTGACTCATTTCGCTTAGCATGATACTTTCCATATTGTACCACTTGTATGTAAATTTCATGACTTCATCTTTTCTAACAGCTACATAGTACTCCATTGTATAGATGTACCAAAGTTTCATTAACCAGTCATCTGTTCTTGGGCATTCAGGTTTCTTCCAGTTTCTGGCTATTGTAAAGAGTGCTGCAATGAACAAACAAGTGCAGATGTCACTTCGACTATACATTTTTGCCTCTCTGGGATATATTCCCAGGAGTGGTATTGCTGGGTCAAATGGGAGCTCAATTTCTAATTTTTTGAGAATCGTCCATACTGTTTTCCAGAAGGGCTGAACCAGTGGACATTCCCACCAACAGTGAAGGAGTGTCCCTTTCTCGCCACATCCACGCCAGCATCGGTTGCTTTTGTTCTTTTGAATGTGGGCCAGTCTCTGAGGTGTGAGATGGTATCTCATTGTGGTTTTGATCTGCATCTCCCTGATGATTAATGATGTAGAGCATTTTCTCATGTGCTTTTTTGGCATTCGGATTTCTTCTTTGAGAAAGTTTCTGTTCATTTTATTGCCCCTTTTTTTGATGGGGTTGGATGTTTTCTTCTTGTGGAGTTTAACCAGTATTTTGTATATCCTGGATATCAACCCCTTGTCAGATGTGTATTCGGTGAATATCCTTTCCCATTCTGTAGACTGTCTTTGTATTTTGGTCACTGTTTCTTTTGAGGTGCAGAAGTTTCTTAGTTTAAGATAGTCCCATTTATCTATCTCTGTTTTCACTTGCTCGGCCAGTGGCGTGGGATCTTTGAAGATACCGTTAGCTTCAATGTCATGGAGGGTTTTGCCAACTTTATCTTCAATGTACCTTATGGATTCTGGTCTGATGTTGAGGTCTTTAATCTATTTTGATCTTACTTTTGTACATGGTGTTAGGCAGAGTTCTGAGCGTATTTTTTTGCATGTAGTCGTCCAGTGATGCCAACACAATTTGTTAAAGAGGCTTTCCTTACTCCACTTCACATTACTTGCACCTTTATCAAAGATTAGATGAGCATATGATTGAGGGGAGATGTCAGTGTATTCAACCCTGTTCCATTGGTCTCCAGTTCAGACTTTGTTCGAGTACCATGCTGTTTTAATTATTACTGCTTTGTAGTACAGTTTGAAGTTCGGGAGGTTGATTCCTCCCATTTTCTTTTTCCCAAGGATTGCTTTAGCTATTCGTGGGGGCTTATTTTTCCATATAAATTTCAGGAGTGCTTGCTCCATTTCTTTGAAGAATTTCATGGGTATCCTTATAGGGATTGCATTGAATTTATACAATGCTTTCGGTAGTATTGCCGTTTTGACAATGTTAAGCCTCCCGACCCTTGAGCAGGGGATATTTTTCCATTTCCTCATGTCCTCTTTTATTTCCTGAAGTAGCGTTGTGTAGTTTTCTTTGTACAGGTCCTTTACTTCCTTAGTTAAGCTGATTCCTAGGTACTTGATTTTCTGGGGCACAACTGTGAATGGGATTGTTTTTTTCATGTTGCTTTCTTCTCTCTCACTGTTTGCGTATAGGAAAGCCATGGACTTTTGGGTATTGATTTTATAACCTGAAACTTTACTATACGAGTCTATTGTTTCTAGGAGTTTTTTGGTGGAAGTTATTGGGTTCTCTAAGTAGAGTATCATATCATCTGCGAATAGTGAGAGCTTGATTTCTTCCTTTCCTACCTGAATGCCCTTAATATCTTTTTCCTGCCTAATCGCTATTGAAGTACTTCCAGTACTATATTGAACAGCAGTGGAGAGAGTGGGCATCCCTGCTCGTCCCTGATCTTAGAGGGAAGGCTCTCAGTTTTTCCCCATTGAGGATGATGCTTGCTGTAGGCTTGTGGTAGATGGCTTTAATTATGTTGAGGAAGGTCCCCTCTATACCCATTTTGGCTATTGTTTTCATCATAAAGGGTTGCTGGATCTTATCAAATGCTTTCTCTGCATCTATTGATATGATCATATGCTTTTTATCTTTTCTTTTGTTGATATGGTGGGTTATGTTGATTGATTTCCGAACGTTAAACCATCCTTGCATCCCTGGGATGAATCCTACTTGGTCATGGAGTATGATCTTTTTGATGATTAGTTGGATTCTATTTGCTAGTAGTTTGTTGAGGATCTTTGCATCTGTGTTCATCAGGGATATCTACCTGTAATTCTCTTTCTTTGTGGTATCTCTGTCTGCTTTTGGTATCAGTGTGATATTTGCTTCGTAGAAACTGTTCGGAAGTGTTTTTGATATTTCAATTTCGTGGAAAAGCTTAAAGAGCATCGGGAGTATGTCCTCTTTAAAGATTTGGAAGAATTCACTAGTGAATCCATCCGGGCCAGGACTTTTGTGCTTGGGGAGACTTTTTATTACCATTTCAATTTCCTTGATGGTGATACGTCTGCTGAGGTATTCCAGGTCTTCTTGGTTCAGCATTTGGAGTCTGTAGGAGTCTAGGAATTTATCCATTTCCTCGAGGTTTTCATGTTCCATGGCATAAAGCTTCTCAAATTATTCCCTGAGGATCCTTTCAATTTATGTAGTTTCTGTTGTATTGACCCCCTTTTCATTTCTGATTCGGTTTATTAGAATTTTCTCTATCCCTTTCTTTGTGAGTTTTGCTAGAGGCTTATTGATCTTATTAATTTTCTCGAAGAACCAGCTCTTTATTTCATTGATCTTTCGGTTTGATTTTTGGGTTTTCATCTCGTTAATCTCTGCTTTGAGTTTTATTATTTCCTTCCTCCTGTTCGGGATGTGCTCCTTTTGTTGGTCCTTCTCCAAGCTCTTAAGCTGTGAGTTTAGGTTTTTTATGAGGGCTCGCTCCTCCTTCCTGAGTAATGCTTGTAGAGCTGTAAACTTTCCTCTTAACTCAACTTTTGCTGTGTCCCATAAGTTTTGGTAACTCGTGTCCTCATTTTCATTTGTTTCTAGGAATCTTTTGATTTCCTCTTTGATTTCCTTTCTAAGACACTCATTCTTCAATAGCGCACGTTTAATTTCCAGGTGTTTGATTAGTTTTTTGTTTTTAAGTGTGATTTACTTCTAATTTCAGTGCATTATGGTCTGAGAAGATTGTTGATACAATCTCTATCTTCTTAATTTTATGGAGGTATGTTTTGTGGCTCAGCCTGTGGTCTATCTTGGAGAATGTTCCATGCACTCTTGAGAAGAATGTGTATTCATCTTTTTGTGGATGAAGTGTCCTGTATATATCTACTAAGTCCCTTTCTTCCATTGTTTCCCTCAGATGAAGTATGTCCTTGCTAAGCTTGAGTCTGCTTGATCTATCAAGAGGTGATAATGTGGTGTTGAAGTCTCCCACTAGTATTGTGGTGCTGCTATTGATGTCTTTCTCCAAGTCTATGAGTAGTTGTTTTAAGTACTTTGCTGGTTCCTCATTAGGTGCATATACATTTAGTATTGTAAGGTCTTCCTGTTGTACAGATCCTTTGATCAATAAGAAATGGATTCTCTGTCTCTTGTGAGCTTTTTCACTCTGAAGTCGATGCCGTCTGATATTAGGATGGCTACCCCAGCTTTTTATGGGAGCTGTTTGCCTGTAGGATTGTTTTCCAGCCTTTGACTCTGAACTGTGTTTGCTTTGACTATTGAGATGTGTTTCTTGCAGGCAGCAGAATGTTGCGTTCAATTTTCTAATCCATCCTGCCACTCTTGTGTCTTTTAAATAGTGTGTTTATCCCAATGATGTTGAGAGAGATTATTGTTATGGGTCCCATTTTTCTGCTGAAATTTGTATTTGAGGGACCTGTCTTGTCTTAAAGTAGCCCATTTAGTTGTTCTTGTAACCATGGTTTTGAGTTTATGAAGTTCCTGAGCTGTTGTTTGCCTGTGAAACTGTGTGTTGTTCCTTCTGTTATGAATGAGAGTCTCGCTGGGTAAAGTATTTTTGGAGAGGCATTTATTTCATTGAGTTTTTTCACTATATCCCACCACTGTTTTCGGGCCATGAGGATTTCTTCTGAAAAATCAGCTGTGAATTTAAAGATGCTCCTTTGTAGGAAATTTCTTTCTTTGATCTTGATCCTTTCAGAATTTTATCTCTATCTAAGGTTTTGGTCATTTTGATCAGGATGTGTCTTGGGGTATTTTTATTCGGATATCTTCTAGGTAGTACCCTTCGGGCCTCCTGAATGTGGTCACAAGTTTCCTTCAGCTCTGGAAACGTTGTAGCAATGATGTTTTTGACAGTTTCTTCTTCATCAAGGTTTTCTTCCTGTCCCTCTGAGACTCCAATAATTGTTATGTTACCTCTCTGGGCTTCATCATGATCTTCTCTTGCCATCTGTTACCGAACTGTGTGTCTCTTTTCCATTTTCTGCCCTTTTCTGGAGAATCTCTGAACTTCATCTTTGAGCTCACTGATTCTGTTCTCAGCAGCCGTTTCTCTGCTGCTGAGGCCTTCCACTGAGTTTTTCAATTCGCCTGCCAGGTTTTTCAGGTCTCACATTTCCGTTTGCATTTTCCTCATTTCTGCCTTCAAATCCTCTCATCTTTTATTGGTATTGCTTTACATTTTTTCTTTTAGCTTCCTAAGCATCCTCAGTAGCTCCCTTCTGAATTCCTTGTAAGAGAGGTTGTCTTCCACTACAGTACTATTGGTGTCTTCTGGGCTAGCCTCTTCAATAAGAAAGTTTAGGGCTTTTGTGTTAACCAGTGTGGTTTAGACCTTCACGTTCACTGTTACTATTCTGTTTGAGATGCAGAATCAATTCAGATAGGATTAACGAATTATTGGATAATGTGTTTCTAGTGGTTGAGCTAACCTGGAGAAGGTTCCATCTAAGAGGATAACTTATGGTTCCTATGGGATATGCAGTGGGAGAATAATTCACAGCCACTAATGTGGCCGCGGCTCCGGAAAGGGTCCCTGGTGCTAGGTGCTGGGCGGTACCTGTTTGATTGAGGAGAGAATGCCTGGAGCTGTTCAGCTTTGTTTCCCTATGATGTGCCTCAGTTCCCGTCCTGTACAGATCAGGGTGAAAACCAGCTGTTCTAGGGGATCAGTCCATAGTCTACTTTCGAAATGCATGTCCCCTCCTGGGAGGATCCTCCAAACACCCTTTATTTGGTGCTCCCTTCTCTATCTGAGCTGCCCTTTCCTCTAGAATGCCCGGCTGGCCACTAACCTATGGAGTAATCCTCCTGGTTCTCATCTCAGCTATTCTTGGGTACTAATCTTATATTTTGTTGCTTTATAATCCCCAGATGAATTCAATCTTTCTATGTCTATCCCTCTCTTTCTGACTCATTTCGCTTAGCATGATACTTTCCATGTTGTACCACTTGTATGTAAATTTCATGACTTCATCTTTTCTAACAGCTACATAGTACTCCATTGTGTAGATGTACCAAAGTTTCTTTAACCAGTCATCTGTTCTTGGGCATTCAGGTTTCTTACAGTTTCTGGCTATTGTAAAGAGTGCTGCAATGAACAAACAAGTGCAGATGTCACTTCGACTATACATTTTTGCGTCTCTGGGATATATTCCCAGGAGTGGTATTTCTGGGTCAAATGGGAGCTCAATTTCTAATTTTTTGAGAATCGTCCATACTGTTTTCCAGAATGGCTGAACTAGTCGACATTCCCTCCAACAGTGAAGGAGTGTCCCTTTCTCGCCACATCTGAGCCAGCATCGGTTGATTTTGTTCTTTTGAATGTGGGCCAGTCTCTGAAGTGTGAGATGGTATCTCATTGTGGTTTTGATCTGCATCTACCTGATGATTAATGATGTTGAGCGTTTTCTCATGTGCTTTTTTGCCATTCGGATTTATTCTTTGAGTAACTTTCTGTTCATTTCGTTGCCCCATTTTTGGATGGGGTAGGATGTTTTCTTCTTGTGGTGTTCAAACAGTATTTTGTATATCCTGGATATCAACCCCTTGACAGATGTATATTCAGCGAATATGTTTTCCCTTTCTGTAGACTGTCTTTGTATTTTGGTCACTGTTTCTTTGGATGTGCAGAACCTTCTTAGTTTAAGATAGATAGTCCCTTTTATCTACCTCGGTTTTCACTTGCTTGGCCAGTGGCGTGGCATCTTTGAAGATACCATTAGCTTCAATGTCATGGGGTGTTTTGCCAACTTTCTCTTCAATGTACCTTATGGTTTCTGGTCTGATGTTGAGGTCTTTAATCCATTTTGATCTTACTTTTGTACATGGTGTTAGGCAGAGTTCTGAGCCCACTTTTTTGCATGTAGCTGTCCAGTTCTGCCAGCACAATTTGTTAAAGAGAATTTCCTTACTCCACTTCACATTACTTGCATCTTTATCAAAGATTAGATGATCATATGATTGATGGGAGATGTCAGTGTATTCAACCCTGGTCCATTGGTCAGCAGTTCTGCCTTTGTTCCAGTACCATGCTGTTTTAATTATTACTGCTTTGTAGTACAGTTTGAAATTCGCGAGGTTGATTCCTCCCATTTTCTTTTTCCCAAGAATTGCTTTACATATTCGAGGGGACTTATTGTTCCATATAAATTTCAGGAGTGTTTGCTCCATTTCTTTGAAGAATTTCATGGGTATCCTTATAGGGATTGCATTGAATTTATATAATGCTTTAGGTAGTATTGCCATTTTGACAATGTTAAGTCTCCCGACCCATGAGCAGGGGATATCTTTCCATTTCCTCATGTCCTCTTTTATTTCCTGAAGTATCATTTTGTAGTTTTCTTTGTACAGTTCCTTTACTTCCTTAGTTAAACTGATTTTCAATTGTGAACAGGATTGTTTTTTTCATGTTACTTTCTTCTCTCTCACTGTTTGCGTATAGGAAAGCCATGGACTTTTGGTTATTGATTTTATAGCCAGCAACTTTTCTATATGAGACTATTGTTTCTAGGAGTTTTTCGGTGGAGGTTATTGGGTTGTCTAAGTATAGTATCATATCATCTGCGAATAGTGAGAGCTTGATTTCTTCCTTTCCTACCTGAATGCCCTTAATATCTTTTTCTTGCCTAATCGCTACTGCAAGTACTTCCAGTACTATATAGAACAGCAGTGGAGATAGTGGGCATCCTTGTCTCATCCCTGATCTTAGAGGGAAGGCTCTCAGTTTTTCCCCATTGAGGATGATGCTTGCTGTAGGCTTGTGGTAGATGGCTTTAACTATGTTGAGGAAAGTCCCCTCTATACCCATTTTGGCTATTGTTTTCATCATAAAGGGGTACTGGATCTTGTCCAATGCTTTCTCTGCATCTATTGCTATAATCATATGCTTTTTATCTTTTCTTTTGTTGATATGATGGATTATGTTGATTGATTTCTGAATGTTAAAAAATCTTTGCATTCCTGGGATGAATCCTACTTGGTCATGGTGTATGATCTTTTTGATGAGTAGTTGGATTCTATTTGCTAGTAGTGTGTTGAGGATCTTTGCATCTGTGTTCATCAGGGATATCGGTTTGTAATTCTCTTTCTTTGTGGTATCTTTGTCTGCTTTTGGTATCAGTGTGATATTTTCTTCGTAGAAACTGTTCGGAAGTGTTTTTGATATTTCAATTTCGTGAAAAAGCTTAAAGAGGATTAGGAGTAAGTCCTCTTTAAAGATTTGGAAGAATTCACTAGTGAATCCATCCGGGCCAGGACTTTTGTGCTTGGGGAGACTTTTTATTACCATTTCAATTTCCTTGATGTTGATAGGTCTGTTCAGGTATTCCAGGTCTTCTTGATTCAGCCTTGGGAGTCTAGGAATTTATCCATTTCCTCGAGGTTTTGATGTTCTGTGGCATAAAGCTTCTCAAAGTACTCCCTGAGGATCCTTTGAATTTCTGTAGTTTCTGTTGTAATGACCCCCTTTTCATTTCTGATTCGGTTTGTTAGGGTTTTCTCTCTCCCTTTCTTTGTGAGTTTTGCTAGAGGCTTATCAATCTTGTTAATTTTCTCGTAGAACCAGCTCTTGGTTTCATTGATCTTTCGGTTTGATTTTTGGGTTTTCATCTCGTTAATCTATGCTTTGAGTTTTATTATTTCCTTTCTCCTGTTCGTGTTGTGTTCCTTTTTTTGGTCCTTCTCCAAGCTCTTAAGCTGTGAGGTTAGGTTACTTATGTGTGCTCGCTCATCCTTCCTGAGGAATGCTTGTAGAGCTATAAGCTTTCCTCTTAACACAGCTTTTGCTGTGTCCCGTAAGTTTTGGTAACTCATGTTCTCATTTTCATTCGTTTCTAGGAATCTTTTGATTTCCTCTTTGATTTCCTTTCTAAGACACTCATTCTTCAATAGCGCACGTTTAATTTCCAGGTGTTTGATTAGTTTTTTGTTTTTAAGTGTGATTTACTTCTAATTTCAGTGCATTATGGTCTGAGAAGATTGTTGATACAATCTCTATCTTCTTAATTTTATGGAGGTATGTTTTGTGGCTCAGCCTGTGGTCTATCTTGGAGAATGTTCCATGCACTCTTGAGAAGAATGTGTATTCATCTTTTTGTGGATGAAGTGTCCTGTATATATCTACTAAGTCCCTTTCTTCCATTGTTTCCCTCAGATGAAGTATGTCCTTGCTAAGCTTGAGTCTGCTTGATCTATCAAGAGGTGATAATGTGGTGTTGAAGTCTCCCACTAGTATTGTGGTGCTGCTATTGATGTCTTTCTCCAAGTCTATGAGTAGTTGTTTTAAGTACTTTGCTGGTTCCTCATTAGGTGCATATACATTTAGTATTGTAAGGTCTTCCTGTTGTACAGATCCTTTGATCAATAAGAAATGGATTCTCTGTCTCTTGTGAGCTTTTTCACTCTGAAGTCGATGCCGTCTGATATTAGGATGGCTACCCCAGCTTTTTATGGGAGCTGTTTGCCTGTAGGATTGTTTTCCAGCCATTGACTCTGAACTGTGTTTGCTTTGACTATTGAGATGTGTTTCTTGCAGGCAGCAGAATGTTGCGTTCAATTTTCTAATCCATCCTGCCACTCTTGTGTCTTTTAAATAGTGTGTTTATCCCAATGATGTTGAGAGAGATTATTGTTATGGGTCCCATTTTTCTGCTGAAATTTGTATTTGAGGGACCTGTCTTGTCTTAAAGTAGCCCATTTAGTTGTTCTTGTAACCATGGTTTTGAGTTTATGAAGTTCCTGAGCTGTTGTTTGCCTGTGAAACTGTGTGTTGTTCCTTCTGTTATGAATGAGAGTCTCGCTGGGTAAAGTATTTTTGGAGAGGCATTTATTTCATTGAGTTTTTTCACTATGTCCCACCACTGTTTTCGGGCTATGAGGATTTCTTCTGAAAAATCAGCTGTGAATTTTAAGTATGCTCCTTTGTAAGAGATTTTTTTCTTCGATCTTGCTGCTTTCAGAATTTTGTCTCTGTCCAAGGTTTTGGTCATTTTGATTAGAATGTGTCTTGGGGTATTTTTATTCGGATTTCTTCTAGGTAGTACTCTTCGGGCCTCCTGATTGTGGTCACAAGTTTTCTTCAGCTCTGGAAACGTTGTAGCAATGATGTCTTTGACAGTTTCTTCTTCATCAAGGTTTTCTTCCTGTACCTCTGGGACTCCAATAATTCTTATGTTACCCCTCTTGGCTTAATCACAATCTTCTCTTGCCACTTGTTCCCGAATTGTGAGTCTCTTTTCCATTTTCTGCACTTTTCTGGAGAGTCTCTGAACTTCATCTTCGAGCTCACCGATTCTGTTCTCAGCAGCTCCTACTCTGCTGCTGAGGCCTTTCACTGAGTTTTTCAATTCGCCTATGAGGTTTTTCAGGTCTGACATTTCCAATTGCATTTTCCTCATTTCTGCCTTCAAATCCTCTTATCTTCTATTGGCATTGCTTTCCATTGTTTCTTTTAGTTCCCTAAGCATCCTCAGTAGCTCCCTTCTGAATTCCTTGTTAGAGAGGTTGTCTAACACTACAGTACTGTTGGTGTCATCTGGGCTAGACTCTTCAATAAGAAAGTTAGTTTGGCTTTTTCGTTGCTTTACCATTGTGACAAGTGTGGATTAGTCCTTCACGTTCACTGTTACTATTCTGCTTGATATGCAGTGTGAGTTAAGATAGGCTTATAAGTTATTGGCTACTGTGTTTCTAGTGGCTGAGCTAAACTAGAGAAATTTCCATCTAAGAAGGTAGCTTATGGTTCCTATGACATATGTATTGGGAAAATATTTTGCCGCCGCTAATGCGGCTCCGGAAAGAGTCCCTGGCACTGGGCAAGGAGTTGGGAACGTCTCCTGGTTGGAATGAGGAGACGTTCAGCTTTGTTGGCCAGAGCTGGGCCTCCGTGCCTGTCCCGCACAGATGAGGGGAGAAAACCGGCTTTCTAGGAGATGTAGCTAGCTGCGCATGCCCAGAGAGGGTCCCAGACCCTTGGGGGCGGGCTGTAACTGGTTGGAATAGGAGCCATTCAGCTTTGTTGCCCAGAGCTGGGCCTCTGTGCCCATCCCGCACAGATCAGGGAAGAAAACCGGTTTTCTAGGAGATGGAGCTAGCTGGTTGGAATTGGAGCCGTTCAGCTTTGTTGCCCAGAGCTGGGCCTCCGTGCCCGTCCTGCGCAGATCAGGGGAGAAAACCGGCTTTCTAGGAGATGGAGCTAGCTGTGCATGCCCAGAGAGGGTCCCAGGCCCTTGGGGGCGGGCTGTACCTGGTTGGAATAGGAGCCATTCAGCTTTGTTGCCCAGAGCTGGGCCTCCGTGCCCGTCCCGCGCAGATCCGGTACTTGATTTTTAAGGCACAATTTGTGAATGGAATTTAAAAATTTTTTCTCTCTGTTTCACTATTTGCAAATAGAAAAGCCATGAATTTCAGTGCATTGACTTTGTGGGCTGTCACTTTAATAAAGTTCATTGTTTCTAGGAATTTTTTGCATAGTCCTTAGGGTTTTCTAGGTATTGTGTCATGTCCCCTGAGAATAATAAAAGTGACTTCTTTTCTGATCTGAATACCCTTAGAATATTTTTATTGCCTAATTTCTTACCAAGTAATTCCAATACTATATTGAATAGTAGTGTTGAGAGTAGTGCTAAAACATCCTTGCATCCCCAGGATGAATTCTACTTGATAATGACATATGATTTTTCTTTTATGTACTGTTGGATTCCCAGTCATTTTCATTTCAGAAAGCTGAAAAAACCGTAATTCCCTGAAACAGATTTTCTGAGATAAACATTACTTAATATCAAAATCAAAGAAAGCACACACACAAAGAAAATTGTGAAACTATATCACTGATGATCATAGATGCAAATATCCTCAACAAAATACTCGCAAATCAAATCTCCTTTACTATTCTTGGAGAGGCCACCACAATAAGATCGGTCAGTTCATGTGGTATTGTCCTGCTGGATAGGGATGTTGGTTAATTTCTTAACATCTGCTGCAGCCAAATTTTGGGTTTGTTCTACACACCTAAGCCCCCATTACAAAGATTTCCTGGAATATTCCCTGGGAAGAGTGGGCTTACATAATTTATCTCTTCTCCAGGGATATCTCCACAAGACACCAGTCATAGAGAGAGGAGTTAGAGTAAATTCACTACTAGTTTTGAGTCCAAATCCAAGTTCTTTCTTCCAATTACCTGATACACAGGTTCGAAGAACTTTCCCTGAGTCCTATGTTATATGATTTCTTGGCTGGATCCCAGAATACTCACAGATTGGCTTTTGTTCAGAGTAAATATCTAATTCTTGTTAAAAAGGAGGAACAATAATCGTATGCTGCCAGGATGCTTGCTCACATTCTCCACCTTTTCCATTTAATAGTTCAGTCAAACTTGTCACAACCTGTCAAACAGTCAAATAGTCAAAACCTGGGAAAAATGAATAGGACCTCACAGTAAACTGCCACAGCCCAAGCGTTGGGTATCTACCAATAAGGTTCCTATTGAGCTGTATTGAATTTGTGACTCCATTCTGGTAAACAATTTGCATTCTAGATTTTTCTAATATTCCTTTTCTAATGGCATTTGTACAGCTTCTCAACTTCATCTTTTGAAGGGCATTTTTTTGAAGGACTTTTTTTGGCCAGCCCTTTTTTTGGCTCTTTTGGCCAGGACTTTTTTTTGTCCAGTACTACTGGTGCTACTCCTGGATCTATATTACGTGGTCACTCTTGGCAGTGATGCATATATGGTGTCAGGGATTGAATTAGGGTTAGCCACATACAAAGCAAGAAACTTAACCTCTATACTCTCTCTCTGATCCCTTAAAAGGATTTTTAAAACCTTTCTTTAATCATTTACCCATGGAATAATTCAATGGTTCAGCCACTACAGAGACTTAATAGGTAAGATCTCAATGACAAATAAATTGGTACACACTGATGATATCTTTATATGAACAGTCATCTGATCTATTAATTCAAAGAGTACATATCACAAAGGAGCTCACAAAAAATAATTGCCTATTACCCCACACAGAGTTAAAGTCCAACCACCTCTGTTAAATTTCTAATAATTACGCGTTGAGCTGAGAAACTATCATTCCTGACACTATCAAGAAACAAACCATTGACACTTTTGGTACCAAAATTTTAAAACAGGCCAGATTCTTGAATCTCATAACTTTTTGTATTCTGTAAGCAATATATTCCTAATTGAAAATATAGGTTTAAGTTCATCTATAGACTTATTTCAAAATTGGTTGATCTTGGGATGAGCTTAGGATGTCACCTAATAATAGAGTACTTGACTTGCATGTAGGAAACCTGGGTTTAGTGTCAAGCATTGCAAAAAAAAGGAAAGAAAGATGAAAATTGCCTCATCTTTACTAGGATCTGTATTAAAAAGTCTATAGAATATATTCTATATTCTATATATTCTATATTCTAAATTGCAAGATAACTGACACTTTCCAAGAGACTTCTTCAGCATAGAGGGTTTAACAATCACCTTTTATATGTACTTCAGTTTCTGGACCAAACATGATAGCCCAAAGTTACCATGGATTTTTTTGCTAACATTTTTCCAAGTGTTCCAAGTTTGCAGGACACTTTTAACCATTGGCCCTGTGTTATATTGAAATTACAACTTCTGATTACATACTTGGTATGCATATAATCGCAACTTCTGACCCCATGATCTCTGTGTTCAGCTACTTATTATGGAAGTAGCATTTCAGAGACTCAGCATGTACACTGGATCTCAGGGGTCAAAGAGAAGTGACATTTAAAGGAGAGAGTCAAATCTCTACCTCTGGTGCATTCCAATTGCCAAGGGGATTGGGGGATCACCTCTGTCTTCAGTCCCTGCCAGATGTCTCAGCATTGGAGGATAACACCTCTCTCCCATATTCTTTGAAAACTTGGAGCATTATTCTGTGAACAATTGAACACCTGCAAAACATGTTAATACACTTTACAGATGACATATGCAGTGCCTCTCTCTGGGTAGAAGCTTTTATTCCATAATCAGGTTTCATTGTTTATTTTATAGTCTTTGTTGTAGGTATTCATTAATGGATGGCATTTAAGATGGTTATTCCAATCTGGAGTAGCAGCATAGTAGACCGAACAAAAAGGAAGCTGCTGTTATAATTCAGCCATGGCTGCCCAGAAGGGTGACCTCAGCTCCAGGATGAAGAATCTTACGGTATACAGATGCTGCACATAGCAGTTGTCTGCTTTGGCTGGTCTGTTGTGAACTCCACATTTGGGGAAAGCTTTGTTTTCCAATTTCTAAATTCATGGCAGTTTTGTCCTCCCATTACACTTTGGTCACTCCTACTCCTCAGGCCTTTCCACATGCTCAGTAGAAGGTGTAGAGCTATTGTACCTAAAAACCATTGCATTCTTTTCCTCATACAACGTCAGCTATTTCAGCCTTCCTGAGTTAGGGTCAGTATTTGGCTCACCCGTCATTACACCTCCATAGTGAAATTCACAGTGGATTAAGCATCCAGTTCCAGTCTCTTTAGATCCACAGTGATTCAAGATAGTGAAGTGTGAAATTTGACTTCTATAGTGGCTTTCCAGACTGACTAGGGAAATACATGTAGGTAGATTCAGTGATCAACCCATGGGAAAAACTTTTCAGTCGAGGAAAGGATTTACCAATTACCTTTTCTGAACCTCTCATTTAGACTCATTCAGTAGCTAGGGGCTTGTCCCACATGTTCTTCCTGGGATATTTCTCAATTTAACAACTGGTTCAATTCTTTTATGCATTGTTAGTAATACCAATACCCCCTCTACTTTTTATGTTCTCATTCCTTTGCCTCATATCACTCTTGCTGACTAGGATTATACCTCCCATCCCATGTGCAATTAACTCTATTTATTCATAGTCTAAATGTTGGTGATTCAAAATCCTGTGCCTTAAAATACTGATTAGAAGTAGGAGGGTTCTGGGAACGTATGACACCAAGTCTGCTAAGAAAATCTGGAAAGGCCAATTTTAAGAGCTTATATAAAATGTATTAAAAATTTGTTGGCCTTATGCTCATGGAGGTTTCTATAGTGATTGACATCACTCAAGAACACATGAATGAGGTCTGGAAAGAACAATTCCTGGTCTATTTTTGCCCATCAAACACTACTGCACTAGGTCATATCTGATTCTGGAAATGCTCCTCTTAGAAAATTATTTCTCCAGTTTACTATAAAGTCAAGTAGATAATGAGGACCAGACCAAATTCTCTAAAAGTGAATGCGATCAGTGCAGCAAACTTAGAAGATGCTCAGAATCAATCCCATTTACCCTGTAAATCTTATTGATCATTTCCTAATATAGTTCAGTAGAGTTTGGTATTCTTTCAGTCTGCCCTGATTCTGTATGGAATCTCCTTCATAAAATAGTCTAATTGTGTGAGGAATTAGACTTCTGATATATATATATGTATATATATATATATTTGTGTGTATGTATATATATATATTTAAAACAAAAATTTGTGCATATATGATATATAAATGTATTTGCATGTACATATATGTACAGATACATATATGTACACAAAAATATTTTGTTTTGTTTTGCAAGCATACCCAGTGTTTCTCAAGGTTCATTCCTGTCAAGACTCAGGGGACCATATGGGGTGCCAGGGATTGATTAAATCTGGGTCTGCCACATGCAAGGAACATGCCCTACCCACTATAATGTTACTTAGGCCCCTGATGAAAGTAATATTTACTCTCTCCTAGTTTTTCAGGTTTATTAAGTTTCTTTACACAAGACATTGAAGGGAATCTAAAAAGGGAAAGAAAGAAAGGCGTAACACATGATAACTATATGAGCACTATAACTTTTCAAAAAAATCTAGTCCTAAATACAGCTTATATTTGCTTACTTAAAAGTAGGATTTTCAAGTTGGGAGAAGGTTAAAAGAGTGAGATAATATATGGCTGTGTATATTACCCAAATTAACCATGTAAAGCCAATATTTCCATGGAATTGACTAACCTGATTTATTTAAATCACTTAGTTATTTCTACCAGCCAGACTATGTCTTTGTTGGAGAACAGCTATGATTATGAATGAACCAGTAAAATATATGTAATGGGTGCTATGATGTACCATTCAAATCCTTCTGCTGGAACAGATTACTCAGTACCCTGGTTTCTAGGAGGAATGTGATAAGACAATCTGTCAATTTTTGGCTATCAGCCCTTGTTGGGATTGCTCTGAAAGAGTTAATCTTCCCAAAGGCCATTCCTTCCTCTTGAGGCCAGCCTACATCTAATGTCTGACAATTGCAAGACCAAAGGCTTGGATATCTCTCTCCAATTCTGGAAAGCTTTGTCATATTATAGCAGGTTCAGAAAACCTTATAGTTTTGTCCAAGGCTTTGTTGGAATGGCATTGCTTATACCTTGTCAAGTACTGTTGCTTTCTTCTCACAGTTATTGAGCACTTTCCAGTAGACCTTCTGCATGCTCCTTTGTCCACTGGAACCCAACCATAATATATTCACATCTACCTCCTGAGTCCAATTTAGAGGACTGATAATCAGGTGTCTTTAGGATACTTATATTTCACAAGGTCCAAGTTTTTTTTTTTTTTTGTGTGTGTGTGTGTGTGTGTGTGTGTGAGTTTTTTGATCCTAGGAAAGTCAGTCAGAGTATTTAAAGTTAGGGGTGTATTCCTTTTCACAATGGCTTCAGTCATTGACTAACTAGCAGGAACCAAGAGCCTCTCATTTCTCTATAAATGAAAGACACATTTACTGAGTTAGTCTTATTCATGTTCAAATACTTTTCATATGAAACACTTCTGCAACTTACAAAACTAGTTGACACTCTGTATCTGTATCTGTGTTCCCAAATGTTAACCAACACTAAGTCAGGAAGAAAGATCTAGCTCCTTACAGAATATAATTAGAGGACAGGCTGAGATCAAGTCACTTTATAGGATAAAGTGCATGTTAGCACACCTAAACTGCATATTGGCACTCTCAGGAGGAGCAGCTACCATAGGGACAGTCCCCAGAGAGAACTTGCAGTAAGAGAATTGATTTGTCTTTTACCCTTTGACTCAGTTCATGTGACTCTTGTGCATTTAAGCCTTAATCTTGTTATTTTATTTTTAGTAAGTAGCATTTAAGTAAGTAAATTATTTACTTACTTAAATGCTACTTACCATCTTTGAAGTTTTAATCCCCCTGGAAAAAATTTCACCTCAGGAAAATGAAAATAGGCATCTTGTTCTCCTTTAGAAAGGTAAATCAACTCTAATGCAAGGAATGCCTTTAAACAAAGAGGACCCAGACTTTGGGATTGAATCAAGTTATATTGACTTGTGGGAAAGGGTTAGAAATGGACTAGTTTTATGGCTCTCAAAGGATAAATAGTGTGAAGGAAATTCTTCTGCGGGAAAGAAGTTGACTTAGTGTGTGGATTTATTATCAGATGAACTCAACCATTTTGAATAAATATATATCACTTGTATCACTTGTTGTCCCATTATTCATTGATTTGCTTTAGTGGGCACCAGTAATGTCTCCATTCATCCCTGTCATGTGCTAGCGTAGCCCAATGGCATATTGAGGTCTCTTTCAGGGTCAGGGGAATGAGACCCATTATTGTTACTGTTTTTGGCATATTGGATACATCACGGGTAGCTTGTCAGGCTCTGCCATGAGAGCGGGATACTCTTGGTAGCTTGCTGGGCTCTCCCAGAAGGAGAAACTGCATCACTCTCTTCCAGGAGCTTTCTTTTAGTCTCTGGATCTTGGCCATTGATGGGATTACATGGCACCAGGGACAGTTTGCGGGTGTGATTGCCAAGGTAATGGAAAATGGGGGATCTGAGTGGAGGGGGCCCAGTCCTGATTCAAGCAGGCCTGGAGATCTCAGCCACAGATCCTGCATACCTGGGTTCCTCTGCTGATTCCTTCATGTGTAAAGCATGTGAAAAGTGGCCTTGAGCGTGGCTGTGACTGGGTTCTGGAGTTTTTCGACTGCTGGGGTTCTGCTTGGGGTAGGAAGGGAGACTCAACCCGTGCCCTTCTGAGGGGCCCCAGTGAAGACAGCCTAGTTCAGGGGCAGGAGATTTATATATACATATATATACACACACATATATATGTATATACATACATTTATATGTTAATCAATAGATTACATTATACATTTTATACATAACAATATTATTATAAATATATATATAATCTTTTGATTTTAAGGCATTAGTTAGAAACACCGAAAGCAACCTGGAAATAAAAAGAATTTCTGCTTACCAGTCTATACTCTTTTAATATCCCAGATCAATTTTTATGTATACCCCAGGATAAGACGGGGGTCTTGTCTAAGAAGTAGATCCAGTTATTTCTCTAAGTAAACATGTATTTTTTAAGTAGAAAGTAGCTTGTAATCTCACAAGGCAAGAGAGCTGCACCTGAATTAGACAATGCTACTTCTCTCTGCAAGTCCCCTTGGATTTCTTGGACTGTTTCTGAACCTCTCTCCTGGCCTAGATGTTCTCCTACTTTCAATAACCCATGCCTGTAGTCCCCATTCCGCAGAGAACTGCCATCAGCTGGTGCTCAGAATGCATGCAGAGAAGAGCTTTGCTGCTAAATTATATAGACTGTAATTCCTTAGTATTTGCCCTGACTTTGCTGCTCTCCTGCTTATCTCGCTTGATTATCTCATTTCCTTTCTAGCTTCTCCTAGGAATGTTTTCTTGATAAGTCACTTAGAGACTCTTATTTCAGTAAAACAAAGTTTTGAGTACTTCAGGATATAGAAAAACAAAATAGGCAACTTCAAAAATGTTTAGAAACACGTTATATAATTCAATACAATCACGCTTTAGTTGGAAGCTTAGACATTTAAAACCCATGACCAAAAACCCAGGATTGGGAGTAATTTATGTGGAATATAGCCATCTGAGAGTTGTGGTTATCCCACGAGGTCACAGTCACGGTCCTCCCGTTGTTCATCGATTTGCTCTAGCGGGCCCAGTAACGTCTCCATCGTGACACTTGTTACTGTGTTTGGCATATTGAATACGTAATGGGGAGCTTGCCAGGCTTTGCTGAGTGGGCGAGATACTCTCGACAGCTTGCCGGGCTCTCCGAGAGGGGCGGAGGAATCGAACTTGGGCCGGCCATGTTGGCTGCATGCAAGGCAAATGCCTTACCGCTGTGCTATCGCTCCAGCCCCTTTCCACAAGGAATGGAAGTAAATAAAATAATCATTGAATAGTTTAATATACTGGGGACAAAAATAGTAACCCTGGGATTTAGTCAATCAATTCTGATATTGGACTTTCTATAATGTTATACAATTTAGGGGCTTAAAAATATCTTATGGTAAATATGGAGGCAGTAGGAAAACAAGGGGCATGGCTTTCTTTAGATGTGAATTAATGAGGATTGTAGAGGGAGGGTAGGGATGATGTTGAGCCTTTTTATTTTCCTGTGTGGTCACTACATATCTGAGCTTGGAGGCAGTACCATACAGGGAGGAACTGGTGGGAACCAGGTTCCTCAGTGTCTGCATAAGGACAGAATAGTGCCACACAGAGATCCTCCCTGTGGTAAGTCTGCACCACAGGGGAAACAGGAAAGAACTGGGAAGTTCACAAAGCATACTAAGCTATCACATTGACTTCTTTTTGACCTATCTATTTTTTTTCTCATTTTTATTTCACTAGTCATTCACCATTACCTCTGACATCTGACAATGGTTACTCTGATTCCAGTTTTGCTTGCTATAAGATGCAGACTAAGATGCTTATTAATTATTTTCTTGGAGGTAATAAATATATTTAAAAAACAAAAGAAGTCTAAGAAAATTGCTAAGAAAAAAATGGTTGCATGCTCATTTGTGGAATATAAAGCAACAGAATGGGAGACTAACACCCAAGGATAGTAGAGATAAGAACCAGGAGGATTGCTCCACGTGTTGGAAGCTGGCCTCCCATGCTGGGGGAAAAGGCAGATCAGATAGAGAAGTGGGCACCAAGTAAAGGATGCTTGGAAGGCTCGCTATGGAGGGGAGATGTGTGCTGAAAGTAGACTATCAACTGAGCATGATGGCCTGTATTGCAAGCCACAACACCCAAAAGGAGAGAGAGTACAAGGGAATAGTCTACCACAGAGGCGGGGAGGGAAAGATGCTGGGGACATTGATGGAGAAAGGGTACTGGTGGAGGGATGGGTACTCGATTATTGTATGACTGAAACATAAGCATGAAAGTTTGTAAGTCTGTAACTGTATCTAAGAGTGATTCACTAAAAAAATAAAAATTTTTAAAAAATTGTATGTAGAATTCTAGACTCAAAATATTCAAATGTGAATTTAACGTAGATTGTTTCAGATATATAGCTTAGTTTACCCCCTCATGGGCTGGAGTGATAGCACAGCGGTAGGGCATTTGCCTTACAAGTGGCCAACATGGCCGACCCGAGTTCGATTCCTCCACCCCTCTCGGAGAGCCCGGCAAGCTACCGAGAGTATCTCGCCCACACGGCAGAGCCTAGCAAGCTACCCATGACGTATTCGATATGCCAAACACAGTAACAACAAGCCTCATGATGGAGATGTTACTGGGCCCGCTCGAGCAAATTGATGAACAACGGAGGGTCATGACCCGTGACCCCCTCATGCTTCTCAATTTCTGAAGCATGCATATTTTTCTAAGGACCAAAGTATAGGGGGGAAATCAAACTTGGTGCTTAAATATTTGTAGATAATATTTGCAAATATGGTTGCAAAGGCTGGTATAAGCATTACAAAAAGAATTACTAAAATTCAAGGAGGGAAATTATATATATATGTAAATTGATAGTTAAATTTTTAATGAGAAGATAAATGATCACATAAGCAAAATTTTGTTCAATATTAATATGTCTATAAGGGATGTATTAAAGAAACATTTGATATTGATAAGAGGACTGCTTTAACAACATAAGTCAAATAATTGTACAGAGAACTTGTTGTCATAATATGTTAAGCAAAAACTTTCAAAAATAAAAATTGGCAAAACAAATTGCTCACGTAATCTTAACATATTTTTTCTCAGAAAATATATCAGAGTACCAAAAAAGGACTAAAATTATTTGAGCAATGAACACTCTAAGATTATTATAAAACAAAGTAGAGAGCCAGAGTCATAGTACAGCAGGTAGGGTATTTTCTTTGTGCATGGCTGACCTAGGTTCAATCCCAGGCATCCCATATGGTCCCCTGAGCACCTCGAGGAATAGTTCTTGAATGCAGAGCCCACCATGTGTGACCCCAAAAGCCAAAAAAAATCCCCCAAAATCAACAACAAAAATGTAGAAAACCAAAGTAGAAGTCACACTACCAGCTAAATAGCAAAAATAATTTCCAGAAACTAAATTTCCAATGACTATTTTTGACTCAAATCTAATATTTACATATTTTGACTCAAAATGAATCAGAAAATAACAAAATGAGAATTACTTACAGGATGTCAATGCAGTACTATGCATACTATAAAATCTTTCAATTATGCAACAGGAGTAATGGAAGATAAACCAAATATGTTTTAATTAATGGGGGGAAATAACCCAAAATGGATTATAAGAGTTCATAAAGAAAGAATAGACATTTGTGGTCAGGTGGGAAAATCTGTATATGATTAAAAAAATGAAAAATATTTCTAAAATATGGGTACAGACCTCTAGGAAAACATCTTTTTGCCAATGAAGTGATAATATAGATGAAATGTATGATTTAAAGGGTTTTATTTTAATTTTAAAATGATCAATGGGTCCTATCTCTACCTGCCTGATATCTACTCCTCCTTGGAAACATAGTCAGTGTAGACCATTTGGAGACTCAGGATGACCCCTAATCTTGTTCTCACTGTCTTGAACTCATGAAGATTTCAACTTGCATATACCTTGGACTTGTCAATTAGAATAGTCTAAAGAGTTGTGGGGAGCTGAAACTGTAGCTTCTATTTGCCCAGATGATTTCACACAGCTTGCTTTTCATTCAGGGCTGGTAGAGACCTCTCATCTATATGATGAGGTGATAAAACCACAAGCATGGGAGCTATTGTTTCTCTGTATGAGGTGAACCAGGCAAGTGGAGTAGAACGGTATTCCTTTGCGGGCTCTCATAAATCTTTATATGGAAAAACCAAGATCCATGTCTCATACCAGCCCTGGACATATTGCTAGAACATGATAAAAACCCATTGCACACTTAGTACAGTAACTAGGATATATGTTCAACCCAAATGTCCAATGACAAAGAAGTGGCAATGAAGGTCTGGTATATATTCACAGTGAAATATTAGTCAGCCACAGGCAATAATAAAATCATGAGATCCACTGAAACTTGGATGGACCTGGAGGATATTATATTAAATGAAGTCAGAAGGAGGACAAATAATGAGTGTTCTCATTCATCTTCGATATACTGGATAACATGGCAGAGAAAAGTAAAATATTAAAAGTGGATAAACCTTTGGTATATAGAGATGGAAAGACAAGGGAAGGAGAGAAATGGAGGTTGGAATAAGAAGAGGTGATCTGGAGGCAACATAGGGACCATTATCCAGGGGCATTGAACATGGTGGTGTAGAAGCAAGGTATGTGTATTTATCTACTAGAGCCAACACATCTATATGCATGACCCCAAACTATCATAGTTAAAAATCTGTCTGATAAGGAGTTAGGATAGGTATTGGGGGAAGGAAGAATTCTGGGAATATTGGTAGAGGGAAATCACACTGGGTGATGGGATTGGAGGTGGATCATTGAATTTTATTGACAGCTTTGTAAATCATGGTGTCTAGACTAAATAAGAAAGAATACTTGAATCATGTAGTAAATGGTCAAAAAAGACTTGACTAAATTAAAAACAATCTCAGTGCAGAATTGCCATCTTGAAAACTTGTAGTTGCTGCTATTTGTGGTTCAACCCCCCCCCCCATCTCCCCCTCGGCCCCTGGACCCTAATCCCTCCATCATTTAAACATCTCCTCCTGACCTGGAGAAATAAAATGTTCTCATATGTCCCAGGCTTGCCCAGTTTTCATGCAGAAGGGCATGAACCAATCACTGGAGATCACACTGGCCCTCACAGTCAGCTCTTTTCACAGCTTCCAATGTTATTCTTTAAAAATAGGATTCAGATTATATAATTTATTAATAAAACACCGGTGACTGCGTTTTTTAAATAAATTATATAATGGAGTAAAGTCCACAATCCTTAAATGGTCAGTGGTTGATAAGACATTGATTTGGTTTTCTTTCCTGTTTTTCTCCCTCACTCTCCTCCAGCCACTGTGTCTTCATGCTGTCCATGGATATTCACTGTTTGCTTTTCCTATTCCATCTCTATGGAATTCTCTTGCCAAGACAGCTGATATCCTTACTTTTATGCATTTCATGTCTCTGTCAGTTGCAAATTTTTCAGCAAGATCTTCTCTGATCATTCAGTATGAAATGGCAACACTTTTCTTTCCACCATACTTTTCTCCTTTCTTCCTGTCTTAATTTATTTATAGAATTTAGCATTATCTGCCATAATTTCATACTGTTGCATTATGATGGAGGACAGGATGGAGGGTAATTAGGAAGATCCTGCAGACACATTGTAGAGCATACAAAGAAATGTTACTAGTAAAAGCCTTGTGAAAAGAGTGCACTGAGCTAAGGGAAACTGGCACATGAAGAAGAGGGTAAGCAGGACCACACCAGATGGGCAACAAAAGGCCAATTAGGATTAATTGGCCCTGCATGATATAGGTGACCGCTGAAAGTTGTAAGGTGAGGAATAGTCATACTTATGCATACCACAAAGAGCTGTCTGACCATGCACAATAGTTAGGATACAAGTTGGGAGTAGCCCACTAGGGTGATCTGAATAAGAGATGCCAGGTCCTAGAAGGGGACTGAGAGACAAAGAGACTATGGCTATGATAAGCAATATTTAGGGAAATTGTCAAGTGTAGAGATTCTTGTCATGAACAAGGGTTGATGCTGCCTCTTTGTGAGCCTAGGAATCTGGAAATATGAAGTAGGTTTATGGGTATTGACACTTGAGGTTGACAGATCATGGGTTCTATTTTCAGATATATTTTATTCATAGCAGAGCTTTTGTAACAAACTTGTTTATCTAATGATCTAGGTGACATTTCTACTCACGTATTTATAACATCTGAAAACTCAGCCTGTAGCCTATAGATGGTGTTTGAAGTAGTGGAAAGGATCTTCTAAGGAGATTTGTGATAGGCAAACAGATGATTGCATATACTTGACACCTGAGACATTTTAGCTTGTAACAGAGACCAGGAGAAAAAAAACAATCCCTCAAAAATGATCTGTTTTCCCTTAGAGATTCTTTCTAATCATTTTTTGACTGATGAAGAAACAGGTTGAGAACAACGAACCATCTTTCTGTTCTCATGGGAAGTTGGTCAGTAAGACTAAGCAAATTCTTTCTGGAACAGGGTAAATATATCAAAGTATAAAGGTTTTCTACAGAGTGCTTAGTTCATTCATATTCCCAATACCTCCTTGGACAAAGAATCTTGGATATATGTTCCTACATTCTTCCTTTATACATACACACATCTACCTATATCCATACCTATTTCAAACATCTAGAAAATATACTTTCAATTTTTGCCCCCAGAAAAAAAATTCTATGAGTTCCAAAATTTCTTTTAACTTCTACTTGAAAGTTATTTGTTTTTTTCCATTTCATGGGTGATTATATGAGACACGTTTCTACAAATCTTATCATTGTCAGTACACAGTAAATTGCTGATAGACAAACCCCTAGAAAGACTACACAGATTAAGACAAAAGTGCATTTTTAAAAAAGTTTATTCCTAGAGATCTTTCAGTGAGTTCTAGGGGAGCTCTGATTCTCACCGTTCTTAATAGAGAAAAAATTCAGAGCAGTACCATCCTGCTTCTCAAAGTAGGAGAAAGTTTTTCAATAAGTTATGCTCATCAGAATTCCCATAAACTTTTATGAACAAACCTTGCCAAGCCTTTGAAAACTGCTGCTACCAATTTTCCAAAGGATGCAGAAACTGGCGAAGACAAATCACCAACCACAAATGTAAGACCGAAAGAGGACTCCTCGGATCAATGTTCATAGACCCCTAAATCTCTTCCTAAGAACTTTATTCTTCTTCTTCGGAGTTATCACCAAGTTATAAGTTAGTACTCCAACGTCCTTTACAAAGAATTTAAGTCCCTTGCTCTTCCCAACGAACAACATTTTAGTCAAAATGTACTTGAGCTCCAATTTCTTGGTGAAAAATAGATCACTACTAGTCATGTTTTGCATTCTTCTTTCTTCCTCCTTGGGATAGAATCTGCCTTTGGACAATTTTTCACACAGAATAAGGATTAGTGCTGCTTTATCAATGTTGTCCATATCCCCACTAACTATACTTTATTATCACTGCTAGAAGGTGCTTATCAAAGACTAAGTTGTAGAGCTTTTTAGAAAAAAAGTCAAGCTCCCCAAAGCCAGGGAAAATTGAAATGTCACTCTACACAAGGAGTTTTAGGAGGAAGACGGAGCACTTCTTCTGTCCCCACCATTCATTCTGTAGCCTGGTTTAGAAACTTCCAAAATCAATATTAAATCTTTAAAACAAATTTTCCCTTATTCTTTTTCCGGCTAAACTCTCCCTCAAAATCGAAGGAACAGTACACTATTTTCTAGATACACAGCAGCTCAGGAACTTCATAGACTCAAAACCAAATCTAAAGCAAGGGCTAAAGGGGTTACTATAAGACAAGACAAACCCTACAACCACAACACACAACCACAACCACAACCACACAGAAAATGACACAAAACCCCATAACCATACTCTCTCTCTCAATGTCAATGGTCTAAATTCATATCCTTCAATATCACCTCTTTTTACAAAGTAATTCTCTGGGCCAAGTCACCTGCAGGGGTGGGGTAGGACTGGGTGGAGTGAAGGGACACTGGTGAAGGATTGGTCTTGGTTTTTCCCTTCTGCCCTTTGCAGCTCCATTCCCTGCACCAGCCTGGCTGCTGGTTCCAGCACTTGCCTGAGATGCATGGAGCCTGCCTGCTGTTTGGCAGACATTTCCTTTTGTTTGTGCTCCTTGTACTGCTCTAGTAACCCTCCTCAAGGCCAAATTAGATTTATATGGGAGGGGAAGTCAGCTAGAGGCTTCAGATGACTATGCAAATTAGAAACCAAAATATAAACAGCAACTCCACATGGATGTATTAAATAGGCCAGCATTCTCCTCAGCAAATCAAATTAAGAGAAATCCCATTATCTCGCTCAGGGTTTTTTTTCCTCCTTTTTTTTTTTTCCTGACTGCCTCTTTTCATGTTTGAACAGAACAAGGGTATGAATATATTTCATTATAGGTCTGGTTATAAACTACAAACCCTTTTTTTTCCATGCTCCAAATTGCAATATCACCAAGCCATTATTCATAATTAAACCACATTTGAAAAAATCCACTAGAACTTTATTATCACCCTCTAGAGATTTTAAGTTTCAAAGCAGCCTCAAATATTTCCTCACCAGCTTGGCTTCAGAGTAAACTAGTTACCACAAAGTATTCTAAACAGCTTTCTGAAAAGAACATGTATCCTAAGAGGGCTTATGTTGATGAATATCTGCTATAGGAAAGAATCTTCCATCCTCTAATCTCTAACCTTGTATAGTCACACTGATTTTGCAAGGGAGTGGAAAACAAACATAGCCTTTTGTTTTCCTCAAAATTGACCAGTATCTGTGGTCAGGGAATTGGGGGGCTTTATATTAGGGAACACAAAGCAGTCAGGAAGCATAGTCATTTGGGTAAACAAAACATGCTGAACTAGTAATAGAAGAGGAACTGGGATAGGATTGTTCGGAGAAAGATATAAAAGAGCACAGGTCTCTTCTGGTTATCCTGAAATGATTTTATTTTCTTCTTTCAAGTTTTGGGCCACACCTGATAGTACTCCTGGCTTACTCCCGACTCTGTGCTTCAGGATCACTTCTGACAGGGTTTGGGGAAATATATATATATGTATGGTACCAGGGGTCAAACTAGGGTTGACTGCATGCATAGCAAATGTCTTACTATTTTTTATGTCCCTGAAATGTTTTTGTGCTTTTTTTCCTTTTTGGGTCACACCCAGCAATGCTCAGGGGTTATTCCTGGCTTTGCACTCAGGAATTACTCCTGGCAGTGCTCAGGGGACCATATGGAACACTGGGGACTGAACCCGCATGGGCTTCGTGCAAGGCAAACACTCTACCCGCTGTGCTATTGCTCCAGCCCCCTGAAATGTTTCTTAATGCATCATGCAACTTGAAAAGACAGGAATGTCAAATGATACCTGGGTGGAGAATCATGGCTCCTTTCAATTCTTTATAAACATGTCCCACTATTCACGTCCTTTCATGAACACCATGTGATAGCTTCTCTAACAATGTATAATAGTGAGTGAGTTAGCAGTCCTCTAGGGTGAAATAGGATGCTGTGGCTGGGAGGCACCGAGAGAAAAGCAGCAGGAATGGATAGGTTTTGGAACAACCAAGTAGTCAAAGGACTCTGTACTCCCATTATTTTTATAATGACCCTTTTCTCGGGGGTGTTTAAGTAAATTTTAAGTTACTGGCTCTTTTGAGGGGGGCATAAAGAAAAATGACTCCAGCTTACATCATGGGACTGATTATTGTGAAAACTTAGGGGTCTCTGAGAACTCCCCACTCACCTGCCATCTACTATCTTAGTGGTCATAGCATTACTATTCATGTATGGGTTCTTGTGAAAAAGACTTCACTGACTCAACTTTAGTCCGGTTTCTTTGATCTTGCTCTGCCAATGGCAAGGTACTGTCTTTGGCCTGTCCGACTCAGTGTTGCAAGTCTCTTGCTTAGTTGTTTAGAGAGAATTCTCTCACAGTTCATAAGAGATCAAGTTCCTCATTACATACTATTGCTTAGTCTGCCACTGTATGGAGTGCAAGCTTGTGGATTCTTGAGGATACGGCAATAGCTTTATTTTCTACTGCCTATTGTTTTATTGGTGGTCTATCAAAGTATGCTCTCTACCTCCTCTGTCAAAAATATTCTGTTAAGGGATTTTGTAAGAATCCCTTTCTCTTGAGGTCTCCTCTAGGCAATTTCCCATCAACCAACTTCAGTCCATGCCTCTCCCCCATTTCTGTTCCTTGACTATAAATACTAAAGCTCTTTTTTCTATATTATGAATTGAATCCTACCACCCCCTAGTAGCAAGGTTTTACATTTACAACAAGAAATCCTGAATGAAAAATAAAATTGTTCTTCCTGTTTTAAGTGTCAGAATGTTTTTTTTTCTTTAACCCTTGCTGAAGTTGAGGAATATCCTCTTTTGATAAAAGCAGTTGAATAAGTGAAACATATATTCAGAATCTTGTCTAAATCAGGTTTTGCATTCCTATACATAGACATACATACATTTAAATGGACATATATTAGAAGACTTATACATGAATATCCAAAAGAATAGTGATGATAATCTTCACTAGTTATCTCAAGGTAAAAACAATTTTTAGTGAGCATTTAAATTCTTATTTTGGGCTTTACCTCTAATCCCTAGGGCTGGAACGATAGCACAGCGGTAGGGCGTTTGCCTTACAAGCAGCCAACATGGCCAACCTGAGTTTGATTCCTATGTCCCTCTCAGAGAGCCCGGCAAGCTACTGAGAGAATTTCGCCCACACGGCAGAGCCTGGACAGCTACCCGTGGCATATTCAATATGCCAAACACAGTAACAACAAGTCTCATGATGGAGACATTACTGGGCCCGCTCGAGCAAATCGATGAACAACAGGAGGACCATGGTTATTACCGTGGTTATTACCTCTAACCCCATTATTTTTGCACCCAAGTGTCCCTCTATCTATTTCACCTTTAATCTAAAGTCGCAAGAAATGTAAACAGGCCATTAAAAAAAAGGGAAAACTGGGCTTCCCAACAAAAAACCACTAGTCAAAAATAACTGTTTAGGTAGAGTAAAAAATTCCTCAATTGTGGGTCAGAGCAATAGTATAGAAGGTAGGACACTTGCCTTTTATGCAGCTGACCTGGGTTTGATCTCCATATGGTCCTCCAAACCCCACCAAAAGTGATCCCTGAGTGCACGGCCAAGAGTAAGATCTGAGCACTTCTTAGTGTAGTCTCCCAAAAAAGAGTTCCTCAATTGCAGTAGCCACATTCCCAGTGTTTAATATCTACCTATGACAGCACAGATATAAATTTTCATTATCCACTATTAATAGAAAATTCTGTTGACTAGCACTGCTTTAGATCTGAATCAAATTTGCTATAATGAAAGGTAAAGTCAGTTCTTAGAGATGACTTATAATTGAAAAGACAGTGTGAAGGATGTTTCACATCAAATGGATCTCATTTACTCATTTTTAAAGCTCTTCAAGCATAACATGTTCTGTGAATTCTCAGGACAAATAAATACCTGTTACCATTGTGCATAAAATAAAATCTTTTTGTTTGTTTCATGGATATAATCTAAAATCTTCAGAGTACCACTGTAAAAATTTTTTCCAGGATATAATTGCAAATGGCTGGTGAGTTTTGGAAAGCTGAATCTTTGAAGGAGGGACAGAGCCTTGTCTTTCACTTTTTATTTAGTACAATATGATTTAGAAAAATGATCTCTACTTAAAAGATACTGAAACTGAGACTTAGGTAAAGGTGATGTCTTAGGAGTTTCTGTGGCAATTTTGTTTAGGTAAATCACTTAGTGCTATGCTATGCATATGGTAAAGTCTTAAAAGTTGAATATTAGGTTATCTAAGCATGATTCATTTATTGTAATTTTTATTATAATATCAGGAGGGGCAATCAAGTCATAGGTTACCCATTATCCAAAAATTAAATTTCCTTCTTTGTTCTTTGTGGGAACATAACCACATTAATTTATATGGATTTAGTTGTTTTGGTTTTCAGTCTATACATGGTGGCACTTAGGGTTACATCTGGTTCTTTGTTCAGGAATTATTCCTAGCGAAGCAGGTGGGATGATATGGAATGCTGGGGTTTGAACCCAGGTTGGCCACATGTATGGCAAGCACCCTACTGCTATACTATCTCTCCAGCATCATACTTCAGCATCATCAAAACTTTTTCAGCATTTTAAAATAATAGAAATATTATGGTTTCAGATAGTGGGGAAATATGTAATATTTTACACAAAATAGTTTTTGTTATGTTTAGGAGCTATACCTTGTGGTGCTCATGGCTTACTCCTGGATCTATGCTTAGGGATCACTTTTGACAGTACTTGAGGGGACCATATGTGCGCTAGAGAAGGAACTTGGATCATACTCCTGCAAGGCAAGTGACCTATGTGGTATACTTAGAAAAGAGTTTTAAACTTTGTTTTGGTGTCAACTGAGATTGTGCTAGTTGTGGAGAAGGGAAGGTATATTTGACTTAAAAATAAATCAGCATTGTCTTAAAAGTAGTATTCAAATTAGATGCAAAATGATGCTTCATGATTAGAAAGTTCATGTAACAAAAATCAAGATGGGGCTGGAGAGATAACTGCGTGGACTGTGTACATTGTGTACAGAACACCCGGGTTCAATATCTGGAATCATATAGTTCACCCAAGCACGAAGTTATGTGTAGCTTCTGAGCTCTTTTAGATGTGGCCTCCAAACAAACAAAAATCAAGACAAATCAATTAAAATTAGTCTATAGGCTCTCAGAGATAGCAATTACAATAACCTTAACCATGTTAGACACAGAGTCATTGAGTAAAGTCTCAGAGATGCAATAGATATTCCTTCTTTCAATTTTATCAGTTTGCAAAATTCATGAGGTTAATAAGTATTTAAAAAATCTCATTACTGTACCCTATCAGATAGGGATTGTAGCTCAAGTGTATAATAAACTAGTTCTATTGTTGAAACTCCATCAAAACAAGACTGCACTTACCCAATACAATTTAATGTAATGAAAAATATTACATATGGGGTTTTAGAAAACTCAATTCAAAGCCTAAAACTCATTGACTGCACATATAAAGTTAAAGAACATGGCTATTAGAATTTGAAAGAGATTCACATTAGTAAAGTGCTATTGCTTTAGCAGTAGATACAGCGGGCATTATATTAATAACCATATTTTGTTTTGCCTTGTTTTTCTTCAAATCTTAGTGACTTTGCAGAAATAACACTAGCTCCTTGAACAGTATGAATGTTAACTCCTTACCCTATGATAGTGAGGTTGTGAGTACCCACTGGACTTAATTGCTGCCTAGTCCTTTGTATTTACTCCACAAACTTCCCTGTCTATACTCTTCTGCTTCTCACCATTTATTATCACTGGAAACTAACTGGGGAAAAATTCGGAGAGCAGTTCAAGTCATTTGGATAGAATATAAGGTTAATCTGAGAATGACAGCTCATGAACTGTTAGGTTAGTCCTTATTTTTCCTGGAGAAGACAGGAAAATTAGATTTGGAACTTCTTTCCTCCTATAAAACCCCTGGCCTCCTATAGGACTTCTAATTTTTCAGGATCTAAAAGAAAAAAATAATTAAAGAGCTTTGGACTGGAGAGATAGTATAGGGGTTAAACACTTGCCTTGCATGCAGTGGACCTGGTTTGACCCCCAGGAGTGCGCACAGTCTCCCAGCACCACCAGAAGGAGTGAGTCCTGAGTAAAACTGGCTGTGACCTCAAACAAAAATTAAAACAAAAGAACAAAGGGTCAGAGCCCATGATATTAGTGTTGAACTTATCTCAAAAGTTCTTATATGAGAAAGACAAGCCTTCATTAAAAAAAAAAAACTAACTCTAAGTTGAATTTTCTTGTAACCTAACTATGTTGAGCTGGTATAATAGCTGACAGTCTACAATTTATTTTTCATGGCCACCATATTAACTTTAGAGCTTGAATCCAGTGCTTTCTACTGTGGTTAGGTATGAATAGAGAACAGACAAACTTATGTCATTGTATTAGTCTTCTTGGTACATCCAAGCAGAGTTATCATAGGGAGATGTACTTTCTCACAGTTCTGGATGTTGAAGTCTAAGAGCCAGGAGCAGTGTGGTTGGCGTCTGGTGAAGCCAGGAGCAGTGTGGTTGGCTTCCTGGCTTGTAGGTAGCTATGAACTTGTGCCTTGCATGTCAGAGGGAGTTCTCTTGTGTCCCTTCAAAGATGAGAACAGTAATCTTCTTATGACATCAGCTAAACATAACTATTTCTCCTGAAGGTCCTATCTGCAATAGGGACTAAGACTTCAGCATGTGAGTTTGGCAGGGGTAGGGGACATAACTATGGCAATAGGCAGTTCTTGGCATCCTTGTATTAATGATATATGGATGAGGAAATTTATATACATATAGATTTATATATCATCACATAACTATTGTGTAAAATGGTGAGGCTGATACCTCAGGTGACCGTATGGCTTACTTTTGTTGTAGCTGACAGGAGGGAATGTGTATGTGTTATTAGGTTCCATGTTCACATTGCTTTCATAGGAAAGTTCCTTTCCCATCTTTTCTTCTGGTTCCTGCATTGTCCATATGGCTCTTTCTTTCTCCTACTAATCTACCCTGTGTCTGCTCACCTACTTTAAGTGCTGTGGGTATGTGTTTCACAGGTCACATTGAATATGAAAATGAGCAACTTTTTAAATCAAAGTTTTTAGTGACTGACCTTGAATCCCTTTTAAATGAAAGAAATTACAAATTAAAGCGGGAGCAATAGCACAGCGGGTAGGGCATTCGCCTTACAAGCGGCCAACATGGCCAACCCGAGTACGATTCCTCCGCCCCTCTCGGAGAGCCCGGCAAGCTACCGAGAGTATTTGATATGCCAGACACAGTAACAACAAAAGTCTCCAATGGAGACGTTACTGGGCCCACTCGAGCAAATTGACGATCAACGGGAGGGCCTTTACCTTTTTTTACCCTACAAATTAAAAATAAATAAATTAGAGTCATAAGATAAGCAAGACACTAAAACTCACAGAATTAATCACTTCAAATTTTAATGAGTTAATCTAGGATTCTACCTTCCATCAACTTATTCCTTGAGACTTCTGACAAAGGTACTAAAGGTACTGGGGAAAATTGAAGCAATTTCTTGTAGTGTTTAGAGACAGATGAAGCTACCTGTGCCCATGCTGGGTCTGGAGTGACCCTCTGCCTTCTGCATCTCTTCTGGATAGCTTCAGTGGTCACACACAAACTTTGTAACACGTACAGATGTTAATTCAATATTTAGATAATCCCAAAGAATATAAAAACATAAATTTCAAATCTCTCTCAAGATCTTATCCTACTCTCAAGGGGCAATGACCTAACACTTAAGGTTGACAAAAATTGAAGTATGAGTTTTCATAAGGGATTAATTTTCTCTACTGGGAAAGATGAACTATTTACCAAACTTTACCAACTCTTACCTCTTCAACTAAATTCCACAACAGTTCATTACAGTTATAGATAACATTGTAAATATCAAAACTTGATTTAAAAACAAATGAAAACTAAATCTTCCATACTCTGTTTTATAGATTCAATCCATAGCTAATTAATGGCATTTATCATATTATGTAAATGGTTTTTTAAAACCAAACAATATGAATGGATTCTTACAGAAGGAAACAATTTTAGATTATTAAAACATGTATTCTTGAAAGAGAATTTTCCATGTGTTAAAGTCTAAAGATCCTGTTTATTTCCCTTTTCTCTAACTTCACTGGCTTTCATCAGTTTTCTCCCCTTGGGCCTGTGTTTAAGATACGTTGCTCTGTTGTTGACTCAGGGAATACTGCACATTTGTTTTCATGTGTGCTTACCTGTACCCTATCTGAGAAAAAAAATAAAGTATTTGCTTACATAATACATCAGTGGGCATGTCAACTTTTAGCCTACATATGGTACTCAGTGGTATAGCTCCAAGATTTTCATTCAGAATGTTGACACACTGAATGAAAAAAGCAGAAGAAAAACTAAGCTGAAAACAACGACTACACATTTTTATTGTCAAGAATCAGCAGGACTGTAAAAAAGCCTTCTTTCAGAAAGCTGGTATACTTTAGAACTACTAAGGGCAATAAAGTTCTGAATGAATGTCTAGATGTTATCTTGTTCATCTTATATAGCACTTGGAAGAGCCTTTCAATCATAATACCTTAAATGGCAAGGTAAGGTAAAGGTAAAGGCCCTCCCATTGTTCACTGATTTGCTCGAGTGGGCCCAGTAACGTCTCCATTGGAGACTTTGTTGTTACTGTGTCTAGCATATCGAATACGTCACGGGGAGCTTGCCAGGCTCTGCCGTGCGGGCGAGATTCTCTCAGTAGCTTGCCGGGCTCTCCGAGAGGGGCGGAGGAATCGAACTCGGGTCGGCCATGTTGGCTGCGTGCAAGGCAAACACCCTACCGCTGTGCTAACCAAAGTAATACATTCATAAAATTATAAATCAAAGAACGCTAAATTATTGAAAAACAATAACTCCATCAGTGCTCCCTAAAGGAAGTCACTTTCAATTCTTATATGCTATATCTGGAATTTACCTCTGCATTAGCAATATGTATTTACTTTTTTTTTTTATTAACCAATATTTTGTATTAGGCACATTGATGATTTAGTCAAACTACATTTGTCCTTAGTCTATCAATGTACATAACTTTCTCAATACAATTATCATAATCTTTGATGATATCAAGCCAATATTTACAATGACTTCTGCTGAACCAGGTATTATGTTATGAATAAATTATTGTACAATATTTATTTAGTGGTTTATAAAAAGTTCAAGTGAAATGTCAAATACAGATTTTTTCAAATGCCAAAATACAAATACATCAGTTCCCTTATTTCCTAAGTTATTGTCAACTTGCAGTCCTTGTGCTTGAGTATCCATTGGGATTGATTATTCTTTGGATATGACAATGCTTATCTGGAACTTTCTCTACTATCCAGTGTCTGAGTTCTTATTTCCTGAATCTGTTTGCTGATTTTGTTAATGTTTATTGCCTAAATTTGATGGAAGGAAGATTTAAAGCATATATTAGTTCCAGGTTTGAAAATATCTTTTCGATTTGAAATTCTCCACTTGTATAAACATTCCACCAAGTGTGAGATGGAAGAATAATATTTTCTTTGAATTTTCAAGGCATTTTTCCACTGCTGATGTGCTTCTAGTGTTGGTGATGAGAATTCTGGAGATGCTATATTTTAATTTCATTTTGCGAGTTATTCATTCCTGCCCCTCCCCAAAAAACTGTAGGAACATATTGTTTCTTTTTTTAAAATTTTGGGCTACACTAGTCAGAGCTCAGGAAACTGTATGCCAGGTAAGTATACTACCTGCTGCACTATTACTCTGGCTCCAGGACCTTATTGTTTCTGATCTTTAGTAATGTGACATTGCTTAGATCATTTTTTTTAATTTGTAGCTTTCAAATTGACTTTACAAATTAGTTGACTAGAACAAAAAGAAATGAACTAGATTCACTTTTTATTTTGTTTTACTTATATTACAGCCAACATGTTCAGGATGAAATATCAGTTTTCCTTTATAAAAAGATTGAACTTGTATATACAGACAACATAACACACTAATTTCAAACAAAAACATTGACTTAATTCCATAAATAAATACAAATCTTTGACACCAAAGGCATTTAATTTACAATGTACCACATACCCTGAATTAACATTAATTTATGTAGAAAAATTCCAGTATGATTAATAGAATGTTTTAAATTTAAAAAACATATTTCATTAATGCTTTTAAATATAAATTTATTATTTGGTTAGAAATCAATGTGTAATTTTGCCTTGTTATAATTGCATAAAAGGTCTTTGTTCCAACATTTTCTGAATTCTTGAAATATATAGAAAACTTAGCACAGTGGGTAGGGCGTTCGCCTTACAAGCGGCCAACATGGCCGACCCGAGTTCGATTCCTCCGCCCCTCTCGGAGAGCCTGGCAAGCTACCGAGAGTATTCGATATGCCAAACACAGTAACAACAAAGTCTCCAATGGAGAAGTTACTGGGCCCGCTCGAGCAAATCGAAGATCAACTGGAGGGCCTTTACCTTTACCTTTACCTTTATGAAATAGTAAATAGCATATAAAATCTTAAATTTATACTATTATATAAGTCATTAAATGTGTATTTACAAAATTCATATTTTGAAACATGCATGTGAGAATATTTGGAAGTGTGAGTTAAGAGAAGGGATTAGATCATGAGGATGAAACCTAATAAAGGGATGAGTGTCCCCAAACAAGAGTTTTAGTCTTTGTGTGGTGCTGCCTTTTGTTTTTTTTTTCCTCACTATAACACTGTAAAAAAAGCCTCTATAAATTATGAAGACGTGAGTTCTTGTCAGATGCTAAATCAACCAGTGCTTTGATTTGGACTTCATAGTTTCTAGATCTGTGAATCAAATTTTAAGTCAAATTTTTATCTTTGACTTAAAATAATTTTTTGTTTTTCACAAGTCACTTAGTCTATGGTATTATATTATAATAACTTGAACTAAATCTTATGAGAAAATTTATTGTTTGCTATATTCTTAGAATAATAGGACTATAGCACTGTCCTCTCGTTGTTCATCGATTTGCTCGAGCAAGCCCAGTAATGTCTCCATTGTGAGACTTGTTCATCGATTTGCTCGAGCAAGCCCAGTAATGTCTCCGTTGTGAGACTTGTTGTTACTGTGTTTGGCATATCAAATACGTCACTGGTAGTTTGCCAGGCTTTTCCGAGCAGCAAGATACTCTCGGTAGCTTGCCAGGCTCTCTGAGAGGGGAGGAGGAATCAAACTCAGATTGGCCAGGTTGGCCCTGTACAAGGTAAATGTTCTACATACTGTACTACCACTCCAGCCCTTTAGAATAATACACTGTCACTGTCACTGTCCTCCCATTGTTCATCGATTTTCTCAAGTGGGATCAGTAACGTCTCCATTTTGAGACTTGTTGTTACTGTGTTTGGCATATTGAATATGTCACGGGTAGCTTGCCAGGCTTTGTCGTGTGGGCAAGATATTCATGGTATAGCTTGCCGGGCTCTCTGAGAGGGGCAGAGGAATTGAACCCGGTTCAGCCAGGCTGGCTGCATGCAAGACAACCGTCTTACAGCTGTGCTATTGCTCCAGCCCAGAATAATAGACACAGCTTATAAATGCATGCAATCATATTTTTTATTATAATTAGTGAAACACCATGAGGTACAGTTGTAGATTTACAATTTTTTGTGCTTCGGTTTAGATTATACAATGATCCACCAGTGCCCATTTTCCACCACCATGGATAATATCCCTCCCACCCCCAACCCTCCCATCCCACCCAGTCTTTGTGGCAGGGCAATCCCTTGTGTTCTCTCTCTCCTTTTGGGTGTTGTGGTCTGCAAAAGAGGCTTTGAGTGGCAAACATGTTCAGTACATAGTCTACTTTCAACATGCATCTCCCCTCCTGGGAGGATCCTCCAAACATCCTTTATTTGCTGCTCCTTTCTCTATCTGAGCTGCCCTTTCCCCTAGAATGCCTGGCTGGCCTCTAAGCTATGGAGTAATCCTCCTGGTGCTGATCTCAGCTATTCTTGGGTATTAATATCATATTTTGTTACTTTATATTCCCCAGATGAATGCAATCTTTCTATGTCTATCCCTCTCTTTCTGACTCATTTCGCTTAGCATGATACATTCCATGTTGTACAACTTGTATATAAATTTCATGACTTCATCTTTTCTAATAGCTACATAGTACTCCATTGTGTAGATGTACCAAAGTTTCTTTTACCAGTCATCTGTTCTTGGGCTTTCAGGTTTCTTCCAGTTTCTGGCTATTGTAAAGAGTGCTGCAATAAACAAACAAGTGCACATGTCACTTCGACTATACTTTTTTGCCTCTCTGGGATATATTCCCAGGAGTGGTATTTCTGGGTCAAATGGGAACTCAATTTCTAATTTTTTGAGCATCATGCATACTGTTTTACAGAAGGGCTGAACCAGTCAACATTCCCACCAACAGTGAAGGAGTGTCCCTTTCTCGCCACATCCACGCCAGCAACGGTTGCTTTTGCTCTTTTGGATGTGGGCCAGTCTCTGAGGTGTGAGATGGTATCTCATTGTGGTTTTGATCTGCATCTCCCTGGTGATTAATGATGTAGAGCATATTCTCATGTGCTTTTTTGCCATTTGGATTTATTCTTTGAGTAAGTTTCTGTTCATTTCATTGCCCCATTTTTTGATGGGGTTAGGTGTTTTCTTCTTGTGGAGTTCAGCCAGTATTTTGTATATCCTGGATATCAACCCCTTGTCAGATGTGTATTCGGCGAATATCCTTTCCAATTTTGTAGACTGTCTTTGTATTTTGGTCACTGTTTCCTTTGAGGTGCAGAACCTTCTTAGTTTAAGATAGTCCCATTTATCTATCTCTGTTTTCACTTGCTCGGACAGTGGCGTGGAATATTTGAAGATACCATTAGCTTCAATGTCATGGAGGGTTTTGCCAACTTTGTCTTCAGTGTACCTTATGTTTTCTGGTCTAATGTTGAGGTCTTTAATCAATTTTGATCTTATTTTTGTACATGGTGTTAGGCAGAGTTCTGAGACCACTTTTTAGCATGTAGCCGTCCAGTTCTGCCAGCACAATTTGTTAAAGAGACTTTCCTTACTCCACTTCACATTACTTGTACCTTTATCAAAGATTAGATGATCAAATGACTGAGGGGAGATGTCAGTGTATTCAACCCTATTCCACTGGTTAGCAGTTCTGCCTTTGTTCCAGTACCATGCTGTTTTAATTATTACTGCTTTGTAGTACAGTTTGAAGTTAGGGAGGTTGATTCCTCCCATATTCTTTTTCCCAAGAATTGCTTTAGCTATTCAGGAGGCTTATTGTTCCATATAAATTTCAGGAGTGTTTGCTTCTTTCTTTGAAGAATGTCATGGGTATCCTTATAGGGATTGCATTGAATTTATACATTGCTTTTGTAGTGTTGCCATTTTGACAATGTAAAGTCTCCCGACCCATGAGCAGGGGATATCTTTCCATTTCTTCATGTCCTCTTTTATTTCCTGAAGTAGCGTTTTGTAGTTTTCTTTGAATAGGTCCTTTACTTTCTTAGATAAGCTGATTCCTAGGTACTTGATTTTCTGGGGCACCATTGTGAACGGGATTTTTTTTTTCATGTTACTTTCTTCTCTCTCACTGTTTGCGTATAGGAAAGCCATGGACTTTTGGGTATTGATTTTATAGCCTGCAACTTTTCTCTACGAGTCTATTGTTTCTAGGAGTTTTTTGGTGGAGGTTATTGGGTTCTCTATGTATAGTATCATATCATCTGCGTTTAGTGAGAGCTAGATTTCTTCCTTTCCTACCTGAATGCACTTAATATATTTTTCTTGCCTAATCACTATTGCAAGTGCTTCCAGTACTATATTCAACAGCAGTGGAGATAGTGGGCATCCTTGTCTCGTCCCTGATCTTAGAGGGAAGGCTCTCAGTTTTTCCCCATTGAGGATGATGCTTGCTGTAGGCTTGTGTTAGATGGCTTTAACTATGTTGAGGAAAGTCCCCGCTATACCCATTTTGGCTAGTGTTTTCATCATAAAGGGGTACTGGATCTTGTCCAATGCTTTCTCTGCACCTATTGGTATAATCATATGCTTTTTATCTTTTCTTTTGTTGATATGATGGATTATGTTGATTGATTTCTGAATGTTAAAAAATCCTTGCATTCCTGGGATGAATCCTACTTGGTCATGGTGTATGATCTTTTTGATGAGTAGTTGGATTCTATTCGCTAGTAGTTTATTGAGGATCTTTGCATCTGTGTTCATCAGGGATATAGGTCTGTAATTCTCTTTTGTTTGTGGTATCTCTGTCTGCATTTGGTATCAATGTGATATTTGCTTCGTAGAAACTGTTCGGAAGTGTTTTTGATATTTCAATTTCGTGGAAAATCTTAAAGAGGATTGGGAGTAAGTCCTCTTTAAAGATTTGGAAGAATTCACTAGTGAATCCATCTGCATCCGGACTTTTGTGCTTGAGGAGACTTTTTATTACCATTTCAATGTCCTTGATGGTGATAGATCTGTTCAGGTATTCCAGGTCTTCTTGATTCACCCTTGGGAGTCTGTAGGACTCTAGGAATTTATCCATTTCCTCGAGGTTTTGATGTTCCGTGGCATAAAGCTTCTCAAAATACTCCCTGAGGATCCTTTGAATTTCTGTAGTTTCTGTTGTAATGACCCCCTTTTCATTTCTGAATCGGTTTATTAAGGTTTTCTCTCTCCCTTTCTTTGTGAGTTTTGCTAGAGGCTTATCGATCTTGTTAATTTTCTCGAAGAACCAGGTCTTGGTTTCATTGATCTTTCGGATTGTTTTTTGGGTTTCCATCTCGTTAATCTCTGCTCTGAGTTTTATTATTTCCTTTCTCCTGTTCGGGTTGTGCTCATTTTTTTTGGACCTTCTCCAAGCTCTTAAGCTGTGAGGTTAGGTTACTTATGTGTGCTCGCTCCTCCTTCCTGAGGAATGCTTGTAGAGTTATAAACTTTCCTCTTAACACAGCTTTTGCTGTGTCCCATAAGTTTTGGTAACTCGTGTTCTCATTTTCATTCATTTCTAGGAATCTTTAGATTTCCTCTTTGATTTCCTGTCTAAGTCACTCGTTGTTCAATAGCGCACTATTTAATTTCCAGGTGTTTGATTTAGTTTTCTGTTTTTGTGTGTGATTTACTTCTAATTTCAGCACATTATGGTCTGAAAAGATTGTTGATACAACCTCTATCTTCTTGATTTTATGGAGGCATGTTTTGTGGGTCAGCATGTGGTCTATCTTGGAGAATATTCCATGTACGCTTGAGAAGAATGTGAATTCAGCTTTTTGTGGATGAAGTGTCCTGTATATATCTACTAAGTCCCTTTCTTCCATTGTTTCCCACAGATGAAGTATGTCCTTGCTAAGCTTGAGTCTGGTTGATCTATCAAACAGTGAGAAAGCGATGTTGAAGTCTCCCACTAGTATTGTGTTGCTATTGATGTCTTTTTCCAAATCTATGAGTAGTTGTTTTAAGTACTTTACTGGTCTCTCATTAGGTGCATATACATTTATTATTGTAAGTCTTCCTGTTGTACAGATCCTTTGATCAATAAGAAATGGCCTTCACTGTCTCTTATGACCTTCCTCACTCTGAAATCGATGTGGTCTGATATTAGGATGCCTACCACAGCTTGTTTTATGGGAGCTGTTTGCCTGTAGGATTGTTTTCCAGCCTTTGACTCTGAGACTGTGTTTGCTTTGAGTATTGAGATGTGTTTCTTGCAGGCAGCAGAATGTTGGATTTAATTTTCTAATCCATCCTGCCACTCTATGTCTTTTATTTGGTGCGTTTAGCCCATTGACATTGAGAGAGATTATTGTTATGGGATTTTGTCCCATTGTTCTGTTGAAATTTGGTGTATTTGAGGGGACTGTCTTGCCTTAAAGTAGCCCATTTAGTTGTTTTTGTAACCATGGTTTTGAGTCTATGAAGTTCCTGAGCTGTTGTTTGTCTGTGAAACTGTGTGTTGTTCCTTCTATTATGAATGAGAGTCTCACTGGGTAAAGTATTTTTAGAGAGGCATTTATTTCATTGAGTGTTTTCACTATGTCCCACCACTGTTTTCGGGCCATGAGAGTTTCATCAGAAAAATCAGCTGTGAATTTTAAGGATGCTCCTTTGTAAGAGATTTCTTTCTTCGATCTTGCTGCTTTCAGAATTTTGTCTCTGTCTAAGATTTTGGTCATTTTGATCAGAATGTGTCTTGGGGTATTTTTATTCGGATTTCTTCTAGCTGGTACCCTTCGGGCCTCCTAAATGTGGTCACAAGTTTTCTTCAGCTCTGGAAACGTTGTAGCATGCAATCATCTTTTTATATAAATTTCAGTTTGCACAGGGTAACTGGAAGAATGTTTCCTGTTAGTGGATTCCATTGAAGTTTGAGAAACTCTTTTGGTTTTCACATGTTTCCCTACTAATTGAGAATGGAGAAAATCCTTAATGATTTCACAGCATTAGAACATGAGTCTAATTGGTCTTTTAGGTAACCAACCGCTCAATGACAAAATAAGAAAATGGGTCAGAATAAACAAGCAAAAGGAATGAGAGAAACATCTTTCCATATGCTTAAAAATTATTTTTCTACTGTTAATGATTGGGTTTCATGATTACAATATTCCAATACCACATCCTCCACCTGGAGTGTCTTGCTTCCCTCCATCTTTGTCTCAGTGTTCTCCCACCCCTGAACAATTTATTCCCTTTTTAATGTCCTATTGGCTAGTTCTCAAGTTTTATTTCACATTACCATTATATATTTCCTTACTATGTTTCTTTATATTCTACATATGAGAGAGATTATTCTTTATAGGTCCCTCTCCTTCTGACTAATTTCACTCAGCATGATATTCCCCAGGTTCATCCACATAGCAAACAATTGAGTATTCATCTTGCAGCTTCACTGTGTATTTGTAAATGCATACACACATATGTATGTATATATATATATGTATGTGTATATAGATATATGTACATATTGTATACATACACACACCATAATCTCTTTTCCCAGTTCTTGGACACAGGTTACTGTCATATTTTTGTCTATTGTTAACAATAACTATAGGAGTGCAAATATCTTCAAAATAGTTTTTGGACCCTTGGGAAAAATGTCAGTAAGTGGAATTGCTGGGCCATTCATTGAAATGACCCAGTTCTTAATGTTTTGAGATGTCCATATTGTTTTCCAAATAGATTTCCAAACAACATCCCCATCAGCAGTTGGTAAAACTTCCTTTATCCCCCCATCTATGCCAACACTGGATGGTTTTATTCTTATTGCGGTGTACCAGTCTCACAGGTGTGAGTTGATGTCTTTTTTCTTTGATTTACATTTCTCTGAATATGTGATTCAGTCACACGCATCTCTGAATATGTGATTCAGTGACTTGCACGCAGTCAACATGGCCGACCCGAGCTCGATTCCTCCGCCCCTCTCAGAGAGCCCGGCAAGCTACTGACAGTATCTCACCCGCATGGCAGAGCCTGGCAAGCTCCCCGTGACGTATTCGATATGCCAAACACAGTAACAACAAAGTCTCCAATGGAGACATTACTGGGCCCGCTTGAGCAAATCGATGATCAACTGGAGGGTCTTTACCTTTACCTTAACTTTATGTGATTCAGAGCATTTTTTCATATCTCAATTGGTCATCTCTATGTCTTTGAGGAAATGTCTCTTTGTGTGTGTGGGGGGGGAGGGTGGGAGGCATACCCAGAAGTGGTTAGGGAGTACTATGTGCTCATGGATCGTTCCTGGTGGAGCTTGGAAAATCATATGTGGTGTCAGGGATCAAGCCCATATCAAGCATGTGCAAGGCAAGAGCTTTACCTGCTGTACTATCTCTTCAGCACCTTGTCTTCCCAATTTTAATTTTTAAAAAATTTTTACAAATGTTTTATATATCTTGGATAAGTGACCAACAAATATTTTCTCCAGGTTAGTGGGGTGTCCTTTTTCATGGTCATTTTTCTTTTGTGGTGTAAAAACTTTAATTACTAAAGATTTAATTCATTATTTACTTAGAATGGGACAGGAATTTGGTCCTGAGTGAATTGTCTAACTCCCGTAATTTGGCAGTGAATAATGCTTGCTGTCCTTGGGGAACACCAGGGTATAGAGGAAACATGCCCAGATTTGTTTTCTACCTCAGCAAAAACAAGTTACTGGTAAGGATAATACCATGGTTTCTGAAGAAAGAGGTTAATACTATGATTTCTTCTCTTTTACAGGCTCATTTAATTTACTTTTTGGAGAAATTTCTTAGCTACAGATTCAAGAATTCACGTAAAAACTTATGTGGACAGTAGAGAAAACACCCTAGGGCATATCTGGTTATCAATATTTTATGTGTAAAAAAAACCACAAATAGCAGCAGATACAAATGCAGTCTCAATGAGACACAGAACACATTTTTACTAGTTGCCAATTTATATATTTCCCCCTTCATTTCAATGCTTAGAGTCCAAAACAGATTTGGGACCTTTGGAAAATGAGTTTCAAATTATGAGGCTCCCCACTGGTTATCCTATAGATAATGGCTTACATGGATGGAGACAGAGACCACCCTCCATTTCACCTTCTCATTGTCTGCCAGAGTAGCATATAATCTATTCCAGGCATCTGCAACTGGAGGCAAAACATGCCAATTATTTTTTATTGATCTAAATTCTTCATAGGTGGGACAGCTTGCCAGGGAAGCATATGGAAATTTAGATAAGGAAATAATTGCAGAGACATGGAAATGGCTTTGCTATTTGGAAAGGAAGGCACAGGCCTTAAACTCCGTCCCCCCCACCCTGTGCACGCATACACACACACACACACACACACACACACACACACACACTAGCAAGCACTTGGTATTCTAGAACTTAAGAGAGTCCAAGACAAATTATGCAGTTGCTGACATGGAAATTGATTTCTAAGTCTTCGATGAGTCACATGCCATAGGAATTAAATACTCCAATTTATTATTGTCAGTATCCTGATGGGTCAACCTGGCTGTGAATGGGAATTTGCATTAAATTGATTGGAGTGTTTTTTCTTGAACTAACATCACTCAATCAAGGGACACATTCAGACAGTGCTAGATAAGTCGACTGAATTTGATTTGGAAAAGCAGAATAGTGAGGGATTAGCAGGCAGGATTTAAAAGCACCATAAATTTGGCATAATGGCTAGGTTGGGAGAAGGTGAGTAGTCTCTATGCCAAGAATAGAGTATACATTTAAATCACATTAGTTTTGCATTTCTGTAACGTGTTGACATAGTAATGGATTACAAAAATCATTACTCAGAAATAAGGAGGATTTACAGGGTTTCAGATCTGAATTCAGAAATGACAAAGTATTTGCTATCTGTCTTGGTCTTAAATCTCTGTTCTTCATGATGTTTAATGATCTTTTGATCTCAGGAAAGTCATCACTTGACATGTAAATAGGCTAAGCAGAAGAGATGACCTGAGATTCATCCAGCTCTAATGTGCTTCTGTGAGCAGAGAAATATCACCTAGTACTCAGTCCAAACATCTGATAATTTTTAGGGGCTAGCAAGTGGAATTCACAAGATCATCAATTCTACCACGCACTGTGTCTTAGTAAAAAGTTGGGTTGAAAAGTTCTTAGACTTGAGCTAGAAAACAGAATTGGCAATGTTTAAATATCAAGTGAATAAATAACCTACATTTTAGGAAAGAACACTTGTTGATGTTTAAAACAATTCTGACACAATTTGTGAATAAAGTTGATGAGTAATCTGTAGCCCATGCTTGTATATATACTAATAAGGATCCATGTATTTGCTCTGAATGGTGGACAAAGGGCTTAAAAACTCATAAGGTGATTCAGCCTAAGAGAAGGACCAAATGGAGGGTGCGGAAACCACAGATCCCGGAGGAAAAAAAAACAGGTTCCAAAAAGAGCTGAGATCACCTGCAAGTCCCAGATGGGGTAGGTGCCACATCCCACCTCCCCCAGATGGAACCCCGGTGACCAGAAGCCTCTACAAGCACAGCTCGAGTATGCGGGAACTAGGACTTTTTCCCCAAACCGCGCGGCCGCTTATGCGGCCGCGCGACATCTCTCTTTATACAAAGTGATCAATGGGAAGTAACCCACACAATCTTTCTCCCTGAAAATCAGAGTTAAGTTTGGAGCATGGCCACAGCCCCAGAAACACAAGGACTTAATGCAGAACCCAGCAGCTTGGAGCAGAAAAGTGAACGGACTATGCGTTAATCCAGGCCATCATTTCTGCCCAGAGGGGAAAGGGTGTTTCCCCATTCGCCCTCTCTTCTCTGGAAAGAAGGATGGCGACCGCATGGGAGCCTTGTGGACAGCAGGTATGAGTCGGGGGTGTGGGGGCGACTAAAACCTCATGGGTCGGGGGGCGTTCCGGTCTGTCCTTCACGCCCTACCGTGGTCAAGAGTTGCCCCCCACGAGCGGCTCTCCAGCACGGTCACAGCCCCAGAAGCACAAGGACTTAATGCAGAACCCAGCAGCTTGGAGCAGAAAAGTGAAAGGACTATGCATTAATCCAGGCCATCATGTCTGTCCGGAGGGGAAAGGGTGTTGCCCCATTCGCCCTCTCCTCTCTGGAAAGAAAGATGGCGGCTGCATGGGAGCCTTGTGGACAGCAAGTATGAGCCGGGGGTGTGAGGGCGACTAAAACCTCATGGGAAGGTGGGCCTTCCGGTCCGTCCTTCACGCCCTACCGAGATCAACAGTTACCCCCCACAAGCGGCTCCCCAGCACGGCCACAGCCCCAGAAGCACAAGGACTTAATGCAGAACCCAGCAGCTTGGAGCAGAAAAGTGAACGGACTATGCGTTAATCCAGGCCATCAAGTCTGCTGGAGGGGAAAGGGTGTTGCCCCATTCGCCCTCTCCTCTCTGGAAAGAAAGATGGCGGCCACATGGGAGCCTTGTGGACAGCAGGTATGAGCCGGGAGTGTGGGGGCGACTAAAACCTCATGGGAAGGGGGGCGTTTCAGTCCGCCCTTCACGCCCTACCGAGGCCACCAGTTGCCCCCCACGAGCGGCTCTCCAGCACGGCCATGACTCCAGAACACAGAAACCAATTTCTTAACTATCTGACTTTCAGTAGAAATACTTCCAGGGTCAATAGGTAAAATAGCAGAAACCCAAAACCAACATTTAATTCTTGAACCCAGCTGTAGAAAGCAAATCACTTCACAATGCTTTTTCAGCATGTCTGATTTGGGGGGGGGTAAACTCTAAATAATAGTGGTGAATCTTTTATTGAAACAATGAATCTAATCAAAGCAGATAGAGTGTTAACTAGAATTCATCTGCATCACAGGGACAGGGAGGGGTGGGGGTTGGGGTTTTATTGGGGTTCTTCATGGTAAAAAATAAGTATTGGTAAAGGGAAATGTGTTTGATATTTGCATGACTGAGACCTAAACCTGAAAGCTTTGTAACCTTTCCCACAGTGATTCAATAAAAAAAAGAGTTTCGATGAAAAAAAAAACTCATAAGGTTGGTAGAACTTTATAGCACTGTCCTGTAGCACTGTCCTCCCATTGTTCCTCGATTTGATTGAGCGGGCCCAGTAACATCTCCATTGTGAGACTTGTTACTGTGTTTAGCATATCAAATATGTCATGGGTAGCTTGCCAGGCTTTGCCGAATGGGCGAGATACTCTCGGTAGAGAAAAATGTCAAGTATAAGAGAGATTGTAGTTCCTGTACATCTTATCCTATTATAACCTAATAACACAAAGTTAAAATTTTATTTCTTCATTAAAAATGGATCTAGGGATGAAGAGATAGTATGGTGGTTAAGGTGATTGGCTTGCACATAGCCAACTCTGGTTGAATCCCCAGCAATACACTTGGTTCCCCTGAATACTGAGAGGAGTAAGCCCTAAGCACTGCCATATGTGGCCCAATGGAATATCTTAGTGTTGATCTTACTGGTAAGATACTTACAGGGAGCATACTGACTAATGTTCACAGACACTGAGGACTAAGCTGAAAATTCATAACTCAATGAAGTTATTGATTTACTGATATAGGAGTTGTTGAATTATTGTTGACCTATTATCAGTGTTAAGAGTCTTCTCCATTTCCATCTTATCTGTTCCTAATTGTGCCATAGCAACACTAACAGGATATCTTTAATGTTACTTACAGTTTGCCAGAAGTCTGAGAAATGTCAGAATATAGACGTCTATTTTGCCACATGCCCTATACATGGCTAATAAAAGGAACAGAAATCAGTATCACTTAATAACATGATCACTTGACATCCCATTACTCATCAGTTTGCTCAAAGGGTGCCAGTAATGTCTCCATTTGCCCCTGTCGTGTGATAGTGTAGCCCAATGGTGTCTGCTTGTTCTAGGAACACAAAGAGCCTCAAAGTGATCATTCAGAGACTTGACAAAGAAGTCTGACTATATCGTAGGTGGGCGGCCATGCGATCTTTGATGTCCCATGGAATCCAGTCAGTAATGGCTCTAGTTGAGCTGTCATCTCCAAATCTCATTATGTGTCCAGCCCATCTGATTTTTAACGCCCTGGCAAACCAGATAGCATCCTGATTCTTGATCGTCAATGGAGGTCTGAACTCCTCTCATTTGAGTGAAGCGTGATACACCAAGCATAGCTCTTTCGATTCCTCTTTGGGAGACCCAAAAGTGTTCTCATCCTGTTTTCGTAGGGTCCAGGTCTCTGAGGCATATGTAATGCAGGAAAAACAGTGGAATCAAAGATCTGTGCCCCAAGCCGAAGGTTCTTCGTCCTCTTAGCTATTTCTTTGATGCTCTTGAAGGTGTTCCAAGCCTCTTTCTTCCTTCTGCACAACTCAGGTGCCAGGTCATTTGTCGTGTTGAGTTCTCTACCTAGGTACACATAACTGTTGCATTCAGAGATGTTCATTCTGTTGAGAGTAAATGGAATGTCAGGAACGAGACTGTTTCTCATAAACATTGTCTTCGTGAGATTCAGCTGTAGTCTGACCTTTCCACACACATGGTCAAAGTCAGCCAACATTTGTGCCGCTGGGCTAATGTTTGTTGTTATTAGAACAATGTCATCAGATAAGTGGAGGTGGTATAATTGCTGACCATCTATCTTCACTCCCATTCCTTCCCATTCCATTTGTCACATGACGTTCTTGAGGGTGGCACAGAAGGGTTTTGGTGAAATGGTATCACCCTGCCAAACCCCTCTTGACATGATATGGATGATCAGTTCCTTGTAGAATGGTGAGATCCTGGTAGTGAATGCGTAATACAGCTCAGCTCACAGAGGATCCTGATGTATTGAGTTTGAAGACCCTGTTTGGCTAGGGCTTCGATGACCACTTCAGTCTCAACAGAATCAAAGGCCTTTAAATCAATGAATGTTAGACAGAGAGGCATCTTGAACTCCTGAGAAACCTCAATGAGATTGGTTATCATGTGGATATGGTCGATCATGCCGAATCCATTTTGGAACCCGGCTTGCTCGCATGGTTGTCCTTTATCTAGTGTTATGCCAATCCTATTCAGGATGACTCCAGTGAACAGCTTGTAGATGACAGACAACAGGCAGATTCATTGATAGTTGCCAATGTCATGGATGTCTGCCTTCTTATACAGTAGTACAGTACTGCTGGTTTTCCACTGGGATGGAACCTTGCGTTCAGACAGGTAGTATGTGAAGAGCTGAGTCAGTGTATTGATGAGTACTGATGGCAGATTTTTGAGGTGTTCAGGTCTGATCTTGTCTGTGCTGGGTGCTGTTCGCCTCTTTACCAACGAGTGGCATGTCAGATTTCGGAAGGGTAATGTTGGGTACAATTTATCCATCCTGTGAAATTTGGTATGTGGGCAGGTGAATGTGGCTATCGAAGAGATATGAGTAGAAGTCATGGATAATCTTCTCCATTGCCCTTCTGGAAGATGTGATAGATCCATTAGGTTGTCAAAGGGCAGTCATCTTGGTCTTGTAGTTGGCGAAGGACAGGGCTTGCATTGCGAATGCTTTCCTGGCTTCTGCCACATATGCCAGCACTGCTGGTCTTCTCTATTTGAGGTCTTCCTTTGTCACTTCTCTGCACTGCTTTGCGAGCTCGAACATTTGCTTGTAGTTGTCTGATGCTTGTGCCAAGCTACATTGGTGAATGAGCTCTAGAGTTTTCTAAGACAGGCATCTTTTTTGTGAATATCTCTCTCTCGGCATTTATCGCACAATCATGGAGGTGCTGATATTCCTCGTCAATGTTGTCAATGACGGCATCTTCCTATGTTGCCACAATAGTGCCAAAGAGCTCCCAGTTGGTGGTTGTTCTGAGAGTTCTCTTCTTAAACTTTGCAACCCTTTATCCCTGCTCCAGGAAGTAGAATTTTGCATGAAAGAGATGGTGGTCCGATCCCATTTGAATTTTGGGACAACAGCAATATTGGTCAGGCAAAACTGTCAATTGAATATGATGTTGTCAATTTCATTGTGGAACTGTCCCATGTGGAGACTCCCATGTCTAAAATTTAGATTCGGCCTTCTGGAATTGTGAGTTACCATGGATGCTCTTGGTCGACATGATGAACCCAGACAGTCTCTCACCCTGTTTGTTCCATTCTAGGCCGTGGGTCCTGATGTGGAGTTCTTTGGCTGATCTTCTTGTCCTATCTTGGCATTAAGATCACCTACAATGATCTTGTAGAAGGTGTGGTCTTCTTTATAAAACTTCTCCAGCTCCATGTAGAACTTCTCAATTTCTCCTTCATCATAATTGGATGTTGGTGTGTAGACAACAAAGATAGAAACTGCTGGCAGTGAGCCACATCTATTCAAGTGTAATCATCTGATTCTGGTTGTTAGGCATTCTCATGAATCAATGCTCATGGCCAAATTCGTATTGACAAGGACACCAACACCACTGACACCTCTTTTGTCGCATGTTTTGAGGAACAGTTCTTCTCCAGTGTCGAAAACGGTGTGATGTGCTTCATGCCTTCTTGTCTCGGTCAGACCAATGATGTCGTGCTTGATCTTTAGCACTTGTACCATCAGGTCCTTGATGGATGCATCAGATGCCAGTGTATGTGCATTGAAAGTACAGATAGTCATTTTTGTCTTTCTTCATTTTGGCAGCCTAGTTTGGCCTTGAGATTTATCAGCCTCTCCTTCCACATTCTTCTCAATGCTCCCGTATTGGTTACTCCTTCAGGGTCAGGGGAATGAGACTCATTGTAATTAGTTTTTGGTATATCGAGTATGTCACAGATAGCTTGCCAGGCTCTGCTGTGTGGTGGGATACTCTCGGTAGCTTGCCAGGCTCTTCGAGAGGGATAGAGGCTTTCAGGGAGGCCTCTAATCACCCTTGCAGTGTTCCCATGGTGAAAGCCTATCAAATATGGTGCTGTAATCTTCGAAGATGGGTATTATGTGTCTTATTATGTGAGCGGTCTGGGGCATGGTGGTGGCTGGGTAGTGGAGGTAGTGGAGGTCTGACGATGAGGTATTTATCTGGTACTGGTGTGGTGGGTCTTCTATGTGTAATCCCTGGGTCGCCGGAGATTGGTGGGAGCAGGCAGAGGATATCTGTTCCCGGATGCATTGAGCCTGGATTTCAGGGTCACAGACTTCTGCTTACCTGGTTCTGTGGGGCTTCACTCGTGTTTGAGTCTAGGCCTGAGCGTCTGGAAAGCATCCTGGAATGTGGTAGTGGCTGGGTAGTGGAGGTAGTGGAGTTCAGTATCACTATGACTCTTTAATCATTTTGGGATTCATAGCATGTATAGCTTTGAAGTTTTAGGTTTTATCTTGCTTTGTTTGAATAACATACAGAAAGTGTTTCTTAAAGATCAATATCTTGAAAGTTACTTTGTCCCTGAAGTTCTTTCTTAAGCAGAAGTTGAAGCTTTGAAGATGAGCCATTTCTACAAGTGTTCATTTTTAAATATGTTCCCATTTGAAGATATATAATCAATATTTTGTAGCACTGAGCATTAGGACTGTTCAATCAAACTACATTTAACTTGAATCCTGGATTTTGTTGAATTCTTGTTTTAATGATAAACCTACTTATTGAACTTTTTAAAAAGTACACTAATGATAAAATTACTATATTTTAATATCTAATGGATATATGAAGCGTACTGAGTTCAGGACATAAAATTTGGGTAGAAGTCAAGTAAGAGAAGTTGAGAATTAATTTTTAAGAATGTAAATTAAATCAGGAGGTAATTAAACTTTTTTAATAAGCCAGAGATAGTTGAGGGGTTAATGCACTTTTGTTGCATGTGGTTAACATCCACTGAGCACTGCTGGGTGTTCCCACAACCATTTTTTTTTAAAATTTAGGGTATATTACAATAATATTAATAATAATGTTTGAGGCATACAGTGTTTCAGTAATATGTAATGCTTATCACAAAAGTACAAGAATCTACTGGTGTCTAGGATCCCTCTCACTGGCCTCTTCCCCTTAGCAAACACAGTTCTGTAGGTTTGCCATTATTTATTTTCTTTACTATTACTTTATACTCCATGTAAGAGATCATTCATCTTTACCCTTTGATTTAACTTTGCTCAGCATAATACATTGCCTACAGTCCCAATTATGTAGTAGCAAACTATAGATTTTCACTTTTTCTTTTAGCTAAGTAGTATTCTATTTTGTATAAATGCCACAATTTATCCACTTACCTTTTCTTGTACACTTTAATTGTTTTCAATCTTGGCAGTTTTGATAGTGCTTCAGTGAGATCTCTCTTTTTAAAATTTTTCTTTTTAAATTTTTTTGTGATGCTTTATTTTTTTTTAATTATTGAATCACCGTGGGATACAGTTAAAAGCTTTCATGATTGAGTTTCAGTCATACAATGATCAAACACCTATCCCTCCACCATTGTACATTTTCCACCACCAATGTCCCCAGTATTCCTTTCCTCAGCTCCACACCACCCCCACTTCTGTGGCAGAAAATTTTCTTCTTACTCTCTCTTTCATTTTGGGTATTATGGTTTGCAATACAGATACTGAGAGGCCATCATGTTTGGTCCTTTATTTATCTCCAGCACACATCTCCTATCCTAAGCGATCCCCTCAACCATCATTGACTTAGTGATCCCTTTTCTATCCCAGCTGCCTTCTCCTCCAGCTCAGGAGGCAGGCTTCCAACTGTGCAATGATAATGCTGAGTTAATGTTTTTTTTAAGGTTAGAGAAATGAAACAAAGAGCACCTGGCCCAGACAAGATCAGATCTGAACACCTGAAGAACTTACCATCAGTACTCATCAATACATTGGCTCGGCTCTTCACACGCTACCTGTCTGAATGCAGGGTTCCATCCCAATGGAAAACCAGCAGGACTGTACTACTATACAAGAAAGAAGACATCCACGACATTGGCAACTATCGCCCAATGTGCCTATTGTCTGTCATCTACAAACTATTCACTCGAGTCATCCTGAATAGGATTAGCAGAACACTAGATGAAGGACAACCATGTGAACAAGCTGGATTCCGAAAAGGATTCAGTACCATCGACCATATCCACACGATTACTAAGCTCATTGAGGTTTCTCGGGAGTTCAAGATGCCGCTCTATCTAAGGTTCATTGATTTAAAGAAGACCTTTGATTCTGTTGAGACGGAAGCGGTCATGGAAGCCCTAGCCAATCAGGGCGTACAAACTCAATACATCAGGATCCTTCGTGAGCTCTATTGCGGATTCACTAACAAGATCTCACCATTCTACAAAGAAGTAATCATCCATATCAAGAGAGGGGTTCGGCAGGGTGATACCATTTCACCAAAACTCTTCAGTGCCACCCTCGAGAACATCATGCGACGACTGGAATGGGAAAGCATGGGAGTGAAGATAGATGGTCGGCAACTACACCACCTCCGCTTTGCTGATGACATCGTTCTAATAACACCAAACATCAGCCAAGCGGCACAAATGCTGAACGACTTTGACCGTGAATGTGGTAAGGTCGGACTACAGCTGAATCTTACGAAGACAATGTTTATGAGAAACAGCCTTGTTCCCGACGCTCCATTCGCTCTCAATGGAACCACCATCTCCGAATGCAACAGTTATATATACCTAGGTCGAGAAATCAACATGATGAATGACCTGGCACCTGGGTTGCACAGGAGGAAGAGAGCGGCTTGGAATGCCTTTAAGAGCATTGAAGAAATAACTAAAAGGACAAAGAACATCCAGCTACGAGCACATCTCTTTGATTCCACTGTTCTTCTTGCATTAACATATGCCTCAGAGACCTGGACCCTACGAAAACGGGATGAGAACGTTATTCGGGTCTCTCAAAGAGGAATCGAAAGAACTATGTTTGGAATATCACGATTTACTCAAATGGAGATAGAATCCGGAGTTCTGATCTTCGTCAACGCTCAAGAATCAGGGACGCTGTCTCATTTGCCAAGACATCAAAAATCAGATGGGCTGGACATGTAATGAGGTTTACAGACAACCGCTGGACTAGAGCCATTACGGATTGGATTCCACGGGACATCAAAAGATCACGTGGACGCCCACCTACAAGATGGTCAGACTGCTTCGTCAAGACCCTAAATGATCGGTTTGAGGCTCTGCATGTTCCTAGAACAAACTGATACCATTGGGCTACGTTAGCACGCAACCGGGATGAATGGAGACGTTACTGGCACCTGCTTGAATAAATCGATGAATAACGGGGATTAAGTGATTAAGTGATAAGTGAATGTTTTTTTGGGTTCTGTGGTAGATGCCAAGAAGTGGAATTGCTGGGCCATACAGAAGCTTAATTCTTTTAATTTAAATTTTAATTTTTATGGCACTGTGATTTTCAAAGTTATTAATGATTGAGCTTTAGCTATATAATGTTCCAACACCAATCTTATCACCAGTGTCAACTTCCTCCAACAGTATTCCCCGGTTCCCTCTTACTTCCAACTCCCTGCTTGTCTCTATGATAGACACATTTTTTTTAAAGATACTGTTACTTACAATACTGTTACAGATAGGTTTCATGCCTGACATATTTTAGTTCAAGATCTCCCTCAGAGTGATCATCTTCCTCTACTATTGTCTCAGTGTCTCCATCCCCTTTCTGTCCCTACTAGCTTCCCTTGTCAGATGCATCCTATTGTAGGTCAGGTCTTAGTTTCTGTTCTGTTTGGGCAATGTTGTTTTTTTTATCTACAGTGTTATTGTATCCTGCATCTGAGAGAGATTATTCTGTGTTGGTCCCTCTACTTACTTCACTCAGCATGAAACTTTTCAGATGCATCCACGTAGCAGCTAACTGATTTTATCTTTTATTAACTTTATACACATATCATTGTTTCTCATCCAGTCATCTGTTCTTGGAAATTTGGATTGTTTCCAAATTTTAGCTATTGTAAATAGTGCTGCCATGAATATAGAAATTCAAATATCTAAATAGTGTGTTGGGATCCTTGGGAAAGATAACAGGAAGTGGATTTGCTAGGTTGTATGAAAGCACAATTCCTAGTGTTTTGAGAAGTGTCTCTATTGTGTAACAAAAAAGCTGTATGTACCACTCTCTATTTTGGCCAGCAATGGATGGTCTCCTTTCTCCTACATCCATGTCAGCACTGGTTGTTTTTATTATTTTTGGTATGAAACTGTCAGTCTGGTTTGAAATGATATCTTATTGTTGTTTTAATTTGCATTTCCCTGATGGTTAGTGAGAAACTTAGTTCTGAATTTTTCAAAACATCTTCAAATGCTTTTCCATAGACGCTGAAGCAGATGACCTTCCACCAACATAGGTGAGGATTTCTTTTTCTAAGTAATTTTGAACTAACATTAAATGTATACATGATCTCATCTATTAAACTTACTTAGGGGTCTAGGAAAATAAAATTAGTACTATTTCTGTTTTGAATAGGGAAAGGAACTCCCTATACTATCAGTACTTAGTGATTATAAGATGTAAGTTTCAGGATATCTCAGAATTTTGCAATTAATCTGTGGTGTAGGAAAAATAGAGAAAGCTGATGCTAAGAACCCATGAAATAAAGTTTACAGTGAAGAGAGCAGGATCTTCACCAATATTTGAATAACATAAGGGGAAAACTTCGTAGGTAAGGAACTTGGGGCCTTATTGAATGTGTGATATGCATCTAAAGGGCCTTCTCCCTAACTTTATGCTTCCACCAATGCAAACTTCTGGCCCTATAAAGTAAACAGCTAGTCAATATTTATATAGATGTCATGGTCTTAGCTTCTAGTTGGATCTATAGTGACCTTTCAAGAGAAGAGAGAGAACTAGGCAAAAACATAAACTCATTTTTATGGTACTTTCTATTTTAAAAGAGACAAACTCATTAAAAGAGAATAACAAAAGCCTAGACTGTAATATGAACTGTCATGAAGTTTAAAAATTCATGTTTATATGTCTATCCTTAAGTTCACTGGAAGTGAAAATGACCCACAACTCAGCATAAAGAAATCAATAGACTATTAAGTTCAAAGTTCTAGAATATGCCGCAACCACACTCATATTTTAGGTATTGTTTTAGGTCTGGGATTAAGCAAAACATTTAAGTGAAAGATCTAAAAGATTAAGCAAAGTAGAGAGTTTTCTTTTAGGTCTCTGAGCCTGTTACCCATGTCTTTCCAAAACTTAGGATTTTGGTGCTGGTCCATGCATAATCACAATTGTGTATGTCCCAAAAAATATCCAATTGAGTCTTCTGTCTAAAGCAAACATATATTTTCCAATAATTAAGGCAGTGTCCAATGCTGCTATTGTGACTATGCTTGTTTCTGGTTATAAGGAAATCAAAGGAAAGGAACCAATTGTAGCTTATTAATAAAAAATGATAGGATGATTTTTTATGTGAACGTGTATGCCCATGGGGCATTAGGACCTATTCATTCTGTGACAGTGGCAGAAGTTGTAGAGAAAAGAAGCTTAAACTAATGCACTCAGCAAGTTTCTGGCAATTAGGGTAAGTGATAGAGATGGGGACTCTTGGTCGAACATTTGGTAGTGTGTAAGTTATCCCCAAAGATCTGTTGGGTTGTTACTGGGTCCAGACAGTGAACTGAACAAGGATATAAGAAGAGTCATCATCTTCTCATCTTTAAAGATAGATTAAACATCCTCTCCCTAATATGTGATTTTGACTTAGTGCTTTGGTAATTGATGAGAGCAGTTTTAGAACTTCCATTTAGCCTGTGGGATTAGTTTCATAGTGAGGCAGTTATAAACCCTAATATGGGTACTGAACCATGTGTCAGATATACTAATTTTAGTCATGCTTTCTGGAAATGAAGAAATGACTACATATTGTTGTGCAGGTCAAGCTGACTCAATGTAAACCTCTATTATTCATCCCTCATAGACCTCAGTTATAATTGGGGAACATCAAAATGATTTGAGTGTTCATATTTCAGTACCATTTTACACCCCTTTCTCCTGGGAATGTTCTTTTTCTTATTGTATAGTTTCCCTGAATCAAAAAACCCTTTGAAGAACAGACTAGTTATCATGTATGTTTTCTGTGGCTTTGCAGGATCCTTTATGCTCCAGACCTGGCCATCTCCAATAAATGGGCTGAAGTTGAAGCTGGTCAGGATCAGAGACTTCACAGTGTATGACTTCTCAATGGGGAGCCATCCCTCAGACTCTTTGTCATTCCTTATTGATTACCTTCATTGGTAAACCTGAACCTTATCAAGGATGCTTTTCCACAGGTGTAAGATAGTTTGCAATGTTGCATTAATTATCTCCATACTTTCTTTGGGTTGGGATTCTTTATTTTCTACTCCAATATTTCTGCTCTTAATGAAATTAGTGACTTTTTGACTTGGATTCTATTACTTTAGGTCCAGTTTTACCCAATACTGTAAGTCAATTTGTACAGTAATATCTCTGAAATAGAGCCACTACTTAACATTTTAGGGTGATGTCCTTCTCTAAAGCACATTCCCTTTAATCTTGGTAAATAGTGCTTGTGATGGGCTTTCCTGTGTAACATCATTACCTGGAAGATAATACATCTCAACATAGTGGAAAATCCCTTACAGTTTATTCATTATCCTCTTTTAATTCTTTTCCACCATGTAAATTCTGGCATTTCAACCTCCAACATGGGTCATAGCTTTTTCTTTATTTCATCATAATAGCAAGGTCATTCCATTTCCTAGAATTCTTGATACAGCTAAAATATTTATTTTAAACTACTTAGGGATGGGATGAAGAATTTATTAACTTGAGACTATTCTGGCTCCCTTGATTAAACATTCATAATCCAGACTCCTTTGTACACCTCTGATTCTTGCTTTATAACATGTTGATCACTATGTGTTGAAGCTCCTTTGTGGTGTATAGTTTTCCCTTTATTCAAGGATGTCCTTGTCTGAGCACTTTGTCTAGCGTAAACAACCAGAATGCTCCCTTATACCAGGAAGTTGTCCAGTGTACCTCATCTAGTAGTCTAGTTTTTCATGCAGTCAAGAAGCTAGTAGTGATTTGGCTCCAGATTCCAATCTTATTACCTATATACTCAGACTATTCTCATTAGCAACTCTCCTAGTTGTGATATTCTGGAATTAAATACTAAGATGGAGGTTGGGATACATTGTGTTTACTATCAGTGAAGTCATGTGAAATAAAAGAAGTGGAGGTGGCAGAAAGTTCTGAAGCAAATATTAACTATCCAGGTAGCAAAACTCAGAATTGACTCTTTTTTAATTATAATCCTTTCAGCCTGTCCTCATGTGTGGGCTTATTACATTTAAGGTCAGTAATTTAAAAATTTCTTCTATTAGGTTTGTTTTGTCTAAGATACTGTATCTGACTGTCAGCTTGAGATTTTTAGTTTGTTTTTGGGGCTATACCTGGTCATGCTTAGGATACTATATGTTGTACCATGGATAGAGCCTAGCTGCATGCAAGTCAAGCACTTTACCTGCAATATTTTCTCTTTAGTCCTGCTATATCTCTGGCCCACTTTATTTTAGTTCAAACATTTTTTTAAACATTTACAGTATTCAATTTAAATACAGAGGACTCGTGGAAAACTTTTCTTTGCTAAGTGGCTTTATTTAGAAAAATTTAAGCAGAGTCAGAAAGAGAAAGTACACATCATAGATTGAAGTATGGGCAGCACAGAATGTGCTGGCAAACTTTTTGGTGTTTTGGGTCACACTCAGTGGTACTCAAAAGGCCATGTGTGGTGTTAGGGATTGAACCAGGGTCAGCTGTGTAAAGGCAAGTGCTTTAACCCCTGTAAATCTCTCAGGCCTGGACAACATTTTCTAAAGGTAGTTTTGTTCATCTCAAAATAATTTTATACTGGGAGATAAGGACATTATATTGAGTGCTATTTTTCTATGGCTAATAATGCCACTTTTGTAAGAAAACATGTATATCTAGGATTTTGTGTCTTTCATTCTATGCCTTAGGTCTTTTTATCAATCCCACCTCTTCCCCCTAACATATGTAATCTACTCTCTAACCACAATGTTTGGCTATTGAAGCTTTATAATACATTGTAAAACAAGTTTATACTCTAAAATACCAGATAAATTTTACTGTTAAAAAGTCCAATTCTGGGCTGGAGCAATAGCACAGCGGGTAGGGCGTTTGCCTTACATGCAGCCAACATGGCTGATCCAGGTTCGATTCCCAGCATCCCATATGGTCCCCCGAGCACTGCCAGGAGTAATTCCTGAGTGCATGTGCCAGGAGTAACCCCTGAGCATCGCTGGGTGTGACCCAAAAAGCAAAAAAAAAGTCCAATTCTGTGAAAATTTGAATTTTAAAATTTCATTTAATATTATTTTATTAAGAAGCAAATTGAATATTAGATTCTCATATTTACAGATGGAAAGGCTAAAAATCCTCCTTTTCAGTAAACTTTTAATGAGATAAAGTATATAGTATTCCTCTTAAAATTCTTGGGAGCAAATATAATGTAAAAATCTCCTTGGGTTTGGGTATGTCTTTGCTAGAATATAGAAATACATGATTTTAATGAATTTTAAAAACTAGTTGAAATAATAAAGTGAGGCTTTTGGCTCTCTGTTGCAATGATGACATATAACCATCATCCTCCTCCTTTTATATTTTTTGTACTAACTAGAAACAAATACAATGTTGTCTGTCAAACATGGTTATTATCAGCAATTTAGTATAATTTATTCTAAATTTAACCATAAATCACAAGGTTCTTTGTGGCCTTTGGTAGATGCTCTATATCAAGTTAAGCTCCATTCTGAATTTGCAGGGCTCTCATCTATATTGCATGATATACTGTTGGAGTACATGGAGCTTAAGTTTATCAAGTTGCACCCATCACAGTGCTCCCGAGTCATTTCCATTACTTTTTCTGTAACTACTTCTTTGTGCTCTCTTCCCCGACCAATTTGTAAGGTCTCATTCTTCTTAGACACTGAAGCTGTACTGTAAGTTAATATTGCCTTTCTCCTCTCCTTATTCTGGGCTGAAGCGATAACACAGCGGTAGGGCGTTTGCCTTGCACGCAGCCAACATGGCCGACCCGAGTTCGATTCCTCTGCCCCTCTCGGAGAGCCCGGCAAGCTACCGAGAGTATCTTGCCCACACGGCAGAGCCTGGCAAGCTCCCTGTGACGTATTTCATATGCCAAACACAGTAACAACAAAGTCTCCAATAGAGACGTTACTGGGCCCGCTCGAGCAAATCGATGATCAATGGGAGGACCTTTACCTTTACCTCTCCTTATGTCTTTTGAATAGTTTACTTTAATACAATGGTCTTTTTGTATAGATACAGGAAGGCAATTAATATTATGCTTTATAACTTAGGGCTGGAGCGATAGCACAGCGGGTAGGGCGTTTGCCTTACAAGCGGCCAACATGGCCGACCCGAGTTCGATTCCTCCGCCCCTCTCGGAGAGCCCGGCAAGCTACCGAGAGTATTCGATATGCCAGACACAGTAACAACCAAGTCTCCAATGGAGACGTTACTGGGCCCGCTCGAGCAAATCAATAACTTAGGATTTAATTGGCTTTGTATATTATTCACTCCCAGGCATCTGCTTTCTCAACTTAAGCCTCAGTTGCCCTCACTTCCTAGCACCCCAAAAGCAGGGTCCCAACGTGGATGGAACCAGGGCAAGCCGGCAAGTTATATGCTACCCTGGCATCGCGATGGGCCAGACCAAGGTGCAACAATTCTTAACTATAGGTTAAGTGTTTGATCATAGGCAAATGCTGTTATGATTCAAAAGTAGCAATGATACTAGGACCTTGCTGCTAAGAATAGGAAAGATATCTAGCCTGAGCACTGCAGTCTGAGATCGAGATGGCCTAGGAGAGCAATTCTATAAGCTCAAAGTATTTCTTACTGTGTCCATACAAAATGATTTATTTTATATATGCTTATATGTTGGTCGGACAAGGAGAGGAGAAACACATCCAGGGAAATCTGTTCTAGGGTGGGTTGATCTGTCCTAGAAGCGGTTTTCCTGTGTGTCCTGACTAGCTTGGATGAGACTGAACCTTTCTCCCCTTCAAACTGCCTTCAGTAAATGATTTCAGTATATTGAGGTAGTTTCCCTTATTTCACAGGAACCTAGCTGGTCTTAGGTAAGCAGATCTCAGGTGCTAAGCCAAGCCTGATCTTGGGGATGTAGATGCCTGGCTCCAGGCAGGCTGATCTTTGAGATGTGGGCTCCAATCTCTAGCAGACTGGTCTTTGATGTGTTAATCCAAGTAGTTTGTAAAAGGTGAGGCCAAGATTACTGGCCTGCGGATGTAAAGAAACAATGTGGATGTAAAGAAACAATGTGGATGTAAAGAAACAATGTGGATGTAAGGAAACCGTGTATGTTTTGCTGCCTCAATGTTATTTTTGTAACTCCGTTTGATGACATCACTCTATTGGCCCTTTAGAGGTACCATGATATATATAAGGGGACTTTCGGGGCTCTCTGGGGGTGCTCTCTCAGGGTACACGTGCTTGAGGATTTCTGAGGCCCCCATGAAATACATCTCTTCCATGTAATAAACTGCTACTTAGACCAACCAGCCTGGCCCTCGTTTCCTTCCTTCGCCTGAACATAGCCATCGACCTCCCTGGAGTGGGGAAACAGCCTGAGATTACCGAACACAGGCGGAGGGAAAGATAGGCTGCCGCCGCCCCCTTGCACGCCATCCTTTTTTGTGTGTTTACACAATATACCTCTAAGTCTCATTTTTTTCAATTTATTTATTGAATCACCATGAAAACAGTTACAAAGTTTACGTGTTTGAGTCTCGGCCATTCAGTGATCAACCAACACCCATCCCTTCACCAGTGCACATTTTCCACCACCAAAAAACCCATTATATCCCCCATCCCACCCTTATCCCTACCTGTGTGGCAGATAATTTCCACATTACTCTATCTCTCTACATTGATTACATTCAATATTTTGATACATTGATTACTTTCAATATTTCGATTCAATATACAAGTGCCACGATTAGTATTTGGAATTTTCCCTGAACACTCAGACCTGCCAAAAAGGCAACATTAGACAATTTGTTTTCTATTGCTGGTTATGAATAACATAGATGTTGTGCATCTACTCTTGTAGCTGTGTGATCTTGGAATTCTAAAATTTTAATAATTAGGTCTGGAGAGATCACTGCTGGAGTGATAGCACAGTTGTAGGGTGTTTGCCTTGCACGCAGCCAACATGGCCGACTCGAGTTCGATTCCTCTACAACTCTCAGAGAGCCAAGCAAGCTACCGAGAGTATCTTGCCCGCACAGCAAGCCTGGCAAGCTCCCCGTGACGTATTCAATATGCCAAACACAGTAACAACAAATGTCTCCAATGGAGACGTTACTGGGCCCGCTCGAGCAAATCGATGATCAACAGGAGGGCCTTTACCTTTACCTTTATCCCATGATGATTCAATATGCCAAACACAGTAACAACAAGTCTCAAAATGTAGACGTTACTGGGCCACTTGAGCAAATCGATGAACAATGGGAGGACAGTGCTACAGTGCTATAAGCTGCTACTGCAGCAACTAGCCCAAAGTGGACTGTGAAAAAATTTTCAATGTGCAGTCTGGCAGCATCTTACCTCATTCCTCATACTCTAGGACCTTTCTTCTTGCACTCACATATTCATTCTGGATATCTATACAGTCAATACCGTGAAGGCTAAACCTTTGCCATTTTGCATTAGTCAAATATTTATCTAATGATTCTGCTTTATCTCTGCATCCAGAGAGGGGCCTTTCACACATTTTCTATGGCTTGAATGAACAACATATATATATGTATATATATATATATATATATATATATATATATATTTGACCTTCCTTTCTCATGCTCCAATTCCCTGAGTGTCACTTGCTCCTGATCTTTAACAGAATTCTTTTCATTAATAGTGGTACAGAAGTTCCTTATCTTGAGTTCCTAAATGCAGATGTGAATTTTGGGATGGACATAGCCTAAAATTCTGCAATTCCAGATAGTGTTAAAGTTCTGTCCCAGAACCTTGTACCTTGTTTCACCCAGAGCAGAGTTGGACAATTACTTACAGACTTCTAGCTTATCTTAGCTTATCTTTCCAGTGTGTGCATCTCACTGCTCTTATCCATGATAGCTCTCTCTAGTGCCTCAGAACTGCTCAGAGTATCGAGTCCCTAGCATAGTTATTAGTGAGTAATGGGAATTGGTTGAGGAATGTAGATTCTACAAACATCCTTAAAGCAACGTGGGGCTCCAGTCATGCTCAGTGCTAACACACTTCGTAGTATTTTACTGCTCTGTCTAGCACTTCCCCTGGCACTGTAGTTCATTTAGGAAACACAAGACTGCCTCAAGTCCTGTTTATAGAGGTCCAAAAGAAGATAACCCAGATTCCTTGGAATTTACCAGGAAGGTATCTTAGCTCTCTCCTTTTGTTTGAAGGGAAAAAAGAAGAGTCTTCTAGTGCCTTAATACTAAGCATTGACTTCTGTGTCTGGTCCCTCATGGGCTATTTGTCCTTAAACATCACTTCAGGCATCCAGGCCAAAAAGCAGATCCAAGTCTCAGCACAACCTGAACGTTTATAATACTACCCCTAGAATGGATGGAAACAGCTCAAATTTCAAAACAATTGTGAGGCTGGTTAAAAGGTATATCTGCAATCAGGACAGCTCAGTAGTAGCAGAGGGCTGATGCGGAAGATTTCAATAGCACATAATATCTTACCCAAGACTTGGGGGGTCAATGACTAGCTCAGATATCTATAGCCAATCTCCAGGGTTTGGTGGATGGTCTCTATAGAATCTTGTAGTGGTTTATCAGGGATGTTTCCTGTTGTGTTGTTGGCAAAATCTAAGTCAAGAGAGGATCATGAGATGCAGTGAACTTGGAAAAGTGGCAGAAGCCTGCACAGAATTGAATGGGGCAAAAATAAGAGGCAGGGTTAAAGGGTTTGCCTACTAGGGATTTTCCTTTCAAGATTTTAGTTGGGCTTGAAACTTTTAGTTTTTTAAATGCGCCCTTGTGCTTAATCATAGTGGTGAATACAATGGCCAGTATTTAGAAACCACCACAAATGTCCATGACAGATTAATGGATAAAGAGGTTGTAGGGGCTCGAGAGATAATGCACTGGGAAGTGCACTTGCCTTTCATGCTGCCAGTCTGGTTTTATCCCCTGACACCTCATATGGTTCCCCTAGTCTTACTAGTTGGGTGTTGTTCACTTCTCCAAATGGAGTCAGAATATAGACATAAAAATACTATGCAGCTCACTGCAATGTGAATGGAATTAGAGGGTATAATGTTATGTAAATCAGAGAAAAGGAAAACTATGAGACAATCTAAGTACAGAATTTCTTAGCTTTGCCTGGGAAGCAACCCGTGACATATTCGGTATGCCAAACACAGTAACAACAAGTCTCATGATGGAGACGTTATTGGGCCCGCTCGAGCAAATCGATGAACAACGGGATTACCATGACCGTGACTGTGACCATTTTTAAAGGCATTAACAGTTCAGACTGCTTTTGGAACAGTTAAAGAGACATTAGTGTATCCAGTTTCTCTTGCCTATATTTTGTAATATGGTAATTTTGTTGCAATATAGTAAATGTTGCAATTCATGAGCCAATTGATAAATGGTTATCAAAGTCCACATTTCAATCAGAATTCCTAAGTTTTCACCCAAAATCGTCCTCCATTTTTTATTTCTATTGAACTTCAATAGAGTACATAATAATCTTTAGCCAGTATTAGTCCAGAAGACCTGTAATTGACACTTCCCTCTGCTCAGTTCTTTTAACCATAGCAGAGGAGCCCAAGAATTCTTTGTGAAAAAACTACCTCTCTGCTAATCTGTATCTTGAGTCTTTGTCTTGCAGACTGAGTTTTCAGAAAGCAGGAACAGAAACAATGAATACCAGATCTGCTCCCTTTTGTTTAAGTCATGGCCTTCTCTTTCAAAGACAAGGCCCTTTTATCTTAGAAAGTAGGATAGATAGATAAGAGGGAGTCATAAACTCATTTTGAAATTTGGGATACTGTGGGACTGGGATACTAAGTCCTGTGAAATATAGACAGTGCTTACATTGCTCTCACAGAAGTGCCTACTCCCGCCCCCCCACGAACTGAGATGGTTCACCCCACTTTTTTGTGTGTGTGTCACATCTGTCAATGCACAGGGTTTAATCCTGGCTCATGCACTCAGGAATTACTCCTGACAGTGCTCGGGGGACCACATGGAATGCTGGGAATCCAATCCAGGCCGGGTGCGTGCAAGGCAAACATCCTACCCACTATGCTATCGCTCCAGCCCATTTGACAATTCTTAAGGAAGAGCTACTTCCATTTTATATATAAACTAGTCATTTGTAAAGTACCTGGATTCTGTCTTTTTTAGAGACTGTAATATGCCAAGGGTTAGAGGTATATGTTCTTAGAGGGACTCTGAAAGGCAGAGAAAATGGGGTCAATCGTGCTCCCAGAAATTGATTGCACCAGCTGGCTGTGAGCTTGGAGAGTAAGGGCAGTACAGTAATGTTTGAAAGCATGCCCACAGCATGGGGCCAGGAGTCTAGATGGGGTTAAGTGCATTCTCTATTTTGTAACTATGCCATTGTGTGTGGTAAAGAGGAGAACTGGTCTTTTGTATGGATGAATGGTTGAATTTGCTCAAAGCTCTTTAAAAAAAAGTCCCAGCAGGCATGTATGAACTAGAAGAAAAGGAGCATATTAAACTGAACCTGACTTACACAGTCAACCCAAACTAGCCCTCTGAGGCTGTTGGGTAAGATGAGCAGAGGGGTGAAATTTTCCTCACCCCTAACTAAACCTTCATTTAAGTGCCCCGAGACGAAAATAAGGAAAAGTCTGTATTGCACTCGAAGGTCAAGAAGAAACTGTGACATCCAGTGCATTTCTGGAAGTTGTTTATAGCATGTAATCAATGGGATAAGATGAAGTCAAGAGTCCTCACTTCCTTGTATGGTGGGTTAATGACCCTGGCTACTTAGGGAATAGGGTGCTCAGTGTTTTAAGTTTAAATCAGAGACTCTATTTCCTGAAATGGATGAATACTAGGAAGGAGGTAAACTGTGGATGTCACTTTCAGAGTTTAGCAAAGTTGGAGTACGAATGCCAACCGTTCAAGCAGTGAAAGCCACTGTCAAAGCCAGTTTTACATTCACTTTCCACAGGCAGAACTGCTAATGGAAACGTCAACAGGAGAATTTTTGAAAAGATTTAAAATCCTGGAACATTTAAGGGCTTTGATCCATGTTATCTAAGACTGATTGAGGTCACCTATTAGGCAAAATTAGAAGGACTTTTCTATGCCTCTAGTTTTATGCCTCTTTTAAATGACGATTTTTTTTTAAACAAAGGTGTTATCAAATGGTTTGCTTTTTCTCTTTGATTCAGGCAAAATTTAACAATGAGAATCTGTAAATGCTAGAATATGGAGAAAGTCCCTTGAAAATAAAAAATTTGGGGCTATTTTGTCTAAAGTAAATTAAAATTTATTATAAAATTTATAAAGCTTAGATTTTTTAGTATACTAACAAAAGACAGGGGGTATATCCTGATGAAGAGGCCTGTTTCTTACCTTGTAAAATGGTGATTTCTTTTTGTTAAAGAATATACTAGTTTGGGGCTGGAGCGATAGCACAGCGGTAGGGCGTTTGCCTTGCACACAGCCAACATGGCTGACCCGAGTTCGATTCCTCCGCCCCTCTCGGAGAGCCGGCAAGCTACCGAGAGTATCTCGCCCGCACGGCAGAGCCTGGCAAGCTCCCCGTGACGTATTTGATATGCCAGACACAGTAACAACAAAGTCTCCAATGGAGACGTTACTGGGCCCGCTTGAGCTCGAGCAAATACTAGTTTGAGAGTAAATTACCCCCAGGAACTCACTTTGGAAATCTCAGCTTAGTGAAGGATATCCCAGGAAGGTGAAGGCTGACTCACCAGATGAGGTTCAATCCCTACAACCACATCTGCTCTCAGAGCATCCTTTGATATCACTCACTATTGTCACTCCTAAACTAACTGGTGCACCTCATTCACCTTTCTGTTAGACACCATCAGTCAGTGTTTACATGAGGTCTTCTGGTAAGAAAATAGCATACACTATGTGCCACTTCAAACTTCTCAAACATTTTCCTGTGATTCTCTTCAATAATGATTAGACTTTTGGGAAAATACAGCTTTTATAGTACAGTAAGAAATGAAAAGAGGGTATGTAAAATGGCTATATTTATGAGAGAAGGAAATGGAGCTGTAAATTAAATTCATAAGAAGGCAGATACTAGAATGAACACTGAAGGCTATTCCTGAGAAGCTCTCTCAGCTTATGAATGAAAGAAACTTATTAAGTAGGGAACCAACATGGCTCAAATCTTAAGACAGGTATACATTGCAAAAGTAAAATTTCAGATCCACACATGATGAGAAGCAATTCTAGCCTTTCTAATCATTCTTGTCTTGAAAGACCTTAAGTGGAAAGACACGGCGCATGTAAACACTGAGTGGAGTCAGCTGCTTTGCTCTTACATGCTTCCTTACCTCCGTGGGGTATTTTCTTCTGTTCACTGTCAATGGCTGTCCCCTGGTCATTTCTTCATAGGATCATATAAAATCTTAGTTCATTCCTATAAAGACATAACAGGCCTCTCAATAAGCTTCACCATTTCTTTCTGAATGAGTAAAAGCATTTATAGGATGATTTTTGACAGGCTAATGAAGTAGAAGAGGAGAAAATATTTTCAGGGGATGAGTCATAAATGTGTGTGTATGTATATGGGGGAGGGCTGTTGGGCCACACAGAGATGCTCAGTGACCAGGTGGTGTTGAGGTTCGGATCTGGGCCTCCACCCTATTGCATCATTTCTCCAGTCCTATTTTATAAAATATATTTATAGATTCTCCAAAGGAGAGAATCTTCCTTTGGAGAACCTGGCTGGCTACCAAAAGTATCCTGCCCACACGGCAGAGTCTGGCAAACTTCCCGTGTCGTACTCAATATGCCAAACACCAGTATCAATGATGGGTCTCATTCTCCTAACCCTGGAAGAGCATTGAAATGGCTCTTTTAAAATCTCAGGGCTAGGAGGAAGGAGACGTTAATGGTGCCTGCTCGAGGCAATCGACGAACAACAGGATGATCGTGATCATGATATTCATAGATTGAAGTATGCCTGTTTACTTATTATCCTTATTCCATTGCTACAGTATCTCTCTGATCACCTGTTCTACAGTCATATCTGTATGTCATCTGGATATTTTTCTCTTTTCTGATCATTTATCTGTCTTAAATCTAAGAAGTGGGTAGCTAAGAATCAGGCAAAGATATTACAACAATTTACAAATTCATTCATATTCTTGTCCCAATGGTGATCCCTGTATAGATTTTAGCACCAGCACATGGTTTACAGCTAGGCATGGAATGCTGCATCTCTTACATCCAGTTCTAACACAATGACTGGACCCTTGAGAAGAGCTGGTATGGATGACTAAACAGGCCACTTAGCTAAATTGAAAAGAAAATTTATGTGTCTATACTCAAATCCCCAACAAAGAATCAGTGCTTCTAAGCTTCTGTTCTACTGTCTCAAAGCACTGGGAAAGGGGCATGTCAAGGTGTGAATTTAGTTTCAGAACTTGCTTCTGAAAACATCTCTGCACTCCCTTAGAATCAAATTTAGCAGTCTCCATCCCTGAGCCAAAATCTCAACTCCTCTGCCTAAGTGATTCTAGTCTGCAGACACTTTATGTACATCACTAACAATCTCTGCACATGGATACTCGGTGTGGCTGAAGAGCTTTTACTTTGCATAAGGTAAGGTAAAGGTAAAGGCCCTCCCGTTGATCGTCGATTTGCTCGAGCGGGCCCAGTAACGTCTCCATTGGAGACTTTGTTGTTACTGTGTCTGGCATATCGAATACTCTCGGTAGCTTGCCAGGCTCTCCGAGAGGGGCGGAGGAATCGAACTCGGGTCGGCCATGTTGGCCGCTTGTAAGGCGAACGCCCTACCCGCTGTGCTATCGCTCCTTATTTATTTTATGTAGCCTTTGATTCTCTATTTTTTTCACCCATGGTGCCAAACTGGGCTGTTGGTTTTATACCACTAGTCCTCTATTCCCCCAGAGAAGAATCCTTTATTCCCCCAGAGAAGAATTTGAATTAAAAAATGGTTCATATTCCCTTTGACTTTGTATCCTGTATAACTGGGTTATCAGGTAGCTATGATACTATTGTTGTTTTTTCTACACAGCGATATTTGGAGCTATTCCTTCTCACCCTGCAGGCAGGATGTTCTAAAAGGTCTAAGATTTTTAAAGCTGATTTTAAGTAAGCTCACTGCTTTATTTAGACCTATGAATATTAAGCTATATTTACTGTATAGTTGACTGTCATTGACTGGCTTCTGCAGTGCTGCCATAGGCTCTCTCAATGAATGAACTAAACTTCTCAAATATGACTTAGAATGCAGGTTTTTCTCAAACAGTGAGAAGTCCTGTATAGCAAAAAAGCACAAAGGCATGGGGAGAGGAAGAGAGAGAGTACTATGGGTAGGATACTAAACTGAAACATGGTAGACCCAGGTTTGATTCCCTGTATTTCATTTAGTCCCCTGAGCACTGTCAGGAGTAAGCCCTGAGCATCGCTAGATGTGACCCCCCACCAAACACACCGCTAAATAAAAAGCACAGACATTGGAGTCAAGCCAGACTCATGTTTGAATCTTGCTCCCTATAAGTCTTCCCAACTGTAGGCCAAAGATCACAGGATGTAAACTCTCACTGACCAATGATCTTATTGGTCAATATCATATATTAACTATAAAACCCTGCTCCCGGAAGCATCTTATCATCTATTTCTTACTCTGGAGAACCTGGCAGGCTACCAAAAGTATCCTGCCCACACGGCAGAGTCTGGCAAACTCCCAGTGGCGTATTCAATATGCCAAAAACCAGTAACAATGATGAGTCTCATTCTCCTGACCCTAAAAGAGCCTTGAATGTGACACTTTTTAAAATCTCAGGGCTAGGACGAAGGAGACATTACTGGGGCCTGCTCGAGGCAATTGTTGAACAACAGGATGACAGTGATACAATGATACAGTGATCATATATGATCATGCCAGCCTTAAATATACTTTTTCATAACATATTTCTGTCTGATAAGAGGTGCTATTGAATGTAGCCTGCCCACAGGGCAGAGTCTGGCAAACTCCCCGGGGCGTACCAAATATGCCAAATACCAGTAACAATGATGGGTCTGATTCTCCTAAAGAGCCTTGAATATAATCTCAGGGCTAGGATGAAAGAGACATTACTGGGGCCTGCTCGAGGCAATCGATGAATAACAGGATGATGAATGAATGAATGAATGAATGAATGAAAAGAGGTGCTATTGAGACATGTGAAAATGATCCCGGCTAGGAAATTATTTCAAGACATCTGAAACCTTAGTCTTCATAGAAGGATTGATATCTACTATCTGGTGGGGCTGGAGCGATAGCACAGCGGGTAGGGCGTTCGCCTTACACGCGGCCAACATGGCCAACCCGAGTTCGATTCCTCCGCCCCTCTCGGAGAGCCCGGCAAGCTACCGAGAGTATTCGATATGCCAGACACAGTAACAACAAAGTCTCCAATGGAGACGTTACTGGGCCCACTCGAGCAAATCGACGATCAACGGGAGGGCCTTTACCTTTTAATGTAGGACTACTGCTATTTATTCAGCCACTGATTAGCTGATTGAATTGTGCATGAACTCCATCTTATTTTTTTAAAATTTTTTTATAATTTTATTTATTGGATCACCATGAGAGCAGTTACAAAGCTTTCGGGTCTAAGTCTTGGTCATACAATGAAACACCCGTACCTTCACCAGTGCCCATTCTCCACCCCCAACAACCCCAGTGTACCCCCCTCCCACACCCTCCCCCTACCTGTGGGGCAGATGATTTCCACATTACTTTCTCTGTACTTTGATCACATTCAATATTTTGACATCAGACCCACCATTATAATTTGAGATTTTACCCCAACACTCAGATCTGCTGAGAAGGCAACAGTAGAAAATTTGTTTTCTATTGCTGGTTATGAATAACATATGATGTTGCGTGGCTGCAGTAGTGACTGCGTGATTTTGAAATTCCGAAATTTTAACACTTAAATCTGGAGGGAATTCTGCCAAAAGTCACTGGGTTCTGAGATTTGCTCCTGAGTCTCTGGAATCATGGCCATTAAGCAGCTTGATTAGGAGCCAGAAAGGCTGTTCGTGGGCGATGATTTGGGGAGGGGAGGACAGGACCGGCTCCACCCCCATCCTGTGAGGCCCAAAATGTCTCATAACTTCAGGCCCAAACCTGACTGTCCAATGGGCTTTGGAGGATGATGGCCACCGATCTGCGATGGGGAGGCAGGCGGAGGGATGATACCCTTTCCCCCCTGGGGTGGCCCGGCTATAGTAACCTACTGCAGGGTCCAGATGCATTTCTCCAAAAACTGCTGGGTTTCGAGATTTGTTTATGAGTCTCTGGGATCATGGCCATTAAGCAGCTTATCAAGAGCCAGAGAGGCCGTTCGTGGTGATGACTTGGGGTCTCATTGGGGTGGGGAGGACAGGACTGGCTCCACCCCCATCCCGTGAGGCCCAACAAGTTTTGTCACTGAGGGCCCAAGCCTGACTGTCCAATGGCCTCTGGAGGATGGCAGCCACCGAGCCACCAAAGGGGAGCAGGCTGAGGGACAGCACCCTTTCCCCCCTGGGGTGGCCCAGCTATAGTAATCTAATGTGGGGTCCGGACACATTTCTGCCAAAAGCCACTGGGTTTCAAGATTTGTTTCTGAGTGAGTCTCTGGGATCATGGCCGTTAAGCAGCTTGATCAGGAGCCAGAGAGGCCATTTGTGGTCGATGACTTGGGGTCTCATTGGGGTGGGGAGGACAGGACCGGCTCCACCCCCATCCTGTGAGGCTCTGTGTCTCGTCACTGCGGGCCCAAACCTGACTGTCCAGTAGCCCCTGGAGGATGGTGGCCACCTGGCCGCTAGGGGGAACAGGACAAGGCATGAAACTTATTCCCACCTGGGTTGGCCCAGCACCAGTAACCTACTGCAGGGACCGGACACATTTCTGCCAAAAGCCACTGGGTTTCGAGATTTGTTTCTGAGTCTCTGGGATCATGACCATTAAGCAGTTCAATCAGAAACCAGAGAGGCCATGCCTCCGATTATATAGCTGAGCCGAAGGTGGTTTGTGGGTGTATTTCCCACATACCTAACTTTTGGCCATTTACTTTCTTGGTAAACTTTGCCCTAAGTTTTTGGGGTCTGGCCAAAGGCACAGCAGCAATTTTGCGGTATCTGGAAGTCTGAAGGCGCCATCAGGCTGCTGTTGTACTCACCTCACAGGTACAGGTTGACCTGCTGGCGGCACCAAAACCCCCCTATCTGGTATGAGATATATATATATATATATATATATATATATATATATATATATATATATGGGGGCTGGAGTGATAGCACAGTAGGTAGGGCGTTTGCCTCTCTTGGAGAGCCTGCAAGCTACCAAGAGTATCTTTCCAACACAGCAAAGCCTGGCAAGCTACCCATGACATATTCAATATGCCAAACACAGTAACAACGAGTCTCACAATGGAGACATTACTGGGCCCGCTTGAGCAAATCAATGAACAATGGGAGGATAGTGCAAGTGCTATATATAAATATATACACACACACACACCTGAATCAGTCACTGCTCACTATATTTTACTAAGTGTAACTAATTATGTTCTGGGAACTCTGGCTCTTCAGTGATAAATTATCCCTCAGTATATACCATGGCCATAGAAATAAGCCCAAAATGTTTCTGAAATGGAACCTGGGACATAACTCATTTCCTTGCTTTCTCAGCTTTTGTGCATCCAATTCTGTGATTTTTTTGCAGACCTATGGAAGACTCTGGTACACTGTCATACTATGCCAAAATCTATCATTTTGGTATGTGAAAGTAAATGGGATGACTTTATTTCCTTTTTATTACTGATAATTCATATGTTTCCTTGGTCAAGGTCACGGTCCTCCCGTTGTTCATTGATTTGCTCGAGCAGGCCCAGTAATGTCTCCATTGTGAGACTTGTTGTTACTGTGTTTGGCATATTGAATATGTCAGGGTAGCTTGCCAAGCTCTGCCGTACGGGCGAGATACTCTCGGTAGCTTGCTGGGCTCTCCAAGAGGGGCAGAGGAATCGAACTCGGGTTGGCCATATTGGCTGCATGCAAGGCAAACGCCCTACCGCTGTGCTATGGAAATAATAAGAATAGCATTTGAGCATACTCATCAAGTTTAAACTTGGTTAATGTTGCTGCTTTCTAACAGGTTTTATTTTTTTTAAAGCTTTTTCTGGCATGTTATACTGGCTATTCATGAGTTTCTACATTAAGAAAAATAACTCACTGTCCTCCCGTTGTTCATCAATTTGTTCTAGTGGGCCCAGTAATATCTCCATTGTGAGACTTATTACTGTGTTTGGCATATTAAATACGTCACGGGTAGCTTGCCAGGCTTTTGCCGCATGGGAGAGATATTCTCAGTAGCTTGCCTCCCTTTCTGAGAGGTGCGGAGGAATCCAACCCAGGTCGCCAGAGTCAGCTACGTGCAAGGCAAACGCCCTGCCCTCTGTGCTATTGTTCCAGCATAACAACCTCTTAATAATAACTAAGATACAATAAATGTTACTCAGTTAATGCAATTTAGAAACTTGTGATATCTTTGTACATGGAAAAATGCTGTAAAGATAATAAAACAATCCATATTTCCAAAGGTTTACTGGTGTCATTTTGAACTCACTCCCCCATTTGTCACCCCGTATCAGTTTGCATTAGTGTACGTATTCTTTAACATCTTTCATCACTCAGAATACTGATAATGAGATTGCTATTTATTCTTTTATATTACTGAATACTATTCATTGTATGAATATACAAGTTTATCTACTTGACCACTAATGGATTTATGTGTTATTTCCTGTTTGGAAATATTATAAATAAAAGTTGATATGAACATTTATGTACAAATTTATGGATTACATACCTTCATTTATCTTGAAAAATATTTAGGTAGGAAACACAGGGACCTCGCACATGTAGGTAAGTGCTGGACTATATCCTTTGCCCTATTTTTTTACTTTTTAATTAAAACTTTAAAGTACTTATAAATTGGTTTTGCAAGTTTACTTTCCCATAGGCAGTGTATGAGAGAGAGATTTGCTCCATAATACCATTATCAACTATTGGTCTAATTCAGAATTGGAGGGCAAAAGTGAGGTACACCAACATACAACCCACTGGGGCCCAATTCTAAATGTAGCCTTTTCACTGTATAAGTTTGGACAAGTCAAAGAAAAATGCACAGTGATTTAAAGAATTAGAGATAGCCCACTTTGTAATCGATGAGACATCAATTACTTGGTTACTTGGTAGTCCATAGTAAAGGATTCCATTTCTACTGAACCAGGGTCACATGCAGACCCTCTAACCCCTGTACTATTGCCTTGACTCTAAGACTACTTACCAAAAACATATACATAAACAAATTCTCTGTTGCAAATAGTATGGCCTTGCTTCTGAACTTTGGGGCTTCTCCAGGGACTCTACAATGAAATATTGCTCGTACTGACACAATCAGATTTGCTTAATCATCTGACTAAGGAGGTAAGGCTTTTTGTATTCCAGTCAGGACTTTCTAAGCACATAATTTTGCTCTACACCTGATTCAAAATTGGCAGCATTTTGTATCATGTAGTCTATAGGCCAGATGTCAAATGTGAAATTTGCTGCCCTCAGAATCTAAAGAAGCTTGACCAAATACTGTGCTTCCTTATTAGTGTTTTACTATGGTGATTTTGAGACATATTCCTGGTTATTAGGTATCTAAATCTTTATTAAAATCATATCATTGCTAAATCTGGACAATGGCTTTTCTTAAATTCTAGTGAGTGTTGATTCCTTGCAGTGTTTGAATACCAGCCACTTCTTACAGATCCTGCCTCACCAGAAGGTTTCTGATACTCTTTTTTGAATTGGAGAGCAAGAAAATATTCCCTGAGTCTGCTCTCACAAAGATGTTACTATCAGCAAAGTAGCTGAATTTGAAGTAGTGAAGTCATTATCATCTTTGTCATAACATGATGAAGAACTTAATAATCTAGTATGGCAACTCAGGCATAATACTTTGCTCATTGGAGTCATTTTTCCTCTAGACTTATCTTTATTTTTTAAATGAAGCATTGGTTTATGTATATATGTAAATGCATAGATGATATTATGGAGATTTCATGTAAAATTCTTAAAATCAACAACATATACATCATTATGTTTACCACTGAGCATAAAATTCCATCTTTAACCATATAATTAACCTAGATTTTCATTTTTACCAATGTATCTTTTAAACTGTTAAAGTGATAGAAATTGATCTGTATGCCTTAAAAAAAGGAAACTCAGAAGAAATAACTTGGTTTCTTCCCCTTACAGGTAGTGGGGTTATGTTTCTTCTTTACATTCTTACAGCTAAGAACATCACTTAATCACTTAATCTCTTAATCCCCGTTATTCATCGATTTATTCGAGCGGGTGCCAGTAACGTCTCCATTCATCCCGGTTGCGTGCTAATGTAGCCCAATGTTATCTGTTCATTCTAGGAACATGTAGAGCCTCAAAATGATCATTCAGGGTCTTGAGGAAGAAGTCTGACCATCTTGTAGGTGGGCGTCCACGTGATCTTTTGATGTCCCCTGGAATCCAATCAGTAATGGCTCTAGTCCAGCGGTTGTCTGTAAACCTCATTACGTGTCCAGCCCATCTGATTTTTGATGTCTTGGCAAATGAGACAGCGTCCCTGATTCTTGAGCGTTGACGAAGATCAGAACTCTGGATTCTATCTCTCATTTGAGTGAAACGTGATATTCCAGGCATAGCTCTTTCGATTCCTCTTTGAGAGACCCGAATAACGTTCTCATCCCGTTTTCGTAGGGCCCAGGTCTCTGAGGCATATGTTAATGCAGGAAGAACAGTGGAATTGAAGAGATGTGCTCATAGCTGGAGGTTCTTTGTCCTCTTAGTTGTTTCTTCAATGCTCTTGAAGGCATTCCAAGCCGCTCTCATCCTCCTGCGCAACTCAGGTGCCAGGTCATTCATCATGTTGATTTCTCGACCTAGGTATATATAATTGTTGCATTCGGAGATGGTGGTTCCGTTGAGAGCGAATGGAGCGTCGGGAACAAGGCTGTTTCTCATAAACATTGTCTTCGTAAGATTCAGCTGTAGTCCGACCTTTCCACATTCACGGTCAAAGTCGTTCAGCATTTGTGCCGCTTGGCTGATGTTTGGTGTTATTAGAACAATGTCATCAGCAAAGCGGACGTGGTGTAGTTGCCGACCATCTATCTTCACTCCCATGCTTTACCATGCCAGTCATCGCATGATGTTCTCTTGGGTGGCACTGAAGAGTTTTGGTGAAATGGTATCACCCTGCCAAACCCCTCTCTGGACATGGATGATTACTTCTTTGTAGAATGGTGAGATCCTGGTAGTGAATCCGCAATAGAGCTCACGAAGGATCCTGATGTATTGAGTTTGTACGCCCTGATTGGCTAGGGCTTCTATGACCGCTTCCGTCTCAACAGAATCAAAGGCCTTCTTTAAATCAATGGACGTTAGACAGAGCGGCATCTTGAACTCCCGAGATACCTCAATGAGCTTAGTAATCGTGTGGATATGGTCGATGGTACTGACTCCTTTTCGGAATTCAGCTTGTTCACATGGTTGTCCTTCATCTAGTGTTCTGCTAATCCTATTCAGGATGACTCTAGTGAACAGTTTGTAGATGACAGACAATAGGCACATTGGGCGATAGTTGCCAATGTCGTGGATGTCTCCCTTCTTGTATAGTAGTACAGTCCTGCTGGTTTTCCATTGGGATGGAACCTTGCATTCAGACAGGTAGCGTGTGAATTGCCGAGCTAGTGTATTGATGAGTACTGATGGTAAGTTCTTCAGGTGTTCAGGTCTGATCTTGTCTGGGCCAGGTGCTCTTTGTTTCTTTACTGACGAGATGACATGTTGGATTTCGGAAGGGAGAACATTGGGAACGACATATCCATCATGTGGTATGTGGTATGTGGGCAAGTGGACGTGGTTATTAAAGAGATCTGAGTAGAAGTCATGAATAATCTTCTCCATTGCCCTTCTGGAAGATGTGATAGATCCATCATGATGTTGGAGGGCAGTCATCTTGGTTTTGTAGTTGGTGAAGGACAGGCGGGCATTACGAATGCTTTTCCCAGCTTCGGCCGCATCTACCAGCACTGCTGCTCTCCTGTTTTTGAGGTCATCCTTGATGGCTTCTCTGCATTTTTTTGCCAGCTCGTACATTCGCTTCTGGTTGCCTGAGGCATGTGCCAAGCCACGTTGGCGAATAAGTTCAAGAGTGTTCGAAGAGAAGTGGTTTTTTGTGGTTATCTCTCTCTTGGCATTCCTCGCACAATCATGGAGGTGCTGAATCATTCGATCGTATTCTTCATCAGTGTTGTCAATGATGGCGTCTTCCCATGTTGCCGCAATAGAGCCAAAGAGCTCCCAGTTGGTGGTCATCCATACAAGTTCTTAACAAGTTCATACAAGTCGAACATACAAGTTCTTAACTACTCAGTATATTACTATTAGCAGTGAACAGAAATAAAGACATTAACCAGAAATTTTGGATAGTCTTGTATTTTTTTTGTATTGTTAATGTTTTAGTCATTAAATGTTACTGAATCCTGTACTCTCCCAAGCTGGCAGTATGTTAGTGAGGCTCTAGTGCTGAGGTCTATGTACATGCCAGGAAAGCTGACTTATTCTTTACTTTTACATACAACTGTAGTTATCTACTTATTTGACATAAATTAACTCTAATAAGTAGAGTGAAAACTGCATATATAGAATGATAGTTTGTGTAACAGAAACCACCAAAGTAAACCTCTGGGAATTCAGTTCAGTACAAATAAATACACAGACTTATCTTGTTACAGATAACTGACCTTAACATCTCAGGCAGGTAGGGGATATGCAAGGAAGACAGGTTTATTATTTCTAGCATGAATTCCATCTTTAACTACAAATGTGTGTTTTTATATAACTACAAATAGGTAAGAGTCATCGAAGTAAGAATTCATAATGGTTGTGTGCCCAGCAAGAATTGCATAAGGTCACTTTTTCTTAACATACACAAGTCAAAATCAGGTGAAAGTACATCACTCTTGTTAATAATAATTTATTTGTGGCTATCAGTTTTATAGAAATGCCAGAGCTTTGGGTAAATAACTCAGTCTTCAAAGCATTTGTTTCTATTTTGTTGTTGTTAGCTTAAAAAGGTTCACCTCACATACAACTTGATCTGACTTACTATTTAGGATACTATCTAAGTTGGCAGCCATGCTCAGATTCTTCCCCATACTACAAAAGCTCTAGAGTTGTTTTGCTCTGTAATATAGTGTATTGTATGTACTCCCCTGAAGTTTTCCCGTCGTCATTTGATTTTATATCTCCTTTCTTTACACTTTTTTTTAGGTGAGATGTGGCTTGGCAACATCAAAAACTTTCTTACAGATCTGGACTTGGTGAAATGGTATGTGGTCAGAGGAAAGTAGAAAGACTTGTTAATTTTAATGTTCCCTTTAATTTTTGTCAAGTTGACTAATATATCATGGAACTAATGTAGTTTATTAGGAGTTCACTTAGCTTTCAATATGTGTAGATTAAAGAAGTCTTTTTTGGTTCATTTTAGACTTAATAGTATATGTGGGGTCATGTAACACACTAGCAAAGATACCTGGGGCAAGTGGGGGGGTGAATAAATTCCTTTGTGCGGACAGAGAGTAGCTAATTCAAATGGAACAGACTCCATCCTGTATTTCTTGTAGCAATATATAATCAGAAAAATCTGGAAAAACTTTGGAAATAGTGTCTCAATGACTAATAACCAGAATTATTTTAGCTTGAGTGATAAAGGCATGTACGTGGCCAACTTACTTTTGTAGTAGTTTTGAAACATTAAGAAGTATCCATTTAATGTATCCAATGATTGTCTACCATAACTGTTTACAGATGTTTTGAATCAGGAATCACTAGTCTGCATAGAATCTCCAAACTTGGAACTCTGAAATGGTACTCCGCCTAAACAGTAGCAACCCAGAGAGAGATTAAATCCAAAAAGATATAACCTATTGAACTATGGATATAAATATACAGATCTCCCAGTTTCCAAAGGAGCAATTGTGAAGGTTGTAAAGGACCTTCTCAAACAGTATGAATAATTGAGGGCAGACCTGTCATTTTTGTGAAGGAAAAAAACATACTTAAAGAAGTTTGTTTGGGGCTGGAGTGATAGCACAGTGGATAGGGGTTTGCCTTGCATGCAAACAACCCGGGGTTGATTCTTATAATCCCATAGGTCTTCCAAGCACCACCAGGAGTTATTCCTGAGTACAGAGCCAGGAATAACCCCTCTGCATCACCAGGTGTGACCCAAATAAAAAAAAAGTTCGTTTTTCCTGTATGCAAATAAAAAATTTAATGCTACAATGGGAAATAAATTGAGTTAATCGATGTATATTTCTCTTTTATGGGGAGGAGGAGGAATCCCAAGACAAAAATTGTCTTAAATAGCTCTTATGAAAAGCAATGAGGAACTTATGGTTTATTTACTTATAAATAGTGGGATACTCTTTTTACTATGGTTGAGTGGAAAGTTTTCTTGTCTCTGGTTCCTTAAGTCTGATCTTTGTTTTTTTTTCTTGTCCTTTTATGAGTTTGCTTTGGTTCCACATAATTGATTTCATATAGTATATGTTCCTCTCCACTTAATAACTCACGTAACATAATGCTCTCAGAGTACATCCATATTGTCCCAAAGAGACATTTTCACATTTTTTCACATAGTGATGGACTAAGGTTTCAATGTCTTAGCCACTGTAAATAATGCTGCAAGAAACACTGAGGTGGAGATAAATTTTAGAGGCTGTAATTTCAACTTTTTCAATTATATACCCAAGTGTGGAAGTGCTAAATCATATAGTTCTATTTTTAATTTCTTGGGGAACCTCCATAATGACAGCACTATACAACCCTACCAATTGTGCACAAGTGCTGCCTTTGTCCAATCCTTACCAGCATTATCTCTTGTATTTTTGTTAGCTATTTTAGTAGGTGTGAGATGTTTTAATGTAATTTTGAATAGCAAAGTGTCAATTAAGAGTTTTTGCTACTGAGTTATGAGTTCTTTATTTGCGATAACCCCTTATCACTTGAACACTTGATCACTTGACATCCTGTTACTCATTGATTTGCTCGAGTGGGTGCCAGTAATGTCTTCATTCGTCCCTGTCATGTGCTGGTGTAGCCCAATGGCGTGTGCTCTTTCTAGGAACACAAAGAGCCTCAAACCGATCGTTCAGGGTCTTGACAAGGAAGTCTGACCATCTCGTAGGTGGACAGCCACGCAATATTTTGATGTCCCATGAAATCCGGTTGGTAATGGCTCTAATCCAGTGGTCATCTCCAAATCTCATTATGTGTCCAGCCCATCTGAGTTTTGATGCCTTGTCAAATGAGACAGCATCCCTGATTCTTGATCGTCGATGGAGGTCGGAACTCCGGATTCTTTCTCTCACTTGAGTGAAGCATGATACTCCAAGCATAGCTCTTGATTCCTCTTTGGGACACCCGAATAGCATTCTCATCCTGTTTTCGTAGGGCCCAGGTCTCTGAGGAATATGTTAATGCAGGAAGAACAGTAGAATCAAAGAGATGTGCCTGGAGCCAGAGGTTCTTCAACCTCTTCGGTATTTCTTCGATGCTCTGGAAGGCGTTCCAAGCCACTCTCTTCCTCCTGTGAAACTCAGGTGCTAGGTCATTCGTCATGTTGACTTCTCAACCTAGGTATACATAACTGTTGCATTCAGAGATGTTAGTTCTGTTGAGAGCAAATGGAATGTCAGGAACGAGACCTTTTCTCATAAACATTGTCTTCATGAGATTCAGCTGTAGACTGACCTTTCCACACTCAAAGTCAAAGTTGGCCAGCATTTGTGACACTGAGCTAAATGTTTGGTGTTATTAGAACGATGTCATCAGTGAAGTGGAGGTGGGTAGTTGCCGACTGTCTATCTTCACCCGCATTCCTTCCCATTCCGGCCATTGCATCACATTCTCAAGGGTGGCACTGAAGAGTTTTGGTGAAATGGTATCACCTTGCAAAACCCCTCTCTTGACATGGATGATCACTTCCTTGTAGAATTCTGAGATCATGGTAGTGAATCCATAATATAGCTCATAGATGATCCTGATGTATTGAGTTTGAACACCCTGTTTGGCTTCAGCTTCATTGACTGCTTCAGTCTCAACAGAATCAAAGCCCTTCTTTATATCAATGAACGTTAGACAGAACAGCATCTTGAACTCCCAAGAAATCTCAATGAGCTTGGTTATCATGTGGATATGGTCAAATGTGCTGTATCCTTTTTGAAACATGGTTGCTTGCTCACATGGTTTTCCCTTTCTAGTTTTCTGCCAGTCCTATTCAGGATAGCACAGTGGGTAGGGCGTCTGCCTTGCATGCAGCTGACATGGCCGACCCGAGTTCAATTCCTCCGCCCCTCTTGGAGAGCCCGGCAAGCTACCGAGAGTATTCGATATGCCAGACACAGTAACAACAAAGTCTCCAATGGAGATGTTACTGGGCCCGCTCGAGCAAATCGATGATCAACGGGAGGGCCTTTACTACTTTTTACTTCACTATTCAGGATGACTCGAGTGAACAGCTTGTAGACGACAGCCAACAGGAAGATCGGGCGATAGCTGCCAATGTTGTGGATGTCTCCCTTCTTGTACAGCAGTACAGTCTTACTGGTTTTCCATTCGGACAGAACCTTGCATTTAGACAGGTACGTGTAAAGAGCTGAGCCAGTGTATTGATGAGTACTGATGGCAGGTTCTTCAGGTGTTCAGGTCTGACCTTGTCTGGGCCAGGTGCTGTTTGCTTCTTTAACGAGTGACATGTCAAGTTTCGGAAGGGAGAACATTGGGAATGACATATCCATCCTGCGGAATTTGGTATGTGGGCAAGTGAACATGGCTATCAAAGAGATCTGAGTAGATGTCATGAATAATGTTCTCTATTGCCCTTCTGGAAGATGTGATAGATCCACCAGGACATCAGAGGGCAGTCATCTTGGTCTTGTAGCTGGCGAAGGACAGGCAGGCTTTGCGAATGCTTTTCCTGGCTTCTGACGCATCTGCCAGCACTGTTGCTCTTCTTTATTTGAGGTTTTCCTCGATCGCTTCTCTGCACTGCTTTGTGAGCTTGGCCATTCGTTTGTGGTTGCCTCAGTTGGCGAATGAGCTCAAGAGTTTTCAAAACAGGCTTTTTTTGTGGCAATTTCTCTCCCGACTTTCCTCGCACAATCATGGAAGTACTGTACCAGTCAATCATATTCCTCATCAATTTTGTCAACGATGGCATCTTCCCATGTTACTGCAATAGTGCCACAGTGCTCCCAGTTGGTGGTCATTCTGGAAGTTCTCTTCTTAAACTTTGCCGCGCTTTCTCTCCTCTCTGTGAAGTAGAATTTTGCATGAAAGGGAGGGTTGTCTGATTCCTTTTGGAATTTTGGTACAACAGTGACCTGTTGTCCCAACTCACAACACCTTATCAAATCTACTAATTAGCAGCATAAGAAGATACTTGAGTTTTTTCAATTTAATCCTGTGAAGGAACATTTTGTCCTACATTTGACTGTCCACTCATAGATTTGGCTCCCATTTCAAAGATAATTGGCCACAGAGACAAAAGTTTATTCTTGGGTGCTCACTGACATAATGGAATGTCTCTTTCTGTTCTTAGCCAATATCACACTATTTTGATGACTGTAATTTTAGCTTGAAATCAGAAAGTATGGTCATTCATGCTTTCTCAAGATTATTTATTTTTAAAAATAAACTGCATTGGAATTGTGACATAACATTGACTCAATAAGCACCTTGAAACTATAGACATTTTGACTACATTTTGGCAACCTATGAACATTTACCTTTAATTTATTTGAAACTTGATTCTTTACAATACCTTAGCATTTTTCAATTCAGGTATCTTTCTTTAATGTTATTTTGAGATCCTGGAAATTTACTAGTTCATTGTGAGTTTTTTGGTATATAAAGTCATGCCATTTGCAAATAAAGATAATTTTCCTCTAAAATTTTGATGTATTTCATTTCTCTGGCTAGGATTTCCAGTGGTATGTTAAAGTAGGTGCCCTTATTTTGTTTCAAATCTTAAAGAAAAAAACATTGACATTATTATGTGTGCAATTTCTTTCTATGCTTGATTTGTAAAATTTGTTTCGGTGAATAGAGGTTTAATTTTGCATATCTACTTATGAAAGATATTGGCTTATAGCATTTTTTTCTCATTGAGTATCCATAATACACTTTGTGGAATTCACATGGAATAATTTGAAAATTATGAATATTACTTTACTTGATGCTATCATGTCTAGGGTTGCATTAGTTACTGATAAGTTCAAAATTTGAATTTCTTCTAGATTGTCCAGTTTGTTATCCTTTATTAATAGTTTATTATCCTAGTTCATTGTCTAAACTTATTGAATATCATTCTTTTACTTTGTTAAGCTATCTAAATCTTTATTAATTTTCTTTCCAAAGGACAAGTGTTTATTATTCACATTTTTCTTATTCTCTAATTTTCCTGTTAACTTTGGATTCAGTTTGAAGCAGTGCTAAATTTATCGTGGCAATAACCAACATGAAGAAAGATATCAAACAACTTGACTTTACAACTCAAGGTAAATAGAGGGCAGAACAAAAAAGACCCTGATTTTTAAAAGATACAATAAGTGAAAATTTAGACACAGAAGAGCTTCTGATTACAAATGAGATTCCTTAGAATAAATCATGAAGAAATTACTAGTAAGAAGATAGAAACAGTAATCAAAAACTACAAAAGAAAGATCAGAATAACCTCAATGATGAATTATAAACAAAAACACTGTCCTCCCATTGTTCATTGATTTGCTGAAGCGGGCCCAATGATGTCTCCATTTTGAGAAATATTGATCAAAATAATAGAAGTCCTACTAAAAATATTCCAAACTAATATTTTGTGATCATCATCAACTTTGTACCCTATATTAGCAGCTCTCAATTCGGGACTGTATGGCTTTAAAATATTTCATGGTGACCACAGCTGGAAAAAAATTAAGAAATGTTGTCCTAGACTTCGAATAAAACTTCAGACCAATATCCCTGATTACGATAGCTGCAAAAATCTACAAATAATAGGAAACTTAATGAAATAGTGCATTATTAAGAATTATTCATCAATAGGGCTGGAGCGATAGCACAGCGGGTAGGGCGTCTGCCTTGCACGCAGCCAACATGGCCGACCCGAGTTTGATTCCTCCGCCCCTCTCGGAGAGCCCGGCAAGCTACTGAGAGTATTCGATATGCCAGACACAGTAACAACAAAGTCTCCAATGGAGACGTTACTGGGCCCGCTCGAGCAAATCGACGATCAACGGGAGGGCCTTTTAGATACTGTAAAGCATTTAATAAAATACTATATGCATTCATGATAAACACAAATAGATATGAAGAAATATATTGACATAAAGGCCACAGAAGACAAGTTCTAAGTTGACATAATCAAAGGTAAAGGACAAAAGCTATTCATTTGAGATATTAAAAAAACAATAGCCACAATCAAAATTTTAATTCAACAGTAACAAAAGTATTTGCTGATGATATATAGAAAAATCCTAAAAATTCCAACCAAAAATCATTTATATATATATGTATACACACACTACAATAATCATTTAATATATATGCACACAAGTTAATACCATACTATGGGGAAGAGAAAACAAGGGCTGGAGAGATAATACAGCAGGTATGGTGCTTGCCTTGTATGCAGTTAACCAGGGTTTGATCCCTGGAACGATATATGGTCCCCTTAGCACATCCAAGTGTGCCTCTCTCCCCAAAAAACAGAATAATAATTTAAAAAAACCTATTCACAGCTCCCTCCAAATAGGATAAAATAGCTAGGAATAAATTTAACCAAAGAGGTGAAAGAACTGAAAATGAAAAAACTGGACATAAAGATATTTCATAGAATAGTTAAAATATTCATAGTACTCTAAGTAATATGCATATTTGATAAAATTTCCATGAGCATTCCAATGTAATCTTTCAGAGGGAAAAAGAATCCTAAAATTTTATGGAATTATTAAAACCCCAAATACCTTGAAATAAAAAACATAACTGATGACACCATGTTTCCTGATTACAAATTGTGAGATATTGGCAAAAAATGGAACAAAGGTTAATTGAAATAGACCCCATAAAGTCACACATACATTGTTAGATAACTGATGAGGTCAAAGGAATTAAGAATAGGAAATAAGAAAAGGAAAATCTCTTTATTTAATGGTAGCACTGTAGCACTGTCTTCCCGTTGTTCATCAATTTGCTCAAGCAGGCCCAGTAATGTCTCCATTGTGAGACTTTTTTGTTGTTACTGTGTTTGGCATATTGAATACATCACAGGTAGCTTAAATGGTATTAGAAAAATACCATAAACCAGCACAAAAATCAGGTATCTGGTTAAAGACTTGACATCATCCAGTTCTTTGGGATAAGACCACAAATTCAAGATAAATAATTAGGACTACATCAAACTAAGTCAAAGGAAAACATTTATAAGGAAACTATATTTAAGCACGACTAATAAAGATATTAATATTTAAAATTGTAAAGAGGGTTAGCAAATCAAAAAATATCTCCCTCACAATCCAATTAAAAATGGAGGAGGAATTTGAACATTTAAAAAGAAAGTAGCCAATATGTCCATGGATATTTGCTCAGTTATTACTTATAATCAAGGTACTCAGATTAAAAGTGCAATGAGGGGACCAGGGAGATAGATCAGAGAACTTATGCTTTGCCAGGGATTTATTTGATATTACAAGAAAATGTCCTCTGAGCATCTTTTGGGTGTGGTCCAAAACCACAACGAAACCTCCCCACAATCAGATGTCACCCGTCACTAATTTGAATGGCTATTATAGGAAAGCTAACAGTACCATGAGTGAGCAAAGGAAAGGGAAACCTTGCAGACTTGACTGTGTATGGAATGTGATTAAATACAGCCAGTGGAGAAAAAACTACACTGAGATTCCTCTAAAATTTGGAACTAGAAATACCATATAATCTAGAATTTCACAGCTAAGTATTTAAATTAAACAGAGTCACTACCTCAGAGACACATGTAGGTTTTGGGAGATAACACCAAGTGCTGGAGATATACTTTGCTTTCAGGGGAGTTGGGTTCAATCTCTAAAACTGCATGATCACCCAAAACCATGTTCACTGCAGCATTTTATATAACAGCTAAAACATGAAAACTACTTATGGGCCTGATAGGCAATTTATAGGCTATGTCTTGAGAAAGATTTACTGCCATTTGCAACAACACAGATGGACCTTGGGGGCTTTAAAGGTTAAATAAGTCAAAGAGGAACATTGTATGATCTCACATATGTGAATGTGAAGGTCATCCCCAATAACACACAAGTTCATAGAGAAAAGATTGGTAGTTACCAGTGGTGTATGAAATGCATGAAGATGGTCAAAAGATACAAACAGAAAAACAAGTCCTAGGGATATAATGTACAGCATTGTTTCTTAAATCTGTGGGCCACTGCCGCATATGGGATCATTGAATGTGAATATCTCTAAAATCTTGTCTAAAATAAACTTGTTACTTATTACCATGAGTGTTTGATCTATTTTTATATACTACTTAATTGGGGTCATAAGTGGATAAAGTTGGAGAAGACGTACAGTATAGTGATGATTAATACACTGCATTTTAAAGTTTTCAAGTAGGGAGATATTAAGTTAAAATTACATGTGTTGAATCCCCTAAACTTACTTCAAAGTACTTATTATTTATACATATAATGCTTGTCAAGTTTAATGTCAAGAATGTTCAGTCAGTCTCCTGATCCTTAAATTTCCTCTACACTCATTGCCTAGTTCTCCAGTATTTGTAAGTTCTAAAATATAATTTGAGCCCTTGAATCTTCCACTAGTTTGTTACTGAAAACAAAGGTGCCAGGGCCAGGGAGATCTCTGCTAGACATCTCATGCACTTGCTTTGCATGAGGATGATGGACTCAAGCTCCAGAATTCCGTATAGTCCCCTGAGCACCACTCAGTGTAGCTCTAAAACTAAAATCATGAAAACAAACAACAAAAAGTTACCTTAACAAGTAGTACAGATCAGGCCTCTTCCAAAGATGGACATTTAAAGAAATCAATTTGGAGTTTTGGGCTGGCACCAGTGAGATAATAAAGGGCATGATGTAAGACCTTGACTTACTGTAAGGGAAGGTTGTATTGCTTGCTGTAACCTTTTTCTTTTGCTAATTGCCTTGTCTCATCTACTGAAAACCAACTTTGTGAAATGTCTTGCAGCTTCATTCTAGTGTTTAGACAAAATGCTGACCCTGCCTGATTTCATGAATCATTAATAAATCCTATATACTGTTAAAATTTACTTGGTTAGATTTTTCTATTTTAAATACTACCTAACTTGGGAAGTAATACCCTTACCCATGAATATCCAGAGGGCTTAGTTTACAGGTATTTCTATAGCTTAGGATGCTCAAACAATGAGATTCTAGATACCATTATTATGTTTCTCGTACTATAATTTTCTATTACACCTGTAGCACTGTAGCACTGTCTTCCCGTTGTTCATCGATTTGCTTGTGCGGGCACCAGTAACATCTCCATTGTGAGACTTGTTGTTACTGTTTTTGGCATATCGAATACACCAGGAGGAGCTTGCCCAGCTCTGCTGTGTGAATGTGATACTCTGGGTAGCTTGCCTGGCTCTCTGAGAGGGCCAGAGGAATCAAACCCATGTCAGCTGTGTGCAAGGCAAATGCCCTACACACTGTGCTATATAGTCTAAAAATAACTGGAACTGAAATTTTTTATAGTCAAATAATCTTTAAGAGAAAATATATAGGTGCTTCTCATATGGTTATATATGTCACTCCTGACATCACCTTCCTTCAAAAGATCAAGAAGACACCTCTAATAATCTTAGAAAACTGGATAAGGCTCAATTATACCTCCACCTCAGAAACCAAAATAGATAGCACTGCACCCCTGCACTCCTCCCCCAACCCCCAACAAAATTGCTTGCTTCATGAAAGTTCACACTCTTAATATTGTGCCATGAAAATTGCTGGTAGATGTGCTGGGCTCTCACCACTGCAAATACAATTGGCACAGAAAAGGAGAGAGTGGCTTGCAATAAACTGAAGAAGCAAACTAACTGCAAAGTCCAAGCAGACATCCCAATTAGTGACTTTGTTTATGTGAAGAAACAATCTGGGGGTACACTTTGATCAGTAAGCTTGGCAGAATGCAATCTGTCTGTTTCTAAGATAAAGTTTAACAGGCCCTAGAGCTTGGTCCACCCTTTTCCCCCTAAGGGGAAAGTGGTGAATCACAACTCTACATATTTGGATAGTTCCAGTTTCTTTAAGTTGACACCAGAACAGAAATTTGTGTTAATTAAACTATATTCAATGATGAGTCACTTTGAATGTTCTGACTTGAATGTGTTCAATTATTTGTCCCAATGTTACCCAAGGGCAGGCAGAGGTCACTATCTTCAGTTCAAAGCCCGTGCTAATCATGGAGGTTTCATAATGCTAAGCATAAGTAGGGGAAGTAATTTGTGGTTAAGTTCCTAGATGGCTTGGTTAGAAATTTGATGATTTCTTTTAACAACCTCTTTGTTCCTAGGCAGTTGGGCTGGGACACACTCCTACTTAGTGGATCCAGCCTTGTGGGTTCCAAATACTCATGACAAATACTGAAAACCATGTAGCCCAGTAGCTGCACTCAAATCAAGAGAATTCAGGCAGAACCTAAAGTTCCCAGTGCCCTATTTTGCTAAGTCTGTGGCCTTGCTCAGCAGAAAAAAATGGGGCACAAATCAACTTCACTTCAGATAGGAATAAATAACACCACTTGTTTAAAGAGCATCTTCCTCTGCTGTGCCTGGGTAGACAATTTAATTTATAATTGGGCACATTGCTAAAAATAGCATTTAATCTGCCTGGTCAGATAACCTAACCCAAATGAATGGAAAGCTAAATAGGTCTTTCAGTAACCTTATATACAGGTGCCTGAAGAGAAAGAAAAAAAAAAAAACATGGATTTCCTCTCTCTTTGGAGTTAAACACTAGTGGTATCATTTGACAAAAAAATTTCAGTTTGTAGTAAGGTCTTATTCAGACCCCCAAATACATTGAACAGATTATGCCCTATAGCCATGTCAGGGGAGAAAAATTAATTCATAACCATATCTTTTACTAAATATAGTAGTTCATTTTAATCAGTAAGTTTGTACAAAAATCAGATATAGAGGACACCCTACTGCCTCACTTGTATAGGGAACCAAATCAGCAGCTCTAGTCAACTGTTCTAAATCTTTGGCAATACTCTCCCCCCGCATTTTATTTCTCAGCATTCAAGTAGTTCACTCAGACCCAAATCATTACGGATGCACTTGCCCAAAGTCATTATCAGATGATGCATCCAGAAATCAAATCCAAGTTGACTGTGAACTATCTGTGTTAAAGCTAACATATAAAATCTGCAGGAGGAAGTTATAGAATATGCACGCATATTATTAAAATGTGCAATAAGGGATAATGAAAATGCAGGTTAAATAAAAGATTGCACTAAAAAATTAATAAAGATGTAATAATTGACCCTAAGGAAATGGGGATGCATGAAATTCCAGAAAAATTCTCTTAAAAGTTTAATGAACTATAAGAAAACAGGCAATTAAATGAACTTAGGAAAACTATGTGTGAAAAAATCAGAAGTTAGGAGGAAGTACTTCTTCAATTGCAGAGTTAAATATATAGCAATTGAACTAAAGAATTCTATAGAGAGTTTCAAACGTAGACTTGAATATATTAAAAAAAACTATCAGCAGCTTGGAAGAAAGAACATTTCAATGACAATTATGGCACATATTTAAAAAAGAATATTTTCATCACAGCAGTTTGAGGAAAAAATAGAAAGGAACTTAAGCTACAGTCTCAATAATAATGGTTTACTCAAACTCTGAGAAAAAAAGACATTCTGAGCTATGATTTCCAAAGAACTCCTACTGAATTAACCTAAATAGACATTAAAATCATCAAAAATCAAAGAGAACAAATTTTTAGAGTATTAAGAAACTATACACAGGGTACACCCCTGTAAAACACCACTGACACATTTCTCAAAACAAACCTTTCAATTCAGGAGAAAACGAAATGAAATATTCAAAATACTGAAAGAAAATAGCTACAAATCAAACTTCTATACCTGGTATATCTGTCTTTCAAGAGTTAAAGTTGAAGTTTTTTCTAAAACGACATAAGGGAGATCCTGACCACCAAACCTCCAAGTATTATAAAAAATACATTTTGTGATGGAATAAAAGTGTTACTTGCTAACTATGAAAATTTAATTATATATAAAATATATGACTAGAGTGATAGCACAGCAAATAGGATGTTTACCTTGCATGTGGCCCACCCAGCCGACCTAGGTTTGATTCCTCCACCCTTCTTGGAGAGCCCGACAAGCTACTGAGAGTATCTCACCTGCACGGCAAAGCCTGGCAAGCTACTCATGACATATTCGGTATGCCAAGCACAGTAACAAGTGTCACAATGGAGACATTACTAGGCCTGCTCAAACAAATCGATGAACAACGAGAGGACAGTGACAGTGATAAAAATATATAATTTTTATGAAAACAGGCAAATACGTTTCTATTTATATATATATAATATTTGCAACTTAATATGTGAAAGGAGGGCTGGAGCGATAGCACAGCAGGTAGGGCGTTTGCCTTGCACGCAGCCAATATGGCCGACCCGAGTTCGATTCCTCCGCCCTCTCGGAGAGCCCGGCAAGCTACCCGTGATGTATTCAATATGCCAAACACAGCAACAACAAGTCTCATGATGGAGACATTACTGGGCCCACTCAAGCAAATCGATGAACAACGGGAGGACTGTGACCGTGATATATGTGAAAGGAAAGAGAAATAAAAGTAATACATTTTATTGATAAATATATAGTATCCAAAACAGTAATAAATAATGAGAAAATTTAATTATTGTACTCTCAACAGAGAATAGACCATCCGACAGACTTCATAAGCAGATAGATTCAAACACAATAAACCACTGTTTCCCAAAGTGTGTGATATAGCTTCTGGGATTTTATGTGGGGTTTGTGGAACGAAATGAACAATTTCAGCAATGATAGTCTAGAGTTGTATGCAACTGGCTGTTATTATTTGTCAATTCAGTTTTAAAAGGTAGACTTATTGGAGGTATTGAGTTTTTTGTTTGTTTTCTAAGGTGGCAGTAGGCCAAATGAGTTTGGGTACCTCTGCTATAGACTAATAGCCACAATGAATTTGGCCATAAATAGCATTATATTTTTTCTTCTTAAGTGTACATGAAACATTTTCTAGGATAATGTTCTTTTAGAATAATAAGCACATGTCAGCATTATTGAAATTATACCAAGTATCTTATTTTACCATATGTCACTAGAATATTCATAAGCACATAAAAATTAGATCACTGTCACTGTCACCCCGTTGTTCATCGATTTGCTTGAGTGGGCCCAGTAACATTATGAGACTTGTTACTGTGTTTGGCTATTGAATACATCACGGGTAGCTTGCCAGGCTCGGTACCTTGCTGGACTTTCCAAGAGGCGTGGAGGAATCGAACTCAGGTCAGCCTTGTTGGCTGTGTGCAAGGCAAATGCCCTACCTGCTGTGCTATCGCTCCAGCCCTAAAATTAAATAACACTGTCAATTAATGAATGAAAGAAGAAATGAAGGGAAATTAAGGTTTTTTGCGACAAACAAAATGGAGTCATAATGAAGAAGAATTTAGGAGATACAGAAAAAGTAGTCATAAGTGAGAAGTTCCTAACAAGAAATGTATAGAGTAAGAAGAAAGGTCTCAAATAACCTAACTCATTCACAATAAACAAGAACTAGAAAAAAATCAAACTTCAGGTGAGCATAAAGAAGGAAATTGTAAGGAGCAAAAACACATTTAAATAGAGAAAATATTAAACTAAAATTTGTTCTTTAAAAGAAGAAAATTGAAAAAGCTTTAGCTACTAACCACAGATTTGTTTTAAAAAAAGGACTCTAGTAAACACAATTATAAAAAAAAGATATTGCAATTAATTTCACTGAAATTCAAAGAACTGGTGAAAGACTGTCTTGAACAACTATTTGCCAACAAACCATATAATCTAAAATAAGTGACCTATTGTACACTTCTAAGAGAGTTTTTTCCAAAGCTGAATTAGGAAATAACTGAAAATATAAATAGGCAAATTACTAGGTAAGAGGATTCATCAATGAACTATCTCTAAACCAAGAAAAGCACAGAACCAAAATGCCTTCATTTGGTCCATTTTACCAAGCACTTAAATAATTAACATCAGTGCTTCTTAAACTACTTCAAATACTGAAGGAGGATGCTAGCTTAAAACACTTATCAGGTCAACAATATACTGATATCAAAACCATAAGAGCATACTGCTAGAAAAGAATCATAGATTGATGTAACTCCTGAATATGTCAAATATTCTCAAAATAACAGACAACAGAATTCAGTTGCATATTGAAAGGCTCACCACGAGCAAGTAGAATTTACTCCTGGGATGCAAAGATGATCCAACATATGAAAATCAGTATGGTATGTCATATTAATAGAACAAAAAAAGAGTCATATAACCACACCAAATAGATACAGAAAATTATTTTGAAAACTTCAAAATCCGTTACTGATTAAAATAATAAAATTCTTGCAGGTATGCTGCTGCCAGTAGGTCAACCTGTACCTGTGGAGCAAGTGCATCAGCAGCCTGATGGTGTTTTCAAACTTCCTGATACCCCAAAATTGCTGCTGTGCCTTTGGTTGGACCCCAACAACTTGGGGCCAAGTTTACCAAGAAATTAAATGGCCAAAATTTAGGTATGTGGGAGCCACACCCACAAACCACCTCTGACTCAGCTACACAAGCTCATTTATTGAACTTATTTCAGAGACCTATACACCTTGAAAGACATAAAAAACTGAAGTTAGGGCCAGAAGCACAGCTTGATGCAGGCAAACAGGCAGGGAATATGCCAATAGTTTATTTCTCTGGAAAAGATGGAAACAAGGTGAGCTGGAGCAATAGCCTAGCAGGTAGGGCATATGCCTTGCATGTGGCCAAGCTGTGTTCGATTCCCAGCACCCCATATGGTCACCCGAGCACCATCAGGAGTAATTCCTGAGTGCATGAGCCAGGAGTAACCTCTGTGCATTGCTGGGTATGACCCAAAAAGCCAAAAAAAAAAATAGAAACAAGGGCAGTGATCCAGTGACACACAAAAGAATCTATGAACCCAGCACCTTGCTGCAGAGATGCTTCCGGACTTTAAGCCAGGCCGACTTCACCAGAGTGCCTCAGATGGGGGCAGACATCATCCCTTCATCTGCCCCCTAAAAGCCCTGGCAGCTTCCAACTTCCAGAACCCAATGAGAAAAGCAGGTACGTAGGTTCAGTGACAGCAAACTCCAGGTCTCAAGGGAAAGGGGCTGTTCCGGTCCTTCTCATCTCTCTGTCCCCATGGGACCCTGGAGGTCATGCCCTCTAATTGCCTCTGGCTTATACTTAAGCTCCTTGGTGACCATTGTCCAGAGACACAGAAAATAATCTCCAAACAGAGCAGCTCTCTACCAAATTTCTCGAGACCCTAATTATCTGGAATTTTGGAGTTCCAGGAGCATGCAGCTACTCTCACAGTTGCTCGACATTTTATGCTATTGGAGCGATAGCACAGCGGGTAGGGCGTTCGCCTTACAAGCGGCCAACATGGCCGACCCGAGTTCGATTCCTCCACCCCTCTCGGAGAGCCCGGCAAGCTACCGAGAGTATTTGATATGCCAGACACAGTAACAACAAAGTCTCCAATGGAGACGTTACTGGGCCCGCTCGAGCAAATCAATGATCAACGGGAGGGCCTTTACCTTTACCTTTACCATAACAAGCAATACAAAAGAGAGTATATGGGAGATTGTCTGCCATAGGGGCGGGGGAATGGTGGGATGGGGGGGATACTGGGGTTCTTGGTGGTGGAAGAGGTGCACTGGTGGAGGGTTGGGTGATTGATCATTGCATGACTGAAACTCAAACAGGAAAGCTTTGTAACTGTACCTCATGATAATTAAAATAATAATAATAATAAAAAAACAAAATTAACATTCCGAATAAAAATGAGTTCATGCACAATTCAATCAGCTTGATCAATTACTGGATAAATAGCAGTACTGGATAAATAGGTGTGAGATGATATCTCATTGTTGTTTGGATTTTTATCTCCCTGATGGCTAGCGATGTAGAGCATTTTTTCATGTGCCTTTTGGCCATTTGTATTTCTTTTTTGAGGAAACTTCTGTTCATTTCTTCTCCCCACTTTTGATGGGGTTGGAGGTTTTTGTGTTGTACAATTCTACTAGTGTCTTGTATATCCTGGATATTAATCCCTTATCAGGTGGGTGTTGGGTAAATATTCTTTCCCATTCTGTGGGCTCTTTCTGTATTTTGGTCACTGTTTCTTTTGAAGTGCAGAAGCTTCATAGTTTGATGTAGTCCCATTGGTTTTTGTTTGCTTCCACTTGCATGGTCAGTGCTGTTTCATCCTGGCACACATTCAAAAGAACAAAAGCAACCAGTGCTGGCGTGGGTGTGGGGAAATAGGGACACTCTTTCACTGTTGTTGGGAATGCCCACTAGTCCAGCCTTTCTGGAAAACAATATGGACAGTCCTTCAAAAACTAGAAATTGAGCTTCCATATGACCCTGAAATACCACTTCTGGGAATATATCCTGAGGATGAAAAAAAGCACAGTAGAAATGACATCTGTACCTATATGTTCATTGCAGCACTGTTCACAATGCCAAAATCTGGAAACAACCCAAGTGCCCTAGAACAGATGAAAGGTTAAAGAAACTTTGGTACATCTACACAATGAAATACTATGCATCTTTCAGGAGAGATTAAGTCATGAACTGTGCTTATAAATGGATAGACATGGAGAGTATAATGCTAAGTAAAATGAGTCAGAAAGAGAGGGACAGACATAAAAGAACTGCACTCATTTGTGCAGTATAAAACACCATAACATGAGACTGACACCTAAGGGTAGTAGAAACATGGGACAGATAGATTGCTGCATAGTTGGAAGCCTGCCTCATGAGCAAAGGGGAGAAGGCAGCTGGAATAGAGAAGGGCTCACTAAGAAAAGATGGCTGGAGGAATAGGTCGGGATGGGAGTTATGTGCAGAAAGTAGATAAAGGACCAAACATGATAGCCTCTCAGGGTCTATATTACAAACCATAATTCCCAAAAGTAGAGAAAAATTATGGAGAATCAAGACTGCCATGGAGGAAGGGGGAGGGTGGGAAAGGGGACGTATACCAGAGATATTGGTGGTGGAGAATGTGCACTGGTGGAGGGATGGGTGTTTGATCATTGTGTGATTGTAACCCAAACATGTAAGCTTGTAACTATCTCACGGTCACTTAATCACTTAAGTCACTTAACTTCCTGTTAGTCGTCGATTTGCTCGAGCGGGCGCCATTAACGTCTCCATTTGTCCCTGTCGCGTGCTAGTGTAGCCCAATGGCATCTGTTCGCTCTGGGAACATGAAGAGCCTCAAACCGATCGTTCATGATCTTCACGAAGAAGTCTGACCATATGGTAGGTGGGCGGCCACAGGGTCTTTTGACATCCCGTGGAATCCAGTCAGTAACAGCTCTGTCCAGCGGTCGTCTTTAAATCTCATTACGTGACCAGTCCATCTGATTTTTGACACCTTGGCAAATGAGACAGCGTCCCTGATTCTTGATCGTCGATGGATGTCGGAACTCCGGACTTTTTCTCTCATTTGAGTGAGACGTGATATTCCAAGCATAGCTCTTTCTTTTTTGGGAGACCTGAATGGCGTTCTCATCCTGTTTGCGTAAGGCCCAGGTCTCTGAGGCATATGTTAATGCAGGAAGAACAGTGGAATAAAAGAGATGTGCCCGGAGCCAGAGGTTCTTCGTCCTCCTAGCTATTTCTTCGACGTTCTTGAATGCTTTCCAAGCCGCTCTCTTCCTCCTGCGCAACTCGGGTGCCAGGACATTTGTGATGACTTCTCGGCCTAGGTACACAGAGCTGTTGCATTCAGAGACGGTCGTTCCGTTGAGAGAGAAAGGGGCATCAGGAACGAGGCTGTTTCTCATAAACATTGTCTTCGTAAGATTCAGCTATAGTCCTAACTTTCCACACTCACAGTCAAAGTCGGCCAGCATTTGTGCCGCTTGGCTGATGTTTGGTGTTATTAAAACAATGTCGTCAGCAAAGCGAAGGTGGTGTAATTGCCGACCATCTATCTTCACTCCCATTCCTTCCCATTCCAGTTGTCGCATGATGTTCTTGAGGGTGGCACTGAAGAGTTTCGGAGAAATGGTATCACCCTGCCGCACCCCTCTCTTGACATCAACGATCACCTTTTGTAGAATGGTGAGATCCTGGTAGTGAATCTGCAATACAGCTCACAGAGGATCCCGATGTACTGGGCCTGAATGCCCTGATTGGCTAGGGCTTCAGTGACCGCTTCCGTCTCAACAGAATCAAAGGCCTTCTTTAAATCAATGTATGTTAAACAGAGCGGCATCTTGAACTCCCGAGAAACCTCAATGAGCCTGGTTATCGTGTGGATATGGTCGATGGTGCTGAATCCTTTGCAGAACCTGGCTTGCTCGCATGGTTGTCCTTCATCTAGTGTTCTGCCAATCTTATTTAGGATGACTCGAGTGAACAACTTGTAGATGACAGACAATAGACAGATCGGGCAATAGTTGCCAATGTCATGGATGCCTCCCTTCTTGAACAGTAGTATGGTCCTGCTGGTTTTCCATTGGGATGGAACCTTGCATTCAGACAAGTAGCGAGTGAAGAGCCGAGCCAGTGTATTGATGAGTACTGATGGCAGGTTCTTCAGGTGTTCAGGTCTGACCTTGTCTGGGCCGGGTGCTCTTTGTTTCTTTACCGACGAAATGGCGTGTCGGATTTCGGAAGGGAGAATGTTGGGAACGACATATCCATCCTGTGGAATTTGGTATGTCGGCAAGTGGACATGGCTATCAAAGAGATTTGAGTAGAAGTCATGGATAATCTTCTCCATTGCCGTTCTGGAGGATGTGATGGATCCATCAGGACGTCGGAGGGCAGTCATCTTGGTCTTGTAGTTGGCGAAGGCAGGCGGGCGTAATGAATACTTTTCCCAGTTTCTGCCGCATCTACCAGTACTTCTGCTCTTCTCTCTTTGAGGTCTTCCTTGATCGCATCTCTGCACTGTTTTGCGAGCTCAGACGTTAGCTTGCAGTTGCCTGAGGCATGCGGCAAACCACACTGGCGAATTAGCTCAAGAGTTTTCGAAGATAGGCGATTTTTTGTGGCTATCTCTCTCTTGGCGTTCCTCGCACATTCATGGAGGTGCTGAACCAGTCGATCGTATTCCTCGTCAATGTTGTCAACAATGGCATCTTCCCATGTTGCCGCAATAGTGCCAAAGAGTTCCCAGTTGGTGGTCGTTCTGGGAGTTCTCTTTTTGAACTTTGCAGCCCTTTCTCCCCACTCTGTGAAGTAGAATTTTGCACGAAGAAGACGGTGGTCCAATCCTGTTAGAAATTTTGGGACAACAGCGATATCGGTCAGGCAAAACTGTCGATTGAATATGATGTGGTCTATTTTGTTGTGGAATCGTCCACCGGGAGACTCCCAAGTCCAACGTTTAGATTCTGCCTTCTGGAACTGTGAGTTACCATGGATGGTCTTGGTCGACATGATGAACTCAGTCTCTCACCCTGTTCGTTCCATTCTAGGCCATGGGTCCCGATGTGAAGTTCTTCAGCTGATCTTCTCGGTCCTATCTTGGCATTAAAATCACCCACCATGATCTTGTAGAAGGTGTGGTCTTCTTTATAGAACTTCTCCAGCTCCATGTAGAACTTCTCGATTTCTCTTTCATCATAATGAGATGTTGGTGCTTAGACAATGAAGATAGAAACTGCAGGCAGTGAGCCACATCTATTCAAATGTAAACGCCCGACTCGGGTTGTTAGGCGTTCGAATGAATCAATGCTCTTGGCCAAGTTTGTGTTGACAAGGACACCGACGCCTCCGACACCTCTTTTATCGCATGTTCTGAGGAACAATTCTTCTCCAGTGTCAAAAATGGCATGGTGTGATTCATGCTTTCTTGTCTCGGTCAGACCAATGATGTCGTACTTGATCATTCGTGCTTAGGGTGAGTAGAGGTCGCCCCAAAAGGCTCTATCACTCTCGGAAAGACTGGCAAGCTACCGAGAGTATTCCGCCCGCACGGAGGAGCCTGGCAAGCTATCCGTTGTATATTCGATATGCCAAAACCAGTAACTACAACTGGTCTCATTCAACTGACCCTGAAGGCTTCACCGACATCGCAGCACTGAGAAGGATGAGAAAGGAGAGGCCAACAAAATCTCAAGGTCGAACTAGGCTGCCACAACGAAGGAAGACAAAAATGATCGTCTGTACTTTCAATGCACGTACGCTAGTATCAGATACATCCATCGAGGGCCTGATGGTACAAATGCGAATGATCTCATGGTGATTCAATAAAATTTTTTTAAAGAATAGCAGTACTCCTACAATAAAAAAAATAATAAAATTCTTAATACAGTTTGGATAGAAGGAACCTATCATAGCTTTCCTTTGGTGTTAGGAATAGCTGCATTGCAGTGTCCTCCCATTGTTCATCAATTTGTTGAAGTGGGCTCAATAATGGTTCTATTGTGAAACTTGTTACTGTGTTTGGCATATCAAATACGTCACAGGTAGCTTGCCAGGTTTTGTTATGCCGGCAAGAAACTCTTGGTAGCTTGCCGGGCTCTCCGATGGCGGCGGAGGAATCAAACTCAGGTCGGCCAAGTTGGCCATATGCAAGGCAAATGCTCTACTGCTGTACTATCGCTCCAGCTTGCTTATTTCTACTAGTCCCATTCAACGTTAGTAACTAAAGCAACCAAAAGAGAGTGGTGTAGAGGAGGGTCACAGAATGGTTCCTTGTGCCATGGCTAAAAGGTGTGATTATACAGGGAAAATTCAAATATCCTTCCTTAGGAGATGACACAAAAATATAGGCTGATTTATCTATAGTACTGTTAGATAAACTTAACCCTTATATATAACTTCAAATAAGCTCAGTGTTTAGGATCATCATTAATAGAGAGAATCTTCCATTGGTGACAATGTTTTTACATTACCAACATAAACCTGTTCCATTTTCACTTTGGTGAAGGGCAAAATTATGTATCAGTTTAAATTTCACAACTAGTATTTGACAGGCAGAATTCTAAACACTTAATACTTGAGAGTTAAAATTAAAAAGAGTTCATTGATCTCTTAAGGATCATAAAGATGAAGTAACTTGCATAACATGGTATTGAAATGTTTGCCACAGTACTTCTAGATCTCTCAGTGGTGACATTTAACACAGTATTACATGAAATTGCACTTGCTAATTTATCCAGTACTCATTTTGGTCATGGAAGTAATCAGACTAGGGAAAACTTTAGTAACAAACACTCCTAACTGCAGTAGAATTCATAAAGGATACAAAAATTTTGCTATTGGATCTTCTCAGGGGAATATATATTAATATGATTTAAAAGCAAAGAAATGAACAGTTAATCATCAGTGGTCAGAAGACATATTGTAATATATAGCATGTCATTATCCTTGTTTATATTTATGTCTGTATTTGTGAGCAGGTGAATTTTAAATACGATTGTTCAATAATGGAAGAGTCCAAATTGCAGAATTTTCAGAAAAACAATCAACCATTGTCACAATTCAACCACAGTTTATGACAAAATTTGTGGGAAATGAACACTTCCATTTTTAAGAAACAGGTTTGCCTAAAAGTATTAATATAGATATTTAAGCAAGTAGTGGAAAAGCAAGATTTTTTTAGTCTTAATATTGGAGAAAAGTTGCTTAAGTAAAATGTTTTCCTTCATCAAGAGATAATGCTGTAAAGGTGGCAAAGGAAATGGCCTTGACTTTTGGCCACAACTGAACTTAAAATTTCCTAAAAACAAAACAAAACAAAAATTTAAAACCTTGGCCACTTCAAGCATTTCAATATTGTATTTCAATTTTTTAAATGTCCATATGAAATATTCAGAGAAAGAATAAAATTAAAATTGTCTGACAACCGATTCTTAAAAAAAAAAAACAACTATTGGGGAATATAGGAACATAAGAACTCTCAAACTGTCTGCAAAGGTTATCTCTGATACTAAGACTGAAACAGAAATACCTCTCCAGTTCAATCCCTGTCACCCTATGTCCTCCAGCACTACAAGTAACAACTGAGCACTACGGGTTTGTCCCCCAAACAAAAAAATACTAACAACAACAACAAAAAAAAAAAAAAAAAAAAGCTCTCTCCATCATCTAGTCAAACAGAAAGCCGTAAGAAATTTGAAAAGTCTTTGAAAGAAATTGAAGCCCCATTGACATATGAATTCTACTCCAATTACAAATATCCTGCTATTGCTGTATTAGCAGCTCATAATTAGAAAAAAAATCTTTGGCTGAATGTACCACAAATCCATTTTATTCAGGACTTGCTATAATGAACATTGTATGACTTCACAGAAGTTTGTCATAGGAACACTGTGAATTTGGGAGCAGAAAAAACTAAATAGGTTTATATATATAATTGAAGAAAATGTATTTTGGATTGGGACAATACTCCATGACCAAAGGATTGGTGGCTGAAATTGAAACTACAAAAAAGAAAATAAAAAAACTATGATCTAACTTTTTAAATTTAAGTGAACATCATTATGTTCAGGAATTTGGTCTATTTCTGAGAACACAGAATTTTGTGGAGTATAATTTTCATGACCTCTAGAAAAAAATTCTAAAGAAAAAGGCTTTTTTAAAAATTGAATCACGGTAAGATACAGTTACAAAGTTTTCATGTGTGAGTTTCAGTCATACAATTATTGAACACCTATCCCTATACTGGTGCACATTTTCCCCACACCAATGTCCCCAGAATCCCCCCACCATCCCACTCTTCCCCTGCCTCTATGGCAGACAACTTCCCCCAAACTCTCTACTTTTGTACCTTATGGTTTGCAATACAAATGCTGAGAGGTAATCATGTTTGGTCCTTTATCTACTTTCAGCACACACCTCCCATCCCAAATGATCCCTCCAACTATCATTGACTTAGTGATCCCTTCTCTATCCCAACTGCCTTCTCCCCCCAGCTCATCAGGAAGGCTACCAACCATGGAGCAATATTTTTGGCCCTGTCTCTATTGTCCTTTTGTGTCAGTCTCATATTATGTTATTTTATATTCCACAAATGAGTGCAATCATTCTGTCTGTCCCTCTCTTTCTGACTCATTTCACTTAGCATGATACTCTCCATGACCATCCACTTATAAGAAAATTTTACGAAGAAAAAAGCTTTTAGGAGTTGCTAAAAAGAATGCCTGAAGGGCTGGAGAGCCTGCCATTATGCATTATGTCCAGAATTCTATCCCTCACAGTGTGGTCACTGATCATCTCTGGGAATAGCTCTGGTAGCCACCCCCCCCCCCCCCGCTGGGTGATCCTGTGGTGGTCTGAGACTCCACTAGACCCAAGCAGCACCCTATCCCTGTTCAGTATTGCCCCAAAGCCCCACCATCACCAATAAAATTGGTGAAGAGATTTTACAGGAGCCACTATTTCATCTTCTGTCAAAAATTTTATCTTTATATCCAGAACTGCATGTTTAACAAGCTTTCTGAAAGCTTAACGTACAAGATTTCACTAAGTACCCCTTTGGAATTAGAAAAGAAAATCTTCTGGAAAACAAACAAACAAACAAAAACAAACACTGTCCTCCTGTTGTTCATTGATTTGCTCAAGCGGGCCCAGTAACATCTCCATTTTGAGACTTATTGTTACTGTGTTTGGCATATTGAATATGTCGCGGGTAGCTTGCCAGGCTTTGCCATGCGGGCAAAATACTCTTGGTAGCATGCCGGGCTCTCTGAGAGAGGCAGAGGACTTGAACCCCGGTCGGCCACGCTGGCTGCATGCAAGGCAAACGCCCTACCCACTGTGCTATTGCTCCAGCCCACTGGAAAACAAAAATATATTTAATTCATTTTGCTTAATAATATATGTATAAATGTCTTATATATGTATATTTGAATGGGTTCCATTCTTGGTTACCTGTAGGAGTACACTCCCAGCAGGCCTAATAGTTTGGTTCTTAGGCTGGCCAGTCAGTGCTGAGGGTCTAATATGGGCCCTTGTACATGCAAGTCATACAGTTTACTCCTTTGCATGCCCCTCTGCAATATATTTTTTACTGAAAATCACCTTTTTTATGTTTGAAAATTAAATAGCTTGCTATTTTTATAGGGAGGAGAGTTTGGCAATTGATGTTTCAAAGTAATTGGTTAATAAAACATAAGGTTGGAGCTATAGCACAGCAGGTAGGGCATTTGCTTTGCATGCGGCTAACCTGGGTGACCTAGGTTTTGATTCCTCCGCCCCTCTGGTACAGCTGTCACATAGAAAATTATAAATTAAAATAAAAAGTATAATGAAGAACAAGTGTAGGCTTAATAGAATTGTAAAGGGATAAATCTACCAAGATGATATTAGAGTCATCAATTGATATGTACCTGACTATATTAAATATTAGCAGATCTAAATGGTAAAGAAATTAACAGCAGCACAATAAAAGTAGAGAACTCTAGTGATGGGGCAGCCTCATGGGAAGGGGGGCGGTACTGGCTCATCCTTAACACCCTACAGAGGTCACAAGTTGTCCCCCATGAGCAGCTCTCCGACACGGCCATGGCTCCAGAGGCACAAGGACTTAATCCAGAGCCCAGAAGCTTGCAGCAGAAAAGTAAATGGACTATGAGTTAAACTACGGCACCATGCCTCCCCGGGAGGGAAAGGGTGTCTCTCCCTTCCGCGTTTCCCCCTCCACAACCACCCTGACACCGGCAGCAAGGTGGCCACCACCTCAGAGCTTATTGGAATGCCAGGTATGAGCCAGCGGTGATGGGGCAACTGCAGCCTCAATGGAAGGATGGTGGTACTGGTTTATCATTCACGCCCTACTGAGGTCATGAGTTCTCCCCCATGAGCAGCTCTCCAGCACAGCCATAGCTCCAGAGGCATAGAAATCGATATCGTAATTATCTGTTTTTTTGGCAGAAATCCCTCCAGACTTAATTAGTAAAATATCAGAAATCCAAAATCACATGCGACATCATATGATTCTCACAACCAACTATAGAAAACAATTATTTCACAATGCCTTTTCAGCAGTTCTGATTGTTGGGTGGAAATTCTAAACAATAGTGCACCTATTGTTGAAATAATTAATGTAATCAAAGTAGAGAGAGGGTTAAGTAGAAATCATCTGCCTCTCAGGCATTACAAGAAATGGGGGGAGGTATACTGGGGTTCTTGGTGGTGAAAAATAAGTACTGGTGAAGGGAAAGGTGTTTGATCCTTGTATGACCGAGACTTAAACCTAAAAGCTTTGTAACTTTTCCCACAGTGATTCAATAATTAAATATAACAACAACAACAAAAAAGTATAGAACTTTAACAACCCACTTAACTCAGTAAGTAAGTAGATTTTTCGATCAAAACATCAACAAAGAAACATCAGTTTTAAGTGAAATATTAGATCAGATGGACATAATATACATACAGATTATTCCAAAAATTATAGACCATATTTTATTCTTTAGTACATTTGGAACATTCTCAAGCATAGATCACAAGTTATGACATAAAATAAATCTCAGTACATTTATAAAAAATAAAATCATACCAAGTACCTTTTCTAACAACAATGGTATCACTGTATCACTGTCATCCCGTTGATTGTAGAATTACTTGAGTGGGCAACATTAATGTCTCTATTCCTCCCAGTACTGAAATTTTAGCAACCTCTTCTTATTCATCTTTTCCCAATGATTGAAGGCTCTTTTAGGGTCACAGGAATGAGACTGTTGTCGTTACTGTATTTGGCATATCTAATATGCCATAGAGAGCTTGCCAGACTCTGCCCGTGTGGGTGGCACACTCTTGGTAGTTTGTTGGCCTCTCCGAGAGGCATATATTTATATATTTCACTCTATAATTTTTTATATATCAAAAATATTGTTAAATGAGTCTTGTAATATGTAATTTGGGGAATCAAAGCCAAGTACTAGATCCTCAGTACCGCCAAGTATTGCACAATACCCACACAGATGCATATGAGAACACACACGCACACACTCTCACACACACACTCACACACACACACACACACACACACACACACACACACACACACTCTCAGAAGGCCAGAAGGTGGCTTAGTGCAAAAGTACTTACCTGAACAGCTCCATGCTAGAAGTTCAAAGCTATTGTTTATACAACAGTGGTATAAACAAAAAATATTGAAAAACCAAGTATGTGGGGATGGAACAACTATTAGATCCTTGAAGAAATCAAAGACATAGGCAAACGCCCTACCGCTGTGCTATCGCTCAAAATATTTCATGGGAAAATATTGAGGATGCATCAAAGTCAGTAATAAGTTTATAGCAGTACAGTCTTATTTCAAGAAATAAGAAAAATATTAAAAAGTCCAAACTTACATTTAAAGAAACTAGAGAAAAAAATGAAAGCCCTAAGTCAGAAGAAAGAATGAATAGCAGAGTAAAAATAAACACAAATAATCAAAAATATGGAAAAGCCCGTGAGCATTGCAGAGTAAGGCCCCAACACACCCTCTTCTCCTTAATGGACAATACAAAATGTCTTCCATTGCTTATCACTAAGGGAAAGAAAAGTGAAAAAAAAATCACTGAATTTCAATTTAGGATAGTTAACCATAAATGAAACAATAGGCATTGACAAGGATTTAGAAAAAAAGTAAATTTTGAAGCTGCTATGAAAGAGTACAGAATTGATTACATTCCAATCAGAAAATACTATATATTATCCAGAATTTCACTTCTGGATATGTATCTGAAAATTATAGAAACACTCATCTGAAAATGTGTATGCTCTTTTATATTTACTGCAGCATTATTTACAATAGTTAAGATACTACCTAAGTACCTATTGATGAAAAAATGAATATCAAACAAGATATGGTATATATTGATAATGTAATACTACAGGCAGCTATGACAAAGATAAAAATTTCCTATTTGCAATACATGGAATGACTCTGAAGGAGTTCTACTAAGGTAGGAGTTGGAAGGAGAAAAACTAAACACTATACGATTTCTGCCTATGTGGGATGTAAAGGGATGATTCAAATGAACAGAGACCACTAGACTTTGACAGCAGAATGACAGTTACCACCTGGGAAAAGGTTTGGAGAAGTAACAGGTACAATCGTTCCATTACTTAATGGTGATGGCAGTTAGAATTGGTGATACGCGTTATATGGCATATATTGTTGTTAATGTGGATATTTTACACTGAAACTAATAAATATTCAAGCCAATATTACCTAAGTAAAAATAGTACATATTAAGAAGGTGAAAAACCTCTATTCTGAAAACTATAAGACGTGAAAGAAATCATAGGCAAATAATGAAAGGTAATGATTAATTGAAAAACATTGTTAATTTTCAGCACTGTACCATAATGCACCCACTTTCAGAGTTCCAGTGACAGCTTTTTTTTTTTTACGAAAGTAGCAAAACAGTAAATTTACATTGAACACATAAGACCCTGAAGAGCCAAAATCCTTAGAAAGTGAAATAAAATAGAAAGTATCACACTTCCCTATTCCAAGCTATACTTAAAACTACAATCAATTAAACAGTATGTTATCAGTATAAAAATACACAAAACATAATGTAATAAATATGAGTTCCCATAAATCTTTTGACCAGGGAATCAAAAAATTTTACAGAGAAAAGACAATCCCTTCAATAAATAGTACAATAATAATAGAGGATGCAAAAACATTTGTATACAACTTAAAAACGATTAACTCAAAATGTAAGGCCTGCAATAATAAAAATTCTGGACGAAAATATGGGAAAAAAACTCTCAATGGAGATTTGTTTCAGCACCGATAAATCAAAATGAAAGATAACCCATAAAGTGGGGAAGATATTTGCAAGTCATGTCTGATGAGATTAGTTTCCAAAATATATTAAGAATTCTGAGTCAGTAGAGAGAAAGGCCAGAAAGATTGCTCCATGATTGGAAACCTGCCTTTTGAGCTGCAGGGAGAAGGCAGTTGGGATAGAGAAGGGATCACGAAGTCAATGATGGTTGGAAGAATCGCTTGGGCTGGGAGATGTGTGCTGAAGGTAGATAAAGGACCAAACATAATGGCCTCTCATTATCTGTATTGCAAACCAAAATGCCCAAAAGTAGAAAGAGAAAGAGGGAAATTGTCTGCATAGAGGCAGGAAGAGGAGTGTGATGGGGGAGTGGGGAGGGCTACTGGGGATATTGGTGGTGGAAAATGTACACTTGTGTCAGGATGGTGTTTGATCATTGTATGACTGAAACTCAAACATGAAAGCTTTGTAACTGTAGCTCATGGCGATTCAATTAAAAAAGTAAAAAAAGAAAAAGAGAGAAATAATTCTGAGCCAATAACAAAATCCCAAATAAACTATTTAAAAAGGCAAAGGACTTAAATGGACATATGGGCATGTTCCTAAAGAAGAGAACCAAAAAACCAATATGTACACAAAAAGATATTCTACATCACCAGTCATTAGGGTGATGCAAATTAAAACTACATTAAGATTTCATCATGTGCCTGTCAGATTGGTCATCATAAAAAAAAATAAGATGATAAATCCTGGGTTGATTGTGGAGAAAATGAAACACTAGTACATTGTTGGTAGAACTGTAAATTGGTACAGTCACTATGTAAAATAGAATGAGAGATCAGTTCTCAAAAGTTTACATTAGAATGGCTATGAAACCAGTAATTTCACTTCTGGAGTACATTCAGAGAAATGAAAACACTTGAAAAGATATCTGCACTCCTGTATTGATAGCAGCATTATCCCAAGACATATAACAACCTGTGTCTAATGGGAAATGAGTATGTTGTAGCATAGACAATAGTGTAATAATCAGCTACCAAACAAAGAAACAAAAGAAAATTCTACCATTTGCAACAACACAGATGGCTCATAAAGTCATCAAAAACCTCACCGACAACCCACCACTGCATTTAAACAAAAAGTTCAACTCCACCACTTCATTAATACTCTCTTAAGAAACACCAAACTGTGAAAAATTTCAGGTACTCACATGTCCAGGTTGAGAACTTTGGTTTTTTTTCCAACTCATTGGGACAGACTATAGATCTTAAAGTGACCTCAAAATGTGTCAACACCAAAATTCCAGTAGGAATACACAAAATTAAATGGAAAAGTAGCATAGAACTCAATTAAATTCAACAAACAAAAGCAATAACAATAAACTGAAGGTTCAATTAGCAAAAACAGCTAGGTGAATCCTTGGACAAGAACTTACAAACCCTGTATTGAAATATAAAAAATTTCACTTTTCCTGAAATACTTTTGACAATATCTTTAGCCATTTAGTTGCAACAAACAATATAAAATAAATTACAGTAGCAGGGATGCTAAGGGAAGGTTTGGAAAGTGGTTGGTAAATGGAAATAGTGGTGGAGAGAAGGCAAGTTTGGTGGAGAAATTGTAATTTGAATATTAAAATTCTATAACAACTGTATTATGAGCAACCTTGTAAAAATGTGTTAAAAAGTATCTGATTTACGCCCCCCCCCCAAAAAAAAGAATAGCCAGTATGATCTCAGTTACATGTGAACTTTAAACAAATAAAAACAAAAAACCTCAAAAGGATCTAAGGGTTGTTTCAGGTAGAAAGTTAGGGAAGAGAATTAGATAAAGGTGGTCAAAAGATATGAAACTTACAATATTAGTGAGCAATGCACTTGGGATATAATTCATCACTTGACATCCTGTCACTCATCAATTTGCTCAAGAGGGCGCCAGTAATGTCTCCATTTGTCCCTGTCACGTGCTAGTGTAGCTCAGTGGCATCTGCTCACTTCAGGAACACAAAGAGCCTTAAACCGATCCTTCAGGGTCTTGACAAAGAAGTCTGACCATTTTATAGGTGGGCGTCCACGTGATCTTTTGATGTCCCATGGAATCCAGTCGGTAATGGCTCTCATCCAGCAGTCACCTCCAAATCTTAAAATGTGTTCAGCCCATCTGATTTTCAACACCTTGGCAAATGAGACAGCTTCCCTGATTCTCGATCGTCGATGGACATTGGAACTCCGGATTCTATCTCTCATTTGAGTGAAGCGTGATGCTCCAAGCATAGCTCTTTCGATTCCTCTTTGGGAGACCCGAATAGCGTTCTCATCCTGTTTCTGTAGGGTCCAGGTCTCTCAGGCATATGTGAATGCAGAAAGAACAGTGGAATTGAAGAGATGTGTCTGGAGCCAGAGGTTCTTCATCCTCTTAGCTATTTCTTCGATGCTCTTGAAGGTGTTGCAAACTATTCTCTTCTTCCTGTACAACTCAGGTGCTAGGTCATCCATCTTGTTGAGTTCTCGACCTCGGTCACATAACTGTTGCATTCGGAGATGGTCGTTCTGTTGAGAGTGAATGGAACATCAGGAGTGAGTCTGTGTCTCATAAACATTGTCTTCATGAGATTCAGCTGTAGTCTGACCTTTTCACACTCACGGTCAAAGTCGGCCAGCATTAGTGCCAATTGGCTAATGTTTGGTGTTATTAGGATGATGTCATCAGTGAAGTGGAGGTGGTGTAGTTGCCAGCTGTCTATCTTCACTCCTATTCCTTCCCATTCCTGTCATTGCATGACGTTCTCGAGGGTGGCACTGAAGAGTTTAGGTGAAATGGTATCACCATGCTGAACTCCTCTCTTGAAATAGATGATCACTACCTTGTAGAATGGTGAGATCCTGGTAGTTAATCCGTAATACAGCTCACAGAGGATCCTGATGTACTGAGTTTGAACACCCTTCGGCTTTGGCTTTGTTGAAGACTTCAGTCTCAACAGACTCAAAGGCCTTCTTTAAATCAATGAACTTTAGACAGAGCGGCATCTTGAACTCCCGAGAAACCTCAATGAGCTTGTTTACCATGTGGATATGGTTGATCATGCTGAATCCTTTTCAGAACCCAACTTGCTCGCATGCTTATCCTTCATCTAGTGTTCTGCCAGTCCTATTCAGGATGACTCTAGTAAACAGCTTGTACACGACAGACAACTGGAAGATTGGGTGATAGTTGCCAATGTCTTGGTTATCTCCCTTCTTGTACTGTAGAACAGTCCTGCTGGTTTTCTACTGCGACGGAACCTTGCATTCAGACAGGTAGCGTGTGAAGAGTTGAGCCAGTGTATTGATGAGTACTGATGGCAGGTTCTTCAGGTGTTCGGGTCTGACCTTGTCTGCACCAGGTGCTATTTGCTTCTTTACTGATGCAAGGGCATGTTGGATTTTGGAAGGGAGAATGCTGGGGACAATGTATCCATTCTGCGATATTTGGTATGTGGGCAAGTGGATCTGGCTATCGAAGAGATCTGAGTAGAAGTCATGGATAATCTTCTCCATTGCCCTTCTGGAAGATGTGATAGATCCACCAGGACTTTGGAGGGCAGTCATTTTGATCGTGTAGTTAGCAAAGGACAGGCGGGCATTGTGAATGCTTTTCCTGGCTTCTGCTGCATCTCTCAGCACTGCTGCTCTTCTCTCTTTGAGGTCTTCCTTTATCGCTTCTCTGCACTACTTTGCAAGCTCAGATGTTTGCTTGCAGTTCCCTGAGGCTCATGCCAAGCCATGTTGGCGAATAAGCTTGAGAGTTTTTGAAGACAGTTGTCTTTGTGTCTATCTCTCTCTTGGCATTCCTCGCACAATCATGGAGGTGCTGAACCAGTCGATCATATTCCTCCTCAATGTTGTCAATGATGGTATTTTCCCATGTTGCTGCAATAGTGCCACAGAGCTCCCAGTTGGTGGTCATTCTGGGAGTTCTCTTTTTAAACTTTGCAGCCCTTTCTCTTGCTCCGTGAAGTAGCATTTTGCATGAAGGATACTGTGATCTGATCCTGTTTGGAATTTTGGGACAACAGCCATATCGATCAGGCAAAACTATTGATTGAATATAATGTGGGATATAATTCATATCATGATAAATACAGCTAACACCATCATGTAGTAAACTGGAAAGTTGCTAAGAGGAAATTCTAAAGAGTTTTCACCACAAAGGTTTCTTTTCTTCTTTATATTAGACGATGGAAGTTAGCTGATTGCTTTGTGATAATTTTAAAATATATATAAATCAATCCATCATGTTGTATACTGTAAACCTATATAGTGGAGCATATTAGTCCTTAAAATTCACTAGTATTTGAAAACTTACCGAGTTACTAAAAGTATATTTTTCCATGTAACTTAATCACTTAATCCCCGTTATTCATCGATTTATTCGAGCGGGTGCCAGTAACGTCTCCATTCATCCCGGTTGCGTGCTAGCGTAGCCCAATGGTATCTGTTCGTTTTAGGAACATGTAGAGCCTCAAACCGATCATTTAGGGTCTTGACGAAGAAGTCTGACCATTTTATAGGTGGGCGTCCACGTGATCTTTTGATGTCCCATGGAATCCAGTCGGTAATGGCTCTCATCCAGCAGTCACCTCCAAACCTTAAAATGTGTTCAGCCCATCTGATTTTCAACACCTTGGCAAATGAGACAGCTTCCCTGATTCTTGATCGTCGATGGACATTGGAACTCCGGATTCTATCTCTCATTTGAGTGAAGCGTGATGCTCCAAGCATAGCTCTTTCGATTCCTCTTTGGGAGACCTGAATAGCGTTCTATTGATACCTTCCCTTTTCTGACTCACAATTACTGATAAGAGTTTATTTAAGAAAAATGCTTTACAAGACAGTTACTAGTTAGACAAGCCTTCAGTAATTTTGAAAGATGGCATACACAGAAATCAGAATTTAAGACTTTGTTCTTCTGTTATTACTTGAGAAGCGTAAATTTTTTAGAATTGCATCAAAGTTACTGGGGATTTGAAAGAGCAACTTAGTTTGTTGAAAAAGGTAGGTGATTTTTCAAGGAGCTGTATTTGCATAGAGAGCACACTTTTAGGTAATTTTTGTAAAAGTATTTTAGGAAATCTGATTTTTTTCTATGACCAAAACTTTAGTACACCTGTGTCAAATAGAACTCAGTTTAATAACAATAAAATTTCTAAGAAGCAGAGGTGATTTCAAGATGTCACTATTTGCCACTTGTTTTAGACCTTGCTTTATTCACGCAGGTGTTACAATGTAGTTATAGTCTGGCAGAGAAAACTATGCCCATTCCATTTGTCAAAACTAATCAGGAAGAAGTCTTGACCTGAATATTCCCTCCTGAGTCAGAATGATTCTGGTACAAAGGACTATTGATAATATCACCAAGAAGCTTTTATTGAACTAAATGAATGACAGAAGTAATCAGTTTCACATTGAAGAGAGACCTGACAGTCTAAGATACCAACTTTTAGAACAAATAAAAAAGATGAAAATATCCTGTGCCACCCATAATCATTTCTTCCACCACATTGATTTCACATTTCTGATTCTCTGTTACCAGGGCTATTAGAATAAGGACTGTGGAGAGGAATTATGCATGGTCAAGTTAAAGGAAAAATTGCTTCACATGGCTGCTTTTGTGCTTCCCTACTGAAATTTCCATCAGCCTAGATCTCCATTATTTGCTGCACAGCTGAGCTTCACTGGTGACTTCATGATGTTAGCAATTGATAGTTTGGAGTCTAATATGAACCAGTAAAAGTCTAAAAACTTTACAAAATGAATTATGTTTCCCTATTAGTAAAAAGAAGATAAATAATGCTTGACTTGGAAAAAATTAAATTTACTTTTTTTTTAAACAGGGATTATGTGTCAAGATGCTGGGGGTTAGGGAGGACCAGGGCCCCCACCAGTGATACTTGACCCTACAGTGAAGGCCTGAGAATTCAGTGCCTTGGGGACACTATGGCTATACCCAGTGGTGCTGGGGGATAAGAGGCTTTTAAAGCAAAACAATATACTTTTAACCTAGATATAGCTCAGTGGTGGGACCCAAGTTCCACATATTTTATCCCAGTGCCAGGTTTTATCCCTGATACAGGACAAATGAAACTTAGTCTACTCTTGCAATTTCTGTTGGAAACAGAAGATTTTGACCTCTCATGGGACCCTGACTTCTAAGCAGTCAAGCAAAGAAGTTCCACAAAAACTACAAATCACGGTCCGGCCACAGTCCTCCCATTGTTCATCGATTTGCTGGAGTGGGCCCAGTAACGTCTCCATCATGAGACTTGTTGTTACTGTGTTTGGCATATCGAGTACGTCACGGGTAGCTTGCCAGGCTCTGCCATGCGGCGAGATACTCGGTAGCTTGCCGGGCTCTCCGAGAGGGGCGGAGGAATAGAACTCGGGTCGGCCATGTTGGCTGCGTGCAAGGCAAACGCCTTTCCACTGTGCTATCGCTCCAGCCCAAAAACTACAAAACCTCTAATAAATATAACTAGAGTGGGATAGAAGAATTGGAGATTTTTGTGTTTTAAAATAACTTCTAAATTCCCAAAGCTTACTGAAATTTTCAGAGAAAATTCTTATTTGACATACATTCAAATCTTGGTTAAAACAAGTATTCTTTGAAAAATGGATGCAATCGCATATTTGTGATGATTAAAACAGAAGGAAGGGGACTATGGGAGGAGCAAAAGCCACCCTAAAGTCAAATCTTTACTGAAAGGTGAAAACAGTTTAGAAAGACTGATCCGAAGAAGCATTAATGCAAATGTACTAGGGAATAAACCAAGGTAATTCAAAGTTCAATTTGTTTTCAAAATTTTTACTGTTTGGATTGTCAGAACACATGATGGATCAAAGCTCCATTAATCATGAGGCATGCAAAGCTGAGGTTGTAGCTGAAGTGGGTCAGTTTAGCATTGTGAATGGAGAAGACAAGTTGGGAACAGGTTTTTTCACTGAGAAAAATGAACCAGTCCTTCAGCATTCAATGGACTACTGCTCAGTGGACTACTACTCTGTCATTAAAAAAGATGAAATCATCATACATTTTGCAACAAAATGGACAGAATTATTAGAATTATTAAAATAAGTATTTTCAGTAATTTTCAGTAATTTTCAGTAAAACAAGGAAATAATTGAAAATTACCAATGGTCTCACATGTGAATTATGAGTTAGTAAAGCAAATGAACTGATTAAAAACAAAACACACTCTTAGACTCAGAGAAAACAATGAGAGTTGCTAGAGGAAAAAGAGGAAGGAGGGAGAAATGAGAAGGTTCTTTTGAGTGGTAGGATAGCACTGCAACTTTGGTTATGTATGCCATCACAGTTATTATACAGCTATAGAGGTATGAAGTGAAACTCCTAAAATCCCTTCCTCATGTATAACAAGAGTAAGTGAATGACAAAAATTAGAATAAAATGAGGAATATGTGAATATTTGAATGGAGCGATAGCACAGCGGGTAGGGCGTTTGCCTTACAAGCGGCCAACATGGCCGACCCGAGTTTGATTCCTCCGCCCCTCTCGGAGAGCCCGGCAAGCTACCGAGAGTATTTGATATGCCAAACACAGTAACAACAAAGTCTCCAATGGAGACGTTACTGGGCCCGCTGGAGCAAATCGATGATCAACGGGAGGGCCTTTACCTTTACCTTTACCTTGACTGTGATCTAGATGTAGAAGACATAGTTCCATATCACGAGTTGCTGCATCTTCAATTATTTAATGAGGATTGTAGTTTCCATTAAGGTGCTATGCTCAAATTTCTCTTCATTTGCTTGCTCTTGGTAGACAGCATTGTTGTATGACAGTTTCTTTTCTCAGCTGGGATAGGGTGGCTCTCCTTCCAAGGCCAGGATTCTCCAGTGCTGCTCCCAGTCAATAAATGGCACAGCAGAGATACCCAATCCTGCAGCATCATCACTAAATTCCTCGAGCTTTCAGATCTCCTGATGATAGATAATGAATCAATAATATACTAATAGCTTCTTTTCCTTCCCTGTCTCATAACTCTTCGCCTGTATTTTCAGAACTCATTTCCCAGCTAAGCTACTTCTACTTGTGTTCTTCTATGAATTGGGTGCTGAGGGAACCTAAACAAAACAGTGAACCACTGGGACATGTATTCCTCACTCAGGTACCTACCTGCCTCAATGAACAGAAGAAATAAAGTAGTCATCTAGCCTGGAAAAGGAGGGACAGACATAGAAGGACTGCACCCACTTGTGGTGTATAGAATAACATAGCATGAGACTGACACCCAAGGGCAGTAGACACAAGGGCCAGGAAGATTGCTCCACACTTGGAATTCTACCTCATGAGGGTGCGGGAGAAGGCAGCTTGAATAGAGAAGGGTTCACTAAGAAAATGATGGTTAGAGGGATCACTTGGGATGGGATATATGTACTGAAAGTAGATAAAGGATCAAACATGATAACCTCTCAGTACCTGTATTGTAAATCATAATGCCCAAAAGTAGAGAGAGAGAGAGAGTATGGGGGAAATTTTCTGCCATGGAGGCAGGGGGAGGGTGGGAAAGCGTGGTTATATTGGGGGATTGGTGGTGGGGAATGTGCATCGGTGGAGGGATGGGTGTTTGATCATCGTATGATTATAACTCAAATATGAAAGCTTAACACTATCTCATGGTGATTCAGTAAAATAAAAAGTATTAATCTGGCTTGGAATCCACTTATATTTCCATTTTAAGTATGACTATCTCCACTCTATGAGATATGACATAAACAGTTCATGGAAGTGAGTCAGGGTTTGTCACCCTTATCTTCCTTACTCAGTATTTGTGCTCCCTGTGGTTATAGCACTCAGGATCCAGAACGATCTTTGTTTTTAGTTTATTATAGCTTTTGGGTTTTGGGCCACACTTGGTGATGCTCAGGAATTATGCCTAGCTCTGTTCTCAGGAATCACTCCTGGCAGTGCTTGGGGGACCATATGGATGCCAAGGATTGAACCTGGGGTGGCTGCATATAAGGCAAACACCTTACAGATGTACTCTCATTCTGTCCAGTCCATCACAGATCCAGAACAATCTTTAAATTGTGTTAATCAAATTTTTACTTCTCCCAAAAATGTTTTAGATGTTTCTTCATAAATAATCCATTTTTATGCCAGACAAGAGATAGGACATACCCAGTATTGATTGGATCTTCTCCTGGATACTGTGAGAGATCATTCCTGGCAGTGCTCAAGGGAGCATTTGGTGCTGGGGATATTATCTGGGCCTCCCTCATGCGAAGCATGTAATTCAGTCCTTTTCAATATCTCTCTAGCCCAGACAGAATATCCTTGGTAAAGTTCAATTTAAGGATTTTCTTAGCAAAAAGACTAAACTTAAGAATTTTTTTTGGCATGAAGCCAGAGTGAGTTTCTGGTTGCCTGTGCGGGAATCACTGATTAGTCTGTGTCCTCCATAGCCACCTCTTTTTTTTTTTATTGAATCACCATGAAATACACAGTTATAAGACTATTCATGATAGGGGTTCAGTCATACAATGTTCCAATCAGTGTATATTACCCACCATCAAGGTCCCCACTATCCCTTATGCCCCTGCCTCCTTCCCCCAGCTTGACTCTATAGCAGCCACTTTCACTTTCACGTACCCTCTCTTCTCCCCCTGCCCCCACCACCTCGTGTCTGTGTTTGGGCATTATGGCTTGCAATACAGGGACTGACAGGTTATCATATAATCATATTTGTTCCTTTATATACTTTAAGCATGCAGTTTTTATTCAGAGTGATCATTTCAAACTATCTTTGTCATGTGGTTCCTTCTCTATCCCAAATGCCTTAATCCTATTATCATAAGCAAAGGATGTCAGAAACTGAAAGACAAATATTGGACTATTTCACTCAATTGTGAAAGGAATTTGGCTGGAGAGAGAATTCAGTGTATAAGGCACTTGCCTTGTGCACATCTGACCTGGGTTCAATTTCTGGATCCTCTCATGATCCTTCAAGAAATGCCAGGAGTGATCCCTGACCACAGAGCCATGAGTAAGCCCTGAATACTACTGAACGTGACCTAAAACAAAAACCCAAAGCCATGGAATAAGTAATAAAATAAACAAGCAAAAATAAATAAATAAATTAATTAATCTGTGGATTCTGACTACAAAAAACAGGAGTATGAGAAACAACGTATAGAGGGGGTTCAATGATGTGCCCATATAGCAGACCAAGATTTCATGTGTACTAAAACATACATGGCCAAAAGCAAAGAATGAGAAACCTTGCCATAGTGGCTACTTTGGAAAGCCATTGTTTCAAAGATACCTTAGTATATGGAGAGAAAAAACAATATGACCAAGACTTATTTCAATATTAATTCATATTGCCTTGGAATATCTTGGTCTCTAAATAATTGAATAATGAAAAGTTAGTGGAAATGAGTCTGCTTTTGTCATAATTTCCACTTAGTCTGTGTTTATAATTAGCTTGACCACTGTGATCTTGACTATGCCAGTTTATTTTTTAAAATACAGGAAGACCAAGCCTGATGGCGCCTTCAGACTTCCATATACCCCAAAATTACTGCTGTGCCTTTGGCCAGACCCCAACAACTTGGGGCAAAGTTTACCAAGAAAGTAAATGGCCAAAAATTAGGTATGTGTGATACACACCCACAAACCACCTCGGGCTCAGCTATATAATTGGATGCACGGCCTCTCTGGTCCCTGAGAGTTCACTGCTTAATGGCCATGATCTCAGAGACTCCAAAACAAATCTCAAAACCCAACGGCTTTTGGCAGAAATGCATCTGGTTCCTGCATTAGGTTACCAGTGCTGAGCTAACCCAGGGGGGAATAGGTTTTGTGCCTTGGTCTGTTCCCTCTGGTGGCCCGGTGGCTGCCATCCTCCAGAGGCCACTGGACAGTCAGGTTTGGGCCCACAGTGACGAGACACGCAGGGCTTTATGAGAATGGGGTGGAACTGGCCCTATCCTCCCCACCCCAACGAGACCCCGAGTCGCCTCCCAGGAAAGGCCTCTCTGACTCCTGATCAAGCTGCTTAACAGCCATGATCCCTAAGACTCAGGAATAAATCTCGGAACCCAGCAGGTTTTGGCAGAAATCCCTCAGATTTAAGTGTTAAAATTTCGGAATTTCAAAATTGTGTGGCCACTACTGCAGCCACATGACATCATGTGTTATTCTTAACCAGCAATAGAAGATAAATTGTCTACTGTTGCCTTTTCAGCATATCTGAGTTTTGGGGTAAAATCCAAAATAATAATGGTGGGTCTGGTGTCAAAATATTGAATGTGATCATAGTGGAGAGAGTAATGTGGAAATCATCTGCCCCACAGGTATGCCCCACAGGTATACCAGGGTTTTTGGTGGTGGGGAATGGGCACCGGTGAAGGTATGGGTGTTTCATTGTCTAACCAAGACTTAGACCCGAAAGCTTTGTAACTGCTCTCATGGTGATTCAATAAATAAAATTATAAAAAATGAAAAAAAAGTAAGATGGAATTCATGCCCAATTCATCAGCTAATCAGTGGCTGAATAAATGGCAGTACTCCTACATTAAAAAAGTACTGGCAGACCAGTTTTGGGGAGTGTTACCTTCTTAGCCTACCAGCACTTTATCAAATCATCCATGTGAAATGTCATTGCCATAATTCCACATGTAAAACTGTCCCAAACTAGCTTTCCTTGATCTGTTTGTACTTCCGCCACTTTTTGTTATTGGTGATTAATTTAATGATGGATACTGACTGTCTAGAGTCTTTACAATTTAGTACTACTACATTTCTTTTGGCAAATGACACAGTACTTTATGTAGCCAACCAGTGCTTGGACTCAACTGTCACTGTCACTGTCCTCCCGTTGTTCATCGATTTGCTTGAGCAGGCCCATTAAGTATCCATTGTGAGAATTGTTTTTACTGTGTTTGGCATATCTAGTACACACGGGTAGCTTGTCAGGCTTTGCCATGCGGGTGAGATACTCTCGGTCCATGGCTATACCATCCTGAAGGCGCCCGATCTCGTCTGATCTTGGACACTAAGCAGGGTCGGGCCTGGTTAGTACTTGGACTCAACAACTAGACAAAAATCACTGTGGGTGAAACACTGGCTGGTTCTTCATTTCCTTTTCTAATAGCCTCAGGGCTATTAATGGCTTTAGAAATAATACCCATGATTTCTCTTAAAATATTATTTTCATAAAGACTCGGGCATCTAAATAACAACCAATAGTTTTGTCCTTCCTGTCCTAAATATCTGAAGCAAGAGTAAATATTTTCTTCAAAGCTACAGAATTGTTGTAGAGAATACTGCTGTACTTCTGACTTTCACATTACTGTTAAACTTGGAAAAAAATCATTATAATTGGTAGGAATGAAACAGAATCTGTATCACACTTTCTTCTTGTCCAGAGAAATTTGTCTAGAGATTTATCTTGCCTTTGGCAATACTCATAAGGTGAGTCAGCATAAACCATACTCTAAGATTGATTACAGAAATCTAGAGAGGAAAGATGGGTCCAAATTCTACCTTTATGATTCTATTGCTCAATTAGACAACATTTTTTGGACAATTCCTGCCCAGAAAAAGCAAGAAAATGTTTGGCGTTTTCGATAAACTGGCTCAAAGAAGGGAAGATAGATACTTAGTCTTAAACAATTACATCTAAATTTACAAAGGGATATATAATTCAGTAGTGATATGGAATATTTAGCATTAATTTCTCTTCTCTGTATAATAACATTTTTTGGTGAAGCATCATACATTTCTATCTGAACTCTTGGGGGGTGGGGGAATACTTCAAAGGACTGTAGCATATGTCTGACTTGCTGAGTCCCCTGAGGTTTGATTCCTTATACAGCATGGGCCCCTGAGTGCACTATCTGATGACACTATCATAATCATGGCCTTGGTTGCCTCCCCTAGCTGCTGGGTCTGAGAGGCACTGGCCAGAGGATTGTTGGCAGTGGCCCCTGGATTCTCTGAGCACTTCTCATCAAGAGCCAAATTCTGAAATCTTAATGTAGTAAGAATAAACATATTTCTGATCTTATAGGAAGCCCTTACCATATATCAATTTTACCTCTTTTGAATTGTAACTAAACTTTGCCATCTTTTCTTTGATTTAAAGAGCTCACTAGTTCAATTCCCATATGAATGCCTGAGGAAATGTTGCTTGGTGGGTAGTAAGGATGTTTCTATTAGTAAACTAAGGAATAAAAGGCTATGGTTCATTAGAATGCTTCCTTTTCCTAAGACAAGATAGAAAACCTGGAACTTTTTTATATCACCTGGGTACTTGGCACTGGAAAATGTCACATAGTTGGGGAAGGGGACCATTAATATTCGTACAGGAATGAGAAAACGGTGGACCTCTTTTAAACAGTCTTTTACCCTGAGTTCTCTATTCTTTTGTGTTCGGGAGCCACACTTGGCAATACTCAGGGTACTCATGGCTCTGCACACCGGAATCATTTCTGGTAGTGCTTGGGGGACTTTATGGGATGCCAGGGATAAAGTTGGGTTGGTTGTATGCAAGGCAAATGCCTTACCCACTATACTGTCACTCTGGCCTATGAGGTCTCTATCTTATCTTTCTTATTTCAACTTGAATTAGGTAGAGCAACAACTGGGAAGGAAGCTCAGAGAACTAATGTGTATTAATAAGCTATTATTTACTCTCTTTCCCATAAAAATCTTTTGGAGCTGAGGGGATAAAAAAACCTTACTTTGTCATTATCTACCTGATATTTTATTTGCTGGGTCTTGTGAGTTGAGAGGCAGACATTAAGTCTCCCTCCCATCCTGGCATTTGAAGGACTCTGAAGTTATGTGTACTGTCTGAAAAGTCTCATGCGTGGGTACATTAGAATCTGGGTTACATACAACAAGGAGTATGTATAAAAATCTCTGAACAAGTGACTAAGGAACAGAATTATTCTCTTCCAATATGTTTCTTCTGCCCAGAAAGGAGTGTCTATTATATTTAATTTACCCCAGAATATTGGGGTTAGACAAAGGAATTATCAGAGCAAGAAATGCAAATTTTCCTGAGGTGTGAAGAAATTATTAGTCACTTAATTGCCTCCACCTCCACCAAGTCTCTGAAGATCTATCCAGAACAAGTAACCATTATCACTGTAAGGCCCTGGTGACTGGGATAAGTTCTAATACCAGCCACCCGTGCCCCTCTCCCCCAACCCCGTAAGTATTCAAGGCTATTTTCAGGAGCTCCAGATACTTATTGTACCATATCAAGAGAACAGAAACTTTGTTTGTTCTCTTTATAATGGAAAGAGAGGTAAATATTAAGTTTGGAAGATATTTCATTACTCCCACTAGTAATTATACTGAAAAAAATTACTATTTAGTATGAACTTGTCATCTCCTTTTCCTTAATATCTATATTAGAGAGTGGTTAAGTGTTGGTATGTTTGCACAGACTATGCAATAAATGCCAAGATCTAAAGCAAGACAAACTCTCTGGATTCCAAGCACTCAGTCTTTTGAGCTATACCTCTAGTCCCCAAACAGACAACTATTTCAGATTTGGTTTTGTACCTTTAATAGGCCGAGGTTCCTTAAGCATTGGAACTAGTATGTGAGGGGTACATAATGTATCCCCAGGAAAGAAATTTAATCCAGAATATTACTTCCAGAACAACAAAATACAACAGGCAGGGGTATGGAAAAAGGAGAATTTTTGCATACAAATCACCCCTTTCTTTCTCCCAGACCCTGAATTGATAGGTTCTGAAACCATACAATATGAATAGGTTCTAAAACATCATAATGAAAAGTTTATATAATATCTTCAAGTGTTGCTTTTGAGATATGGCATTCAAAGTATATTTCCAAAGTATATTCCATACTCTATAATAAATACCTCCAAACTTGGATATCTATAAAGGGTAAAATATCCTCAGTCCTAGCACAAATGATTGTTTTTCTCAGTGTAAAATATATCTTGTTTGATAAGGCTTGCTTTGCATTAGGAATTATATGCAGTTCCATATGTCCCTACTCAGAAATAATTCTTTTTGCTTCATTACAGCACCCAGTACAATTGCTAGGATCTTGAATCAATATAGGTGCCCAACAACAGATGAATGGATTATCAAAGTATGGTTCAAAGTACAGTATATACACAGCATACATATACAATGAAAACTATGCATCTATGAGGAATGATGCAATTCACTGCAATTTTGCTAAAACTGAAGAATATCATGTTCAGTGAAGTGAGTCAGGAGAAGAACAAATACCAGATGATCATACTTCACTTATCTGTGCTATAAAGAATAACAATAGGAGGAGAGAATGCAAGGTTTCAAAGGATGGATACCCGGATAATATTTGACCCTAGTTCATACACATGAGGACAGGGAAGTACTGAAATCAAGTGTGTGTGAGAAAGAGTAAAAAGATATGGAACAGAGGTAATAGTGGTAGGGATCAAGGGTCTCATGCATATGAGTATTGTAGAGGTGTGTGTGTGTGTGTGTGTGTGTGTGTGTGTGTGTGTGTGTGTGTAAACTACAGAGCCAATAATACTATAAGCATGCAATCCAAACCACAAAAGTCAAACCTAAAAATGTCCCTGTCAAGGAGGCAGACTGAGCAGTGGAGGAATCTGGGGACACTGATGGAGGGAAGTTAACACTGGTGGTGGGATTGGAATTGGAACATTGTACATCTAAAATTCAAATCTGAATCATTATGTAAATTATTGTGCCTTAATATTTTAAAATTTCACTTAAAATTAATATAAAAGAAATAATCTTTAAGTAACCCAAAACATGAAAGACTTACAAATAAATGGTATTTATAAGTAAATCTTTATAAATATTGTTTAGAATTGGGACCCAGATTTACCTCACTGCACTTTCTCAGCTGTACTCAGCTCTTACTCCTGGCAAGCTTGGAGAACTATAAGGGGTTCCAGGATCAAATTCAGGTTGAATATATGCAAGTTAAATGCCATATATACTGTACTATTGCCCTAAGCCTGGAAATTATAACTTTTGGCCATCTTATGCAGTTTCCCACTCTTATGATAAATATGAATATGGTATTTTTCTATGAAGTTCTAAAAGATTTCACATATAAGTTAAATCATACATTTTCACTCTTTGACCTACTTCATTTGCCTGGTATTCCCAAAATGAATCCATGTTCTTACAAGTGGCAGAATTTTGTGTTTTTAAAGTAAAGTAAAGTAAAGGCCCTCCCGTTGATCATCGATTTGCTCGAGCAGGCCCAGTAACGTCTCCATTGGAGACTTTGTTGTTACTGTGTCTGGCATATCGAATACTCTCGGTAGCTTGCCAGGCTCTCCGAGAGGGGCGGAGGAATCGAACTCGGGTTGGCCATGTTGGCTGCATGCAAGGCAGACGCCCTACCCGCTGTGCTATCGCTCCAGCCCTGTGTTTTTATCTTAACTAATTATTATATTGTGTGTATACAGATTTAAACTGTATGATACATGTTACTTAACATAAACAACTAATACCAAGCAACGTAACTACTATATGAAATAAAAACTACTTTTCCCATCATTCAATAGTCAAACTTTGGACTTTTTCTAGTGGCAACTTTAATTGTCAGTCCTCTTTCTATATGATGTAACCTTCTTCTGGGGTATCTAGATTTCTGTACCCAAGTTGATGACTATTTCATACCATCAAAGGCAACTATCAAGGGATTCTAAAATCTTAAAATAAAAGCATGTAACCTTGTGCATTACATTTCAGTTCAATCTTAGTAGCCACATGAAGCCTTAAACAAACTGGAAAATGTGTCAGTTGACTGAAGAGTTTGCTTTTCCCTTCTATTTCAGCAAAAATGTTCCTAAGCAACAAAGGTAAGCTTGGTTCCCCAACCCTACTGCCCATGGTGATATGTACTTGCCTGATTTGGTGTTATAAAAAATATGAATGCTGCTTAACCCTTTGCATATCTGCATAAGAAAGCATTCCAAAAGATAATATGTTAGAATTATGCATATTCTACTTTCTATAGCCACATTTTATTGGCTATTTATTGACTCTTAAGCTATATTTCATTTGGATATCAAGCCTTGGAGGACCAAAGTAAGTATAAATGTGTTAGTGTGTCAAATTTAATATCTGTTGAATCAATACTAACATAACTTAGCCTCTAGTCTATTCTAGACAAACATCTTCATATGAATTATTTCATTAATCTTATTAATCATTAAACCAGCTAGGTACTATTGCCTCCCTTTGAAAGAAGAGAAAACTGCAGCATAAAGTTTAGCTTAAACTATGTTACCTATTTACTATGAAAATAGTGGCATAAGAATTTTTTTTTGCCGTAAGAATTTTAACACTATTTCCAGATATGAATATATTTTTAATGACCTTACTTTACTGATTCCAAAGGTTAACTGAAGATCATACCAGTAATAATGAATTATTTCTTTCTTTAAGCAAGATTAATGGCTTCAATTCAACTAAGGTTTTCTTCTTTGAAATAACCTAATCTTAGAATTGAGCCATGTAAATCAAGAGATCAAGGACAAAGTTTCTGCCTAAACCTTTTATTCAGAAGCTCTAACAAGACTCATCAGTACCACCAGAGATAACCAGATAATTTTCAAACTATGTCCAGAATATAAAACATATGAAGAAGTCTTTGTAGAACTACTCAAACTTGCAAATGTGAAGAGAGAATTTTCCAGTTTTAAATAATTCAGTGGGCTGGAGTTATAGCACAGCAGGTAGGGCATTTGTCTTACACACGGCCGACCTGGCAACCACGGTTCGATTCCTCCGCCCCTCTCAGAGACCGGCTAGCTACCAAGAGTGTAGCACCTACACAGCAAAGCCTATCAAGCTACCCATGATGTATTCAATATGCCAAGAACAGTAACTGCAAGTCTCACAATGGAGACATTACTGGTGCCTGCTCCAGCAAATCGATGAATAACAGGAGGACAGTGGTACAGTGCTAAGTAATTCAGTTGAGAGTATAAAACATTGAACTCAAACTTACATTATAGCAATGATATCTGTGGAACTCAGTCTAACATATAAATTTATACATGCACCCTCCTGACTAGGTGTTTCTGCTATACTTGGATAATATTACCAAAAAGTATAGAAAAAAGTGATAGTTTCTCACATAAGAAATATCAGGCTATTTTGAATGGTTGGGTGTAGGTGAAGCTTTGTCAAGGTATTTACCTAAAACTTCAAAGACAAATCCAAGTTTAAGACCTCAATAAATTAGTGAATTAATTCCAATGTAAATTATGATGAAAATATTGATTGTTTCTATAATGAGAGGCAGATAAGCTTTTCCTCTGACCTGAGCCATGTTGGATTTCTGCTGAGTCCTTGCTCTGTGATAGAGCAAAATTGCATCATTATAGAATTTGAATGTTTGTGATCTAGATCTCATCAGGAAGAGATTTTTGGCCTCTAATACCTACCCTTTTTATGGCCTAGATTTTAATAAAGTAAAGTAAAGTAAAGGCCCTCCCGTTGATCATCGATTTGCTCGAGCGGGCCCAGTAACGTCTCCATTGGAGACTTTGTTGTTACTGTGTCTGGCATATCAAATACTCTCGGTAGCTTGCCGGGCTCTCCGAGAGGGGCGGAGGAATCGAACTCGGGTCGGCCATGTTGGCCGCTTGTAAGGCGAACACCCTATCCGCTGTGCTATCGCTCCAGCCCTAATCAAAATCGTCATTCAATTATACAAAAGTTTTTAAATTTCTTACTCAACACCTATGGAGTCATGACGCTTAAATTGAGACAAGTAACAAGGATAGAACTAACATCTTCAGAACCTTCCATTGTGATTTCTGTTGTATCTCTGAAGAAGCCAACCATTTCAGAATGATAGTCTTTTACGAAGACATTCATACATTCATCCCAGGGCCCCTCTCCATTTGTAAAGGGTATAGAACCATAAGAATGAATAAAAAGATGAAGCCCAACAGAATAAATGACAAATAGTGTTAGTGAGAAGAATGGTATACTATGATGTACTTATTTACTGCCTTTCACCCATTTATCCTATACAGTCTGTAGAGGAAAAATGGATGAAAGATTGTAAATGGAAGTCAGCTTATTTTACTGATGTTCATTTAAAACTATTAATGACCTAAAGAGATGGTGTTGATGATTTTAAGACAAAGGACTAAGGTTCAACTTCAAGTATTTTGCAGCCATGTTCCAAGATTCTCCTTCTATTTTATGTTCTGCAAAAGGCACGACTGTATCCTGGAAGTGGTGATTATTCTAGGCCAATGCCTTCCCTTAAATCATCTTAGTTCTCATGATTTCAGAGAACATAGTCCCTCAGCCTCCTGACAGTCTAGTGATATGAAACCAGATCTAATTATTTTATTACTAAAAACACCATCCAAATACTAGGTTTTGGTATTTTTATCAGGGTAGGGCGTTTGCACTGAATGCGGCTGACCGGGGTTCGATTCCTCCATCCCTCTCGGAGAGCCTGGCAATCTACCAAGAGTATCCCACCTGTAAGGCAGAGCCTGGCAAGGTCCCTGATGTATTTGATATGCTAAAAACAGTAACAACAAGTCTCATAATGGAGACATTACTGGTGCCTGCTCCAGCAAATCAATGAACAACTGGAGGACAGTGCTACAGTGCTAATGTATTAAATAGGAGTAACAACAGATGTACTACTTGTAGAAGAGCTCTTCCTTTCCATAGGACAATTTACATTCCTCAATGCCCACTCTGATTACACTGCCAACACTACAAAGTCCCAAATATTAAGCAGAGGAGCTCTTTACAGAGAATAAGTTGTTCAATGGCAGTCTAAAGTCTAAGGTCTTAAAACCTGGAGCTTATTCTGAAGGAAATTCTTAAAGTTAGGAACTAGCATCTGCCTATTTTTGAAAAACTGTATTCTAGGCACCTTGATTTGCAATATGGTTAATTATAGTTTCATACATAAAAATTTCAGCACTACAATTCTCCACTAGTGTTCACTCCCCTCCACGATTGTTGAAGTGTTTCCCCAATCCCACCCCTGTCCTATACCCCCATTGATAATGCTTACTATTAAAGACCAGTTTTCAGTTTCTGTTGCCTTTGGGGTTTTATTCTGTTTAACTTTGTTTGGAGCCTGCCAAGTGATGCTCAAATGGCCCTTGGGCCCCTCACATTATTCTCAGTCAACCGAGTAGGTGGTTCAATGCAAGGCACAAGGATATGGTGCTACTCAGACTCTGTAGTGCCAGAGATTTCCCAGGCCACACCTTGAGGTGCTTAGGGCTTCCAGGGATATACCCAGTGGTTCCTGAGGAATCTCTTTCTGCCCCTATCTTTATAGTTGATTCAGTATTATCTGTAGTACTGAGAGGTAATGCTGTGGTTCATACATTGACAGAATTGAAAAATTACCTCCATTCTTCCCCTCATTTTACTATCACCTACCAATTGTGTGGTAGGCTAACAAGGTGTATAATTTGCCACTGGAGCAAATGGGAAAAAAACTTTTCTAACTTGCTGATGCCCTAAAACAATAAGAATCATGTGAAATAAAAAGGCAGTGTTCCTATCTGCCTGACTTTTGCCTTCTCCAAATGACTTAACTGCATGATTTCTTCCTGGAAAGTCAGGCATTCAAGCAAATATCAGAAAAAAATGAAGAATTATGGGGCTTACAATTATTCCTCCATTATCTAAGGTTTAGGTTAAGAACCCTTAAAGAAAGATTTTAATGTCTTTGTTCCTAACTCAAAAGGAACATCCTTAGATAGTAAGTAAATAAGCAAAACAAATTCCACATCAGAAAATAATAAGTCTACTGGGTTCCTTGGAAAATCAGCATAATAGCCCCTATGTTTTTAATGATATTAATTTGCCTGATTCTCTTATGTAAGTGCTCAAAGCAAAGGACCTAAATCCTGAGTGCTATTTAATTTCCAACTTTTCCATAAACTCAAGTAGATAAAAAAAATTAGACAGCAATATTTAAATTGCCTTTTTGACTGAGAAATTTCAAATGGATTGAATTGAATTCAATCTTGGATCATGCTTCCTTCAGGAAACACGGCTCTTCTCAGGGAATGTTCTGTAGCATGCCTTCTGTCACATCTGTCAGATGTTTCTTGCTTTTGAGTTTCTCTGGCAAGCTTGCTGTGACAAATTTTCTGAGTACTCTTCCTTTGAGCACACCACCTGCTTCACATAAATTCTAAACCAACAAGCCAAAGACACCTTTACAAAGAGGTGTTCTCTAGTTTATGGTCTGTTTCCAGAGTGGTCTATACACTTTGCCTACAGACTGGAGTAATACACACCTCGTACTTCCAAATCCTGCTACTTGGAATAGTTGCATACTGGCACTCCTTTGACAATGCGTTAGGTGAGTGTTCATTCTAAATTACTCTCGTTAATCCAGAGCCATCATGTCTGGCATCCTTAAAGTTCTTCTAAAGGCTTTCTTCTCTAAAGCCAGAAGGGTACCATCTCACCTAAAGTTTACCTTGCTAACATCCTATGCACAGCAGAATGAAGGAGATTGTGAAGTGACATCACAGTGAATCAATGAGCCTCATTTTCATCCCTGTTCATTAGCTCTAAAATGAGTTTTGTATGCTGCTCTCAGTTAAGACCCCTTTACAAGCACAGATAATAATCTGAATCAAGCATGAACAGAAAAATAATACTGACCCTATAGACAGAGATTCGAACTATTACTGAAAACAGAACATTGAAATCACACTTTCCAGTTAGACTGGATTAGGTTGTGTAGACCTTTGTATAGTGGCAAGGGGCAATGATACATTGCAGTAAAGACCCTAAAGGTTACACCCACCACCATAGACATTCATCTTTGAGTTGTCTGGCATTAAAAATCCGGTCATAAAAATTCAACTCCCAGACAAGTCCTATCAGAGCATGATGCAAAGGCAGTAGCCTCAACCAACATCTGTATATTCAAGATCTCAAGTATCATATGTGACAATTAATCAACATTATGAGTCAGATGGCATAGGAAGTAGACAATTTAAATGCAAAGACTATCATTTACTATGGATATAAACAATATATTCCTCTATGAAAGCCTTCATTAAAATAGGCAATTTTGACTTTACTACAGGGAAACAATTGGATCTTTCTGGAGTTATTCTCAGCAGGTAGAATAGCCTATTTGCTTTGTTTTCTGAGTGGCCCCAGTGAGGATCCTAATTGGAAGGCCAGCCACTGCTTTGTACTTCCTCATTTATTTCTTCCGCATTGTGCTATGTGATTTTATACTGCAAAAGTTACCTCCCTCACACATCAGTCATCATCAGGAAATCTTACTTTTGAGTCAAAGGCATGACCTCTCCAAATATGAGTGTTATGGAAACAATAACAAAGCAATTCAGAAGGTTTTTGCAGACTATGTTAAGAATAATTTCACTCCATCCAGATTCCATCTTCCATTTAAACTATCACTGTCTGCCAATACACACCTCCATCAACACCCACAACCCACACACCCCCCAACAAAAAAAAGCCTACCTGCCAGGGTTCTGAGTCATTGATTACATTGAGAATTTATTACTGAAAGAGTAATGTTTGTACATTTCTAGACTGCATAACCTAAAAGACTATTCCAAGTCTTTAGATTCTCCTACAGTGAGGGGTGTGTGCCTTTTCTCAGGCACCCAAACTTTGGGGGGTCACTAGAGACAAATCCCCAAAAGTCTAGGTTTTTTTTAGAAAACCAAGGGACATAAGTTCTCAGAAACACAAGAGTCTGCTGGGAACTGATTCATATTTTAAAAAAATTCCCACGGTGTCTCATTTATCCTGGGACCCAGTGCAAACTAAGCATTTTGAAAGCATTATTAAATTTATTGAAGGTAATTCCTGGCTAATCTTAAGGCATATGCTGGTCATTGGGGTGGTGTGGGGTGGGAAACAGCTGTATTCTCATTGGAGGGAGGTGTGGGCACACATGATTTTCACAGTTTTCCTCTACTTTTGCAGTGCAAATAGGTGGTGTCAGTATGACATTTTTCTCTTACTTTGATAAGTCATGTCTCTATGGAACTGTCTGATTGAAGCCATCAGTTCTGTGTGGTTGCAGCACTTCCCTGCTCCCTAACTGGAGCTCGCAGGGGCAAGTGAGGACAATACTATCCCCCTGCTATGCTGAACAGTGTTGGCACATGCAGACAAGACATTTTCCTGTTTCCTTGCTAAAACTTCTGCTCGCTTTGCTCCCAAAAACATCTACAAAAAAGCTGACTAGACCAATTATTACTAAAGAGATTTGGCAATTTAAAATCTTTGAAAAAACTAAAGCCCAAGATGAGTTGACTTCCCTAGTAAGTCCTACCAAACATTAAAATATGATTGATGACCAACTGTAAATGCTCAAAAAATTGAAGAGGGAAGGGATAGTTTACAAACATATTTTAAGAAATAAGCATCACCTTGATATAAAAACCAGATAAGAATATGATAGAAAGGAAAGAATTATAGGTCAATATATCTGTTGAATATAAACAATTTTTAATCAAAATATAAACAAACCAATTCTGAGAATCCATTAAAATTATCATGTACCTTGAAAAATGGGATTCTGGTGGTACAATTATGGTTCAACACCTGTAAGTCAACATAGCACATAACATGAACACAATAAATGATCAAATAAAGGTTATCAATAGATTCACATACAAAAAAATTTCATAAGTCTGTCATCAATTTTTGATAAAACCTCACAATAATACTTTATTATACATTTTGACATAAAAAGACTATGTATCACAAACACCCAGCTAACACCATATTTAACAATGAAAGCTAAAAATTTTTAAAGTCTGAAACAAAACAAGAATGCCCATTTTCCTCACATTAATTTAATAAAGCACTGAGAGTCCTTGCCACAGCAACTAGGTAAGAAAAAAAGAGTAAAATCCATTAGAAACAAGTAAAACTTGCACTATCTGCAGATAATATAATTTGAAGAATCCACAAAAAGAACTCTTAGAAATAAATGAAGTAACATTTAGTTCTACAAAAGCTACAAAAAACATACAAAACCTTTTGCATTTCTATACACTAATAACAAAGCTATATGAATGACAAATTAAGAAAATCATTTATAGCTCATCAACAAATATAAAAATTAGGACTAAATTTAGCAAAATACTAAAGAGATAAAAACACTTGAATACTGAAAACTGTAAGAAATTTATTGACAAAATTGAAGGCAACACAAAGAAATAGAAACATTTAGACTCATAGACTGGACAAATTGAGGTTGTTCAAATAGTCATACTAACCCAAGCAATATAATACCTTCTAAAATTACAAGGGTATTTCCTACATAAATGGAATGAACAACCCTAAAATTTGTATTGCTCCTCAAAATATTGTGAATACTCAAAGCAATTTTGAAACAGAACAGATCTCTAGGCATCATGTTTCCTGAAATCAAACCAGATTATAAAGCCAGATTACTTATAATTGGCAGAACACAGATCAATGGAACAGAACTGAGAACCCAGAAATACATCTATTTATGATCAATTAACATGAGACTAAAGGTAAAAAGGTAAAGGCCCTCCTGTTGATCGTCGATTTGCTCGAGCGGGCCCAGTAATGTCTCCATTGGAGACTTTGTTGTTACTGTGTTTGGCATATCGAATACCCTCGGTAGCTTGCCGGGCTCTCCGAGAGGGGCGGAGGAATCGAACTCGGGTTGGCCATGTTGGCCGCTTGTAAGGCGAATGCCCTACCGCTGTGCTATCGCTCCAGCCCTAAAAAAATACAAAAATGTACAATGAGTGGACAAACTATTCAGTAAATAAAACTGGGAAAACTGAATATCCACATATAAAGAAATGAGACCATTACTACGTATTTTATGTGCAAGCTTTTACTTAAGATGGACTAAGGTTTGAATGTAAAAGATGAAATAATAAAACTAATAGAATAAAAATGTGTGGTAGGTTATTTAACATTCATCTTGATAAATTTTTGGACCAAATTCCAAAAGCAAACTCAACAAAAGAAAAATTAAACAAATGGGACTATATCAAATTTCTGTACTTAAAGAAAACCATCAGTAAATGAAAAGACAGTCCATTGATTGGGAGAAAATATTTCCAAACCATTTACCCTAGAAGGTATTAGTATCCAAATACACACATAATTTATACAACTATTTACCAACATATAATCTGATTTTTAAAAATGGGCACAGAGAAGGGACCATTATGAAAATGATGTTTAGAAGGGATCACTCTGGATGGGAGATATGTGCTGAAAGTGGGCAAAGGACCAAAATATGATGGCCTCTAAGTATCTATACTGCAAACCACAATGCCTAATGTGAGAGGGGGAGGGAGAGGGAAAGGAAAGGGAAAGAAAGAGAGGAGAAAAATATCATATTCATTTTGTCACCGCCCCCCCCAATAGAGGCAGGCTGGGGGTGGAGGAACGAGTGATGTGAGGAGTACTGGTGGTGGGAAATGTACAATAGTGGAGGAATGGGGGTTGGAATATTGAACTCAATCATGAAAGCTTTGTAACTGCATCTCACACTGGTCCAATTTAAAAATCAGAAAAAATAAAAATTGATCAGAAGGTGTGTAGACATTAGCCAAACATACATGTGGAAAGATGTTCAAGATCACTAATTATGAAAGAATATAAATCAAAATCCCACTTATTCCTGTTTAGAATAGCCATTGTAAAAAATGTGTTGATGAGCATGTGAATAAAAAAGACATTGCTATGCACTATCAGCAATATAATTTGTATATAAAATTTATAATAAATTGTATGAAGTGAATATAAATTGGTAAGCCATTTATAGTATGGACTGTTACTTAAAAATGATAAAGTACTACCATATGATAAAACCATTTTAATTCTTGGTATTTACCTAAAGAAAGCAAGAACACTAATTTGAGAAGACATATGCCACTTTCCTTTAGTGCATTAATTATATTAGCAAAGATAAAAAAGCAGTTTATCAGTAGCGGTTATGTATGAGTTAGGCATCATATCTTCTTTGGCCTTTTATGTACATATACAAACAAAAGGAATACTACTTAGCCACGAAAAATAATGAAATCTTGTCACTTGCAATAACATGGATGGTCCTAAAATAAATCATACAAAGAAACACAGATATCATATGATTTCCATAATATGTAGGATCTTAAAACAAAACTCTTGTATAGAAAGAAATAGAATGGTGGTTGCCAGAGTAAAAAAGGGTATTAGCTAAGATGGGTGAAGGAAGTTGCAAAATACAGACTTCCACTATAAGTATGTAATGTACAATATGATGAATAAGATTAATAATATTGGAGGACTGATTAAAATTGTCAAGCAAGTTGATATTAAAAATCATCTTAATATGGTTACAGGTTTAGGTAGATTCATTGTAGCAGTCAGTGCAGAATATGCAGAAACACTAACATAAACCAGTGCTATATGTCAATTATGCTACAACAAAAATTAAAATGTTAACATATACAGATGCATATTAATATACATGATAATTTGATTACATATAATTTGATTACATATGTATGTGATTATAGATATGATTTGTTTTATATATACTTTGATTAGGTATCATTATGTATACACATATTTGATTATGTATATATACAAAAAATTTAAGTACATATATAATCTGACATGGGCTGAAGTGATAGCACAGCGGGTATGGCGTTTGCCTTGCATGCAGCCAACCTGGCCGACCTGAGTTTGATTCCTCCGACCCTCTTTGAGAGCCCAGCAAGCTACCAAGAGTATCTCACGTGCACCGCAGAGACTGGCAAGCTCCCCGTGGCGTATCGATATGCCAAACACAGTAAGAAATCTCACAATGTTACTGGGCCCGCTCGAGCAAATAGATGAACAATGGGAGGACAGTGACAGTGATAATCTGACATATAATTAGAATGTATGTATTTTACAGGTCATTCTATATCAATTCATTCAACATCATTTCATTTTAAAACTGATGAAGGAAAAAAAATATACCAGCAGAACTTAATGAAATCACATTATTCAATGGCTTGCGTATTATGTCATTTTTCTTAGTTTCAAAAAAACTTTAAAGTGAGGATTTACTGTATATCTGCACAGATAGTTGGATCAGGCACATGTGTTTATGTATAACCAGATTAATTATACAGTACATAATACCATATAATACTATTTATACTATATATTACTAAATAATGCATATACATGTATATGTAAATTCTTATGTATAATTTTTACAATATACATAAGTATATAAGTAGATGGATTATGTTGAGGTTCATATCCTCATTAAACATAGTACATTTTGAATGTCTTCCTTTTTTCCTTCTAATGACTATTTAACTTTGTAAAATTCAAAGATAGTGGATTAAATATGGGACAGAGTCATCCTCATCCTAAGAAATCAGTTTTAGAAGAGGAAGAAATCAAGAATTTATGATTGCAAGCATTTGTTTCCCGGTTCTGTTTGGGAATGACGTTTGCTGTGACATAACTACACCTGTGATCCCAAGATAATGACCAACTAATAAAAGTCCTTTCCTAACTACCACTTTTTTTTCCTTTTAGTTTTGAGGAAACAAGGAAAGCATGGATATGATACCAGGAACCTGAAAAATTCTCAGCTAAGCTGGAGGGACAGTAAAAGGGTTAAGGCACTTACTTGCATGTAGCCAACTCCAGTTCAATACCCAGTGTTATATATGCACATATGATTCCCATATTTCCATAAAACTGACAGGAATGATCCCTGAGCAAAGAGCCATGAGTAAGCCCTGACCAGATGTGACTAAAATTAAAACAAAATAGAGATGGACTGTGCATATGTATGTATATAACACATATATTATATTATATATAAAGTATTTTCTTTTAGCCTCTGTGAAGCAATTGCCATCTTGCTCAAAACTAATCTAAAACTTTTAGCAGTGCTTTTTTCCCCACTCAGCAGAAAATGGAAAGAGAATAGCCACACTTCTAGGGTTTTATGGTTATGATTTTTTTACCCAGTAGGAAGATAATACCTGGTTAAACAATTTTAGAAAGAGATATCAAGAAAAGAACATTTCTGTAAAGAGAAACTATTTGCAAGTAAAATATTCCCTTTGAATTTAAAATGCCCTTATTAATCTAAGAAAGAAAAAAAAACACCCAGTGAAAAATGGAGAAAGAAGACGAACAGACATTTCCCTAAAGAGGACATAAGATGGCCAAGAGATATATATAAAATTGTTCATCATTGATTATCAGGGAAACACAATTCAAAATAATGAGTTATCACCTCATACTAGTGAGAACAATCTATATGAAAAAGTATGGAAAAATTGCTGGCAGGGATGTGGTATAAAAGAAACTCTCCTTCACTACTGGTGGAACAGATGCTTAGTTCAGCCTCTCTGAAAAATTATTTGGAGACTTCTCAACATATTAAGAATAGAACTTCCAAATGACCATGACTCCAGAGGCACAAAGACTTAATCCAGAGCCCAGCAGCTTGCGGCAGAAAAGCAAATGGACTATGCATTAAACTACGGTGCCATGCCTCCCCAGGAGGGAAAGGGTGTTGCTCCCTTCTGCTTTTCCCCCCCCAGCAGCAAGGTGGCCAATGCCTCAGAGCTTATTGGAAAGCCAGGTATGAGCCAGCAGTGACTGGGGAACTGCAGCCTCATGGAAAGGGGGGCGGCGGTGGGGCAGTACCGGCTCATTCTTCACACCCTACGGAGGTCACGAGTTGCTCCCCACGAGTCGCTCTCCAACACGACCATGGCTCCAGAGGCACAAGGACTTAATGCAGATTCTGGCAGCTTGCGGCAGAAAAGTTTAACCATGCGTTAAACTATGGCACCATGTCTCCCTGGGAGGGAAAGGGTGTCTGTCCCATCTGCTTTTTTTCCCTCCCGGCAGCAAGGTGGCAGCTGCCTCAGAGCTTTTTGGAAAGCCAGGTATGAACATGTGGTGATGGGGCAACGGCAGCCTCGTGGGATTGGGAGGGGGGCGTTCCCAGCTCATCCTTCATGCCCTACCGAGGTCACAAGTTGCTCCCCACGAGCGGCTCTCTGGCACGGCCATAGCACCAGACACATAGAAACCAATCTTGTATTTTTCTGGCTCTTGGCAGAAATCCCTCCAGACTTAATTAGTAAAATATCAGAAATCCAGAATCTCATGGCCATGATAAGGGCTGAGCGACATCACATGGTTCTCATAACCAGCTATAGAAAACAAACTATTTCACAATGCCTTTTCAGCAGTTCTGATTGTTGGGGGGAAATTCTAAACAATAAAGGTGCAGTTTTTGTCAAAATATTGAATGTAATCGAAGTAGAGAGGGATTTAAGTATAAATCATCTGCCTCACAGGCATCGGCAAAAGTGGAAAGGGGGTGTATATTGAGGTTCGTGGTGGTGAAAAATAAGTACTGGTGGAGGGAAGGGTGTTTGATTATTGTATGACTGAGACTTAAGCCTGAAAGCTTTGTAACTTTTCCCACAGTCATTCAATAAATATATATAACAAATAAATAAATAAATAAAAATAAAATAAAAAAAATAAAATAAAAATATGAGCACTGATGACATACAGAAGCGTTTTCTCCTATACTCCCATTGAAAAAATTAAGTTGGGGTAAGGGAGTTAGCTAAAGTGGCAGAGCAAATGCACAGCAAGGTCAAGTCACTGAGTGCTGTCCCTACTTTTAAAAAAATAAATATAAAATAAGTAGAGAAGGAAGAGGTCAGAGATAATCATCTCCCACAACCAAGTGTTTAGGAGTCTGAAAAGTCTTCACTGTTATATACTCTGCAGGGTCAAAGCAATAGGACAGCATATAGGATGTTTGCCTTTCATGCGGCTGACCAGGGTTTGGTCCCTGGCACTTCATATGGTAAACAGGAGTGACTGCTGAGTGCAGCTAGGAGTAAGCGCTGGGTACCAGCAGGACAGATGTAGCCCTAAAAAAATAAAATTTGTAAATAAATATTTTCTGAATATTTCTATTCTGAATAGAGAAGTATTTCTCTAAACTTATGAATTCCATTATTATTATCTTCTCATTCTTTCCACGAGGAAGTTTTATAACTTCCAGAAGCAATTATTTCATTCAAATAGTTTCTATTTTTATTTTTACTTGTAATTCTATTTATGTCATTTGTTTATATTTAAATAACGTAATAATTTTTAATTTAATTATAGATATAATCCCCCCTGCCCAATAAAAAATAAAAGAATAGAACTTCCATATGACCCTGAGATTCCACTTCTGGGGATCTACTCCAAGAACACAAAAACAATAATCTACAAAGACTTATATTCATTAATGTTCATCACAGCACTATTTACAATACTCAGGATCTGGAAATAACCAAGATGTCCTATCATGGATAAGTGAATAAAGATATTTTGGTATATACATGCTATGAAATACTATTCAGCTATGAGGAAAGATGGAATTTTGCAGTTTGCTGCAATTTAGCTGGAATTGGAGAGTGTCATGCTGAGTGATAAGAGGCAGAAAGTAAAAGATAAATACAGATGATATCACTCAAGTGCAGATGGAAAGAAAAGAATCAGACAATACCTAATGGAAAGAAATCATAAGATATGATAATAGAACTGGGAACCGAAGAAAGGGATAAAGGTGGAGGAATCTTGAAACCCTGGTGGAGGGAATGGGGTAGTAGTCTGCAACTGTAACAATTCAGTAATACTGTGAACTAATATACCACAAATAAAAAATTGAATTATAATGGCTATGCAATTTTATTATTTTATAAATGCTTTGGCTCAGGAAAATGATAGAACTGGGTTCTTGACTCGTTTTCATCTCGTCTGGTGGACTCTAGATGAAAAGCAATGACAACTTATTTGTTTGTGTTAAAATCACACTTGGATCTTTGATCCATAGAGAGGAGGTTTGGATTGTGTCAAGGTAGAGGGAGGGCAGAATATGATAGCTCATTGAATGACATATTACTGGGTCATGGTCTCTGGTCCCTGGCCTCAAGGATTGAAGTTGGTGTCTCACTTGTATAGGGAATAGTAGGAAAGGTATTTGGAGACAATCATTTAGACATGTAGCCATGCAGCAGCAATTAATATATGCCTTGTTATTATTATTGCCAATTAAATAAATGGATATTTGATGACTTTAATAATAATGAAAATGAAGTCTTGCAAGTGGGAATATCATTAAGGTTTTTAACAGGCCTCTAATGTAAGTATAGGATGTCAGTTTTATGTGATGAGGTGAGAGAATAATTATTTTGTTCAAGCAGCAAAAACATGGCAAGAAATAAAAATATGAATTGAGTTCTGTTGGACTGGCAGATTGCCCACAGCTACTTATTTGTCAAGAAGTTTGCATAAAATCTCAGAAGTTTTTGCACCACTTCCAAGAAAGGCACAACATTCTGGCAGGCCACTTAACTCTTGCTAGGCAAAAAAGATAATTTTCTCATCTGATTTTTTTTATAAAAAGCAGAAGAATCTCCAACTGACTTGTACATATAATCAGATATACATATTTGTATTCCTATTGCTGAGAATCTTGTAAAATCAATAGTGCATCATTTACGTACAAAGAGAAACCAAAATGAGTAATGGGCAGGAGATCCATTATCTGTTGTAAATTAGGTGAATAAGTATCACTTATATTTTTAAATATGAGTTTACAGTGAGGTTCAGAGTATATATAATCTTTGAACAAGAATTATGGGGGGAAGTCTTCAACAATTTCTATTTATTACTGGAAATCCATGATATATAAAAATAACTGATTTTTTTCTTTAGCAATTTGAGCACTTTGCCTTAAAACAGATTTAAAAGGTCATATAGGGATTAGTATTGAGCTTTAACCAGGTCACAGCAGGACAGCATTGCTTGATGAATAAGAGGTCTGTGTCTGCATGACAATTTTCTGTTAACTAGCAATGCCTCCTAACCAGCATTAAATGAAAGGAAGCTGGAGATTCAACTATAGAACATGCCTTGTAATATGATGTGCAATAACTTTATGGCACGAACCAGATTGTTTGAACCAAATCTGCACGTAGTTCAAGAGAAAAGCTATTCAAAATGTTTCTTCCTCTTAAGAAATGAGAAACATTAACTCATAATACCAAGCACATGCTTCATTTTTTTGTGCTTTACTGCACTTCGCAGATACTGAATTTTCTACAAATTCCATGTTTGGATTCCAAACCTAGTAGTGCTGTTTTTTTTTTTCAGTGGCATGTGCTCACTTTATGTCTCAGTGTCATATTTGGTATTCTCAATATGTTTTCAGCATTATGACTATTTCTTATGATAATCTGTGATCACTCAGCTATTGTGAATATCATAGAAAAACCCTCCCCCAATTGAACGATACCTCTGGGGGCTCAGATGATAGTTTAGCAATAAAAAATTAGCCATAAACTATTTTTAATTAAGGTATGTAAATTTATTTATTTATTTTGGATTTGGGGGACCACAGCGGTGGTGCTCAGGGATCACTCCTGGTGGTGTTGGGGGACCATCTATGGTACCATCGATTGAATCCAGGTCAGCTGCATGCAATGTAAATGATTTAACCCCTGTATTATCTCCCTGTCTAAAGATATATACTTTATAAAGCTATATTTTTGCATACTTAACAATAGTGAAAAAATAACTTTCATATGCTCTGGGAAACAGTTTCATGTGATTCATTATCTGATATTTGCTTTATTGCAATGGCTTATAATCTCTCTGAAGTGTGCTTGTATTAGAACCTAGTAACTTTTAATTTGAAAATCATCAATCATGAGAAAACCCCTGCTTACTGTTTCAAGATCAAAACCACAACATTAATTTTAAAAGATTAAAATTTCCCTAGGGAACTATGTTTTTTTTTATCCCCAATAAGTTTATGCATTATTTAGAAAAGTGACTTATTTTGTGCCTATTTTGTCATGATATTCAAGCACTGTTGGGGAATCCAGAGCTTAATGAAATCAAAGAGTATTAAAAACTCTACTTATAACTTTATGTTAAAATGGTAAAATAGGTTTTAAGAATATGTCCTTCAGTGTCTAAAATGCATATGAGTTAGGAAAGAATTCATGCCTCTAAAATAAGATTAAGGAAAAGTCACCTCCAAGCCTGCCAAAACAACACACCAATGTCATATGCAGGCAATTTTTGATCAACTTAAATATAAATTTAATATAAATTATAGAAAAAGGCAGGTACTAGAGAGACAGTACATCAGGCAGAGCATTTGCCTTGTTTGCGGCTAACTTGGGTTTGATACTTGGCACCCACCCCATATGGTCCCCCAAGACTCACCAGAAGTGATCCCTAAATAAAAAGCTGGTAGTAAGTCATCATTATCACTGGGTATGGCCTCCAAACACATATAAGCACACACATGTGTATGTATGTGAGTGTGTGTATAGAAAAGGTAAATTAGAGATCGCAGCCAATATGGCCTACCCGAGTTCGATTCCTCCACCCCTCTCGGAGAGCCTGGCAAGCTACCGAGAGTATCTCGCCCGCATGGCAGAGCCTGGCAAGCTCCCCGTGACGTATTCGATATGCCAGACACAGTAACAACAAAGTCTCCAATGGAGACGTTACTGGGCCTGCTTGAGCAAATCGACGATCAACGGGAGGGCCTTTACCTTTTTTTTTTTATTAAGCCATTGCCTAATGATAAGCTTGTGAAATGAGATTCGAGTCTATACTTAATTACTTTTAAAAAGTATATTAATGGCTGAATATATGTCTCCTTCACCTCTCAAACTAGGATCTTATCTCCAGTGTGATGGGGTTTTGAGGTGAGAATTTGGAAAGGGGAGGTGGAAGTGGAGTTCTTGAAATAGGATCAGAACAGCTTGCAAAAGACATGCCAGAGAACTCCCTTGTCTCATCTACCATCTGAGAACACAGCAAGAAGCTAACTAAGAATCTAAAAGTGGGTTCACACTTAAACATCAGATCTATGAATACTGTGATCTCAGACTTCCCAGCCTACAGAACTATGAGAAATTTTTGCTATTTAACCTACCTGTAATTTCTTACAGTGGTCTGAATAGATTAGGACAATGCACAGGTCAGTTCTTTGTTTTCATTTTGTTTTGGGAGGACCTACCTGGCTGTACTCAGTGCTTACTCCTGGCTCTGCATTTCCAATTTCTCCCTTTCCAATTCCAAGTTTTAAAAAATATATCAAGAGGAGGCCAAAAGGGGCTCCTTTAAGTCTGTTAAAAGAATAGACTCAGTGGTTATATTTCTTTAGTCTTCTGATAACCTAATCCTAAACCTGTTATATATTATAAATATAAATATAAATCATAAATTGGGAAGACAGAACAGATAAGAGGCATTGCTTTTGAAACAGAAGTCTGGAGAGGTAAGAAGATGAAAAAGTTGTCCAGATCTTGAGAAGCAGGGCAAGCCCAAGGGAGATTTAGTCATTAAACTGGTCTTATTGTTATGGGGTGTTCCCCTTTATTGTGCTATCTTTCTTTTCTCCCCACGCTATCTTCACCTTTGTCTGGGTAATATATTCCATTACTGTATGTACACACTACAATGGAATAGTGCAACTGGGTATCAGAATAAATGGTGTCATTCATTCCAGAAGGCTCAAAGATAAAGGAATGAATGTTTGATCCTTTTAGTAGGACTCAGGTCCAAGAGCAAGACTGACATCTTATAGGTTCTTCAGCACAGAGTCATAGTTATTCTTAAAATGACTGCACATTGAGGTTCAGATTGTACATCTGGCAGAATTAACAATACTGATCTATTTGCTTTTAAACAAATTTAGGCATTAATTACTGAAACCATAACAGAAATGGAGTTGGAACACAAAGCCCGATCCTTCCCTGATAGCAATATAAACAGAGAAAGAACAATGAATTCCATTGACAATCTCCTAAAATGTAATTTTTTAGGACTCTAGAAGGTAAAGGGCTAAGATTTCTTTAACAAAAATTTATTTTAAGAAGGATAAGGACTTGGAGGACAGAATTATCAAAGGAAAACTAGCATTAGTGGGATAAAGTAAAGCTTTCTTTCGTGCAGTAATAGGTGGCCCCACCCTACCCACTTTCAGCACTACTAGAAAAATAGGATAATATGCTTGTGATGAACAGAATCTCTGTCTTAAATTGATTAGAGGAAACAGAGTTATTCTCAACATTACCTAACAATATCCCCCTAAAACCCTAAGATAAGCACTGCTTCAAATGACCAATGGTGCTCTTAAAAAGTTTTTTTATCATCATTTTGCTTATTTTCCTCCATAAGTGCAAGAATTTTGTCTGTCAGCTACTCTATAATATCAGTAGAATATTCTAAAGAGATAAACAAACGATATAGTTCATGCTCACATGTCAGGGAAAAATGAAACATGCCAATTTAGTTAGCAAGAATTTTTTTCCCTAAAAGAAAAATCACAGAGGACCAGAATATATCCTGAACATATGCGAAGTATATGCTGGAGTCATACTAGTAAAAAATGAGAAGCCCCTTTCTTGGGCACAGGAAAAGTCAAAAATCATTTCCAATCTTAATGCCTTTCTACTTTCTTTGTTTTGTGGAGCTGAACTTCACTAATTCTAATAATAAAGAGTCTACCTAGGATGGGTTGGAGTGATAGCACAGTGGTAGGGCATTTGCCTTGCACGCACCAGCCCAGCAGAGCCGGGTTTGATTCCTCCGTCCCTCTCAGAGAGCCTGGCAAGCTACTGAGAGTATCTCTCCCACGCGGCAAAGCCTGGCAAGCTACCCGTGACGTATTCAATATGCCAAACAGTAACAACAAGTTTCAAAATGGAGACGTTACTGGGCCCGCTCAAGCAAATTGATGAACAATGGGAGGACAATGACAGAGACTACCTAGGATGCAAAACTAAAGAAATTCTCTAAAGCAATGGTCTTGGAGCTATGTGGGAGACTTAAAAGCTGTGAATGTTTTTCTTAGGAAAAAGCTTGTGTACATAAGAGGCTATTTTTGTGTTTTGGAATTTTTTTTAGTTTGTTTGCAGTTTGTTTGATTTTTTTTTTTTTAACCATACCTGGCGATGCCCAGGAATTACTCCTGGCAGTCTCTGGAGACCATATGGGATGCGAGGTTCGAATCAGGGTAGGCTGTGGGAAAGGCAGGCATCCTCCTTACTATACTATCTCTTTGACCCATGTGAGAGAATTTTAATGTACATATACTTTCTGTGGTTTCCAAGATGCTCTGAAGCTCCTCATTGTGTGCAAAGAGGCAGCTCTAGCCAGTAGGAGGCTACACTGTTCATACCAGAAGAATAAGTGTGAGGGCAGAAGTCATGTAGCCATGTGACCTTACTCCCACAAATAAGTAACTCCTCGTACACAGAGTCTCATGGAAAGGTCTGGAGCAGGGTCCAGGTGCAAATCATTTATAGGTGATTTTTTTTATCCTGCTTAAGCCTGTTTTTCAATGCCAGGAGGACAGTGTAGGCTTTAGCTCATCTACTTTTCTGTGTGTTTTTTTGAAGCAAAGCCTCAGGGAATTTTTAAAGGCTAGTAATGGCTTAAAAATGGTCATTTTTTCCCATTTCAATATATCTGGACACCATATTAAGCTATCTAAAAGAAATTTTGAATGAAAATCCTTGGAGGACTAAAAGCCCTGCTTTGACAATTACTGGGATACTTCTCCCAGAAACTATCAACAAAGACCACTTTGAGGGGAAACCTGAATTTCTTGAGGAACTTCCAAAGAAACATTCCTTTCTCAACTATGTTAGCCATCTAAGACTACTACCCTTTCCTTTCCCTTGATACAAACAAGTCTGTCACTCTCTAATCTTTTACTTCAAAGATGATTTAAAAATCACTTACCTCTCTCCTATCAATGAATCCAGAACAGCTGACATCTCCAGATCACCTCACTTACAAAGAAGACTTCCTTAGGACAAGAGGTTCATTAGACGTTACTTCTTAGGCAGCAGGATAGCATCTCAGTTCCTGATGAGACATTTTCTACTGTCTCTTCCTCTTGGGACAAATCTCTCAACTTAGTGGCATGGGGTTAAGACAGCCTGTTCCCTGGTACCTGAAGTCTACCTTATTGCTGGGGACAGCAGCAAGTTTCCACAATTGCTTTACTCCCTGGGCTGGCCTTAAGCCCTTGCAAGGCTACACTTCAGCTAAGTGTCATCTTTTCTCAATTTCATCAGTCTGATGAAGACAACAGTTTTTCTAAGAAGTTCTTCCATGAAGCTGCTCTCCTCTTGTCTTTTGCCCCCTCTTGAAATTCTTGTTCTCCTTTTTTTCACCTTCCCACAAAATTGCTTCTTCACAACAGACTTTTATTATTTCACAAAGGACTCTTCTTAATCTTTCTTTGATATCTTAACATCATATCACATCTTCATAACTTTTCAGACCACATAGCTGAATCTCTGTGAGTTGCATTTTCTTCCTCCCAGAGAAGACACCTTTTCCCAAGGCATTTTAGCGCCAACTAGTCTTGAGGCTGGGCTTTGGCTCTTTTATGCAAAACATGAAAGGCAGCCTGGCTGCAACCTTTCTCCATGATTATGCAAACCTCTTCATGCGCCTTTTGTAGCCATGTGACCTTACTCCCACAAACAAGTAACTCTCCTTACTGAGTCTCATGGAAGGGTCTGGAGCAGGGTCCAGGTGCAAATCATTTATAGGTGATTTTTTTCCTGCTTGAGCCTGTTTTCTATATAGAATAACTGCACAAGGTTCATATATATACATATACATATATATAGAGAGAGAGGAAGAGAGAGAGAGACCTTAATGAACTGCACAGAATGATCGAACTGCAGCGAACTGCCTCTGCAGTTAGGTTAGAGATTGATCCCTGCATTAAATACTAGGTATTGCTGTCTCCTACCAGTTTCTTAACAATTATTGACTTCTTTCATCATGTGACCAGCATGTGTTGCTCAAGGTAATTGCCTCCTCAGGTCAAGAAAAAGTTTCCCATTCTTGTGGGCTGATATTACCTACTTCATTTTCCTGTCTCACCACTGTGATGGTGCAAAGTGTTGGCATTATATTTAACCAGAAACATCCCTATTTTACTCTAACTCCTTCATGTCAGGCCCCTTCTAGACATGAAGAGGTCAATAAGTTTCCTTTCATTAAACTTATGCTATTGAAGACATGAAGCAAATCACACCTCAGTCTACTGTTTACTAGTCAAATAGTCACTCGTTGGTTATAGAATTAAAGAATATGAAAACCAGAAGGAACTTTAAAGTTTTTCTAGCTTAGGCTGGAGGGGTAGCACAGCAGGTAGGGCATTTGCCTTGCATGCAGCTGAGCCGGGTTGGATTCCTCTGTCCCTCTCGGAGAGCCCGGCAAGCTACTAAGAATATCTGAACCCTACAGCAGAGCCTGGAAAGATACCCATGGTGTGTATCTGATATGCCAAAAACAGTAATAACAAGTCTCACAATGGAGCTGTTACTGGTGCCTGCTTGAGGAAATCGATAAACAAGGGGAGGGCAGTGCTACAGTGCAATATTTACAAACTTTATTTTTAAGCAGTAAGTTTCCTTTATTAAATGAAGCTTAATATTTATTTATGGAACTGATACAAACAGCTGTGCTTCAGGTGAAGGATTCTGAGAGATGTGGAAAGAGAAGCAGCTAAAAGGAACTTTGTTACTTTTCACAAGGGAGTATGGAAATTTCATAGTCCAAGTCATAATTCAGGAGCTATATTTCCTTTCAATTTTCTAGTAATGGCAAATTCACCATTTTGGAAGACTACTAAAAATGCTTACAAAGGGCCAAAGATATAAGACAATGTGGAGGGTTCTGTCTTGAATGCAGTTGACCCAATTTTAATTCTCTGCACCACATATAGTCCCCTGAATCTTGCCAGGAGTGATCTGGAACAAGAAGTCAGGAGCAAGACCAGAGTACTGCTGGATGTGACCTAAAAACAAAAAAAGAAAAAATATACCAAACAATGAAAAACTGATCAATGTAGCCATGAGGAGCTTTCACGAAATATTCAATTTATGATTTCCTGTCACTAATATTCATGTGTTTAAGGTTTTTCACTCTGCCTGTTCTTTAGCCTTCAGAGCCATCCTTTACTGGAGGATTTTTAAATTTTATTTAAAAAAATTAGTTTTGGGGTCACACTTTAAAGTTGTTCAGGGGCTATTCCAACTCAGTGCTCAGGGATTGTTCCCTGCGTTGCAGTTCTCACAGGACTGTGTGGTGCTGGGGATCAAAACCCCTACAGAGCAGCCCATAGAGCTCTCATTCCAACCCTTATGGGAAGATTTACTTTTACAGAATACAATTTTCCAGACCTCAAGTGATGTTTTAAATTCTTTGTCCTTAATATCCCATTTATGCTCTCCTGTGTTTAAAACTGTATCTCAAATTACAGATAAGAAATCTGAAGCTTCAAGAAATGAAATAAAATCACAGTTTGATAGATAAAATCACAGTTTCTGATAGAAATGGGTTTTGATTAAATAGATGAGTTCTAGAGTCCACAAGTCTGACCTATTCTCTACACTTAATGTACAGAATTTTTTGGAAAGCCTGTTTATTTCTGACTGAAATCCTCTATAAACTTGACTGTTAATGATTCCATATGCTTTCTCTCTAATCAATAGTCTCTTCCTCCTGCCAAACTCAATTCTCTGTCACCTAATCAAAAGGGCCAATGAACTAGTGAATACACCATGCCAAACTGTATACTCAACTATTCTCTGACTCTGCATAATGAAGAGAAAGATGGTCAAGATCTTGGGAATTTCCAATCCTGTACATTATCTTTTTCCCACGTGTTATGTCTATTTACATTTAGATTCAAGAAGACAGCTTTCCATTGCAAGTATTGCAGCTTTTTCTAAAATTCTTTTCCCTCCAAGATAATGTCTTTTAGAACTAAGTGTCTCAATTCTCAATTTAAGAATATTTATAAATTTGATGTTTATTCCTCCACTATTTCCACTACCCAGCCACTGCCATGCTCCAGGACACTTTCCAGACACATCATAAGACACTTAATACCCATCTTCCAGGATTGCCACACCATATTTGATAGGGTTCAAATATGGTTTGAACCATGGGAACACCTACAAGGGCAATTAGAGGCCTGCTCAAAAGACTCTATCCCTCTCACAGAGCCTGGCAAGCTACCGAGAGTATTCCACCCGCATGGCAGAGCCTGACAAGCTATCCATTCTGTATTCGATATACCAAAACCAGTAATTACAATGGACCTCATTCCCCTGACCCCGAAGGGGTCACCAATATGGCAACATTGAGAAGGATAAGGAAGGAGAGGCTGATAAAATCTCAAGGCTGAACTAGGCTGCCAAAACCAAGAAAGACAAAAATGATTGTCTGAACATTCAATGCATGTACGCTGGCATCAGATGCATCCATTTAGGACCTGATGGTACAAGCTCAAAAGATCAAGTATGGCAACATTGGTCTGACCAAGACAAGAAGGCATCAATCACATCAAGCTGTTTTTGACACTGGAGAAGAACTGTTCCTCGGAACATGTGACAAAAGAGGCGTTGGAGGCGTCAGTGTCCTTGTCAACACAAACTTGGCCATGATCATTGATTCACTCGAATGCCTAACAACCTGAATCGGACAATTACACTTAAATAGATGTGGCTCAATGACGACAGTTTCTATTTTTGTTGTCTACGCACCAACATCCAATTATGATGAAGGAGAAATTGAGAACTTCTACATGGAGCTGGAGAAATTCTGTAAAGAAGACCACACCTTCTACAAGGTCATTGTCAGTGATTTTAATGCCAAGATAGGACCGAGAAGATCAGCCAAAGAACTCCACATTGAGACCAATGACCTAGACTGGAACAAACAGGCAGAGAGACTGAGTTCATCATGTCGACCAAGACCATCCATGGTAACTCACAATTCCAGAAGACCTATTCTAAACGTTGGACATGGGAGTCTTCCGGTCGACGGATCCACAAAGAAATTGACCACATCATATTCAATCGATGGTTTTGCCTGACCGATGTCATTGTCTCAAAATTCCAAACAGGATCATACCACTGTCTCCATTGTGCAAAATTCTACTTCACAGAGAGAGGAGAAAGAGCTGCAAAGTTTAAGAAGAGAACTCCCAGAATAACCACCAACTGGGAGCTCTTTGGTACTATTCCTGCAACATGGGAAGATGCTGTCATTGACAACATTGACGAGGAATATGATTGACTAGTTCAGCACCTCCATAATTGTGAAGAATACCAAGAAAGAGATATCCACAGTAAAATGCCTGTCTTCGAAAACTCTTGAGCTTATTTGCAAACATCGTTTGGCACATGTCTCAGGCATCTGCAAGAGAACGTCCAAGCTTGCAAAACAGTGCAGAGATGCGATAAAGGAAGACCTCAAAGAAAGAAGAGCTGCAGTGCTGGTAGTTGCTGCAGAAGATGGGAAAAGCATTTGTAACGCCTGCCTGTCCTACAAGACTAAGATGATTGCCCTCCAACATCCTGATGGATCTCTTACATCTTCCAGAAGGGCAATGGAGAAGATTATCCATGACTTATACTCAGATCTCTTAGATAGCCACGTCCACCTGCCCACATACCAAATTCCACAGGATGGATATGTCATTCCCAACGTTCTCCCTTCCGAAATCTGACATGCCATTTTGTTCATAAAGAAATGAACAGCACCTGGCCCAGACAAAGTCAGACCTGAACACCTGAAGAACCTGCCGTCAGTACTCATCAATACACTGGCTCGGCTATTTACATGCTACCTACCTGAATGCAAGGTTCCATCCCAATGGGAAACCAACAGGACTGTACTGCTGTACAAGAAGGGAGACATTCACAACTTTGGCAACGATAGCCCGATCTGCCTATTGTCTGTCATCTGCAGGCTGTTCACTTGAGTCATCCTGAATAGGATTGGCAGAACACTAGATGAAGGAAAACCATGCAAGCAAGCCGGGTTCCACAAAGGATTCAGCATGATGACCATATCCACACGATAATCAAGCTCATTGAGGTTTCTTGGGAGTTCAAGATGCCGCTCTAACGTTCATTGATTTAAAGAAGGCCTTTGATTCTGTTGAGACTGAAGCGGTCATTGAAGCCCTAGCCTATCAGGGTGTCCAAACTCAATACATCAGGATCCTCTGTGAGCTGTATTACAGATTCACTACCAGGATCTCACCATTCTACAAAGATGGTGATCATTGATATCAAGAGAGGGGTTCGGCAGGGTGATATCATTTCACCAAAACTCTTCAGTGCCACCCACAAGAATGTCATACGACGACTGGAATGGGAAAGAATGGGAGTGAAGATAGACTGTCGGCAACTATACCACTTCCACTTTGCTGATGACATCATGCTAATAACACCAAACATTAGCCAAGTGGCACAAATGCTGGCTGACTTCGACTGTGAGTGTGGAAACGTCGGACTACAGCTCAATCTCACAAAGACAGTGTTTATGAGAATCAGTCTCGTTCCTGACGTTTCATTCACTCTCAATGGAATGACCATCTCCAAATGAAACAATTATGTGTACGTAGGTCGAGATTCAACATGACGGATGACGTGGCACCTGAATTGCGCAGGAAGAAGAGAGCAGCTTGGAATGCCTTCAAGAATGTCAAAGAGATAGCTAAGAGGATGAAGAACCTCCAGCTCTGGGCACATTCCTTCGATTCCACTGTTCTTCCTGTATTAATATATGCCTCAGAAACTTGGCCCCTATGTAAACAGGATGAGAATGCTATTTGGGTCTCCCAAAGAGGAATCAAAAGAGCTATGCTTGGAATATCACATTTCACTCAAATGACAGAAAGAATCAGGAGTTCTGACCTTGGTTAGGGATGCTGTCTCATTTGCCAAGGTGTCGAAAATCAGATGGGCTGGACACATAATGAGATTTGGAGATGACCACTGGACTAGAGCCATTACCGAATGAATTCCACAGGACATCAAAAGACTGCATGGCTTCCCACCTATGAGATGGTCAGACTTCTTTGTCAAGACCCTAAACGATCAGTTTGTGGCTCTTTGTGTTCCTAGAATGAACAGATGCCGTTGGGTATACTAGCACGTGACAGGGATGAACGGGGACATTACTGGGCCTGCTCGAGCAAATCAATGATTAACGGGAAGTCAAGTGATCAAATGATTCCTAAAATTCCTTTTAAAGTGATTGATGACACTACTGAATCACCTGGTGCTAGTGAGCCAAACTGGACAACAGTTCCTAAGATCAATCTAGTTTTTATGAATCCTAGAAGGAGACCAACTATTTCTTGCTAGTGGTATGATGAGGATCCGTGTATTTCACAGGATGATGTTACAGGGAGTTAAAATTACAAAGAACACATTTGTGACTTCTCTATTTTTAAAATGGTCTGCAAACCTTTCAAAAAAGGAGACTTACCTTGTTAGCAATCATACAAATATATGTTACCTATGATCTTTCAATCAACTAGGATATAGACCATTTTATGATAAATGGTATTATTAGTCCATTTCCAAGTTTTAACATTAAATTGCCTAGCCTTTCCCTTCTTAGATTAACTTCTATAGAAATTCATTTATGATTTCTCGGGGCTGGGGCGCTGAATTTTCACTAACTGGTTCTTTGGTCACATAACAAATCTATAATTTGAATATATTTAAATTTAATATATTACATTTGGAATTTTTCCCACTAAATTTAGCACAAAGATAAATAATAAAATGAGCCTAACATAATAATGTGTGTTATATTTTACCTGGAATATTTTCCCCTTTTATTAAAATTTATAATTTATCTTTGAAGAGACACGATAAGAAAGAAGTAAAATTGCCATTAAACTTAGAGGACTATGCAAAATCATTTCAGTTTCCCTTTAGTTATTCATTCTACCTACTCCATTGTTTTCTGTGCTCCAGGGGATTAACCTGAAAAAATTACAAGAATGCCTTTATTTCTGCCATTTATTTGAACTCATCCAATAGTAGATACCAATAGAATATTGGAAAATGAGAACAGATTAAGGTTGGAGTATTTGTTTCCCAGACTTTACCCCTCATCCCTCCAAAAAAAGACCATAAGATCTGTCAGATTTCTCCTTATAATCATTTTCTGAGACTCAGGTAAACACAACCTTCCTTTGTCCCTTAGGTTTTGGGGGTGATAATCATCACCTATATTATTAACTGTAATTTGTGCAGCATGGACATGTTTTGATCCCTATCACACTGTTCATTTTGTACACAGCTACCATTTTGTAAGTGCAAGTTTTTCTAGGAAAAAATGGTGACCAGGACAAAATGATGACCAGCTGATAATAAGACAGCAACATTCCTGGAACCAGAGATTACCGTGCCCCCAGCCTAAACAAGGATTTATGACCCATCTGGCTACAGGAAGCCACCAGGTTGCATTCCATGCTGCCTCAGTATCCATTTACTACATATAACAGACCAGACCAACCACACTGGCTCCACTGTTTTTTGTTCCCTTCTCCCCTTTTCCTGCCCAAGACAACTTAAAATCTCCCTTAGTCTCTCCCAGGGGACTGCTTTACCCCCATCTCACTAAAGGTTCGTGGAGTCCACCCAGGAGTCCGCCCCAATAAAAAAACTTCTATTTCCTTCACTTTACTCATCTCTGTACCTTTGTCTGCATAGGACAGGGTTCCCAAATCTATCAGAAAATTCTCCTCAATTATCGTTTTAGGGTACCTTTACTGATTAACAAATGACAATGATAATATACATAGAAAATACATATAAAATATACACTGAGAAAAACATAACAACTTTGTTGGCATGTGTTTTATATACAAAACTAGGTTTGATTTCAATATCAAAGTTAAAATTAGAAAATGAGGATTCTTACAATTATTTTCTTTTACTTTCTTTCATTGACATTATGGTCTACAATGGTAGAAAAGCCTCTTGGTTGACTGCATATGCGAATCATCTGAACAGACCTAAAAAGCCTCATACAGCTGTCGGAGAATATTCTGGTGTCATTTTCCTAATTGTTGTCTGGCCACATGACAGGGATATTAGGAATTTTTAAGTCTCTTGAGACTTAAATAAGAAGAAAAGACTCAAATAAGAAGAAAAGTTCCATAACCTCTGGTTTATGACCCTTTATGTGCTCTTTCTTTGTATGTTACCTTACCAAATGTAATGTACCAACTACACATGATACATTACCATATGTCCCTATCCCTCCATCAAAGTTTGCCTCCCCCTACCTCAAACTGTCCCCCAGCCTTTGATCCCTCTCCCTCATGCTATCTGATAATAGTTCTAGAGTCAAAATATAAGAGTTTACTTTGGTTCATCTTTCTTCCCAGATGGTTTGTTTCTTTTTAAGATTGTTTCTAACCTTCCAGCTGAGGTCCCCTTCCAACCTTATTTCCTTCCTGTGGCCACCATGCCCCACCAGTTAGTTCTCTCATCTCCTGCACTGGCCCCCATTTATACAATTTTTGCCTGTGGATGCAAGAATATCCTGAGAGCTCACAGCCGGCCATATAACCCCTGGTTGAGAAACTTTGCTTTATATCTCATGTTTGAATTATGTACTTTGGTATTTGTATTTCTTTTCCTGGCTTCTTTTCCTCATATTACTCCTTCACATTCCATTCTTTTGTTGAGAAAATATGTTTAAAAAGTATAATTTAACAACAACAAAGATATCTGTACATATAATGTAATTTAGGATAAAGCATGCAAAATATCTCCAAAATTTTGTGGATATTGACAAATGATAAATTTTAACTAAAAATTAATAAAAAGGTAAAAGGTAAAGGCCCTCCCGTTGATCGTCGATTTGCTCGAGCGGGTCCAGTAACGTCTCCATTGGAGACTTTGTTGTTACTGTGTTTGGCATATCAAATACTCTCGGTAGCTTGCCGGGCTCTCTGAGAGGGGTGGAGGAATCGAACTCGGGTCGGCCATGTTGGTCGCTTGTAAGGCGCACGCCCTACCCGCTGTGCTATCGCTCCAGCCCTAAAATTAATAAAATATAAATAATATGGGATATATTATATTCATGAATTGGCATAACACAATGTTTTTGAAAATGTGTTTTAATATGTGTCCACAAGTATATGCCTTCCTTCAAAATATAGAAACTAATTCCCCTACTCTGGAGTGTTGGCTGGACTTTGTAATTTGATTTCATGAAAGAAAACTTGGTAGAAATAAGTGTGTGTGTGTGTGTGTGTGTGTGTGTGTGTGTGTGTGTGTATGGTGTGGTGTATGTGTGTGTGAGAGAGAGATTAAGCTACGGAAGGCTTACATAGCTTTGCTTTTAGTTTCTCTTTCATTTTTTATCATTAGCACAGAAATCAGCAGTTGTGCCTTGACTGTGCTGAAGCACACCTAGAAAGGGGTCTACAGAGCAGAGAACTGAATCCTGTGACTGTGAGTTATGTGAGTGTGCCTTTCAGGAAGCTTCTTCAGACCCTGTCAAATGTTCATGTGGCTGAAGTCCTGCATGGCATCTGGGACTGACCACTTATGATAGACCCTGAGCCAGAACTATTCAGCTAAGCTGCTGAGAAATTTCTCAAAGTGAGGAAATGTGTGACATAACACATAATCATTACTGGAGATAATATACAAGCATTGTCAGAGATAATATATAATTATTGTTGGAGATAACATATAATCACAGTTGCAGGCTTAAACTACTATACTTTGGGATACTTTGTTGCACAGAAATATATTGATAATCAGTATATCCAATGTCATAAAGATATTAATTTTTCCCCACTTGGTTTCAGGAAAAACTATCATCCTATAGGATACTCCAATAAGAAATTTGAAAAATCTGGCAAACTTTTGGGAATTTATTAAACATTTCTGCCCCTTACCGGTGAAATGTTGATCTTATGAAAGTATTATTAGTTGTTTATGCTTGAAACAAACCATTATAAGAATTAATGGTGTTTAGGAAAACCAGTTATTTGGAAGGTGGCTGGGGGGAGTGGTTTTGAGAGCAGGAATTCGGACAGGACAGATTGGTAATTAGCCAAATACTTGGCAACCTAAGATTCAAAAGTAGAAAGTATTTGAACAGAAGGAACCAGAACCATTTAAATATTTCTTTCTTCTTATCTGTCACTTGATCATAGAGAAACTGAGTTCAGTTTAGGCTAACCACTAAACAGGGCGTCTTAAAAGTTTTCCATTCACTTTTCCTTTTTGCTTGAGAAATGAAACATGAGCATGGGCTACCAGAAATACCTTAAATTCATTATGATGTTCAGTTTGAAATTCTTTTTGTTGATTGCATGTGCAGAAATCCTTCACTGTTGCCAAAATTTTTGAGTCTCACGTTTTTGTGACCCTCAGTTTCAGAAGGTAGGAACTATATAATACGTACCTGTGCTTGCTCTCTAGGCTTGAACTTCCTCATGAATTCTGTAAATCTGAAGGTAGTTGAATGTTTTACATCATAGTTTCTGTTTCAAGAATGTAAAAATGGGCTAGAGCGATAGTACAGTGGGTAGGGCATTTGCCTTGCATGTGCCGACCCCGGTTTGATTCCTAGCATTCCATAAGGCCCCCTGAGTACTTCCAGGAGTAATCCCTGAGTGCAAAGCCAGGAGTAACACCAGTGCATCACTGGGTGTGACCTAAAAAGCTCCCCCCCCAAAAAAAAGAATCAACAAACAGGTGAAAATGCAGATAATTCTAATCTAATCTTGATGCCAGAGAGATAGTATAGTGGGCAGGGTGTTTGTTTGCCTCGCATGTGGCCAACCTGCCATGAGTGATCCCTGGCCCCAGAGCCAGGAGTAAGTTCTGAGCAACACTGACTGTAGCCCCAAAACAAAAGGAAACAAAACAGAAGTCAGACAGTATCACAGTATCACTGTCATAGCAGCAAGTCATCAAATCTAGTTCTGACAAAGGAGAAGAGTAGGACCTCAACACTTGTTGCTAGGAGTCAAAGAATTGTGATCATATTTAGAATTACAGGTGTTACTCTCTGTCCTGTCTGTGTCTACAGGTTGAAAATGTTCCCACAGGATCAGAAACATCTTATACATCTACAGAGGTGCAAATGTTTGAGGCAGGCCTCTGTCAGTTGTACAGAAAAAATTTGTAATTTGGTTGCTTTTTTTGTTTTGTTTTTGGGAACACTTGGCAGTGGTTAGGTCTTATTTCTGGCTCTATGACGAGGGACCTTGAAGGATCTTTGGACACGGTCCTTGCAGTGCTTGTGGAGCAACAAGAGATGCCAAGGAGAAAACCAGGGTTGGCAAGCACATGCAAGGCTTGTGCTTTAAACCTTGTACTAGCTCCCCAGCCCCATATATAAAATTTTCAACAAAGCTCTGGGGTACAATTACATTGGTATGAGCAAGATTCCAACAACCGTCCCTTCCATCCCACCCCACCCCTGTGGCAGGCCATTCCCTTTTGTTTTCTCTCTCCTTTTGGGTGCTGTGGTTTTCAAAAGAGGCATTGAGTGGCAATTATGTTTGGTCTATAGTCTACTTTCAGCATGCATCTCTCATCCTTGGAAGATCCTCCCAAAACCCTTTATTTGGTGCTCCATTCTCTACCTGAGCTGCCTTCCCCCCTCTAGCATGTGCGGCGGGCCTCCAAGCCATGGAGTGAACCTCCTGGCACTTATCTCGGCTATTCTTGGGTATTAGTCTTCTATTTTGTTACTTTACACTCCCCAGATGAATGCAATCTTTCTACGTCTGTCCCTCTCTTTCTGGCTCATTTCACTTAGCATGATACTTCCCATATTGTACCACTAGTATATAAATTTCATAACTTCATCTTTTCTAATATCTGCATAGTACTCCATTGTGTAGATGTACCAAAGTTTCTTTAGCCAGTCATCTGTTCTCGGGCACTCGGGTTTTTTTTTTCCAGAGTTGGGCTATTGTAAATAGTGTATCAATGAACATAGAAGTGTAAATATCATTTCTGCTGTACTTCTTTGCCTCTCTGGGATATATTACCAGGAGTGGTATAGCTGGGTCAAATGGGAGCTCAATTTCTAATTTTTTGAGAATCGTTCATACTGTTTTTCAAAAGGGCTGAAGGGACTGCTACTTTTGGGGCCAGAGCAATAGTGTAGCAGGGAGGCTGCTTTCCTTGCATGCGCCTGACCTGGGTTGATTCCTTGGCACCCTTTATGATCTCCTGAGACCTGCCAAGAGTGATCCTTGAGTACAGAGCCAGGAGAAGTATGCCTTGAGCACTGCCATATGTGGCCAAAAAAATCCAAAAACAACAACAACAATAACAACAACAAAATACTCAAACCCAACCAAACAAAAAAACTAGAAACCTTCAATTGACTTGAGTTAGGAGATTATGCCTATGTTTTGCATACCGTCATTAGAATCTAAAATGTCCTATAAAATGTGAGCTAATTCTTTGTAATAGAATCTACAAGTTGGAATAAACTGTCCTTTATACAGGATAGAATATCCCAGTTATTCTCCAGACCTTTGGATCCTGTTTAGCTCAGATCTTCTGAGAAGATAAAAAGATCAGATTAGGTATAGAAGAGATTTATTGGATTAAATGATAGTGGAGCAGTCAGAGCAGGCTTTTAGACTATAATGCAAGTCTGATATGTGACATTTGTGAAGCAAAATTAAAGGATTGATACAAAAACTCTAAGACTATGTATTGTTTTGGCCAGACTTACAAAATTTATGGATACTTAACCCATTACCAGTCAGATCACTTAAACAGGAATAGAAATAGGTAAGCATTTATTCTTCAGTAGCATTTAGTTGTTAACTAGGAATAAGTAGCATTCAGTTATTAACTAGGAATAGTCAGGGGAGAACATGAAATTCATACAAATTTAAAGTGGTTTCTGGTGATAGCATTGAGGGTTTTCAGTGATTGTGCTCCTTAAACTCAATTCTCTTAAAAGGGATTGGAATGGTTTATATGACTGCCAAAATATTTCTAAGATTTTTACCAATTTCCATGAATTTCCTGGGAATTAATTCCCATGTTTTGGAACACATGTGTTTCATCTTGGCTACATGTTACTTTTATTTACTATTTACCAGGTCAAATTTTAACAGAGTATTATCACTCAGCTCCTGGGAGAGAACAAGACAGAGTCTCCTACCCTATGCCTGACTGTCTCCACCAGGGCCCAACAGCTGAAGACCATCGAGGCCCAGCCAAGGCCATGCTGGGAGCACTCTCCACACACTTGGATGAGCCTCACGCATAAAAGAACTGACAGAGGAACCCAGGTGTGTGGGACCCGGGGCTGAGATCTCCAAGTCTGCACAGTTTGGGACTGGACCTGCCAGTAACTAGACAGTTACACCCACCAACTGCCGTGTAACTCCAACAACGGCCAGGATCCAGAGATCATCACACTCAGCTCCTGGGAGAGAACAAGACAGAGTCTCCTACCCTATGCCTGACTGTCTCCACCAGGGCCCAACAGCTGAAGACCATCGAGGCCCAGCCAAGGCCATGCTGGGAGCACTCTCCACACACTTGGATGAGCCTCACGCATAAAAGAACTGACAGAGGAACCCAGGTGTGTGGGACCCGGGGCTGAGATCTCCAAGCCTGCACAGTTTGGGACTGGACCTGCCAGTAACTAGACAGTTACACCCACCAACTGCCGTGTAACTCCAACAACGGCCAGGATCCAGAGATCATCACACTCAGCATTCGCGGCCGCGCGACATCTTATCATCTCATTCCTAATTTGGTCAAACTGGCAGGCTACCAAATGTAACATGCCCACACGGCAGAGTCTGGCAAACTCCCCGTGGTATACCCAATATGCCAAATACCAGTAACAATGATGGGTCTCATTCTCCTAACCCTGAAAAAGCCTTGAATATGGCACTTAAAAAAAAAAAATCTCAGGGCTAGGACGAAGAAGACGTTACTGGCACCTGCTCGAGGCAATCGACGAACAACAGGGTGGTCGTGATCGTGGTCGTGATTATCAATGAAATGGGCTACAGTTTAACTGTAGTGGTTCATTTTATTAAGATGATTTTTATTAAAATGATCTGGTATTAAGACTATCTGGATTCCCTTGAACTGTACTGTTCCAGATAAGCTACAAGAACCATGTATAAATATATTGCCATCTATTTCTGATGAAGGCATGCTGATTTGACTTTCATTTTTTATGGATCCTGAAAAGATTAAATGAATATAACACATAGAGACTAGCATGTATCTACCCTAGTAAAGATAGTCTTTTCCGCACAGCATCAATGATTGGGGCTACCATTTGTTTACTTTACTATAGTCTATCACCATCTGCCATATCCATCTGTTTTTGTGCTGGGCCTTACTAGCAAATAAAAAAGATATGTTGGAGACCATCAGTCCAATATCCTTTAACTCTTCAATTCTCTACAGTTCCATCTGGGCTATGCTATTGCTTACAATTTAATATTTTCTAGGGGATTGTAGTTTTAATGATTCTATTTGGCCTTTTTCTATTACAAAGGCTCTTTCTCTAAGGATGGAAGATAAAGACTGGTACTTTGTTAGCTCCTTAATATATTTGTTCCATTCAACGACTAAAATGAACACAGAGTGCTCTACAGACCCATTGAACTTACTGTGACATACCTGTATATAGTTGATCCAAAACTACATGTTTCAAATGGTCTCTACTCTAATGGGGGAATACATTTTTGAACTACCTGGTATCCCTGTCAACTGACACACTAAATTCATTAGAAAACTTAAAAGTGTCTGACTTGGGCCCTCCCCACCCCACGGGACTCAGCCCTGGCAGCCAACTTCCACTACCCAACTGCTGCCATGCTCCAGGCCACTTTCCAGACTTATGACACATCATGGGACACTCCCTGCCTATTGTCCATAATTACCACACCATGTTTGATGGAGTTCAGACGGTAAGCATCAGATCATAGAGATAAATATATATATATATTTATATATCTCTCTATGATATATATTTATTTATCTCTCTATGATATACATATATATCTCTCTATGATATATATTTATTTATCTCTCTATGATATACATATATATATATTTCTCTCTATGATGCCTCTCGGAGTGCCTGGCAAGCTACCTAGAGTATCCCAGACGCATGGGCAGAGCCTGGCAAGCTACCTGTGTCATATATTCGATATGGCAAAACTAGTAATTATAATGGGTCTCCCCTAGCCATGAAAGAGCCTCCAATTGTTGAGAAAGATAAGTAAGGAGAGGCTGCTAAAATCTCAGGGCTGAGATGTTACTGGTGCCCCCTTGAGTAAATTGATGAACAATGGGATGACAGTGATACAGTGACTTGTCTTTGAACAAACTTGTTTAAACTTGGAAATAATAAAAGCTTTATTATTTTATAGTACATCAATTTTCAGATTTCCATTTCTAAATTTCTTTAAATTACATAAGTAAAGACATACTTCATTTGCCTCCCATCTACTTCACCTATAATAACATCACAATGAATTAAGGTTATTCACCAGATGCCTTTCTGATCTCACTATTCATTTCTGTAATGTCCTCTACGTTTCCCCTATTTACAAAATGACATCATCTGGACTCTGCTATTCTTGAATTCTATCCTTCCCATAGATACTAGGCAGTTTCGTTCAATTGTAGTGTGTACAATCATTCATGTACTTTTCTGTACGTTTTTTCTTTTTTTTTTTTTTAGTAAGTCCTTAGTTATTTCACAGTAACAACTAGTGATTTCCTGGTTTTACTTAACAATTCTATTTAGGAAGCACATAAATACCTACATATTTATTTTTAAATTGAATCACTGTGAGATACAGTTACAAAGATGTTTGTAATTGGGTTTTAGTCATACAATGGTCCATACATATCCCTTCATCAACACGAATGTACATTTCCCACCACCAATGTCCCCATTTACTCTCTCTCTCTCTCTCTCTCTGTCTCCTTCTCCTTTTGCAATACAGATACTGAAAGGTTATCATGTATATCCCTTTACTTACTTTGAACACTCAGTTTTTGTCCAGAGTGATCACTTCCAACTATTTTTGTCATAGTGATCCCTTTTCTGCCCTATGTGGCAAGTTTCCAGCCGTGAACCTGTCCTCCTTGACCCCTCTTTTTACTGTCCTTGGATATTAATCTCATACTGTTTTATTTTTATATCCCACAAATGAGTACAGTCACTAGATTTCTGTTCCTCTACTTCTGACTTAGAAGGCATATATGTTTTATTTTTCTCATTTCTGCCTTCCTATACTAGCCCTAGCAATTTCTACACATTTAACCAGGTTTTTTAAAATTATTTGGCAAGGTTATCAAATAATTTAGATCTATATACATTTCTAACGGGGACTTTATGCCAGGCTGTGGCTGAGAGAGAGCCCTCCCCACCCCAAGGGACCCAGCTCTGGCAGTCGACCTCCACTACCCAACCACCACCACACTCTAGGCCGCTTTCCTACCCATTTTCCACAATTACTACACCATATCTGATGTGGTTCAGACATTAGGCAACAAATCATAGAGAAAAATATATAAATAAATGCCTCTCAGAGAGCCCGGGAAGCTACTGAGAGTATCACACCTGCGCAGGGAGAGCCAAAAATCTCAGGGCTGGGAGGAATAGAGACATTACTGGTGCCCACTTGAGTAATTCTACAATCAGCAGGATGACAATGATACAGTGATACACTTCTAACAATCTATGATTACTTTAGAACAATGATTTTTTAATCTCTTTACATCTGTGGTTGGATCACAAGCAGCATAACACTACTCTAAGAGAGACAATATGTAAGTTAAGACCTTGTGCACAGTCAATCCCCGTTCTATACCTGGCACCACATATGATGCCACAAGACCCTGAGCAGAGCCAAGGATAAGTCCTTAGCACCATAGGTGTGGTCCAAAAATGGAAAAAACGGAACAAAACAAAATCACAAAGCCACTATTCTAGAGAGTTTTGTTTATGTGGACTATAATTACTAATATTTATTGTTAGGAAGTTCACTGATATAAAATATAGTGATTTAGTTAAAATTATAACAATAAACCAATTACATCTTAAGATATGTGACTTTTTTAAAAAGAGAATTACATTTTTATTATTAATTTTTTAAAATTTTTAAAAAATTTTATTAGTGAAACACCATGAGGTACAGTTGTAGACTTACAAATTTTTGTGCTTGGGTTTCAGTTATACAATGATCGAGTACTAGCAATGCTCAGAGATTACTTCTGGCTCTGCATTGAGGTATAACTTTTGGTAGGGTTGGGGGCATATGGGGTACCTGGGATAGAATCTAGGTAGTCCAGGTGCAAGGCCTGATCTGATGTACTACCACTTGGTCCCCAAACTTATAATTTTTTAAATAGCAAGAATAATAACTTTATTTACATTTCACAAGTATTTTTTCCCTTTTTGAGTGTGTGTGTGTGTGTGTGTGTGTGTTGGGGGGAAGGGGATTTGGGCCACACCCAGTGGTTCTTAGTGCTTACTACTGACTCTGTACTTAGGATCATTTCTGGTGATGATTGGGGACCATATATGGTGCCAGGGATAGAATTTGGGTCAGCTACATGAAAGGCAAGTGCCTTAACCCCTGTCCTATCTCTCCAGCTTTACAAGCGTTTTAGATTTTTCTTTTAATGGTAGATAACTTGAGTTTTACTTTTGGCTTCAATTCATGGTAATGCTATTTTAGTTTAAATATAAACAGAAGATCCAGTTTCACATAATATAGAATTTGAAAAGAAAGTATTGTAATAGCCTCTTCAGATAGTTATGAATATTCTTCTTTAAGAGTACACCAAAAGTTGAAAATAAGCAAGTTCTCAGGGCTGGAGCAATAGCACAGCAGGTAGGGCATTTGCCTTGCCTGTGACTGACCCAGGTTTCATTCCCAGCATCCCATATGGTCCCCCAAGCACCACGAGGAGTAATTTCTGAGTGCAGAGCCAGGAGTAACCCCTGAGCATCGCTGGGTATGACTCAAAAAGCAAAAAAAAAAAAAAAAAGAGAAAATAAGCAAGTTCTTAATCCATAGTTATGATACAGAATCTGAAACTAATTCTATGAACTCTTTATCCTGTGTTACATTAAATCCACAGTCGTATTTTTCACTTTATTATTTGGTGAGGACCTATGGGTTCTACTTTGCACTTTAAGTAAATTCTCTAATCACGAATAATTTAGTAGTATACATTAACCATGCAGAAAATAGTAACCAAGTTAAGAAAATCTTCTAAACACTGATTTATTTCATCATACAATGTGAAAAAGAGCATGGTTATTAATAAGGTCATCAATGTCATCAGAAAGTCATTAGAACTTATGAAGTAGTCAAGCTGAAATTTAATATATAAATTTCCTCCAAATTTATTTGTACTTAAAATTCTGAATTTTATTATTGGCAACAAATACTGTATTTTTTTTTCTTGAAATGGCAATCTTACATGGTTCATTTTTAGAAAATAATTGTAAAATAATGAACTCTGAAAAATTATCTTTTTGCCTGCCAGTTTTTTCAAAGCAAAATAGTGTTCTCTGGAAGGGGCTTATTCATCTCTAAGTGAAATAATAATCAAGAAGTGCTTTTCTTGATATAATAACCACACTTTGGCATGCAGTAAGGGTTTTGTCCATACTTTGTATTTTGTCACATAGAATATTAAAAAAATATGCACTCAAGTATCGAGATTTGAAAAATAAATAATTTTTGACTTTCTAATCAAGAATAACTCTAGGAAAACTGATTTTTAAACTTGGCAGTGCAATATCAGTACAATTTAAGTGCCTCTCTATTTTTGCAGAGGTATTGACAATTTGACACCCCATAGCTTTGGCACTACCAGAGGATATGACAAAAAATCATTGAAAATCATTTTAGTGTTATTATGTAAATAACTTAAGGGACTGCCTTTAAAGGTCTTTAAGATCCTGGGGAGTTTGTAGGCCACAATTTGAGAGCAGCTGCTCTGCAGCCTCCTTTCTAAACTGTAAGGTCTGCTTCAGCGCTATACCAGGACTGTCTCCAAGGAATCCAGATAGAATTAATGAGGTGAAACATTTATTTTATTGTATCACTCAGCAGTGCTCAGGGGTTACTCCTGGCAAATTTCTCTAGTCCTTTGTGTCATCTCCCCAGCCCTATCATAGTGATTTATATTCAATTGTTTTGTACAGAGGGAAACAAACTCCTCTTTCGGACCATCATCATGGGTTCCTTGGAGCTCAGAGTTTTCAAATATTTTCATCCTGGACTTTCTAACTTCCACCTCTTCTCTAGCAGAGCTCTGTTTTTAGCATAAAAGCACCCCATCCATGGTCATTAATTCAATCTCTTTTTAACTCCTGCCATCTGTACACTCAAATTTAATGGTTTTGATTTTTCGGTACATTCTGTTCTCTGCAGGATATGAGGGCGTCTTTCTATGTCCACGGGAAGCTGCCTAGTATATAGTGTCCTAAATTAATGAACCTACATTTTTCATGCTTCCAAGATAGTTATCAGAACCCAGCAATATCACTGTTCTAGCAACCATTACACTCATTTCTTCCAAACGTTGGAGCTCTATGTAATCCAATGCTTCCTTTCATCCGTGCTTCCCTGCAATAGGCCATAGGCGAAGATCTTTATAAAGCCATGTTCAGCAGACCGACACTCAGCACTATTCTTCCCATTACCAACAATAGAAATGCTTTGCCATTCTGACAAGCAAGTGATTTAGTTTTAGGGTTTTATCCTGAGGATTTTTTTTGAACAGTTTGCATTACAGCTCAAACCATAACTGAATTAGGAATTTTTAGAAACAGCTTTTGAGAAGAGATTGCAAGAAGTAACTCAGTCAATTGAAAATACGACAGTGAAAGAGTGAAAACCAAAAGGTGAATTTTAATAATCAGCTTATCATTGTTGGGAACAAGTATCAAGTTACTTTAAATTTTCTGAGAGATTATGAACCACACCATCACAGTTCTATTTAGGGGAGAGGAAGTTACTTTTCTATTCACTTCTCTTTTCTTTGTTGGTTGAAGAACATTATGGAATAATGGCCCTATTTGTTTCAGCCACCCTATGAAGGGGCTAAGCCTGTTTTGAGCAGGAAGAGCAGCTGGAGATTCGAGGAAGTTGGTGCACAAAAGCCCTCTCCTGACTGATACATACTTGACATAAGAAGCTGAATGTAAGGCTGAAAAACTGAATTTCTGGGTGAGCATTGAATTGAGCTAAGCAACAATGGCAGGGCTCTGATTAGATCCACCTCAGGTTTCTCGCTTCCACCTACACAAACTCTAAATTCAGGGTCATTAAAGGTTTAAATGTGAAAGGAAACCTACAAAACATTTAGAAGAAAAAAATAGATTATTAAATCCTGCAATAGAGACAGGTTTCTTTAAAGATACAATGAAGTGTAAACCATATGGGACAAAATTTAATGATTTCTCTATACTAAAAGATATCATAGTGTGGATTTTTTAAAATACTACAAATATGGAGAAGATATTTGCAATGGTTAGCAACATTAACAAAAGGATCCGTGTTTACTATCTTTAAAGACCTGTGAATCAAAAAGCAAACTCAGTAAAATGAGAAAAAGATGATGGTTTACAAAAGCAATTTATAAATATTTAAAAGATTTTATTCTCACTATTAACTGGAAGAAAGAATACTTAAGCACAAAACTAACAAACATTAAACTGCTTGAAGGTATCATATTCTACAAAAATGTAGAGCTCTGGGAACTCTCATTGACAATTGAGAAGCTTAAATTGTATAACGCTGCACTGTAGTCCTGACCTCCCATTGTTCATCAATTTGCTAGTGCAGATACCAGTAATGTCTCCGTTGTGAGACTTGTTGTTACTGTGTTTGGCATATAGAATACATCACGGGTAGCTTGTCAGGTTTTGCCCTGTGGGTAGGATACACTAGGTAGCTTGCCAGACTCTCAGAGAGGGATAGAAGAATCGAACCCGGGTTGGCCACGTGCAAGACGAATGCGCTACCTGCTGTGCTATCGCTCCAATCCAAATTATATAATTTCTGTAAAATATTAATTGACATTTCCTAGTAGAATCGAACATATCTATTTCCTATCGGTACCACTTACAGCTATTTATCTAAAGAAACTTTTGAATACCTGATATCATAAGATTATAACCTTTAAAAAACTATTACAAAATGTTCTTGTTAAGGAAGCTTTATTGGGTGGATAAAAGGGATGCCAGGTACATTGGTGGAAAGAAGTTGACTCTGGTGGAAGGATTGGTGTTGGAACATTGTATGCCTAAAAATCTAGTGTGTACACACTTATAAATCATAGTTCCTAAATTAAAAAAGTTATTAAAATATAGTATAAAATTAAAAAGCATAAACAAATTAGTTGGTGTCAGTGTTACTAAATCCAAGGTCTGATGGCTGACTCTGGAAAAGATAGTACTTGAGCTGCTTCTATTTTTACCTCACTGTGTGCTCTTAGTTACACTCATGAAATCTCAATTCTCTCAGCAGTGAATGAAATAATAACAGGTCCTAATTCACAGACTTATTATAAAATAACACATGGAATATCCCTATGCATGGGCTTTATTGTTACTCATTCAATGTTAACAAAATAAGTAATTTTTGTTTCATTCAAAAATCTCAGGAAGGATCATAAAAAGTACATTATTGCACCTTTTGGTTACTGAAAGCTTGGTAAGCAGCACTTTAGTTTTGTTCTTTCTAGTCATCAGCCTTAATGATAGGATCTACACATAGGGCTGTCGGAGAGAACTAAATGATCTATGGTAGACAAGGCACTTAGGAAACCTTCTGTGCCTAATGGTAAAGTGCACCACAGGAAATCATTATTATGCAATTTTGGATAAGGTATTCTCTTCAATTTTTAAATCCTATGACTGAAGGAAGGGTTACAATCATTTGTTCTAACAGACTTTTCTCAATTTTTCTCTTTATAAACTTAATTTTGAAGTATTATATATTTTTGTTTTATTTTGGAACTGCACCCAACTGTGCTCAGGGACTACTCCTAGCTCTGCACTCAGGGATTAACATCTGGTGGTGCTGAGGACCATATGTATTGCTCAGGATCAAACCGAGGTCAGCTGTGTGCAGGAAAATCAAGCTTGCCTTAACTCCTGTCCTATCTCTCTGACTGGCATATATTTCGTTTGGTTAACCTTGTTGTCCCCAACGTTGTGCCAGTCTTCTTCCCATCCCAGGTCAGTTAATCCGCCAGCATTCGAACCTGGGACTTGGCTTTCTCCACGCAAGTGCCCCAGGCATCCTGTAGGACACAAGGATGACAGCATCCCTGAGCCTCTTTCTGTTCATCCCAACACTGGCCTGTCCTCTTCCCCTCCCAGCTGGTACCCCTCCCCACACACCAGGTACCCGTGGGGGCGTGGCCTCTTCAGAAGCGTGGGTGGCTTCTGTAGAAGGGCATGTAGCCTTATTTTAGGCAAAGGCAGTTTAGTCATACCAAGAAATCTAGTGTAACACTCTCAGTCTCCATACCTCCACATCAACATGAAGAAATGACGCAAATCCCGACCACTTGGGGAGGACAATGAAAAGACTCCAGAAGCCTCTGTAGGTGATAATCACCTAAAGGACCTCTCTGAGAAAGAATTCAGATATGAAGTCATGAATATATTCAATGAACTCAATGAAACAGACAGATATCCAGTAACACAAGAGGAAAAATTGAGAAATTATGGGCAGAAATGAGAGTAGAAAGTGGAAAACTATGCACAGAAATGTCATGAATAAAAGATTCTGTAGATGAAATAAAAATCTCAGTCTGTGCCCTCAGCAGTAGAATGGGCAAAGGTGAAGACAGAATCAGTGAGTTGGAAGATCAGCTGCACCAAGCTAACAGGCAACGACAAACAATGGCAAGAGACCTTGAAATAGCTCTAGAGCAAATCAGAGTCCTAGGAGATGCTTCCAAGAGGAACAACATTAGAATCATTGGAGTACCAGAAGCTCTGAGAAACAATCCCAATGAAAAAGCCACGGTTAAACAAATAATTGCTGAAAAATTCCCAAGGGTCGATAATGCAGCCATTCAGATTCAAAGAGCCCAAAGGGTGCCAGCTAAAAGAGACCCTAACAAAAACATTCAGAGACATATCATAGTTAGAATGATGGATGCCACCAATAGAGATACAATACTGCAAGCAGCAAGGTCAAAGAAGGAAATAACATAGAAAGGAGCACCCCTTAGATTCACAGCAGACCTATCAGAGGAAACCCTCCAAGCCCAAAGGCAATGATGGGATATAGTGAAAAAACTCACTCAAATGAATGCTTCACCAAGAATACTCTATCTGGCTAAACTCTCACTCAAACTTGAAAGAATGGTACACTATTTTCTAGATAAACAGCAGCTCAGAAACTTCATAGACTCAAAACCAAACCTAAAATAAGGGATAAAGGGACTACTATAAGACAAGACAAACCCTATAAGCACAACAGACTCTTACAGAAAGATGACACAAAACCCCATAAAAATAATCTCTCAATGTCAACAGTCTAAATTTACCAATTTAGTCTAAATTTAGTCTAAATTTAGTCTAAATTTAGCAATTAGAGGAGACAGCGAAGGCTATTTTCTTCATCAAGGGATATGTACAGCAGGAAGAAATCACACTCTTAAATGTATACGCATCTAATGAGGGAACAGCTAAATATTTAAAACAATATCTAACAGATTTTAAGGAGGACATTGCTAGCAACACAATAGTAGCTGGAGACTTCAACATCGCCTTATCACCTCTGGAAAGATCAACAAGAAAAAACTCAACAAGGAAATACTGGCTTTGAAAGAGGAAGTAGAAGAGAGAGGTCTTATAGACCTATCAGGGCTTTACACCCCAGAAAGAATACACATTCTTCTCCAGTGCACATGGAACATTTTCCAAACTTGACCATGTTCTAGGAGACAAAACATACCTCAATAGAATCAGGAAGATAGAAATAGTATTAACAATCTCTTCAGAAGTGAGTCACACACCTTAAAGCACTAGCATTCCAAACATTTAAATTCTTTACTTCATCTTCAATCGTTTTTTTGTCTTTTGATTGAGCAACATCTACTTTACTATTGGGGAGTGTTGGTGGTCACAGTTGGTTGTGCTCAGGGCTTATTCTTGGGTCTGTGCTCAGAAATTGCCCCTGAAGATGCTCAGGGGACCAAATATTGTACAGGAGATTGAACCTGGCAAGCTCTTTATCTGCTATATTATCTCTTGCCACGGTTTACATTTTTAAAGTTCATTTTTAAAAATGTTATTGAATTACTTTTCCTTTTCTGATATTGAATATTGTCATATTTTGTTCACTTATTTCCTAGTTTCCTACTGAAAAGGACCTTTCTCAAACCACTGCTAGAACTGGTTATTGATTCTTCTGTTTGGTCTGTAAATCTAGAGAGGACTTTATTTGTGACTTGTCCACTGTCCACTGTCCACTGTCCTCCCATTGTTCATGATTTGCTCGAGTGGGCCCAGTAATATCTCCGTTGTGAGACTTGTTGTTACTGTGTTTGGTATATCGAATATGTCACAGGTAGCTTGCCAGGCTTTGCTGTGCAGGCAAGATACTCTTGATAACTTGTTGGCTCTCCAAGAGGGACGGATGAATCCTGCATGCAAGGCAAATGTCCTACCCACTGTGCTATTGCTTTGGCACTGAAAAAGTAACCAATTCAAAATAACAGAATGTAAAACAAAGAAAGTAATAAAATGAAACTTCTAAAGTTATGCAAAAATGACTTGCTACATACAAAACCCAGTTTAAACAAATAAAAAATTTGTATCATCGAACCATGGATCAACACAATGAGCCCAAATCCATTTATACTTGAACACAAGGTGGCAAAAACTCATTGCATAGACAGTTACATCCCTGCTAATGTTCTTGTTCTGCATGGAATTGAGGTTCTCTGTCTTTTCACTCAGAGTGCTGGCAAAGGGCCAGTAGCATCAGCAGTATCAGGGAGTTTGCTAAGAGTCAAAAGTCTCAAATACCATTCCAGAACTGCTGAATCAGAATAATCTTTTTTGCTTTGTTTGTTTTGTTTTGGGCCACAACCTGTGATTTTTGCAGAACACACTGAGAAGCATTTAGGAGACCACATTTGCCAGGGGTCAAACTTGGTCTCCCAAATACAAAGCATGTACTCCAATCCTTTGAACCATATACCTGGCCAGAACACTTTAACTGAATTCTAGGGTTATTTCAATACATAGTGGATCTAGAGATAGAACTCTAAGGGCTAGGCACCCTGTAGTTAGATACATTTAACATCTAACTAGGTAAATGACTAGATTCACTAAATTTAGATCCTCTTAACTGTAATAAAAGTTGAACAAAGAGGTATTTGGGATAATAGTTTTGATTAAGTGAATATTTTAATACACAAATTACATGAAATAGAACAATCATCCAATATTCTTTCTCAGTTATTTACTTACCAGCATTTCATCAAATGAATGCTATTGTGTGTGTGCATGTGTGTGTATAATTTTCTTATAATTGCCACACTTTAATATTTAGTAAACATTTCCTTTGCTTAATACTGCTGAAGCAATAGAACTATAAATATATATATATATATATATTCATTCATTTACTCACAGAGCAAGTATTCAATAAGCACCTATTCTCTACTATGTATAGGATGGGGACACATAGAAAATACAGTAAGGAGCTCCCCATATAATGGAAAATGACCAATCACATCACAGATTCTTTTAATGAGGAGAAAAATTATCTTAGTCCTTATAGAATCTTATGGGGAAATCAGTGATTAGAGTTCATCCAGTAAGGAGAAAAGTGGGAGGAGAAGAGGTAGCATGTAAGGTTTGTTTTTGTTTTGTTTTCTTTTATTTTCTTTTTAGGAAACACCCAGAACTGGACTTTCTCTACAGCTTTGCTTCTGGCTTTTCTTAAAGATTAAATAGAAAACCTGCTTGCATTAAACAGAGAGAAAGGAAAGTCCTCAGATATGAGATAGTATAAGCAGAAATTCAGGAACAAACAAAATGTGATTTCTTTCTGTGGGGTGTGGGGGTAAGGGGTGTTTGGGCTATACTTAGCTGTGTTCAGAGCTTTATCCTTGCTCAGGGTGCAGGAATCACACTTGGTGGTGATCAGGGCACCACAGGCAGTGCCGGGGATCAAACCAGGATCTGCAGCATGCAAGGCAAGTGTTTTAATCCCTGTAGTATCTCTCCTGTTCTAGCATGTGATTTCTTCTGGGACTTTCCAGGAATGTGGTGTTAATGAAGCATAATATATAAGATAAGATGAGGGAGGATTAGGGGACAGAGAATATCAAGAATATCAAGATCCTGTAGTTTATCTTGTTGGGTCCCAATGAAAGTTTTTTTTAAATAGATAAAAGTTCAGCAAATGATCATTATTGGTAGAACACTGGCTATAGAGTAAAAGAAGAATGAAGGATGTAAAAATATTAAACCAAATATAGCAAAATCAATTAAGGAGTTATTACATTCTTTTTGTATTTTTATTTTTGGGACCACAGCCTATGCATGCTCAAGGTTTACTTCCTCACTTAGTGATCATTCCTGGCAGCTTTTGGAGCCATAGAAAGTGCTAGGGATCAAACCTTGACCACAGCAAAGCAAATGCCTTACCCAGTGGACTATCATTCAGGTCCCAAAGACATTACAGTCTTGCTGGAAAAAGTTGTAGAACTGTTTTATGATGAGATGTCAGTTTCACAGCCAACCTGTGGGTGAAGTGCAAAAAACCCCTAGAGAATCATGTCTGCCATGAAGGCAGAGGGAGGGTGGGAAAGGGGGGTTATACTGGTGATATTGATAGTGGGGAATGTGCACTGGTGGAGGGATGGGTGTTTGATCATCGTGTGATTGTGTCACAAACATGAAAGCTTATAACTATCTCATGGTGATTCAATAAATTTAAAAAAAAAACCCTAGAGACTGAAATGCCCCTAAACACTTTCTGCACAAGCTTCCTCACTTTTCAGAACAATATTGCAATCATTGCTTTAAATGAACAAATTCTCAAGATATCCTCCTCAATCCATTATACTCTAAAAAAAATGAAACAATTAAATCCTTTATTATACAAGCATCTTGAACTGAGATCAAATGTAATTCATCCCACATGCTGTCAGCTAATTAAAGTATTTGTACCACAGATTCCTCAACCTTTCACATAACCTTGGAGGAGCACCAGGGTCTCATTCCAGAAGAAAAACAAATCACTCTCCATTTTCCCTTTATTTAATTTATGCCACAGTACCAGTAGCTTCAGCACAGAGCTGTGATTTTAAGCCTCATATTTACCTCAAGAGCTAAATATGCACTTTCAGAAAACTGCCTGCAGGTATGAAAAAGGAAATTACACATTAAAGAAATCCTTAAACCAGGATGAACTGGCTTTCTCTCCTCCCAACACATCCTGATTTCTGTCTGAAGAATCACTCCCCATAAGCTGCTCTGTACTTTTCTCTCTGATCTTAGCCCCATGGGAATGGAAAAACTAGACGAAGATGTGTAATTCTCCCCAGAATTACAGCATGACAGAAGGTTTAAGTGATAGGTATATGAGGTAACTGTAAGTCCTCCAAAATGCAGAACTAATTTGCCCGGTTCCTGCCACATTGAGAAACTCACTAGTTTCCATGAACCACCTTGATCTAAATAACAGCACATACACATATAGAAATAAAAGGGACAGGAATCAGCTGGAGATATTATTGGGCTGTTCATTCTGTTACCAGGTACTACCCATTTGAGCCTCATGCAACTTTATTACTCTCAACAAACATGTCTTAGTTCCCCATTTTGGGCAGGGAGTGATTAAGCACTTCAGTAATTTTTCCAGCCCTGTGCTGGAAACAGTTCTTCATGTATCTCAAGAATTAAGGGTTCTCAGCCAATTAAAACATCTTAACTACCAATTTAAAACATCTTGGCTGCCTTCCTTGTCAGCATTATCACAAAACTACTGTTTCTAATGGATTTCTGTTCTTTTTTTCCCTTTCTTACTTGTCTAATGGAAGAGAACCCTTGAATTAATTTTGATTGATTATTAGACATGGGAGTCTCCCGGTGGATGGTTCCACAACGAAATTGACCACATCATATGCAATCGATGCTTTTGCCTGACTGATGTCACTGTTATCCCAAAATTCCAAATGGGATCAGACTACCATCTCCTTCATGCAAAATTCTACTTCACAGAGCGGGAGAAAGGAATGCAAAGTTTAAGAAAAGAACTCCCAGAACGACCACCAACTGGGAGCTCTTTGGCTCTGTTGCAGCAACATGGAAAGATGCCGTCATTGACAACATTGACGAGGAATACAATCACCTGGTTCAGCACCTCCATGATTGTGCGAGGAATACCAAGAGAGAGATAAACACAAATAAAACACCTGTCTTTGAAAACTCTTGAGCTTATTCGCCAGCGTGGTTTAGCGCAAGCCTCAGGCAACTGCAAGCGAATGTCCGAGCTTGAAAAGCAGTGTAGAGAAGTCATCAAAGAAGACCTCAAAGAGAGAAGAGCAGCAGTGCTGGTAGATGAGGCAGAAGCCAGGAAAAACATTCGTAATGCTTGCCTGTCCTTCACCAACTACAAGATCAAAATGACTGCCCTCTGACATCCTGATGGATCTATCACAGCTTCCAGAAGGGCAATGGAGAAGATTATTCATGACTTTTACTCGGATCTTTTTAATAGCCACGTCAACCTGCCCACATATCAAATTCTGCAGGATGGTTATATCATTTCCAATGTTCTTCCTTCCGAAATCTGACACGCCATCTCATCGGTAAAGAAACAAAGAGCACTGGCCCAGACAAGGTCAGTCCTGAACACCTGAAGAACCTACCGTAAGTACTCATCAATACACTGGCTTGGCTCTTCACATGCTGCCTGTCTGAATGCAAGGTTCTGTCCCAATGGAAAACCAGCAGGGCTGTACAAGAAGGGAGACATCCATGATATTGGCAACTATGTCCCAATCTGCCTATTGTCTGTCATCTACAAACTGTTCACTCGAGTCATCCTAAATAGGATTGTCAGAACACTAGATGAAGGACAACCATGCGAGCAAGCTGGGTTCGAAAAAGGATTTAGCACAATCGACCGTATCCACACGATAAACAAGATCATTGAAATTTCTCAGGAGTTCAAGATGCCACTCTCTAACATTCATTGATTTAAAGAAGGGCTTTGATTCTGTTGAGATGGAACCAGTCATCGAAGCCCTAGCCAATCAGGGCATTCAAACTCAATACATCAGTATATTCTGTGAGCTGTATTACAGATTCACTACCAGGACCTCACCATTCTACAAAGAAGTGATCATCAATATCAAGAGAGGGGTTAGGCAGGGTGATACCATTTCACCAAAACTCTTCAGTGCCACCCACAAGAACGTCATACGATGACTGGAATGGGAAAGAATGGAAGTGAAGATAGACGGTCGGCAACTACACCACCTTCGCTTTGCTGATGACATCATGCTAATAACACCAAATATTAGCCAAGCGGCACAAATGTTGGCTGACTTCGACTGTGAGTGTGGAAAGGTCAGACTACAGCTCAATCTCACAAAGACAATGTTTATGAGAATCAGTCTTGTTCCTGACATTCCATTCACTCTCAATGGAATGGCCATCTCCAAATGCAACAGTTATGTGTACCTAGGTCGAGAAGTCAACATGACGAATGACCTGGCGCATGAGTTGTGCAGGAGGAAGAGAGCGGCTTGAAATGTCTTCAAGAGCGTCAAAGAAATAACTAAGAGGATGAAGAACCTCCAGCTCCAGGCACATCTCTTCAATTCCACTGTTCTTCCTGCATTAACATACACCAAAGAGACCTGGGCCCTATGAAAACAGGATGAGAACACTATTCAGGTCTCTCAAAGAGGAATAAGAAGAGCTATGCTTGAAGTATCATGCTTCACTCAAATGAGAGAAAGAATTCAGAGTTCTGACCTCCTTAAACACTCAAGAATCAGGGACACTGTCTCATTTGCCAAGGCATCGAAAATCAGTTGGGCTGGACATGTAATGAGATTTTGAGATGACCGCTGGACTAGAGCCATTACCAACTGGATTCCACGGGACGTCAAAAGATTGCTTGGCCGCCCACCTACGAGATGGTCAGACTTCTTTGTCAAGACCCTGAACGATCGGTTTCAGGCTCTTCATGTCCCTAGAATGAGCACCACCAGGGGTAATTCCTGAGTGAATGAGCCAGGAGTATCCGCTGTGCATTGCTGGGTGTGTCCCAAAAAGTAAAAAACAAAAACAAAAACCAAACAATGGCATCTTATATATTTCAGAGGGAGGAACAACTTTTTGTTGTTAATGAATTCAATTATTTCCCATTCTTCAGAGCAGCTTATATATCTATGTGTTATTCGAGTACTGTTGTCATAGGTCTGTAACTTTTAATTTGGTGCATAATGCAAATGGTATATATGGTGATACAGAAAAAGTTTTATAATTGGCTCCTTATGAGAATTTTTTCAATGAATCTTTTTGGGGAATGTCAGCTAATTAAAATTATTCCTTATGTTACTAATTTTGTATATGCATTTATTTGTGTGGATTTGTGAACTATGCAGATGAGGAACATAAATCAGTTTGACCAAACAGCATGACTGTTTAGTCCATGCTATCATTGAATCATATACCATAATCTAATTGAAAGAAACAATCTAGTATTGGTATAAAGTGATTTTTTAAAAGTAGCTATTTAAAATGTCTGAAGCAACACAATGAAAAACATCCTTTCTGCCACACTGAAGAAATTTAAGACTCTCTAACAACGTAAAATTCCTAGAACATCCTGAGCTGAAAGTAGCTAACAATGAGATAATCTATCACAATGTAGGATAATCAGTTTCAATAAAACTATTTTTTAAATGGAAGGTATGGACTATATTCATTGGCTCCCACAAACTACTCCTGACTGTATTCAAGGGTCACTCCCTGCAGTGCTCAGGAAACCATATGTGGTACTGGGGATCAAACCAAGGTTAACCACATGCAAAGCATGCACCTTAATCTCTGCACTATTTCTCTAGCCCTTTATAAAAAATTTTCTTTCAGATTCATATCATTCTTCTGAAATTATATTCCTATAGTGATTACTGTTTGAATTAAAATGATAGCTTAACAATGACAGCAAAATTTGGGGGACAGTCTGTCACTGCAGTAACCTTAAAAGTTGAAACAGTATTGAACATTAGTAAAGGAAATGGTGTTTGCATTTCACTAGGTATTCTGCATTTCCCATGGGCACACTAAGCTCAGGAAACATCTTCAGAGAAAAATACTTCTCTTTTTTAGTACAAAGAATAAAATTTTAACTTAAATGGAGTGGGGATGACAAGGTCACTTAAAAGTACTTCTGTGATTAAATACTCTATATTCAAATTATATTGTGAGAGATTTTAATAACAGACACCTTGAGTGAAAAGTGTTTTCTTTCTGTAAAGCTTTCGTACGAAGAAAGCATGCTGAAAGAAGAAAGTTTAGTGTCTTATCACACTCTCCAGTGAAATACAAGAATAAAAATAACATGCACACTTACACATAAAAGAAATTTATGCAATTTCAGCATGAGACACGATTTGAGATATCATCCAGTTCAAACATCTTGTTTTATAGCCAAGGAAACAGGCCTAGAGGTCAACATGAGATTGATGTTTAAGGAAGTTTACTCTGGCAGTGTGGGCATGACACTGCGGGTGAAAGCTTTGGAGTTGGGATGGATCAGTGGGCCTAGGTCAGACTGGATTGTTTTCTCTGTTGGTGGAAAGTACATGCCATCAAAAGAGAACTGAGAATTGAAGCACAGGGTAAGCTCTAAGGAGCAGAGTCTGACATCTGTTCTAAAGGAGCAAGGAAAATTCTTGAAACAATAACATTTTAGGAATGGACTCCAAGACTCAAAGGGGTTATAGGAAGAAGATCAATAGCTACAAAGCAAAAATGATCAGCACACATTATTTTGTGTGTTTTGTCTATAAGGAAGGAAGACCTGTCATTCAGTTTGGAGGCTCAGATTTAAATGCGAAGAAACAATGCCAAAAATAGCACTGTAGCACTGTCCTCCCGTTGCTCATCTATTTGAGAGGGTACCAGTACAGTCTCCATTGTGAGACTCGTTACTGTTTTTGGCATATCAAATACGTCACAGGTAGCTTGCCAGGCTTTGCCGTGCAAGCGGGATACTTTTGGTAGCTTGCTGCACTCTCCAAGAGTGGTGGAAAAATTGAACCCGGGTGGGCTGCATACAAGGCAAACACTCTACCCGCTGTGCCCCAATGCCAAAAATATTGAATAAAAATGAGTGAGAGTAGACTCTTAAGAAAACATGAAAAACTTAGTAAAACCTTCAATATCTAGACTCTGAGAATCCACTTTCCACATTGTGTCTTTCTTTTAGGGAAACATTTTTACCTCAAGCTATCTGAGAGGCCTTGCAAACTACCAGGAAAGGAATGCATGGCCAAAGGAAGATTTGATCCTTTTTCATATGCAAAGTGGAGATTACCCTAAATTTTAATTTAAAGGGTTTTTTTAAAAATAATATTTCAAAATTGACAGCACAGAATGTCTTTCAAAATGTGTGTTTTCTTTCTTTCTTTTTATTTGGATATGGAGTGTGGCATGGGGGCTGTTGGGAGGGGCACTCCCAAGCATTCTCAGGAAACCCAAAAGTCCCTCCCTGAGATTCTTAGCTATCCCCACTTGCCATTCAATTTGATAACCTGAGGATGTGGTGCTTCTCAATCTCAGGGGCCTCCAGAGCTGCACCTAGTGGTGCTTTGGGGACAATGTGGTGCCAGAGATTAGACTGGTGTCAATAGCATGCAAGGCTTGTGTCTTAATTCTTTTATTATTTCTCCCTGATACAGTAAAGTAAAGTAAAGTAAAGGCCCTCCCGTTGATCGTCGATTTGCTCGAGCGGGCCCAGTAACGTCTCCATTGGAGACTTTGTTGTTACTGTGTCTGGCATATCGAATACTCTCGGTAGCTTGCCGGGCTCTCCGAGAGGGGCGGAGGAATCGAACTCGGGTCGGCCATGTTGGCCGCTTGTAAGGCGAATGCCCTACCCGCTGTGCTATCGCTCCAGCCCAATACAGTAAGTAGTGTTTTCTATAATCTTAGATTTGTTTTACAAAATGATGTCTTTTAGAAAATTTGACCTGTTTTGCTCTTCTTGAGAATGGTCTGATGCACCCACTAAATATTAACTCAATAGTACATCCTCTAAATATTTCAATTTGACTCAGAGATGCATCATTGTCACAAGTTCTGGGGCATTTTACTTTATCTTGTAAGTATATGCCCATAAGTTACAGAGTGACCAGTATATGCCGAGGGCTTGGTATATGCATTATTCATCATCATAGCTCTTAATTCTTTCAGTCCAGTAACTGTTATGCACTTGATGACCAGATGCACAGAGAACATAAGAAATAAACCATGCACACACACAAAAAAATGTCAAGGAGTTCTTTTTCTCTCAAAAGCACTTGGAGATATATAAGAAATTCCCATGTAATGAACATATATAGGATTACCTAGAATCAGATAAACTTTTAATTTTTTTTCTGTAGAAAACTAAATGTTAAGAAGGGAATTGTGCTTATATCTTCAGAGCAATCCCAAAGCACTTTGAAAATATAATAAAATTGAGGAGGAGGTTATTTATTTATTATCACCCCCAAACAGTATCCTTTCTATGTATTTTGCACAAACTTTTCTGTTGGAATATAGCTCCAAATATTTTAGGTTTAACATTGGTTTGCCCTTTCCCCCATGCCACAAGGAACTCGGGTTTATTACAGTGCTCCTGAGGCACTTCCATTCCATTGTGTTTATCTGTAAACTCTTCCCTATGCTCTGCTCCCCACCAGTTAATCAGCTTTTCCCCTAATCAGTATCGGTTCATTAGTAAGATCAGATCCTTTTAGGACACTGAAATTGTATTGTAAATTAATATTGTCTTTCTCTTCTCCTTATGTCTTTTGAATAGTTTACTTTAAAGCAATATCCTTTTTGTATAGATATAGGAAGACCATTAATATAATGCTTTGTAACTTAGGATTGAATTGTATTTGAATATTATTCACTCCCCGGCATCTGCTTTCTCGACTTAAGCCTCAGTTGCTCTTGGTTCCTAGCACCCCAAAAGCCGGGTCCCGACAAGGGACTGAATGGACCCAGGGCAAGCTGTGAGCTAACCTGGCATTGAAATGGGCCAGGCCAAAGTGCCACAATTCTTAACTATAAGTTAAGAGCTTAACCATAGACAAAGCTGTCATGATCCAAAAGTAACGAGGAGACTAGGACCCTGCTAGGGAGAGGAAAGGCTATCTGGCCTGAGCACTGTAGTCTGAGACTGAGATGGCCCAAGGAGAGCAATTCTATAAATTTAAGGTATTTCTTACTGTATCCATACAAAGTGATTAATATTATGAATGCTTTTATGTTTGTTGGACAGGAGAGGAGAAACACACCCTTGGAATTCTGCTCTAGGGTGGGTCAACCTATTAATGAAAATCTGTCCTAGAAGCAGTTTTCCCAGAAGGAAAGAACTCTACCCCTATTGATTGTGACCACAACCATCCTGTTATTCGTCGATTGCTTCGAGCAGGCCCCAGTAATGTCTCCTTCATCCTAGACCTGAGATTTTTAAGAAAGTTCTATATTCAAGGCTCTTTAGGAGAATGAGACCCATAATTGTTACTGGTATTTGGCATATTGGGTACGCCACGGGGAGTTTGCCAGACTCTGCCGTGTGGGCAGTTTACATTCGGTAGCCTGCCAGTTTGTCCAAAGTAGGAATGAGATAATAAGATGTCCGAGAAGGAACCGCACGGTTCCGGGAGCTGGTTTTTATAGTCTCTGAGTCTTGGCTGTTGATGGGATTACATGGCGCCAGGGGGCCAGTTGGTGGGTGTGACCCCCCCCTCCGTCTACTAGAATTCAGAGGATCTGAGTGGAGGATGCTCAGGAGGTTTTTGGCTGCCGGAGCCCTGGTCGGGGCAGGGAGGAAAGTTCAACCCGCTCCCCTCCAAGGGGCCCCGGTGAGGACAGCCAGGAGCGGGGGCAGGAGAAATGCACTTCCTGCATTTCTGTTTATAATCTCCTTGCATTGTGACCTCACCTATGTGTAATGGTTACCCCAACCCCTCATGCTTCTGGGATTTAACTAGACTGGAAGAGTGGCTGGGGATGAGAATCCAGATCCAGATTCCAGAGCCAGAAGGAGAATGAAGGGGGATTGAGCAGGGGAATGAAGTAGGATGTGGGAGGAAGAAGCAGGAGGAGAATCAGAGAATGGAGATGGGAATGGAATAAACTGAAACTAATACCAACCAGGCTGGCCCTTGTTCCTTCCTTCATCTGCCCATCACCATCAATCTCCCTGGGGTGGGGGAACCTGCGTGGGACTACCGAATGCAGGCAGTGGGAGAGATAGACCGCTGCTGTCTTTTTGAGTTTACACACTTCCCACCCCATACCTTTTTCTTTTTTGCTTTAAGCTTACAGACCTGTAATCTGAATGAAAAATGAGAATCTAAATAATAATCAGTGTCTTTCTGAAAAGAAAGGGATGAAATCATTGGGCTACAAGAGCTCAAAGAGATGATTTAATAAAACATTTCCATTTATAAGGAGGAAATTAAGCCTGTAAAACTACTCAAAATTACTGCAAATAAAAGATTTGTGGTGATTCTTAAATTTTGGGATGCCATAGACCAGTACATTGTTTTTAAACCTATGAGGTAGATGCAAACTTGGTTTTTGTTTTAGTTGATATTTGCCTTCCCTGTTTATCACCTAGAATAATCATTTCTTTATGCCAGGTGGCCACTGATTTTTTGCTGGAGGTTCGGTAACAATTATTGAATTTACGAAAACTTTAAACAAGCTTCATTCACAAGAAAAATATTTTGAATGCAGTTGAATGCCAACAGAATATCTTTAAACACTGTTCTTTTATATTCTTATGGAGGTTTAAACTGAGGGAACCACTAACATTGGACAAATCTAGTACAAGGATATTCACGGTCCTCCCGTTGTTCATCGATTTGCTTGAGCGGGCCCAGTAACATTGTGAGACTTGTTACTGTGTTTGGCATATACAATACGTAACGGGGAGGGGCTTGCCAGGTTTTGCCGTGTGGGCAAGATACTCTTGGTAGCTTGCAGGGCTGTCAGAGAAAGGCGGAGGAATCGAACTCAGGTCAGCCATGTTGGCTGTGTGTAAGGCAAATGCCCTACCTGCTGTGCTATCGCTCCAGCCCACAAGGATAGTACTCTGGGATATAATAAATCCTGAATTAGAATAAATACAGTTTACTTTTAGTTTCTGGAAGCCCAAGGATAGGTCAGACGGGGAATATCTGTCTTGTTGTGGGTTCCATCCCCAACTCTGTGCAAGACTGTCAATATGATTGTGACTGCATTTCTGTTTGTAATCTCCAGCACACAACAACTAAGTGTGTGACCCTCAGCAAGAGCTTCAGCCAAAGTCTGCACACATACACATACACACACACAACTAAAGTGTGACTCCCCATTAAGCTTTGCAGCTGATGTGTGCTAATACCACAAGCAAGGGTGTGAGGAAGTCAAGAAGTGTGTTATTATCACAACAAATAGAAGAATGGGGAAGATAGATTTTATTTTTACCACAGTTTTTGCCTGCAAGGTCATGATCAGAGAATTTAAACAAGCTCTATGGACTTCAACAAATTTTATTGCCTCTTTGAAACTAATTTTTTACCATATAAAAGGAAGCATCACACAGAAATAAAACTGGAAAAGGGAGTCAGAAAGATAGTAAAATGGTTAGGGTGCCTACCTTGCATGTAGCTGACCCACCATCAATTTCCAGAACCACTTATGGCTACCTGAGCACCATTAGAAGTGATTTTTGTTTAGAAAGCCAAGAGTAAGCCCTGAGCACTACTGGGAGTGACCCCCAAACAAGACAAAACAAGAAATGTGTAATGGTAATAACTCCTGTTTATCACTTAATGGTTTATAAAATGCTCTCACCTTTTTTCAATAGCTGATTCAGTTTAAAAGATCTTTTCCTTGGGGCTGGAATGATAGGTGGGTAGAGCATTTGGTTTGCACGTGGTTCACCTGCGTTTGGTCCCCAGCACCCCATATAGTCCTCTGAACCCACCAAGACTGATCCCTGAGCACAGAATCAGAAATAAGCCCTGAGCACTGCAGTGGTGTGGTCCCCAAATCAAACAAGCAAAATCTGTCTTTTCCTCTTCCCTTTTTTGGTGTTACTCATTGCAATGAATGGGGGATGAGGCTGGGGTCACACACTTGATTGTGGTTCTTGCATAACTTAGCAGCAGCCCTTGCCTGGATTGTGCACTTTAGTTGGGATACACACACACACACACAGAAAGAGAGAGAGAGAGAGAGAGAGAGAGAGAGAGAGAGAGAGAGAGAGAGAGAGAGAGATGGAACAGCAGAGAATGAATGTGCTGTCCAGATGCTAGGCTCTCATTTAGCAAGCGGGGTAGTGCCAGGAAGCAAACTTGTGTTCTTATGTTTACAAAGCAGATGTTCTACCACAGGGCCCAGATGTTGCATTTTTAAAATAAACTGTGAGCCTCCCGACTATCCTGTAAGATAAGGTGACAAGCACTTATGTTCTGAATAGATATGAATAGTCCATTTGGAAGCAAAAGTAGAGGAAGAATATCCACGTAGAAATTTTGTTTTCAAAGATATAAATGACTAAATAAATTGCAGGCATTTACCTAAATCTTTGTTTCCACTGAGCTCTCAGTGGCAATCTAAATTTTATAGGTGAAAACAAGCTTTACCTGACATGAAAGCAACGATGAACATTTGGGATTATCAAAGCATTCTGGCAACTGTCTTTACAAAAACCTATCTTAAGAATAAGTTGCTCAGTGATAATTAGAGAGTGAAACACACCCTGCTTCACATTTCAATGCTCCTTCCCAATTATAATGGCATTAGAGAGAAAGTGTAGCCATCTAATTGTATGAAGAATAGATCTAATTTTCTCAATGTCACTGCAATATCACCTTTTGGGACTAACAGCACTGAATGATTACGCATATCATTTGGTAATTGTGTTTTTATCCATTCCACACAGGGAACTGATTTTTAAAAGTGGACATGCAATTAGATTATAAATGAACACACATCAACCGGCCCTCAGAAGATAGCAATATGTCAGCATTAACTCTGCTGCATTTTTAACTACTGTCAGTGGCAGTGTTTGTGGCCTGTCAACACTCAGCACTGATGTCCATAGTTGGGGATTCTGGGCTTCGCTTTAACACTAAAAGGTATGAAAGTCACTGTGAAAGATTCCGAAACCAGGAAGAGTGGACTTAACAAACTGGGTGCTTGTAGGCTATTGAATTTAATAGTAAAATTAACTATGATCGAAGATCAAGATGAAATGCCACCATAGCTGCTAGATGCAAGTGTTTGAGGACTGTCGAGAGAATGTGTTTTGCTATAGAAGAACTGATCATTCTGTCTCATGGGCTGCAAAACAGATAATCCCTGGGGAAAAAAAGGAAGTCTGAAGTGTCAATCATAACGTATACTGCTGGAAATATTTCAGGACAGTAGTGAAAATTTACACAGACATCTATTTCTAAAAGTAAAATATATAAAAGAAGGTGATGTTGAAGCTGTAAGATATAACTCCTAGGTCTACTGAATACTACTGAACTCTCTATGTACAAATCATAAACTTTAATAAATACAATTATTTGGTGTGCAGTTGAAGGCTCATTATCATACTAAACAAAAGCTTATTTTTGGACCAGTCTGATCCTTGGTGTTGATTGGAAGCAATCACAAGACATTTAAATGAGGGTGTTTTCACATGAGACAAATGATAAAATAAATAATTTTAAGTTTCTTATCCTAACAACACAGTAGTTAGCAACCACACTTCCCTTCATTATGATGGAGTATACACACCATGGAATGAAAATGTCTGTCTATAATTCTATTATCATCTTCAGAGTTGTTAATGCAGGCTGATTATAAATGAACCATTCTTGCACAAGACCTCAGTTAGAAACCAAAGTCAGTAGCAATTCCTGTAGGTTTTTGTGTTGCTCTCTTGGAATTTCTTTAAAGTCCCAAACTTCATTGTAGGGATGGGCTGTGGCTCTCTGTTCATGGAAAATGGATGCTTGGAGTCACTGATTTGGAGTTCCTTTACTCTCCCATAAAACATGGGCCTGCAGTCAAGTATACAGTCTTAATGGTTGACAGGAAGTGGATCTCTTTTGCCCTCACTGCATTGGGTGGGATCAAAAAAGCTGTTTCTGGGGTGAACTTCAAATTAGCTTTAAAGAGGTCATACACAAAAATCATCATTTTGTAGCACAGCTACAGCAGACACATGTTAAAATAGAATTGGTGATCAACACAAACTTGTTCAACAGATAACTGTTGGAGAATTCAAAACTGAAGCAGTGGGGTGGTGGGAAACCTGAAAAAATTTTAAAAAGCAAAACAAAACCAGTTACCAAGTATATATTGTCTTCTTTTTTTTGATTGTCAAAAATATTTTTTAAAGATTTTATTAATTAAATTATTGAATAACTTTGAGATAGAGCTTTACAAAGCTGTTTATAATTTGGTTTCAGTAATACAGAGCTCCAATACTCATCCCTCCTTAATCTCCCTTCTCACTGCTCACTTTGTGCTAGCACTTAATTCCGTTTATTATAACTGATAATATCAAGGTGGTTTTACCTGATCAGTGTTCTAAATCTTTTAAATGAGTGGACTTTTATTACTGTTTTGTATCTATGGATTAGGCACATAATAGGTTGCCTCACTTGGAAAGTCTTTCAAAATTAGCAAATTTTTTTCCTGTACTTAGAATATAACCAAAACTTCTCATCATGGACTATTATAAGGGTCATTCTTACTTCTCTAGATTTATCCTTACATGCTATCACTCTTATTAAATAAGACTTCGTTAAAATTGCTCAATTCAGTATCCTGATTGCCCCAGGATTTTTGCAAACTATTCTTTGCTGGAGTTCTTTTTGTCTCTTCTCTTCATTTGGTGCGCTTTTTTTGTTCCTTTGCTTTATGTTTTATTATTATTATTATTATCTTTTCATTCTAAACTTAAATACTTCCTCCTCAGAAGTTTCCCACAGTATGCAATGTTTACTGCATTTACTTGTGTTCTCTTTCACAGCACCCAGGTTTCAACCCTGTAGGGTAATCAATCATCCCTATTAACCTAGAAATCAGAGGTTTTCTGAGATGTAGATCACTCAATACTAAAACAAAGATAGTTTTGGGCAAACTAAGTAACCAGTTAACCCACATGTACAGTGTAATATTTTTTTTCCATTTATGTGTAGGCTGGAGCAATAGCACAGCAGGTAGGGCGTTTGCCTTGCACGCAGCCAACTTGGGTTCTATTCCTCCATCCCTCTCAGAGAGCCCGGCAAGCTACCGAGAGTTACCCACCCACAAAGCAGAGCCTGGCAAGCTCCTGGTGGTAGAGTATTTGACATGCCAAAAACAGTAATAACAAGTCTCACAATGGAGATGTTACTGGTGCCTGCTCTAGCAAATTGGTGAACAACTGGATGACAGTGCTACAGTGCTATGTGTGGAATATCTCTCTCCCTATTCAAGTTCTCAGAAGTAAGGGCATGTCTTGAGGAGCAAGGGCTTTCAAGTGGTGTTCAGGAGAACCAGGGGCCCCTCTGCTGATTCTTGGTAATCCAGCCTACAGTTCAATGCAAGGGCCCAAAAATTCAATGCTGTTAGCCCTGCAGTAGTGCAAATCCTCAGGCAACACTGGCCACTCTGGCAGTGCCTGCATCTTGCAGGGCCATAGTCAAAGGTGCTCAGGGACCTCTAGGTTTTGGGAATGAGATCAAGGTCAGCTGCATGAAAAGCATGTCTCTAACTGCTATACTTTCTCTGGTTCCTGGCACTTGTTCATGTCTTTGTTTATCATTGCATACCCTATATCTTTCATGGAGGAAAACACTTACTATACATTAAATAAATTCTCAAGTGGATAAAAATAAATCAATAAATCTTTCAATTCTGAAAAAATTTATATTTGGATTCATCTATGGGAAGTTGAAGTAGCTAGATATGGAGAACCATTTGAGTTCTATAAGAAAACAGAGAGCTACAGTTGGAACCCCAAATCCAGGGGTCCTGCATTTTTCAGAAAATTTGGGGGGTAAAGATAGATGGGTATGAAAAATAACACAGTGTTCAAATAGGATCTCTACTTAGAGAAATTTTTTCTCCTTGGTGAAAATATATTTATTAATTGTGTCAAATCAGTGGAGAAAATCAGCTATTTCATCAAACATACAAACATACATTAAATATTTAGCTGTAATATAAAAGGCAGTAGAAACATAATAGTTATGAAGATTATGACATTTCTCCACCAAGAAATATTCACCTCAGTATGCAAAAGTTATATATGACATAATTTTTGGTTAGAATAGAGAGAAAGGTGGGGAAAAATAAAGTCCCTACAGTAATAGCAACATCAGCTCAGATCTTATTTGTGATTCTTCTTTCAAGGGTCCTGGGTTCTTAGGACAGCAGTTGGGGCATAACAAACATGAGATATCACATATCTAATATTAGCAGAACTGGAACCCTAGAACTTGTCATGCCAATACTTCTGTTAATCTAATTTTAAAATTTTAAGTCTCTGAAAAATATTTTTATTTAATCAGTTAAATTTCGTAAAAACCAGAAATTTGACAGAGGAATAGAGATCTCTGCACTGACAAGACCAAATTTTGAACTGGAAAATCAGTCAAAACTTGTGGCTTTCATGGGAGACATCAAAACTCACATGCAGTGAGGTTTAAGAGTGATGGTGGTTGTTAGAAAAGATGAAATCTTAAAATTTGCTTATAAATGGATGGAAATGGAGAGAATGATGCTAAGGAAATGAATGAAAAGAGAGGGACAGACATGAATGACTGCACTTATTTGTGAAATATAAAATAACATAGTATGAGACTAATACCCAAGGACAGTTGAGACAAGGGTCAGGAGGATTGTTCCACAGTTGAAAGCCTGCCTCAGGTGCTGGGGGATAAGGCAGTTGGGATAGAGAAGGGACCAGTAAATCACTGATGGTTGGAGGGATCGCTCTGGATGAGAGATGTGTGCTGAAAGTAGACAAAGGACCAAACATGATGGCCTCTCAGCATCTGTATTGCAGATCATAATGCCCAAAAGTAGAGAGAGAGTAAGTAAGGAAAGTGCCTGCCATAGAAGCAGTGGGTGGGGTGATAAGGTGAGGTGGGGGTGATGGAAGGGATACTGGGGACATTGGTGGTGGAAAATGAGCACTGGTGGAAGGATAGGTGTTCTATTATTATATGACTGAAACTCAATCCTGAAAGCTTTAAAACTGTATCTTATGGTGATTCAATTAAAAATTTAAATAAGTGATGTTGATTTTTACAACTTTTAGGAACCATTTTGAATAAATTGATCAGCCAATCTACCGTAAAAGAACATTCTCCTAAACTGTATTGAATTTTGATGGAATTGGCCATCTGTTTAAACCATCAAGCCAATTCAACTTGTATCCAGAGGACAGTCCAGAACAATTTCTGAGAGTAAATACAAAACTTTTAAAGTGAGAGAGAAAATTAAGTTTTCTGATTGGGGCAAAAAAAGGTATGGACTCAGTCGATTTCTTTCTTCAAAGCTGTCCCTTTGTTAAAATTGACAAATTGGTTACTTTCATCAGTTTCAGCCTCTGTCATTTTCAGCAGTCTAGACTAGACACATAAACACATCAATTTTCAACTCTAGAAGCTTGTCTCTTTTGAAACTGACAGGAACTGAAATGAAGGAAAGCCAAAGTGGCAGCCTCTGTGGAGACTTTGAAAGCAGCTGATACTGAATGACCTCTGAAGCAGGCTTGTGCTCAAGGACCCAGATCCTGCTGACTAGAAGCACTGGCTTCACACCAACTTTTTGCCCTGAGGATCCAGAAGTGAAGGGTGTTCCAAAGGGGCCATGTATACTCAAATTTAGGTCTTAAAGTCAACAGCTCAGAGAAAAATTAGCACAAAGTACAAAATGTGATGGTTTTAGAATCTGAAATGAGAGCTCTGGGGTGACCCCTTAACAGACAAGGACAACATTTAACCTTTTGAGATTTTTAACAATCACAAAATGCAGTTCGTGATAACTGTATTACTAAGAAGAATGACACTAATTAATGGTTAACATTTACTCAGCACAACGTTTTTCATGTATTCAACTGGTCTCTGGTCAACCTTATATGATAGCTGTAGAAGGGAAAACTTTAAAATTCCAATTCACTAATGTTAGCTGCATGATTAGCAAGTTTCTATTTGCAGATTATAACCCTGTAAGGGTTAAATAACAGCATAAAATCTTTCTGTAAATTATTAGGTGTGCCAGACTTCAGTTTATTTTTATTATTCTTGATTATTATAATTTCCATAGGATTCAATGTATCTACTATTTTGCTTTTACATTAAATATGTGTTAAATTCCTACATTGAGTTCTATTTTTTCCCTTCTATACAAAGTAATAATACTACTTATATGAGAAATATATATATATCAAATATGGTAATTTTCCTGACTTTATTAGATCCTTTTAAATACATAATTAATATACATTTTACAGATAAAGAAAAAACATGTTATTATTGTCATGTATAATCCTGTCTAGACAGTATGCTCATATCGAACAATTGCACTGCCATTTTCCAAACACCTAGGGTAATAACCACAAGACACTGCAAGATCATTTTAATCTGAGTATTGACTCTGAAGATATTAATATCCCCTCCGTTCTAGCTAGAACATTTTCACACTTAATCAGCTCTTAATGCGATGAATTTCAAGATCAAAGAATGTATACTTGCCTAACAAAGGTCTTTGAATACCCAGAACTTATTCCAATACTGGTATCTCCTTCTCTTCCTCCTCCACTTGATTTATTGTATAATATTTTAGGGTATTTCGATAGATTAAGGACAGAGATGACACTGATTCAGTATCACTCTTTGGATTTTCTCCTTGTCTCCTTCGCCCCCATGCCCCCAGTTCCTTACTCTTTTCACTTTTCTCTTTTCCTTTCCAAAATATTTTGAGCTTCTACTTTGTATCTAGTATTTTGCTGAATACTCAGATAAGATGCACCTGGATTCTTGCTTCATGCCACTTTTAGTGAAGTTTGACAGGCATTCAGTGGATATTATTTGTAAATGTCAAAGTGATAAGTATAAAGAAAAAATCTGTTTTGAAACAGTATGGCATGTCACTTATCTGGATGACCAGGTGAGAAACTTTGGATTAAGCCTTAGATAGTTAATGTTCCTTTGATGTGGGCATAATTTTAAGAGTTTAGAACTGGAAAGATAGCACAGTGGATAGGGTGCTTGACTTTATAAAGCCAACCTGATTTGATCCCAAGTACCACATATGACCTTACCAAGCACCAGTTGGCATGATCCCTGAGCACAGAGCCATGGGCTTTACCAGGTACAATCCCACCCCCCCAAAAAAGAATATTTAATTAAAATACAAACACAATTCCATACTCATCTTCCTTTCTTTGATGAGTATATATGATGAATGCAATAACTAATCTTTACTTTATAATTCAGTCATAAAAATGGACAGAAAATAAATAAGGACTATAATTTTTGTAAGTCTAATATTGTCTTTGTTGTTTTACCAACTAATAAGCAAATTGACAAATTAGTTTGTTGAATGAAGATCTGGAAAGAGTTAATCTTATCACCTAAAAAAATCTAATTCAAAACCCTGCTTCTACCACACTTCAATTTTGAAGTTTCGCAGGTGTTACAGGTGTTCAAACATGCCTTAAGGATAGAGGTGAGAAGAAAAGAGGGGGGGTAAATAGAAAGGAGGGAAGGGGAGAAAGGGAAGGAAGGAAGGAAGGAAGGAAGGAAGGAAGGAAGGAAGGAAGGAAGATGAAAGATAAAGTTTGGTACTCGATATGAGCTGGAGAGATAGTCTGGGGATTTGGTGTTTGTCTTACATGAAGCTGACTCATATTTGATCCCTGGAACCACATATGGTCTCTGGAGCCAACCAGGAGTAATCCCTGAATGCAGAGTCAAGAGAAAGTCCTGAGTACAAACAGGTGTGGCCCTTTCCAACCTCCCACCCCAAATTGATACAAGACAAACTCCGGGGCATAGGTGTTTACTACACCTAATTTATATTATGCCTCCATTATGTTTAAAGGGGATAGCTCAGATGGTACAGAAACTGGTAAATATTGAATATAGAGACTAATACACTGACTTATCTGTTTGCAAACTAATTTGTTCTCTTGAGAATTTTTTGTCTGTATCCCTTTCATCCCCCATTCTGAGAGCCTGTAGTCCATGATCACCTTGATGTTTCACAGCCTCTGTATTCAAATTATTTATTCATTGCTTAAAAACTCAATAATCACAATTTGGGGTAGAGAAATGTTTCCTTGGTCACTCACACTCTGTTAAGCTGGGCCTTTAAAGGAGGGTCACTCAAAGCTGTCCTTCCCCACACAAATTTTGGAGCCCTGTATTGTAAAGCATTTTATCAGAGAGCACTGGGTAGCAGTCTGTAAGAATGTATTGAGAAGCAGCTAATGGACAGAAAGTACCTGCTTTGACACATTAATTCCCTTCCCTGTCAGCCTGCATCATTGTAGAGCATGCATGACGGGAAGCAAGGTCCCATCACACCATGGCACCTGCTGCTTTGCCATCTGCCCAGTGCAATTGCGCCTTTGATTGCCCATTTTTCAGCCTAATGGCTTACTTCTCTTTCTCTTTGTAAAGTTTTTACATTTTTATTGTAATTTTAATCATCATTAAATTTTTCTCATTTCTGTTTGGCACGCCAAGAATGTTGATAAGAGAATAGCATAAATAATATTCTAAACCATCCCCAAATTGAGATCTTTCCAAGAGCTGCGCTTCAGTGTTTAGTCTGATAAAGTTGTCATGGCGATAATGTCCCCTGTGAATAAAAGTGCCATGTGCATGGTTGATTAAAGGAAAGAGCTCAGATGGTACACAAACTGGTAAATATTGAATCTAGGGACTATTATACTGACCACATTTCTCCATTTTCCCTCGTTTGGATTTTTAAGCTGTGCTGTTTCAGTTTTTTTGAAATACTCCACTGGTTCACATTTTTCTCATTTTTGTATTTGAGGATTTATAGTTGTTAAAATCCTTTTGCAATCAATATTGGCAGTGCTCCCAAACTGGCCTTTGGATTTTGTCTAAGGCTGTTGATTTGCCTGGATTAGTCAAAGCAACAGATCATTATCACATATTGAACATCTGTCAAAAATAGTACTAACAATTATCAGATACACTCTCTATTATGGATGTTTGGATTTATGTAGTTGAGAATTTTCTATAAATTTAGGTTGATAGGACTATTTGTTTTTACTCAGAACAAGAAATAACATTAGAACAACCTTGAGGTAATGTGGGGATAAAATTATAGGTGTGCTTAATTTGGGTGTTGCAAAGAGTAATAAACAGAAGTTCTTGCCATCTGAGAGGTCAAGATCAACTCTCTTTCTATATCTCAGGCAAATGGAAGAACCAAAAGGGTTCTTTAGGGGGAAAATCATTATCTAAAGTTGCTTGCAATCTGGAGATGGTTTGCTAACACATCAAGTTTTACATGCTAACTCTAGAAGTGAATGTTTTGTGATCTTTATGTTTAAATACGATAGTAATTTCATTAGTTTAGCAAAACACTAGGTCTGGAAAGTAGGAAGGTGTCATAGGTTGTAAGAATGAGAAAATACATAGATATGGGTGAATAAGTGAGGGAATCCATTAGGAAAACATTTGTGTATTTATATGTAAAGACAAGAAAGCTATCACTATCAACTATCACACCTTGGGGAGAGAATCCTTATCTTGGGGAGGGAATCCTATAACTCCAAGTATAATCTAAAGACCAACATGATGCCAAACAATGTTGTAAAGATTTAGAAAAAGGAAAACAGCACTCACAGCTATGGACAAAACACAGTAACCTGTAGATAAAGGGATCTTTAAAGCTCTATGTCCTAAGGCCTGAGAATGCCTGTCTAGAAAGAATGGTCAAAAAGGTGGAAGATCATTAGCACAAGCAAGGGGGTATTTTTTCATTTTACGAATTTAGACTCTAACTGCTCAGTTTTTGGACATTAGGTACTATAGGGAGAAGAAAAAAGATATTATTTTATTCTCATTCATGAAGACTTGTAAGTAAATAGAGGGAGGCCACAAGGATTCCTCAGCAATGCAAGAGAATAATAGAAGGAGCAGGAAAGTTGAAATGCCCTTTGTGGAGCCTGAGGTGAGCAAACTCTAAATATTGTGAAGAAGAGAAATAATGTTAATGAACTATAATGTAAAGAGGCAGGATGATAGATTATATGTTTAAGTATGAACCTAAATAGTGAGGGAAGGAAGGAAGGGTGAGTAAAAAGAATGGAAAGAAGGGTGAAAGGAAGAATGTTCTACTGTTTGGTATGTGTTGATTGTGATGCTTATCTCAATACTCTATAAAAGTGTTTGCATAATTCATGGTTAGCATATTCACATTCATTATTGAGTAAATTCAGAGTACAGAGACACAGCATTCTGTAAAACAAAAAGCATTTGGTTGAGATTCAGAAAATCTAGGATAAAGTTGTCTCGATCATGAACTACATGATATGATTTGGGTAAATTAGAGTACCTCAGTTTTTATCCTTTGAATACAGAAAATATAATTCTTATTTTACAGGGTATGTAGATAAAATGAATATAACATACTCAACAATCTCATCAGCAAACACACATATTCTTTGGGACTGACTTGAGAAAGGGAAATGTTATCTTCCCTAAAAACTGTTCTCCATTTCCTGCCTGTTAGGTGTCTGTTAAATTTATAAATAGTGCTTTGTGTTTATTAACTTAGTAAAGGATATACAAAAATTGAAAATGGTACCAAACTTTCTGTTACAGCTGATTATAGTGTGTGTCTCCCCTTCCTATTTTTGACTTTATACTTCTGTGAAAATTCATTCTTCAGACTCCGGCACAAAGGCTAAAGGAAGTCAGAGGACTCACCAATACCTTATATGCAGGAGTTAGGATATCTTATGAGCTTAAGGGGGCAATACACAAGGCAGTACAAAATAATTTTCTTTTGATATTCCATATTTTTAAAGACAAACATGTGGTATATATATCAATTTGATAATATTATGTCAAAATAAAAACAATGAAATATCCCAAACCAAATACAAGGATTTGAATTTCTGATCTCTAATGAATAGGGACAGCTGTGACCCCACTGCAATGCAGTGATGGAGCTGCTCACTTGCCATCTCCAGGTTGAAGCAGATACAATGACATGTGACTCTTCAGTTACACTTTTGTCAGGTGGCTAAAAACACTGAAAGGAGAAAGCTGAGGGATTTCTTATCCAACATAGAACTAGTCATGACATGAATTTGTCACAGTTTAAAAGAGTAGAAAAGATTGAAAATAAAAATCCTAAATATATACTTCATGGAACTAGAAAAAGAACAAATTAAATCCTCAGTGAACATAAAGAAGAAAAGGCAAAAATTGGCCCAGAATTAAATGAGACAGCGGTCAGAAAAATATTAAAAGATCAATGAAGTTAAGGACTGAGTTAATTTTTTGCTTGTGTGTTTTTTGGCCATTACTGGCAGTGCTCAGTGGTTACTGCTGGTTCTGCACTAAGTGATCACTCCTGGCAGTGCTATGGGTACTATATGGGGTGCTGGGGATTGAACTGAGGTTAATCACATGCAAGGCCACTGTACTATCACTCCAGCCCTAATTTTTTTTAAAAGTTACTTATTTTATTTACTTAAAAAACTTACTTATTTTTGAATTGTTTTAAAAAGGTTAATAGAAACAGATCAACTTTCAGCAAGCCTAAGCAAGATAGAAGACTCAGGTCACTAGAATAAGAAATCAAAGAGAAGTCACACCTGACACTACAGAAATACACAGGATCACAAGAGACAATTATGAACAATTAGGAATCAACAAAACAGATAACATAGAAGTGTATAATTTCCTAGAATTGTGAAAAATAGCTAAGGTAAAATCAGGAAGGAACAGGACGCCTAAGCAGATGATGAAGAGCAAGGAGGTTGCAGCAATAATCACAAACCTCCCAAGAGTCAATATTTGCTGACTTTCATTATTGTTGCAGAGAAATAAGTCAATCTGGCTACTCAAATATGCTTATAGAAACTACTTTCTAGTTACCTTATATACCTTTTCTTTGCCTTCAATGTTGTGCCATTTCACTACAATTTAAATATATCTGGGAGTTTCCTTTTATTTATATTGCCTGGAATTTTCTGGACTTCTCAAATCTGAGGTGTTATTTATTTTAGTTATTTATAAATCTGAATGTTGTTTTATTCATTTATTCTAAAGCCAAAAATCTCTGCTCATTCTCTCTTAAACTATTACTTTTCACTCTCCAACTCTACATGTCAGAAAATCTGACACTTCAGTATCTCTTAGATCCCTCTTCTCATAACAAAATATGAATTTTAACATTCTTGCATCCTACTCAATTTATTCAGGCTTGTATCTCATTTCACTAGTTTTCCTCAGTTATGTTCAATCAGCACACTTCTCTATTGAAATTTTAATTAAAATATTTATACTTTTTAAAAATATTTTATTTAGTTTTTGTACACAGCAGGTAGGGCATTCGCCTTACAAGCGGCCAACATGGCCAACCCGAGTTCGATTCCTCCGCCCCTCTCGGAGAGCCTGGCAAGCTACCGAGAGTATTCAATATGCCAGACACAGTAACAACAAAGTCTCCAATGGAGACGTTACTGGGCCCGCTCGAGCAAATCGACGATCAACGGGAGGGCCTTTACCTTTTACCTTTACCTGTCTTGTTGAGCTGGAGTGATAGCACAGTGGGTAGGATGTTTGCTTTGCACAACCCAGCCAGCCGGGTTCTATTCCTCCTCTCCTCTCTGGGAGCCCGGCAAGCTACCAAAAGCATCTTGCCTGCACAGTAAAGCCTGGCAAGGTACCCGTGACATATTCAATATGCCAAACATAGTAACAAGTCTCACAATGGAGACATTACTGGGCCCTCTCGAGCAAATGATGAACAGTGGGAGGACAGTGCTACAGTGCTACCTGTCTTGTTGATTTTTATCATTTCATTGTTCTTTTCTTGTATCTGTAAGCCTTTCTTCTGTTTCTTTAGACATGTTCAACATGACTTTCTGTACTCTGATACTATCTAACTCCTTTTCAACCAGTCAGCTGTGTGTTGTTTCTAGTAGGAGGTTCCTCATGATCTGTTGTAATAGTTGTGTGATATACATATTGCGTGGAACTTGATTTGTAGGAATTATTTGAAGATTCGTTGGAAGTTTAGTTGCTCCAGAGAGGAGATTTCTTTGCTTCTGTTGTTGCCTGAAACAAAATCAACTCACAACTTAAAAAGCATATTTCTTCACATTTTTCAGACCATAAACCTGTGTGAAAACTGGCTGTGGTTATGTGAGTAGAGAGATTTATTTGCACTCTGTACCTTGTCTCTTTCTCAACACACTGAATCTGTTTCTTACTTTCTCTCACACTGAGAATTTCTTCCTTGTTTTCTTCTTGTGTGGTATGATCCTGAGCAGCAAATACATCAGAAGCTCAAGATCACCAGGATTTGTCAAATGCTATTTGAGACAAGGTAGGGCTATGTTTAGCTTACCTAGTCAATTGCTTATTTCTCTGTTCTTGGCTTCTGAATATACTAAAGAAAATTTTAAAATATGAATCTTTCACATTTTTATTTATTGTGTTTTGAAGGAGGGTTCTTAAGAAGCTACAATGTACAATACTGCCTGAATCAGAAGTCAAACAATGAATTAGGTGTGTATGTGTTGGGGGTGGGGGGTTGCCAAACAGTGCTCAGGAGCTGAAGTGCCACTCCTGGAATATTCAATCAATTTAGCTTAGTGGTTCAATGGTTCAGGCCTGCCTGGCTATGCTTCATATACCACAGCAGTATTAGGGGCAACCAGAATCACACCCAATCCTTTGGGCTAAATTCCTAGGTCCAGGTATATTTTAAATTACTCAGTATTATATAAACTGCCTGATATAATATTTGTAAGCATTATTGCAATAGCAAGTGGAGCCACTTACTCATCCCTCAGGGTTAGAGATTTAACTTAGTCCTCCTTTTTAAGTATTATTTTTAAAGGTGTACTATGAACACATTTTAAAGTGACACATGTTTTGTGCTTAAAGCTATCATCATAGGATATATTACTGACAGAACAGCATTGCTGGACTAAAGGGACTCATATTTTTAAGTTTGTATATAAAATTCACACAGTACTTTACCAAAATATTTACATCAATTTGTATTCTCAATATAAATAAGAGTTCTCCGTATCCTCATCATTATTTGGTGTGATTAGTAATATTTTATATTTTTCAATTTAATTAGGGTATTTTTAAAGCAAAATATATCTTTTGCCCTACAATTTTATTTTTCATAACATTTTTTGAGTTAAAAATTTTGTTTCCCACTATTTTGAAAGATATTTGGGTTCCTCAATTTACTGCAATGATATTTACCATACCAAAATCTGGAAACAACCCAAGTATTCAAGAAACAGATTAGTAGATAAAGAAACAGTGGTATCTATACACAATGGTATACTACTAGTTTATAAGAAAAGACAAAATCATGCAATTTGCTGCTTTGTGGATGAAACTAGAGGGGCCCATGCTGAGTGAAAGCAGAAGAGGGACAGGTGCAGAATGGTCTCTCTCATATGTGGTATGTAAATAATAGTAAAAGGATGTTTCAAAAACAACAAAACCTGACAACTAATGGTGCTTACCCAGAGTTGGCATGCAGTGAGGGTGTGGTGGGAGGGGAACCTGAGAAAATGGTAGAGGGAAGCAACACAGGTGGTAGGCACAGTCTCAAAAAAAAAATGAGGAAAAACTTCTGTTTTCTAAGTTACATATTTGTACATACAATAGCATTGGAAGAAAGTACAGAAAGGATCATCTTCTAGTATGGATGATAAAAATAAAAGTCAAATCTGATATATTTTGATCCTTAACTCTCTCTTAATTTGACTTCCCCATGTTAGTTTCCTGTTGTTCTCTAGGAAAACTCTTAAACAAACACTATAGCTTATCTTAAGAATACTTCTGGAAATGACAGCACCCCCATATTAAATCTAGTGAATCCTTCCTTTCATTTCACTTCATCATGGAAATAAACCAGTTCATTTCTTCTCACTGATTTTCCAGCTTAATGAAAAGAGAAAGAGATTATATATTCAAAAACATCTACTCATACATCTTAAAAACGTGAACTCTATTATCTCTAGGATTCTTTTCTTGCTTGTAAGGTTTGTATGTATTTTTTATTTTATGCACAATGCTTTGTGTATTTGCTCGAGATGACAGCAAAGACTAAACAATCAATATTATGTCTTTTTTTCCTCCAAGAACAAACATTGCCCACCTAGAATACCTTTTGTGTGAAGAGAATACAATGCATCCTCTTGAAGGAAGGTCTTCTACAGAAACAACAGTTTGAAGTTGCCTCATCACCAGTTTTTACAGCCTCTCTTCTCCCAAAGACCTGCTCTCTCTCATCTTTGCCTAAACTGTCCTCCTGCAGCCTCAGAGCCGATGCCTAGTCATCTGCCTCTTTCCTCTCACCCTCTTGACTCTCAAACAAAGCCCTGGGCAGGCCTAACAGTGTTTCTCTCTAAGCGCTTTCCAGCAATCCTGACCACTGACAGCATTTTTATTTTCTTTGTTTTCCTAGAGTTGACAGTTTCCGATTGGCAGCTGCCTTCCTGGTCTTGATTTTTTCATGTCAAGCCCATGAGCGAGTCTCAGACAAAAATTCAACAGTTGTAGAGAGGATCACTCTGTCACTAGCATTGCCCTTTAAAATAATTGTTATATTCTACTTAAGTTCATGTTTGAGGCTATCATAAAGGTTGTTCTATTCAGTTTCTGACAGGCTGACTTAAAAAAGAATTGATGATAATTAGCCAATCATTTTCATTTTTAAAGGTTGAGTTTAACCAATTTTATCCAGAAGGATATCTGTTCTCTTCAAAGCGACACTGTAATTTAAACAACTGGTAAATTTTTATTTATTTTCTGACAGCCAACTGCCTATTATCCCCTTCCTAAAACACTGACTGTCTTTTGATCTCTATAACTTCTCTTAATTCACGATAAGGAAGATTTTTGGATTCATTACACTGAGAATAAGTCATTCCCTTAGAACTGCAGACCAGGGACAGCAAACATAGGTGATCTATTGGGTGTGGGTTCACCTTTGAATGACATGACATCCAAATGTCCACATTCTGCCTAGATAGGCTCAGATGACATACACTAGTTCAAAGGCATCCTTGCTTGATTACCAACTTGGTGCCTATTAGCTATCCAAGTCTCAACTCGTTCCCTATATAAATAAAACCAAACTGACATCATTTACTTCTTTTATGGAAGGAAGAGAAGTTTCTTCCTAAATGTAAATGTAGAATGTGGAAGAGCATAACTCAGATTTCCAACATGATTTAAACATGCTAAATAAGAGAATAATCTACGAACTGTTAGCCAGAGGTTTCTGAGAAGCTTGGACCTAGACAGAGTGGAATTGAAGTTCCAATCCTGCCACTTTTAAGTGTTGTGATTTTGGGGCTCTCTCCCCCTCTGTGTAAATAAGACTACGCGTACCATACTGCACTATGCCCCTCTACAGATAGTGATCATTATTCTCCGTACCAAAAAATTAGGTTCTTAAGAATTTCTGGCTCCGGGGATGGAGTGATAGCACAGCGGGCAGGGTGTTTGCCTTGCATGCTACTGACCCAGGTTCAATCCCCAGCATCCCATATGGTCCTCCAGCACTGACAGGAGTAATTCCTGAGTTCAGAGGCAGGAGTAACCCCTGTGCATCTCCGGGTATGACCCAAATATCCAAAAAAAAAAAAAATCCTGCTCCAAGAACTTAAAGAAATTTTCTCTTGCTAGAATTCTAAGAATATAAAAGCATGCTCAAAGTATTTCACCTTAGGCATTTGGAGAAATTGGTTTTTTAAAAAAAATCTAGTTTAGTAACTGTGGTTAAAAAATGTTAATGGTACAGTTTCAAGCACAAAACATTCCAGCATCACAAGCACCATAAGTGTTTGCTTCCCTCCACCATTGTCTCAGCATTCTCTCATCCCCTACCTCCACAAGCTTCCTACTGAAGGACAGTTCTTAGTTTCTGTTGCCTTTGGACATTTGTTATTCCCCTACTGTGTTTCTTTATAACCCGCATATGAGAGATCATTCTCTGTTTGTCCCCCTCCTTCTTACTAACAACTCAGCATGATACGCTCCAAATCCTTCCACATAGCAGCAAACTGCATGACTTCATATTTTCTTAAGCCAAGTGGTATTCCACTGTGCATCCATACCATAGTTTCTTTTTTCAATTATCTGATCTTGGCTGATAAAAATATGATCTTTCAGGGCTGGAGTGATAGCACAGCAGCTAGAGTATTGCCTTGCACGTGGCCACTCTTGGTTCAATTCCCAGCATCCTATATGGTCCCCTGAGCACTGCTAGGAGTAATTCCTGAGTGCATAAGCCAGAAATAACCTTTGTGAATCTCCAGGTGTGATCCAAAAATTAAAAAAAAGAAGATATTTCCAGATTTGGGCTATTGTGAATAATGTTGTAATGAACACAGAAGTGGAGTGAAAGTGTCTTTTCCGAATAGTTTTTGGTCCCTTGGAGTAGACGTAAAGAAGTAGAATTGCTGACTCATACAGAAGCTCAGTTCCTAGCTTTTTGAAAAATGTCCATATTGTTTTTCAAAACTACTAGACCAGTCAACATTCCCACCAGCAGTGAATAGCAGTTTTTTTTTTTTGAGAAAATTATTTTGCTAATATTTTTTTCTTAATAACAAAACTGATTCCTAGGAAATTTGACATCAGTGAAAACCACCATATTTTTCCCAAAAAAAGGGGGGGAGAGGGAAAATTGAGGGTTCTTTTCATTGGAGAGATGGCACTGGTACTGGGACTTTGATTTTATTTATACAACATACGCAATACACATTAAATATTATACACATAGAAAAGACTTAAGTTCAAGTAGGAAGTTGATGAAATCCATTGTAATAAATTAGTAATAAAGTTAATTAGTAATAAAGTTAATTAACACTGAAAAAAATTTTGCATTAAGAAGAAAGTTTTTAATAAATATCCAATGAAACATTTAGCTAGAATATTGTGATAAAAAGTAACCTGACCTCATATAGACACTTTATTTACATATTTATTTATTTATTTATTTATTAGTAGGGGGTGGGTCCCATCTGATGGGTCACACCAGGTTCTACACTCAGGAATCATGTCTAGCAGTGCTTGGAGACCAAGCACTCCAGGAATAAACCCGGGTTGGCTGCATGCAGGGCAAATGCTTTACCAGCTATACTATTGCTCCAGTCCTCAATTATGGAAACTTTAAAAAAGGAAGAGTGACTTGGTAAAATTGCATTTGGGAAGTCAAAGGCACGCATTTGGAAACAGAATATATAACCTTATCTACTAACTTAATGTAATGGATATCTTAATTAAACAAAAATACAAAATCCTGCTTTCCCCTCTATTTGCCTAGATTCTAGTCTCAACTTGTGACCTTGATGATGTTTTAGAGATGTTTTTTGAGGCCTTCAAAGTGGTACTCAGGCAACCTGGAGGTTACTCCTAATGATTTTCCACCCATTTGGTCAAGTGGCTCAATGTAGGGTCTCAAGAGGCAGTCATGTTAAAGCTCTGTAAGGCAGGGGGTCACCAGGGTTATAACCAACAGTAAAGGGGACCTGAAGGACTATACCTATTGATGCCTGGGGACCCATGTGTTGCCAGGAATGTAATGAGAACCAGGAATCATGTGTTATAACCCTTATAATAGCTCTCTAACTCTTTTATAAAAAATATTAAGCTGTTTTAGTTTATTGCCTCAATTAAAACTCTAAGTACTACCACCGTACACCAAATAATGCAAGTGTCTTTACAAGAACCTACAAAACCCTAAGTCACCTGCCTTTCTGTTTAAGACAAGAACAGAAAGTTATAATTTACTCTTCCCTTTGCTTAGATCACTTACCCATCACCGGCCACAAACATATCTAGTTATCTATGGCTGACTCCCTCCTTCTTTCTGTGTTCCCATCACAGAGTGGTTGCCCCCAGCAACATCCTTAAAAGGCAGCTCTTTCCGTGCCCATCTCTATATCCTCTTTCCAGCTTCCATTTGACCCTGTCATATTTGTCATCTTCTAATACTCTACAGTACTTCATAATTATAATTTTTTATTTGCCCTTGCTAAGATTTTTTAATTTGTCCTTTCTGAATGCAGAGTTTAGTTAATTTCATTAACAAATGATCCCCAGCTTCACTAGTAGAAACTCACTGAATATCTTGAATTAAGGAGAAAAATGTAAAAGCATGTGAACAGAATTTAGAAGATTTATTTTTACCTTGTTGGTAAAATAACTTCTTTTGTGAAATAAGATAAGACTTTAAAGGAGACTTTACTTAAAATTAAAGAACACAATTTGGCTAATAGAGAAAATATGTAACATTTCCAGATCCAATTCCAATGTGACATCTGAGATTTCTGCACATCAAGCAATTTTTAAAAAAGAATTTATGTTTTATTTTTATTTTTTTATAGGAGTACTGCTATTTATTCAGCCACAGATTAGCTGATTGAATTGGACATGAACTCCACCTTAATTTTTATTTATTTATTTATTTTCTTTTTATATTTATTTATTGAATCACTGTGAGAAAAGTCACTAAGCTTTCAGGTTTAAGTCTCAGTCATACAATGATCAAACACCTTTCCCTTCACCAGTACTCATTTTTCACCACCAAGTACCCCAGTATGCCTTCCCCTCCCACCCCTCCAAATGCCTGTCAGGCAGATGATTTCCACCTAACTCTTCTCTACATTGATTCCATTCATTATTTCGACAAAAGATGCACATTATTGTTTAGAATTTCCCGTCAAACAATCAGAATAGCTGAAAAGGCATTGTGAAATATTTTGTTTTTTATAGCTGGTTATGAGAATCATATAATGTCACACGGCCACGATTTTGGATTTCTGCAAGGAGCCAGATAATTACGAGATTGGTTTCTGTGTGTCTGGTGTTATGGCCATGCCGGAGAGCCGCTTATGGGGGGCAACTCGTGACCTCAGTAGAGCATGAAGGACGAGCCGGTACTGCCCTCCTTCCCATGAGACTGCAGTTGCCCTGTCACCGCTGGCTCATACCTGGCTTTCCAATGAGCTCTGAGCTGGCGGAAACCCTGTATGCAGTTCAGATACATTTCTGCCAAAAGCCACTGGTTTTCAAGATTTGTTTCTGAGTCTCTGGTATCATGGCTAGTAATCAGCTTAATCAGGAGCCAGAGAGGCCGTTTGTAGGCGGTGACTCGGGGTCTCGTTGGGATGGGGAGAAAGTCGGCTCCACCCCCATGTGGTGAGGCCCTGTGTGTCTCGTCACTGCAGTCCCAAACCTGCTGTCTAGTGGCCTCTGGAGGATTGTGGTCACCGGGCCGCCAGGGGGAACAGGCCAAGACACGAAACCTATTCCCACCTGGAGTGGCCCAGGTCCAGTAACCTACTGCAGGAACAGGATGCATTTCTACCAAAGGCCTTTGGGTTCCGAAATTCGTTTCTAAGTCTCTGGGATCATGGCCAGTAAGCAGTTTGATCAGGAACCAGAGAGGCCATGCCTCCAATTATATAGCTGAGCCAGAGGTGGTTTGTGGGTGTGTCTCCCACATACCTAACTTTTGGCCGTTTACTTTCTTGGTAAACTTTGCCCCAAGTTTTTGGGATCTGGCCAAAGGCACAGCAGCAATTTTGGGGTATCTGAAAGTCTGACGTTGCCATCAGGCTGCTGATGCACTCACCTCACTAGTAGAAACTCACTGAATATCTTGAATTAAAGAGAAAAATGTAAAAGCATGTGAGCAGAATTTAGAAGATTTATTTTTACCTTGTTGGTAAAATAATTTCTTTTGTGAAATAAGATAAGACTTTAAAGGAGACTTTATTTAAAATTAAAGAAAACGATTTGGCTAATAGAGAAAATATGTAATATTTCCAGATCCAATTCCAATGTGACATCTGAGATTTCTGCACATCAAGCAATTTTTTAAAAAAATTTTATTTTTTTAATTTTTTTTTTAATTTCGAAAACCCATTTCTCCACCAGTGCCCATTTCCCCTCACCACGGATACAAGTATCCCTCCCACCCCTCATTTCCCCCATCCCACCCTGCCTCTGTGGCAGGGCATTCCCCTCTGTTCTCTCTCTCCTTTTGGGTGTTGTGGTTTGTAAAATAGTTAAGCCTGATTTTCAGGGAGAAACATTGGATGATTTACTTTCCATTGATCACTTTGTATACAAGGAGATGTCGCGCAGCTGCGTAAGTGACTGCGTGGTTTGGCACAAATATCCTGGTTCCCACATGCCTGAGCTATGCTTGTAGAGGCTCATGGTCAACGGGGTTCCCTCTGGGTAAGGCGGGATGGCAGCAATTACCCCATCTGGGACCTCCCGTGATATTGGCTCTGTTTGGGACCTGGAGCATTCTCTGAGAACTGTGGGGCCCTCCAGCAGTTTTCTTCTTTGTTGTTGTGTGCTGTAAAGATGGTGCTGGGGGAGGGTTGTGGGCGTGACTTCCAGAATCAGAGGTTGCCTGGGAGCTGGGGCGGCCCCATTGCAGTTTGGAACAAATGTCCTGGTTCCCGCATGCCCGAGCTATGCTTGTAGAGTCTCATGGTCACCGGGGTTCCCTCTGGGGAAGGCAGGACGGCAGCAACTACCCCATCTGGGACCTCCCGGTGATATGGGCTCTGTTTGGGACCTGGAGCATTCTCCGGGAGCTGTGGGGCCCTCCAGCGGTTTTCTTCTTTGTTGCTATGTGCTGTATCAAGCACTTTTTTAATATTTGCAGAGTTCCACTCAAATTTGACACCACAAAACTGGAGATGACATCAGATTCCACTAATGGTTTAGTGTCCCAAGACCAGCCTCCATGTCATATGCTAGCCCTGATGTTGTTAGCTAGACTTCTGACTGACTGGCTATAAGTCAGAGGTTTGCATCACCTTTAATTTGCTAGAGTGCTCACAGAACTTGGGAAACAAATTTACTCACTAGGTAAATGCTTCACAAATAAGGACCATATGGCTTCCTCTGGGCTTCCAGCATATTTCAAGGGGTCACAGGTGAAAACTGGGGTACTATGATATAATACTTGGGGACCAAGCAGTAAGGTGAGGGGGCCACAGAAAGGAAAAAAAGTTTGGAGGGCATCATGGAAGTTGAAAAACACTGTACTACGTTATGTATTTTACAAAAGACACAAATTTGCAGCCCTATGGAGAGATATACAGGGCAATGTCTCAAACAAAGGACCTTCTACCATTCTGGAGCTTGAGATTCAGCAAATTATCACATGAAAATGCTCTGGCTCCATGAAGGGGAAGCTCTCCCTAGGTCCTTCTTCAGAGCAGTGTCTTCAACTACTGGTTCCCAGAGCAGTGTCAGGCCACTAGCATAGAAAAGTTGAAAATCACTAGCCTTCCATCTCGATTATTACATAGACTGGTATGCAGAACAGGTGCTGGTTTTCTGTGTAAAGAGGTCAAAGATTTGGGATAATAAGGATAGTGCTGCAATAAAGGACCATAGAGTATGGGGACTCCTGGTAGATGAACAGAAGTGGTTTTTTATTTTTTAAATGCTCATATGTTTGGACAAAGTCAACATTCCCACCGGCAGTGGATGAGGCTCCCTTTTCCCCCACATTAACACCAACACTGATCATTTTTACTTTTTTGATGTGTGCCAGTCTCATTGGTCTGAGGTGATAGCTCATTGTTGTTTTGATTTGCATTCCCTGATGATCAGTGATGCAGAGCAAACGCTGATCAAAAAAGCAGGCAGCTCTAACTTTTGTCAATCAGCAATTTTGGTTTGGAATTCTTTTCTTTATGTTTCTGTTTTATCTCTCCCTCTCTCCTCCACTGATCTCTCTCTTTCACCCTATCATTCTCTCTCTCTCTCTCTCTCTCTCTCTCTCTCTCTCTCTCTTTTTCCACACACACACACACAGACACCACAACAGACAGACAGACAAGCAGACAGACACACACACACACACACATCACTGACTGCTACCATCTAAGAGATCCACCTTTCCTACTGGACAAAATTCTAGATCTTCTAAGAAATCTCATGCTCAGTTTGCTGAGACAGCTTATAGGTCTATCTCCTCATTTCCAGGAAACACTATAAAACAAAGGCTGCTGATCTTAGGGGATTTTTTTCTCTCTTTGAAAAAGTGATCTCAGCTCAAAAAAATAATTAACTCCTTAGTGATAATCCACATGCATTTACAAAAGTGGTTTCAGGTTAGAAGAAGAAAGACTTGATTAGGTGTTTATTACTGAGAGATAACACCAGGGAGCTCTTATCTGCAAGTTGTATTGGTGATGAGGAGACACAAGACTCCTTAGGTTTCTCACTAACTCCTTCTCCTTTTCTACTTTTAATAAGCAGAAAAAATATGTGGAAGTTGTAGAAAACACTAGGATCATAGTTTGATATCCTCTAGAATGTTATTTATATTACTTTGGACTTTGGACATTCCTTACCTGCCTGTTCTTAAAAGTTCTATGAGGTGAGTTTTAACAATTCCACAACCGCACAGTGGTAGGGTGTTCGCCTTACAAGCGGCTAACATGGCCGACCCGAGTTCGATTCCTCTGCCCCTCTCGGAGAGCCCGGCAAGCTACCGAGAGTATCTCGCCCACATGGCAGGGCCTGGCAAGCTCCCTGTGACGTATTCGATATGCCAAACACAGTAACAACAAAGTCTCCAATGGAGACGTTACTGGGCCCGCTCGAGCAAATCGACAATCAACTGGAGGGCCTTTACCTTTACCTTTACCTCTTTATACTTGTGACCAAGATGCTCTCCGACTCATCTAGTCAAAGAGGCTTGGATATGAGTTCCAGGGTCTAAGATATTAAAAGAGGAACCAAGAAAGAAGAAATGAAGACAAGAGAGGACAAATTTATGGCAACAAAATCCCAACTTACTTGCAAATGCAAGAGATCATGTACATTTTTTCCTTGATGAAAGGTTTTTTTTTTTTAAGGAAAAAAAAACTCTCTGAAAATGCTAATGAGACAGTTTCAAGAAATTGACAGTAATGGAAAACTTGAATGTTACAATGATATCTAAAAAGAAAGAAATTATTTCACTCATCTTAATCTTACTGGAGAGGGGGAAAAATGTGAGCAGAGAAATGAGACAGCTGGCAATGGAAGCCTTGGGATTCCTAAACCTTCTCGTCTGTGCTCCCAAATGAACAAGGTTTAAGCTGCCTTCAAGAGAAAGTCAATCTAAAGTCCACGATGACTTTTCAGAATGAAACCTTAGGGGCCTTTAAAACTATAACTTTCAGCTCGACAAGGTCACTTTTTAAAGTGAACATTCTTTGTAGGGCAATGGCTGGGGTAAGAAAGGGAAGGAGGTAGACTCCTTTCTCTTGCAGTGGTTAGGTTTGAGTTTAAAGCTAAAGCACAGAAACTATTGGAATTAATATTGACACTTCTTGGCTAAATCCCCCTGTGGACTTCTCTATACTGCAGGTAAAAACACACACTTATTTATTAATATCTGGCTGCCTAATGGGCTGGAGCGATAGCACAGTGGGTAGGGTGTTTGCCTTGCACACAGCCAACATGGCTGACCCGAGTTCTATTTCTCTGCCCCTCTCAGAGAGCACAGCAAACTACCGAGAGTATCTCACCTGCATGGCAAAGCCTGGCAAGCTACCTGTGATGTATTCAATATGCCAAACACAGTAACAACAAAGTCTCACAATGGAGACGTTACTGGGCCCGCTTAAGCAAATCGATGAACAACAGGAGGACAGTGACAGTGACAGTGACAGGCTGCCTAATTTCCATTGAAAGTTAAAACTCTGGCGATGGGGATATTGCATGACCCTAGTATATACTTCTTTCAGATGAAAGCTCAGCTGTCAATAGGACTCCCAGAAAATAAGTATCCCAGATATATTATGCAGAATGAGTTCATTTTTAACTCTTATCTTTGATCTTCGTTGAGTCTACAATACCTTCTTTACCTGTTGACTCTCTTGCTAATGCTACCAGTTGTTTCACAAAGGTGGATCTGAATCACACTGGTTGTATACTGTGAGTTGCCAAGGGAAAGAGATTTTAAATCCATGTCCTCTACCATGCCCTGGAATTGGGAAAGGAATGTAGAGAAGAGCAGTGACACAGGAAGAAATTAGAGCCCTAAATCCGGAGTTGGCAGCATGGATATGGATAGCTAAACACTGGGAAGTCAGTGGAGTAAGTTTGTGGACAGGGATGTGAAGTCCAAGGAAGTTCAACTTCAAAGGCAAGTTTCAAGCTGCTTACGAACAATGGGCTGCCAGAGACAGAGGCTTTATGGAATTATTCCAGATGTCTGCCTCAAATACCTGTCTTCAAGCCCTCTCTAAGGAGGATGCCCACCTGCTTACAAACAAACAGACAAACAAGAAACAGCAAGAGGCATCAAGTGGATGCCTTGGGATTCCTTGCCCCTACCTCCGTATCTGCTATGCTCAAATAATTAGTATTTGTTAAGAAATACTAAGTTGATTCAGAACATTGGTGGTTTCAACTGGGTTTCAACACATCAATAAATCATTTTGTGACTTTGACAAGATATTTAGATTCTCTGGATTCAGTTAGCTCAGAAAGAGAAAGAGCATCCATTTGATAAGGTCATTCTTATTTATGGCATGCATTCTTATCTTGGGAATTCATTGCAGATCTACATGGGTGAGCTTGTGTTTTGCCACTCTGGAGAAACCTGTGTTCATTCTTGAATATGTGTTTCTATTTCTCTCTCTCTTTCTTTCCCCCAATTTACTTGTTTAAATAAACTTGTTTCACTTCACTTTCTTCCATTTCCTCCTGAAATTAAATTATGTGAGGGAAGACAAGAGACCTGGAAATCCTGGATAAGTTTTAGGATTAACTCTTCTTTCCTGCAAAAAAGCAATTCCTCACTTCAACCTGAATTCCACAGATTCTGGAGAAATTGTGTGTCAGGGATCACTTCCACACTGGGCAAAACAAGAGGAATGAGGCGTTGTTGGATGAGCTTCTTGTCTGGCTGGTGAGACATGAGGTCAGTACTGTGCAGAAGCTTATCACAGACTCGCATCATTCCTTGATTCCCCAAGCATGTCCTCAGGTGACCTAGCTGGATAGAGAGGGAAGTGGTAGACACCCCTCTTCAAATTGCCACCTCTTCTTCCCCACAGCACACAAAACACTTGGGGAACCCCACATCCTTCTCAGTGGAAGTCTCATCTCCCACTGGCAATATTGTGATTATGACCGTGGCGCAAACCTTCCAGACATAATCACAGTCTTGCAGGTGTGTTTCTACCTCTTTCTCACCTTCCACACTTACGGGTGTCACCCAACTCTAGGTGTCTAACACAACCCTCTCCCCCAAACAATTTAACATGTTCTTTAAAGGGGAATAAAAAGAAGAATGACAAAGAACGTTAACAACATATGTCACTCGACTTCATAAATGACATGTTTTTAAATGTTACCTGGGGAGATGTTGCCAAGGTAAAATATCTAACATCCTGCCAGTGTGCCAATGTCTTCCTTCATGGCTTTTGGGGGAAAAGGAGTGCTGAGTTGTGTTCTGCTGAAACCCATCCTTTATGTTCCATAAAATCCACAGAATAAGCCACCCCCCACAGCCCCACCTTCTGGGATGAAACCTACAATCTCATCATCCCTATTTTGCCAGGGCAGCTTGTCCCCCTCACTTTACCATCCACAAAGGCACTGGCATCTGGGTGTGTGCAGATTTGTCATCTAAAAGCCTCTTTTTTGAGGAAAGAGCACTGTGGAAAAGAATTTCCAACAAGTGAAAATTACTGTCTATGACGGCAGCTGCGAGCAAGGCCTGACTCTTACTCTGCGTGTTGCTCTTTCAGCACAGGTCTCTCTGTGGGTGATGGAAGTGGTTTCAACTTCCTTTCTATAGGCTCTGTGCTGCCAATACTAGGGAGGATTTTTTGATTTCTGAAGTTGGATGACATTCATCTGAACAATACTCCCTTTTAAGGACAAAGCAGCAGTACAATCTGAACATCCATGCTGTTCTCAGCAAGGCCTTACCTGGGGAATGGAAGCCTCATGGATTTCTGGAGAGAAAGGAGCACACCTTATCTCTAACCTTCATCCTGTCTAACACAGAGTGTCTCAGAATTCAGAGAAATGGGAAAGGGTCAAAGTGAGGAAAAGGAAACTCCACTGTGTGTGTGTGTGTGTGTGTGTGTGTGTGCGCGCGCGCGCGCGCGCTCGTGCGTCCACATGCGTCACTGCCTCTTGAAATACACAGTGTTAGAAAACAAATGGAAAATGAACCATGTGCCCTAAAAGATGTTTAAATGTGGATTACTGTCTGTTCCCAAATGGAATTTGGATAGCTATAGTCTCTAGATCTTTAGGACGAAATATTAAAATTTGAATGTTTCTGCTTACTTAGGGAGAGGGTGTGGTTATAGCATGGACTTGGGAGCCACACTATCTTGGCTGAATACCCAGCCCTTCTGCTTATTGGACAATTTACTCAGCTCCTCTGAGTTCTACTTTTCTCATCTGTAAAGTGGAAATCGCCAGAGGTTGGTGGAAGCAGACAGGGCAGGGTAGGTTGGGGCACCTGGTTTTAATTCCTTCCTCACCTGTGGTTGGTGGAAGCAGGCAGAAGATCTCCGTCCCCGGGTCCATTGAGCCTGGGGTCCAAGGTATCAGAGTTGCACTTATCTTGTTCTGTGGGGCTTCACTCGTGCTTGAGTCTCGGCCCGAGCATACAGAAAGTGTCCTGGAGTGTGGCGGTAATTGGGTAGTAGAAGTAGTGGAGGCAGTAGAGGTCTGCCAGTGAGGTATTTATCTGGTACCCATAGGCCAGTGACCCAGGGATTACACACAGAAGACACATCCTATCAGTACCAGACATATCATAAGACACTTAATATCCATCTTCCAGGATTGCCGCACCACATTTGATAGGGTTCAAATATGGGTTTGAACCATGGGAACACCTACAAGGGTGATTAGAGGCTTTCCCAAAAGTCTCTATCCCTCTCAGAGAGTCTGGCAAGCTACCGAAAGTAACCTGCCCTTACTGCAGAGCCTGTCAAGCTATCCAAGGCATATTCAATATACCAAAACCAGTAAATACAATGGGTCTCATTCCCCTGACCCTGAGACAGCCACCAATACGACAGCATTAAGACGGAAAGGAAGGAGAGACTGATTAAAAATCTCAAGGCCGAACTAGGCTGCCCAAATGAAGAAAAACAAAAATGATTGTCTGTACTTTCAATGCACGTACGTTGGCATCAGATGAATCCATCGAGGACCTGATGGTACATGTGTGAAAGATCAAGTACGACATCATTGGTCTGACTGAGATGAGAAGGCATCAATTACATCACGCCATTCTCAACACTGGAGAAGAACTGTTCCTCAGAATATGTGACAAAAGAGGCGTAGGAGGTGTCGGTGTCCTTGTCAACACGAACTTGGCAATAAACATTGATTCATCCAAATGCCTAACAACCCAAATAGGAAGATTACACTTGAATACATGTAGCTCACTGCTGGGAGTTTCTATCTTCGTTGTCTATGCACCAACATCCAGTTATGATGAAGGAGAAATTGAGGAGTTCTAAATGGACCTGGAGAAATTCTATAAACAAGACCACACCTTCAACAAGATCATTGTCTGTGATTTTAATGCCAAGATAAGACTGAGAATATCAGCTGAAGAACTCCACATCAAGACCCATGGCCTAGAATGGAACGAACAGGCTGAGAGACTGTCTGAGTTCATCATGTCGACCAAGACCATCCTTGGTAACTCATAGTTCCAGAAGGCCGATTCTAAACGTTGAACATTGGATTCTCCCAGTGGACGGTTCCACAACGAAATAGACCACATCAAATTCAATCAATGGTTTTACCTGACGGATGTCGCTATTGTCCCAAAATTTCAAATGGGATCGGAGCACCATCTCTTTCATGCAAAATTCTACTTCATAGAGTGGGGAGAAAGTAATGCAAAATTTAAGAAGAGAACTCCCAGAATGACCACCAACTGGGAGTTCTTTGGCACTATTGTGGCAACATGGGAAGATGCTGTCATTGACAACATTGACAAGGAATATGATTGACTGGTTCAGCACCGCCTTGATTGTGCAAGGAATGCCAAGAGAGAGCTAGCCACAAAAAACGCCTAAGAAACTCTTGAGCTTATTCACCAACGTGGCTTGGCACAGGCCTTAGGCAACTGCAAGCAAATATCTGAGCTCGTAAAGCAGAGCAGAGAAGTGATCAAGGAAGAACTCAAAGAGAGAAGAGCAGCAGTGCTGGTAGATGCGGCAGAAGCCGGGAAAAGCGTTCACAACAGCCGCCTATCGTTCGCCAATTACAGGACCAACATGACTGCCCTTCAATGTCCTGATGGATCTCTCACATCTTCCTGAAGTACAATGGAGAATATTATCCATGACTTCTACTCGGATCTCTTTAATAGCCCCATCTACCTGCCCACATACCAAATTCCTCAGGATGGATATGTCGTTCCCAACATTCTCCCTTCCAAAATCAAACATGCCATTTCGTCTGTAAAGAAACAAACAGCATCTGGCCCAGACAAGGTCAGACCTGAACACCTGAAGAACCTGCTATCATTACTCATCAATACAGTAGCTCGGGTTTTCACATGCTACCTGTCTGAATGCAAGGTCCCTTCACAATGGAAAACCAGCAGGACTGTACTACTGTACAAGAAGGGAGACATCCACGAGATTGGCAACTTTCGCCCGATCTGCCTATTTTCTGTCATCTACAAGCTGTTCACTCGAGTCATCCTGAATAGGATTGACAGAACAGTAGATGAAGGACAACCATGTAAGCAAGATCGGTTCCGCAAAGGATTCAGCAAGATCGACCACATCCACATGATAACCAAGCTCATTGAGGTTTCTTGGGAGTTCAAGATGCTGCTCTGTCTAACGTTCATTGATTTAAAGAAGGCCTTTGATTCTGTTGAGACTGAAGCAGTCATTGAATCCCTAACCAATCAGGGCATTCAAACTCAGTACATCAGGATCCTCCATGAACTGTGTTACGGATTCACTACCAGGATTTCAACCTTCTAAAAAGAAGTGTCATCCATGTCAAGAGAGGGGTTTGGCAGGGTGAATTTCTCCGAAATTCTTCAGTGCCACCCTCAAAAATGTCACGTGATGACTGGAATGGGAAGGAATGGGAGTGAAGATAGACGGTCAGCAACTACACCACCTCTGCTTTGCTGCTGACATTGTTCTATTAACACCAAACATTAGCCAAGTGGCATAAATGCTGCATAAATGGCATAAGTGGCATAAATCCTGCCCGACTTTGACCGTGAGTGTGGATAGGTCGGACTACAGCTGAATCTCATGAAGACAGTGTTTATGAGGAACAATCTTGTTTCTTGAAGGCTTGGAATGCCTTCAAGAGTGTCAAAGAAATAAGTTATGAGGATAAGTTAAGAGGATGAAGAACCTCTTGCTCTGGGCACATCTCTTCAATTTCACTGTTCTTTCTGCATTAACATTCACTTCAGAGATCTGGGCCCTAAGAAAACAGGATGAGAAAGCTATTTTGGTCTCCCAAAGAGGAATTGAAAGAGCTATGCTTGGAGTATCACGTTTCATTCAAATGAGAGAAAGAATCCAGAGTTTTGACCTCCGTCGAAGGTCAAGAATCAGGGGTGCTGTCTCTTTTGCCAAGGTGTCGAAAATCAGATGCGCTAGACACGTAATGAGTTTTGGGAACAACCGCAGGACTAGAGCCGTTACCGACTGGATTCCACAGGACATCAAAAGATTGCATGGCTGCCCACCTACAAGATGGTCAGCCTTTTTCATCAAGACCCTGAATGAGCGGTTTGAGGCTCTTCATGTTCCTGGAATGAGCAGACACCATTGGACTATACTAGCACGTGAAACAGACAAATGGAGACGTTACTGGTGCCCTCTTGAGAAAATTGATAAGTAACGGGATGTCAGGTGATCAAGTGCAGTGGAAATAACATTGACCTTAGTCTCATGATTGCCAGTTAATACTTAGAGGCAACATATATAACTATTGTTGTTTTCTTTCTCTTATTATCACTTTCAGTTACATCTACAACCAAATAAATTTCAGCTTCCCACTTTAGAATTGGTGAAATGAAACATCGATTCTAACTTTACCAAACAGCACTTTAACAATTAGCGTGGTGATGACTGGACAAGCAGAATCAGGTGCTACACTTCCAGGGTTCACAAGATTTGGAGTTCATAAAATTCTTTTAGATTCTATATTTTCCTCAATGTGATGTTTGTCATCCCCAGTGAGTTGTGGAGATTTATCCCTACTTTTTAGATGAGTCCCTTTGAAGCTGCACAGGGCAAAGGTAAAGGTAAAGGCCCTCCCGTTGATCGTCGATTTGCTCGAGCGGGCCCAGTAACGTCTCCATTGGAGACTTTGTTGTTACTGTGTCTGGCATATCGAATACTCTCGGTAGCTTGCCGGGCTCTCCGAGAGGGGCGGAGGAATCGAACTCGGGTCGGCCATGTTGGCCGCTTGTAAGGCGAACGCCCTACCCGCTGTGCTATCACAGCGGGCTGGAGCGATAGCACAGCGGGTAGGGCGTTCGCCTTACAAGCGGCCAACATGGCCGACCCGAGTTCGATTCCTCCGCCCCTCTCGGAGAGCCCGGCAAGCTACCGAGAGTATTCGATATGCCAGACACAGTAACAACAAAGTCTCCAATGGAGACGTTACTGGGCCCGCTCGAGCACAGGGCAAAATCCAGGTTTATTCCAAGGCTTACATTAGTGCACATTCAGTTAATGTGGGCTTCCACATGCAAGAGGTAAAATGGTCTTATAATTAGACTATTGATTTAATATTATGAATAGTGTAACTCATTTATCAGGGAGAAAAATGAAGGTTTAAAAACGGCACCACAGATCCCTGAAGCATTATGAAGTGAGCCTGGATGTGACTGTTATTCAATCACTGTGCATGCTTGCTCTCCACTCACTCATTAGCTATGGATTCCACGGGATGCTCTGCACTGAGCCAACGGAATAGGAATTGCTGTCTGGAGAGCTTTTGGAAATATAGGCTTAGAGAAAGTGTTCCCAACATTCATCAAAAAAGGGAGACAAGATGACAAACTGCAAATTCTAAGGATTTATGTCTTTATAACCCAAGTATGCAGCAATAGTAGATCTTGAGCAGATGGCTTTCACCCTCTCTGAAACTGACCTTCAGGGGAGTTATGGAACCCTGCTGCCACCTGAGGAATTTACTTACTCTTTCCCCAAGTTGGACCATACTTGCTCTTTGTGATGTTGCTTTAATTTAACTGTCCAGGACACATTCTGCGGTCCCTGGACTATTTGAATGCTAACCATTGTCCAGGTCCCCCTCAAAATTCACTGCTATGAACAAAGCCCACATTTATAATATCTGCTTTTGAACTCCTAGAGAAAGGATCTTCTAAATTACTTAATTTGCCTTTAGGTCTAACTGCTGCACATTTAAAAAATATACATGTATTTCTTCCTTCCCACAGAACCATTTCGTTCTCAAGAGCCAGGGATATATTCTTTACTTCTTTGTATTCTTCCCAGAGCCTCTAATTTATGCCCTGTAACTACTAGAAGCACAGCAGACACTCAATTACCCATTGATTACATTTAAAGATCAATTTATACAAATACATCAGCTAAGTATCTGATTAAAATTGGGGGGGGGAACAAGTTGTATAAATCAGCAAAAAAAGAAAAAGAAAGAAAAAAAAGCAGTTCCTATAATGAGATAGTAATATTTTGCTGCCAAACTTTCACTACTTTTACTGATATCCAAGATCTGAATTCTGCTCTATTTTGAGGACCATTAGGTACTCAGCCAACAGGAATTTGTTGGTGTGGTTGTCTGATAGAATAGCACCAAGAAAATTCACCTTTAATACAATGTCCCATGTCACAGGTATATTATTGAAAATGAAAGCTAAGAAGGCCAAAGAGAAACTGCTCTTGTCACTCATGACTATTTTGAATGCTTTCCCTGGCAGTAATCTTTGATGGGCATATGAGGTAAGCTGCTCATTGGGCCAGCGAGCAAGGGTTGAGTCCCATCAGAGTTCACCTTGTTGGAAGGAGGAAGGCCTACGTGTGTGTGTCTATAATCACAATGCCAAAGTTTAATTTAGTATAGCCCCTCAAAACTTCATTGCAGAAAACTATTTCTGTCAATGAGAATATATGTTTATTAGAAGTGGTGTTAGTAGAGAACAATGTTTAATATACAAACCCTCAGGCAGAAAGAAGAAAATATTATTTCAGAGTTGCAAGATTGTGAATCTCAAACAACCATGGCATCTGAATTAGTACACCTAACATACATCTGGTACTCTTCATTGAGTGGGAAGCCCTTCGTGACGAAGGAAATCAACTCATATGTTATATCTACATTTAAAGAAACAAATATAATACCAGATTAAATTTAAAATTTGAGCGATAGCACAGCTGTAGGGCGTTTGCCTTGCACGCAGTCAACATGGCCAACCCGAGTTTGATTCCTCCGCCCCTCTCGGAGAGTCCGGCAAGCTACCGAGAGTATCTCGCCCACACGGCAGAGCCTGGCAAGCTCCCTGTGATGTATTCAATATGCCAGACACAGTAACAACCAAGTCTCTAATGGAGACGTTACTGGGCCTGCTCGAGCAAATCGATGATCAACAGGAGGGCCTTTACTTACTAGTACTTACATTGATGGCAGAGCCTGGCAAGCTCCCTGTGGTGTATTTGATATGACAAAAACAGTAATAATAATGGGTATCATTCCCCTAACCCTGAAAGAGCCTCCAATAAGGCAGTGTTTGGAAAGATGAGTAAGGAGAGGCTGCTAAAATCTCAGGGCTGGGATGAATGGAGACGTTACTGGCAGCTGCTCAAGTAAATTGATGAACAATGGGATGACAGTGATACAGTGAAAATTAAATAAAATAGAAAACACTAGACTATATTACACACTCATACTGTAGTAGTAATATTTTGTTTTTATTGATAGGAAAATATGTCCCAATTTAAAAACACTTATATTTTTTCAATGTGGGCTATGGCAAAATAAACATTTTAAATCGTTTTTTCTTTGTGTTTTTGCTTGGGGAATACACCCCACAGTGTTCAGGGCTTCCTCTTGGCTCTGCAATCAGAGATCATTTCTAGTGGGACTGGAGGTGCCAGGGACTGAACCTGAGTCAGCCACACTTGAGGCAAGTGCCCTACTATCACTTGTCCCCCCCCAAACTTCATTTTCTTAAAAGCGAGTTGTAAAGCTTTCTTCGACTTCATTGGATGCTAGAGAAAGAGAACATGCTTTGATATGTTCTGAATGCCTACCTCTGCCAACTGAAAAAAAAGTGTTTTAAAATTAGACATAAAATCTATGAAGCAACGGGGGCTGGAGAGCTAGTGCTGCAGACAAGTTGCTTTGCTTTGCATGTGGCCAGTCTGGGTTCAATTTCTGTAACCCATAAGGTTCCCTGAGCACTATCAGGAGGGATTTCTGAGCGCAGAACCAGGAGTAAAACCTGACCAGCACTGTGAGGCCCTAACCTCCATCCCTCACCCACCCAAACCAACCAACCAAACAAAAATACAGAGACCAAAACTAACAAGCAAAAGAGAGAGCTCTTGGGGCTGGAGTGATAAAACGGTGGGTAGTGTGTTTGCCTAGCATGCGGTCAACCCGGGTTCAATTCCCAGCATCCCATATGGTCCCCCAAGCACTGCCAGGCATAATTTCTGAGCATCACCAGGTGTGACCCAAAAAGAAAAAGAGAGAGAGAGAGAGAGAGAGAGAGAGAGAGAAAGTTCTCTTATTAAAAAAATAAATAAATAAAACCAAGCAGGAGTGTGAGTTGTGAAAGGAACTGTGGTAGAGAAGGCAATGGTCCGTGCTCAGCCTCTGGGGTCTGTCTGCAGTAGGAAAGTTGCTATCAGCAAACTCTCGGAAACATCTTAATGGCCCACGAGCAGACGCTGAGAGAAATAAACTGAGTGCATATTTGCACTCGGACATTGCAGATGAAGGTATGCATTTACATTCACTCACTTGAAAAGACACGTGAGTAGAAATAAAGAAGATTAGAAAAGAGGATGGCCTTATTTATAGAAAACTACATAGTTCTTCACATTTGTGAAGAAATAGACAATGATCTGATAAAATGCTTTCCAAAACATGGAATTTCAGTGCACATTTGGGGGTTTATTTCTATTTCTGTTTACATTTAAGAGGCATCCATTTCATAATTAGACATGCACATATCTATTTCTGAAAGGGACATAAGAAGCATGTTGGGCGAATGTATAGATCATGTGAGGGAGGAGCTAACTGAGGCGACTACAAGTTGAACAGGATTCGGGTAGAGAGCACAGGAACTGATCTGTAACAAGTGACTATGAGGAGGCATGAAGAAGGGGAGCCAAGTGGCGGACTGATACATAAATAGATAAGCAGGGATGTGAGAAGACTATGTGGTCAGTATTGGCCAAGGATGAACAGAGATCAAAGGATTTAAACTAAGAGAAGGAGTGGGGCTATTATGAAGTTGGCCAGGAACATCAGTCTGTGACTGTTTCCTTCTCCACTTGCCAACAGTACCTGAAATTGCTCCAGCTCCAGTCGACTGAGCCACACAGATGATGGGGCCAAAGTGCCAGGGAATGAACCTCTGGACAAACCTGTGGACAAATCCTGCAGGTTTCTTGCCTCTGCAGGGAAACCAATAATTTTTATTGGGTCAGCCAGATATCTCCAGTAACATAGAGTCTTTAAGCCCACGGCAGTAGTTTGCTATTTTATGTGCCTCTTCTGACTCTTTCTTTCTCCTTTTTACACCGCTGGTCTTATAGTGAAGCTTCCTGGAATCCTCTCCCAAATGAAATATGCCTTCTGGGATATTTCAACTTAAGGCACCAGCTTGAGATGCATAAATCTCTTTCTATGAAAAAAACAAAACAGCAGTTAGTTCGGTTCACTAGAGCTGTTAGTCTGCACCCCATTCACGGGTATGTTGAGGACTGAACTAGAGTCAAGCAAATGTTATAGCCCCTATACTCTCTTTTAGGCCCTAGAAGTTGTTTTGGTGGAATTTAAAGTGATTTTTATTTTTGATTTTTCATCTTCATGTACCAGAGTGTTAACAAATTTGCATTCATAACTCATATAAAAAGGTTTAACACCCAAATTTTTTAACTGTTTCCTTTGAACATGAACTCATTGAGGTGATCACTGAAATAATCCAGGTGAGAGGTCATGAAAATAAAAAATTACACCATGAGGCAGTAATAGAGTTAGAGGGTTGGATTTGAGAATTCCAAAAATGGGAAGAGAGAAAAAAGGCCAAATGGGGTGGTGGGGGGTGGGAGGTGGGCAGAGCACATATGCTCTGGAGAACCTGTAACAAATATTGATGATATAAAAGAAATATGTTATGGCCTGGAGAGATAGTACAAGTAAGGTGCTTGCCTTGCATGCAGCAAATCTGGGTTTGATCCCGGCATCCCATAAGGTGCCCCCAGTCAGGAATGATCTCAATACAGAGCCAGCAGTAAGCACTAAGCATCAACAGGTGTGGAACAGGTGTGGCACAATAACCAAAACAAACAAATGAGAGAGAGAGAGAGAGAGAGAGAGAGAGAGAGAGAGAGAGAGAGAGAGAGAGAAACATTCCTAGTGGATGCTAATTTTCATTTGAACACAGTGAATTAGAGTTCTTTTAAATGATATTGATGGAGATATCTATTGGGAGCTAGTAATATCCATTTAGATGGAATGTTCAGTGAAAGACAAAGAATTGGAAGTCTGGGGGCTGTAGAATAGATGACTGATGAGGTAAGAAAGACTGGTACTGAAAGGAAGTAAAGAGATATGCATAATACCTTTCTTCAGTAACAATACTGCAAACTTCAGTTTCTAAAAGGAAAGGGGTGAGGGTAGGGATAAAAATGTCATAGAGACAGGCTGCGAAGGGGACGGGAACAGAACTGGGGACATCAGTGGTGGGAAATTGCACCCTGTTGAAGAGATGGGTGTTGGAAGACTGAAATTCAATCTTGAACAACTTTGTAATTGTGTATCTCACAACGATTCAATTAAAACATTTTTTAAAGAATGTTTTGAAATAGAACCAGCTAGTGAATGACACAATGGACACATCAATGTTGAGGTTCTGGGGGGTAAAATGTGGATCACTAAGGATGACTTAGAATAAATGGTCACAGCTATCGGAAAAGATCCAGGAGAAAGATACACAGGAGAACTAAAAATAGTCTTTGTTGTCAGATCAAGTATCAAGGCAAGTGCCAGTGTCCTACTCTAAGCTTCCTCCTCAGTCTTTGTTACCATCATTGTGGATGCTGCTGGCTCTGCTTCCATATATGTTTGATTCCTCTTGCTTCACCTTGGAGGGTAATTCCAAAAGCAAAGCAGAGCTTTAATAGAATCAATTCCATGCCACCACTTAAAAACAATCATTGTTTCTAGTGACTGAAAAATGGGCACTACAAGCATCCATGAGTTTCAGATCATCACTAAATCATATGAGAGGCCCTGGGCAAAGAGGCCATATAGCCTGAGGTGGCTTTAGTGCCTTAGTTATCAGATCAAAGTCAGAATCAAGGTACTTAAGAATGAATAAACACAACTGAAAACAAGAGGCTTTCCTGAAGAAAGCAATCGCCAATACGGTCCAGCCCATCTAAAGTTTCCTTGCTTTGCTTTCAGGTCTCCTCTCTGAAAACCTCCCCCTTAGTTAGCGCCTGTCAGTGGAACACAAAAGTCCTGCCACATCTGGTTTGCCACTGTCCTGATTGTATTTGAGATAAATATAGCTCTAATAGTATTAATATTAATCCTTATGGAGTAATAAAGTAATAAAGGTACGCCCTCACCACCACAGTGCCAAAGACCTCTATCACCGTGTCATTCCCCCAACTCTTCCTTCCTTTCCCCCTCCCCTCCTCCCCATTCCCAAACTTTCTTGCTGAGGTCTACTGGCTCATTACTGTCCATCTGATTGGAATTGTTTTGTGTTCAAATAAACCTTTGACCATATTAATGTTCTCAGTTTAACTTTTGACAATATAAAAGAATGACTATATAATTTTGAACAAATGAATATTCAACACTTTCGCATTTTAAATATTTTTATTTTTTTATTGGGCCACACCTGGCCTGACTCAGAGCTTGCCCCTAGAGGTGCACAGGGGACTATATGCTCAGGAGAGTTCCAGCGATCAAACCACATGCAAGGCGAATGATCTGTTTGCTCTACAATCTCTTTAGCTCCAAATTTTGAAAATGTTGAAATTTGAAATTTTGAAATCTTGCCTCTTGTCTCTGCATCAAATGATTGAATCCACATGGACTTAACCCAAACTTCTAGCTGCACCTTCTCTTGTGGTCACCCAGCTTGTTATCCTTTTTCAGAGTGGCTCTTGGTTCACAAAGAGGACTTTGTCTATAACTCACCAAGAGAGGTGCCCAGTCCTGAGTGCCCAACCCTGAGCCCTTCTTATTGGTAACTGATCCTAACTCGAGCCTATAAAGCTCACAGACTGGACTCCTGACAGCTAGTTTGGGGAATAAAATCAGCCTGTGGGTCTCCAGGAGGAAAGCAGAAAGGCAGATATCTGGCTCAGGGCTCTCACCTTATTTGAAGTACAAAATTTCTATTAATATTTAAGACTTTCCAGTTCCTGGAGGTGTATGTTTACTTCAATATCATTTTAAAACTACAAAACTCAAGAAAAACGTTTTTGAATGAGTAGGACATGAGGGAGGAAAAAGTGATTTTACTCGGAAGGCTTGGCAAAATAAATCATTTAAAAATGATAAGGAATTGGGCTTTTCTAAATTAGATTTTGCTCCTAATGATTTGACTTAGTTTGAGGGGAAATGAAGTCTCTTTCTCAGCCACAGGTTATTCTGTCAGGAAAGGTGAAAAAAAAAGAAATAAAAAGAACAAAGGCTTCTGTTCCTGAGTTTCAAAGAGTTTTAAAGAAGGCATTCAAAAAGAGGGGTAAAGACACAGATTGCACACTGTACAGCTTCTACCTAGCAGAGACATAAATTGAAGAGAAACTCTTTTCTTAGGCATCATGCCTAGATATCTGGAAATTAGGGGAAAAAATAAAGCACAGGCAATAAAAGTTCAGACCATGGGGCACCAGTCTTTCAGGTATAAGGCTGTGAATTCATTCCTGGCACCATCCCATATGCCCAGTTCAATCCCACTGTCACAGCTGTGTGGGATCCCTGAAGCCACAACAAAAGTCTGATATACCACAAGCCAAAGTGTGTGAGCCCTTACACACACTGAAGTGTCATGTTGGGGAACAGTTTTTACCCCCCAATGGTGTGGTGCCCGGAAACGTTGCGCACCGGGTCCCGGCAGACGTGTGGTGAAGGATAACGGACGCATGGAGAAACACCCTCCAGGAGCAGCTAATGGCTGTTCACTTTATTATCAAATACATATATATTTTATAGGGGGTCTCGGCTTAAGAGGATGGTCCAATCGCAGAAAGTTTAGCATAATTGGCCTATCACTTCTCCAACTCTGCTTTGCCCTGCTCTAATCCCAATCAAGGCTCGATGCTGCAGGTTGGATGACTTGCTAAGCATAGGTGACAGTTTCTGTGTCTTGGGGTTATGTGACCAGGAGGTCGAGTGAGGTTCAAGGCCCAAGACCTGGTGCTGGCTGATGCCCTGTTCTTGCCAACTTTGCCCAGAAACTCCCTCTTATAAGGTTTTTCTTCTGGGCCACTTTGCAAGGTCAGTCTAGTCTATACCACTATCTGTCACCATGCTCCACAGTGTCCGTATACACAGTCCGTGCAAACAAATGTGCAACCCCACCATGCATGCATGGCCTCAGTTATCACAACTAGGAGAAGGGTAGAGGAGTAAGTAAATAAATAAGTAAAAATCATTTTAGAAAATAGCAGGAAAAATAGAGACAGGTCAAATTGTTGAACTCTTTGAGTAAAGGTCAGAGAAATCATTTTGCCCATTAAAACCCAGAAAAGCTCCTCTTTTGTCCCCAGCACCACCTTTCTTTCCTTCACAATTAAGTTCTCTGACAGGGTCAGTCACCACTCCCTGAGCAGGGTTGGGGTGGGGGAAGCTAGGATTTTCTAAGACAGTTCTGTGAACAGCAGACTGTGAAGGAGATAAAGGCTAATGATTCTTCCTTTCTTTTCCTTTATGTTTTTGATACAAGTACACAGTTCTTATTCTTACAGTTCTTATTCTTTTTATGGATTTTTTAAACTGAAAAACAATACAGAAAAATAGCTAAGGAGTAATAAAAATAACTATACTGAAAAGTTCATCTTCCAGAAAAGCTGCAAATTCTGTAGCTGTCCTTTCCTTAAGTTAAAAGCAGAGGAGGAGCTAGTCAATTTGGGGCCATTAGATTCAGCCCAATTTAGCTGTAAGAATTAGTCCCAGAAGCTTGCCACAAGTATATGGAGGAGAGAGTGTGGAGGGAAGGGCAATTAGGATAGAGAAGGGAACAGTATGAGAAGGGAACAGTTAGAAAAGATCAGTCTGGACAAGAACTGAGTGTTGAAAGTAGGTAAAGGGATATGCACGATAACTTCTCAGTATCTGTATTGTAAATCATAATAACAGAAAGGAAAGAAAGGAAGAGAGAGAGAGGGAGAAAGAGAAGAGAAGAGAAGTGCCTCCCATAGATGTTGGGAGGCAAGAGGGAAACCGGGGACATTGGTGGTGGGAAATGTACACTAGTGAAAAGTGAAGGAATGGTTGCTGAAGCATTATATAACTGAAACCCAATTATGAACAATTTTGTAACTGTATTAATGTGATTAATTAAATAAACCACGATTAAAAAAATTAGTCCCAAACCCTACCTGTTAGAGAGATGGAACATCTAATCTACTTCATCATGGCAATAATGACTTCTCAATGTCCAATTCTGCCGGGGAAGTAGCTCTATTAGAAGTTTGGGATCTATCTCTTGCTCTGCCTGAGCTGTATGGTAAGAAGGTCACAGGCGTGCTCTAGCTCTGTGGAGTCTGCAAAAACAGCCCAAGAGAGAAAGTAGGACATGAATCTGTTCAGCTATAGGAGAAATTCTAAACACACACACACACACACACACACACACACACACACACACACGGAAAAGACAGAAAAATGCTGAGTACCATGGCCTAAGAGCTCTCCTAGTCACTGACAAAACAGGGAGCCCATGAAGTGCTCATCTCCCTGAAAACCTCCAGCCTTTCCCAAGGAGAGGGGCACCCCAGCCACTTCCTGTTTATGGCTTGGTGGCCACAGTTGATTTGAAAAGTAGCTATCATTTGAATTCACTTCAAAAGATTACATTTTCATTTTAGTCATTATTATTATTATTCTCTTGCTGGGTGTCACAGTCACAGTCACAGCCCCCCCGTTGTTCATCAATTTGCTCGAGCGGGCCCAGTAACGTCTCCATCATGAGACTTGTTGTTACGGGGGCTGGAGCGATAGCACAGCCGGTAGGGCGTTCGCCTTACACGCGGCCAACATGGCCGACCCGAGTTCGATTCCTCCGCCCCTCTCAGAGAGCCCGGCAAGCTACCGAGAGTATTCGATATGCCAGACACAGTAACAACAAAGTCTCCAATGGAGACGTTACTGGGCCCGCTAGAGCAAATCGACGATCAATGGGAGGGCCTTTACCTTTATTATTATTATTATTATTATTATTATTATTGGGCTGGAGCGATAGCACAGTGGGTAGGGCATTTGCCTTGCACGTAGCCAACATGGACGACCCGAGTTCTATTCCTCCACCCCTCTCAGATGCAAGCTACCAAGAGTATCTCGCCTGCCCGGCAAAGCCTAGCAAGCTACCCATGAAGTATTTGATATGCCAAACGCAGTAACAACAAAATCTCACACTGGAGACGTTACTGAGTCCACTCGAGAGAATCGATGAACAACGGGAGGACAGTGACAGTGATTATCATTATTATTATTAGTAGTAGTAGTAGTAGTATTGCTATCACTGTCCTGCCATTGTTCATCGATTTGCTCGAGTGGGCCCAGTAACGTCTCCATCATGAGACTTGTTGTTGCTGTGTTTGGCATATCGAATACATCACGTGGAGCTTGCCAGGCTTTGCCTTGGGGGGGAGATACTCTCGGTAGCTTGCTGGGCTCTCCGAGAAGGGCGGAGAAATAGAACTCAGTTCGGCCATATTGGCTGCATGCAAGGCAAACGCTGTACCCGCTGAGCATTCGCTCCAGCCCATTATTATTATTATTATTATTATTATTTTGTAATTTTGGCCACACCCAGAAATGCTCAGAAGATCCTCCTGGTGGTGCCGGGAGGAACCACCCTGATGTGGTATCAGGGAGTGAACCAAGGTTGGCTGTGTGCAAGGTAAGCACTTTAACCCCTGGAGCGTCTCTCAAACCTCCTTTGTTTTTTCCCAACAAGTTTTTTGGTGTTTATTCTGTTCATGTTATGCTTTGTATTTTGGGTCCACAACTGGCAATACTCAGAGGCAACTCCTGGCTCTGCATTTAGGGATGACTTTTGCAATGCTCTGGGCACCATCCGCAATACCAAGGATGGAATGGGGTTGGCTGCATATAAGGCAACATCTTAAGCCTTAAACTATATCTCCAACCCCCCAAAGATGAAATGTTTAAGCTCATCCTGAGATCATAGGGGTGGGGGTGGTCAGGCAGGCCTCCAGATGTGACAGCTGATTTACAGCATTCCTGAGAAGCTGGGTCAGTATCAAATCTATCAAGAGAGGGCAACAAAGAACTGAAGTGCAGGAAACTTGCCAGTAGGTTCAGGTGGGGTGTGCAGCTCACTTGGATGCCAGGGGAATCTGGGGCTGTGGGAATCAGGAGACCCCCCATGGTACTGGAAGCAAAATTGTTAAGAGACAGCTAGAAGGCAATCAATCATAGCTCGAGGCCACAATCACTGAACTAGGATTTGGCCAGAGTTGGGGCACTTAACCACGATTGGGCTCTTCATCTCACTCCGAGGGACACGCTGTAAAGGACAAGGTTACAGAGTGTGAGCCTTGGAGAAGAGCACAGAACAGAGCAAATGAATCACCCTGGTCTGTTATCTCTGTTTTTTTTTTTATTTTGGGGTCACACCTGGCCTTGTACAGGGGTTACTCCTGGCTCATGCACCCAGGAATTACTCCTGGCGGTGCTAGGGGGACCATATGGGATGCTGGGAATCGAACCCGAGTCAGTTGCATGCAAGGCAAACACCCCACCCGCTGTGCTATTGCTTCAGTTCCGTGGTCTGCTATCTCTGAAAGTGTACTCAGGGCAGAATCACTGACTGAACTTAAATAATGCTTGTTTCTAAAAGGGTCTTTTAGAATGTGCTGGGTTTTGCCCGAGGAAAAATGTTGTTTTTTTATCTTAAAAATAACTGGCTACATTTCCATGCAGGGAAGGGGGAAAAAGCAATATTTCTTTATATTCTTTATATCTCTAAGGCTTAGAGCTTTTTTTTAAGATGAAGAAAATTACTTTCTTATTTACATTTACACTGTCACCCATACACCCAGCAGTAGTTTAAATGTATGAAGAACTTGGAAAAATAGAGTAAAAATCTGATGCAATGCCTGATTAAAAATGCAAATTTGAATTTGCCAATGATCTTGAGACAAGCAGAGTAAACACAAGGAGGAGAAGAGGCGGCAAGAGTTAGATAATTGAAATGATGAATCATGCGGAAGGGCTCTAGCCTCTGCAGAGGAACCGGAGAACGGGAAAACCCTTTGAATCAGGGGAAGAGTCAAGTCCCCCACAAGGGTGAATAGCAGGGTTTAGGCTTCATTTCCATGGATTGAGTCTGTGATTCCTGGAGGAAATCCAATCAGCAAATATGAACGGAACACTTGCTACGTGCCAGGCATCAGGAGATGCCATTCCAGAGTAATAAAGAAATAAAAGGGTGATGAGATAGCTTTGCATTCCAACAATTTTTCACACACCAAGTTAAACGAAAAAAATTACATATTTTAACAAAGAAAATGACAGCACATCAAAAGCAAAATAATGGTCCACAAGAGAAATGCTAGTGGACCTTAAAGGAGGGGGCAGGGTGTTCTGATCAGGAAAGCCTTTTGGGAAAGGGAGAGGGTAATACTGACTAGGAGAGGAAAGAGAGGCCAAAGACAATATCTTTTAGAGATTAGCATCAAATATACTGCTCAGAATCAAACTCAGTCCTGTGGGAAGCTGCTTGCTGAACCTGGTTCGATTCCCAGCACCACATGCTGTCCTCCAAGCATTGCCTGGAGTAATCCCTGAGCACAGAGTCTGGAGTAAACTCAGCACATCTGGTGTGTCCCCCACACAAAAAGGTAAGCAACAGAAAATAGTTCAGGAGAGGAAAGACTGGACAGCAAAGGGTAAGAATAAAGTTCAGTGGGAAAGTTCAGGAACTGTTCTGCAAATGACAGATGCAGGGCAAGTCACCCTTTTGCTTGGGTTGGCTAGGCTCAATTACTTAATATAAGTTTGAAAAATATATGCACATTACAAATATGTCACTAAATATTTTCTCTACTATGACAAGACACAGGCTTTTGTTTACAACTCTCTTTTCAAGTTTACCTTGAAAAGGAGCTCTAACTACTTCATGGACTCAACTGGGAAGGTTAATAAAAGTACAAGTAATCAGGACCATCCTTAGAGATTCCTTTTTCGTGGACCTGAGGAACAATATTTCTTCCTTCCCTTCCATCCTCTACTTTTCTCTCTCCTACCTTTCCATCTCTCTTGATCCCTTTCCTCTCTCCCTCTGTCTCTTTATTTCTTCATGTCTATGGACCACACCTCCGCTATACTCAGGCCTTCCTTTTGGCTCTGTGCTTAGGGATAGTTCCTGGCTGGGCTTGGGGAACCACAGATGGTGCTGAGGATCAAACCCAGCTCAGTCACATACAAAGAAGGTGCCTTAATGCCATACTATCCCCCTTGCCTGGAACACTATTTCTTGATATCCATTTGGCCAAGACTGGGCCCAGAGTTTACCAAGCTAGGATTCCCTTTCTTCTTTAAATTTGTTACAAATTCTGCCCACTCTATGCTTGTACTTACATTTTGTGTTTTTTGTTGTTAGAAATTCTTCAGACTTCTACATCCTTCAAAACCTTTGCTAAAATCTTCATCTTAGCAGACTGGTAAAGGTGGCAGAAGCCTGTTCATTTTCGGGAGTTGTGAAGATCTGGAATTGATTTCCTGGCTCTCAGGGTGAAAATGAGCAAACTGCTAGAGCATGACAGGAGAGGGCAGCAGAGAGCTGGACAGCCTCATGCTCCAGCCACAGCAGGAGAAGGAAGTATTTGATCCTTTAGGAGGCGCAGGTTATGCCTGTTGCCGGTGCTCCATAAATTATCCAAAGGCCAGGGTGATTATTCAGACCAGAAAACAAAATCAATAGAGGATGCACAAGGGAGTGGCAGTTTCAAAACAGGAAAAGACGAAAATAGGTTCCAAGATATTGCTAGGAGCCTGCGAAGGCAAGCCAGCTTGTGGGATGATGGTGGACTCTTGTCTGCTTATGAGGCCCAAAACCTAGGTAAAGACTAAAATGAAGGGGGGAAAAAGACTTTAAGAGCTGAGAAATTTTACTATACTAGGGGTGCATGTGAAAACGATAGAAAAGAAAAGAAATCTTTCAGGGAACTAGAGAAGCCCTGACATTTAGGACGGACATAAGAAACATCACAAGATCAATGCTTGCACCGTGGGAAATAGTCTTCAGAACGCCAAGACTGGAGAGTTACGTGTTACTGGAGTGTTATGTGGCTACTGGAAGGAAGCATTTAATAGGCCAGGGGCAGGGTGAATGGAGCTCAAGTACATCTAGAGAAGGCATTTCAAAGGAGGTTCTGCAAGGGCTTAAGCATTCTATAAGATGCTGTTATTAGTTATGCCAACTGGAATCTACCTTAGGCCTAAACTTCCAGAATGTGGTTTAGCACCTTGTTATTTGAAAGTGTGCTCTACAGACCTACTGGCCCCATATCACTTGGGAACTTATTAGAATTTAAAATGTTGGGTCCCACTTCAAACCTACTGAATCAGAATTAGCAATTTAACAAGATCCCCAGGTGATTTTGATGCTTATTATATATGTTGAAGTTTGAAAAATATCAGGTTAGCAGACAGTTCATACAGGGGTAGGCAGCACTGGATACTGCAAGTCTACTAAGAGCACTAAGTCATAGGAAGAAGGGAGATTTGTTGTATTTGAATGAGAGCAGCTGCACCTCCGACCAGTTTGCTAGCTTGGAATTGTCTCTTAGTTTGTTTTTTTAAGTCATATCAGATTCCTTCTCAGTCAACAAATGCCTTTTCCAGAATATGACTGTATGGTAAACTGTATCCTATTGCAGTCAGAAATAAGCGACAAATCAAGATGGAAGGCATTGTCCTGGATGAGCGTGAGGCTGCTTAGCTGGGTTTTGCTGTGTATGTATGCTTGAGAGTATGCATACCAAAAACAATTTTATTTTTCATATTTTAGGCTAGATAAAAGCATTTGGAATGTTAGACAAGAGACCATTAGTAACATTAAAAGTGGGATTGTAGTTGTTTCTCACTGCTTCTATAACAAATTACTATAAATTTAGTGGTGTGAGTGACATAAATGTATCCTTTCATAATTCTGGGGGGAAGAAATAAAAAATCAGTCTCACTGTACCAAAGCCAAGAATTGAACAGGGTTAATTCTTTCTGGAAATTTTATGGAAGAATATTTTTCTTGTCTCCCTCATCTTCCAGGGAATGCTGAGGACATATATTACGCTCCTAAGGTCCTTGCCTCATCTTTGAAACTGGCAGCTCAGGGATCTTTTCCAGGTGGTGGTGGTGCCCAGAATTGAACTCGGGCCTTCTATAAGTGAAGCATTAGCTCTAGTCCACTGGACAACCCCTCTGGGCCCACAGAAAATCTTCCTATGTATAATACTTCAAATGCCATATCAGGTTTTGAAGCTCATGAACCATTAAAAAGTATAACTGGCTGCTACCCAAAAAAGATAGTAGCTTGGGAGAAAAAAGGCAATGCAGATAAAATGCTAGTGGGATAATCTTAAATTTTGTAACTTGCAGGCAACTTAGAAATGATTTAGTCCAATCCACTCATTTTCTGACAAAAGACATCCCAATGAGACAATGCAATGTCCAGCGTCACACTCTGATTTATTATGCAGTCAATGAAAATTCATAAAGCAGCCGTCATGTGTAAGATTACCAAAAGAAGGAAAAAAAAGAATATTGACCAAGCACCCAACTGGCAGGATGTATATTCAACATGTCTACCAGAAACCAGGCCACAGGAATATCTGTTTATAAACTTGTCTCCATTAAGGTACACACTTTAATACATTTTTGGCCATTGTTTCCTTTAATTCTATGTATACATTCACAATTTTACATTTAGCAAATAAACATTATGCCATATTACAGGTAGCACTGTAGCACTGTCCTACCATTGTTCATTTATTTGCTCGAGTGGGCCCAGTAACATCTCCATTGTGAGACTTGTTGTTAAGGTATTACAGGTATCATTTAAAATCAAAGGCTTATTGAAAGAGCTTAATTTAAAGCTATTTACAACTAAATGGTTTACTCTTAATTTAAACTTAATACATTTCAGGGTCTGGTGAGAGAGCAGGTATAGGAGGTAGGGTACTGGCACACTACAGACCAGGCTTTGATCCCTGGTGTCTCACATGGTCCCCAAGTACCTCTGGAAGTGATTCTGTGTGCAGAGCCAGGAGTTATTCCTAAGTATCAGTTGGGGCCACAGGAATCTAGATTCTAATGCTCTGGAGGTCATGGACATGTCTTGAGACCCGGTGATCTTACACCATCACTGATAAAGCAGAAAGAGTTGTCTTTGCTTCCCAGTTCAAATAAAAAAAAATAAATCCCCATCTCCCTGTTTAAAGAGAGAACATTTGCTTCAATCTTAGCGGCAGGCAACTCTCTCAGGGTAGGGAGTAGCCTGCTTCCAGCCTCCTCTTCTGGGAAGGAGCAGAGTAGCAATAAGCTGGTCCCCTCCTCACCCTCAGCACCCTGCAGAGTCACAGATCAAGCTAATGGACGCAATCACCACAGCAACCTTAGTCAGGGTGGAGGAGATGCTTTTCCCTTATATACCTCACCAGCATGCCCAAGCAGGAACTGAATTGACTGTTCCCCACAGAGTTTGGACTCCGCAAATGATGCCATCGACTCACTCCATATCCACCGATACATGTCCTTTACCACATGTCCGTGAGTGTGATATTTGTTACTCTATGTCAAACACATTCAAATTCTTTGTGTTGTTGGCAGCTCTCAGAATAATATGCTTGAGAATAATGTGATCATGGTGGCAAAACGCTGTGAAAGTCTGAGTCATTTTTCCCAAGTTAATGAATCCCATGATCTTAGGTTTCAAATGAGGATTAGGCACACAATGCCAAATTGCTCAGCTAAAAAAACATCCTTTCATAGGATTTGATTTTCAGGGGCACTCTAAAGGATTTTATAACAATCAGGAAAATTTTTTAGCTTCACAAAAACTACAACCAGCTAGCAAAAGGAAGAATATGCCACGAGATCTCAATTTTTTTTTGAAAAAAAAAGGAAAAAGAGAAGAATGGTTATTCACTCCTTCTTGGGAGTTGCTTTTCGATTGGAAATCCCTGGCTGGAAAGTAACAAGACTGGCTGTCGTTCTCTTCACAGAGATGACTAAATTGATGACTAATGGTTCGGGAGACCTGACCTTGGCTCAGCTGCTCAGAGGTGCCAGAGACAGTGGGTGTAAATCATCAGTCTCTCTTTTCAGGCAGGGGAGGGGTGATGTGGGGTAGGAGGAGGGGGATTGGATTTGGGGGATCTAGGGGGGCATACCCAGCTGTGTTTAGGGATTACTCCTGGCTATATGTTCAGAGGTGAGTCCTAGTGGATTTGGGACCATGTGGGGTATCAGGGACTGAGCGAACTCAGGTTGGCTGAGTTCAAGGCAAGTGCTCTATCTGTTGTACTGTTGCTCCAGCATTCTCAGTGGTCCTTGATCCTCACTGAACTACCCTCTGCAGGATCCCTTCCATTGGATCAACAACATTCTATCTCACTGCACCCGCAACTTGTCCCCAACTCAGGCCAGCCTGTGATTCCAACTGAACATCCATCTCTGAAAGGGTGAGCAATTCAGATTTCCCGTATCCTCTCCCTAGTCTGTTCTGTGGTTACATACATCATACTTTGCTCCCCTCCAGTGTCTTTTGTTTTCATCTCAACTGTCTAATTTATAAATCAAACAAACTAAAATTTGTTTGATTTACTATGTGTTTGCCTTCTTTCAAGAAGAACCTTATTTCCCTTAGAGACAAGGTAGAGATTGCCTCTGATAATAAAAGATAAAGCACAAGAAGGAAAGGTAGAGGTCATAAAATCTACAGAAAGAAAAATAAAACAAGAGCTGGAAGGTCTTATATAAAAAAAATGTTTAAAAGGCGGGGGTCACAGAGAGCTAGCGTAGCAGGTATGGAGCTTGCCTTGCACATGGCTGAACTGGGTCCAATTCTGGGAACCCTGTAGGCCCCCTGATGCACTTCCAGGAGCGACCCCTAAGAGCAGAGCCTAGAATAAGCTCTGAGCAACGCTGGCTGTGACCCAATAACAACAAAAAAGTTAACATAGCTATTTCTAAGTATTAATTTTTAATCACATTATTCTCTATGTTTTAAAATTTTTATCACAATTAAAAGTAAAGTGGCACATAGTATCAGTGATAATCGCCATGCTTCTCTTTGTAACTACTAGACAGAATGTGGGTATAAAATCATAGGGACTTCTTTGGTCATTGTAATGGGTCAAGATTAGAGTAGGTAAGTAAAGGGAAGACATTGCTCAGATGTCCTTTTGGACAAAGCATAAAATCAAACTAAATTTGATTTGGTAAATAAGATGCCCCAAGACCAACCCAATTAGTATTACTTTATATTACCTTACAAAGGCCTGGTTTAATGGATCCTCTATCACCCTCCAGACCAATTACATTTGATTAAGGGCTTCTTTTAAAGCTCTTCTTTTACAGTGAATTTAAAATGTCCATAACCTCCATTGACAGATGCTATGGGGTCACCCATGAATTGATTAGCTAGTGCTGCATTATGCCTTTGGAATATGGGTTCTGTAGGTCCCTGAAACCCTGGCTCCATAAATCAATGGGTAGGAATGTAATTACAATATTCTATTGCTATTTTTGTGCTTTACAGTCTCTGTGTGATGTAGTCAACATTTTATCTCATTCCAAATTGGTGAATTCTTTACTCATCTGTTTTTATCTTTACATTTCTCAAAGTTATCCTGCCTCTACCTATATGTTCAACCTGAGACCATTATCTCCCCTGTGCCAGAATGTTTTATTTTATAGTTTTATGCCAAGAGAATGCAGAAAATAGAGGTGGTTAACAAAAAAAAGAAGTTAAACTACTGAAACGCTAATTTAAAAAAGTCAAATAAATGCCAACTCAAGAATGTGAGCAATGACTCAGACTTCTTTTTGAATAATATTAAAAACATAATACATTCATCTATGTTATGTTATAAACAGAATGGGATTGATTTTAGAGTAATATTTTTAATAATGAATGTGTGTATAAATATGCATGCCTATATGCATATACGTATGTATATATTAATATAATATAAATATGTATAGAATATATATGGATATTATATACAGTATATGCATATTATATATATTACAAAAAACTTTCAAAAACAAAGTATTCAAAACTTTCTTTTGTGTGTAGACTTTAATCCCTAGAAGTTCTAGCTCTAGCTGTGACTCACATACTGTCTAGGATGGAGAGGGGCAGAGAGCTACTCTAGGGTCAGGGAGAAAGCTCAAAAGGCTTAGTGCATTCTTGGCATGCTAGGGCCCTGTGGTCTATCACTGGTACCTTATGTTCCTCTACTTCACTGTGGGAAGCAACATCCAAGCTCTGATCTGGAACTAGCCCCTAAGCACTGCTAGGTATTTAAAAAAAAAACTGTCACAAAAAAAAATGAAGTCCCAGGAGCCGGAGAAATAGTACAGTGGGCAGGGTACTTTCTTTGCATGCCATTGTGTTGTGTTTGATCACTGGCATGCCATATGGATATGCTTCTCTAAACCCTGACAAGAGTGATTCTTGAGTGCAAAGACAGGAGTAAACACTGAGTCATGTATGATCAAAAAAAAGGAAGAATAAGAAGAAAAAATGAAAAGAGGAAGAGGAAAAGGAGGAGAAGGAGAAGGAGAAGGAGAAGGAGAAGAGAAGGAGAAGGAGGAGAGGGAGAGGGAGAGGAAGAAGAATAAGAGGAGGAAGAGGAGGAGAAGAGAAGGGTAGAAGATGGGAGGAGGAGGTGGAGGAGGAGAAGGAAGAAAGAAAAGAAATTTCAATGAAAGAATTCCCAGAGGCCCTGCTCTAGATATTCCTGATTAAAGTGACTAAATCTCCAAGGATACACATCCCAAGCAGCTAAAATTCATGGAAACACCAGTTCCCACAGCTGGGAACATCTGTAACATCCTGGGGAAGTGGTGGATCGAGTACTGCTGAAGCCCTGACAGTTGCACTGACAGCACACCGCTGCAGCCACACTATGGGCTCAGCGTCACTGCATCATGAATATTCTCTGCGAAGACGCCAAATTGAATAATTTCAGGTACCTCAGTGCCCAGGTGAATAACACTGGTGTCATCTCAGTATTTGGATGGACAGTCTCCCCCCACCCTTCCATGCTTCTTAAAGCCAGTGCAGCCATGCCCACCTCCCTTAGTTACCATGCTGACTCACACATGACTCTGGTCTATTGATTCCCAACTAAATGTCTGAGGATACGGACAGAAAGCAGCTAAAATTCATGGAAATAGCAGTCCCCACAGTGGACAACTTCAGGGTGCCCTTGTAATATTGGCAGGCTGTATACCCACCCTGCTGAATCCCCAGCAGCCACATCCCATACCCCACCATTGCTTCATGAATATTCTCTGCAGTCACCAAACTCTAAGTTCAAGTACCCTGATACCAAGGCTCAGGACTCTGGTATCTTTTCAGAGTCAGGATGAGCAGGCTCCCCCTTACCCCGTCCTTCCAGAATCCATGAAAGCCATGCCCACTTCCCATTACCACTGCCATTTTGATTCACACACAGATCCTGATCTATTTATTTTCAAATTAGTCTTCTAGGAGATGCACACCAAGCAACTAGAATTTATGGAAATACCAATTCCTGTAACCAAAATCTTCGGGGACCCTTGAGAGATAGGTGGCCTGAGTACTATCCCTACCAAAGCCCCAGCACAGCACTCACACTACTGCTGCAGCCACAGCAAGGGCTCAGCTCTAGTGCTTCACAAATATTCTCTGAAGAGATGCCAAGCTGAGAATCATTTCATGTACCTAAAGTTTACAACTATGGTAGACAGCAGGTTGCTGGGGGTTGGGGTGTGCAGCCTCCTCCCCTCTCACCTCTGTATTTGTGGAAACCCTAGCAAGTCACTCTCACCTCCATAGCTACCACTGTTGTTCTACCGATTCCCGACTAACTCTCAAAAGAGATGCACGACAAGCAGCTACAATTCATGGAGACATGGGTCTTCATGACACGGGAGGCACCCTCAGGAGGCAGGTGGGCTAAGTACCCTGCTGAAGCCTGGGTACCAGCACCCACCACTGCATCTATGCCAAGTGCTCAATTCCATTGCTTTAGGAATATTTCTGAAGAAATGCTAAACTGTGAATAATTTTAGATACTCAGTACCCAGGCTGAGAACTCTGGTATATTCTTGGACTCAGAATGGCACCCTCCCCTTAACCTCCATACTTCCAGAAGCCCAAGATTCATCACAACTCCCACAGCTACCGTCATATCAATTCACTGGTTCAAAGCATAGATCCTAAAGTCTGGACCACACGACTGCATACTTCCTAATTTCTCAAAACTGAAATTTCAGGACCACATAAAATGCAGTGACAGTGAGCAGACTGCAGGATCTCATATGAGGTGATACCCCAGAGAGGAGTAGTATCATGCATAGCTTAAACACAAAACAGCCCACTTCCCCAGAACATTTGTGAAGCAGCTGAACCTCCGCTGGCTCTGTTCTACGCTGCAAACAGGAGTAAAGACTGGTCTGGGTAACATTTGGAAGCCAGCAGGGACTAAAAGTCACAGTACCACCTACTGGAAAAATAAAAGTAGTCTGATTCTTTTAGTTGCTAATTCACATTAAAACAAAACAAAAACCCAGAAAATGTACAGAAGCAAAATTGACAAACAAAATATAATAACACGTGGCAAATTCAGACTTCAGAGAAATAAGACAACACAAGGAGAGAGCAACTCTCCAGACTCATCATCAATAACATGAAAAATTATATCTCCCTATCAGAGAGAGAATTCAACTTTAAGAAGTTAATAAGTTCAGAAATAGAAACAAAGACCAGAGGGCCAAAATGGAAACTTTAAATAACAAAATAGTAGAGACTCAGGATATCTAGAACTTAGCAAACAAGATCAAGAGCACAAGAAAATTCTGGAAGTAGCACAGAATAAATTGAGGAATGAAGAGTCTGAGAGATAGTACAGTGGATAAGGTGCTTGCCTTGCATGTGGCCAACTCAGGTTCAATTCCTGGCACATATAGGTTCCCTGAATTCTGCCAGGAATATTTCCTGAAAACAGCCAGAAGTAAGCCTGCGTACCACTGGGTGTCCCCCACTATATATATATATATATATATATATATATATATATATATATATACTGATATATATATCAGAATAAGCCAGTGAGTCCAAAGATAATAAGATAATAATTTACTAATTACTCAGGCAGAAGAGAGAAAAATAAGATGTAAAAAATATGGAAACATCTGATACAATTAGGAAAGGTAAAGGTAAAGGCCCTCCCATTGATCGTCGATTTGCTCGAGCGGGCCCAGTAACGTCTCCATTGGAGATTTTGTTGTTACTGTGTCTGGCATATCGAATACTCTCGGTAGCTTGCCGGGCTCTCCGAGAGGGGCGGAGGAATCGAACTCGGGTCGGCCATGTTGGCCGCTTGTAAGGCAAACGCCCTACCCGCTGTGCTAGGAAAAGTAATAGAAAATAATAGGTATCCATAAAGGGAAAGACACACACACACACACACACACACACACACACACACACACACACCCCTATTTAAAGAAGTAAGAACTTAAAAAAACTGAACATAGAATAAGAGCTAAATATTTACATTTATAAACCCTGAATGAACAATTGTTTATCTGAATGAAAAAGAGACATATACCAAAGCACATATTAGTGCAATTATCGAGAGGCCAGGTAAAGTGAACATTAAATGTGTACTATGAAAACAGAAAAAATACTATGAAAGTAGAAAATATCCATCAGGTTTTTGTCAGGCTTTTCAAAAGATGCTTTACAGAACAGAAAAATATGGAATGGCATATCCAAAATACTCAAGAATAAAAACATCCAGCTAGCAATACTATATCCTGCAAAAATCTCTTTCAATTATGACAGAGAAATAATAGCTTTCCCAGATAAACAAAAGCTAAAGAAGTTTGCCAACACTAGATCACTCTTACAAAAAATATTGAAAGGATTTCATCTATTTAACTTTTTAAAACCCACAATAATTTTAACAAAGATTAAAGTAAAGCAGAAACCAAAAGAAAAAAATGAACTAACAGGTTCTTATGTATTGATAATCATCCTGAATAAAAATGGATTGGGTTCACTAATTAAAAAGCTAAGAGGAATTGAATGGATACAAAATCCATATGCTGCTTATAGGGACTCATAGGGAAGAATAATGGGGTGGGGGGGAAACAGACTTAATGATATATAAAAACTGGTACTCAAAGCTGATGGAAAATTTGAGAAGGTAGGGATGGATATACTTATATAAGAAAAAATAAACTTACTGTATAAAAGATACAAATATGGAAATTATGTATCATAGAATCATTGAAACAACAAGAAGACTCAATAATTATTAATTTATATGCACCCAACATAGTGATGCTAAAATATATAAAGCAAATATTAACAGACATAAAGGGAAACATAATAATAGCAATGTAATAATAGTAGGGAACTTTACCCCACTTACAGCAATGAACAGTTTGCCCAGTCATAAAATTACCAAGAAGCCATATTCTTAAATAATAAATTAGATCAGAGAGATTTTATACATATTTACAAAACATTCCTCTAGCCCCCAAAATGCAACAGATACACATTCAAGTGTTAATAGAATATTCTCAAGTACAAATCATAATGTTGGGATACAAAATAAGTCTCAGTAGATTGAAATCATATCAAGTATCTTTCCTAGACACCCACCAAAGAAGAAGGAACTGAAAAACACAGATTTGTAATAAACTAATAACATGCTACCAAACGACTATTTGGTCAGTAAGGAAACAAAAGATCCATATAGAAAGATAAAAGTGAAGGTGCAACAACATAGGTCATAAATTATAGACAGATGTAGCAAAATCAATAATAGGATGGAAGTTTATAGCAGAAAACTGTATGGTTCAGAAAACAAAAATAAATCATAAATGTTCTTGCTCAGGAACAAGATCAGGATACCTACTCTCAACCCTACCATTCAATGTAGAGTAGAAAGTTCTCACAGAGGGAATTAAACAATGAAAGGATAAAAAGAAAGTAGCGAAATCAGTGAGGAAGAAGTATAACTATCACCATTTGCCAATGACCTGATGATCTCTACAGAAAATCCCAAGGATTCCAGGAAAAGGCTATCAGAAAAATGAATAAGTGAAACAGCATACCACAAAGTACAGATATGCTGCATTTATATATATATATACAAATAATGAAATTACAGAAAAAGAAATTTTAAAAAAATCATATATAACACAGTAGCAAAGAAGAAAACCAGCTGGAGGGCCCCACAGCTCCCAGAGAATTCTCCGGGTCCCATACAGAGCCTATATCACCGGAAGGCCCCAGATGGGGTAAGTGCTATCTCCCTGCCTTCTCCAGATGGAATCCCGGTGACCATGAGTTTCTACAAGCATGGCTCTGGCATGCAAGTACCAGGACTATTTTCCAAACCACGTGGCAGCATAAAATAGTCCTGGTACCTGCACACGTTTTCTGATATGCAAAGTGATCAATGGAAAGTAAATGATCTAGCATTGGTCCCTGAAAATCAAGCTTGAGTGGTGGTGGGAAAATCTGAGCAAAATATAATGCCCAACTGAAATACATCTGGACTATGTATTTAACTATGGTGTTACGCTGCCCTGGGAGGGGAAGGTTTTCTATCCCTCCTCCTGTCCCTCTTTGTGGCAGCGACATGGTGGACTCCATCTTTTACAGCCTAATGAACAGCCAGGTATGAGACTGCATTGACGAGGAATGTGGGGCTTCATGGGATTGGGGGTGGAATCGCCCCTGCTCCCCGCCATGACAATGCTCCAGGTTGCCACTCTCAAACGCCTCCTCTGACTCCTGGCTGACCATGAACCCAGAGGCACACATACCAATCTCAGAACCCAGGGGCTTCTGGCAGTAATCCCTCTAGGTTTATTACTAAAATATTAGAAGTCCAAATTTGTGTGGCCACCATTGTATCCACACGACATCATATGCTCTTCTTAATCAGCAACAGAAAACAATTTTTTAATGATGTCTTTGTGGCAGGTCTGAATGTTGGAGAAAATCCAAAATAACAATGTTGGGTCTTTTGTCGTGATATTGAATGTGATCAACGTAGAGAGAGAGAGAGAGTAAAGTGGAAATCTGCCACACGAGGGGCAGGGGGTGAGTGTGAGGGGGCATACTAGGGTTCTTGGTGGTGGAAAATGTGCACTGGTGAAGGGACAGGTGTTTGATCATTGTATAACTGACCGAGATTTGAACTGAAAGGCTTTGTGACTGTTCTCACGGTGATTCAATAAATAAATAAATAAATAAATAATCACATATAATAATATAAAATAATCAAATACCTTTAATCTGCTATTAATAATAAAATCTAAATTTAATATTTAATCTGCCACTGTCACTGTCCTCCCATTGTTTATTGATTTGCTCGAGTGGGCACCAGTAACATCTCTATTGTGATACTTGTTTCTATTTTTGGCATATCGAATACATCACGGGTACTTTGCCACGCTTTGCCATGCAGGCGAGATACTCTCGGTTGCTTGCTGGCTCTCCCCCAGGTCAGCTGCATGCAAGGCAAATGCCCTACCCGCTGTGCTATCTCTCCAGCCCGATACTTAAGCATACTTAAATACTATATGCAGTATTATAATAAGCACTTTACTAGATTAACATACTCAATACAATAATTCATAAAGTAGCATGATTTGTAATATTTGATAATATTTAATAAATAAAGTAATATTTAATAATGAAGTATAAGTTTAACCAAAGAAATAATAGAACTTTCTAGAAAGTCATGACATTGTTGAAAGAAATGCCTTATTTATTTCAATATTTTCAAATAAGAAGAAACACAGAAAATATTCTATATTAGAGTAACTAAATAATTATAATGGCTATATTGAACAAGTCAATCAAGTCAACCTATAGGTTCAGTGCAAATCCCCTGGATCCAAAAAGCATTCTTCAAGAAATAGCACCAAAAAATGTAAAATTTATTTGGGACTACTAAAAACTCAAATAGCATAAATATTTTTAAGAAATAAAAGAACAAAAAATGGACTCTTATGTCCCCCACCATCAAATCATCCTAAAAAGTGATAGGAATAAGCAAGATAACAATGAATTAAAAACAGAAACACAGATCAATGGAACAAAATTCAGAGTCCATAAATAAAACCACACACATTCAGAAAACTACAAGAAGGCATAAAGAACATACCAGGATGCAAGTAAAATTTTTTCAATAAACCTTATTGCGAAAATGGGAACAGTACATGCGAAAGAATGGAACTATTTATCTATCCATGCACAAAAATATAATGAAAAATAAAATGAAGCTCTTGAGATGTAAGACCTAAAATCATAAGAAAACACAACACTCCTTTTTTTGACATCAGCATTAGAAATACTTTTGAAGATTTGATTCCAAGGGTACGGGAAGCAAAGGAATAAACAAATGGGCCTACACTAAACAATGAAAGAAAATTCCATCAAAACGGAAAGCATACTGCTGACTGGAAAATGCTTGAACATCACATATTCAACAAGCAGTTAATATCTCAAATACATAAAGGACTCAAAAAATTCAAAAATAAAACACACATACATCTCGGGCTAGAGTGATAGCACAGCGGATAGAGCATTTGCCTTGCATGTGGCTGATCATGGTTCGATTCTTCCGCCCCTCTCAGGGAGCCCAGCAAGCTACCAAGAGTATCTCACCCACACGGCAAAGCCTGGCAAGCTACCCTTGATGTATTAGATATGCCAAAAACAGTAACAAGTCTCATAATGGAGATGTTGCTGGTGCCCGCTCAAGCAAATTGATGAACAACAGGAGGACAGTGCTACCTTGACTGAAAAATCAGCAAAAACGTTGTGCAAAGATAATGCAAGCTCAATAGGCACATAAAAATGTTCAGAGAGATAGATTTAAATGAAGACGTTTTCCTATTCTTTTAAAAGTATGTTCTTATAGTTGAATTCGTCTACTTTAAATAAATCTATTTTAATGAACTCAGACAATATTTACTTATTTACTCTAAATTTCTTTTAATCTTGTTTTATTACCTTATTTTGCCATATCTTATGTAGTCTGACTTTTTAGTTTGCCATTTTATCTTGCTTATTTTTTAAACCATGATCTCCTATTATCTAAATTGTATGTATTTGCTTTTGTTCATTTGAGAGTTCCAATTATTTTTATACTTGATCCTTAATGGGAGAGGAAGTGCAGGCAGGAGGTAGCCAGCTGGAGGACAGTTCCTAATCTGAGCAAGTGGATTTCTTTGTTCTTAAAATTTCTCCCTAAATAGCCCTTTAAGTGTTTCACTATACGTTCTTCTTTCCAATAATGAAATTTCAGTAAAAAAAAAATGCCTCAAGCTAATTAAGTAGATTCACCTGTCAACTTCATTTTCTCTTATTTCTGCACTCATTCCAGGATAATATTTATTTATAGCATCAGTGGCTTTGAGCTAGAATTGTGCTATGTTTTCATAGTGTGGTTTGAACTTCCTAATTGCTTCCTAATCCAAATTTGAAGTTTCTATTTTTTCACAACTACTGATATATACAAATCAAGAACTATTCAGAAAGAGCACAGTCAGGGGGTGGAGGGGGTTCTTCAGAAGCATTTCTCACAGTTTAACCTTCTTGCAGTATTATAGCATTTCCTCCCTTCTTTGATATTGTCTCAACACCATTAAAATCCCTCAGTACTGCCCGTGAATACTCTGAAAAACTAGTTTCCGCAACTTAAGTCTGACATGCTCTGGAAAATTACTTTCCCCATTTCAAATCTCCTTTCTCTGTGTTTTCTCCAAGAAGTGCATCAATGGTACCTTTTGAGAAACAACCCTCTGTTCTAATGACTCTGCTGGTTCCTCAGGGCCAAGAAAAGGAAGTCTGAATTCCTCAGCCCAGAGGTTAAGACCTTCAGATCACCCCCATTCTCCTTTCCCAAACAAACTCCAAATCTTCTCCTTCACATAAAGAAAACAACCAAACTTAATGATTTGTTAGTCTTCATTTATACCTTGAACATTTCCACAATGGCTTCATAGGGTTGTTATAAAAAATTAACTTAGATGGAGTATGAATTACTAAGTTCTTTTGTATTAAAAAGTTTGAGACAGGGCTGAAGTGATAGTACAGCTAGAATGGCGTTTGCCTTGCATGAAGCTAAATTACCGACACATCATATGGTCCCCTGATCACTACCAGAACTAATTCCTAGTTACAGAGCCAGGCATAACCCCTGAACATTGCCAGGTGTGACCTAAGAAGCCAAAATAAATAAATAAATAAATAAATAATAAAATAAAAAATTTGAGGCTCTGATTTAGCATTAAAGAGAAGGGCATGAAGTGGATGGGTCCTCTGATATGTAACGAATTACAGATAGCATTATGGATTATGAAATTTCAGGGAATAAGAATTGCATACTCATTCTCTCTTTTCTCTCTCTCACATTCAACACATATTTACTCTAGGAACTTCAATTACTCAGATGAAATTCACATTTGATATAATTTAGTCTTCCAGCTTTTCTGATTCCACATATGAAAGAGCTTTTTTTATTTTTGGCTTTTTGGGTCACACCCAGCGATTTTCAGGAGTCGCTCCTGGCTTTGCACTCAGAGGTTACTCCTGACAGTGCTTGGGGGACAATATGGGATGCTGGGGACTGAACCTAGGTCAGTTGCGTGCAAGGCAAACGTTCTACCCACTGTCCTATCAATCTTGCCCCCAAAAGAGCTATCATATAGAGAAATATACCTCTCTTTGTCTGGGAAATGCTGAACTGAACTGAAACAGACCAATTTGAAAACAACTCAGTTTGCACAATTATCTTTTTATTAAGAGGTCTATTTGCAACTAGTGTAATTACAATTGTGGAAAATATATCGGCATATTAAAAATCTAAAATAAGTCAAAACCATGAAAAGTATTCAACTAAAAATCCTTAGAGGTAATGTTAGTTGAGCAGGAAATACTAAAATGAACGGAAAAAATCTATGAGACAAGAAACTTTTGTGAAAGACTTCGGGTAACCCTTAACAATGAATTAGTGAAATGAGCATAGATGTCAGAGCAATGAAAACAAGGATTTTTTAAGAGCTTATTTCAATTTTATTATGGTTCAATGTCATCAAAGGATGTTAACCAGCGAGATGCAAATTGACAAAACAATATAGTATGGTCCTTTCTGGGGTAGTACAACCAGCCTCAAGCTTATAGAAACAGAGAGAAGTTTGAAATTCAACCTCATAGAAAGAGACAGTAATTGTGCAGGAAGAGAAGTCAGGGGTGAAGGCTGGTTTCCAGAGTAAAGACACCTTTCTCTGATTCTGCATAGGATTGTAAAAGCGGAGGACCTCCATATTTCACAGTCCTAGTTTATAGGAATTGAGAGATCAGATCAGTCTTTGAGCTTTTTTATAAAAGGGAAAATAAAGGAACTTACTATGAGCTAGAAGAGAGGAAAAAAAATAAGAAAAGTGCCAGGTGTTCAACAACCCTGACTCTTGAGTCAAAGTTCTTGCTATAGCTGAAAATTTTCCGTAACGTTGCCAATATTAGTATATAGTTTATACACGTTTATTAACCTAATGGCCAAAAGGTTGCATACACACTTACTCTTATATACATATATAAATATAAATTATGTGGGTAAGGCATTTGCCTTGCACGCAGCCGACCTGGGTTCCGTTCCACCGCTCCTCTCAGGGACCCTGGCAAGCTACCAAAGAGTATCCCACCCACATGGCAAAGCCTGGCAAGCTACCCATGACGTATTCGCTATGCCAAAAACAGTAACAACAAGGCTCACAATGGAGATGTTACTGGTACCCGCTTGAGCAAATCGACGAACAACGGGAGGACAGTGCTACATTATATATTATGCTGTCATTGAAATCCTGGTAATGTGTACTGGGAAAAATGCTGTCTAGAACCCAAACCAGATCAAAGGCATAAAGGTTTTCAAAATAGTGGACCCATATGAGGATCTGAAAAGTTCTTGAGATGCAGAATTCCAGGCCTAGAGCATGATTGAAACCCTGAAGAAGAATGGCTCCAACTAAGGCCAAGCTAAGAATATCAAGTTTCATTGAATTTCCAAACTCTCCTTCTGTTAGAAAAAACCCTAACAACACCATTTGGGGGACAGTTTGAGAAAACGGCATAGTAACTAACTTGGCAGAAGAAAGGTCACATACTTCCCCAGTTGGGGAAGTGGCCACATTTTTGCTCGAGTTGTCTCCACATATTATCCATCTTGGGAATTTCCCTGTAGCTCTACGTGGGATGTGTACTTGGCTCTCTCAACTGTGCAGAAGCCCGTGCTCCCTGTTGAGGGCAAAACTCTCCTTTATCTCCCCCTCATATTTCTCAAATAAGCTTATCTTCATTATTCATCTCTTTCTGAAACCCTTTTCTGTGAGAGTAGGTAATAGACCTGAAGATAAACAGATCTTTTGAAACATAAACTTTTTCTGTTTACCTAATAAATACAACTCCTTGCTCAGCCTGATTACCTCTGCTCCCCAAGAATCTGGGTGGCAGGGATCAATCCACCATGCCATGTAGATCAAGTGGGGCTCAGGTAATTTGACAACTGTCATGGAGAACTAGTGAGGCATAAAGCCTATGTGATTCAGGTTCTCAAATCATATTTTCATCAGTCCAAAACCTCCCCAGACATTTCCCAGGTGACAGAGGTGGGTAACTAGAAAAGCAGTAAATTCCTTTCACAAGGGGCTCATATCTCCCAATTTCACATAAGTCACCTGCAACACTTTAATAATTTCAGTTTCATAAAAGTGAATATATACTAAAGTTATAATATAGGCTAGTTTCTTAATATTATCTTAGCAACTGTGCAATTTGGATATTATTTCAGTTTCAGTGAAATAAAGTGGTGCTCAGAGTGTCTGACTTAATCAAGGTAGCTCTGAGAGGCAGAGTCACGATTCTTAGATCTCTCTGACTAGAAAATATATAAACAAAAATGATCTAGCATTATTAAGCAACTCATCCTTGAGAAAACTATCATTTGTACAAACTTTATTTATTTATTTATTTATTTATTGCTTTTTGGTTCGCATTGCACAGGGGTTACTCCTGGCTCATGCACTCAGGAATTACTTCTGACAGTGCTCAGGAGACCATATGGGATGTTGGCAATTGAACCTAGGTCGACCACGTGCAAGGCAAATGTCTGCCCACTGTACTATCACTCCAACCCCTGTACAAACTTTATAAAAATCACGTGGAGTAGATAATTTTGTGATTATTACTCAATAATTTACTTCTCATTATGCATATCAGAAAATTATTGGCTTGTAAATTGTTCAACTTCTGTTTTCTGGCTGTGGCACTTCTCTCCTTCATTTGTGTGTTTCTGGTGAATCTAGTTCATGCAAATGCTAAAGCTACCAGGCTATTATATTTCTGCTACTAAAGCACCTGGCTCCAACAAGCACTTGCTGAAGGCAAGCCCCAAGGGGCCAGCAATACAGTTTTCAGTTTGGTTTCTGAAGGTCTAGATAACAATAAGCACAAAGATGGTCAAAACAATAATAAACAATGTGGTAGTTGGCCCAGGTAGTAAGCAAAGCTGAATCTTAATTGAGATTGAAGGCCAGCAAGTATAGCCTCGGGGTATGTGTTGTGCTAGCTCAGCAGTCTTCAACTGGCAGGGAAAAGCCTCCATAAATCTGGAGTCAGAGAAATGGTAAAAAGTAGGAAGACCAGTATCAGAGAAAGAAAACTGAGCAAAGTGAAGAAGCTAAAAGAGGGCAAAGATCTGGGGAAGAAAAACAAATGATGTGGAAGGGCCCACGAGTATAACACTGCTATGTCTGCCAAATGAACTTTGCATTCAGAAGGTAGAGTGTAAAGAGCCGAGCCAGTGTATTGATGAGTACTGACAGTAGGTTCTTCAGGTGTTCATGTCTGACCTTGTCTGGGCCAGATGCTCTTCATTTCTTTACCGACAAGATGGCATGTCAAATTTTGGAAGAAAGAACATTGGGAACAACATATCCATCCCACGGAATTTGGTATGTGGGCAGGAGGACGTGACTATCAAAGAGATCTGAGTAGAAGTCATGAATAATCTTCTCCATTGCCCTTCTGGAAGATGTGATAGATCCATCAGGATGTTAGAGGGGAGTCATCTAGGTCTTGTAGTTGGTGAAGGACAGGCGGGCGTTACAAATGCTTTTTCTGGCTTCTGATGCATTTACTAGCACTGCTGATCTTCTCTCTTTGAGGAATTCCTTGATTGCTTCTCTGCACTGCTTTGTGAGCTCGTATGTTAGCTTGTGGTTGCCTGAGGCATGTGCCAAGCCACGTTGGCGAATAAGCTCAAGAGTTTTGGAAGATAGGAGTTTTTTTGTGGTTATCTCTCTTTTGGCTTTCCTTCCACAATCATGGAGGTGCTGAACCAGTAGATCATATATTCCTTGTCAATGTTGTCAACGATGGCACCTTCCCATGTTGCCACAACAGAGTCAAAGAGCTCCCAGTTGGTGGTTGTTCTGGGAGTTCTCTTCTTAAACTTTGCAGTCCTTTCTCCCCACTCTGTGAAAAGCAGCAGGACTCTACTACTGTACAAGAAGGGAGACATCCACGACATTGGAACTATCACCTGATCTGCCTATTGTCTGTCGTCTACAAGCTGTTCACTTGAGTCATCCTGAATAGGATTGGCAGAACTCTAGATGAAGGACAACCATGCTAGCAAGCCGAGTTCCAAAAAGGATTCAGCACGGTCGACCATATCCACACGATAACCAAGCTCGTTGAGGTCTCTCGGGAGTTCAAAATGCTGCTCTGTCTAAAGTTCAATGATTTAAAGAAGGCCTTTGATTCTGTTGACACAGAAGTGGTCATCAAAGCCCTAGCCAATCAGGGTGTTCAAACTCAATACATGAAAATCCTCTGTCAGCTGTATTACAGATTCACTACCAGGATCTCACCATTCTACAAAGAAGTGATCATTGATGTCAAGAGAGGGGTTCGGCAGGGTGATACTATTTCACTGAAAGTCTTCAGTGCCACCCTTGAGAACGTCATGTGACGACTGGAATGGGAAGTAATGGGAGTGAAGATAGATGGTCAGCAATTACACCATGTTGGCTTTGCTGCTGACATTGTTCTAATAACACCAAACATTAGCAAAGCAGCACAAATGCTGGCCGACTTCGACCACTAGTGTGGAAAGTTCGGACTCCAGCTGAATCTAATGAAGACAATGTTCAGGAGAAATAGTCTTGTTCCTGACATTCTATTTCCTCTCAACGGAATGACCATCTCCGAGTGCAACACTTATGTGTACCTAGTTCAAGAAGTCAACATGATGAATGACCTGACACCTGAGTTGCGCAAGAGGAAGATAACAGCTTGGAATGCCTTCAAGAGCATCGAAGAAATAGCTAAGAGGATGGAGAACCTCCAGCTCTGGACATATCTCTTCTGTTCCACTGTTCTTCCTGCATTAACATTAATCACAATCAAAAATCACAAATCATCCTGTTATTTATCGATTGCCTGGAGCAGGCCCCAGTAACGTCTCCTTCATCCTATCCCTGAGATTATATTCGAGGCTCTTTAGGAGAATGAGACCCATCATTGTTACTGGTATTTGGCATATTGGGTATACCACGGGGAGTTTTCCAGATTCTGCTCTGTGGGCAGGCTACATTCGGTAGCCTGCCAGTTTGTCCAAAGTAGGAATGAGATAATAAGATGTCATAAAAAAGATGTCTTGATAAGATGTCGTGCCGCCACCTGCTGGAATTGGGAGGATCTGGGTGGAGGATGCTCGACCCAAATCCAAGTAGGCTTGGAAATCTCGGCCCCGGAACCCGAGTGACTTTGTCCCTCTGCCGGTACCTTCATGTGTGCAGAGAGTGGTCTCAGCATGGTGGTGGCTGGTCCTGGAGGTCTTTGGCTGCCAGAGCCCTGGTCGGGGCGGGGAGGAAAGCTCAACCTGCTCCCCTCCAAGGGGCCCGGCGAGGACAGTCAGGCGCGGGGGCAGGAGACTGCACTGTTCTCTTCCGGGAGCTGGTTTTTATAGTCTCTGAGTCTTGGCCGTTGATGGAATTACACGGCGCCAGGGGGCCAGTTGGTGGGTGTGACCCTCGCCTACTGGAATTTGGAGAATCTGGGTGGAGGATGCTAGGCCCAAATTCGAGTAGGCTTGGAGATCTCGGCCCTGGAACCCCTGTGACTTTGTCCCTCTGCCAGTACTTTCATGTGTGCGGAGAGTGGTCTCAGCATGGTGGTGGCTGGTCCTGGAGGTCTTTGGCTGCCGGAGCCCTGGTCAGGGTGGGGAGGAAAGCTCAACCCGCTCCACTCTGCATTAACAAATGCCTCAGAAACCTGGGCCCTACGAAAACAGGATGAGAATGCTATTCAGATCTCTCAAAGAGGAATTGAATGAACTATGCTTGGAGTATCACACTTCACTCAAATGAGAGAAAAAATCTGGAATTCTGACCTCTGTCAATGCTCAAGAATCAGGGACACTGTCTCGTTTGCCAAGGCATCGAAAATCAAATGGGTTGGGCACGTAATGAGATTTGGAGATGACCGCTGGACTAGAGCAATTACTGTCAGGATTCCATGGGATGTCAAAAGATCACGTGGCCGCCCACCTATGAGATGGTCAGACTTCTTCACCAAGACCCTGAATGATTGGTTTGAGGCTCTTCATGTTCCTAGAATGAGCAGATGACACTGGGGCTACACTAGCATGTAGCAGGGACGAATGGAGACGTTACTGGTGCCTGCTCGAGCAAATCGATGAGTAACGGGATGTCAGGTGATCAAGTCTGCCAAAACTCATGGACATACTATAGCTCCTTTGTGTCGTCAACATGGTAAATTAGTGACATACACCCCTGAATGAACTGCTTTTCCTCAGCTTACTCAAATTATTTTGTGGGAAAAGGCACACCCTTTTATATACATGCCCATGACACAAATATATGCTATCCATTCTAAAATTGAATGACTGGTTCTTTGTAGGATTGGTATCATTAATTTTAATGCTTGTCTTTGATAGAACAAACATCCTTCATCTTCATTATACTGAAATGCGGTTTTCCCAACCACTCTCCAAAACACGTATCCATTTATGTTTTCAATTTACTTTGTGCTATTTTTCAAAAAGTCAGGTCAGGACCTAATTCCTAAAGCAATCTTAACAGTGCTTTATTGTTCACCAGTGACTTATATGATTAAGGAATCTATCAGGATTTTGTTGTTGCTGTTCTTTCTACAGCATCTCCTTTGCCAATAGCTCATTTTCTGTGGTCTGCAGTTCAGCATCGTGAATAGAAATTCATACAAGAAATGGGTGTTATACTTTAGAAAATGGCAGCTCCATTTCAACAGCCACATTCCGTTTTAGAATTTGTGCTTTCTTGTAGTGAACTTCAATCATCTAAATATAAAAAGGCATTCAAACACTTAAATACAATACCTACCAGAGATTCATAAGGCACCATGATTTCTTTCCATCACAACAATGGTAACCAAACATTCTTTCCTGAAACTATTTCAAATAATTCATAAAAAAAAGGATTGAAACTTGATACTAAAATTATTATGTGACTAAATAAGTCATTTTATGGAACTTGACACAAGTTACAAAGAAGTGAGGGAAGAAGACAAAGAGCATGACAGAGACATGGATCCTACTTACTTTTAGAATTCCAATAAAGAATGATACAGTTCAAAGCATATGAAGTAAAATTCTTCTTAAATTCTCAATTTACTGGTTTCCCACATGCCTTGTGGCATATTTAGGAAGGAAAATGGGCACTTAGAAGGGCAGTAAATGGACAGAGGAAATGGGCTTTTATTAAGTAAAACAGCATTCATTTAGTCTGAACGCTAATGGCACTAGGGCTAGCGGAATCAAAATGACAGTGATCTCTCCTTGTTAGATTGCTCGTGTTAAAGTAGCAGAAGTGTAAAAAACATGAGACTTATTTTCATAGTGGAACAACAACCATGGTGTGTGGATTAAAATAAACTGACTATAAATCCTACCTAGGCATTAATATTCTTCTCCTCTAGACATTATCTAAAATATATCAAGTAATAGCAATATCTAAGAATTAAAATATATCAAACTTGTAAATGAGGAAAAGGCATAGTGACTTAAAGTTTTAAGTGCTTAGATTTCTCTTCTGAAGATACTATTTTAGCTGAAATTATTTTATTAGGTTCCTATAGGAAAGATGCATTTTATTGACAAAGAAAAACAGAGTGTTAACCAAAGGAAAAGGTTATACATTTATGGATACACAAATACATATAATTTTACCATGCTTTATTAGAATACATTATTCTTGGTGAAATAAGGAGGCCTCAAATAAGAAAGTTCTTCTATTAATAATGAATTAAGTGAGAAGTTATAAATTTTGTGTTAAAAATAGCAGATGCTCTATAATTTATATAGAAATATTTACTTAGGAAAATGTCTACTAAGTGTCTTACTTTTCATTAATTAATTTATTCATATGTCAATTTCTTCTTAAAATAAAAATAAATATTTCTGAAAGCTTAATAAGGCTATAACTTGAAACTTGGAAAAATATAATTCATTGTTCAGAAAAAGGAAAAGAGAAACATAAATCAGAGAGAAATAGCATTTTAAATTAGCTTTTCAAAAGTAACTTTGAGAAAATGGGAGGAATCAACCTACCTAACTTCAAGCTCTACTACAAAGCATTAATAATCAAAACAGCATGGTACTGGAACAAAGGCAGAGTTGCAGACCAATGGAACAGAGTTGAATATACTATTTCCTCCCAAACATATAATCATCTAATCTTCGATAAGGGGGCAAGAAAAGTGAAATGGAGCAGGGAAAGCCTCTTTAATAAATTGTGCTGGCAAAACTGGACGGCTACATGCAAAAAAGTGGGCTCAGATCTCTGCCTAACGCCATGCACAAAAGTAAGATCGAAATGGATTTATGACCTCAACATCAGACCGGAATCCATAATGTTTATTGAAGACAAAGTTGGCAAAACTCTCCACGATATTGAAGTTAGTGGTATCTTCAAAGATGTCACGCCACTGGCCGAGCAAGTGAAAACAGAGATAGACAAATGGGACTATCTTAAACTAAGAAGCTTCTGCACCTCAAAAGAAACAGTGACCAAAATACAAAGACAGCCTACAGAATGGGAAAGAATATTCACCAAATACACATCCGACAAGGGGTTAATATCAAGGATATACAAGGTACTGGTTAAACTACACAAGAAGAAATCACCCAACCCCATCAAAAAATGGGGCGAGGAGATGAACAGAAACTTTCGCAAAGAAGAAATCCGAATGGCAAAAAGGCACATGAGAAAATGCTCTACATCACTAATCATCAGAGAGATGCAGATCAAAACAACAATGAGATATCATTTCACACCACAGAGACTGGCCCACATCCACAAGAACAAAAGCAACAGGTGCTGGCGCGGATGTGGCGAGAAAGGGACCCTCCTTCACTGCTGGTGGGAATGCAGGCTGGTCCAACCCTTTTGGAAAACAGTATGGACGATTCTCAAAAAATTAGAATTTGATCTCCCATTTGACCCAGCTATAGCACTCCTGGGAATATATCCCAGAGAGGCAAAAATGTATAGTCAAAGTTGCATCTGCAATTGTTTGTTCATTGCAGCACTCTTTACAATAGCCAGAATCTGGAAAAAACCTGAGTGCCCGAGAACAGATGACTGGTTAAAGAAACTTTGGTACATTTAAACAATGGAGTACTCTGTAGCTGTTAGAAAAGATGAAGTTATGAAATTTACATAAAAGTGGTACTACATGGAAAGTATCATGTTAAGCGAAATGAGTCAGAAAGAGCGGGATAGACACAGAAAGATTGCATTCATCTGGGGAACATAAAGCAACAAAATGGGAGACTAACACCCAGGAATGGCTCAGATTAGTACCATGAATTTTGCTCCATGACTTGAAGGCCAGCCACATGTGCTAGGTGAAAAGGAAGCTCAGATAGAGAAGAGAGCACCAAATAAAGGGCGTTGTGAAGACCCTCCCAGGGTGGGAGAGACATGCTAAAAGTAGTCTATAGACCAAACATGATTGCCACTCAATGCCTCTCTGGCAAAACACAGTACCCAAAAGAAGAGAGAGAGAACAAGGGGGAATGCCCTGCCATAGCGGCAGGGTGGGATGGGGGGTGGGTGGGAGGGATGCTAGGACCCATGGTGGGGGAGGATGGGCACTGGTGGAGGGATGGGAACTTGATCATTGTATAACTGAAACCCAAGCACAAAAATTTATAAGTCTATAAATGTACTTCATGGTGTTTCACTAATAAAAAAAATGATAAAAAAAATAGTAACAAGTCTCATAATGGAGACGTTACTGATGCCCGCTCAAGTAAATCTATGAACAACGGGAGGACAGTCCTACATATATATATATATATATATATATATATATTTATCTATATGAGACTAATATCCAAGATAAGGGTAAACAGGGGCTAGGAGGACATTTCAATGATTGGAAACTTGCCACTAGAGTGTATGGAGGGGTGAAGGGCACAGATAAAATAAATAATCTGATAACTTTTCATTATGTGTACTGCAAAACATAAGGTCCAAAAAGAGCAAGAGAGAAAAGGAGAGAGAGAAAGAGAGAGAGAGAAGAAAAGTGCCTGCCATAGTAGTAGGTAGGTAGTAGGATGGGGCTGGTGGGGGGCAGGAGGGAAACTGGGAACATTGGTGATGGGAAAAGTACATTGGTTCAGGACAGGTGTTGGAACATTATATGACTGAAATCCAATCATGAGCAAGCAACTTTGTAAACGTGTATATCACTGTGATTCAATTAAAAATTTTAAATAATAAAAAAACTAACTTTGAGCATCCAAATGACAAAAAAATGGAAATGTAATTATGCTGTTTTTATTGATTTGGAGAGCATATCTGGCAGTACTCAGGGGCTACTTCTGATTTAATACTTGTGATAAGGATTAAGCAACTCCTGGAATTGCTCTGGGTACCTGAGATCAAACCCGGCTTCTTACATTGAAAACATATGCTACAGTATATCAAAGTGTTTAATTTGATATAATTAAATAACCCTATAATTTATATATATTTAAAAATGTTACATAAGTTTTGAGGAAAAGTATCTATGTTTCCCCAGGGTTTGAATTGTGATTTTTAGTGCATCTTCTCAAATGGTCATTGAGTTAAGTGTTAATAGATTCTTTCAGGTACAATTACATGGCAAATTCAATGCCAGTTCAGTTTGTGTTTGATTTTCATGCATTGCACCTGAGTACCTATCCTGTAATCACTCTTCTCTAGTAATACGTATTACTTGTCCAATGTTGGACATCTTTAGAACAAAATAGCAAATACTCTCCCATATTCTCTATGGTTTTAACTCTTTCCCTTGCCCCCACCCCCAAAACATGTTCTTCACCCACAGGTTATATGCAACATGAAAAATACATGCTAATCTTTCTAATAGAAAATGTCATGATAGACATATGAACCCTTGTAAGCCCTTTCTGATGATAAAAAGCTATTTTAATATATATATATAATGAAATTAATCAATTAAAAACATTTTGTGAGGTTAAGGACCCAACTGGAAGGGTTTAGAGATTACTCTTGTCTCAGTGCTAAGGGATCACTCCCGGTGGGAATCAGGGAACCATATTTGCTGTTAGGGACTGAATTGAAGTGGACTAGCATGCAAAGCAAGGGCCTTTACTCCTGACATATCTCTTCAATGTGTCCATTTTATATTACTAATAGATTAAAAAGAATATAATAATATAAAATATTACCTTAGAGCAAGAGAATAATAATGGTATTTAAAGGGAATTTTTAGGTCAGTTAGGTGGGCAGTTAGTAAGAGGGAAGTGGATGGAGAGAGAGTGAGAGAGAGACAGAGACAGAGACAGAAAGACAGAGATGAGAAATAGAAGTTCCTGAGACCTAACTGGAATTCATGCCTATCTCTCTTTCCAGACTCAGAGACTCTGGTGATCTATGGACATGTTAGTGTAGTCCACTGATGCAGCACTACACAAATGTCTAGGCCAGATCTTAGAGCTGCAGAGGGAGAAAGATGGGTAACTGGAGGTGAATGAGGATATTGTGGATGTGGGTGCTGCCCACAGTAGCAAATAATTCAAGATACCTGTATTTTCCAAAGTGGATAGAAAATTTGTCTCCTAGGAATCATTAGATGTATCTGGCAGGGATCAGAGGTGGCAGCAGTCTCAGGAGCAATGAGGGGTATGCTAGGGTGAAGTGCTTTATGTTTGCTCACTTTATTTTTTTTTAATTTTTATTAGTGAAACACCATGAGGTACAGTTTTAGACTTAAAAATTTTTGTGCTTGGGTTTCGATTATACAATGTTATGGCGTTTTGTGTCATCTTTTTGTAAGTGTCTGCTGTCTTCGTAGGGTTTATCTTGTCTTATAGTAGCTCCTTTAACCCTTCTCTTAGGTTTACTTTTGAGTCTATGAAGTTCCTGAGCTGCTGTTTATCTAGAAAATAGTGTACGTTCCTTCGATTTTGAGTGAGAGTTTAGCTGGATAGAGTATTCTTGGTCAAGCATTCATTTTAGTGAGTTTTTTCACTAAATCCCGCCATTGCCTTTGGGCTTGGAGGGTTTCCTCTGATAGGTCTGCTGTGAATCTAAGGGATGCTCCTTTCTATGTTATTTCCTTCTTTGACCTTACTGCTTGCAGTATTGTGTCTCTATTGGTAGCATCCATCATTCTAACTATGATATGTCTTGGAGTGTTTTTGTTAGGGTCTCTTTTAGCTGGCACACTTTGGGCTCCTGGAACCTGAATGGCTGCATTGTCGAACTCTGGGAATTTTTCAGCAATGATTTGTTTAACAGTGGCTTTTTTTCATTGGGGTTGTTTCCCGGAGCTTCTTGTATGCCAATGATTCTAAGGTTGTTTGTCTTGGAATCATCTCCTAGGACTCTGATTGTCTCTAGAGTTATTTTGATGTTCCTTGCTGTTGTTTGTTCTTGCCTGTTGGCTTGGTGCAGCTGATCTTCCAGCTCACTCATTCTGTCTTCAGCTGCGATCATCCTACTGTTGAGGGCACAAACTGAGTTTTTTATTTCATCTATGAAATCTTTTATTCGTGACATTTCTGCTCTCATTTCTTCCTGTAATTTGTCGATAGTTTCTGTCATGTTACTGGCAGTTCTGACTGTTTCTTTGAGTTCATTGAACATCTACATGACTTTTTATCTTAATTCTTCCTCAGAGAGGTCCTTTAGCGAGTAGCACCTAGTGAGGCTTCTGGACTCCTTTCATTGTCATCCACACGTGGTGGGGATTTGCGTTATTTCTTCATGTCGGTGTGTAGGTATGGGGACTAGGTTTCTTGGTATGAGTAAACTACCTGCACCCGCTTGAGTGGCCGCCGCTGAAAATTAGGCTGTGTCCACTTCTACAGAAGCCACGCCTACTTCTGAAGAGGCCACTCCCCCACGGAAACCTGGTGTGTGTGGAGGGAGTAAAGACTGGGTGGGGAAGAAGACCAGCACAGCTTGGGGAAAGAAGAGGAAGAGGCAGAGGCTGCTTTTCTCCCAGGGCCCCAGAGGACACCTGGGAGGCTTGCAGGGAGAAATCCAAATCCCGGATTTGAATACAGGTAGATAAACTGACCTGGGTTGCAGAGAAGACCAGCACAGCTTGGGGGACCTATGTTTGCTCACTTTAAAAAGGTCAATTTCTTGAGGGAGGGGATATCAAGTCATTTCCGTAAGGGAGGCAGTATGTCAAATAAATTTGGAACCTCTGCAATAGACCAGTGGAAGTGTACTGTGTGGCCAGAGTGCTTCGGCTCAGCACAAGACTTCAGAACATGGCTCCGTCTACAACTGATAATTGCCTGAAAACATCAGAGCACTGTAAGGCTGAAGCAGCATCACCTCTTGGACTCTCACACTGAACTTCCCCCTGGTTTAGCTGAGTACAACTGAACGGAGTTGCCAGTACCCCAGTTGCCAAGTTCCTACTTGGGAGTTCTCCTCAGGGCAAATGATTAAGGGATGAGTGTTGGAACATTCATTTTGACTGAAATTCAATCATGAACAATTTTGTAAAGGTTGTCTCAAAGTGAGTCAATGAAAAGAAAAAAAATAAAAAATACCTCTTCATTTATGCTTTTCAGATCTATGTATATATTTAAAAATAATTTTATAAAGTTTTTACAATATTTGATTACATTTAATATTAGAACACCAATCCCATCATCATTATACCTTCCCACCACCATATTTCAGATGTTTCCATCCTGAACACCAACCCCTGCCCCAAAGCGGAACTGAAATAATTTATTTTGTATTGTTTGTTATGAAAAACCCTGAAAATGTTACAAAAAAGTTTCCTTAGAGGAAAAAAATGTGAAGATTGTTGCATTTCACCCAGGGGCCATTAAGCCCTCATAAGAGATGAACAACATGTTGTTAAAGGTTGAGCCTTGTGTGTGTGTGTATATATATGTGTGTGTGTGTGTGTATACATATATATATATATATATATCTGTAAAAAATATTTCCTACTAAGATTGGTTGTTTCCTACTTTAAACCCCATCATATGTGGTGCGGTACTCTTGAAGTATTGGTAGTGTGAAGTGTGAGTTGTCATCACTGCTTCAAAGTCCAGGAATAGGCTCACTAGTGTGTGAGGCTAGGCCCCAGTGTGTGGAGAGTGGCCATACAGTGGTTGAGTTCGGGGCTGGGTCCCTTGGGGCGGGGAGGGGTCTTACCCACCCTCCTCTGGGGTTTCCCGAATGGAACAGCCTGGAGCAGAGTCAACACACAATTATGGCATGTGTCCTGTTATGCTTCTTCTGGGAGAAAAGGACATGTGACTCTGGATTGTGACCAATTATTAGATTCTCACATTTTAATATATTTTTATCCAAGGGAAAACATCACTCCTTGTGTAAGTTTTCACACAATGAGAAATTCCATTCTAGAATTATCAGACCTTCCCTTGACTGACACAACACAAAGTCACCACACGTTTTTCCGCACCAATGTGGCATCCATCAATATGCACCTCTTTTATTCATTCTTCACTTAGCTCTTCTCCAAAGTAACATATAAAGTCCCTCTACCTAGATTTTGGGGGCTGTTCAGAGATCATCTATTTTAGCATAATGAATTTAATTACTAATATAGATGTTTATCTAACTTATCTTAAGGGGAATGATAAAGGGGAGAAAATACTGACAATATCCACATATTCATTCACATTGAAAAGGGAAGACGTTAATGATTATGGCTTCTGATTTTACAATGGTCTTATTGTCATAGCTGGTGTCCAAAATTCTCTTCTCTGAATCTTCAAAGTAGGTGAATATACCTGATAACGTTTCATTAGGTATATTGCAAACCATAATGTCCAAAAGGAAAGAGAGAGAGAGAGACAGAGAGAGAGAGAGAGAGTGAGAGAGAGAGAGAAAGAGAGATAGAGAGTAAAATGCTTGGAACATCATATGACTGAAACCCAATCATGAGCAACTTTGTAACTGTGTATCTCACTGTGATTTCATTAATAAATTTTTAAAAAGAAAGTTTTATGGAAACTACAAAACAACAACATTCTCTACTTCTGCTACACATCCTGTTTTCCTTTCGTTTACAGCAAGCATGTAAGCTGTCAGTTAATAGAAGTTCTTTGCCCAGTGGGGTGATCCAAAACTTAATTCAAGAATAGGTTGGTATCAGCTAATGTTCATTTGATTGCTTCAGTTTTACATTAATGTTTATCATAGGGCCTAGAATTATTAAAATTCTCCTGAACATGCTGCATATATTGAAAACATTCTCATTTATATTCCCATTGTGTAAGAGCAGCCCAATTTGCCCTTTGAGTGTCAAGAACAATCACTCCAGCTGACTTATAACTCCTTTCTATGCCTATTGATTCACTGGCATGCAGAGACCAGAAAAGGCCTACTAGCAGCATTAACTTCCAGTTCCAATGGAACCACAGCTGTGTAGTTTTTGAGGAATGGTCCTTTAGATTGAAAGACCCAAAATTTTGGATTTGGGGTTAAAAGTAAGAGGAGGTAATTCATTTCCCCCTCCCACCAATCAATTCTCAGAGTTACACACAAAGATATATTTCTATGTATTTATTTTTAAGATATATTTTATTTCACTCCAGATTAGGGGCGTTTTATATCTCAAAAGTTTGCAATTTAAAAATAACATGTATATATTTATATTTTTATAGTTTATGACTTTTCAAAATTTATACAATCTTGCCTCAATTACTACAGTTAAGATATAGAACATTTCTGTCTTTTCGTTTCCTCAAAAATTCTCATGTCCTTTCCCCAATGTTTCCATTGCCCAATCTTTTCCAAGAAATCAGTCAGTGATCTGTTTTACTTCAATATAGATTATTTTTGCATTTTTCTGTACTTTCATTAATTATAGATTATGTAGTATTTTACTTTTGCAGTGGAACAATTTTACTGTATGAATTGGTCATCTGAATAGCCATCTTTATAAAGTGTTGAAATATTTTACCCACTTTAAATTTTTACTTCTGATCACTGAGTAAAAGAAACCTTTATATTTACAGCATAGTAATCCTATCTACACAGTTATTTATTTTTTCTATTATTTGATTTAGATTTCAGTTACTTAAGATGATATTCAATTAGAAATTTTTATTTTGATGAAAATTTATATGTAATATGATTTGGGTGGTTTTATATGAATCTGTCTATTTTGTCTCACAGATTTTCTCATAATTTTCTCTAGAAAATTTTACACTTAGCTCTACTTTTAGCTGACGTTTGTTTATGGTGTGAAGTAAAGATTGGTATTTATTTTTTCCATAAAGTATATAATTGTTACAACACCATTTGTTGAAATATTTTACTTCCCTTATTATGTTTAGTTTTAATGTAGCACCTCAATATTTTCATCTTGACACTACACAGTTGCTTAGTTTGCATTCAACTTCATGTTTCATTTTAGCTAATACATACTTCTTGTTTTTCAGATAGTCTGATATCTACCTTTTGACAGAAATATTTTGTCTAACAAATGAAATTTTAATACATTGTTACAAATTTTTAAAAGTAGCTTCAAAATTAGATATTTCAGTGTACTTTTTAAATATGGACACAAAATATGTAAAAATTATTGCTGAGAAATAAATAAAAACATTGAAGTAAGTTGAAAAATATACATGTGTATTCAACTGAAATTGTGTGTAGTGCATGTAAGTGTGTAAAACACACAATTCTGAGGAGAAAAATTCTTCTTACTTTAAAGAAGCATTCCTACTTCCCCCACTGTCTCACAGAAACTATGTGGTGGATCTGGAATCTGTAACCAGGTTTGTCCAACTCTTGAGCTCAAATTACTTCCCAATCATCAGTATACTTATCTTGCTTAAGTATTGACTGATCTACAGGAACATATTGTTACTGCTACTGTTTTTGGCATACCAAATATGCGATGGGTAGCTTGCCAGATTCTGCTGTGCAGACAGGATACTCTTGGTAGCTTGCCAAGCTCTCCAAGAGGGATGGAGGCTTTTAGGGAGGCCTCCAATCACACTTACAGGTGCTCCTAGTATACTGAATGCAAGCATTTGGTCAACCGGCATATTGTAATGATCTGCAACACCTTTTGGTTCACTCTTCGCCATTTGGCACCATTACCACCCCTGCCATAATGAGATAGTGAACCATATGGTTAGCACCATATTTGAAACCCATCGAGTTCAGTGTGGTAATTATTGAAAATGAATAAGTAGTGTCTTATGATGTGTCACATGGCTGCTTTGCAACTGCATGGTTTGGAAAGTAGCCTGGAGTGAGGTAGCCATTGGGTAGTGGAGGTCGGCCAATAAAGAGATTATCTGGTGCTGGCAGGGAGTATCTTATGGGCATGAGCCCTGGGTCACCAGAGAATGGGGGAGGCAGGCAAAGAATCTCTGGTCCTGGGTCCAATTGAGCCCAGAGTCCAAGGTCACAAAGTTCCACATTACCTGGGCTTCCTGGTACTTCACTTATGCGTGAGGCTCTAATGTTCATTGATTTAAAGTCTAATGTTCATTGATTTAAAGACCTTTTATTCTGTTGAGACTGAAATGGTCATCAAAGCCCTAGCCAAACGGCATTCAAACTCAGTACATCAGAATCCTCCACGAGCTGTTTACGGATTCACCACCAGGATCTCACCATTCTATAAGGAAGTGATCATTGACATTAAGAGAGGGATTTGACAGGGCAATACCATTTCACCAAACTCTTCAGTGTCACCCGTGAGAACATCATGTGACGACCGGAATGGGAAGTAATGGGAGTAAAGATAGACGGTTGGCAACTACACCACGTTGGCTTTGCTGATGACATCATTTTAATACAACAAACATTAGCCAAGCAGCACAAATGCTGGCCAACTTCGACTGTGACTGGAAAAGGTCAGACTGCAGCTGAATCTCACGAAGACAATGTTCATGAAAAACAAATTAGTTCCTGACATTCCATTTGCTCTCAACAGAACGAATATCTCTGAATACAGCAATTATGTGTTCCTAGGTTGAGAATTCAACATGATGAATGGCCTGGCACCTCAGCTGTGCAGGAGGAAGACAGTGGCATAGAACGCCTTCAAGAGCATCGAAGAAATAGCTAAGAGCACAACGAACCTCCAACTCTGGGCATGTCTCTTCGACTCCACCATTCTTCCTGCACTAACATACACATCAGAGACCTGGGCCCTATGAAAACAGGATGAGAATGCTCTTCGGGTCCCCCAAAGAGGAATGGAAAGAGCTATGTTGGAGTAACACGCTTCACTCAAGTGATAGAAGGAATGTGGAGTTCCGACCTCCATTGACGATGAAGAATCAGATGGGCTGGACACTTAATGCTATTTTAAGATGACTGCTGGACTAGAGCCATTACTGACTGGATTGCATGGGACGTCAAAAGGACACATGGCTGCCCACCTACAAGATGGTCAGACTTCTTCGTCAAGACTCTGAATGAATAATTTGAGACTCTTCATATTCCTGGAGAGAGAAGATGCCATTGGGCTACCTTAGCATGCAACAGGGACGAATAGAAATGTTACTGGTACCACCACTCAAGCAAATCAATGAGTAACAGGATCTCAAATGACAGGTGATCAAGTGATAGGAACATATGGCTTGTTAAGCTGAAAGAGAATAGTGCGTTGACAATATAACCCATATCATTTGGTACTGACCTCACATTAAACTGCATAAATCCTTCCTGACCATGTTCTCCTTACAAGCTAAAGGATAATCTCCAATTGGTCTTAACACACTTTAGCATATTAAATCAGATTTCAGAAGTTTGGAAAGTCTTTTTTGAATGATTTATAAGAAAATAAAGACTTACTAACTAGCAGACAAGAGTTTGAGAAAATTTATGATTATCTGTAACTTTGACAGTTTATTCTATCACCCCCTAATCAAGTTCCACATAGATTTGGTAAGATTTTCTCAGGAATGGTGTATCAGGCTTATAACCAATCAAGATGGCAGGAGGAGCAGAGGAAATACTTTCCAACTGTTTGGCTGCAGTTGGAGGGAAACAATCTAAAGAAGAGTATTTTAAGTAAGAAATAAACTTTTTAGGAGAAGAGGGTGGGAGGAAAGAACAGAGTACAAGGAAAGCCCAAGGTGAAGCCAAGTAGATCTTATTAGTTTGGGGAGTTATCTTATTTGGGGCCAATTTATGATTACTTGGCAACTTTAGGAAATTTCAGACAGAATTTTAAAAACTATCATAAGATTTCAAATTCCTCAGGTTGCATTCTATTTCTAAACTGTAGGGACTCTTTTTCCTTAAAAAAAGATCAAGTGGAAACTATTATCATATTTTATGCAAATAAAGACAATTTAATTTTCACTTTATTTGTTCTACAAATTCTATGAACTACCTACTATTCAGCTATAAAGAAGGAGAAAACTGCCATTTGCAACAGCATGATGGACATAGAAGATGAACTGAAATAAGACAGAAAAAAAGATAAAAAAAAATTATTTCACTCATATAATTCATAGAGCAAACAAAGAGATGAGCTAACTAAAATGAAGTTTTTGACATAAGACAAATTTATGGTAACCAGAAAGGAAGAGGAAGGTAGCTTCAGGGAGGGGGATGTCATAAATTGAGACAAAGAAGATGCATATGTTAATTTTAAATAGTGCATATCTGAAACATATACAGCATTATAATGCAGAGTGATTTCAATAAAACAATAGTCCAAGTGTTTCATTATTTGGTTATTAGTAATGAGGTTTTTTTTTTTTTGCTCAGAAGTGACACATGTCACTTCCATGAATATTTCTTGGACAAAATAGTGTGACCACACAGGATTTTGTGAAACTACCAATTCCCATTGTACCTATTAGAAAAGGAAAAGCAGGTATTTGCAAAATTGCTAGCTCCTACAATAGGTCATGTAAGAGAAGGGTCATACAAAGATTGTATTGGTCAATAACAAAGAGCAAGGTGGTCACTGCTTATATGTTCCTTTAGTTATGTGTTTGTTACTGTTTTTGGCATATCAAATACACCACAGGGAGCTTGCCAGGCTCTGCTGTGTGGGCAGTGTGGAGTGATAGCACAGCGGGTAAGGCATTTGCCTTGCCCGCGGCTGACCAGGCAGATCCAGCTTCGATTCTACTGCCCCTCTCGAAGAGCCCGGCAAGCTACCAAGAGTATCTTGCCCACACGGCAAACCCTGGCAAGATCCCTGTGGTATATTCGATATGCCAAACACAGTAACAAGTGTCACAATGGAGACATTAGTGAGCCCGCTCAAGCAAATCAATGAACATTGGGAGGACAGTAACAGTGACAGTTATGTGTTTGAAAATAGAATGAAATAAAGAAAATAAATGAAAGATAATTATTGAAATAAAGTCTCCGCTACAGAGCATTCTAATCTCCAATCAATATAGTTAAAATCATAAATTTTGTACCCATTTATATAAGGTCCTATGAAAAATGAAAAATAAATAGAAGATGCGACTCTAACTCTTAAAGGTCTTACGATATAATAGGAAGGTATAAGAGAAACCAAAAGAAATGCATTAAGATCTGATCAATCTGATAACCTATGAACTGGAAATATTCATTACTTCCCTATATATATAGGGCAATAATAATGATAACCTTGAGACTGTAAAAGCCTAAAGTGCTTTCAGAATCATTACCAGAAGATTAAAAATTTTTCAGTAGTGTTTAGGTTTGAGGCTATTATTGAATTTAATACTATACAATTGGCTATTCATGCACAGTCTACGTATATCTAGTAACTTGAACCCGTGATGAACTAGAGTACCCTATTCTCTGATCATTTATAAACAAAATTAGAGAAACAGATAAACATTTGCTTCTAGCAACATCGAACAGAATTGCTTGTGCATATTGAGCAATCATGGTGATTTATAAAGAGAGAGAGATAAAGGTGGGTTAAGTATATTACATTAAAAGACTATCTGAAGATGATGAGGATGCTTTGTAGGAAAGAAAGGCAAGAGATATTTTGGTGCAAAGTAAGAAAGAGGCTAGGTGAACCATTTCATGAAAAGAAATACAGATTTACAAAAAGATGCATGAGCTTGGTCAACACTGATTGTGTTTGTGTGGCAAGAGAGGACTACATAAGGGAAAAAAGCAATGGGAAGAAAGCTAGCAGTTTTTCTTAACTTTTTTATTGAATCACTTGTGAGATAGACCCTTAAAAAGCTGTTCATGTTTAGATTTCAGTCGTACAGTATTCCAACACCCATCCTTCCACCAGTGTACATTTCCCAACACCAGTGTCCACAGGTTCCCTCCCACGCCCCAGCCCCCTCTTCCTGTCTGCCTCTATAGAAGGTGCTCCCCCCCTCCTCTTTTGTGCATTGTGATGTGCAATATTGATACTGAAAGGTTATGAAGAATATCCCTTTACCTACTTTTAACCCTCAGATCTTGTCCAGCATGAACATTCCCAGCTGTTATTGTCATAACATTCTCTTCTCTATCTTACCTACCCTCAGACCCACACACACTTATGGTTGGTTCCAACCATTGGTTCCTCTAACCCCTGTTTTCCCTGACCGTGAATATTAGTCTTCTACTATATATCACAAATTACTGCAGTCATTCTATATCGGTCCCTATATCCATCCCTCTCTTTCTGACTCGCTTCACTCAGCTTGATATTCTCCATGTCCATTCATTTATAGGCAAATTACATTCATTTTTTCCTAACAGCTGCATAGTATTCCATTGTGTAGATGTGCCATAGTTTCTTTATCCATTCGTCTGTTCTTGGGCACTCTGGTTGTTTCTAGATTATGAGCATGGTGAAATTATATATATATATATATATGATGTATATATATACATCATATATAATCACTGTGAGATACAGTTACAGTTACAAAGTTTTCATGTTTGAGTTTCAGTCATACAATTATCAAGCATGCATCCATCCACTAGTGCACATTTTCCACTACCAATATCCCCAGTATCCTCCACTCCTTTATTTATTCCCCTGTATTCCCCCCACTGTCTGCCTTTATGGAAGAAAATTTTCCCCGCACTCCCTCTCTACTTTGGGTCATTAGGGTTTGGAAAATAGATACTAAGAGGCTATCATGTTTGGTCCTTTACTACTTTCAGCACACATTTCTCATCCCGAACGATCCCTCCAATCATCATTGACTTAGTGATCCCTTCTATATTCCAGCTTCTTCCCCCAGCTCATATGGCAGGCTTACAACTATGGAGCAATATTCCTGGCCCTTGTCTCTGCTTTCCTTGGGTGTCAGTCTCATATTCACTTAATCACTTAACTTCCCGTTAGTCGTCGATTTGCTCGAGCGGGCGCCAGTAATGTCTCCATTTGTCCCTGTCGCGTGCTAGTGTAACCCAATGGCATCTGTTCGCTCCGGGAACATGAAGGGCCTCAAACCGATCGTTCATGATCTTGATGATGAAGTCTGACCATCTGGTAGGTGGGCGGCCACGCGGTCTTTTGACATCCCGTGGAATCCAGTCAGTAACAGCTCTAGTCCAACGGTCATCTTTAAATCTCATTACGGGACCAGCCCATCTGATTTTCGACACCTTGGCAAATGAGACAGCATCCCTGATACTTGATCGTCGACGGATGTCAGAACTCCGGATTCTTTCTCTCATTTGAGTGAAACGTGATTTTCCAAGCATAGCTCTTTCTATTCTTCTTTGGAAGACCTGAATAGCGTTCTCATCTTGTTTGTGTAGGGCCCAGGTCTCTGAGGCATATGTTAATGCAGGAAGAATAGTGGAGTCAAAGAGATGTGCCCGGAGCCGGAGGTTCTTCGTCCTCTTAGCTATTTCTTCGACATTCTTGAAGGTTTTCCAAGCCGCTCTCTTCCTCCTGCGCAGCTCGGGTGCCAGGTCATTCGTCATGTTGACCTCTCGACCTAGGTACACATAGCTGTTGCATTCAGAGATGGTCGTTCCATTGAGAGCGAATGGGGCGTCAGGAACAAGGCTGTTTTGTAAGATTCAGCTGTAGTCCTTCCTTTCCACACTCACGGTCAAAGTCGGCCAGCATTTGTGCCACTTGGCTGATGTTCGGTGTTATTAAAACAATGTCATCAGCAAAGCAGAGGTGGTGTAGTTGCCAACCATCTATCTTCACTCCCATTCCTTCCCATTCCAGTCATCGCATGATGTTCTCGAGGGTGGCACTGAAGAGTTTCGGTGAAATGGTATCACCCTGCCGCACCCCTCTCTTGACATCAACGATCACTTCTTTGTAGAATGGTGAGATCCTGGTAGTGAATCCACAATACAGCTCACGGAGGATCCTGATGTATTGGGCTTGAATGCCCTGATTGGCTAGGGCTTAAATAACCGCTTCCGTCTCAACAGAATCAAAGGCCTTCTTTAAATCAATGAACGTTAAGCAGAGCGGCATCTTGAACTCCCGAGAAACCTCAATGATCTTGGTTATTGTGTGGATATGGTCGATGGTGCTGAATCCTTTGCGGAACCCTGCTTGCTCGCATGGTTGTCCTTCATCTAGTGTTCTGCCAATCCTATTTAGGATGACTCGAGTGAACAACTTGTAGATGACAGACAATAGGCAGATCGGGCGATAGTTGCCAATGTCATGGATGTCTCCCTTCTTGAACAGTAGTACAGTCCTGCTGGTTTTCCATTGGGACAGAACCTTGCATTCAGACAGGTAGCGAGTGAAGAGCCGAGCCAGTGTATTGATGAGTACTGACGGCAGGTTCTTCAGGTGTTCAGGTCTGACCTTGTCTGGGCCGGGTGCTGTTTGTTTCTTTACCGACGAAATGGCATGTCGGATTTTGGAAGGGAAAACATTGGGAACGACATATCCATCCTGTGGAATTTGGTATGTCGGCAAGTGGACACTACTTCCAGTCTCATATTATGTTATTTTATATTCCAAAAATGAGTGCAGTCATTCTATGTATGTCCTTCTCTTTCTGACTCATTTCACTTAGCATGATACTCTCCATAGCCATCCACTTATAATCAAATTTCATGACTTCATCTTTCCTAACAGCTCATAGAGTAAATTTAAATGTAACTCATAGAGTAAACTTAAAGTCCTACAGAAAGCTACGTGAGAGACATACTTTCCAGAATTTGTTTGTAAGGTACTTTGGATAAGAAGCTGGTAAGATGGTTGGTGCTGGGATGGAAATGAGAATGTCCAGAAACTACTGAAAAAGAAGGCCAACTGGTAGCACAGATAAGAATCAGTAGATTGGGTAAAGTCTTGGTTTCTGACTCTGGTACTATTCTCTCATTTTTTCAGGTAATTTATCCATTGTAATGACACCAATTATCACCTATATGCTTATGGCTCTTACCAAGAAACAGAGAAGTCATCATAAAGTGATAAGTACTCAAAAAAAGTTTGCTATTCCTATATGCTCACGAATATCTCTTTATTCTGATTTGTATATCTAAATTTATATCTATCTGCATTGGATGATAAACACTTGAATACCACAAAGAAACTTGAAGTGTAACAGGTCTAGAAATAAACTTCAATTATAGTTCCTGTGCAATTTTACCTTTCTGTTTACTTTTTTTAATTTAAAATTTTATTAGAGGCTTCCCTCAGCAGAGGTCAGGAAACCTGGAGTCATCCCTTTGAGCTTGGGGGCAAATGTTGTGCTGGGTATGGAACAAGGGCTCTTGAACATTAGAGCCATTCACTGTATCTCACTGCCCTTTTCTCCCTGTTCTTTCCTCGTTATCAGTTAACTTATGAAATATATTTCTAAGCTCATCATTTTAGCTTTACTTTATTTGCCACACAGTAGAAGTGGATGTGTATATAGATGGATATTTCATATGAATAAAGAATATATTACAGCAATGAGGGAGTTGGTTTCTGACTACATATTGGAGGGCATAAACAGAATTGCAACTGGAAATTATAGGATGAAAAATGTGGACATGAGATTACATGAGAGCAGCATGAGAGCTGCTTCAGTTTAGCAAATAATTTATATTAACGTTATTTAAGAGCTGCTTTAATTTAGCAAATTACTTATATCAAGAAATTCCAGCCACTGGGACCCGGCCCCGAGCACCTGCCTCCAATTCCACAGCGTGTGCCAGCCCACTAGACGCCACCCCCCACAACAGGTCTGTACCTGCTTGGCGCACTCTCCCCACCTAAACTCGTGACCCTGAAAGCCACTTCCTGCTAGGACCCCAGCCTGGGGCATCTGCCTCCACTTCCACAGCGAGTGCCAGCCCAACTAGTCGTTGACCTCCCCCGCCCCCAACAGGTCTGTGAATTGGCATCGGGACTGGCTGGAAGCATGGCCACCACTGTAGGGGCGTGGCCTCTTCAAAAGGTGGTGTGGCCTTCTCAGAGTCTGTAGGTCACTCACTCTGCTGCAGTTATTTCCCACTCCCAACACTCTTTACTTTCATCACAGCCTTTTTTTTTCTTTTTGGGTCACACTCGACGATGCTCAGGGGTTACTCCTGGCTCATGCACTCAGGAATCAGTCCTGGTGGTGCTCGGGGGACCATATGGGATGCTGGGAATCGAACCTGTATCGGCCATCTTGCATGCAAGGCAAATGCCCTACCCGCTGTGCTATCACTCCAGCCCCCATCTCAGCCTTTATCACCTAATTCTGTGGAAAAATTCCTGGCCACCTCAACTATAATACAACAATAATCCACTGTTCTACTCCAATTCTAACAAAAGACCTGTACACAAGAACCTGTACAAGCCGGATATTATAAAAGCACCTCCTCCAAAGCTTCACTAGATGCCAGTCATAAGCCAAAGAATAATGCCTGAGAGGAAGTTCAGACTCTAGAAAGGGAGATGGGTGACCACCATTGACTGACCTTTATCCAGAATCCTTTCCCACGATAAGAGGGAACAGTGTTAGTAAATTCCAAGGTTTTACCACTAAACAACCAAAACTACCTGAAGAAACAGTGCAAATCTCCACTACAAGGAGTAGACAAAGAAAAGAGACCCAAATCCTCAACCAGGGTTATCCACAAATATGCTCTTTCCGATAAAAAATTCTGAGATGTGGGGGTATGGTGCCACCAGCAGGTCAATCTGTACCTGTGAGGTGAGTGCATCAGCAGCCTGATGGCAATGTCAGACTTTCAGATACCCCAAAATTGCTCCTGTGCCTTTTTCCAGACCCCAAAAACTTGGGGCAAAGTTTACCAAGAAAGTAAATGGCCAAAAGTTAGGTATGTGGGAGACACACCCACAAACCACCTCCGGCTCAGCTATATAATTGGAGGCATGGCCTCTCTGGTTACTGATTGAACTGCTTAATGGCAATGATCCCAGAGTCTCTGAAACGAATCTCAGAACCCAAAGGCTTTTGGCATAAATGGGTCCTGTTCCTGCAGTAGGCTACTGGCGCTGAGCCACTCCAGGTGGGAATAGGTTTTGTGCCTTGCCCTGTTCCCCCTGGCGGCCTGGTGACCACCATCCTCCAGAGGCCACTGGACAGTCAGGTTTGGGCCTGCAGTGACAAGACACATGGGGCCTCACCACATGGGGGTGGAACCACCTCTTTTTCCCCATCCCAACGAGAGCCAAGTCGCCGCCTACAAGCAACCTCTCTGGAACCTGATCAAGCTGAGTAATAGCCATGATACCGGAGACTCAGAAACAAATCTTGAAACCCAGTGGCTTTTGGCAGAAATGCATCTGGACTGCATACAAAGTGGCCGCCGGCTCAGAGCTTATTGGAAAGCCAGGTATGAGCCAGCGGTGATGGGGCAACTACAGTCTCATGGGAAGGGGGGGGGGGCGGTACCGGCTCGTCCTTCACGCCCTACCGAGGTTACGAGTTGCCCCACACAAGCAGCTCTCTTGCATGGCCATGGCTCCAGAGGCAAAAGGACTTAATCCAGAGCCTGGAAGCTTGTGGCAGAAAAGTGAATGGACCAAGCGTTAAACTATGGCATCATGCCTCCCCAGGAGGGAAAGGGTGTTGCTCCCTTCTGTTTTTTTTCCCCCCTGGCAGCAAGGTGGCCACCGCTTAAGAGCTTATAGGAAACCCAGGTACGAGCCAGTGGTGACCGGGCAACTGCAGTCTCATGGGAAAAGGGATGGTACCTTCTTGTCCTTCACGCCCTACCAAGGTTATGAGTTGCCCCCCACAAGCGGCTCTCTGGCATGGCCATGGCTCCAGAGGCAAAACGACTTAGTCCAGAGCCCGGCAGCTTGCAGAAGTGAACGGACCACGCGTTAAACTACGGCGCCATGCCTCCCCAGCAGGGAAAGGGTGTTGCTCCCTTCCACCTTTTTCCTCCCTAGCAGCAAGGTGGCCACCGCCTCAGAGCTTGTAGGAAAGCCAGGTATAAGCCAGCAGTAATGGGGACACTGCAGTCTCATGGGAAGGGGGACGGTACCAGCACGTCCTTCATGCCCTACTGAGGTCACGAGTTACACTCCACGAGCAGCTCTCCGGCACAGCCATAACATCAGACACACAGAAACCAATCTCATAATTACCTGGCTCTTTTCAGAAATCCCAAATCGTGGCCACGTGACATTATATGATTCTCATAACCAGCTATAGAAAACAAAGTATTTCACAATGCCTTTTCAGCAATTCTGATTGTTTAGGGGGAAATTCTAAACAACAATGGTGCATCTTTTGTTGAAATAATGAATGTAATCAATGTAGAGAAGAGTTAAGTAGAAATCATCTGTCTCACAGGCATTTGGAGGAGTGGGAGGGGGTATACTGGGGTTCTTGGTGATGAAAAAGGAGTACTGGTGAAGAGATAGGTGTTTGATCATTGTATGAACGAGATTTAAACCTGAAAGTTTAGTCACTTTCCCCACAGCGATTCAATAAATAAATATAAAAAGAAAAAAAATAAAAATAAATTAAGGTGGAGTTCATGCCCAATTCAATCAGCTAATCAGTGGCTGAATAAATAGCAATACTCCTACAAAAAAATTCTGAGATGAAATGCAGAGGATTTTCAAGGATCTACTCAAAGAATCAATGGAAGAGATATCCAGAAAACTAACGGAAGAAATGAAAGAAACAGTAGAACGGATAGTTGAGAAAATACAGGAAGAAATGAGATCAGAAATAAAAAAACTACAAAAAGATGTGTCACAAATAAAGAATTTGGTAGACTAAATTAAAAACTCAGTAGGTGCCATTAGCAGGAGGATGAATACAGCTGAAGACAGGATCAGTGAGCTTGAAGAGGAGCAACAAAAATCGCATAGGGAAAAACAAACAATAGGAAAAGACCTCAAAATAGCTCTAGGGAGAATTAGAGACCTAGGGGATGACGCCAAGAGGAACAACATTAGAATCATCGAAGTACCAGAAGGACAGGGAGGCAACCCCAATGAAAAAGCCACAGTCAAAGAAATCATTGCTGAAAAGTTCCCAGAGTTAAAGAATGCAGACATACAGATCCAAGGAGCCAGAAGGGTGCCAGCTAAAAGAAACCCTAATTTAAACACTCCAAGGCATATCATAGTCAGAATGATGAATGCTGTGGACAGAGATACAATACTGCAAGAAGCAAGGTCATAGAAGGAAATCACATACAAAAGAGCACCCCTTAGATCTACAGCAGACCTATCAGAGGAAACCCTACAAGCCCGAAGACAATGGTGGGATATAGTGAAAAAACTCAATGAACTGAACGCTGCACCAAAAATACTTTATCCAGCTAAACTCTCACTCAAACTTGATCTAACTATACATCATTTTGTAGATAAACATTCTCAGAAACTTCAAAGACTCAAAATCAAATCTAAAAGAAGATTAAAGAGGCTCCTGTAAAATAAGAAGGAAAACAGTTATAAACACAACCAACCCCTAGAGATAGATGGCATAAAACCCCATGACAATAATTTCTCTCAATATCAATGGTCTAAATGCACCAATCAAGAGACACAGAGTGGTAAGATGGATCCAGAAACTGAAACCAACATTCAGCTGTCTACAAGAAACTCATCTAAACAATCAGAACAAACACAGACTCAAAGTTAAAGTATGGAAAAAATCCTGCAAGCAAAAAGATCCCTCAAAAATCTGGTGTGGTCATACTAGTATCCAACAACATCAATTTCAGGTTGAAAAAGATTAGAAGAGACAGCGAAGGCTATTTTCTATTCATCAAAGGATACATACAACAGGAGAAAATCACACTCTTAAATGCACACGCACCTAATGAGGGACTAGCTAAATACTTAAAATATCTGCTAACAGATTTTATGGAGGACACTGCTAGCAACACAATAGTAGCTGGAGACTTCAAGATTGCCTTATCACCTCTGGATAGATCAACAAGAACAAAATTCAACAAGGAAACATTGGATTTCAAGAAATAAATAGAAGAGAGAGGATTCTTAGACCTATACAGGGCTTTACAACCCCAAAAGAAAGAATACACATTCTTCTCCAGTGCACACAGAACATTTTCCAAAACAGACAACATGCTAGACCACAAAACATACCTCAATATAATCAGGATGATAGAAGTAGCACTGTAGAATCGTAGAACTATCCTCCCGTTTTTCATTGATTTGCTCAAGTGGGCACCAGTAACAACTCATAACAAATTGTGAGATTTGATGTTACTGTTTTTGGCATATCGAATATGTCACGGGTAGCTTGCCAAGATTTGCTGTGCGGGCAAGATACCTCAGGCTCTCCGAGAGGGGCGGAGGAATTGAAATCGAGTCGGCCATGTTGGCTGAATGCAAGGCAAACGCCCTACTAACAATCTTTTCAGACCATAGTGAGATGAAGATAGAAGTGAATCATACAAAGACATCGGGAAACAAATCAGTTACTGGAAATTAAACAACTCAATGTTGAACAATGAGTGGATTAGGAAGGAAGTCAAAGATAAAATCAAAAGATACCTAGAAACAAATGAGAATGAAGACACAAGCTACCAGAACCTATGGGACGCAGCTAAAGCCGTGCTATGAGGAAAATTTATAGTGTTGAAAGCATTTCTAAGGAAAGAACAAAGGGCCTACATAGATAACCTAACCACACAGCTCAAGATCTTAGAAAAAGACCAACAAAAGGAACCCAAAATTGGCCGAAAGAAAGAAATAATAAAACTTAGAGCAGAAATTAATGACATGGAAACCAAAAAAAAAAAACAATTTGAAAGGTCATTGAAACCAAGAGCTGGTTCTCTGAGCAAATAAATAAGATTAATAAACCACAAACAAGACTCACAAAGAAAGTGAGAGAGAACCCTAATAAACCAAATCAGAAATGAAAAAAAGGGACATCACAAAAGAAATCAATGAAATTCAAAAGATCATCAAAGACTCGCTTGAGAGTCTGTATGCCACGAAACAAGAGAACCTAGAAGAAATGGATAAATTCCTGGATTCCTATAATCTCCCAAGATTGAACCAGGAAGACTTGGGATACCTGAATAGTCCCATTCATATAAAGAAAATTGAAGTGGTAATCAAAAACCTTCCTAAAACAAAAGCCTAGTCCCAGACGATTCACTAGTGAATTCTTCCAACCATTTAAAGACCTTTTGCTAGTTCTTCTCAAGCTTTTCCAAGAAATTGAAAAAACAGGAACTCTCTCAAACAGCTTCTATGAGGCACATATCTTCCTAATAACAAAAATAAACAAAGACACCACCAACAAAGAAAACTATAGGGCCAATATCCCTAATGAACACAGATGCAAATATCCTCAATAAAATATTAGCTAATAGAATCCAAAAACTCATCAAAAAGATCATACACCACGACCAAGTGGGATTCATCCTGGGGATGCAAGGATGGTTTAATATTCAGAAATCAATCAACATAATCCATCATATCAACAAAAGTAAAGATAAAAACCATATGATCATATCAATAGATGTAGAGAAAGCTTTTGACAAGACCCAGCACTCGTTTATGATGAAAACTCTCACAAAAATGGGTTTTGAAGAAACTTTCCTCAAGATAGTCAAAGTCATCTACAACAAACTCATGAGAAGTATTATCCTCAATAGAGAAAAACTAAGGGCCTTTCCTCTAAGATCAGGGACAAGACCAGGATGACCACTATCACCACTTCTATTTAACGTAGTACTGGAAGTACTTGCAATAATGATTAGTCAAGAGAAAGAAATTAAAGGCATCCAGATAGGAAAGGAAGAAATCAAGCTCTCACTATTTGCAGATCATATGATACTATATCTTGAGAATCCTAAATCCTCTACCAAGAAACTCCTAGAAACAATAGACTTGTACAGTCAAGTCGCAGGCTATAAAATCAATGCCCAAAAATCCATGGCCTTCCTATATGCAAATAATGAGAGAGAAAAGTGACATGAAAAAACAATCCCATTCACAATTGTGCCCCAGAAAGTCGAATACCTCGAATCAGCCCAAATAAAAAGGTAAAGGACCTCTACAATGAAAACTACAAAACACTTCTCCATGAAATAAAAGAGGACATGAGGAAATGGAAACATATCTCCTGCTCATGTATTGGAAGAATCAAATTGTCAAAATGGCAATACTCCCGAAAGTATTATACAGATTCAATGCGATCCCTATAAGGATACCCATGAAGTTCTCCAAAGAAATAGATCGATCACTCCTGTAATTCATATGGAACAACAAACACCCACGAATAGCTAAAGCAATTCTTGGGAAAAAGACGTGGGGTGGCATTACCCTCCCCAACCTCAAACTCTACTACAAAGCTGTAATAATTAAAGCAGCATGATACTGGAACAAAGCAAGGGTTGCAGACCAATGCAACAGGGTGGAAAATCTGTACACACAACCCCAAATGTATGAACATCTAATCTTTGATAAAGGAGTAAGAAATGTGAAGTGGAACAAGGAAAGCCTCTTTAACAAATGGTGCTGACATAACTGGACAACCACATGCAAAAAAAATGGGCTTAGACCTCAAGCTAACACCATGCTCAAAATTCAGATCAAAATGAATTAAATATCTCAACATAAGTTCAAAATCCTAAAGTACCTTGAAGACTGTATCACTGAAGCACTGTCCTCCTGTTGTTTATCAATTTACTTGAGTGGACCCAGTAACATCTCCATTGTGACAATTGTTGTTACTGTGATTGGCATATTGTGTTTGGCATATTGAATATATCATGGAAAGCTTGTCAGGCTTTGTTTTTTTGGTGAGACACTCTGAGTAGCTTCCGGGCTCTCCAAGAGGGGGCAGAGGAATCAAACCCAACTCGCCCGTGACGGCTGTCTGCAAGGCAAATTCCCTACCACTGTGCTATCGCTCCCACCCTAAGAAAAGGTTGGCAAAATCCTCCATGATATTGAGGTTAATGGTATGTTCAAAGACGACACTCCACTGACCAACCAAGTGGAAACAGAGATGAACAAATTGGACTATATTAAATTAAGAAGCTTCTGCAACTCAAAAGATACAGTGACCAGAATGCAAAGAAAATCTACAGAATGGGAAAGGATATTTACTCAATACCCATCTGATAAGGGGTTAATATCAAGGATATACTAAGCACTGGTTGAACTCTACAAGAAGAAAACATCTAACCCCACCAAAAATGGGGTGATGAAATGAGCAGGAACTTTCCCAAAGAAGAAATCCGAATGGCTAAAAGGCACATGAGAAAATTCTCTACATCATTAATCATCAGGGAGATGCAGGTCAAAACAACAATGAGATATCATCTCACACCAGAGACTGGCCCACATCCAAAAGAACAAAAGTAACTGGTGCTGGCGTTGATATGGTGAGAAACGGACCCTCCTTCCGTTGGTGGGAATGCCGACTGGTTCAGCCCTTTTGGAAAGCAGTATGAACAATTCTCAAAAAATTAGAAATTGAACTCTCATTTGACTCAGCAATACCACTCCTGGGAATATATCCCGGAGAGGCAAAAAAAGTATAGTTGAAATGACATCTGCATGTCTATGTTCATTGTAGCACTGTTTACAATAGCCAAAATCTGGAAATATCCCAGTGCCGGAGAACAGATAACTGGTTAAAGAAACTTTGGTACATCTACACAATGGAGTACTGTGCAGCTGTGATAAAAATGAAGTCATGAAATTTACATACAAGTGGTACTACGTGGAAAGCATCATGCTAAGTGAAATGAGTCAGAAAGAGAGGGAAAGACATAGAAAGATAGCATTCATCTGGGGAATATAAAGTAACAAAATAGAAGACTAACATCCAAGAATAGCCGAGATAAGTACCAGGAGGTTCATTCCATGGCTTGGAGGCCAACTACACATGCTAGGGGAAAAGGTAGCTCAGATAGAGAAGGGAGCACCAAGTAAAGGGGTTTGGGAGGATCTTCCCAGGATGGGAGGTGCATGCTGAAAGTAGACTATAGACTGAACATGATTGCCACTCAATGCCTCTTTGGCAAACCACCACCGAAAATGAGAGAGAGAACAAAAGGGAATGCCCTGCCACTGAGGTGGGGTGGAACGGATGATGAGGGGTGGGAGGGATACTTGGGGTATTAGAAGTGGAGAATGGGCACTGGTGAAGGAATGGGTATTCAATCATTGCATATCTGAAACCCAAGCACAAAAACTTGTAAGTCTACAACTGTACTTCATGGTGTTTCACTAATAAAAATTTAAAAAAAAGAAATCCCAATGTATCAAGTAGCCATTAGAAAAGGAAGTTCTTTCACAGGAAGCACTCTCTTACTGATTTCAGACAGTTTTATGCCCACCACTCCCTCTCTCCAAGAAACAGAACACCGTGTCAAAGGAAGGAAATAGATCTCTGCTATAATGAAAATTCAGTGTCCTGCTAGTTTATATTCCTCTTAAAAATAAGAGACAACATCCTCTAGAAAAATCCTGGAAGAACACAAATTGGTTTCATTTATAGGAGAAAAATAAGAAGGACATTCTTTGATGAATGGATAATAAAGGCACTAGAAAAGAAAAAGATATTTCAAATGAAAGTAGTTACAGATAAAAACGACTAGTAAAGGGTCAAAACAATAAAGAAGGTATCAACATTTCTTGCACAATCACTTAATAAATGTGTCAACAAGCAAAATGTTGGCTGGCAATAATTCAACCAAAATAGGTAATTTAAGTAGAGAAAGTAGTCAAAATAAGCTCAATATGGCTATTAACATTTATTTACTGGTCTCAGTGGAATAAAATACTGAAAGACAAGAACTTGAAGTGAATAAAATTGAATGCAATTTACAATCAAATGAAAAGATAGTGGGCCCAGAGCCAAAAAATATTGTCAATTGAGCTTCTTTACATTGGCTTTAGTTTAACCATCTGGCTTTTTATTTAAAGTTCTAAAAAATTACTATCTTATTCAACCTTTGAAAGACAGGATTTTCCTTTTATTGGACAATCTATTTATTTTTATAAAATGAAAGTCAGCAGTAACTGGTATTCTGCACACATGAAAACAATAACATTGGCACAAAGGAATAGAAGGCTAGCCCCTTGCTATCAAAAGCACATCATTCTACGAAAAAGAAATACAAGCAAATGAGATATAAAAATATAGAGGTCATGGGCATGCAGCTCCACAGAGCTGCCCCAGTTTTTAAATCAAGGATCCTTTATTATCTGCCAGTCAACTTATCTGAGAAGTAATAAATGTGGTGCTATGCTTAATATTATAGCATGATTCTTGAGGATGTTGACTGAATACAAGTGCAGTTTATAGTAAAAAATATCCTAATTAAGTTGTTCTGGCGCCATAAACTAATATATACAGCATAATGTTTATAAAATTTTGTTTCCTAAATACATGAAAACCATTTACTATTCTGGAACTTGAAGAAGTAAGCTTTTATCACCTGAAAAAAATTCCATTTTATTATTATTATTAATAAATTGGATATTACTATACTGGGAATTTTATTATAGTTTTTTAATATTTCACCTCAAATTAAATTCTGAGACAAAATACCATGTGTCACTGTCCTCCCATTCGTCGATTTTGTTCGAGCAGGCACAGTAATGTCTCCATTTTTTTCTGAGACTTGTTGTTACTGTGTTTGGCATATTGAATACAGCATGGGAAACTTGCCAGGCTTTGCCGTGCAGGCGAGATACTCTGAGTAGCTTGCCGGGCTCTCCGAGAGGGGTGGAGGAATCGAATCCGGTTCAGCTGGGCTGGCTGTACGCAAGACAAATGCCCTATCTCTGTGCTATTGCTTCAGCCCACCATGTGTACCTGTACAAATATACACACATATATGTACATATATAATGTTCCTGAGTTATGACATTCATCATGAAGGATTAATTTATTCAGAGGTGATTTTTAAAATATAGAGTAATTAATGTTTCATATGTATGTATGTAAATAAAGTTTAAAACTGAAAGACAGAGGTCTACAGTAGGTAGGATGTTGTTTTGAATGCAGCAGACCCATGTTCGATCCACAGAATCTCATGGTTCCCTGAGCCAGCTAGGAGTGATACCTGAGCTCAAAGACAGGAGTTAGTCCTGAACCTTATTGGGTGCCCCCCCCCGCCAAAAAAAACCCAAACAAACAAACAAACAAACAAACGGATCCAAACAAAATGAAACTGAAAATCAGTCTATAGTCCAATCCTCAGTAAAAGTTCCTAGGTCCATAAAGATAATACAACAAATAAGATGCTTGCCTTGCATGCCACCAATCAAAATATGATCCCCAGCACCACACATGGTCTCCTGTGTACTAACAAGAGTGACCCTGGAGTCAGAAGTTAAGACCCGAACAGCTGGTGGGGCCAAAATACCAAAACCTAAGAACAAATAAATAATTTTATCCCAACCACTAGCAAGTTTGGATGCTGCAGATCTTATAGAGTGTAGTGATATGTAGCCTCTGCCCTTGATGACTCACTCAGAGATAGTTGCTGTGATCGCCTTAGAAGTAAAGAAAACCATCTTAAACTTACAGGTAATGCAAGACAGGGAAAACTGCAAAGGAAAACAGGGGGGAGCACATTTAATGGAAAGTGTTAGTTGTGGCTTCAGGGAGAAGATGGCATTTGACAAAAATTTTAAAACATAGGATCAATCCATAAGAATATAATGCATTTAGACATTTTAAGGACCACAAAAAAGCACACAAAAAAAAGCTGATAGTAAAAATTATGATGAATTTTGAGGAACTACAGATCCAAGCAAAGGATATTGAATAGGGAAAGTGCTAAATAAATTTGGGAGGTTCTGAATGTTTCCACTCAAGTTCAATGTGGGTCTAATCACACCCAGCGGCATGTAGCACTGCACTGTCCTCCCATTGTTCATCGGTTTGCTTGAGTGGGCACCAGTAATGTCTCCATTTTGAGACTTGTTGATATTGTTTTTGGTATATTGAACACGCTATGGGGATCTTGCCAGGTTCTGCCATGAGGACGAGATACTCTTGGTAGCTTGCCGGGCTCTCTGAGAGGGACGGAGGAATTGAACTAGAGTATGCTGCATGCAAGGCAAATGCCCTACCTGCTGTGCTATTGCTCCAGCCTGAATTCTATGGTATCTAAGTCATATCCCCTTTTATTTCTTCTTTTATTAGTGGTTTTTTCCATCTTTCTCTTTGTGAGTCTATGAATCAGTGTGTTGATCTTTATTTCTTTGGAAAACTAGCTCTGGACTTCATTAACCATCTTATTGGTTTTTGTGTTTATTTTGAATTTGTGTTTCTATATTTTTAGTTTCTACTCTAGCTTATTTTTTCCCTTCTGCCTACTCTGGGCTCACTTGTTCTTTTTCTAGTATCTTAAGGTTGTAGTTAGGTTATTCTATGATGCCTAATTTTCCCAGTATCATTTATATGATGCAATATTCATTTTTTTATTTAATTTGTTAATACAATAAAAACCACCATGTTTTAAAGGTCATCACAAGTTTGAGGATACATTTTTGCTAAAACATCCTTCATAGTTTTAGATAAAATATATTACTTTCCAACTGACTGTTTATATAAAGTATGGATGTATTAATTTCTTAGATAATGGTTTAGACACCTTAGAAATGGAAATAAAAATGGACATAAAATTGGCCTTGTTCCAAATTATGAACGAGAACTCCTATTAAAAATCTTGCTGGCAAATCTGGGTCTGTTCCTCAGATAATCCAGAGGCAGAGAGCCTTACCCACGGTAGAGCACACTTAGAAACTCATGAATTGATCTCTCTGCAAAAGAACAGAGAGGGCACCAATATGGTAGGGCAAAAATTAAGATACTTACCTTGCATGTGGTCTACCCCAGATTGATCTCATCACCCTCTGTGGGCCACTGAGGACCACCAAGTGTGACCCCTGAGTACCACAGGGTGCGGCCCAAACACTGACCTCCCCAACAAAAACAAAAAGAGGAAATTTCTATCTATGCCTTCTCAACTTCTCATTCCAAGATCTGTTATTAGTTTACAGAATAAAGGAGATGAAGGACCAGAATTGTAATGTAATGTAAGCTTGGAAATGTACCACATTCTAGTGCAGATTATTTTCTAGATGTTTTGTGAGAACAATATGATACTCATTTTACAAGCTACAAGATAAAGATTTTCTACTTATACATTACATTGTTCTCTTTGTGATGTCTTTCATCACAGGTGGTAAAATTTTCATTTTCTTTTACTCCAAAGACCAATTGACTAACAAACTAGATCCAAGCAAAGGAGAGCTTTGTTTGAACATCGCTCCTCTCCTCTTTACCTTTCTTTTCTTTTCCTCCCATTAACTTTACATAGTCATTCTATTATTACTGACTTTTTGGTCTAAGCATACTCTATATTCTAGATAGAAATTTATGGAAATTGTATTTGGTATTGCAAGGTCAACCTAAAGTCAACCTGCAGCATGCAAGACTAGTTACCTTAATCCTTGCCCTATGTCTCCAGAATTACATTGCTTTGGCGGGGGTCAAGGGGCTCCTCGAGGGGTGTTGGGACCACCTGGCAGGTGGCCTTGCATGTTAGAGCCTGACAAACTCCCCGTGGCAGATTCAATATGCCAAAAACAGTAAGAACAACTCTCACAATGGAGATGTTACTGGTCAATTAATGCTCAAGCAAATCAATGAACAACGGGAGGACAGTGCTATAGTATTTGGTGTCAATAATTGCAACTGAATGTTTGTGGAAACATTCCAAGGGTGGAGAAATAGTACAGTGGGTAGGGCTACTTGCCTCTCATATGGCCGACCTGGGTTTGATTCTTGGCAACCCATATGGTTCCCAGAGTCCACTAAGAGTAATTCCTGGGCACAGAGTAAGGATTAACTACGAAGTATTGCTGGGTGTGGCCCCAAACCAAAAAAAAGTTCATTTCTGGGCCTTACAAAATGTTATTTGGACTCAACTTTCTATATAATCAAAAGCAATTGTTTATTAACAGTTTCAAGCTGTTTCTTTATATTCATGGTCTGATTACAGTAACTTGGGAGTCAGAAAATGTGAACTGAATATCCATGTCTACTTCTGACTCCATGTGACATTAGACAGAACTCTTAAATCTTCCAGACCTACTTTCTACATCTGTAAAATGGGGATAACAACAATAGTGGATATTTGCTTCATTCCTTCCTTATATGTACATTTAAAAAAATCTCACTCATGAATATATTAGCAAGTGATTAAAGTAAATAAAAACTGAAACATATATAAGGTTTTATACGATTGAATTACTCATATACACATTGCTGAGAATCTGGTATTACAAAAACATTTGCTTACTTTTCCATTTTCAAAATGATGCTGCATCCACATTTAAAATGATCGACTTTAGGTATGGAAAGTGACTGTTGAGTTATGGTCTTAGTAACATGGTGTCTTTGAGAATCAGACATGTCATTCCCCAGCAAAATTTCAGTACCTTCAGTTTTGCCATGATTTTCGGGTTGCAACAGGCTTCTATTATATGTGGCTTTGTAGTTCAGAGAACAGCATAATAGCAAGACTGTATAACAACAAGCTTGCTATTATACAGTTCTACAGCATCAAAATCCACAGACACACTGAGAGATTGCTTTAGAAACTATAAACGTTTTATGCAAAAAATAAATTCATTTCATGTTTTCTTTAAACAACAAGCCTATAAATTCTAATACTTAAAAAATTTCAACTTTGCATGACTTTTAAGAAACACATCTGTCACAAGAAAAGGTAATGTTCTCACATTGTGGAATGAAAACAGCATTTTATACCACAGATGAGTCTTTGGGAGCAGAAAGATCTCTGCAAATGTAGCCTGTGGCTCTACTTCTCCAATATAAACTTAAAGATACTGTGGTGTGAGTTTGTGTGTGTGTAGAGAAATGCATTTGGTTATTTCCTAGATCATTCTGCAGCATTTACCCATTCATCTAAGGAGGCTATTTCAGCTTCATTTTGTTATACTCACTTATGATATTTCATAAGTTGAGTGTATGACTAAATTCTATAGTTCTTCATGTGACTTCAGTTGCATTATAAGACAAATGTTTAGGTTTACCTGAGTTTTGCTGAAACAATGGCAGCAAGACTACTTCAAGGGACTTTGGTCCTCTCTCATAGTGGCACAAAGAGTGGATGAAGATCAAGTGGAAGCTGAGTCATCTCCCTGTGTAGTATTTTCATAGATGACTTTACCTAGAGCTTTTATATCTTCCAGACTTACTTTCTACATCTATGAAATGATAATAATAACCATAGTGGACTCATTACTTCCATGTACATGCATTTTTAAAGCATCTTTTAAGGTCAATGGGTAGGGTGTTTGTGTTACATATGGCCAATCCGAATTCAATTCCAGGATCCCATTCGGTCTTGGTTTCCCGAGCCCACCAGGAGTGATTCGTTTTTTTTTTTTTTTATTAGTGAAACACCATGGGGTACAGTTATAGGCTTACAAATTTTGTGCTTGGGTTTCAGTTATACAATGATCAAGTGCCCACCCCTCCACCAGTGTGCAGTGCTAGGAGCACTGTCTGAACTTCACTGGTTGTGGCCCCCAAACTAGCTCCATAAATAAAAAGCCTCTCTCATTAATGAGCATATAGTGAATGGTTAAAGAAAATAAAAACTGAAATTAAAATTACCCCTTTCTGGATATTCTACATTATTAGGTCAGGAAGAAAACGAGAATTTTAGTGTAAAAGAAAAAAGAATTTCAGGTGATTCTCATGTCTGATTATGCAGAAGAATCATTGTCTGAAAGGCCTAGTTCATTTGGGATAAATGTTACTGATGTGATTATTAACTCTGTAGTTCAATACAAACATTTTGAACACCCAGTCCAGATTTTATGGCCCTATTTTTTTCTTCTAGGTCCTTCTAGGTATGCAGTTGGTGTTTGTCTTTTGTCTTCTTAGATGTGCTATAAACACCCTGCTTATTTGGGTTCTCCCCATTTGGTGATAGCCTGGAGTAATTTGAGATTTAGGACTATATATATATATATATATATATATATATATATGTGTGTGTGTGTGTGTGTGTGTGTGTGTGTGCCCCAAGTCATTTATTAACTTAATCTGTCAAAAATCTGTTGAAGAGGAACAGGTAGTTCAAAGCGCTGAGCACGTGCTCTGCATGCCAGGTCCTTTTCCATATGATTTGTCGAGAACTGCTGGTAGAAATCCTAGAACATGGAGCTGGAGCGGTATGTAAAATATGCTGTGGATATAATCTCTGTGCAGCAGGTACATTTATTACAGACAGGAAAGTACACTGGCAAGGGACCCTCCCAAATAAAACCACTGGAGATATAAAAGTAGATAAGGTGAGACGACAAACAAGGAAAGAAAAACAATGTAAAAGCACAGAATACAAAAACGGTAAAGTTTCATCGGTTATTTATATCCTTAACCTGCTGTTGACTTTTACTCCAAATTAGATTATGTAAATTTAGCAGCGATGTGCTTCTTATTTATTAAAAAAATTAAGACTATTATTTTAATCATTGGAGATTTCTTGAAATTCTTATTTCAATATTCCTAGGAAATTTTACTATCATGTTGTGATTTGAAAAACCACCCTTGAAATCCTACAGAACTGAATAGCTCTGACTCCAGTTACGCTCTGCTGCTACCTCTATATAAAAGCAATCTAGGACATTAACTGAAGATTATTTTCAATCTGGGCCACCTTTTTATGTCTTCAAAATGGCATGCTCATAGAATAATCTTATTCTATAATGTAGTTTCTGCCATCATAGGCCATTCTTCCTATTAACTGTGTCACTGACCATAATTGCAATGGCAGTGATTTAGATCCAAATGAAATGTGAATCAGTTGACCTCTGAATTGGAACTAGATTCTTGTTAGGCTGCATTAGTTCTTTCACGGACAAAGCTCCCCACAACTTAGGCTTCTTGGAAACTTTGTAAAGGTTCTCTGGCCAGCAGGAGGCTCTGAGGAAGGCCTCCAGCTCTTCTTTCCAGAATTTGTGCCCCATATGAACTGAATGACACCCACTTTGGTCTATGGATAATGAAATGATAATGTGCTTATCACGCCAATTTATCAAAAACAAAAAAGTCACCCATTAGCAAACTAAAATTATAATTAAAGGAAGAAAGGAAGAAAACTTTTGCATAAATAGAGACAACATTTCATGGGACTAAGCCTTTGAGGACAAGAGACATCAGTATTGAAATTTGATGAGTAATTTTCCTAGGCCATGTGGCATCAAATGTATCATCTGACATGGATCTTCCTTTGATTTCCACTTAGGTTTAATGGTTGAATAATCATGGCTCATAAGTTTATCTTTAATAACAGTAACAGAAGACAGTTTATTAGCAGATTCTGCAGGCTGCAGGGTAGTCATTTGCCGTTATAGTGATTGTCTATTTTAAATATCACAGCTGCTGGTGTTTTTACTTATTTATTCATGATTTGATTCCTGCCTCTCCCACATCTCTGACGCTCAAAGGCAGGCTATTTCCCTTTTCTCTTTGAATTGTGAAAGACTGCCGTGACAGCCCCTTGCCTGGGCCCTGGAGTGTCACACAGGGCCCTATGGTGCTGAACAAAAAGCCACGTCTTCCCGAATCTGGCAGAGCTCTTTATGAGAGCTGAGCCTTCTTGTGGGGGGCTTTCTCTGTTGGTGAGTGGCAGGCATGAATGGAATCCTATCAGGGGCTCTGGGCCAGTGAAGACTCTTCTTCATGCATTTTCTGACCAGAAGAGAGGAACTACTAGAAAAAATGCAAATGCTTGGGCCTCCACTTGCCTATGCAAAATTAGATACCTTTGTGTAGAAACATAGAAAGCACTGTAAGCTGCAGTTTCTAAAGTCAGAGAAAGCTGGGTCATAATACATAGCATCTTTCATTGAGTTGTGGGGAAATGGGTTTGGGGGGGCATGTAGTGCAGGCTTGCATTGAACAGATGACATTATTTCATTTGTTTGCAGAAAGTCCCTGGGAGGCAGAGTGTATATAGAATGATACGATTTTGTGAAGAGAAAAATTGAGGCCTTACATTTGTAGAATGACCTGGAATGAGACATAGAATTAGAAACTGTTGCAGCTTGAAAGCTGATTCGGAGAGCCTGAATATGCTTTAAACACCAAGATATTTCCCATGAGGAAATATCCCATGCTTCTTGAGTAAATAAAACCATATCCCCACCTGATGGGCTGAAGGTGGACAAAGCCAAATATTCTGCAGCTTAAGCTCCTAACACAGTGACTTAAAAATATAATAAAATGTCTGTGACAGTTCTCAACTAACATCCTAAGGGCAGGCTTGAATTCCTGGAAGAAGAAATGCATAAGAAAAGAATAAGAATGAAATAATTACAGATACATTTCAGCCATTTCTTGGTCTCTGGAGGGAAATATTTCACCCCCACATATTGTAGAATGCATCTACCATTTCGTGGCAGGGTAACCAAAATGGAGACTCAGGAGATCTCACTTGGAAAATATGTCCACCATGCTCACAGAGGCAACTATTCTCCCCTTTGCACTCAATAGCAGATAATTATTGGCTTCCTTGCCTTTTAGTAAGTGCTTTTATAAAGGAACAGTAAAATCTAATGCACAATAATATTTCAGAAATTAATGGTGGATGCTAAGGATTATGGAGTACTTTAATTTTTACTATTGCTTTGCTAATATCTTCATCAAAATAATGAGCACCAGAAAGTGGTATTGATTGGTAAGTAGAAAAAGAGCCAGGGATCAGCACTCTGAGCCTTTCCACCTACTCAAGACTGACTCTCCCATGCCAGGGAGAAATCAGACAACGGTATTCCTTTTAGCAGGCAAGATGCTCCTTGCAGTGCCAAAGAACAAGCAATTGCAATATCAGCATCATCATTCCTCATACTTATGAAACTTAGTTATCAAACTTTTCAAACTTTATCCCCCCAAACTCCTGGAAGTCTGCAAGGCAGACGTGAATGTTTTAAGAATGAAGTCCAATAACAAGGCTTTGTAGACAGTAGAAATGGAATGTAATAGATAAGGTTTTATTTTTTTTGTATTTTCAGCTTCTTTGCCCATAAATGTTAGTAGATTTTTGCACTTGATCATTGCCTACTAGTGAATGCTCTTTGATATTTGTCCTTTTAAACTATTTGTTGAATACATCATAAAATCCTGCTGGCTCTACTTGAATATATCTGTATTCAACTAACATTCATCATGGCTGCACCTACTATTTTGGTTCAGACCAGCAAAGGTTACAGCAATCACCTTATAAAACTTCTTTTTGCTTTTTCCATTGCTACTAAGTAGACTATTCTCCATATATCAGCCAAGTGAGCATTTGAAATGTAGGTCAGGTAATGTAATTCTAACCCAAAACTCAGCAATGTCTCTATATTGATATAGAAAGAAGCACAAGTCTTTACAATTTTCCAAGCTCTACAAAGTCCATTTTGCTTACTCTCATCCTTTCTTCCACACTATTCCAGTCATTGTGACCTCCTAGCCACTCTTTTTGAATACATGCACTTGACCTCAGCGCCAGTGCGCATATATATATATATATATATATATATATATATATAGTCTTTGAATAATTTGTCATCAGATATCTGCTCAACTAAAATCACTAAAATCATTACTTTGGAATTACTGCTTTAATCTCTATTTCCATGCAACCACCCTGTTTAATACAGATCTTACCCTGATCTGCTTTTTTTTTCTATTACAATTACCTTGTTAAATTATTACAATATCAGTACCATTAGACTAGAAATATTGGCATTTCATGACTTCTAGTAAGTATACCAGAAACTTGTTTAATAAACAATAATTACGGGAAAAATTCTATTATTATATTCTGAAGATAAACAAGTAAGAATACATGTGCTTACTGATAGTTCAGTGGGAAAGATATAAAATTAGCAAGTAGATAGAAGGAAGAGATCACAACAGCAAATAAATAACATGGGAGAAATCATTAAGGAACAGTGGAGTTTAGTTGAGCAGTTTGTATATGTGTGTGTGTTTCATCTCATTCTGTATCACACTGATACATTTTATGACTTTAAAATATATCCTCTAATGAAATTCTGCACATTAATATTTATTGGGATCTCCAAGGAGAAGTATGACTTTCAGGTGTTCCACACCTGAAGAAATTTAAGAACCGCTATTTGATTGTGTGGGGATTTTCAAAGGGCATGCACATATTTTTCTGAATTCTTAGTACAACCTCCAAATTGCAGATAGTATTTCGTTATATTCTTTAATACGTTCTTCCTGTTTTACTTTCAATTTTTCTGCAATGAAATTTAAGGCAATTTTGTAAATTAAGGTTCCTGCAAGTTCTGTGAGATTCCTATATGTTGCTGCTAGTGGTTTGGCTCTGTTCTGTTTTCAATTTTCTTTTCTTTCCTTTATAATTTATGTCAACCATTATGGGTCTTTCTCTAAAGTAAGATTACATTTTGCAATAATTACTGGGGAAACATGTATCTTGCTAGAAATTTTGAATTCTTTTAGTATAGACTCAGGTATTAGATTATACTCTCAGTTTCATGAAAACTAAACCTGAATTGATTGAATAATAGACATGATTTGAATAATTGTAAGAAACACAAATATAAGTGAAATGATATCCTGGTTTCAAGGATTTGTGATTAATGAGAGATACCAATGATGTTAGCTGTGTGGAGTTGTCAGATGTCATTGTGTGCATTAAAGCCTTCAGTGTGTAATAATTTAAAAATTATTTATAGGGGCTAGAGCAATAGCACAATGGGTAGGGCATTTGCCTTGCACACGGCTAACCCGGGATCGATTCCCAGCATCAAATATGGTCCCCTGAGCACCGCCAGGGGTAATTCCTGAGTACAAAGCCAGGAGTATCCCCTGTGCATCGCCAGGTGTGATCCAAAAAGTAAAATAAAATCAAATAAATTAAAAAAATTATTTATATACTTTACATGGTATAGAAATTTGGCTATTCCCAAGACTAGTGTCTCCTATTATTAATGTCTGCATAACTATGGTACCATTAATGGTATGTCTATGTGCTAAAAAAAAAACTAGAATGTGGACACACAAACGAATCTCAAACCGAGCAACTTGCTGCAGAGATGGCCCTGGACTTTGCAACAGGCCGTTTCCACTGGGCTACTCCAGATGGGGGCAGGTGCTGTCCCTCCACCTGCCCTCTAGGAGCCCTGGTGGCCGCCATTTTCTAGAAGTCAGCGACAGGCTCCAGGTACAAGTGGCAGTAGTGGAAAACACCAAGCCTCACTGGATAGGGAAGGAGTGGGCTCTTCTCCTTCCCTCCACCCCAATGAGACTCTGAGATGATGCCACAACTGATTACTGTCCACTTAAGCTCCAGGACAGCCATGATCCAGAGACACACAAATGAATCTTGAACCTGAGCAACTTGCTGAAGTCATCTCTTCAGACCCTAATTATTAAAATTTAGAATTCCTAGAGCACATGGCTGCTCTTGCGGCCACATGACATACTGTATCTATAACAAGCAGTACAAAACACATTGTCTATCATGCCTTTTCGGCAGGTATGAGTGGTGGTGGGACTGGTCTCAAAATATCAAAGGTAATTAAAATAGAGAAAGAGAGTATTGTGCAAATTGTCTGCCACATAGGCGGGGGGGGGGAGTGTGCAATGGGGAGGGGGAGATACTGGGGATTTTGGTGGTGGAAGATGTGCACTCATGAAGGATGGGTGTTTGAAGACCTTATGATCAAGGCTCAAGCATGAAACTTTTGCTACTGTAACTCATGGTGAATCAATTTAAAAAAATAAAAACTAAAAGTTGATATGACTAATAATTAGTTTAATATTTTCTTTGTAAAATATCTTTTTTTCCCCATTCTAGGACCATAGTGTAGACTGTTGAATTTATCCATCATGTCTCCTCAGGCATGTTATCGTGTGGATTTGGTCGATGGTGCTGAATTCTTTTTGGAACCCGGCTTGTTCTCATGGTTGTACTTCATCTAGTGTTCTGCCAATCCTATTCAGGATGACTCGAGTGAACAGTTTGTAGGTGACAGACAATAGGCAGATTGGGTGATAGTTGCCAATGTCATGGCTGTCACCCTTCTTGTATAGTAGTACAGTCCTGCTGGTTTTCCATTGGGATGGAGCCTTGCATTCAGACAGGTAGCGTGTGAAGAACCGAGCCAGTGTATTGATGAGTACTGACAGTAAGTTCTTCAGATGTACAGATCTGACCTTCTCTTGGCCAGTTGCTCTTTGTTTCTTTACCGACGAGATGGCGTGTTGGATTTCAGAAGGGAGAACATTGGGAACGACATACCCATCCTGCGGAATTTGGTATGTGGGCATGTGGACGTGGCTATTAAAGAGATCTGAGTAGAAGTCATGAATAATCTTTCCCATTGTGCTTCTGGAAGATGTGATAGATCCATCAGGATGTCGGAGGGCAGTCATATTGGTCTTGTAGTTGGTGAAGGACAGGCGGGCATTAATAATGCTTTTCCCTGCTTCTGCCGCATTTCCCAGCACTGCTGCTCTCCTGTCTTTGAGGTCATCCTTGATGACTTTTCTGCACTGTTTTGCCAGCTCTCTTCAGTACCACCCTCAAGAACATCATAAGACAACTGGAATGGAAGGAATGGGAGTGAAGATAGATGGTCAGCAACTACACCACCTCTGCTTTGCTGATGACATCGTTCTAATAATACCAGACATCAGCCAAGTGGCACAAATGCTAACTGACTTCGACTGTGACTGTGGAAAGGTCGGATGACAAGTGAATCTCACAAAGACAATGTTCATGAGAAACAGTATTGTTCCTGATGTTCCGTTCACTCTCAACGGAACCACCATCTCCCAATGCAACAGTTATATATACCTAGTTCGAGAGACCAACATGATGAATGACATGGCTCCTGAGTTTCGTAGGAGGAAGAGAGCGGCTTGGAATGCCTTCAAGAGCGTAGAAAAAATAACTAAGAGGACAAAGAACCTCCAGCTCCGAGCACATTTCTTCTATTCCACTGTTCTTCCTGCATTAACATATGCCTCAGAGACCTGGACCCTATGAAAACAGGATGAGAACACTATTCGGGTCTCTCAAAGAGGAATCGAAAGAAATATGCTTGGAGTATCACGCTTCACCCAAATGAGAGACAGAATCTGGAGTTCTGATCTCTGTCAATGCTCAAGAATCGGGGACATTGTCTTGTTTGCCAAGGCATCAAAAATCAGATGGGCTGGACACGTAATGAGGTCTAGAGACGACCGTTGAACTAGAGCCATTACTGACTGGATTCCAAGGGACATAAAACGATCGTGTGGACGCCCACCGACAAGATGGTCAGACTTCTTCGTCAAGACCCAGAATGATTGGTTTGAGGCTCTGCATGTTCCTATAACGAGCAGATGCCATTGGGCTACTCTAGCACGAACAGGGATGAATGGAGATGTTACTGGCACCCGCTCGAGTAAATCGATGAGTAATGGGGTATCAAGTGATCAAGTGATCAATTCTCCTCAGGCACCTCTATGGTGTGAAGTTTATCAGACTTCCCTTCTATCTGAAGACCTTGATGTGCTAGTGTCATGATAAGATTGAGGTTATGAGCTTGTGGCTAAAGTTCCTCTTTCAAGATTTCATGAAAAGTGTACATACTGTTGACATGATTTATCATTGTTGATTTTGACCTTGTGCACCTATCTGTAAACAAGATACACATTGCAGTGAAGGGTTTGTCTTCAAAATACCTGACCAACAACTCCTCAAAGCGGTCATTAAAATCAAGGAACATTTTAGAAGCTGTAGCAAACAAAAGGAGCCTAAAGAGATCCATTGACGGAGAGCAATGTGGTATAGACTCAGAGTAGGTATTTAGTAAGTGTTGGGTTTTTATCACTGTGATTCCTATGATTTTTCTGTCCCCTTAGCCACGACCAAATCAGAATTGTACACACATTTCCATGGACTTTCTGCTTTAGGTTTTGGTTCTTTAGGCCTGAGCCAGTTTTCCTTTCTCACGTTTCTGGTATTTTTATATAGTTATTTTTACCACTCTTTTGGACAAGAATTTTGCTTGATAATATGCATAGAAATAAATAAACTTTAGCAGTGGAGGGTTATTTTGTTCTGTTTTTTAGTTTTTGATTAGCTATGTCATTAAACAAGCCTTGGTTTATGAGCAACTGGGTAAAGGAATGTAAGAATCTAACAATATCTAACTTATGGAGTCACAACACTCTACAATAAAAGTTTATTAATTTCAGTTTGTGACAGAATGCATTTGTGCTATTTAAAATGTCAGAAAACGGGGAGTTGGATAGATACAGTACAGTGGTTAGATACAGATAGATACAGTACAGTGGTTAAAGAACTTACCTTGTACAAGGCTGACCCAGGGTTGATATCCAGCACCCCATTTGGTCCCCTAAGCCTCACTAGAAGTGACCACTGAGTACAAAGCCAAGAGTAACCCCTGAACAAAGACGGGTATGACCCAAAAGCTAAAAGAACAAACAAGCAAACTTTAAAAAACAGAATTTTAGGAAACAAAGTCTACAATGGATTATTTATCTTGCATCATTTTTCATATTTCTGAAATATCTGTGTATTACTTGATTTTCTTTAGATTTGTGGGACATCTTATGACTATGGTTTTATTTTCTTTTCTTTTACATATTGATTTATTTTTTAATTTTTATTAGTGAAACACCATGAGGTACAGTTGTAGACTTACAATTTTTTTGTGCTTGGGTTTCAGTTATACAATGATTGAGTACTCATCCCTCTACCAGTGCCCATTCTCCACCTCCAATGGTCTCAGTATCCCTCCCTCCCACTCCCCCACCCCCATCCCACCCCACCCCTGTGGCAGGGCATTTCCTTTTATTTTATCTCTCCTTTTGGGTGCTGTGGTTTGCAAAAGAGACATTGAGTGGCAATCATGTTCGGTTTATAGTCTACTTTCAGCATACATCTCTCATCCTGGAAGGATCCTCCCAACACCCTTTACTTCGTGTTCCCTTCTCTATCTTTTTAGACTGCATTATTTTTTTCCCATTAAACTTCAATTTAATTGGTCCCAAAATTCTATGACAAATCGTTTCCATTTAAAAGGTACTGATTTTAAAAACTATAACAACATTGTTACAGAAGGAAAACAAATGACCCACAAAACATTTTTTTCTATTCCCTCTCAAGGCTGCGTGCAAGGCAAACACCCTACCACTGTGCTATTGGGCTGGAGCGATAGCACAGCGGTAGGGCTTTCGCCTTACAAGCGGCCAACATGGCCAACCCGAGTTCGATTCCTCTGCCCCTCTCGGAGAGGAGAGCCCGGCAAGCTACCGAGGGTATTCGATATGCCAGACACAGTAACAACAAAGTCTCCAATGGAGACGTTACTGGGCCCGCTCGAGCAAATCGACGATCAACGGGAGGGCCTTTACCTTTACCCTCTCAAGGATTCATTTCATTGCATAGTTATCATTAACTAAACTCTTACAACCAAATTTAAATATCTGAATGAGAAAGACAGCTTTAAGACAGTTTTTTTACCCTGGCCAGAAAGAAAGGACAGCACATAAGGCACTTGCCTTGACATATGTCCCCTGAAACTTCCAGCAGTGACACCTAAATGCTGAGCCAGGAGTAATCCCTGAGCACAGCCATCCAAAACAAAATAGCTTCAAAAAACCCTTTTCTGCTACAGATTAAGACTGCGGTATTTTGGATAATATTCACTTTGCCTTCTACACTTTATGGGAAGACTTGGTGAATCTTACCAGCTCCAGAATGCCACTTGATTAAATGACACCTTCGACAATTCTGCCACGTGCAATGTCATGAACAGCAAATACCCTAGAAGATATGAAGCTCTTAATACATAGGCTCTGAAAGAAGTGTATCAATAGGCATATCGCCATATTTCAAGACTATCTTCCAGCTTCTTATCAAAATGGTGATTTGTCAATTGTCTTCACTTAAGCAAACCTGCAAGCTTTGCAATTTGTGTGACAATCAAGTACTGGTATGTAGCCTGAAAAGGGTTCAGGATAATCACCTGAAGCAAGATACTTCCACTAAACAATTTTATTCTAATTATTTTTTCCCCTTGAGCAGTAACATTTCCACTGTGAACATATATGACAAGCACATTTTTTACATCAAGTTCACATTGTCCCCAAAAGAGCTTCATTCAAAGTTGCAAGGTTCATTTCAACAGAATTGACTACAGTTCTAAGAGTCACTGGGGAAAACTTAGAAAGCAGTCGCATTTAAGTCCAAAGGGGCAGATGGTGCCAACTACACCAAGTTAGCAGACATACAGGGCTTGAGAAAACCGAGGGTTTATCAATTGGATAAAATAGTGGCAAGATACAATCCAGTACTTCAAGCTGCCTAGTTCCACTGGCACTGCCATTTCAAAAGGTGACTTCCTGTTCCTTGAACCATGGCATGTTTGTACTCAGTCCCAGCACGTTGTCACTATTCCAACTGAAAATTGACACAAATGTGACTATGTCTGGTTTATAGCCAAATTTCATAATGTAGGTGCCAGCTTTTTATTATTTCCTCATTATTTCTTTGGCTGAAGTGTGACTCAGTGGAATCCATTTTGTTAACACCAACAATTAGTTGTTTCATAGCCAGAACAATAATAGCACCTATGATCTAGCAGTTAAAGTCACTGAAATAAATAAAAATTTTAAAACCCACTGAATATTATATGTGGAGTTTTTTCCTAATTAAGTTATAAATGATCAATTCCAGTATAAGTATTCAATTACATCCTTAGTTTTAATGAATATTTCATCTGTCAACAAGTGTGTGATGATCTTTGATGCTGCTTTTGTAGAGTCATTGTCTATATTTTTATTAGTTCACTATTATATCAAGCTCATTAAATTTGTATTCCTGGAGGTGGCAGAATTATATCCTCTAAGATCACAAAACTTGCCAGCTCTCTCCTTTTAAAAAACATTGTAACTAACAGAACTCTGAAGGAATGGTACCTGACATAATGTTTATAATATGACACCCATGATTTTGTGATTGTTATTACTCTCAGAAACTGTCTTAATGTTTGTATATGATTCATTATATAAATGTAGAAAAGCTTATATATTTATTTTAATTGCTATTGTTAATATATTAAATTTATGCAAATATCTGATATACATATATTCTAAGAATACATACATTCTTGATATGAATAATACGCAGTCTCTGCCCCCGCGCCTGGGTGTTCCTTCCCGGAGCCCCTTGGAGGGGATTGGGTTGAGCTTTCCTCCCCGCCCCGACCAGGGCTACGGCAGCCGAAGACCTCCAGGACCAGCCACCACCATGCTGAGACCACTCTCCGCACACATGAAGGTACTGGCAGAGGGACAAAGCCACGCGGGTTCCGGGGCCGAGACCTCCAAGCCTACTCGAATTGGAGTCGAGCATCTTCCACCCAGATCCTCCAAATTCCAGTAGGCGGGGGTCACACCCACCACCTGGCCCCCTGGCGCCATGTAATCCCATCAACGGCCAAGACTCAGAGACTATAAAATCCAGATCCCGGACGAGAATAGTGCAGTCTCTGCCCCCGCGCCTGGGTGTTCCTTCCTGGAGTCCCTTGGAGGGGATTGGGTTGAGCTTTCCTCCCCGCCCCGACCAGGGCTACGGCAGCCGAAGACCTCCAGGACCAGCCACCACCATGCTGAGACCACTCTCCGCACACATGAAGGTACTGGCAGAGGGACAAAGCCACGCGGGTTCCGGGGCCGAAACCTCCAAGCCTACTCGAATTGGAGTCGAGCATCTTCCACCCAGATCCTCCAAATTCCAGTAGGCGGGGGTCACACCCACCACCTGGCCCCCTGGCGCCGTGTAATCCCATCAGCGGCCAAGACTCAGAGACTATAAAATCCAGATCCCGGACGAGAATAGTGCAGTCTCTGCCCCCGCGCCTGGGTGTTCCTTCCCGGAGCCCCTTGGAGGGGATTGGGTTGAGCTTTCCTCCCTGCCCCGACCAGGGCTCCTGCAGCCGAAGACCTCCAGGACTATTCCTGGCGGCCGCGCGACATCTTATTATCTCATTCCTACTTTGGACAAACTTGCAGGCTATCGAATGTAGCCTGCCCACAGGGCAGAGTCTGGCAAACTCCCCGTGGCCTACCAAATATGCCAAATACCAGTAACAATGATGGGTCTCTTTCTCCTAAAGAGCCGTGAATATAATCTCAGGGCTAGGATGAAAGAGACGTTACTGGGGCCTGCTCGAGGCAATCGACGATTAACAGGATGATGAAATGAAAAAAATGAAAAATGAATAATACAACTTAGACTGGACTGGAGCAGAAATTAATTATAATTTAAATTTCATTAAAATACTATTAAATTATATATAAATTATGTTGAGTATAATATATGCAATATATTATATATATACATATATATATACAACAAGAAAAAATACAAAACACTGGGGTCAAATAAAAAAAGGTAAAGACCCTCCCGTTGATCGTCGATTTGCTCGAGCGGGCCCAGTAACGTCTCCATTGGAGACTTTGTTGTTACTGTGTCTGGCATATCCAATACTCTCAGGCTCTCCGAGGGGTCAAATAAGTTGAATCTAAATATGAACTGTGTGATTTAGTTATTTCTACGAACACAGCTGAATGTGGCCTAAAGTACAAGTCACAGGGTGGCCACTTCAAACCTAACTCTAACAGGCAGGTCGTGGTAATATGGAGCAATTCTCCAATGTAGCCAATATGGTTCTAGTTTTAACTGGTATTGTTAATTCATTTAAATTTATTATTGATGCCAGAAATAGAAAAAATAGAAAATATTTATGGGATTTAAAAGGGGAAATGATTATAGGGTTTTCTAGGAAACACTTAACTGAGTTTGGAGCAGGCTAGGGAGAGACTTAATGGTGGTTTCTGACTCTATAGGCAAGACTGTTCTATGATTAACTGTGTGTAACCAATTTCAGATTCCACCAAAGAAAAGGCACATTTACACAAGTATGGATTTGCTTTGGTCATTGAAAAGATATAATAAGGTTGTAGACAGCAGCAATTTTTTATTAACTCTAGGATGCATTGTAAGCAGGAGAAAGAAGATTCAGTTTTCTAAGAGAGGCCCATTAAATGACTGAAAATGTACAGAACAGCAAGCAGATGGATCGGATCTAGTGCTTAGTCACACAGTTGTAGCTGGCACAACTATGAACAGCAAACCTCCCAATGTTGAACCTCGCCTGTCCAGTTCAATCTTTTAGACCTAGTTTGTGGGCTACTAAGTGTCCATCCAATTTCTAAAAGTAGAAGTTGATTGCTATTAAGTCCCTGTTTATGTAAATGGCATTTGTGAATTGCAGCACAACATTTTTAGCTTATGTAACATAAACTCAGAACATGTATGTCTGTAAGTTACACTAATTGAGAAATAACTCATATTTTCCTCCATTGCTACATAGGATATATTAAGCACTATTAGGTATTTCTTTTGGTTATTGGATCAAAAATTTTTCCAATTTGAAAATAAATGCATTGAATTATATTATGTAGTAAGTTCAAGTTGCTGTGTTACACAGATCTGAAATCTGGGGTAAAGCTATTTTTCACTTCTGAAGGCTCATGAGGGTGTGTATTATATTAACAAAGGAATGGTGATGAAAATATAGAACTTTGTAATACTCTAGTAGTGATTCTATCTAGTATTTAGTTCAGGGAAAGCAAAGTCCCTCACAAATCTGTATCTTTGGTCTGCTCTCTGACTCCAACTCAGACCTGTGCTCAGGTGCTATTTCTTTCATTCTTCAAATTCTGACTTAACTAGTTTTTTCTGAAGCAGACAGTGTAGTTCTAGATCTTGTTCTTTGGGGTTCTCTATAGAAGGGTTTGCTATCAGTTCCATTTCTTTCCTGGTTCAAAATTTCCATCAAGTTTCTTAATCTTTCTGAGACTCACCTGTAAAATTAGCATAATCATATCTATAATTGGGAGAAAAACTGGGAAGATTAAATGTAAAAATTTGTAACTCTGACACATACTGAAACGGAAAATTTCTAGGAAAAAAATGACTACCTCTTTTTTATTCCTTTCTTCAAATCTGAGATATTATTAATCATTCATAGCACTATTACATGTCATATGTTACAACTTTTTGCACAATAGATTTTGCTAAATAAATAATATGCATTACTCCACTATATTTGTGGAGTTTACTACAGATTACATTTCACCACTGATAAAATTGTTGTTAGAAAAAATTAGAAATTATATACTTTATAATTATATATAATATATAATTATAAACTGCTTTAATTTTAAGGCATGTCATGATTTCAGTAATATAAAAATATGTATTTTTGTAGCTAAACAGATAGTACAGGGGTAGATTATTTTTCTTGCTTGACGGAAACCCTAGTTCAATCCCTGGTACCACAAATTGTACCCACATGAATCTCTATGAGTGATCCTTGAGCACAGCCAGATATCATATCAGGAACCCAGGGTCTAATTTAGCAATAAGCTGCTTGTCTTGCAAATGGGAGGCCCTGAGTTTGAGTCTTAGATTAGGAAAGTCAAACAAGAAGTACGAAATCTTAAAATTTGGACTCGAAGTATGGTTGAAGAGGTGGACTACATGATTCTTTTGATTCCAGGTACTTTATGGCCTTATGGAGTCATATCCCTGACAATAATTATCAGTAAAAATGCATAATTATCATCAAGTTCTGAATGCTAATAATCAGTTTTTTCTTTGATTATGTTTGCTTTATTCTCTAATCAATTTACTTCTCCTTGGTTGTCCTCATACACTCCATTCCTTTGGGTATTGTCAGCACATATTCAGACTCTGTTCTGACTTTTGTCTCCCATTGTTTTGCTAATTCTCTGGGTTAAGCCTAAAAATTTCAGGCCTGGTGAGGTGTCACATTCCAAGAAGCATGATTAAGTAATGGAAAGTAATTTAACATAATTCTAATAATTACTTTTTGCTTTCTCTCATGCCGAAAACAAGAGAAAATATAATCCTTCAGCCTTAATGCAGAATCTCTGCTGCCCATTCCTCCTTCCCATTCTCACTCTCAAATAACGAGGTCTCTCTCCAGGCCTGTCTCTACTGCTTACATTTTTTTTTCCTTATTTTTTATTTTTTATTTATTTATTGAATCACCGTGGGAAAGGTTACAAAGCTTTCAGGTTTAGGTCTCAGTCATGCAGATATCAAACACATTTCCCTTTACCAAAACTTATTTTTTACCATGAAGAACCCCAATAAAACCCCACCTCCCACCCCTCCCAGTCCCTGTGGGGCAGATGAATTCTAGTTAACACTCTATCTGCTTTGATTAGATTCATTGTTTCAATAAAAGATTCACCACTATTATTTAGAGGTTACCACCCCCCCCTCAATCTAACATGTTGAAAAAGCATTGTGGAGTGATTTGCTTTCTACAGCTGGGTTCAAGAATTAAATGTTGGTTTTGGATTTCTGCTATTTTACTTATTGACCCTGGAAGTATTTCTACTGAAAGTCAGATAGTTAAGAAATTGGTTTCTGTGCTCTGGAGACGTGGCCGTGCTGGAGAGCCGCTAGTGGGGGGGCAACTGGTGGCCTCGGTAGGGCGTGAAGGGCGGACCGAAACGCCCCCCTTCCCATGAGGTTTTAGTTGGCCCCAGTCCCCCGGCTCATACCTGCTGTCCACAAGGCTCCCATGCGGCCGCCATCTTTCTTTCCAGAGAGGAGAAGGCGACTGGGCAACAACCTTTCCCCTCCGGACAGACCTGATGGCCTGGATTAACGCATAGTCCTTTCACTTTTCTGCTCCAAGCTGCTGGGTTCTGCATTAAGTCCTTGTGCTTCTGGGACCATGACTGTGCTGGAGAGCCGCTCGCGGGGGGCAACTGGTGACCTCGGTAGGGCGTGAAGGACAGACCGGAACGCCCCCCTTCCGATGAGGTTTTAGTCGCCCCCACACCCCCGCCTCATACCTGCTGTCCACAAGGCTCCCATGTGGCCACCATCTTTCTTTCCAGAGGGAGGAGGGCGGAAGGGACCAACACCCTTTCCCCTCCGGGCAGACATGATGGCCTGGATTAACGCATAGTCCTTTCACTTTTCTGCTCCAAGCTGCTGGGTTCTGCATTAAGTCCTTGTGCTTCTGGGACTGTGGCCGTGCTGGAGAGCCGCTCGTGGGGGGCAACTGGTGACCTCGGTAGGGCGTGAAGGACGGACAGGAACGCCCCCCTTCCCATGAGGTTTTAGTCGCCCCCACACCCCCGGCTCATACCTGCTGTCCACAAGGCTCCCGTGTGGCCGCCATCTTTCTTTCCAGAGAGGAGAGGGCGAATGGGGCAACACCCTTTCCCCTCCGGACAGTCATGATGGCCTGGATTAACGCATAGTCCTTTCACTTTTCTGCTCCAAGCTGCTGGGTTATGCATTAAGTCCTTGTGTTTCTGGGGCTGTGGCCGTGCTCCAAACTTAACTATGATTTTCAGAGTGAAACGTTGGGTGGTTTACTTCCCATGGATCACTTTGTATATAGAGAGATGTCTATATGTTTTGAGGCAAAGTCCTAGTTCCCGCATACTTGAGCTGTGGTTGTAGAGGCTTCTGGTCACCGGGGTTCCATCTGGGGGAGGCGGGATGCGGTACCTACCCCATCTGGGGCTTCCCGATGATCTAGGCTCTTTTTGGAACCTGTTTTTTTTTTTTTTCCCCTTCGGGATCTGTGGATCCCGCCCTCCATGTTGTCCTTCTCTTTGGCTGAATGCTGTAAATATGGCGCTGGGGGGCGGGCTGTGGGCGTGACTTCCGGAATCTGAGGTTACCTGGGAGTTGTAGTCCCGGCAGATTTGAGGCAAAGTCCTAGTTCCCACATACTCGAGCTGTGGTTGTAGAGGCTTCTGGTCACCGGGGTTCCATCTGGGGGAGGCGGGATGCGGTATCTACCCCATCTGGGGCTTCCCGATGATCTCGGCTCTTTTTGAAACATGTTTTTTTTTTTCCTTCCGGATCTGTGGATCCCACCCTCCATGTTGTCCTTCTCTTCGGCTGAATGCTGTCATATTGCTTACATTTTTTTAAAAAATCTTCATAACATTTTTGTTCACCTCTGTGACTAAAATCAGAGAATAAAATATCAAATGAGCAATGCCAGTATTTTTCCAAATTGACATTAGAAGGAAAGAGAGGCTGTGAATATTTATTCAAGTCTAAATAATTTTACTTCTGTCATGTATTTACATACCCTTCTGCTATTCTTATCTAAGTATTGGGAAAATTAGGTTAATTGGAATGAATATGAGGATGGATATGATGAATTTGCGGAGAACTCATAGAGTTGGGCCTTGTAAATAGTTAATTTGTCTTGAACACATCTCTGTAACCTTCACAATTTGGTCTGTTTAGCATTCCCATTAGACTTTAGGGGAAATGTTGGATTTGGACAGGAACAATTTCTAAGTCCTGTGGAAATCAGTCATTATTCAACATGAAATTATTTTTACTTTGGTTCCCCTGACACACGAGCTCCAAATCTCAAGCACTCTGTTGTCTGGTACCCTGTACACAATCGATGGAGTTCTACAAAAACAGACTGTTCTTTACAATTTTCTAGGGCATAGAAGGTTGCAAAGTCCTGGAACAATAAAAAATCTTGTAGGGTGTACAAAGTCCAGAAGTGAGTATTGACATTATTTACTTACTGAATTAATTTGACTTTTTATATTATTAGTCAATTTTGTAAATTTGTTATGTGCACTTACTGATGTCTGGTTAGGGTAAATTATAAAATGTGATATTTTAGTATATTAGATTCAATTTATTAGAATAAGAACTGAATTGAGAAGGAGGTTTGGCTTGCAGATCTGGGAGAATATGCTATAGAAAAGGCTACTTCTTCAATTTATTTAACTCATATCTTACATATTCCATGTAGAAAGCTACATAATATATAGTAAAGCAGGACAGTGATATTATTGGGTTAAATTCAAATTATTCACTTACTTGAGGCCATATGATCATTGAGCCGTGTCTTTGATAATGTTCCTTTAGATTCTCTGGGAGTAGCCAAATTTAGAATGATGTGCTGTCATACATTTCTCAGGATCATTTTGTGTTGTTGTTGGTGATTGGTTAGCAATACCTCATAGAATATTTTTGTGTAAATTTCATTAATTATTTTTCTTCAAATGTGCTGAAAGTGGCTTTTTAAAAAATTCAGATGAGATTTCAAACAAAACCAAATATAATCTGGTACTTGGCCACAAAAGATCTGTTTCAGATGCAAAACTATTTCTTCAGAAATACTAAGAGTATCTGAAATTTATAACTTAGCTAAAATTATCAAGTATTTGTAAAGTGCTGTGCTTAAAATATATTAAACATTTCTTTAGAGACTTTCAGACATTTGATATCAGAGAAAGTTAGGTTAAAGAGAGCCAAATGTTGGAAAAGGAGCACTAGTTATTCCATAGTTGTCACTCCAATCTCACTGCATAATTATGCTAGTGTTGTTAGATATTCCCTACAGAATGCGACTCAGCAACATATGTCTCATTTCTAGATTTGTTTCCTACAGCCCTTTGAGCCATGGGAGTCTTGGGTATATTCTCATGTTGAATATCCAGCCATCGCATTTGTGTTGCTTTATTAAGCACAATTATTATTTATTCTATTTGGGATTTTAAAACAGATAAACAAAATTATTTTTCTCTCTTTCCATGAACTATGTCTTCATTTTAGAGAAATCAATAATCAACAGATGCATAGTAATATTTATATGAATAACTTCATGGTTCAAGTTAACAAACACAGTAATAGGAATGCTTAATTGAGACAGGTGTTAGGACTCACAATTATTTTTCTAATTTACAATTTTCAGAAACACAACAAAATTGTATTTTAAAACAACTTATGACCATGAATCAATCAATAATGATTGCTTCATGATACCGTTTTAAGGCAAGATTAGGAAAAATAGGCACTTAATTATTACTATATAGCCCTGTAGCACTGTCCCCCCATTGTTCATTCATTAACTTGAGTGGGCCCAGTAACGTTCATCGTGAGACTTGTTGTTACTGTGTTTGGCATATTGAATACATCACGGGTAGCTTGCCAGGCTTTGCTGTGTGTGTAAGATACTCTCAGTAGCTTGCCGAGCTCTCTGAGAGGGGCGGAGGAATCGAACCTGGCTCAGCCGGGCCAGTTGCACGCAAGGCAAATGTCCTACCACTGTGCTATCGCTCCAGCCTACAAAGTATATATTACTATATACTTTCATAGTAATCAACACTAATGATTACGGCTTAAAATAATTCTGTTTTTACCTCTGAGGTTGGGTAGGAAAATTAGTCCTCAAGATCTTATAATAAAAAACTATTTTGGGAGACATAACTCTGATGCTTCAGGACTTCTCTAATGTTTTCTTACACTTTTTTAGTAATTTCACTACACAAATAACCATTTCTGAAACCACAATAAGATATCTTACAGGGGTTGAAATGACCTGCATTAGAAAAATTGTAATTAAGTATTGTGGTGACCACATGAAAAATATAAAAAATACATAAAAAATAGGAACCTTCATGTTTCATTAGTGAAAATGAAAAATTGGTGTAGCCCCTGTGAGAAATGCTATATTTTTAAATGGAAATACCATATGATTTAGCAATATCATCCCTTTATGTAATTTTTATAAAGGATATTAAAATGCTAATTTTATTAAATATTTGTACACTTACTTGTACACTATTAAGCAGAATTATTTGCAAGAGCTAAAACATAAAATTAACCTAAAAGTCTATCTATAAATGACTGGGTAAATAAATTGTGAATATACTCAATGGACTCTTTTGCTACTGTTAAGAAGAATGGAAATTTGCAATTTGGGACAAAATGGGTGGAATGTGAGGAGATTATGTTTAGTGAAATAAGTAAAGAAGTTAAAACAATTCCTAGATTGTTTCACTTGTATTTGGAATGTAAATAACTAAGGCAAATATGATTAACTAAAGCAAATGAACAAAAACAACTAAACTAACTTCTAGACTCAGTGAAAACTGATGATTACTGGTGGGGAAAAGGGGTAGGTGTGAGAAAAGGATGAAGGGTATTTTTCATGAGGAGATAGTACTGGAATTTCTGTGATAATTGTGGTTAATTATGTACACATACAAAAGTGATACCCTAAGCCCTTCTAATTTTATGGTACCATCAACAAATGATAAATAAATAAAAAGTGATGAGAGGAGGTTGCAACATTTTTTTCTGCCTTTTAGTCACTTTGTCCAGCTTTCCAGGCCCTAATTCACCAGTGGAACTAAGAAAATGTCCTTACAAGTGAAGTATGACTTTCAAGGTCATTGTTTATTATTCAACTCTGTATTATCTATCTTTTAAAAGTTTACAGGTTTCTCCTTTTTTCATAGACTAAACTCCACTGGGAATTATATGTCTTCCTTAGCTACAAGATTGTGCCTAGGAATACCTACTTGAGCAATTTATATTTTATCTCAGATTTTTGACTCATAAATTAGTGTCAAGGTTTGTATATGGCAAAAACAAATATGATTTTTAGCTTCTGCCATTTCAATCTCTTTCATGTGAGAGAGGAATCAATCCTTTAATTTACTTTCCCTTAAAAAATTTCACAGTTATTTATTTTAGTTCACTCATGATAAGACAGACAGAAGCACTGTAGCACTATCCTCCCATTGTTCATCAATTTGCTCGATTGGGCCAGTAACATCTCCATTGTGATACTTGTTGTTACTGTGTTTGGCATATCGAGTACATCATGGGTAGCTTGCCAGGCTTTTCTGTGCAGGCAAGATACTCTCCATAGCTTGCTGGTCTTTCTTAGAGGGGCAGAAGAATTGAACCCAGCTTGGCCAGGCCGGCCGCACTCAAGATGAACATCCTACAGCAGATAAAATGAAAACATATAAGCCTTGAACATTAGAATGAAATATTTATAAATAAGCAAATTTGGAATATATAAAATTATAAAAACAAAGTTAATTTATAATTGTTTTTTTAATTTATATCATTATGTAGATATATATTTCCTTCCATTTCCTTGGAAAATAAAGATTAGATAGGTTCCATTTTATAAAAGAATTAAGAATCCCTATTTATATTGCTGGTTTATAATGTGAAAAGGTGAACCAAGCCAACTGAGATACTAACTTCTTGTTATTGTCCCCAACCACTAACCTCAGGAATCTAGAAAAATCCCTAAGGAAATGTAAGAAAAATATAAGTTTTGCTATCATTTTAAAATAAATACAATAAAATTTAGAAGTAGACTATAATTTTGAGGAATTTTTATTTGATCCAAATAAAAATGTCAGAGAGGGAAAAAAGCAGAAAATTATTATGAGTATTTTTACTCAAAGGATAATTGATTAATCACTTAACTAAATCCATAACTGAATTAAAAAACAAATACATGCGTAAAATACCCCACGCTTGTTTCTGATGTAGCATAGTTCAGTTCTCTCCAGAGAAACAGAATCAATGGCATATGGATATGGATATGCATGTAAATACAGAGTTGTGGTTTTATAAGGAATTAGCCAACATGATTATGAAAGTTGACACATTTCAAGATCTTCAGGATGACTTGACAAACTGGACAACAAGAAAAGTTTAATTGCCATCCAAAGGCTTTAAGGATTAAGACTGAGGAAGAACAAATATTTTGGTTCATGTGCAAGGCAAGAAAAAGCTGATATTTCAATTGGTGGAATTCTCCCTTATTCAGAGGAAAGTCAGACTATTTGCTCTACTGAAACTTTTCATGAATAGGATAAAGCCACTCATATTAGGGAGGTCTATCTGCTTTATTCTTTAAATTGCTTTAAAGAGTAATTATATACAAAACATTCTCACACAGGGAGAGATAGTGCAATGGGTAGGGCATTTGCCTTTCATGCATTTAACCAAGATTCAATACCTAGCACCCCATAGGGTTCTCTGAGCACCATCAGGAAAAATTCCTGAGTGCAGAGTCAGGAGTAAGCCCTAAACACAGATGGCAGTGACTCCACCAAAAAATAAATAAATAAATAAATAAATACTAAAACACCCTCACAAAAACATTTGAAATAATGCTGGACTGAACATCCAGTCAACCTATAGCTTAGTCAAGTTGATACATACAAATAAATATATATACTTATAAAACTTATAGATAAATATGTGTATATATTATTTATAGTTTATTATATATTGTATGGAATATAATTTATATTTTATAAAATAATTGACATCTGAGGTCAATATATTTATTTATATATAGTTCATATATGTGATAATTATAAAAACAATTCTTGTATAGATCCATAATGAAATCTTAGCAAACCAAATTCAATCATACATTAAAATAATACATTAAAATCATACATTAAAATAATCATACATAGGGGCCAGAGGAATAGCACAGAGGATAGAGTGCTTGCCTTCTGGCTGACCACGGTTTGATTCCAGGATTCCAAATGTTCCTCAGTACCCTGAGTACTGCCGGGTGTGGCCAAAAAACAAAACAAAACAAAACAAAAATCATACAAAATTTAGTCTAACTCTAGCTTTAACATTAATCCTTACTCTAGCCTTAACCCAAGGTATCACCCTAACCATGAGTCTAACCGTAAACCTTAAACTAAAACTAACCCTAAGTCAAATTCTAAAAATAACAACAACCCTCATCCAAAATCCTAATGCTCACATTAATTCTAATTCTATACATAACCCCACATATAATCTTACCCTATATATAAACCTAACCTCAGTCTCTACCCTTTGCATCAAAGTTAAACTTAATCCTAACCCTTTCCCTATAGGTAACAAACATTAAACTAATACAATTCTATTAAAATCATGTGCTTAATGACATGAGTAGACTGAAAAGATTCAGTTTTAAATCATAATGGTATAGAATTTAGCTACAAGAGAATGATTAAATCTTGCTTTCTCCTACAGCAAAAGATGTAATACTAACTGAAATGTCAGGAGAAACACAAATGTCAGATGATCTTACTCTTATGTGCAAAATAAAACCAAGAAACAGACAGTGTCAAAGGAAAACAAGGTGTTAGACTATAATGGTTGAACTGAGGATACCAGGATGGGGGGAGTAGGTTAAAATGGTCCAGTATTTTGTGTTGGAGAGATATTGGCACTTAAATAGTTGCATAGCAAATATGCAACCCTAAAACATAGAATCCCTTAACAATATTTGTATGGTAAACCAATACACCTCAGCGTAAAAAACAAAGAGAATTCCAAAGGATCCAATTCAAGTGTGTGTGAGTGTGTATGTGTTGTGTGTATGAGAAGAGAGAAAGAATGAAAGAGAGAGAGAAGAGAGAGAAGAGGAAGAAGAAGGAGGAGGAGGAGGAGGAGGAGGAGGAGGAGGAGAAGAAGAAGAAGAAGAAGAAGAAGAAGAAGAAGAAGAAGAAGAAGAAGAAGAAGAAGAAGAAGAAGAAGAAGAAGAAGAAGAAGAAGAAGAAGAAGAAGAAGAAGAAGAAGAAGAAGAAGAAGAAGAAGAAGAAGAAGAAGAAGAAGAAGAAGAAGGAGGAGGAGGAGGAGGAGGAGGAGGAGGAGGAGGAGGAGGAGGAGGAGGAGGAGGAGGAGAAGGAGGAAAAGGAGGAGGAGGAGGAGGAGGAGGAGGAAGAGGAGGAGGAGGAGGAGGAGGAGGAAGAGGAGGAGGAGGAAGAAGAAGGAGAAGAAGAAGAAGAAAGAGCGAAAGAGAGAGAGAGAGAGAGAAGATATTGAACTCAGAGCCTCACACATGTACTCACATGTAAGTCAAGCACTCTACTACTAAACTGCATTCCTGATCTTTAATGCCAACTTTTATATGTGGAAACAGAGTTAAACACTCACATTTGGGAATAATTCTACAAGACAAAAATTCTGACTCTAGCACAAGTAGTTGTGAGCTTTTGGATCAATTGCTTTATTTCTAAAATGATGGAAATAATAGCGATTTCATTAGGTTATTGTGATATAGGTTAAATAAGATAACATTAACCTATGACTTGTACCAAATTAACACTTAATGGTAGGTATAAAATGTGATCATAGGGGCCGGAGCAATAGTACAGCAGGTAGGGTGTTTGCCTCGCATGTGGCGGACCCAGGTTTGATATCCAGCATCCCATATGGTCTCCTGAGCACCACCAGGAGTAATTCTTGAGTGAAAATCCAGGAGTAACCCCTGTGCATCGCCAGGTGTGACCCAAAAAGCAAAGAAAAAGAGAAGAAAGAAAGTTATCATAATCATTGTCATTATGCCATAATGATTTTATTTTTTCCATGCAGTAAAAAATGGCTTTATTTATTTTTTTAATTTCCTATAAGTTCTCCATTTATTTATTTATTCATTTTATTAGTGAAACACCATGAGGTACAGTTATAGACTTACAAATTTTTGTGCTTGGATTTCAGTTATACAATGATCAAGTACCCATTCCTCCACCAGCGCCCATCCTCCACCACCACGGGTCCCAGCATCCCTCTCACCCCCATCCCCCCATCCCACTCTGCCTCTGTGGCAGGGCATTCCCCCTTGTTCTCTCTCTCTTCTTTTGGGTCCTGTGTTTTGCAAGAGAGGCATTGAGTTGCAGTCATGTTTGGTCTATAGTCTACTTTCAGCATGCTTCTCCCATCCTGGGAGGATACTCACAACACCCTTTATTTGGTGCTCTCTTGTCTATGTGAGCTTCCTTTTCCCCTAGCACGTGTGACTGGCCTCCAAGTCATGGAGCAAAATTCCTGGTACTAATCTCAGCCACCCCTGGGTGTTAGTCTCCCATTTTGTTGCTTTATGTTCCCCAGATGAATGCAATCTTTCTGTGTCTATGCCGCTCTTTCTCACTCATTTCACTTAACATGATACTTTCCATGTAGTACCACTTTTATGTAAACTGATTTTAAACTTTGAGTAACATTTCCCTTTCCAGCATGACATGCTTTGTTTCTTTCCAAGATTTTTAATTCTATTCATGAGCTTCTTTCATGGTTTAAAGTTAGCCTAAAATTCTAGCATTTTGTATAAATAATTAATTGCTGGATGTTTATTTTAATGGTTTTTATTTACTTGACAATGTTATTGTCATTTGCAGTAGCTACTACATGCAAACTCTATTCTGTATGAATACATAAATGAATGAGGGGCAAAAGTACATTTTTTAGTATCTATTGAGAGAGCAAAATAAAATATGTTAAATAGTAGATTCAGCATTTGAGACTATATTTTTTAGTTTTATATGGATTGATATATTACTACATTAATTCTCCAAGAACAATAAGAGGGAAACAAATTGACTTATTACTTGAATGATATAATAGTGAAAATGAAAGCCAAATTTCTTTAGTGTTTGCACTGGTGCAAATAAAGAGGAGTGACACAAAACTGAATTACCACAGTGTATACAGTAGTTTTAGCATCACAGAAACAACAGAATCTGTCATAGGAGTTAATACAATATCTAGTTTTGAATATATACTGATATTCAGCAAAATGTGTCATTCATCACAGTAATTAAAAAAATTATTGGTGCACTGTATTTAGCAAATACATTTAAAGATGTGCCTGGAATAATATATGTAAGAACATATATTTAAGTTCATACTTTCACAGGTTTCAATATTTATGTAAAATAATGATAAAATAATTTTGTACTTGGAGTTCATGAGACATTTTTTCTTTCAAAGAAGACTGTGATTTACTTAAAATCATGTAAGCAGCATATGACCAAGTTCTTACTTTTAAATTCATGTAAGCACCATACGAACAAGTAGAACAACTCTATCTGAGCACAGCTTGTTCATCTGTGGATCTGAATATATGTGCCCTCAGAAACATCACAGCAACATACCAAAGCCCAATATATCAGAGTTAATCTGTAATGCAGGCATCAGTCCAGCTGGTGCATTCTATTGCTATGAGCACTCTATTTTTAGTGGTAATTTATTTGACATTTAGATTGAGATCCTGTGTTGGAATAACAAAATAGATTTATGTCCTGAGCTGCCCAATTCTCCTCAAAAGAGCCACCAGGTGAAGATGCAGTGTAAAGCCTGAGACTGCTGGTAATTGCTTATTTCTTTCCATCTTCTAAATTTGTAGGAACTCTTTTGAATAAATAATGAATAACTTTTTTTCCCTACTCCAACAACTAAGTCTCATAATTAGAATTTTCTACTTCTTTTAATACATTCAATTATCTGCTGATTCAAGCGTCTTCGGGTCAAATGCATTAGAAAACAGCTAATTATGCCCTTTCCCATGGGTAAGAAAATCTTTAAATTTAATTAAAAGACCTTAACTCAACTCCTTCACATTAGGGTCTACTTCCCAATGGATATTTTACAGGGTGACTTAAAGAACCAATCTCGGTATTAAAATAAGTAGCAGCTATTACTTAGCATTTCTTCTTTAAAACAAAATTGTTTTGGGTACTTTGATCATTAATTTTACTCTCTCTATTATGGCCCGCATTCGCTCATCAGCATAGACTAATTGAGAATGTTTGCTTGCTAATTTTAAAGCTGTTTAGTTCCTATCTTTTGTGCGAATACAACACCTTATGTGCAGACTATCATTTCTCAGTATCAGTAGTCTCTTTGACATTCTAATCAACACATAAGCAAGGTAACAGAAAGAAAAACATCATTAAAAAGAAATGTTAAAGACCACTTATGAGCCACACAGTGTTAAAAATATAGAATGTTCTGATTTTCATTTGAGAAAGCCACAAAAAAATCTTTTTATTTGCCCTTTCTCAACCTGAAAATTGGAACAGGAATAGATATAGATCTTGGTGCAGTATCTTTTGGAAAGCATAAAAGTCAAGGGAAATCATGTGTATTTCTTGAGTTTCATGGGTTTTACTTTAATATTTTCTTGACTTAGAAATTAGAAATTTAAGAAACTTAGAAATTTTAGAAACTTAGAAATTTTCTCCCTTAGAAATTTGTCACATGCAAAATGAGAAAACTAAATGATGAAAGGAAGCCACTTGGAAGAAGGAAGCAATTATGTAATTATCCTTGAATGAGTTTCTTCTTTCATACATTTTCTCCTATCTTCTTTACATCTCCTCTGTTCTTCATTTTATTCTTATCCTGGTCTCCCCTCTCTTTTTCCTTCCCATACTTCTCTTTTGTATTCTTGCTTAGTTAAGTATATCAATATAATATTTAATTACATGAGTAACATTGATATCTTAATGTATCTCTAAATGAGCCAAACCCTCTTCCATTCTATGTCTTGTTTAGTAGAATCAGTCAGAAAAATCATAAGTGATACTGATTGCTTTCACTGACTTAACAAGTGGGCATCATGAAGCCACTGATGTTTTAAAAAAATTATTTAGGCACTGTGATTTACAAAGTTACTCACAGTTGCATGTCAGCTGTACAATTTATATCCATCCTACCTCAGCATCAACCAAGACTCCTTACTCCCTCTTCATATCCCAAGCCCTGCCTCCCAACAAGCACACTTTTAAGCTGAAAAATTTTAAACATCAAAATGGGGGGCTGGAGTGATAGCACAGCAGATAGGGCATTTGCCTTGCATGTGGCCGACCCAGGTCGATTCCCAGTATCCCTATGGTCCCCTGAGCACCACCAGGAGGAATTCCTGAGTGCATGAACCAGGAGTAACCCCTGTGCATCACCAGGTGTGACCCAAAAAGCAAAAAAAAATGGGATTAAGACACTGACCTTTTAGGAATATATACTATGAATTATGGACACTGAATTAAAATTAGAGGATAGTAGACTTGTTAGTAGGGTTCATAGTTCTCATGCAGAAGGAATCAAGGTTTTCCCATACTTTAGCCAAGGGAAAATGAAAAGGACTTCATAATTAAAACCATTCAGGAATAAGAATTGAGAAGCAAAGTAGTGATAGATTGGATTTAGGAAAGAAGGAATAGAGGAGAGCCAGAGATGGCTTTCAATGTTCAAATCGGAATGACTGATGAAAATGACTAATGTTTGTTATTGGAGCTGAAAGAATGGGTTGGATGAAGAAGTAATAGGAAAAATCAGTAAATTTCCATTCATTGCCATAAAGCTACCTAGAGGTAGACATAATCAAATCTATTATAAAAATTTGGAGAAACTAAGGAAGGGGCAAGTAAAGGAGTTTTGTGACACACGTAGAAATATCTAATAACTTTTCTGAGTGAAATGATACTTATGTGTTACAATGAAACAATTTCATATACACTCCCATAATGACTTCATATTCTAATTTATCATTTCGTATTCTAATTTATCATTGATCATCAGAGTCGTGTGTAAGAGTTGTGTGTAAGATTAAAAATACTGTGAATCTTACTCTATAACTATGATCACTGTATCACTATCAGTATCACTGTCAACCCATTGTTCATCAATTTGCTTGAGTGGGAACCAGTAACGTCTCCATTCGTTCCTCCATTCATGTGCTAGTGTAGCCCGATGGCCTATTGGGGGCTTTTTTAGGATTAGGGGAATAAGACCCATTATTGTTACTGTTTTTGGCATATTGAGTACATCACAGGTAGCTTGCCAGGCTCTGCCATACGGGCAGGATACTCTTGGTAGCTTGATGGGCTCTCTGAGAGGGACAGAGATTCTCACCCTCCCACTTCAGAATAGCTGGTGCTCTTGCATGACCAAAATAACTATGATATGGGGAAAATATTCAAGCCTATAGGTGTTATATATGGTTATGTCTGTGTGTATGTGTGAGAGACAGAGAGAGAGACAGAGATGGAGACAGAGACAAAGAAATGGGGAACAGAAAGAGATAAAATTAGTGCTTACAGGGATCTGTCACTATCACTGTCCTCCCGTTGTTCATCGATTTTCTCGAGCAGGCCCAGTAACATCACCAGTGTGAGACTTTGTTGTTACTGTGTTTGGCATATCAAGTACGTCACAGGTAGCTTGCAAGGTTTTGCCATGCAGGCGAGATATTCTCGGTACATTGCAGGGCTCTCTGAGAGGGGCAGAGGAATCAAACTCCGGTCGGCCATGTTGGCTGCATGCAAGGCAAACGCCCTACCTGCTGTGCTATCCTTCCAGGCCCACTTAGAGGGATAATGAACTAAAATGAACTACGGAGGGCACACCGATGGGGAGTTTAGGAAGCAGTATAGTCCTCTGCAGCAATAATGCCTGTTGGTCCTGCACATAGGGTGAGCTTTTGAAAGAACTGAAGCAACAGAGGACTGGTTGGAGTGGGGTGGGAGTGAGGGCTGAAGGACTTCATGATCACAAGGCAGTTCCATGATCAGAAATATGCAAAGTAATTCTACCATGCTACTGAGCCTTTATAAAGCACTACTTTTACATGTAATAAAGAGGAGCTCTGGTTCTAAATAACTGAAAAGGTAAGAGTTCATTTTTTCAAGAAACAGGAATTTTTTGCTAGATCAATTTTAAAACTATGCAAATAAAGAAAAACCAGGAACTTTTATTTCTTTTCTTCTCCTTGCTGTTAGGCCTATCAAGTAGTGAAAGGGGAAGCATCAGTTTCCCCTGGTCAGCAGTTCCATTTCTCCCCATTGACTTGCCACACCTCATCCCTGAGGTCCTCTCTTTAACATTCCTGGATTTACCCAGTACCATATTATTCTGTCCCAGAACCAGAAGTTACAAGTCTAAGATAATGAAGAATACCCAAGGCAGGTGACCAGACATACAAAAAAGCCTGATCACCCTTGGATTCCCCACATTGTCTGCGATACTTGCTGGTTGATGCAAAGGGCCTTTAAAAGGCCTACACAAAACTCTTATTTTTAACTTACACTGTTTCTCCCCGCTCAGGGAACATACACTAAGTTCCTCCCCGCTCAGGGAACTACTTTCTGTCTCTTCTACTTTTCACTATGCTTTTCTACTTTCCAACTCTGAGTCTGACCATCTTTATTATTTAATATTTTCATTTTTGAAAATATTGAAGAACTTGGGAATCTCAAATCTCGAATGAACACAGAGACTCACCACCACCGCCACTGCTTCTACCTCACTTGCATCAGTAGGAGCGCCTCAATGCTAGGGCCTGGAAATGAGGTTCTGAAATACCAAAGATTAGACAGGCTACTGCTAGGGGGACCTTGTAGTGGCAGAGAATGTCCAAGCAGGTAGTCAAAAGGCAGGTACGGAGAGAGAGAAAAAGAAAGAAAAAAGACAAGATGAAAGAAAATTAAGGGGAAAAAGTGGAGAGAAAAAGAAATATTTTCAGGAAGAAATGGCAAGAGAATGAAGGAAGCTCTACTGGAAAAGGAAAAGGTCCACAGGGTTCATGACTCACTCTGGAGAATTTTGGAATAGAAATCATACTTCACATTTACTTTGCTCAATGCACACAGATTAAACTCTCCTACTTCTACCAGAACCATCCTTGGTTAATGAGTTTCTCCTCTCATGGAGTTGTCAGCAGCTTTAACTACTGGACTTCAGGATCTCTGTACCCTGACTACATGCTGTTCCTTGAGCCTGGGCCAGTCCTCTGAAGATTGTGTGAGTGGAAACCACTAGAAGCACAGCACATACAAAAAAGTTGGTGGCTAAGCACACTAAGTGTTGTATCACAAGAAATTGTATGGTTCTGGGTGGCACAGTGGTAGGTTCTGGTACAATATGGCATTGCACACCTGCACCAGCGAGTCTGGTTTGTAAAATTCACTGTGAATTATTTTGCCTTCCATTAAGTAAACTTGTGTTTCTCTGTAGCTTGGTCCTCTGTACATGGAATAAAAATATGTTTTTCTCCAGTAATCTAAGTTCTCTGGAAAGAATTTCAGACCAAGATTTTCTCCTCTCTTCTTTTACATTCCTTTATATCTGGAACCCACCAATGTCCAAGGAAGATGATTACACAGTATGTATATCAGCTTAAGTGGACCCTTGGGTACATTTCACTTATAATAGGAACCCTATGCTATTCCTCAGCATCTATAACACCTCCTGGAGTTCAAGAGTACAAAGTAATGCATCCATCAATCAAGTGTAAAACTATAGGAATGGAGTCTCATTTAGTCAGCTGCTGGTAAAGCATCAAGGGACCCTTGGTGACTCCACAAAGCAGTTTGTCAGCATGGAATGCATTCAAATGTAATAGCTCCACCAAGTTAATGCATTGGAAACTGACTCAATCGGAACATTTTAAAATAAAAAGCAGAGTTGAAAACTGACTGTCAGCCATGTGAGGAGACAGTCTTTTCCTCCTTTCATTTCTCTATTTTTCAAAAATGGATAGCAACCTAAGACATTTACATGCAGAATGGGGCCTGAAATATTACCTAAAGCGCCTTTCAGTTTAGACCCTAAGAACAAAGTGATGTCTCTTGAATTTTTTTGAATCCAAACTCGCAATGAGTACATTGTATTTATTTCCTCCCTTTTCTCTCTCTTTATCTTTTGTGACCAAAAAAATTGATAAAGTGTATGAATGTTACAGATAATCCTGCTTTTTGTCTATTCTCAAGAGTAAGACAACAGAAGCAGCTTCCTTTTGTGAGCCAAAAACCTAACCCATGGGAAATCTGGGCCTCGGCTACTAATTACAAAGCAAGAATGCCCAAGGCTTTCCTCGCTCTATTCTGGAGAAAGGGATACTGGCTTCTTACTACTTATTTAAACTCTCTGGTTGGAATACTGAGAGAGCCATTTTTTATCATAGATTAAATCTGCTTAATAAATTTAAAAGACAAGGAAATCCTGAGCGCAAATATCAGTTCTCAATAACCTATAATCTCGCTAATCTTATCTTCTTCCCTGTGTCCACTGTGAATATATATATATATATATATATATATATGTATATATATATATTTTTTTCACTACCTCCACTACCTCCACGACCCACCCGCTGCCACACTCCAGGCCACTTTCCGAATGCTCGGTCTGAGACTCACACACAAGTGAAACCCCAGAGAACCAGGTAAGCGGAACTCTATGACCTTGGACTCCAGGTTCAACGGGACTCTGGAACAGATATCCTCTACCTGTTCCCACCAATCTCTAGTGATCAGGGATTAAATCCAGAATCCCCACCCTACCCTGCCCTGCCTGCTTCCACCAATCTCCTGAGACTCAGGGGTTACACCCAGAAGCCTCACCCTACCAGTACCAGATAAATAACTCATCAGCTTACCTCCACTACTTCCACTATCTCTACTACCCAGCTGCCGCCACGCTCCAGGGAGCTTTCTGGACTGTGCAGCCCTCACATCATACGACACTTAATACCCATCTTTCAAGATTACCACACCATATTTGATGGGGTTAAAATAAAAATGGTTTGAACCATGGAAACACCTACAAACATGATTAGAGTCCACCTTAAGAACCTCTATCCCTCTCGGAGAGCCTGTAAAGCTACCAAGAGTATTCTGCCCGCATGGCAGAGCCTGGCAAGCTATCTATGGTGTATTAATATGCAAAAGCCACTAATTACAATGGGTCTTATTCCCCTGACCCTGAAAGAGCCACCAACATGGCAGCGTTAAGAAGGATGAGAAAGGAGAGGCTGATAAAATCTCAAGGCCAATCTAGGCTACCAAATTGAAGAAGGACAAAAATGACTGTCTGTACTGTTAATGAACATACACTGGCATTGGATGTGCTCCATCAAGGACCTGATGGTGCAAGCGTGAAAAATCAAGTACGACATTATTGGTCTGACCAAAAAGAAAAGACATCAATCACCTCATGACATTTTTGACACTGGAGAAGAACTCTTCCATGGAACATGTGACAAAAGAGGCGTTGGTGCTGTCGGTGTCCTTGTCAACACGACGTAGCCATGAGCATTGATTCATTTGATGCCTAACAACCCGAATAGCAGGACTACGTTGTAGTAGATATGGCTCACTGGTGCCAGTTAATATCTTCATTGTCTATGCACCAATAACCAAATTATGATGAAGAAGAAATTGAGAAGTTCTACATGGATCTGGAGAAAATCTATAAAGAAGACTATGCCTTCTACAATATCATTGTCAGTAATTTTAATGCCAAGATAGGACTGAGAAGATAAGCCAAAGAACTCCACATCTGAACCCATGGCCTAGAATGGAAGGAAAAGGGTGAGAGACTATCTGAGTTCATCATTTCGACGAAAACCATGCATCACAGTTCCAAAAGTCCGAATCTAAACGTTGGACATGGGAATCTCCCAATGGACAGTTCTATAACGAAATTGACCACATCATATTCAATTGATGGTTTTGAACCTGATGACAGTAGTCATCAATGCACTAGCATGGCTCTTCACATGCTACCTGTCTGAATGCAGTGGAAAACCAGCAGATCTGATCTACTGTACAAGAAGGGAAACATCCACAATATTGGGAACTATTTCCTGATCCACCTATTTTCCGTTGCCTAAAAGCTGTTCACTCGAGTCATCCTGAATAGGATTGGTAGAACACTAGATGAAGGACAACCATGCAAGCAAGCCGGATTCCAAAAAGTATTACGCATGATTGACCATATCCACACGATAACCAAGCTTATTGAAGTTTCTCAGGAGTTCAAGATGCTGCTCTTTCTAACATTCTTTGATTTAAAGAAGGCCTTTGATTCTTTTGAGATGAAAGTGGTCATCGAAGCCCTAGCCAAACAAGACATTCAAATTCAACACATTAGGATCCTCCATGAGCTGTATTACGGATTCACTACCAGGATCTCACCATTCTACAAGAAAGTGATCATCCAGAACAAGAGAGGACTTCAGTAGGGTGATACTATTTCTTTGAAACTCTTCAGCGCCACCCTTGAGAACCTCATGAAGATAGACAGTCAGCAACTACACCACCTCTGCTTTGTTGATGACATTGTTCTAATAATACCAAACATTAGCCAAGCGGCACAAATGCTGGCCGACTTCAACCGTGAGTGTGGAAAGGTCGGACTACAGCTGAATCACACAAAGACAATGTTTGTGAAAAACAGTCTTGTTCCTGATGTTCCATTCTCTCTCAACAGAAAAAACATCTCTGAATGCAACAGTTATGTGTACCTAGGTCGAGAAGTCACCATGACAAATGACCTGGCACCTGAGTGTGCAGGAGGAATTGAGAGGCTTGGAACACCTTAAGAGTGTTGAACAAATAGCTAAGAGGATGAAGAAACTCTGGCTTTGGACACATCTCTTCGATTCTACTGTTCTTTCTGCATTAACATACGTATCAGAGACCTAAGAAAACAGGATGAAAATGCTATTTGGGTCTCCCAAAGAGGAATTGAAAGATCTATGCATGGAGTATCACACTTCAGTCAAGCAAGAGAATGAATAGGGAGTCCGATCTCCATCAATGATCAAGAATCAGGGATGCTGTCTGATTCACCAAGGCACCGAAAATCAGATGGGCTTGACATGTAATACGATTTGGAGATGACCGCCAGACTAGAGTCATTACCGACTGGATTCCACGGGATGTCAAATGATTGCATGGCTACCCACCTATGAGATAGTCAGACTTCTTTGTTAAGACCCTGAACAAATGCTTTGAGGCTCCTCATGTTCCTGGAGGGAGCAGATGCCACTAGGCTACACTAGCACGTGTTAGGGACAAATGGAGACATTTTTGATGTGCGCTCGAGCAAATCGTTCAGTAACGGGGTGTGAAGTGATCAAGTGGCCCTCGAGCGGGCCCAGTAACGTCTCCATTGGAGACTTTGTTGTTACTTTGTCTGGCATATCGAATACTCTCGGTAGTTTGCCGGGATCAAGTGATATATATATATTTTTTCTAGTGGTTTAACTTTTCTGAAATTACCAGAAATATTCAGGGTTTTAGAATGCTGCTGTTAGCTACAGAGTGGTATACCATTTTGAGCCATCTCATAGTCTTGGTTGACCGAAGGTATAGTCTGAATAATTAGCAAAAATTCCCCCAGGTGGTGACAGGAAATGTCAGGCTGCTGAGAACATAATGAGGGCAATTATAATGAACATATTAGCACCAGGCTGGCATGTGAACAGGGATGCAGCCTAAGTCTCCAGTCTTTTCTTTTTCTTTTTTTTTTTAGGGGGGCACACCCAACTGTGCTCAGGACTTACTCCTGGTTCAGTGCTCAGGGATTTTTCCTTGCAGGACTCAAGGGACTGAATAGGGTGTTGGGGATTTACCCAGGTTAGACGCATGAAGGCAAGCAACCTATCTTCTTAATGTTACATCTGCCCCCTCAAATTTTTTTTTCTTTATACAAGTCTAACATAAGATCTAACATGTTGATCATGAACAAAAGTGATAGCATTTCCAAACATTTGTGTAAGGGATAAATGCTATATAAAAATATTCAGAAAAAAATGACTGGTATTTACTAAAATGTATTTGTGCCTATAATTATTATTAGGAATATATTAGCATTTTAATGCTAAGTCTAGTTTTAGTACATTTGTTGTTTATGTATTACTTGGCTCTCATAGCTTGAAGTTCAAAAAATGTTTTCTCAGTCACAAAATCTCTTCATTTTCTCTCACAGAGAGCATTTATAGATGATTTGTTGCCTTCAAGACATAGGTTTTTCGTCCAGATTCAGTGCTCAGAAGAACTGTTTTTTCACTCAAGTGGCTCACAGCCTAGTGGACTGTAATCATCAGGTTTTTGCATTGCAAACTACTGTACCTACACTGCCTTAGTTAGGCAGGACAGACGATTTCATGAAAGGCCTAAACTCACTCAAAGAAACACCCAGAAAGCAAGAAAATCAACTCAGGTATAAGCAGTCAGAAACAATATACAAAATGACAGTGCCACAGAAGGAATGGGGGCTGTGTGCTTCAGCAGGAGCACCAGAATCTGTGCTTTCCAGGGAGAGCATCCAACACTGCCATTCTGGTCTAGGTGCTTATGGCCTGCTCAGAGGGCCTCCTCTTGCTGCAGTTCCTGGGAGCACTTGAAGGAACTACTCCAGCCCTCACTTCTTCACATGATTTGCCATCACTAGTCATCAGGAAGATTCAAATCAAAACCACAACGAGATATCATCTCACACCACAGAGTCTGGCACACATTTAAAAGAACAAAAGCTATCAATGCTGGCGTGGATGTGGGGGAAAGGTGATGCTCTTTCACTGTTGGTGGGAATGCTGATTGACCCAGCCTTTCTGGAAAACAATACGGCCAGTCTTTCAAAACCTAGAAATAGAGCTTTCATATTACCCTGCAGTACAACTTTTGGGAATATATCCCAAGGGTGCAAAAAAGCACAGCAGAAATGACATCTGTACCTATATATTCATTGCAGCACTATTCACATCAACCAAAATCTAGAAACAACCCAAGTGCCATAGAACAGATGACTGGTTAAAGAAACTTCGGTATATCTACATAATGATATACTATGCAGCTGTTAGGAGAGATGAAATAATGAAATTTACTAATAAGTGAATAGACATAGAGAGAATCGTGCTAAGTGAAATGAGTCATAGAGGGACAGACATAGAAGGAATGCACTCATTTGTGGATTATAAAATAACATAACATGATACAGACACCCAAGGTCAGTAGATACAAGGGCCAGGAGGATTGCTCCATAGTTGGAAGCCTGCCTCATGAGCAGAGAGGAGAAGGCAACTGGAATAGTGAAGGGATCACTAAGAAAATGATGGCTGGAGGAATCAGTTGGGATGGGAGGTGTGGGCTAAAAGTAGATAATAGATCAAACATGATAACTTTTCAGTATCTGTATTGAAAATCATAATTCCCCAAAGTAGAGAGAGAGTATGGGAATATTGTCTGCCATGTAGGCAGTGGGAGGGTCCAAAAGGGGGGTAAACAGGGATGTTGGTAGTGGAAATGTGCATTGGTAGAGGGATGAATGTTTGATCATTATGTGATTGTAATTTAAACATAAAAACTTGTAACTAAAAAAAAACTTGTAACTATCTATCTCATGGTGATTCAATAAAGGTAAAGGCCCTCCCGTTGATCGTCGATTTGCTCGAGCGGGCCCAGTAACGTCTCCATTGGTGATTCAATAAAAAATAAAAATAAAATTAAATTTAAAAATAAAAGCTTCTATGTTTCTGGCTGCTGGTGAGTCTGGGCTATTATGCCTATGTTTGGGTGAAAGAAGCCAGGAGAGTAAATATTTGGCATTTTCAGTTTCTGTGTGTGTGTGTGGGGGGGGGTGTCCTCCATATTCAAGCATGGTATTGGCTTGCAGAATAACTATAAGTGATAAATGTCCATTAGAGTATCCAATTTTGGTTTTCTAAAACCAACGGTATGCTTGTTTTCTTACTTACACAGCTTGCTCTGATAATACATGTGTCTATATAAAAATAACCTGACATGATTGGTGGATGTTGAAATGATTTTAGCATAACAGCATTAGTTCATATATGGATTTTCTCAGAGTGCAAATATTTCCAGAATAATGAGTGAATGCAGCACACTATGAGGGTATACATAGAGCCACTATCCACACCCTGCCACCTATCTTGGGGCCTGTTTAACAAGTGCTTCTTGTGTGATTATGGATTTTTCACTTGCCTCAATAGGCAGATATAAAATAATAATAAAAATAATCATATATATCTCCATCATTAAAACAAAAGATAAAGTCCAAGATATTCAGATATATATATGTGCGTATATATATATATATATCCTGATATATATCTCCAAATATATATACACATATATATCTCCAAATATATATATACACATATATATTTCGAGATATCTTCACACCACCTGTTCTCAAGGCTTACTTCTGACCCTGTGTTCAGGAATCATTTCTGGAGGGGCTCAGAACTGTGGCACTGAGACTGAATCATATTGCTACATTTATGTCAAATACCTTAGCTGCTATATAATCTCTCCAGTCCTGTGTAATATACTTTTTCAACTTCACTACTTTTATGCCTATTACATTACCAGTTATATTATTATTAGTGATTATTATATTATTAGTGTTTATTATTTCTCATGAGGCTGCGCAATAGCACAGCAGATAGGGCATTTGCCTTTCATGCAGTTAACACAGCCGACCCAAATTTGATTCCTTCGCCCCTCTTGAAGAGTCAGGCAAGCTACTGAGAGTATTTCGCCTGCACGGCAAAGCCTGGCAAGCTCCCTCTGATGTATTTGGTGTGCCAAACACAATAACAAGTTTCACAATTTTATTGGACCCCCCTCAAGCAAATCGATGAACAATGGGAGGACAGTGACAGTGATTATTTCTCATATTGTAAAATTGTGTGTATATATTTGTACATATATATGTATATATGTGTAAATAGATGTATATGCACATATACACATATATACATACACACACATAGTTTTGGAGCCATACTCAGCTGTGCTTAAGGCTTGCTCCTTGCTCCGTGGTCTCGGATCCCTCTTCGCACCACAGTGTCATCATCTGTGATACTAGGGATTGAACCCAAATTTGTACTCTCTCCAAACTCCAAAATTATATAGTTTTGGGGGTACAAACCAAATTATATGGGTTTTTATCCCAATCTTTTTCTTTTCTTTTTTCCAGTTTAGCTCTGTAATTATATGTAAATGATTTTCTAGCAATTTATTCCAGGAATAAATCTATTGCAGTAGAAGAAGTTGAACTTTTATAAAAGTGCATTATTAACATGATGAAAAAATCTCTCACACAATCATAAACATTTATAATCACTTCCCAAAGAGAATCAATAGTCAAAGTGTCTGGTGCCAGCAACAAGCCAAAATTTCTCGATGTTCATTTTCTCTTAGTTCTGACAAAACTCCAACTATAATGCATGGGTTGGACTGGAAGGTTCACTTCAACCCTGAGGCCACATTCTTTGATCTACTCATTCCTGCAGACTTTCACCTGTCCTGGATACTGGTCCATGGGCCAGCAGTTATAAGCAAGTAAAAACCAAGACTAGTGGTTTTCAACCATTCTACCCTTTCAGACCACCAGCAATCCATGGGTCAGTAGTTTAAGGAACAACAGCATAAAAGATAGTGGGGGAAGGAGATGGAAAATAAGAAAATACCTTCAAACTCATAATCAGCAAACAACACAGAAGAAAAGACATAGTTGAAAAAGCCCTGATATTCACCCATGAAGCTGGTTAGAAGGCAATCATCAGTGACTATCATGTCCATCCTTTATTATGAATTCTCTGTGCACTTTGCTTCTGGGTACATATCTCTTAAGATGAGTCTCTAACCAAGATGTTGGCACCAAGGTCTCCAGTCCTCTGTGATACTTGTGTACAGATTTTCTATTAATGTTCAGTAAATTTTTGCCAAAGATGATGAGGTCCTATGTATCAGATCCGATGTACTCTCCTCCCTTTTTCATTTTACAACAGTAAACTTGATAGTCAAAGAAGAGTTTTTGTTGTGAGGTTGAGATCAAAAGACCACCAGAGACCAAAAAATGGAATTTGGTGGAATTTTTATTGACAAAAGCTGGTGGGCTACTCTGCTAGGCAAGAACAGCATCGTTGGGCTGACTGACTAGCCTTTTATTAGCCTAGCCCACATCCTGGTGTCTTATAAGTTTGAGCAATCACTGCAAAACAATCAGGTTACAGAAGCAGGAAAGAATAAGAGTTAGTGAAGTGTTAACGATCCCACAACATTTTCTATGCAAATGAAAACATCCATTCATGAAAAACATAACTTTAAATGAAAGATAGAGGAAAAGAAAAGCAAACTTTTCAATGAATCATTACATCAACACATCAATACTAAGAGGAGGCTTTTACACTTTCCTATTTTTGGTTCTAAGACCCAAATACTGTGAAGGGAGAATGAAAATTTGCTGATGGTACAGTATCAGAGTCATTATTGGTGTATTTCATTATTTAAATTGTCTAATTTTATTTAGGTAATGAAGTTAGTTCTAAGTCCTTTGTCTATTCTTAAGATGTGAATATTCGTTAGTTAAGACATGTTTATGGTGCACTGAAGGCAAATCAAGAAGGCAATCTATAACTTGTCAGATGGTGATACTCAAATATATGAGCATGATTAGTGGGGACAACACAGATAAAAATATTCAATCGCTACCCCTTCCATGATTGTAAAGATTCAGTATAGTGAGTTTCAAAGAGTAGGCTCCCCTAAAATGTAATTCCATATTGGGGACAGGCTCACTCTGCTGACTGATCACCATCAATATAACTAAATAGGTCAACATGGGGAGGTGAAATTCATAATACTGAGATCCTGAATAATATTAATCCTTAAAACAAATATTACTTTGTTTATTAACTTATTTAGCAAGATTTGGAGTGATTGGAAAGAATCTGGTCAACATTCATTAAGAGAGACATCTTATCTACTCATACTGTTGAATATCTTTGCCATGGAGGCCTTTTATAAGTGTTCATGCTAGAACCAAGTTTCTCTGATTTTGAGTCCAATCCAAGAGGCTTCAAACTTTGATGGCAAGCTTTAAATTTTGTAAAGTCAAGATGAAGAACTTTTACACAGGTCACTTTTCCTTCAAGGAAAAGCAAATAATCAAACATTCCTCCAACAATCATACATCCAGTTTTGGGCTCCTTTATGATTTGCTTTAGTAGCAAGAAACAGCCTTCTCCCAAATATAACTTTCCCAGTAAAGATAGCATATCTAAAGACTTAATGAGTTAGAAATATAAAGATCTGATCATTTTTGCCCAATGCTAAACAATGCAATGGAAAAGGTCTAGAATTTTCCAAGAAATTGACTGAGTTTTGTTTGCACCCATTATCATTTCATATTCTTAACCCTTTAATCCTGCTTTTCTTTTTTTTTAAATTTTTAGCAGTTATGAACTGTTTTGGGATTTTCTTTTCTTTATTTTTTTTCGTAATTTTATTTATTTATTATTTTATTCCTCTTATATTTATTTATTGAATCGCAGTGGGGAAAGTTACTAAGTTTTCAGGTTTAAGTCGCGGTCATACAATGATCAAATACCTTTCCCTTCACCAGTACTCATTTTTCACCACCAAGAACCCCAATATAGCCCGCCACCCCTCCCAATGCCTGTGAGGCAGATTATTGTTTAGAAATACCCCCCCCCCCCAACAATCAAAATTGCTGAAAAGGCATTGTGAAATACTTAGTTTTCTATAGCTGGTTATGAGAATCATATAATCTAGTGTGACTGCAATAGCAGCCTCGTGATTTTGGATTTCTGCAAAGAGCCAGATAATTACGAGATTGGTTTCTGTGTGTCTGGTGTTATGGCTGTGCTGGAGAGCCACTCATAGGGGGCAACTCATGACTTCGGTAGGGCATGAAGGACGAGTCGGTAACACCCCTCTTCCCATGAGACTGCAGTTGCCCCGTCAATGCCGGCTCATACCTGGCTGCTTTACTCTGAGGCGGTGGCCACCTTGCTACCAGGGGGGGGAAAGGTGGAAGGGAGCAATACCCTTTCCCTCCCGGAGATGCATGACGTAGTAGTTTAATGAATGGTCCATTCACTTTTATGCCACAAAAACCTGTGGATTAAGTCTTAAACCTGTGGATTAAGTCATTTTGCCTCTGAAGCCCGGCAAGCTACTGAGAGTATTCGATATGCCAGACACAGTAACAACAAAGTCTCCAGTGGAGACGTTACTGGGCCCGCTCGAGCAAATCGACGATCAACGGGAGGGCCTCTGAAGCCATGGCCGTGCCAGAGAGCCACTTATGGGGGGCAACTCATGACCTTGGTAGGGCGTGAAGGATGGACCAGTACCACCCCCCTTCCCATGAGACTGCAGTTGCCCCATCAATGCCGGCTCATACCTGGCTTTCCAAGAAACTCTGAGGCAGTGGCCACCTTGCTACCAGGGGCGAAAAGACGGAAGGGAGCAACACCCTTTCTCTCCCAGGGAGGCATGGCACCAAAGTTTAACGCATGGTCCATTCACTTTTCTGCCACAAGCTGCCGGGCTCTGGATTAAGTCCTTTTGCCTCTGGAGCCATGGCTGTGCTGGAGAGCCACTCGTACGGGGCAAATCATGACCTCGGTAGGGAGTGTAGGATGAGCCGGTACTGCCCCCCTTCCCATAAGACTGCAGTTGCCCCATCACCGCTGGCTCATATTTGGCTTTCCAAGAAGCTCTGAGGCAGAGGCCACCTTTTATGTGGTCCAGTTGTATTTCTGCCAAAAGCAGCTGGGTTTCGAGATTTGTTTCTGAGTCTCTGGGATCACGGCCATTAATTAGGTTGATCAGGAGCCAGAGAGTCATTATTGGTGTATTTCATTATTTCTGACTTTCATTATTGACTCTGATGTTTGTAGGCGGCGACTCTGGGATGGGGAGGAAAGGGCTGGTTTCACCCCAATCTGGTGAGGGTCTGCGTGTCTCATCACTGCAGGCGCAAACCTGACTGTCCACTGATCTCTGGAGGATGGCGGTCACCGGGCTGCCAGGGGGAACAAGCCAAGGCAAGAAAAACCTATTCCCACCTGGAGTGGCCCAGCACCAGTAACCTACTGCAGGAACAGGACCCATTTATGCCAAATGGTTCTGAGATTCATTTCTGAGTCTCTGGGATCATGGCCGTTAAGCAGTTCAATCAGGAACCAGAGAGGCCATGCCTCCACTTATATAGCTGAGCCCGATGTGGTTTGTGGGTGTGTCTCCCACATACCTAACTTTTGGCCATTTACTTTCTTGGTAAACTTTTCCCCAAGTTTTTCGGGTCTGGGCAAAGGCACAGCAGCAATTTTGGGATATCTGAAAGCCTGGCAGTACCATCAGGCTGCTGATGCACTCGCCTCATAGGTACAAATTGACCTGCTGGCAGCACCAAACCCCCTAATCCTGCTTTTCTTCTTTCCTTTTTTCAAGTATTGGTTCCTAAAATATGTTCTGCATATCAAGCTCCTTGTCAGTATCAATTTCTGGAGAACCTAAACTATGACACCCTGCATAATTCAGGCTCAATGTTTTCCTTCTTGGTCAACAAGTTCAGTTGTGCCAAGATTAGTTGCACTGGAGTGAAAGCTTCACACTGAAGTGAAATAATTGTGGTTTTAGCATTTGCTTCTGTTGAACTATACATACCATTTCCATCTGAGGATGCAATGATTAAAGATCTGTCTGGCTTATAGCTGGAATATTAGATAAAATGTACATTGCTATGTGTTACTTAGAGATCATGTGGTAACCAGCTAATCCATTATCAGTTGTCTAATTACAAGAGTCAAACTGTTTCGTAAAGCGTTTCTAGAAACTTCTGAAAATAGACATAACTTCAGTGAGAAATGCTGAAGACTTTCTGTGTAAGTTTCATTTAAGGGATATTTTCTTTAGGCATATCCACTTCCAAAGTTACTGTCAGCACAGGTGGTCTACAGCGAAACTGAGAAATGACTTCAATTTCCACTAGGTATTATGTAGTGAAGTATTTCTTGGACAAACCAAAGGAGAGCTTAGATGCAGGTGACAAATTCTCACTATCAGACCTCCTTGCTATAACATTTCAGTAAAGAATGTGAAGCTTTGAAATAGAGTCAAACATATCAAATTAAAGATGCCCATGGTGGTGATGGTGGCTCATCTAGATAGAGGAGGATTCAAATAAGGATCCCTGGAGAAAGGGATGAGATTTTAGGAATGAGTCTGAATGAAGAGACAAAAAGTGCATTGTCAAATAAAGAAGAGATATGTGTTAAAACAGTAAGGTACACAGAGATAAGGCATATTCACAGTACTACAAGCTTTGAAATTAACATTTTATCTAATTTGATATGCAGGTGCTCTGGTGTTTATGTGACCTAAACAAGTTCCAGAAAATTTTTGCAAGAATTGCAAATAAATATTTCTATTCTTTACGAACAAAGAGTGCACAGAAATTTATGGCGATATTAGACAAATTTTACAAAGGACAATATTAAATTGGAAGAACTCCTTCTCCATTGCCTGTTAATCTTTGGGGGTTTTCTCTGTAAGAATGATATTGACTCAAAGTCCACCTTACAGTCTGTCATAATGGTTAACAATATAAACTTTCGGTTCATGGCTATGTTATTTGCTAGGATCATTTAACAAGATACCCAGGTTTTCTGAACCTGTTTCCTTGTGTGTAAAATGGGGAGAATACATCTCTAACTATAGTTATTGTGCCAGTGAAATGAGAAAAGACAAATGAAGTTCTCCACAAATTTCTGTATATGAAATGTGCCCAGATTAGCTATTATTCCATTGGCATTTCTTGTATATGAAATAATACATGAAATATGTATATGATAACCTGCATATATAAACTTCAGGAAGCTCATTGTGATACTCCAGACCTCTTTATCACATCTGTGACTCTCATTCCTTTCCCATGATTCAGGATAGTTAGAAGCATGTTTATTATTTTGGAGATAATAGAAAATCCATTCTCCAATGTCATCAAATCATTACATGTATGTTCATATTTAACACTGCCAATTCTTGAATGAAGACTAATGCCCATGGTAGAGAAAAGTATTCACATAGTTGTGAATTTCAATTCCATTTGACATTGACTAAAGTTTCACTTAAAATGCAAATGATAAATGTATGTGAATATCAGAGGTACTAGGTACATTTGCCATATTTGGACTAAAAAACATATATTTATACTATCTAACTCATACTGTTTGTTACTGAGAAGCAATACAAAAAATTCAACAAGAAAAAGAAAATCAAAGTTTTTGGTAAAAGGTGATAGTAGTACTGTGTAGGAGAGTAAAGAGAGGCTAAAGACAATAGCTTTTCAGAGTTGACTTCTAAGATAATACACAGGGCCAGAAAAACAATACAGTGGTAATACTCTGTTGACCTAGGATCAATCCCTGGCACCACATATGGTCCCTGGAGTCTGCCAAGCAAGAATGATCTCTGAGTGCAGAGCCAAGAGTAAGTCTTCAACACAGCTGGTAGTGGTCCACAAACAAGCAAACAAAACAAAAAAAAAATGAAAACAAATTCCTTATGCATAGTGATGAGTGACTCCTAGACATTTTAGTTGAAATCCTAGAGTGGAGAATTGCTGAAAAGAATGCTTTGTTTTTCATTCCAAACAAAAATGGGCTTGATTTTATAAGGATTTATATGATCTTCCTTTTGAAGGATTTTGGCCTCAGTTTCTCATCTTCTCGCCAGTTGCTCAATACTTATCTTGGCTTTATAGTGTGTTCACTTGCTCTAAATGAGATCATTGTCTACCACTCCTACCATCTAGTTATATGTAGTATTTTATGGTGAAAGAGGTTCTATTCTTAAAGAATGATTTGGGCTTATCCATTATATATATTTCCAGTCAAACCAGAATTACAAGATAACCTTTTGCCTGGACAAGTTCAAAGTCTTTCTCCATTGAAAACAGAATTATTTAGTAAGACAAAACAAGACAAAATCCAATGTAAAACATTTGCTCAGAGGCTCTTGAATTTAAACCTAAGGAAGCGAGGAAGTAGGGACAAGCTGAGGAAAGATATAATTTGTATAATTGTAAAGCTATAGATGAGAACACCAATAACACAAGATTTAATTATTCCTTTCATCTTGCCTTATTTCACTCCTGAAGATCAATACACTTGTTCTCGTCTTAAGCAGCAATGATTTCTACAATCTAAACATAAATTTAATCATGTGCTGCCATCCTTGTGTTTATAGACTCTGTCAAAGACACAGCCCATTATAATTATTTTCTCAATCATTTGCCACAAGAGAAACACTTCAGGGAACACTAAAACTTAACTTAATCACTAGAAACAATATCAATTCAACCAATGTATCTTATTACATAGACACTTTGCATTTAAAGTACAGTTCATTTCCTAATACTTTAATTTTCTTTTAAATTTAAAAATGTGTATATATGCAGCGATGGAAAATTGCCATATTTCATATGAACCATAAAAAATAACATCATGAACATCATTAAAACTGATTCCCAAGGCAATATATGCAAATTTTCAAGCCATAAATCATTTGGGTTTGTTTACATACATCCACTCTGCAGAAAGAAACTATCTTAAAGCTAAAAATGAGTAATAATACAAACCATAGAAGATACTAAAAACAAATAAATTGGAATACTAGAAGACAAAGCAAATCACAAAAGTGACAGCTCTTTATAAAAAGACAACCAAAATTCTTTCGGATCAAAATAATTTCAGATACAATATAACTTATAAAATCAAATGGAGAACTGTCAAAGGAATCAATGGAATTTTAACGTGAATGCAAGATCAGCAATGCCAAGATAGACTGCATCATACTTCTTTCCTATATGATTCTATAGCACTAGTATGGGGAAACTCGGGAAATATATATATATATATATATATAAACACACATATATATCAATTTGAAAATAAATGTATGATAGCTATTCAATCATTAAAATAATGTATGATAATGTCACAATATTATAGGGAAATTAGAATTATATAAATGCATATGAGAAATAAGTATATGAGTGTTGTATGTGTGTATACATGCAAGTATGTGTCACTGTCACTGTCCCCCTGTTGTTCATCGATTTTCTCGAGCGGACCCAGTAATATCTCCATTGTGAGATTTTTTGTTACTGTGTTTGGCATATTGAATGTATCACGGGTAGCTTTCCAGACTTTGTTGTGTGGGCAAGATACTCTCGGTAGCTTGCTCGGATCTCCGAGAGGGGTGGAGGAATCGAACCCGGGATAGCACGGTTGGCCAGGTGCAAAGCAAATGCCCTACCCACTATGCTATCTCTCCAGCCGACAAGTATGTGTATAACTGTTTTATTTATGTTATCATGAGGCTGTATGTATGTGTGTGTTCAAGTGTGTTCTTGCTCTTCATAAGTAAAATAGGTAACTTTATTTCTTTGGGAGGAAAGACAACCTGCTTACAATTTTTTTAAGAATAAAGAGAAGAAGCCCGAGCCCGGCGTGGACATGGAGAAACAGAAGAAGACCAGGAAGTATGCGACCATGAAGCGAATGCTCAGTCTTCGAGAACAGAGGCTGAAAGAAAGGGACAGATAAAAACCTAAAAAGAAAGTAAAGAAAGATCCCAGTGCACTTAAAGAAAGAGAAGTCGCTCAGCACTCTTCCTGCTTATTTTTCCAATATAACACACAGCTGGGCCCACCATACCATGTTCTGGTTGATACCAACTTTATCAACTTCTCCATTAAAGCCAAACTGGACTTAGTACAATCAATTATGGGCTGTCCGTATGCCAAATGTATCCCTTGTATAACTGACTGTCATGGCTGAGATTGAAAAATTGGGGCAGAAGAATCGAAACGCTCTTAGGATTGCCAAGGATCCAAGATTTGAAGAATTACCATACACACACAAAGGAACCTCAGCAGGTGACTGCTTAGTACAAAGAGTAACTCAGCACAAATGTTACATTGTGGCCACTGTTGACTGAGACTTTAAAAGGAGAATTTGAAAGATCCCTTGAGACCCTGTCATGTACATTTCTAATCATAGGTATAACAATGAGCGGACGCCAGATGATTACGGAGCCCCTCGGTTCTAGTTCTTAAAGATAAAAGTTCTGCCTTCCTTCAACTTTCTTTGTTGCTGGTTCACTAAACATGTGCTAGCAAGTGTATAAATGATCATTCCACTCACCCGTTTGCTCTGTCGTGAGCTGAGAATGGTTAAGTACATTCGCTTTTTGATGTTTTGAAAATACTTTGGGAGCCAGAGTGATAGTACAGTGAGTAGCACGCTTGCCTGCACTTAGCCAACCTAGGTTTGATTCCTGGCACCCCACATGATCCTCCCAGCTCACCACGAGTGATATCTGGACACAAAGCCAGGAATAAGTCCTGAGAACAGCAGGTGTGACCTAAAAAAACACACACACACAATGAAAATGTTATTTTGTATCATTACAAAAAAAAAGAAAAAAGTAAAATCTGCTAATATAAATTCATTTGTCAAAAAAAAGAATTTAATAAATATTCAAAGTTTTGAGAAATCCAGGTAACAATTCTTTCAAATTTTCTTCAGAAACGTGAGATTTCTAATTAAAAATACTTTAGATGATGCTTTAAGGCATCTTAGTGGCTGGAGCAGTAGTACAGCAGATAGGGTCCTTGTCTTGTATGAGGCGCACCTGACTTTGATTCCTGATATTTCACATAGTTTCCCCAAGCCCTGGTAGGAGTGATCCTAAGTACAAAGTTAGGAGTAAGTCATGAGCACAGCCAGGCTTGGTCCGAAAAAAATAAAAAACCCTCAAAAATACACAAGAAATAAATAGAATAAATGTCTGGGTATTTATTACCAGATTGAATTATATCTACCATTTTGCCATATTGACTTTTTAGAAAAATATTACATGTTTAATATAAGATCCTGCATATTCTTCTACAAATTCACTTTCTTATTTGCATCACCACAGGTAAGAACCATTGTGAAGTCTTATATTCTTTCTTCTCGTGATTTTAGATTTTTTAATAGTGATTCATATTAAACATATAATTCATTAACTGCATGTTTTCATAATTATATCACTTTATAAAAAAATTTTATATTTGTCTTTCCTTGAAATTGTTTTTCAGGTTTACTTTTATTGATATGCATTTATATTAATATTCCTAGTAAGTTAGATTTACTGTAAATGTATAGTTAGATTTACCGTAAATGTATAAAATACTTATTTGTGTCCATTCTAAGTAGATAGACATTTTATTTCCAAAACACTGTACTTTCAATCAGGCAAAAATTATTTTTTTAGGGGATAAGAGGTTGGGCCATACCCAGCTTTGTGAAAGATTTACTCCTAGCTCTGTGCTAAGGAATCAATCCTGGCAGGGCTTGAGAGACCATATGTTGTTTCTGGTATAAGGCAAGCACTCTACCTTGTACATGCAAAGATTACTTTTGTGCATGCACCCTCTATCAGATGCACATAAAAAAGCTATGGAACTGACTATGTGTAGAAGTATGAGTTGAGCTGAGTTTCTAGAAATGTATTTTTGTCTTTACTAAATCAACAAAATACTTTTATAATTTGCTATTGTATATAAATTTTCATATTATCTTACACTTTCACAAAAATTTTATGAAACTTTAAAATTTTGTAAGCTTGAGAGATGTGAACTGATAAATCAATCTTCAGTTTTAATTTGGACTTTGCTGATTACTAATAAATTCATAGTGTCATGAGTTCCAAATACTTTTCCAGTTTATCATTGTCTTTTATACTTCTCTGATGCTGTCTCTCCAACCTTTTTCGCCATTAATTTTTGTTTTCCTACTTGTCACTTTTGTTATCTATTTTGTGTTTTACCCCATATTTGTTTTCCTCCAAATTATCTAAAATTCACTGGGGAATAACAAGGGTATGCATGCTTATTTGTTTTAGGGGTATGTACCATACTAACCATCAAACTGCCTTAACGTTGCACCATGGTTCATAAGATCTTTTCTCCAGGTATTTCTTGGATTTTCCCAAGTGTTGTTGAGGGGACCTGTGGACAACTCCAAACAATACTTAGCCTGGTTCTGCAGACTGGATGGTTCAATGTTGCTAAGGTCCAAGTTTGCTGGGTGTCACCAGGGTCACCCCTGCTATGCTCAAGGAACCATGTGATATTGGGGATTTATATTGAAGCCTCTACTTATCAGACATGTGCTTGAGTCCTTTGAGCTATATACCTAGTTCTTTCTCTAGATTTCTGAAGTGAATTCTAAATTCATTTTCTGCTACCATTTTTTGTTTGTTTTTAAAATATTCATTTAAAGCTTTGTTTAATTTCTCATGAATTTCTCTGGAGATGATGATTCATTCAATGAAGTAATTTAAACAATTAAAACATTTTGAGAAGAACAGGCTAGGGAGTTGAGAATTAGCACAGATGTTAAAATATTTGTCTTCAATGCAATCAAGCCTGTTTTGATCCCTGTCACTGCCAGGAGTGACTCTTGTGAACAAGAGTCAGGAGTAGACCCTGAGCAACAGCAGATGTGGCTCAAATCAATCCTCCAAAATATGTTATAATAAGGGTAGGGGTGGCAATAGTCATTTGGATCACACTGACAATATTCAGGGCTTACTCCTTATTCTATGATCAGGGATCACTACTGGTTGTATTGTGATGCACAGCAAATACCTAAACCCCTGTATCTCTCCATGCCCTCCTGCCCCATATGTATGTATGAGTTCTCTTTTGAGTTCTATGCAGCCACAAAATATGAGAGGCTACTAAGACTGTCTCACAGATTGGGTTAGGTTTTGCTGGAGCGATAGCACAGCGGTAGGGCGTTCGCCTTACAAGCAGCCAACATGGCCAACACGAGTTCGATTCCTCCGCCCCTCTCGGAGAGCCCGGCAAGCTACCGAGAGTATTCGATATGCCAAACATAGTAACAACAAAATCTCCAATGGAGACGTTACTGGGCCCGCTCGAGCAAATCGACGATCAACGGGAGGGCCTTTACCTTTACCTTGCATACATAGTACAAATTTAATTGTGTTTAAACTGGCATGGCCAGAAATCATGAACACGTGCTTTTTCCAATTAAGAAGCTTTAGCTCTGTTCCCTTCAGGTTGCCTTATAAATAAAGAAGTTAGAATTCTTTTAATAAGGAGATCAGTGATCCCTAGTCAGTGGAACAACTTCTAGAAACATAATGGTGAGACTGGGGCGTTATCCTTAGATACTATTGGCTTAATCCAGTATTCTCTAATTATGTCTTTCAGTGTATATTATCATTCTTGGGGAACAATCAAATACCTTAACTGAAAGTCTAGTTTTCTGTGCATGAAACATCACAATTAGTTAAAATATGCATAAAATAAATGCAACACTTCCTGCTTAAAACAATAACATTTTGGCAAGGAATCACAATTGAATTCCATAGGTCAGAAACCAGATTTCTCTATTGACAAAACTTAGTTTTCTTCTAACTAAAAATAATGCTGAAACTGTAGGTGTGTCAATAATGCCATTTAATTTATGTACCTAACACACAGGTTTTGTTCTAGTAAGTTTTCAGGCACTTTAAAAAGCCAAAATCTTTACTCAACAGATCATTGCATAGTTTACCCACACATGCTTTGCAATTGTGACATATTATCACATTTTATAATGTGCTGTCTTTGCACATTCATTCTTTATTTAATTTGGATTAGTTTCCATTATTACAGTTTCCTGGGTTTCAAATCATGCTATTATTTAGTGTCTTTGTCTATCATTGTTTTTCAGAAAATATGAAAAAATAGCCTTTGTTATGTATGAGTAGCAAACTATTTCCTTCTTTCTTTAATGTGCACACAAGGATAACACAATGAATCTATGTATTGAAACTCTAATCTGTAAACCCCCATATCCGGTTTCTAAAAAGACAGTATGAATCTAAAATCACAATTACCATTTTAAACAGAAAATATTTTGCCTCTTTTTCTTTTCTTTTGAAAAGGAACTTAGATGGGTACTTTTGATAAGTATGTTATAAAACATGTTAAAATAGTGTCTAGGACTAACGGTGGAAAATTTAGTGTCAAGTTTTTATTACTAATTGTTTTGATGGTCATCTTTTACTATAATAGTCACAACACTCTTGTATTCCAAAGGCTATGAATTCTAAATTTTATATCTTTAAATCTCATAAGACTATTGAGTTCTGTCCAGTGATATATTCGGAATTTTTCATAATAGATAGCATAGCGGTATGGCATTTGCCTTGCACGCTGCCAGCCCGGCCGAGCCAGGTTTGATTCCTCCGCCCCTCTTGGAGAGCCTGGCAAGTTACCGAAAGTATCTTGCTTGCACAGCAAAGCCTGGCAAGCTACCTGTGACATATTCAATATGCCAAACACAGTAACAACAAGTCCCAAAATGGAGATGTTACTGGGCCTGCTCAAGCAAATCGATGAACAATGGGAGGATAGTTTTTATGTAATAAAGAAAATTTCAGTTGTAGCATTTGCTAATTCTGCAAGTAGTTTCATCAAGGCTGGTTTAAAACTACCAGTTAGTAGTCATTAATCGTAGATTTGAGAAAAAATTCACACAGTGCACCACTGTACAGAATTATTACATATATTTGGCACTTTTAGGTTGTTGCTTGTTTGTATTAGAAGGATGATTTGGACCATACCCATAATTGCTGGAGAATCCTGGCTTGCTGGGGAATGAACTCGAGTTTGCCTCATACAGAGCACATGCCTTAACCCTATGCTACATCTCTGGCCTTATCTTTGTTTCTAATTTAAATAAGAGAGAAGAGCAGCAGTGCTCACAGATGTGGCAGAAGCCGGGAAAAGCATTTGCAACTCCAACCTGTCCTTCGCCAACTACAAGACTAAGATAACTGCCCTCTGATGTACTGATAGATCTATCACATCTTCCAGAAGGGCAATGGAGAAGATTATCCATGAGTTCTACTCGGATCTCTTTAATAGCCACATCCACCTCCCCACATACCAAATTCCGCAGGATGGATATGTCGTTCCCAACTTTCTCCCTTCCAAAGTCCTACACACCATTTCATCGGTAAAGAAGCAAAGAGCACCTGACCCAGACAAGATCAGACCCGAAGACCTGAAGAATCTACCATTGGTCCTCATCAGTACACTGCCTCGGCTTTTCACACAAGGGTCCATCCCAATGGAAAACCAGTAGAACTGTATTACTGTACAAGAAGTGAGACATCAATGACATTGGCAACTATCTTCCAATCTGCCTGTTTTCTGTCCTCTACAAGCTGTTCACTAGAGTCATCCTGAATAGGATTGGCAGAACACTAGATGAAGGGCAACCATGTGAGCAAACCAGTTCCAAAAACGATTCACCATGATCAACCACATGATAACCAAGCTCATTGAGGTTTCTCAGGAGTTCAAGATTCTGCTCTGTCTACCATTCATTTATTTAAAGAAGGCCTTTGATTCTGTTTGAGACAGAAGCAGTCATCGAAGCCCTAGCCAAACAGATCATTCAAACTCAATACATCAGGATCCTCCGTGAGCTGTATTGTGGATTCACTACCAGGATCCCACCATTCTACAAGGAAGTGATCATTCATGTCAAAAGAGCGGTTTGGCAGGGTGATACAATTTCACCAAAACTCTTCAGTGCCACCTTCGAGGACATCATGCAACGATTGGAATGGGAAAGAATGGGAGTGAAGATAGACACTTGGCAACTATACCACCTCTGCTTTGCTGATGACATTGTTCTAATAACACCAAACATTAGCCAAGCAGCAAAAATGCTGGCCAACTTCGAACATGAGTGTGGAAAGGTCAGACTACAGCTGAATCTTATGAAGACTATGTTTATGAGAAACAGTCTCATTCCTGACGTTCCATTCGCTCTCAACAAAATGAACATCTCTGAATGCAGCAGATTTTTGTACCTAGGTTGAGAAGTCAACATGACAAATGACCTGGTACCTGAGTTGCACAAGAGGAAGAGAGTGGTTTGGAACACCTTCAAGAGCATCAAAGAAATAGCTAAGAGGACTAAGAACCTCTGGCTCTGGGCACATCTCTTTGATTCCACTGTTCTTCCTCTATTAGCATATGCCTCAGAGACCTGGGCCCTACAAAAACAGGATGAGAATTCTATTCAGTTCTACCAAAGATGAATTGAGAGAGCTATGCTTGGAGGAACCCGCTTCACTCAAATGAGAAAAAGAATCCAGAGTTCTTACCTCTATCGATGATCAATAATCAGGGACACTGTCTCTTTTGCCAAGGCATCTAAAATCAGATGGGCTGGACATGTAATGAGATTTGGATTTGACCACTGGACTAGAGCCATTACCGACCAGATTCCACGGGACATCAAAAGATTGCATGGCTGCCCACGTACGAGATGGTCAGACTTCTTCATCAAGACCCTGAATGATTGGTTTGAATCTCTTTGTGTTCCTAGAATGAGCAGACACCATTGGGCTATGCTAGCATATGATAGGGACAAATGGAAACATTACTGGCACCTGCTCGAGCAAATTGATGAGTAACGGGATGTCAAGTAATCAAGTGAACTGATACTCAAAATTTTATGAAAATTTAGTGAGTGGTTCTTATGAATTATTAAAAGCTATTGCCTATTTCTGTTTGGTCTTTCCTTGCTTCTGGTTTTATCACTTGTCTTTTTTGTTGTTGCTCTTTTACATTTTTTCCCATCTAACATTTTTGAAGGTTATTTTTTACTCTGTGCTCAGGGGACCATACGTGGGGATAAAAGTGTTCTTAATACAAAGTATGCATTTACTCACTTAAACTGTTACCACTCTGGCCCTTATAACTTAAATACATAAGGAGTTCTCAAATTAATAGTTGAGGTTTTCAAGACATTTATTCTTTTAATATAAAATTTCCTCTTTCTTTTGAGTAAATAAATAAAGGTATTTATTGTTATCATTCTTTAAATTTCCCTAACTCTCTGGTCAATTTTTTCAACATGTTGTATTTTTATTAAAAGTAAATTTATTTTTATTTTACAAGTATTTACTGATAAATATTTGCCTATAAATGATTTTCTATTCATATTAAATCTTTGAAGTAAAAATATTATTTTCTTTTCGATGGGGAGTGCTTCATGTCTGCTCCAGGCTTATCAAAGTGATAAGGGACTAGGCCATGCAAAGGATGGGACCAGGGACTCCCTCATGAAACACACTCAAGTCCTATAAATAATTTTGCTAGACTTGGGCGTGTTTTATTATAATTGAATAACAATTTAAAATTGAGGGCTGGAGTGATAGCACAGCAGGTAGGGCATTTGCCTTGCTTGCAACCGACTTGGGTTTGATTTCCAGCATCCCACATGGTCCCCCAAGCACCACCAGGAGTAATTCCTGAGGGCAGAGCCAGGAGTAACCCCTGTGAATCGCCACCAGGTGTGACCCAAAGAGCAATAAATAAATAAATAAATAAATAAATAAAATTGAGCTCATTTGTTATATCTTTATAATGTTCCATAGGGCTGGAGCGATAGCACAGCGGTAGGGCGTTTGCCTTGTATGCAGCCAACAGGGCCGACCCGAGTTCGATTCCTCCACCCCTCTTGGAGAGCCTGGCAAGCTACCGAGAGTATCTCGCCTGCACAACAGAGCCTGGCAAGCTCCCCGTGATGTATTCGATATGCCAAACACAGTAACAACAAAGTATCCAATGGAGACGTTACTGGGCCTGCTCGAGCAAATCGATGATCAACGGGAGGGCCTTTACTTTACTTACTGGGCTGGAGCGATAGCACAGTGGTAGGGCGTTCGCCTTACAAGCAGCCAACATGGCCAACCCGAGTTTGATTCCTCCGCCCCTCTCGGAGAGCCCGGCAAGCTACCGCGAGTATTCGATATGCCAAACACAGTAACAACAAAGTCTCCAATGGAGAAGTTACTGGGCCCGCTCGAGCAAATCGACGATCAATGGGAGGGCCATAATGTTCCTGAAATAGTTTCAGTATTCCATTTTGGAATTGGAAAGAAAATAATATAGAATCAAAGCTAAGAATTTAGAAACCAAATTGTCTTGGGTTCAAATACAGACACTGTTATTCACTAGTCACAAACTTGAGACATTTTTTTAACCCCACCTCAGTTCATTGTACTTAAAATAGGAAGAGTAATACTCTTTTGAGACTGTATAATGAGACTAGTCAGTATATGCATTTGGAATATTTGACATCAAAATCAATTTTGGTTGATTAATTCATATATTTTTTGAAGCTGCACACCTTATACCTTGTACTTATTTTCAAATTACTACACTTAAGTTAAAGTGGAACAAGTCACAAGAATACAAAACAAAATTATCCCCTTCCTTCCTCAAATCCTTTGTCCGTAGTCACATTTCTACTAGACAATTTTTTCATTCTCATGCAGGAATAATCAATGCCTGTTCACATACATTTTGTTTTTAAAATAGGAGTATAGGGCTGAAATGATAGTACAGTGGGTAGGGAGCTTGCCCTGTATGTCAACCTAGTTCAATCCCCTATTGTCCCACATGGTCCCCCAAGCACACCAGTAGTGCTTCCTGAGTGCACAGCCAGGAGTAACCCCTGAGCATGACTGGGTGTGGTTGAAATAAACAAAAATATTAGAAATATATTTTATTTTATTTTTTATTTACTTATTTTTTTCCTTTTTGGGCCACACCTGGCGATGCTCAGAGGTTATTCCTGGCTGTCCACTCAGGAGTTACTCCTGGCGGTGCTCAGGGGACCATATGGGATGCTGAGACTTGAACCCAGATCGACCGTGTGCAAGGCAAACTCCCTATCCTCTGTGCTATCGCTCCACTCCAGCAATATATTTTAAAAATCATTCCACTCATGTGCACAGAGAATTGCTTAATTTTTTATCGGATTGCATAAGATTCTTCTCTGAGTATGTAAAACATATTTGACCAGTCCCTTGTTGATGAAAAGTTTTTAGTGCTTTTTAAAAAGCACGTTACTATAATGAACAACTTCATATCTATATCATAATACTCATGTGTGGTGATAACAATATATCAATTAAATGAAGGGAAATGTCACTAATTTCTTCATTTACTACGAGAGCTTAATGCAATAATTCAGATACAGTACATAAAGCAGGACGCAGCCAAGGAAGGGTGAACACTCCATAGCATTAGCTATCATAAGCAGAAAACCACTCAGTGCCTGCAGGCAAAATGGTATCCAGCAGGCTTGAGTAACTTTCAAACAGAGACAGGCCTGGTTGTTGGGAGCAGGAGCTCTGTAAGGGAGGGATGCATGCAAGGAGCAAAGGGAGCAAAAGGAATGCAGATAGAGAGAGCCCTGGAAGTACCTGCTCTAAAAGACCTTCATTCATTTTACTTTAAGAATAACATGGATGTCACTAGCAATGGTCTTACTGGACCTAATAATTAAGTTTTGGCTTAAATGACAGATCCTTCCGTCAAAAAGATAATTTTTTGTTCTGCATGAACTAAAACTTAAAGTATGAATGAACAGAAAAGTAATATTTTTTTTTACTTTTGGTAAAAAGATTCTCACATTTTAGATATCTTCTGCATAAGTATTTAAGGTAAAAGAACTTTAAGTTTTATTACTCGTTTATTTAGTAATATTTATTACTGAATTAGACCATTAAAGTACCGCCTATGATGAGAAAGCCAATAGACTAGAAACTGGTTTATAATCTGTGATATCAGGAATTCACGCCTTGGCATTAGGGCTGATGGATCTACTCTGCTGTGTGGTTCATGCAAAACTGAGCCCTCACAAATACTACTTTTAATTGGATTTCCCCCCTCTTTTGTAACAAACAACTCTCAATTTCTATATTAGTGAAAAAAAAAAAAAACTTCCCTGCTGAGTGCTTAAAGGTCCACCATTCCAGAGAAAAGGCAGATTTATTTTGGCTTTTTATTTCCACATATTGAATTGTTTTCTTAGAATTTACTGAGTATTCAAAACATGAAAGTTCCTGAAAACTGAAAGACCTTGTTTCTTGTTCCTGGAGCTAATCCTGGGAGAAAAACAAACCATTAACACTAATTAGATATTTATTTATATTTAAAGGAGGGACAGCTCTGTGCTTTTTACACAGAAAATAAAAGGCTAAAGTAGTTTAGCAGAAGTCCCTTAAAAAGATGCCCAGTTTAAGTCCCCATTTCAAAGGCCTGCTTGCTAAGATAATCATTTGCGCCTCCTTGCTAAGAGAGTATTTTGTGTCCAGGAGACACTAGAGGGCTTACTGCTCTACCATTCTACCCCACAGTTCCAATAATTGACTTAGGCCCCTCTGCCTTACTAATTTGGACCAAAAAGATAAATATTCTATGTCTTTGCCACCCAAATTACTTAAATTGACCACACAAATCCCTTCATGGGACAACTGATTTCATATAGATATTTATTATCTCTATATGATCAGCTTAGAACATTTGATAGTTGATCCAAATTACTCTACATATTTTTTTAGCCTGGCAAGCTACCGAGAGTATTCAGTATGCGAAACACAGTAACAAGAAGTCTCACAATGGAGACGTTACTGGGCCCGCTTGAGCAAATTGATGAACAACGGGAGGACAGTGTTTGTTTTAACAGTTACATGATTGGCTTAGAATATTTTATATAGCTTACTTTCTCCAGGGCTGGAGCGATAGCACAGTGGGTAGGGCATTTTCCTTGCATGCAGCCTACCAGGGTTCGATTCCTTTGTACCTCTCGGAGAGCCCAGCAAGCTACCAATAGTATCCTGCCCACAAGGCAGAGCCTGGCAAGCTCCCCGTGGTGTGTTTGATATGCCAAAAACAGTAACAACAAGTCTTGCAATGGAGGTATTACTGGTGCCCACTCGAGCAAATCGATGACCAGCAGGAGGATAGTGCTACAATGCTACTTTCTCCCCACAGTGATATATGTTACCTGTTTACCCCCTCTCACGGCAAACTAATCTTTTATAGAAGGTAGAGGTTTTCCGCTTGAAGTATCCCAGATATCTGCTATAGAAAGTGTCCTCTAAGAATGCTAGACAGGTCTCTTTTTTGGAAGTCTCCACCATGACAGCCTGACCAATGCATTCTCTTCCAATAAACTGAATCTGCTCTACATAAACCACTCTCCTGGTAAAATTCTCCATTACCTCACTACTTGGACTCAGTTAAAGATCCTTCTATAATCCTTTAAAGGAACATCCCGTCCTCTAAATCTACCATAGTCTCACACCAAAGTTCTATAGTTACTCTGTGAGCCTTCCTCTAAGATAGGCATCTTTCTGTTTTCTCTGCCATTACATGCATACAGTTTAGACATTGTCTTACTGTATCTCAGATCCTGAATCCTACTTATGGTCCGAGTTGTCAAGTGATTTTTGCTACCACTATCAGATTAGTCTCCTTGATAAACATGGATGCAAAAGTCCTCAACAAAATATTAGCAAATCAAATCCAACAGTACATGAAAAAACCATATACCATGATCATGTGATATTCATCCTAGGGATGCAAGAATGGCTTTCTATATGCAATTCAATTACACAATAAATAATATCAGTAAAAGTAAAGATAGAAATCATATGATCATATCAACTGAGGCAGAGAAAGTTCTGAGCTGCACTATTCTTTTCCTACTTACTCCCCCTCAACTTCTCTTAAAAGCCCCTTTCCTCTCTGCACACTCCCATTCCATAATGATGACAAAATATTATTGAATAATACATGTTTATGTTTCATCCCCCAACCTCTTCTGCAATGTGACACTGAGTGAACCCAAGACGGATTGAACCCTGGTCAACCATGTGTAAAGCAAGAGCCTGACTTGCTGCACTAGGTGTCTCCATCCCCCAAATTTATTCTTAAGCCAGTGAACACCATGATGATACTAGAAGGAAATGCAAAGGTGGATCAGAGGAAGGAATAGAGGGGTTCTTGGAAAGTGATCAGGAAGAAGAGCATATCGTGAATGTGATTATTGCTTATTTAAGAATTACTCTCTGAGCACTTGTTGTTTCCCTTTTCTGTTCTCTACCAAGTGGGGATGCAAAGACAAGGCAACATCCTGCAGACTGGAACGTAGCCCTAACTAGAACTTGATAATCCTGGCACTTTCAGACATTTTATTTATAGTTCTTCAAACTGTAAAAAATAATTTTTCTGTTGTTTATCAGCTATGCAGGCTAATTATAGCAGCTTGAACAGACAGACACACTAGAGTACTTTTTTATCAAAATTATTGTTATTTATAAGAAAAAGGGAATGATTCAGAGTCCAGGGAACTTAACTCTTAAAAAGACAATCTGCATTCTCGAAGAATCTTTCCAGCAGTATTATAGTAACTAGTGGCTAAAAGCCTTCCAGCTGTATTATATTGCAGATTTTAAGTTCTGTTATATGCTTCCTCCTATCTATTCCTCAGGACTTTTTTGCTTTTCTTTTTATCAAAATCTCTTCATTCATAACTCAAACAAATGAAGTATTAAAAAACAACAGATTTGCTCTTTTTTGGACTCATTTGACAGTGTTCAGGGGTCACTCGTGGCCATGCTTTGGAGACCATGTGAGTATTGAATATGGAACCCTCGTCAGTAACATGAAAGGAAAGTGCATTTTGCCCACTGTACTATAAGTCTCCATCCCCAAAACTAATTCTCAAACCAGTGAACACCAGAGTGGAATGAGAGGGAAAGGGAAAGGAGAACCAAGGAAGAAATAGAGGAGGATTTTTTGTGATGAGGGCCCTGGAACCTGAGTCAGAGGAGTGGGAAGAATACATTGAGAAGTATGAGACAATCTCTGACATACTGTAATACAGTAAAACCCATTGCATTACCTTGGTAAGTACACTAACCTTTCAGGTTTCACTACATTTTCACCTTTCTCCTCATTTTCCACTAAGACTACTTGTCTTAGATACCAGTGATCTACTTCTGTGTTAGTTCATAAAGACTTCTTTGGATTCTTGGTGCTGTTTAGTTTTCAGTAGGGTAGACAGCACATCATTCTTGATTTACCCATATAATAAGTCACAGTCCTCCTCAGGGTTTCCTACTTTCTCTGACAAGTTTCCCAACCCTCACTGTTGTCTTTCCTTCCTCTGCCTTCCCCTTAAATATTAATATTAGTTAAGAATGTAACTTAGACACTAGCCTGGGGTTTTTGCCTCCTAGAATATTATATAGTAAACTTATTCTTTTTGAGATTCCAATTTTCATTTTTATGATAATGACTTCTAAATTTATATTCCTTGACTTGACCCCTCATACATATAAAAAAATTTAACTGCCTACTAGACATTTCCCTTACAACATAATCTCAAATTTAATATCAGATTACTGGACCTGTTCCTACCCATCAAATCAAATTAAACCATGAGTATCTGTACATTTGAGCTCAGGATTCTTGACATAAAGGACTCCATCTTTGTTCTCCTTCTATCCTGTCAGCAGGAAGGAAACTCTTTTCCATTGTTTGTAAGAATAAGCTGTAACTCACTAACATGTACAGTCTAGAAACAAACTATTCAGCTACTGGAGTCAAGAATCACCACCCCCACCCCCACCCCCATTGTGATTGTCCCCTATAACCACAAAACTACTGTTCTCTATGACTATAAACCAGTTTAACCATTAGTTAGCTTATTTTTGTTTCTGTAACTTGCTTTGCTGATCATAGTTCCTGTAAACCCTTACCCATTATATACATTATCTGACTAGAACATAACTTTTGCCTGGAGATATGGAGGAAATGAAGTTCAGTTTGACAAACTCATCCCTGACTGTATTTGAGGCCATGAGTTCTTTGGAATGCAAGAATACTTGCGTTTGGCAGCTTCTTCTGTAATGAAGACTCCTAATTCAGCCTCTTTGAGTGGCACTCATCTGTGTCTTCTAAAGTACTCTTACAACATGTATACACACATACTCCTGCATGTGAGCTCCTGCATGAGGCCTGTATGTGAGCATACACGCACATGTGTACACACACACACACACACACACACACACACACACTCTGCAGCAACTTCTGTGATCATCTGCAAATGGCAACACGAATGACCAGGTAGGCCAGAAAACATAAGAAAATTTCTTGACACTTCTCTCCCATTTCCATTTCCATCCAAGTAATAACTGATTCTTTCTATTTTTGAAGTCATCCATATGGATAAAATTCAAGACCAGATCTCCTGACTCACTGCCCTTTCTCTTCTATTCCTGTGTTACTGCCAGAGTGACTTGTCATAAAATTAAAATATGATCCTTCATTAGCTTCAAACCTGTTACTAGTTCAGACCTTGTAGAAGAGAGTCTATGCTTCTTCATGTGACCTTCCAGGCTCAGAATGGCTGACCTTATCTCTCCTGCTTCCTGTCTTCCTGTTCTCTCTCAGTGTGGTGTGAAGCTCTTCATGTTCCCCTTTGCTCCTCTATGTTCCCCTTCATTCCTCAGAGCAACGGGCTATCTGTATTCCTAACTGTGTAACAATCTCGCCTACATATCAGAAGCCACTGACCTTGTTTATCTGTGTAACCCCAGTATCTCACACAGTGCCTGGTACATGGCAACAATTTGTTAAAGCAATGACTCCCAGTTCTATGTCTTAGCCCTGGCCTATTTCCTGTAATTTAGCTGCCTGCTGAGCATTTATAACTCAGTTTCTAGCCAGTATCTTCACTTCAATAAACCCCAAACTGAACTTCATTTCCTCCATATCTCCAGACTTTCTTTTTTTCTCCATGGCAACACTATTATTTCAATCCCTTGGGCCCCAAACCCTGGCATCATATCGAACTCTTTGCTCTCCCTTGCCAGACACGTTAATGAGTTGTCAGGCCTATAGAGTCTACTTTTACTAAATCTCTCCAATTTTGCACTTCTTTTACTATTCCCACCATCACATTCCTAATATAAAATGATTTGTTATATTTTGACCAGGTGACAGAAATAATCTCCTGTGTTTTAATCTCTTCGCTCCTAGCAAAATAGAGCATTATTAGATTAGTTTCTGTAAAGTATAGATTCAATTATATCACTTCTTTACAAAAGCTTAGAAATTCCCTGATCTGTATTAAATTCAAAACCAAATACATAGCCTACTATTTAAGATATTTATTAATATGGTCCTAATTTATCCTTATTTCTTACTATTTTCTCATAAAAATGGGATGCGTCAATACTTCTACTAACAAAACAACTCTTCTGCTAACAATTCCTGGGCACTTTTATTAGCCTCTTCCCCATTAGTAGAATTCCTTCATTTTTCTCCTTTTCATAAGTTAAAATACTTCTCATGCATCAAGGCTCCTAAATTAGAATTCTCCTTTGTACTTATTTATCATGCATTGCCTCCACCATAAAGTTGTCCCTGATTTCACTTGATAAAATATGATTTCTCCCTTTTTAGAGTCCCAGAATTCTTTTATCTCACATCAGTCAGCCCTTGCTCCTTTAGTGTAATCATATGATCTTTTGTCTTTTGTCATCCTATACATATATTAAAAATAAGGATAAAGGCTTTCAATTTTTTGTAATCAAACCACCCAACAACAAGGATACTTCCTATTGTATATGACAGTATAAATGCAGGATCCCTCACTCACTGAGCCCATGAAGAAAAAAATTATAAAGTCCTCTATACTGGTCTCTTTTTTATCATATGTTCATTAGGGTATGTTCACTAATAGAGTAATCATGGCTATAATTCTATATCCTCACACTGTCTTTGACATGTCTCACTCCTTCAACCCAAAACCATTTCATAAACTAATTAAGACTTGAGTCTGCTGGGTCTGCCCTGTGCCTGCCTGAAGGTTGAGGAGACTTCTATATGACATGCTGCACCTACTGATACAAGTTGTTTCCAGAAGTAACTTGCACCTCTCTGTCTCCCAGGATTTACAGACACTTCAATTCTTGGGTAACTTCAGAGAGTCCATCCCTTCCTAGGTAAAATGCATATTCACATTTCCAGATTCAGTAGTCAGCCCCTCTGGGACTTGGGAAAGAGGAGAGAGGTTGTATTTAGCTCGAACAAAAGGGACTTCATGCCTGACTTGTTCCCCTGGGAGAGCAAACATGGCCATGTTTACCCTCCCCAGAGAACATTTGCAAGTCGAAAAGGATGGGGTATATTCATCCTTTTCCTGTTTGGGGAGTAATAGGGAGCCCCAGCTGGGGTGGTTAGCAGGCTCACAAAGAAACAGGCAAAATTTTGGCAAGTCTTTGAGAGACTTAACAACAAAACCTACCCCCCCACCCCTTTTCCCATCCATTTGAAATGCAGGTTGCTTCAAAGCAGCATGAAATCCCTGGGAACTTTTTGTGCCCTCTCAACAAATCAGTCCTCTGAAGGGAGATGACTCAGTATCCTTTGCCCTAGTAAGCCAGAGCCAACACTGGCTACCAGCTTTCTTGGCTTCACAAAAGAAGAGTTTGCCCCAGTTCCCCTCTCTGACTCCAATCAGTCTCCTTGCAGCTTCAAATGGCATCAGAGGGTGTGTGTTCTTGGTTTAATTGTCACTATTCTTCTGGAAATGCCTTTTTGATGGCTCTATGTAGAAATGCCCCATTTACAAATGGACACCTCAACTTGCCAAGTAAAAGAGGCAATGCAAATAAAAGAATTCTTCTTTCCTTATATCCAGAGAATTTTTTTTTTTTGGCAAAGGATAGGGTAGGAGTGCAGATCAGCAGCTCTGGCCAATTTTAAACTAGTTTTGCTGACTCTCAGCAACTAATTAATTACATTAGGAGCTGCTTGCCTTCTGATTCAGTAGGAAAGATTTGTAAGTTGAGTGTTTATTTTGTTTCTTCTCCTTCTCTCTCCAATAGAAGGCGCCTACTAACTCTGTATTGTTCTGTAAGCCAGTTTTGTGTTGTGGGGGGAAAAGAGTGCTGATGGAATATTGAGACCCAGAGACATATTTAATTGCCTGATGGATGGGAAAATCTCTCTTGCCGTGTTCTCATTTTTCCCAAAGAAAAGAGGAAAAGTGATACTTCTCGGAGGAAATAAACCATAGGGTCCGAGGTTAAAGGTCATTATTAGTGCTCTATGACCTGCAGGGAGTTGACAGTGATTTTTCTTAAGAAATAATCTCTCAGAGAAGGGGAGGGAAAACAGTGCTTAATCTCCTTCTTGTATCCTATCTCTGTGTTTAATTTCCTTCTTGCTACATTCAATCTCAAGCATTGATTTTGCAACATTTCTGTTCTTCATTCTTCTCTATTTCACTCCTTCTCACTACGGTTTGCTCCAGCATCATATTTACCTTTTCTCAATGATGCTATTTTCATTTTATTTATTTTGGTCAGCTCTTCACTTTCCAGAACTGAGAACAACATCCTGTTTGTTGATAAATTCTCATCTCCTTTAAGGAATGCTGAATTAAATGATAAAGATAAACCCTCTGTGCTCTTGAAAATTTTCTATTAAAGAGCACACATTTCAATATTTATTTATTTATTTATTTTATTACTAGGTTTATTTGTCTTTGATGAAAGATTTTATATGGAAGGGAAATAATAGCTATATAACTTTCTGAAATTTAGTTCCAATTCATGCTTTTCATGATATTCAAAACTGTAAAAGGTTGAGGAAAAAATTAGACTAAATATCCTGGTATATTTCTCAGCAAATTTAGGTATAAATTGAACCTCAGTTTCTGTGTTAATGTAATTTAGTTGGAAATAACATATTTCTGAAGACTAATGAAAAAAATTTCATTTCAGTTGTTTAGATAAAATAATGAAGTAATGAGCAGAGCAGCAGAATTTAATAGACTTCATACAATGGGCAAAAAACTAAAATAAAAAAGCAAAATCGGTCTGGAAAAGAAGTAAAGGAGAACAACAGTAGAGAAAAAATTACAGTATAAATTTGGGATGGATAACTTGCTCTTCTACGTCCACCAGAACTTTCCATACTGAAAGTTTGCTAGTGTATTCCTTCTCACTGAAAATTGTTTTGGTGCATTTCTGTGCCCTTTTTTTCCACACAATTACTGACACACTAAGAGGGCTCATGAAGTGTGTGTCCAATAAATGAATGAAACTATGAAGGACATAAGAAAAGGAGCCAGGTGACAGGGTTTTCCTGTCATTTAATGCTTCTCTATCAAACTTTAGAAAACATCAAACTCTTCATGGTCTACCACTTGGGTGGTGTTTACTTACTCTAGGTTGCATGCCTTGTGATTTCTCACTGGAGCAGCCTCCCACCTTCATCCACAGGCTTCCTTTAGTGTTTGGTTAAGAAGGCCTCCCTCAGAGAGTTGAGCAAGGGCATGCAACACAGAACATGCATCAAACTGCATCACTTAAGTGTTTGGCTTGGTTGGCCCTCTCTTCATGTTTCTGAGAGTAAAATACAGCATCTTGTATGTCTCTGTTCCCAGAGCACAGGGGAGAGACTAATCTTAATAGCTCATTTGTGGAACTATGAGTGAATACCTGGCCAACAAGAAGAAGGAAATTCAAAGCATAATCTTTTCAGAAAAATGAGTTGATTCTTATTCTACTGCCATCCCATACAGGATGGTTGGATTTGTTGCATTTCTTGGGAATAAAGTAATAAAGTTTGTAAACTAGGATCTTCACTGACACTACAAATGACTAGAAGGCATATGGCAAATATAAAAAGTATGTGTGGCCATTTCCTGGCCACCAGAAAAGAAAGACTGGATGGGTTATCTCTCTACTTACTGAAACTTACTCTCCACTATCCTGTAGTATGCTCCTTTTTTGATTAGTTCTATGCTTTCATAAATACTATAAACACACCTTACTAATTTCCACTTTACTGCCTTTCCCACAGTGTTCCTGTTGAAAAATTACTTCCCCCCACCTTCCACATTCATCTGTAAAGTATAAATTTTCAAGTATCAATTCCAGTTTCTCTGCCTCGAGGTTAATCTCAGTCTTGCAAACTAATTTAGGTCTGTCATTTTTAGAATACCCAAAATACCGTCACATTAGCTACATATCACTTGTATCACTTGTCCCATAAATCAACGATTTGCTTGAGAGAGCACCAGTAACTTCTCCATTTGTCTGTCACGTGTTACTGTAGCCCAATAGTGTCTGCTCACTCTAGGAACAGAATGAGCATCAAAACTTTCATTCAGGGTATCAACAAAGAAGTCTGACATAGGTGGGTGGCCAGGTGTTCTTTTGACATTCCATGGAATCCAGTCGGTAATGGCTCTAGCCCAGTGGTCATCTCCAAATTGCATTATGTAATTGGCCCATCTGATTTTTGGCCACCTTGGAAAATAAGATAGCGTCCCTGATCTTCAATCATCGAAGGAAATTGGAACTCTGGATTCCTTCTCTCACTTGAGTGAAGCGTGATACTCCAAGCATAGCTCTTTTGGTTCTTCTTTGGGAGACCCGAATAGAGTTCTCATTCTGTTTTCATAGGGCCCAGGTCTCTGAGGTGTATGTTAGTGCAGGAAGAATAGTGGAGTCAAAAAGATGTGCCTGGAGCCAGAGGTTCTTCGTCCTCTTAAAAACTTCTTCAATGCTCTTGAAGGCATTCCACACCACTCTTCCTCCTGTGCAGTTCTGGTGCCAAGTCTTTGTCATGTTAAGTTCTCAACCTAGGTACACATAACTGTTGCATTCATATATGGTCATTCCATTGAGAGTGAATGGAATGTCAGGAACAGGATGGTTTCTCATGAACATTGTCTTTGTGAGATTCAGCTGTAGTCCGACCTTTCCACACTCACGGTTGAAGTCAGCCAGCATTCATGCTGCTTTGCTAATGTTTGCTGTTATTAGAAAGATGTCAGCAGTGAAGCAGAGGTGGTGTAGTTCTCAACCGTCTATCTTCACTCCTATTCCTTTCCATTCCAGTTGTCGTATGACATTATCGAGGGTGGCACTGAAGAGTTTCAGTGAAATGGTATTGGTCTGTCAAACCTCTCTCTTTATGTTGATAATTACTTCTTTGTAAAATGGTGAGATCCTGGTGGTTAATCTATAATAAAGCTTGCAGAGAATCCTTATGTACTGAGTTTGAATGCCCTGTTTGGCTAAGGAATCGATGACCTCTTCAGTCTCAACAGAATCAAAGGTCTTTAAATTGATAAATGTTAGACAGAGTGGCATCTTGAGCTCTTGTGAAACCTCAATGAACTTGGTCACTGTGTGGATATGGTCAATCTTGCTGAATCCTTTTTGGAATCCAGCTTGCTTGCAAGGTTGTCCTTCATCTAGTGTTCTGCCAATCCTATTCAGGATGACTCAAGTGAACAGCTTGTATACAACAGACAACAGGCAGATCAGGCGATAGTTGCCAATGTCGTGGATATCTTCCTTCTTGTACAACAGAACGGTCCTGCTGGTTTTCCACTGGGATGGAACCTTGCATTCAGAAAGGTAGCATGTGAAGAGCTGAGACAGTGTATTGAGAAGTACTGGCGGCAGATTCTTCAGGTGTTTGGGTCTGACCTTGTCTGGGCCTGGTGCTGTACACTTCTTTACCAGTGAAATGGCATGTCAGATTTCGGGAGGGAGAACAATGGGAATGATATATCAATCCTGTGGAATTTAGTATGTGGGCAGGTGGACATGGCTTTTGAAGAGATCTGAGTAGAAGTCGTGGATAACCTTCTCCATTGCCCTTCTGGAAAATGTGATAGATCCATCAGGACGTTGGAGGGCAGTCATCTTGGTCTTATAGTTGGCAAAGGACAGGCGGGCATTGTGAATAATTTTCCCAGCTTCTGCTGCATATGTCAACACTGCTGCTCTTCTCTCTTTGAGGTCTTCCTTTATAACTTCTCTGTGCAGCTTTGTGAGCTCAGACATTAGCTTGTGATTGCCTGAGGCTCGCACCAAACCACGTTGGCAAATGAACTTCAGATTTTCCAAAGACGGGCATCTTTTTGTGGCTTTATCACTCTTGGCATTCCTCACACAGTCATGGAGGTATTGAACCAGTCGATCATATTCCTTGTTGATGTTGTCAAGGACGGCATCTTCCCAAATTGGTGCTACATAGCCAACATGAATGAAATTATGAATAACTTTGTATTGTCCACCAGTTTATTCATTTATTTTGTCTCCCAAAGAGAAAAAAAACTCCTTCAGTTCTTGGAATACAATTTAGATTTTTTTGTAATCCTTCAAAGTTCTTGGGTTTAACTGTGGTATATAAACACAATGGGATACTACTGAGCTTTAAGAAAATATGAAACCATGCAATTTGCCACTATGTGTGTAGAACTGGACAGGATAATGCTGAGTGAAATCAGCTAGAAGAAAAGGGACAGGTACAGAATTATATCCCTCATATATGATTCTAAATAAGCTTAGTAGAGGGAAAAAAACAAGGGGCCCAATGTAACAGAATCTAATAACTGCTCTATAGAACAGAGTTTACCTTAACAGTGAGATGAGTAATAGGGGATAGGTGGAGGCAGTTGTTAAGGTTAAGTCAGGAATGAAGGGGAACCCTGATGCAATAGTGCAAGGAAATGGACACTCTGGTGGAAATCTGATGTCAGAAAGTTGTATTCACAAAACCCTATTATTTACAGTATTGTAAAATTATTAAACAGTCACTAAAAAGAAAAATAGTTCTTGGGTTTGATAACATGCTATTTAATCAATACATCCTGATGGAGCAAAAACAACTTGTTAATAACTTTTTAAAATATATTTATAAAATAATGTGGTCCTCAGATATTTTTCTGATTTCAGTTCTTTTTAGCATCTGTCATAAAAATTGGAATAGCCTCATTTTATAAATGTATATGTACACAGGCATTTTATATACAAATGGAATTACAGATATAAATTCAGAGATGTAATTCACTGTTCCACTGGCAATTTCACATTCAAGAAGTTTTATACTTGCAAGATTCTTTCCTCTTGTTCATTCCTAAGAAGGTATGATAAATAGTTGTTTACTGCCCTTTGAATAATAGACTGTCACAAATACTACTTGCAGCTTTTTCCTTTCTTGGCTAAACAACCTTAGCCCCTTTAGACATTTAAATGCCAAGAACAGATGCTCTGTAATATTAAGTGGTGGCTGGGTATAATTTATAGTGCTTATTTATGGAGGCAGATGAAAATAGAAGCATTATATATTTTTAAAGCTTTCATTCACATATGGATGCTTTATAGGGAGCGAGAATTTTATTGAATGGATAGATGAATGCAGCTAATATTCTCATTTTACTCTCATCTAAAAAGAGGAAAAACATAGGAAACATTAGAGTGGAAGCTAAAATGCACACGATGCCATTTTACTATTAGCTCCAATCTTTTTTCATGCCAGATAGTATTCAAGAAAAGATTTTGTTCTCTTGATGATGGGCATCTCCTTTCAATTTTGATAGCCAGACACATTTCCTGTCTTCTGGGCATTGACAGACACTGTGACCTTCTTTCACGTACGCTCTTAAATGGAGTAGCTAGTTTGGCATTTTTAGGCATAGTATGCACTTCAGATTGGTTTTCAGGAGGGGAATTTCATGCTTTTTGATCCACTAAAATATTCAAGAATTCAGATAACCACCCATATTACCATAATATCCTGTAAGAGCATTCACCACACTAAGATCCCATTTATCTATTTTCCTGTATCTCCGAAACCCGTACTGTGCACTCACAGCTATCAGGAACTCATTCTGATTTATCTTTCCTTTCTATTCTGGCACTGAGAAAATGCTTGGTAAACATTTCTTCGGTACTAGACATGAACATATGAAGATGAGCAAACTTCATTGTACATAGATGTTTAAACAAAGTCTTTGTATTTCTGGGAGTTATATGAGACAGAGAACTTTTTTTGATAAAAAGTTCATGATTAGCAGAGAAAATAGGTCAGACTAATAGATCATGTGATTTTATTCCATTTTTTTGTCTCAACATTTTATTTTTTTACCACTGCTATCTGTAACTTCTCTCTATCTTAACCGTCTTAACTGGCCATCTTGTAGATTTCTAGGCCTCAGTTGTTAAGACCACAAATATATTTCTTTGATTAAATTTCTTGGTCATATAAATCTTCAATTTATATTTCAGAAACTTTGACTGCCTTTGCACAAGGGTTTAGCTTAGAAACTTCTTCTAGAAGGGGTCTGTGGGTCTAACAGTTGCTCAAAATTTTGAGCCTCATTCAGTGACTTATAGAATATTTTCCTAAAGGTAAATCTGAGGAATTCATTAGTGGAGTAATTTTAAGCACAGTTAAAATAAAGCAACATCAAATTCTAAGTTGATGTATAAAACTTAAGAAACCATTGTATTCAAATGTATAAATCTACAGTTCAATGTATAATTAATTATACCAAAAATATCAGTACAATATTAACATGTAACCGAATCCTGTATGTGTGTATAGGGATATGTGTATAGTATAGGATGGAGATTAATGAGAGTGGGATGGGGATGGGGAGTAAGAACATTGATGTTATTTTAACTTTGTTTTGCTCCTAATGGACAAGCCCACTATCCCCCATAAAGACATAAGTAGAGAGAAGAGAAAGTAACCAAGCAAAAGGGAGATTGCTGTATTAAAAAAACTAGATCCTGAGACTGAAGAAAAGTTAGGTATGACTAATGCAAGCCCTTAATTCATGAGAATGTCATTCCTACTATCATTAGTATCCACTATCATCAAAAGTCAACATTGAAGAGTGTCACTCTTCACTTTACACAGATAGAAGTTAAGAGGGGAGGATAAAAATATTAATTTGAGAAGTACATAAATAGGTTAAACACAAGTGAAATCAGTTAATTCTAAAACATTATCTTAAAGGCACCTGTTGAACTCAAGAGTTGTGTGTGTTCTTGGAGCATCTAGCTTGGCATTGACGGAATTTTATTTAGACTGGTGCCATCAAGTGCCTAGCTATGTAGTTGGAGTTGTACCTATGACTTCTCATATGTAAAATGGTGGAATGTGATTAAGAGGGGAACACTGAGTATTACATTATTTTTGAGCAATTTAAATTATATAATGTAAAAGAAATTATTTATTGTTGAAAGTGTATCAACTATAGAATGTTACCCTAAGGTCATAAGAAAAAAATTAAAAATTGTTTTCAAGGATATGAACCTTACAGGTTCTATTTCATTCTTCTCTAGTAAAATTATTAATATTCTATCTTCCCCATGGGTATTCTCAAAGTACTTTCTGAATTCTATGCTTATTATTTTTATTATTGTTTTTAAATTTAGGTCAATTAACTAGTTAATGGACAAACATATTGGGTTTGGAAAGACTTAAAATTTACAAGGATGATACAAATGCTTCTAGATACCTCATATAGGTTGTGAACTGAAGGAATTTACGAAGTAAGTGGGGGCTGAAAGCTTGTGCCTTTGTGAGTATATGTCTTGAAGAAAAGGAATCCTTTTTTCTAATTTATTCCAAAGTATATAGTATGATTTGGGGTGTTCTGGGAGGTGGGATTGTTTCTTAATCTGAAAAAGTCTCAACTATAGCAATTACACGAAGATTCATTCTCTAATTCAAATATATTTTTTAGGTTAATTACAGAGACAGCTTATTTGAGACTCTAAAATAATGATACATTTCAATTTTTTCCCATATATGGGACAAACATTCCCAGTAGCATGTTAAAATTTTGTATCAACTGATTTATTTGATGGAACTGTTAATTATCTTGGAACGGTGCATGACTGTATCACTGTCATCCCTTTTTTCATTGTTTCCCTTGAGCAGGCACTAGTAACATCTCCTTCGTCCAAGCCCTCAGGTTTTAGGAAGTGCCACATTCGAGGCTCTTTCAGGGTCAGGAGAATGAGACCCATCATTGTTACTGGATTTTGGCATATTTAATACGCCACAGGGAGTTTGTCAGACTCTGCCGTGTGGGCAGGATAATTGTGGTAGCCTGCCAGGTTCTCCAGAGTAAGAACTAGATAATAAGATGTCACACTGCCACTAATGCGGCCGAGCACTCCAGGAGCAGGGTTTTATAGTCTCTGGTTCTTGGCCGTTGATGGGATTGCACAGCGCTGGGGGAAGTTGGTGGATGTAACACCTACATACTGGAAGATTGAAGATATGGGTGGAGGAGGCCCAGTCCCAATCCGAGCAGGCATCATAGTCTGGTTATAACAGTCTTCTAAGATGCTTCCAGAGGCAATGTGTACTAAGAAAAATACATCATGTCTTTACACTTTCCTAAAATAAGTTGTCATATGATTCTATGCTGATGCAATCTACTTACAAGTTTATACTTGCTAATAAATGCCAAATAATGCCATGGTGCAGGTGCACATTTTATCAAACAACATATATTACTCAAAATGACTGTCAAACAATCCAATGTCAAACTGGAAAATATGAGCCATTTTTAGTTTCTTAAAATAATTTTAAGAGCCCCTCTTTAAAGTTTAAACAAAATAATTTTTTTAACCTGAAGAACTGAAGCCATGCCAGAACTGAATTCTGACGTTATCTTTCATTCAAATATTTTCATTATGTAAGTCATGGATACATTAAATTCAAGCATCTTGAAAAGTCTTAATTATTAACAGTATTGTAATCACAATACCTAAAATGTTTTTAAAATTAAAAATAAACTCTTATGGGGCTGGAAAGATAGTACAGTGGGCAGGGTGTTTGCCTTGCGCACAGCCAATCCAGGTTCAATATCCGGTATTCTACATGATCTCCCAAGCACCATCAGGAATAATTCCTGAGTGCAAAGCCAAGAGTAACTTCTGAGAATCTCCAAGTATGGTTCCAAAACAAAAATAAATAAAGTCTTACTTTCCATGCTGTATTATGATACTTCTAAAAAGCATTCATAATTATGCCTACTCACCTATTACAGCACTACCACATAGTATAACTGTTGATGTACCTATGCCCCAATAAAGAGTAATCTCCCTATTGTATAGAGATCACTATCAGGATCACTGTTCTAATACTGGTACATAGCAAATTAGCTTACTAAGGTTGATCTTTTTTTTTTTTCTTTTTGGGTCACACCCGGCAATGCTCAGGGGTTACTCCTGACTCATGCACTCAGGAATTGCTCCTGGCGGTGCTCTGGGGACCATATGGGGTGCTGGGAATCGAACCTGTGCCGGTCATGTTGGCTGCGTGCAAGGCAAACGCTGTACCCGCTATGCTATCACTCCAGCCCCTAAGGTTGATCTTTTAAAAACTAAGGATTTGAGATGCCAAACCTATAGTAAGTGGGTAAGGCCTTTGCCTTGCACATACCAACCAGGGTTTGATCCCCAGTATTCCATATAGTCCATAGAGCACACCAGGAGTGGTCCCTAAATGCAGAGCCAGAAGTAAGCCCTGAGCATCACTAGTATGGCCCCAAAACCAAAATATTTATGATCAGGGGCCAGAGAGATAGTACAGAAGTTAAAAGTTCTTGCTATCCAGGAGGTAAATCCCTCTTCAGTCCCCTGCACCCATATATGGTTTCCCAAGCACTGCCAGGAGAGATCTTTAATACAGAGGCATGGATAAGTCCTGAGGGATGCATATTTAAAACAAAATTTATTGGTCAAAGTTTACTCAGGGCTAACTTGCACTGAATCCCTGCTTAATGATTTCAAGGGAAACAACAAATGACCTACATCTGCATTCGACCTTAGCAGGCACAGAGCAGTGAAAAGGGGGCTCAAACACTTTCTATGTATGGCAGAGAAAGGAAAAACTCATTGGGGTACTAATTTTCACTCTTTTACACTCATGAAGAATGCCTTAGACTCTTCTGTAGAGAAAATCAGAAACTTTTCGTAGTTTGGTATACAAATGTGGTACAGAAGTTTGCCCCTGAATTTGGAAATTGCAAATGTTCAAGCTTCTTTCCAAAGCCAATCAGACTGAAAATGGTTCCCATAGCTCTCTCTTCAACCATAAGATGTTCCCATTAGTGCCAATTAATGCTGAGACCTTGGCAGTCTACATGCATGATTCATTAATGAGAAGCCTCATTTACAGTCAAGCAAGCAATGCATTGAAATGGATGCGGTAATTTCTCACCTTCTCTACATAGACCCATATCCGGCAATCTCCCCACAAATAAGATTTCACTCTGACTTGTATTGGATAACATTGGCTTATCCTTTCTTCACCATCCTTTCTTCCTTGCTGCCATAGAGAGCTTAGGTTTATTGTGTTACACCCATCACAGTGCACCCAAGGCACTTCCATTCCTCTGTGTTTATTTTTAACTGTTTCTTCGTGATCTGCTTCCCCTATCAGTTAATCACTATATTCCCAAATCCTATATTCCCAAATCACTATATACCCTGTGACTTGTAAAGTCAGATTCTTCTAAGGACTCTGGACTTTTGTATATGCAAGTAAAATAATAGCTTCTCTCTTTACTTTATGCCCTTTGCATAGTTTACTTTATAACAATGTTCTTTTTGTATAGACACAGGACGACACTTAATGCTTTGCTTTTGTAACTTGGGAGTTAATAGACTCCAAATAATATTTACTCCTGGGCATCTGTCATATTTACTTGACTTAAGCCTCAGTTGCCTTTACTTTCTAGCACCCTAAAACAAGGGTTCCAATGAAGGGATTGGATGGATCCAGGGCAAGCTGTAAGCTACCCTGGCATTGAAAAGGGACAACAAGCATCATAAAACTTTTAAGTTGAGAGCATGGTTGTGGACAAACTCTGTCATGACCCCAAAAGAAGTAACTGGATAAGGACCCTGCTGGTGTTAAGAAAGACTGATCTACCCTGAGGACTGTAGTCTGGGATTTGCAGCAAGATGAAACCAGAAGAGTTACTCTTTACTGTGTCAATGCAAAATGACTAGAAATATTATTGATAAGTAATTTTAAGATGACTGTTTTAATAGATTTGGACTAAAGAGGGGAAAAATAATGTTCTTAGATTAAATTCTGCCCTTGAGCAGGATGGGATTTTGTCCTAGTTCCCCCTGAGGGAAGGGCTTTACATATGTTAATTGTATTACTACACCTATGTATAATTGCTACCTCCAACCCTTCATGATTTCTCTATAACTAACACTGGAAGGGTGAGAGTAGAACAGGAAGAGACTGGAATGGGGTGGGGAGGTCCATGTGTGAGACTAGAATAGGAGGGAGATTGGAATAAATGGTGATGACTGATCAACGACCAGTCTGGTGGCCCCTGTTACCTCTTTTATCTGTTGGTGGCAGCTGGGGTGAGGAAGAGGCTCATGGCTACCGAACACACGTAGCAATGCCCACATTCTTTTAACACACAGGCTTGGGGGAGCATGTTTTCAGGGGACAGTGGATAAAGAACACAATGAGAGCACAAAACTGACTTGTATCTCAGCTTCTTTGCTTCTTGAGACCAAATCTGAAACATCAGCCTTATTCAAGTCCCTGGTGAATTTTCAGAGGATGGAAGTAACAGAAATTATTAGAAAAAGTGATAAATTTCTGATTTGTTTAAATGAACTGATGCTAAATTTTAAGTTTCTTATATAGCCATCATAATGCCAAGTAAAACATATTAACTCTACTAAAATTTATGATTAACTATTCCCATCCAGTAAGACTAAGCTGATCCATAAGCCTATATATCCCTTTTATGTTTGTGACTTGTCATATCTTTAAAGTATATATTAACACCTGAAAGGATTCAGAGCTCAGAAAGATTTAAAGATTACAATGCAGCTTATATTTTTCTTGAGTATGTAGTGAGATTGAGCAAAGGTTAATAATACCAAATCTTTTCCAATCAAAGCCAATCCATTGATGTATGAACAGAAGCCAACATAGACCTCACTGTATCTGTACAATCCTCTCAAGTGAAGGATGAAAAGACTTTTGCCTCATTCCCTCAATGGTTATATCAGTGGAACAAGTGGTATAATTTCATTTCTTGTGCAAACGATTCTGATAACCCTTCACACTGAATTAAAGCTTCTATTAAAAATGCCTCTCCTTTCCCAAAGCCCTTTCCCTCTTCTGTTTTAATATGAAACAACTGAGAGTTATCTCAGTGCACTTTGAAAGAATTATTATCCTTGTCAACATCCTTAGGGGGGCTGATTAATATTAGAAATGCTGCGCCTGACTAATAGTACAGACTCTACAAGTCTTCCCCAAACAATTGTGCAATTCAGATTCTTTATGTCTAGTGTGTTTTTGACAGACTGGTCAATAGCTCCTGCTGAAGAAAAGAATTACTCTCAATTTCTATTCCAAAGTAACCGCTAAGGAAATTCTCAAGTCTGATAAGTAGGCTAGACTTGAAACATCAAACTCACCTGTGTCACTCTTGCTCAATAGAGATGTTGAATAGAAAAGATAAGCTAGCCAAAGTATCTGTGATATGAATGTTAGCTAAAGGTCATGCATTTCTGCACACAGGAAAACAACCATATAATCAGTAGAAATCTTGAATTCTACATTCCCTAGCTAATACAAAAAATATGGGTGAGAGAGAATCAACACAACAGGTCTCTTGCCTTGCACGCAGCTGTCCCTGGCTCCAATCTGGCACTGTCTATGGTATCCTGAGCCTTGCCAGGAATGAACCATGAGCACAGAGTCAAACAAGCCCTGAGAAAATCTAGGGCTTAAGACCAAAAAAAAAAAAAGACAAACAAACAAAAAATTAAACGCCCCCTATCCAAAAAATAATAAAAGTCATAATATATAAAAACTTACCTACTTTTTCCTTTTCTTTTTAGATAGTTAGCTATTACACTTAATCTTCTAAGCATTAACTATATCTCTCTATGTATAGCTCTATATATAAATTATTAATTTAACACTATTTGAAAAATAAATGAAGACTAGCCTAAAAATACTTGGTAGTTAATATTGGTGTAGTAAAAAATAAAGAATAATTTAGCTCACATTTCTTTGTATTTTTTTACCCTCTAGAAATTTTAAGCAAAATATTAACTGCTTCTTAAGGTTTATATGAGATGTCCCTGATAAATTCTTTATCATGAAAGATCCTAATATAATCAATCAGTGAGAAGAAGTCACTGCCATTTTCACTATATAAGTTTATACCCTGAACCACATTTCATGTTCTGGCATCAACTCTCCTCCCTTTTAACTTGACTTTTGGGTGTACACAGAATAAGATTTTACTGATTGTTAGTTATGTAATTCATTTGCATTACTTTTTTATTTCTGAATTTTTGATACTCTATATAAATCTTATTAACCAGCTGTAAAGACAGTACTATGTAATTTCATCTCCTGAATTTTGAATCTACTATTATTTGCAATTTTTCTATATATTTTTGATGTGGGGAGTAAATTTTCAGTGGTTAGGGGCTATTATTCCTGGTTATAGACTCAAGTTCACCACTGATGTGCTTGGGGAGCCTTATTTGGTGCTAGAGATCAAATCCAGGTCAGTGACATGCAAGGCAACTACTTTACCCCATGACTATTTCTCTGAATACTATATCATTAATATTTCAATTTGAACATGTTATTGATTATTCCATCAGTTATCAGTTCAGTATTCTAGGACTTACTACTTCATTGCAATATTAATAACTTGAATGTGAAAACTTCCTCCTGGCAAGAAAGGGCAGAGAAGATTTATAAGATACCTAAGGGAATAAATAAGTGATGAGTAAAAATTTCATTGTGCAGTTTCTCAGTTGTGTCAGCTGTCTAACTCTTTGACAGACCTTTAGATGATAAATAATACTAAAAGAACTATGATAGATTTGGTGTCGATTATGGATTATTTAGGGTCCCTCCCAAATCTGCAAGTTGAAGTCCAAGCTTCAGTGTAACTGTATTTGGAAATAGAGACTTTAAAGAGGCAATTAAGATGAAATGAGGTCACTGGGTTGAGATCTCATACATGTGACTAAATTGGGAGAAAGGACATTTAAAACTGTGATTAAGTTGAAGTAAATCTGGAGGGTGGACCTAATCCAATCTGTCTGATGTCTTTATAAGAAGAAATTTGAATTAGGAGACAGACACCACAGGCACAGTAGGACACCACATAAAAACACAGCCAGTATGAAACCCGGGGGGTGGGGGGAGATAGGAGCAATAGCACAGCAAGTAGGGTGTTTGCCTTGCACACAGCCAACCCAGTTTGATTCCCAGCATCCCATAAGATCCCCTGAGTGCCACCAGGAGTAATTCCTGAGTGCAGAGCCAGGAGTAACCCCTGTGCATTGCCGGGTGTGACACAAAAAGAAAAAAAAAAAACAGAGGAAACTAAAATGGTGTGATGGTGCTTTGATCTCAGACTTCAGCCCCTTCTCTTATGAAAAAATCAGTTTCAGCTGTTTAAGCCAATGCTTTCCAACATTTTTACTTCTTGACCTATGAAAATAGAGAAATATTTCACAATCCACCAAGGTAGAAATAAAAATCATTATACTATTTGGTGTATTTATAAATTTGTATTATAAAACAAAAAGTTGTCCATGGCACACTATGAGTTAACAAACTATGTTTTGTCACAGATTAGCAAGAAATTTCTGCAGACTGGTACCAGAGCTTGAAAACCACTGGTTTTAGCCACTAAGTCTGTGATATTATTATGGCCATTCAGATAAAAGAATGCATTGTTATGCAGCAAAACTGTATGGATCATTTTCAATTCTGCCATCTTCCCCTGAACTAGCTCCAAGAAATTTTCATTAAGGAAAACATATCTTAGGATATTTGTCTTGAAAGTCAGCAAAGTGAGGACATCAGGTCCTATCTTCACAAGTAATTCAATCCTGGCTATTAAGTTACTGAAAGTCTTTGGGGATCACCCAAAAGAATTAAGGTAATTTTACAGAACTGGGCATTTGAGAGTCCTCTGTTCCACCCGAAGTAGTATTCTATGACTGTAGGTAGCCTTAGGTGAATCCACAGTGTGGTTCATTCTCAGCTAGCTGAGACAACACAGAGAGCAGTTCTTCAGTGGTTAAGTCTTTCTAGGGAAGAGCTGGGGCTTGAAATAGACTCCTCTAATATTCAGTCTTCGCTTTTTCAGTGTGTCAATTAAAATGATGTTAAAATAATTTGAAAACATTTTGACTTTTGAGTAATTATTCAATACTAATTATATGATGAGCAAATACTTTGGAGGTAGTGGCAAAGGGTTTGAAACGCTATTGATACTAAGCTAAGTTTAGTATTTCCTCTTCTTTCCTTTCATCTCCTCCCCTCTCCATTCCTCCCTTCTCCTCTTCTCTTTCCTTTTCCATTTAAAGTCCCAAACAACTGAGATGTATCATGAATAATTGCCACATTGTTATTCTAAGGGATACATACTCATATAGGTCTGTTGGTAAGAGCAAATATTTAAAACAAACCTCTATCACAGAGCCTTGTTTAAAAAATACACATAGTTATCATTTTAACAGAAGAGATAACAATCACCAGCTCTCTCACACACACATACTAATATACTTTAACTTTACCTCAGATACTACCATCTCTTAACCAGTAAAATGTTTAATCACTTTCAACACTGTTATACACACACACACATACACACACACACATATCACTGTATCACTGTCACCCTGTTGATAGTCAAATTTCTCAAGTGGACGCCAGTAACATCTCTATTCCTCCCAGCCCTGAGATTTTAGTAGCCTCTTCTTACTGGTCTTTTCCCAGTGATTGGAGGCTCTTTCAGGGTCAGGGTCAGAGTCCTGTTGTCGTTACTGTAGTTGGCATATCGAATGCGCCACCGGGTGCTTGCCAGGCTATGCCTGTGCAGGCAGGATATTCTTGGTAGCTTGCCAGGCTCTCCAAGATACATATATATACATATATATATTCAATTATTATGTATATATAATATACTCAATTATTATGTATATATAATCTCCAATGCAGCCATTAATCTAATTCTTACTTTTGGGTTCTCAGGGAAAAATATAAGATGATGGAACAGCTGGTGTTATTCACTTTATGTCCATTTTTCGTATTTTGAGAGACTTAAAAGCAGTGAAACAGTCATGTTCATCCATTAAGGGAGCAGACTCAAATATATGATCTTGACTCATTTAATTCCTTACATCTGAAAAACAGAGGGTAAAGACTAACCAGCATTCTGAAAATTTCTTACATTGCCAATAATCTCTTTCAATCAAATTTTGTCTTAATCAAATGGGCCCTCTGAATTAGATATCTCTCTTCAATTCCTTTCCTTCTCTCTGCTGATACTGCAATGACTGGGATCCTGCACACTCTTGAGTTGGTGCTCACAGACTTGGTTGAGGTGCTTATCAGGGCAGGGACCACACACCAGGGACCTGTGTAAAAGGGTTCTCAGGCAGGAATGTCATCCTTTGGCTGTGGTGCTCTAACTTTTTTTGAGTTACAGTGCTTGACTGGGGCTGCAGCCTTAGTTGAGCACCTATGCAGTTGGCTTGGCTCCTGTGCAGTAGGGGCTCACATGCCCTGGAGGGTATCACTGACAGCAGAGTGACCAGAAACAAATAGCAGAGCTTCAGGGATCATTCTTATCACAGGAAGGTGACGCCAGGGATTGAACTACTGGCTTTACACCTTGTGTGTTAGCCCCTCAACCATCTGATCCTCTCCTCCTTCACACCCATATGCTAATTCTCAAGCACAATGTTAAGGAGGAAAAATACACTACAATCAATTTCTTCTATTTGTACTAAAGAAAACTTGGGGATAAAAGAGAAAATCATGTTCTTTAGACTGTCCTGATGTTGCTCATGTTTGTCAAATATCACTTGCTAAATATATGCAATAATTTAAGTACAAATATAAGTACAAAAATATCAAAAAGTTTTGATTCTCGACTGTTAGCCTTTTGTGATTCCTGAATATTTAGCTATTAGATTATGGTCTAAGGGGTTTGAATTCCATGGAGCAACCTAGTTACCCCAAGTCTCCCACTATCAGCAATTATTAAACCCACTGAAATCAAAACAAACTAACAAACAAACAAAAAACATCTACAGGGAAGCCCTGCAGAGACTGGAACAGGCAAGAACAGGGGAGAAGACTGTTTCTGAAAACAGAGCTGAAATGAGTGAAATTTTTCATTTCATGGTTCTTTTGGCTGAAAAATATCAAGTGCGAATGAAAGACACACCTTTAGCGATAGCATAGCGGTAGGGCGTTCGCCTTACAAGCGACCAACATGGCCAACCCGAGTTCGATTCCTCCGCCCCTCTCGGAGAGCCCGGCAAGCTACCGAGAGTATTCGATATGCCAAACACAGTAACAACAAAGTCTCCAATGGAGACGTTACTGGGCCCGCTCGAGCAAATCGACGGTCAATGGGAGGGCCTTTACCTTACCTTACATCTTCAAGTGCCACAAAATATAGTTTGTGGTTGTCTGAGCAGTCATTTAATTTGGAAAGACATCTTGAAGGAAGGGGCCCAGGGGATAATCAAGGGGTTAAGATGTATATGCATGACTACCCCCTGTCTGATCCTCATACTGCATGGGACCCCAAACACAACTAGAGCAAGCCCCAAGGAAGGCAGAGGAGAACACAATTCCTGCGGGGTGTGGCTGGTGTGAAAGAATTTACCAGGAGAGAGATAGATAATCAAGATCAAAGTAACTTCAGTAAAAAGAAAAAGCCCACTGTTTTTGCTAACACCAGGGAAAAACACCAGAGAGAGAAACTTCAGATCTTTGGGCAAAATATTTTACTGCAGTCTCTGGGCTGCTTATGAAGTATTTCTGTTTTCTATAAATCAGCCAATTCCTAGAAATGGGTGAGGATGCGATGTGTAGCCAAGCGAGTTGTATGTAAAATGTTCTGAGGCATTTATGTGAAAAGAATGTGATGTATACAAAATAATTTGAGCCTTTCCTGGAAAAAAGTTTTGGGGCTAATTCTAGGAATTTGAGTGACAACTAGATGCATAGAGTATCTTGCTGAGCCAGCTGAAGAAGGTTCCTATGTAGATCTAGGAAGTGAGCAGCAAAATGGAGTGACAGAGGGTCCTCTAGAAACTTCTTGCATGGCTGATTGTGCTAGCATGGCAGGCATTAATATATGGAAATTAAGGTAGGCATCTCCTCATGGGGCTTATGCTAGACCACTTCGCCAACTACTGCTGGATACAGGCCAACTCCAAAAAGGTATCTTGGAGGGAAGGGACTATAGAGAGGATAAACTTCCAAAAAAACATATAAAATGTAGCCAGTCTGTTGGCTAAACACTAAAACTAAGTAACTGCAGGGAACATCAAAGAGATCTAGAAAAAATGTAACAGTATAGAAATTTTAAAAGACAATTTGGCTATTCACAATGCAGAGGAGATAGAGTTGGCCTGAAAAATTAACTGCTAGATTAAAAATAATTGCTACTTTAGAATGTCCTAATTGATCAAATGTAAAATAAAGAGTCTTTCTCCAGAATGTGTCTATCTTCTTCATAGATGAAAACGGCAAGAGGAATGAGGATGTAGTGGGAATTACCACAAAATATACCGAAAACAGTACATTATTGTCCTTTTAGGAAGAGTTTTGCTTTTGGTTTCCTATTTTCTTCACAATCACGATCACGATCATCCTGTTGTTCGTTGATTGCCTCGAGCAGGCCCCAGTAACGTCTATTCATCCTAGCCCTGAGATTTTAAAAAATGCCGTATTCAAGGCTCTTTCAGGATTAGGAGAATGAGACCCATCATTGTTACTGGTATTTGGCATATTGGGTATTCCCTGGGGAGTTTGCCAGACTCTGCCGTGTGGGCAGGTAACATTTGGTAACCTGCCAGGTTGTCCAAAGTAAGAATGAAATAATAAGGTGTCACTTCCGGGAGCTGGGTTTTATAGTCTCTGGGTCTTGGCCATTGATGGGATTACACAGCGCTGGGGGTCAGATGGTGGGTGTGACCCCTGCCTACTGGAAGGTGGAGGATCTGGGTGAAGGATGCTCAGCCCTGATCCGAGCAGACTTGGAGATCTCAGCCCCGGGACCCACATGCCTTGTTCCTCTGCTGGTACCTTCATGCGTGTGGAGAGTGGTCTCAGCATGGTGGTGGCTGGTTCTGGAGGTCTTCTGCTGCCCCCACCCTGGTTAAAACCTTGAGATGTAAATTCTGTCTCCATATGTTGACTCTTCCTAGTTGGGATGTAAATTCTGTCTTCATTTATTGACCCTTCCTTATTGGGATGTAAATTCTGAAACCATTTGTTGGCCCTTCCTTATCTGTTATCTCTGTTAGTAACTTTTCCCTTATCCACCTGCACTGGGATGCAGGAGCCATGAGCTGAGAATCAAAGGGAGCCAGGTAAACATAGAAGATAACCAAATGTCTGAGTTACCATATACCCACTATTAGCCACAATGCCTATGTACGTAAATGCTGATCTTTCAATCTATAGGCTAAGGAGTGAGGTACTTTTAAATGGATTGGTTAAGAAAGTATATGTTGTTACAAATCTATTGGCTATGAAATGCGTGGGCTTTGCTGTAATGGCCAGTGAAGGCCTATATAAGATTCCTTTTGAAGAAGTTCGGGGTCTTGCCTGATAGCTCGAGCCTGGCTAGTCAGTCATACAATAAACCTTGCTTGCTGTTTGCAGTCTCTGGAGTCTCTTTGTCATTAAAGGGAGATCACAATCCATGTCCTAACAGTTTGTTTTTGTTCTGTAGCCACACCAGTTCAGGGCTTACTTCTCACTCTGTGCTCAGGGAATCCTTCTGGCAGGCTGAAGGGATCAATTTGGGTGCCAGGGATCAAACCCAGGTCAGCAATATGCAAGGTAAGAGCCTATTCATTGTACTACTGCTCTTGTACCAACATGGCAACTGCATAAGTTCAGTTTTCTCTGTAAATGATGCTCTCAAATTGAGTGGAGAGGCCTCTTCCTCTGGTGAAGATTGATCATAATATAGAGCTCTGATTCTTCATCATCCTCCCAGACATCTCACCCCAAACTTTCAGGATCATGTTCCTTCCTAATCAATGCCCTTCCTAACAGCAGACACACTTATATTGTTCTTCACTTGGTAGAAGAATGCAATTCAAAGGCAATGTTCTGCAAATTTCAGGGTATAGTTAGGGGAAATAAGGATATCATATAGGGAGCACAGAAGCAGAAGCTTTTATGTTCCTGCTGCTGTCCCTGAACTGGGAGTTTGAATGTCAGGGCTCATTCTTTCTTTTCTCATTTTGTTCAATGTTAGGAGCATGAGATAATTATATGTTTGACCAAAATGCTTGAAAGTGTCACATGTAGGGAGATTCAAATTCTTGATATTTGTATATATGTGAGGAGGAGTACACAATTGTGCAGTGTCATAAATCAATGTTACTGGTCATACCATAGATTTTCAGTGGTCTCTTTACCACTGAAATCAACATATTTAAATATAATTAGATTAGAGAGTCAATTAAAAAAACCCACAAAATTAATTAAAAATTCATAAAATTTAATCCTCTACAAACACTCTCTGGGCCAGGATTTTACTAATGAGTTCTATAAAACACTGAGTTAAAGCATACACACACACACACACACACACACACACACACTTTAAACTACCTCAGGTAATAGAGAAAAAGTATACTTTAGAAGATAATTTGGTAAGGATGCATAATCCTGACAAGAAAATTTTACAAACACATTGCAAAATAATTTTAGAGCACAGCCTACTAACATGAATCAAGAGGAAATTGAAAACTTGAACATACCAATTATAAGATTGGAAATTGATACAGTAATCAAGAGTCTCCTCAAAATGAAAAGCCCAGCGGTCTATATCGTTTCATGAGTAAAATATACAAAATCTTAAAAGATGACTTATTACCCTTCCTCCACCTATTTCAAAAGGGAATTTTAGAAAAGGGAATTTTATAAAATCCTTTATGAAGTCAATATTACCCTATACAAAAAATCAGACAGAGACCCTGTGTTTGAGCCCGGCACTACAGAACAAAAGATCAAATTTTGCCCATTGTGATTATATAGATGTAATAGAAACTGGAGGGTGTTATGCTAAGTGAATTGAGCTAAAAATAAAGGACAAATATTAAATGAATTCCCTCATATTTGGGATAAATATAAGCATAGCAAAGGTACATAGAAAAAGCCATATGAAAACAATTCTTGACTGTAGAACTAAGCTTACCAGAGAAGGAAGAGGAATAGAGTTGAAAGGATGGAGGGTTTCAATATACAGTGGTGCAGGCATATTGGGACTTGTATGATATACATGATGTAGTAACATATATTTCAAGAGTTGTGAAATGGTACCTCCAAAACATACACAGCCTGGGCCAGAGCGATGGTACAGTAGGTTGTACATTTGCCTTGCATGCAACTGACCTGGGTTCTATTCCTGGTATCTCACATAGTCCCCTGAACATCTCCCGGAGTAATTCTTGAGTGCAGAGCCAGGAGTAACCCCTGAGAATCGTAAGATGTTACCCAAAAAAGCCAAAACAGAACAAAACATACAAATTCTTGTAGACCAATGCAATCTCACAAAAATGTCCCCAAAACACCTCCAGAAAAACACTAATATAAAAAACACCTTAAATTGCCGATTCATGTGTAGAATAAATGTATTCAAAATATGCATTTGGGACTGAAGTGATAGGACAGTGATTAGGGTGTTTACCTTGCATGCAACCAACCCAATGTCAATCCCTGACATTCCACATGATCCTCTGAGCACCACAATGAATGATACCTGACTGCAAAGCCAGGAGTAATCTCTGAGCACTCTCTGGAGTGGCCCCTAAACCAAATATATTTTGTCAAGTATGTTTTTAATATATACTTGAACATGTATTTTATATATTTATTTAATTATATATTTGTATTACATATACAGTCAAATATATAATATATATGATTATATATAATAAATAAATATATACATGTATAATATATAAATATATCCATATAATTTGAGTATGTTTTGGTATAACTCCTTTGTCAAATATGTTTTTAAACATATATTTAATATATTCAATGTATTTGCTCGAGCGGGCCCAGTAACGTCTCCATTGGAGACTTTGTTGTTACTGTGTTTGGCATATTGAATACTCTCGGTAGCTTGCCAGGCTCTCCGAGAGGGGCGGAGGAATCGAACTCGGGTTGGCCATGTTGGCCGCTTGTAAGGCGAACACCCTACCCGCTGTGCTATCGCTCCAGCTATATACATTTTGAAAGTACTCTACCCTCACGGCAGAGCCTTGCACGCTATCCTTTGTTTATTCGATATGCCAAAACCAGTAATTACAATGGGTCTCATTTCCCTGACCCTGAAGGTGTCACCAATATGGCAGCATTCATAAGGAAGAGGAAGGAGAGGCTGATAAAATCTCAAGGCCGAACTAGCCTGACAAAAGGAAGGAAGACAAAAATGATTGTCTGTACTTTCAATGAACATACACTAGCATCAGATGCATCGATCGAGGACTTGATGGTACAAGCGTGAAAGATCAAGTACGATATCATTGGTCTGACCGAGACAAGAAGGCATCAATCAGATCACGCCGTTTTTGACACTGGAGAAGAATTGTTCCTCAAAACATGCGATAAAAGAAGCATTCGAGGCATTGGTGTCCATGTCAACATGAACTTGGCCATGAGCATTGATTCATTTGAATCCTTAACAACCCGAATCGGATGTTTACTTTTGAATAAATGTGGCTCTATACCAGCAGTTTCTATCTTCGTTGTCTATGCACCAACATCTGATTATGATGAAGGAGAAACTGAAAAGTTCTACATGGAGCTAGAGAAGTTCTATAAAGAAGACCACACCTTCTACAAGATCATTGTTGATGATATTAATGCCAAGATAGGACCGAGAAGATCAGCCAAAGAGCTTCACATAGGGACCCGTGGCCTAGAATGGAATGAAAAGGCTGAGAGACTGTCTGAGTTCATCATGTTGACCAAGAGCATCCTTGATAACTCACAGTTCCAGAAGGCCAAATCTAAATATTGGACATGGGAGTCTCCCAGTGGATGGTTCCACAACAAAATAGACCACATCATATTCAATCAATGATTTTGCCTGACCTATGTCGCTGCTGTTCCAAAATTACCAACAGGATCAGGCCACTGTCTCCTTCATGCAAAATTCTACTTCACAGAGTGGGGAAAAAGGGCTGCAAAGTTTAAGAAGAGAAGTCCCAGAACGACCACTGGGAGCTCTTTGACACTATTGCTGGAATGTGGGAAGATGCCAATGTTGACAACATTGATGAAGAATACCATCAACTGGTTCAGCACCTCCATGATTGTGCGAGGAATGCCAAGAGAGAGATAGCCACCAAAAACGCCTGTCTAAGAAACTCTTGAGCTTATTCGCCAATGTGGTTTAGCGCATGCCTCGGGCAACCGCAAGCGAATGTCTGAGTTCACAAAGCAGTGCAGAGATGCGATAAAGGAAGACCTCAAAGAGAGAAGAACAGAAGTGCTGGCAGATTTGGCAGAAATCAGGAAAAGCATTCATAATGTCCGCTTGTCCTTCACCAACTACAAGACCAAGATGACTGCCCTCCGATGTCCTGATGGATCTATCACATCTTCCAGAAGGGCAATGGAGAAGATTATCCATGACTTCTACTCAGATCTCTTCGATAGCCATGTCCACCTGCCCACATACCAAATTCCGCAGGATGGATATGTCGTTCCCAATGTTCTCCCTTCCGAAATCTGACACGCCATTTCATCGGTAAAGAAATGAATGGCACCCGGCCCAGAAAAGGTCAAACCTGAACACCTGAAGAACCTGCCGTGAGTACTCATCAATATGCTGGCTTGGTTCTTCACATGCTACTTGTGTGAATGCAAGGTTCCGTCCCAATGGAAAAACAGCAGGACTGTACTACTGTATAAGAAGGGAGACATCCACGACATTGGCAACTATCGCCCAATCTGCCTATTGTCTGTCATCTGCAAGCTGTTCACTTGAGTCATCCTGAATAGGATTGAAAGAACACTAGATGAAGGACAACCATGCGAGCAAAATGGGTTCCACAAAGCTCCATGAGACACCATATCGACACAATAACCAAGCTCATTGAGGTTTCTCAAGAGTTCAAGATGCTGCTCCGTCTAACATTCATTGATTTAAAGAAGGCCTTTGATTCTGTTGAGACTGAAGCAGTCATTGAAGCCCTAGCCAATCAGGGCATTCAAACTCAATACATCAGAATCCTCCATGAGCTGTATTACGGATTCACTACCAGGATCTCACCATTCTACAAAGAAGTGATCATCCATGTCAAGAGAGGGGTTCAGCAGGGTAATACCATTTCACCAAAACTCTTCAGTGCCACACTCAAGAACATCATGCGACAACTGGAATGGGGAGGAATGGGAGTGAAGATAGATGGTCAGCAACTACACCACCTCCGGTTTGCTGATGACATTGTTTTAATAACATCAAACATTAGCCAAGCGGCACAAATGCTGGCTGACTTCGACCCTGAGTGTGGAAAGGTCGGCCGACAGCTGAATCTTACGAACACAATGTTTATGAGAAACAGCCTCATTCCTGATGCTCCATTCGCTCTCAACTGAACGATCATCTCTGAATGCAATAGTTATGTGTACCTAGGTCGAGAAGTCAACATAATGAATGACCTTGCACCTGAGTTGTGCAGGAGGAAGGGAGTGGCTTGGAATGCCTTCAAGAGTGTTGAAGAAATAGCTAAGAGGGTGAAGAACCTCTGGCTCCAGGCACATCTCTTCAATTCCACTCTTCTTTCTGCATTAACATACGCCTCAGAGACCTGGGCCCTATCCAAACAGAATGAGAATGTATTCCGGTCGTCCAAGTAGGAATTGAAAGAGCTATGCTTGGAGTATCACGTTTCACTTAAATGACAGAAAGAATCCAGAGTTCCGACCTCTGTCGACGATCAAAAATCAGGGATGCTGTCTCATTTGCCAAGGCGTCAAAAATCAGATGGGCTGGACACATAATGAGATTTAGAGATGACCACTGGACTAGAGCCGTTACAGACTGGATTCCATGGGACATCAAAAGACCGCGTGGCTGCCCATCTACCAGATGATCAGACTTCTTCATCAAGATCCTGAATGATCGGATTGAGGCTCTTCGTGTTCCTAGAATGAACAGACGCCATTGGGCTACACTAGCACATGACAGGGACAAATGGAGAAGTTACTGGTGCCCGCTCGAGCATATTGATGATTAACAGGAAGTCAAGTGGTGAAGTGATATTGAATAATATATTTAAAAATATTTGACAAAGGACTTAAACCCAAATATATTCAGAATTTCTGTCATCTTAAAATGAAGCAATATTTAACCCAATTAAAATATGATGGAAGATTAAAACTAAGACATCACAAAATTAAGTTATATAAGGTCTATAAGTCCCAAAGCAATCACTAATTATTATTGATCATCAGGGAATTGCATATCAAATTAATACTTTACTAAATATTCTGTAGAACGGCTAAAGTATAGAAGAGTAACAACAGTGATTTTGCAAAGACCTGATGTAACTTATAGTGGGAATGTAAAATAGAAGAACCACTTTGAAGAAAATGTGTGTCAGTTTCTCATAAATTGCCTATTCTTTGATTCAGTATTCCACTCCTAGGCATTTTAGAAAAATGAAAACATATTTTCACACAAAGACAGACTAAAATATTCATAGCAGCTTTAAGCACAATAGCTTAAAGCTATTGAACTGAAAACATTATAAATGTACATTTTTCCTGAAGATGAGAAAAAATGAATGAACAAGTATTAAGTACCAACAAACAAATATGACTCAACAATAATAATAAATGACTTGTTGATTCACTCAATAACTGTGATGATTCTCCTAAGTAATATGCAAAAAATGATAAACAAATGCAAAAGTACATGCTGAATGATTCCTTCTAGGGTAAGGTTTTAACTGGCAAAACATATCCAAGAGAAGAAGAAAATCAGAATATTGTTTAAGATGATCCTAGAATGAGCTACAACAAACCTTTCTGGGGAGACAAAAATGGTAAAAATATCATAGTGGCATGGACTCTGGGTTACTCAGATGTGTCAGACTTTTTAGAATTATTTATTCAATATTTGTACATTTTTTGTAAGAATTTTACCTCAATTACAAAAACACTGAAATACTTCTACTGTTATTGCTAATTAAATGGTAGATAAAAAATGGTTGAACGTGTAAAGAAATTAAGTATACAGGAATAGTGGTAAATTAGAAGATAAATTTGGGAGATTTTAGCGTGTTGTTTTGTCTACTTTATAGGTGTTAAATTTAGTATGATAAAAACTAAAATATTTTGATATGAGGAGAAAGTATGATATTACTTGGAAGGTAGGGTGCTTGCTTCGTATTTTGCTGGCCCAGGTTCAATACCTGGCACCCCATTTGGTCCCTTGAACACATCTAAGAGTAATTCCTGATTGTAATACCTGAGCATCATTCGTTATGGCTCAAAAACCAAAAAAAAAAATTGTCATGCAATGTGAGCAGTATCATGACAATTATTGGAAAATGAGCCCCCAGTTATCATTTATGAATCAAACCTTATTACATCTTATCTAAAGATAAATATAATTTCTCACATATAAATATAAAACATTTTTCAAAACTTAAGAAATCAATTGGAGCAAATCAATAACAGGAAGATGAACAACCCAATTAAATAGTGGCAAAATTTTTCAACAGCTACTTTTCTGAAATATATAAATGTCCAATAAGCATATAAAAAGATGCTTAGAATCATTAGTCATTAAGAAAATGCAAATAAAATCACAATGAGATGTCACTACATACCAATTAAAATAACTAAAATGGGAAAAAATGATAATACAAAGCCCTGACAAGGACATGGAACAATTGTAGAGAATGCAAAGTTAAACACAACTTTTCAAACCCGAAATTTTATGTCTTAGATATTAATATAAAAGAAAATACAAAACACAATTATACAAAATACTTGTAAGGGGATGTTCATAATAGTTGTATTCATAATAATAAAATAATGAAAATAAACCAAATATATATCAGCTAGACAATGGATAACAAATGTTGGAACATTCATGCAATAAAATATAATTCAGCAATAAAATAAAAGAAATTACTGTTATTCACAATATTTCTGTGTAAAGTAAATGAAGAAACAAAATATTATGCATTTTATAATTCTGTTTATATGAAATTCTAGAAAAGGAGAAAAATTCAGTGATGGTAAATATTTCAGTAGTTGCCAGGGTTCAGTGAGTATGAGTAAATAACGGAGTATGATAAGTATGTGAAAATTTCTTGAGATGATGGGAATATTTTGTATTGTGACTGTAATAGTAATACCATAGCTGTATACATCTGACAGAAATGAGATACTTTGAAAAGAAAGATTTTGCAAATTGCACTGCACTGTCCTCCCATTGTTCATCTATTTGCTTGAGCAGGCCCAGTAACGTCTTTGTTGTGAGACTTGTTACTGTGTTTGGCATATCGAATACATCACGCGGAGCTTGCCAGGCTTTGCCTAGCTGGCGAGATACTCTCGGTAGCTTGCTGGGCTCTCCAAGAGGGGTGGAGGAATTGAACTCAGGTTGGCCAAGTTGGCTGCGTGCAAGGCAAATGCCCTACCGCTGTGCTATCACTCCAGCCCTTTGCATATTAAAAAGAAATATATTGGGACTTTTTGCATCTTTAGAAGCTTTCTTCTATAGGTAGTATAATTTTTCTTTCTGGTACTCCTGATACAATAACAAGTTTGATTCTAGAAACTGCAGTTGTATAAAACCCATTAAACATGAAGATGCAGAATGGAAAGCAGGCTTATATCCTGTCACAGGAACTAAAAGCCTCAGGAAACACTCAGCTGTACTTAGACTTAGTCCTATTATTCAGTCACAGTAAAATCCTTCCACTGAGACTGCTAATGGACTGTGTGATTTTATATATACAATTCCCAAATCAGCTCTAAGGCAAATTTCTTACGTGATATCTTACTGCTGACCAGACCTTATGGCCATAAAGTGCTTCTGCAATAAGTTGTTCTACATTGTGATTTCAGTTATCTTTCTTCTGAGTTAGATAGAAGAAAAAGGTGTCTCATATTTGAAAGGGTGAAAATGAGGCACAGAAAAATAACCTGTCTATAGTGAGAGACAAATGGAGCTTTAAAGGAAATCATTTGACTGGTGGTATTAACTTACCTACAAAGTTTTTTTTTTTAAATAGATTTCAGGATGAAAAACTCAAATTGTATCTGAGTAGCATCCTTGAAATTCAGAATATGATTATTATTCTTGATACCTTCTGTGAGCCCCTACTTGTCACTCTTAGTTCTAGAGGTCATAGGAAGCAAAAGCAATAGGCAGAACTTGGTTTTGTGGTACAGCCTCACTTATTGAAACCTGATTGTGTAAAGCTGCTGGCAGCCTCATTTGGCAACAGCACAGGAAAGACTCAATAGAGAGGAACTAAATTCATGCTAAAAGTTGCTGTGCTTGGGTCCCAGCAACAGGTATTTCTAGAAATAAAAAAGCACATGTATGTTTTCAGGGATATGCAGATCAAAACAACAATGAGATATCATCTTACACCACAAAGTTTGACTCATACCCAAAAGAACAAAAGCAACTGGTGTTGACGAGGATGTGGGGAGAAAGGGACTCTCCTTCACTGCTGGTGGGAATGCCAACTGGTTCAGCCCTTTTGGAAAATAGTATGGACAATTCTCAAAAAATTAGAAATTAAGGCGGGACTGGCACAGAGGCCCAGCTCTGGGCAACAAAGCTGAACGGCTCCAATTCCAAACAGGTACAGCCCGCCCCCAAGGGCCTGGGACCCTCTCTGGGCATGCGCAGCTAGATCCAGCTCCTAGAAAGCCGTTTTTCTCCCCTGATCTGCGCGGGACGGGCACGGAGGCCCAGCTCCGGGCAACAAAGCTGAACGGCTCCAATTCCAAATAGGTACAGCCCACCCCCAAGGGCCTGGGACCCTCTCTGGGCATGCGCAGCTAGATCCAGCTCCTAGAAAGCCGTTTTTCTCCCCTGATCTGCATGCGACAGGCACGGAGGCCCAGCTCTGGGCAACAAAGCTGAACGGCTCCTCATTCCAAGCAGGAGACGTTAACAACTCCTCGCCCAGTGCCAGGGACTCTTTCCGGATCTGCGCCCGCGTTAGTGGCCGCGAAATATTTTCCCACTACATATGCGATAGGAGGTCTCGGCCCCGGAACCCACGTGGCTTTGTCCCTCTGCCAGTACCTTCATGTGTGCGGAGAGTGGTCTCAGCATGGTGGTGGCTGGTCCTGGAGGTCTTTGGCTGCCGTAGCCCTGGTCTGGGCGGGGAGGAAAGCTAAACCCGCTCCCCTCCAAGGGACTCCGGGAAGGAACACCCAGGCGTGGGGGCAGAGACTGCACTGTTCTCGTCCGGGATCTGGATTTTATAGTCTCTGAGTCTTGGCCGCTGATGGGATTACACGGCGCCAGGGGGCCAGGTGGTGGGTGTGACCCCCGCCTACTGGAATTTGGAGGATCTGGGTGGAAGATGCTCCAATTTGAGTAGGCTTGGAGGTCACCACCATGCTGAGACCACTCTCCACACACATGAAGGTACTGGCAGAGGGACAAAGCCACGCGGGTTCCGGGGCCGAGACCTCCAAGCCTACTCGAATTGGAGTCGAGCATCTTCTACCCAGATCCTCCAAATTCCAGTAGGCGGGGGTCACACCCACCACCTGGCCCCCTGGCGCCGTGTAATCCCATCAGCGGCCAAGACTCAGAGACTATAAAATTCAGATCCCAGAAGCGCGCGGCCGCAAATGCATCTTGACAGAACTTTTTTTTATGACATCTTATTGTCTTATTCCTACTTTGGACAAACTTGCAGGCTATTGAATGTAGCCTGCCCACAGGGCAGAGTCTGGCAAACTCCCCGTGGCATACCAAATATGCCAAATACCAGTAACAATGATGGGTCTCATTCTCCTAAATAGCCTTGAATATAATCTCAGGGCAAGGATGAAAGAGACGTTACTGGGGCCTGCTCGAGGCAATCGACGAATAACAGGATGATGAAATGAAATGAAATGAAATGCCATAGGAACCATAAGCTACCTTCTTAGATGGAAACTTCTCAAGTTTAGCTCAGCCACTAGAAACACAGTAGCCAATAACTCATAAGCCTATCTTAACTCACACTGCATATCAAGCAGAAGAGTAACAGTGAACGTGAAGGACTAAACCACACCTCTCACAATGGTAAAGCAACGCAAAAGCCCACCAAACTTTCATATTGAAGAGTCTAGCCCAGATGACACCAACAGTACTGTAGTGTTAGACAACCTCTCTGACAAGGAATTCAGAAGGGAGCTACTTAGGATGCTTAGGGAATTAAAAGAAACAATGGAAAGCAATGCCAATAGAAGACAAGAGGATTTGAAGGCAGAAATGAGGAAAATGCAATCAGAAATGTCAGACCTGAAAAATCTCGTAGGCGAATTGAAAAGCTCAGTGGAAGGCCTCAGCAGCAGAGTAAGAGCTGCTGAGAACAGAATCAGTGAGCTCGAAGATGAAGTTCAGAGACTCTCCAGAAAAGAGCAGAAAATGGAAAAGAGACTCACAATTCGGGAACAGATGGCAAGAGAAGATCGTGATGAAGCCAAGAGGGGTAACATAAGAATTATTGGAGTCCCAGAGGTACAGGAAGAAAACCTTGATGAAGAAGAAACTGTCAAAGACATCATTGCTACAACGTTTCCAGAGCTGAAGAAAACTTGTGACCACATTCAGGAGGCCTGTAGGGTACCAGCTAGAAGAAATCCGAATAAAAATACCCCAAGACACATTCTGATCAAAATGACCAAAACCTTAGACAGAGACAAAATTCTGAAAACAGCAAGATCGAAGAAAGAAATCTCTTACAAAGGAACATCCTTAAAATTCACAGCTGATTTTTCTGATGAAACCCTCATGGCCCGAAAACAGTGGTGGGACATAGTGAAAAAATTCAATGAAATAAATGCCTCCCCAAAAACACTTGTCCCAGCAAGACTCTCATTCATAATAGAAGGAACAACACACAGTTTCACAGACAAACAACAGCTCAGGAACTTCATAGACTCAAAACCATGGTTACAAGAACAACTAAATGGGCTACTTTAAGGCAAGAAAGGCCCCTCAAATACACCAAATTTTAACAGAACAATGGGACAAAATCCCATAACAATAATCTCTCTCAATGTCAATGGGCTAAACGCACCAATTAAAAGACAGAGAGTGGCAGGATGGATTAGAAAATTGAACCCAACATTCTGCTGCCTGCAAGAAACGCATCTCAATAGTCAAAGCAAACACAGACTCAGAGTCAAAGGCTGGAAAACAATCCTACAGGCAAACAGCTCCCAGAAAATAGCTGGGGTAGCCATCTTTATATCAGACCACATTGATTTCAGAGTGAGGAAGGTCATAAGAGACAGTGAAGGCCATTTCTTTTTTTTTTCCCCCTTTATTTTATTTTATTTTTTTTAAAGTTGTAGATTTACAATTTTTTGTGCTTTGGTTTCAATTATACAATGATCAGATACCCATCCCTCCACCAGTGCCCATTTTCCACCACCATGGAAAATATCCCTCCCACCCCCACCCCCCCATCCCCCCTAAGGCCATTTCTTATTGATCAAAGGATCTGTACAACAGGAAGAACTTACAATAATAAATGTATATGCACCTAATGAGAGACCAGCAAAGTACTTAAAACAACTACTCATAGATTTGGAAAAAGACATCAATAGCAACACAATACTAGTGGGAGACTTCAACACTGCTTTGTCACCTCTTGATAGTTCAACCAGACTCAAGCTTAGCAAGGACATACTTCATTTGAAGGAAACAATGGAAGAAAGAGACTTAGTATATATATACAGGACACTTCATCCACAAAAAAGCTGAATACACATTCTTCTCAAGAGTACATGGAACATTCTCCAAGATAGATCACATGCTGAGCCACAAAATATGTCTCCATAAAATTAAGAAGATAGAGATTGTATCAACAGTCTTCTCAGACCATAATGCACTGAAATTAGAAGTAAATTACACACAAAAACAGAAAACTAAATCAAACACCTGGAAATTAAACAGTGCACTATTGAACAACGAGTGGCTTAGACAGGAAATCAAAGAGGAAATCAAAAGATTCATAGAAACGAATGAAAATGAGAACACGAGTTACCAAAACTTATGGGACACAGCAAAAGCTAGGAATCAGCTTAACTAAGGAAGTAAAGGATCTGTACAAGGAAAACTACAAAACGCTACTTCAGGAAATAAAAGAGGACATGAGAAAATGGAAAGATATTCCCTGCTCATGGGTTGGTAGACTTAACATTGTCAAAATGGCAATACTACCGAAAGCATTGTAAAAATTCAATGCAATCCCTATAAAGATACCCATGACATTATTCAAAGAAATGGAGAAAACACTCCTGAACAATATGGAACAATAAGCCCCCACGAATAGCTAAAGCAATTCTTGGGGAAAAGAAAATGAGAGGAATCAACCTCCCAAACTTCAAACTGTACTACAAAGCAGTAATAATTAAAACAGCATGGTACTGGAACAAAGGCAGAACTGCAGGCCAATGGAACAGGGTTGAATACACTGACATCTCCCCTCAATCATATGATCATCTAATCTTTGATAAATGTGCAAGTAATGTGAAGTGGAGTAAGGAAAGCCTCTTTAATAAATTATGCTGGCATCACTGGACGGCTACATGCAAAAAAATAGGCTCAGAACTCTGCCTAACACCATGTACAAAAGTAAGATCAAAAGGGATTAAAGACCTCAACATCAGAGCAGAAACCATAAGGTACATTGAAGATAAAGTTGGCAAAACCCTCCATGACATTGAAGCTAATGGTATCTTCAAAGATGCCACGCCACTGGCCGAGCAAGTGAAAACAGAGATAGATAAATGGGACTATCTTAAACTAAGAAGCTTCTGCACCTCAAAACAATCAGTGACCAAAATACAAAGACAGTCTACAGAATGGGAAAGGATATTCACCGAATACACATCTGACAAGGGGTTGATATCCAGGATATACAAAATACTGGTTAAACTCCACAAGAAGAAAACATCCAACCCCATCCACAAATGGGGCAATGAAATGAACAGAAACTTTCTCAAAGAAGAAATCCGAATGGCATAAAAGCACATGAGAAAATGCTCTACATCATTAATCATCAGGGAGATGCAGATCAAAACCACAATGAGATACCATCTCACACCTCAGAGACTGGCCCACATTCAAAAGAGCAAAAGCAACCGATGCTGTCGTGGATGTGGCGAGAAAGGGACACTCCTTCACTGTTGGTGAGAATGTCCACTGGTTCAGCCCTTCTGGAAAACAGTATGGACGATTCTCAAAAAATTAGAAATTGAGCTCCCATTTGACCCAGCAATACCACTCCTGGGAATATATCCCAGAGAGGCAAAAATGTATAGTCGAAGTGACATCTGCACTTGTTTGTTCATTGCAGCACTCTTTACAATAGCCAGAAACTGGAAGAAACCTGAATACCCAAGAACAGATGACTGGTTAAAGAAACTTTGGTACATCTACACAATGGAGTACTATGTAGCTGTTAGAAAAGATGAAGTCATGAAATTTACATACAAGTGGTACAATATGGAAAGTATCATGCTAAGCGAAATGAGTCAGAAAGAGAGGGATAGACATAGAAAGATTGCATTCATCTGGGGGATATAAAGTAACAAAATATGAGATTAATTCCCAAGAATAGCTGAGATCAGCACCAGGAGGATTACTCCATAACTTAGAGGCCAGCCGGGTATCCTAGAGGAAAGGGCAGTTCAGATAGAGAAGGGAGCACCAAATAAAGGGTGTTTGGAAGATTATCCCAGGAGGCGAGATGCATGTCGAAAGTAGACTATGGACTGAACATGTTTGCCACTCAATGCCTCTTTTGCAGACCACAACACCCAAAAGGAGAGAGAGAACACAGGGGATTGCCCTGCCACAGAGGCAGGTGGGGATGGGGGGACGGGGGTGGGGGGATATTATCCATGGTGGTGGAAAATGGGCACTGGTGGAGGGATGGGTATCTGATCATTCTATAATCGAAACCCAAGAACAAAAAATTGTAAATCTACAACTGTACCTCATGGTGTTTCACTAATAAAAAAAATGAAAAAAAAATTAGAAATTAAGCTCCCATTTGACCCAGCTATACCACTTTTGGAATATATCCTGGAACATCAAAGGAGTATAGTAGAAATGACACCTGCACATGTATGTTCATTGCTGCACTGTTTACAAGGGCCAAAATCTGGAAAAAAATCGAGTGCCCAAGAACGGATGACTGGTTAAAGTAACTTGGTACATCTACACGATGGAATACTATGCAGCTGTTAGAAAAGATAAAGTCATGAAATTTGCATATAAATGGAGCAACATGGAAAGTATGTTAAGTGAAATGAGTCAGACGGAGAGGGAGAGACATAAAAAAGTTGCACTCATCTGTGGTATATAAAGTAACAGAATGGGAGACTGATACCCAAAAATAGTAGAGATAAGGACCAGAAGGTTTACTCCACGGCTTGGAAGCCGCCCTCAAATGCTTCGGAGGGTAGGGGGGAAAGGCAGCTCAGATAGAGAAGGGAACATCAAGTAAAGGGTATTTGGAGGACCAGCTCAGGTTGGGAGATATGAGTCGAATATAAATTATAGATCGAACACAATGGCCACTCAATGCCTCTAGTGCAAACTATAATAGCCAAAAGAAAAGAGAGAACAAAAGGGAATGCTTTTCACACATTTTCTTCTAAGGAAATATTTTTGATTATTTTTAGCGAATTATTATTCTTAACAAGAAATACAAAATAAATTACTTAGGGCCAGCTATTGAGGACGATTGGGTGGCAGTTGGGAAAATTGGAAATAATGGAGGTAGAAAGGTGTAATGGTGATGTGATTGGTGTTGGAATATTGAATGTAATAAATCATCATGAATAAGTTTATAAAATTAAAATAAAAATATTTTTAAATGTGAAAAAAAGAAAGTACATGTATGCTTGTTTGTGTGATATTGAGTGTGTGTATGTGTGTGTGTGTGTGTGTGTGTGTGTGAGAGAGACAGAGAGAGAGAGAGAAAGAGAGAGAGCACACGTATGCTTGAGTGATATGGTGACATGGAGGGAAGAAAAAGTGATGTCAGGGAGTATCAACATTCATAAAAGAAAGCAAAGAGAAAAAGTTGTTAGTTGAGGTGGTGGCAATTGAAGTTAAACAATAGCAAAAATAGTAGAAGAAAGGAATACAGATTGGAATATCATTTGATCCAAACTCATAGAATATTTGATTTTTGAAACATATTCTTAAAAATATATCCCCTTACTTTGAGTTTGAGGTATACTATCTCACAGGAAGTAACTCTTTTCATCTTTGGACAACTCTGTTGCAGTGTTTTAATATTCCCTGGAGCTCCCATTTATTGGCTTACATTCTTTCATTGGAATTAAGAAAAAAACACACACATCAAATATCCCTTTGACATGACAACATTGACTTATGACTGCAAATCTGAAATGAGTACCCAATTTCATATTTCAGTGCAACATAAAAATATATTATGACAACTGAAACCTTTTGAGTCATATTTGAATTTACTTTCTTTTTCAATTCACCAAATTACATAAATTGAAGTTTAACTTAAAGTCTGATTCACTTTGTATTTAAATTAAAGATACCCTGTTTTAAAAGGATCACACTACCTTTGTGTCTCTTTTCTTTAGTCTGACACCAGACACCACAGTATAATTGCTCTTGTTCATGTTTCTTGGTATATGAGAGACAGGTGGTCAGTCTCTATGACATATGACATTAAGAGCTTTCTGAGTTCCCTCTTTTATTGAAATAGCTTGGTGAATTGCACTGTAAAATTCTGCCACCTAAGATACATTAGAGAACAGAATAGTTTTGAGTATAATGTGAGCTAAAGCCACTTCTGTTTTTCAGATACATCTTGTAATACATAGATAAGAAAAAAGAAACTATAAAAACAATGACTTCTTTGGAATAAGATCAGATCTCATTTTGTTACTTGGCCTAGAAAGTTACTATCTATATAACTTTCATTAAGTGAGTTAATTTAACTCAGCCCCAGGGTCTTCATCTATAAAATGGGAATAATATAGAGTTTGCAGATTGGTTGTGATAATTAAATTACTCACTTTAACATACTTTATCTAGTAAAAGACCTGACTGTTGTATCTCCGGTTTTAATACAGTGCGAAGTTAGAAATTTTCTCTGAGCTCGTGATAGCCTAGCTAGGCCTCCATGTCTTCTCAACAAAGAATTGCTGCTTAGCGCTTTCCAGCTCCACACCCAGGCCAGGTAAAATTTTCTTCTATGAGTTCTAATCTTCTGCAATTGGATGATTTCAAAATGAGAGCACCTCAGCAGTGGTGAAAGCATCTGAGCTGAGATGCTTTACAAATTGAGCTGATTTAGTCTTATCCTCAAAATAACAAAGGTGCCAGTAATGTGCAGACCAATGAACAGCCAGATGTTTCCATGACCCAGTTAGAGATAAATTTGAGTAACAGAGGTTGTTTTGCCTCAAAGGTCCATTTGGTGGTTTTATTGGGATGGTCACGGAGGAGAGAGGACTACCACGACTGTCCGAAGAACTAATGGGAAGAAAAGATAATACAAATACTGTGACTCACAAAACATCTCGATATATGTATTTATCCATTCATTCAGTTATTTTTTCAAAAATCGCTGCAAGCTACTTCCAGGCAAAATTGCATTTAGCTATCTTAGAAAAGAAGTTATAACATAGTACAAAGTAGAACAAACATATAAAATGAATGGAAAATATACAGAAAACAAACTGTTACTCTTTAAGATAGCAGAACTCTCCTAAAATAAGGAAGATGAAGTGAAATTTGAAAAAAGATTAGGAAAAATAGATTGGGATTGGAAAACACATGGAAGTATAGGAATCCATACCAAGCATAACATTACAAATATGTCCACATATTGATGTTGCAGAAGTTTAACATGAAAAGTGACATTAGGAAAATGGCTTACCCTAGTATGAGGGCATTGTTCACAATAGGGAAAACAAACAAACACCCAAACAGAAATTGATCTACAGCTCTTTTTTTACCAAGGAATAAAGGAGGGAAATATCTGGGCTGCTGTCATGTTGTGATTCCTTTGCACACTGAAATCACACACTTCCCATTATGCAATCTAAGATCCATTTGAGAATTGAGTTTTGTCAGCAGTGGTGAGGATATTTTGTGAGGCATGAATGATAGGCCTGTAACACTTGATGGGGAGGGCAGAAGGATTCTTGGGAAAGTTAAGAGACAGAAATCTTATGAAAACTCAGCCTCAGAGGCTACGAATAAAGGGTAATGACAACTTAGATTTTAAAGGGCACAGAATTTGTCTGGTAAGCATTAAGGCATTCTCATTTTGTCGAGATCATATACTCTTGTACAGGAAAATGCAAGGTGAAACGCTGATAGAAGAGCACTGGTATTTTTTATCAACAGAATTTGAATGTGTGTTATATAACATCTTGAAGGATTAATGAGAAACTTTAAGCTATGAAGTCATGATCAGATTTGCATTTCATAACTATTACCTTGATTACAATACAAAAAAGGAATTTGTATGGGCTGAGGTTGGAGGCAGATAAATTAGTTAGGAGGCTATTGCAATATTTCCTGGCAGAGATAATGAGGGATTAAACTAAGGAGGGCTATTGGAGGCAAAAAGAGAGATGATGAGATTCTATAATAAAAACATGGAAGAAATAGCAAACATAATGAAGAAAATGTAAGTGTATTCCTTTTTAAGCTGGAATGAGTCATAGGTATTTGCTGTTACTGCCACTTTTCAAGGTAGTGCATAGATTTTGGTCACTATGATCATTTTAGAAAGAGAAATCAGATGTATATAGATTGGAAGGGATAAGATAACAGTTATTTATAGATGAATATTAAAAAAAGATTAACAGAGTTTAAAACAATTGTGCCCAAACCATACATCCAGTTTCCCCACAAATTTCTTTTGATTTTTCTTTTCACATCTGCAATTGACACACTTCCCACCTCCTTCATCCACCCAGGTAACTAGACTCGGGAGTTTTACTATTTGTTGTGGTGATATTTTATCCACACTGAGATAAAATACAATGTCCTTTATTAAAATGTCCTTTATTAAATGATCCTGCAGAACTCTGACATGTCATTTCTTCTCTAAGTGACAGTATTGGTGAGCAGATACTGCAGAAATATTAGACTTCTTGCTCATCATTGGCTCAATGAAGATTTGTTGGCTATCAAACTTGGCCAATTAAATAGGGGAGGAAGTCTCCTGATTACTCTTCCAGGGAAAATTTTACACTTTCATTAAAATGAACCATAGGCAAATGTGGTTCTCTTTTTATCTCTGACCATTGTCCTAACTAAAAAGTGGAATTTGATTTCTGAATTATGTTATCAGCATGTGGATTAAGTCACCACAAAGAACTTACTTAGCATTGAATGACTGAACTGAGAGAGGAAAATAAAGGTAAGAATAAATCTCTAAGAATTTGCATACCTAAAATGTAGTAAAGGAGACCAAAGAGTGGTGGAGAAACGCCAAATGTTCAGGAGATGAACCTAAAGTAGCGTAATTTTAGAAGCTAAAAAAGAAAACTTCACAGAAAAGGACACAGCCAATATTATGCTGTTGAAGGGGCTGGTCAGGGTGACAGGCTGCTTGACAAGGGGATTCATACTGAAAAGCAAAAGCAGTGATTGGAATCAAATTATCAAAGCTTGAGAAACCAAAGAGCTAAAATATGGAATAAAAAGAAAATTAGTACATTTTCAAAGTACTTGTGATATAGGCAGGCAGGTGAAGAGGGAAGGCCCCCTCCCAAGGCAATGGCAATAAATTTCCTGGGAAGTAATAGCCCTGATTTTGAAATAGCCAACTTTTCAAAAAACAGGAACTAAGGCCTGATAAGACCTTTAATTATCTCCAGCAACAGACCCAGAGAAGCTCCAGCAGAAACAAAAGGCCAGGAAAGGAATTTCAAAAATGACTATCACCACTCCCAACCTGCCCTCCTAGGCAACCTCCTTAGCAACAGGCTTTTACCTAGGTAGAAGTTCCATGTGGGGGCAGGTTTGAAAAACCTCGTACATATGCTGCCCGAGCCCATGTGCTACTTGTGCTCACGTAGCTAAGCACATGTGGCACCTGTATCTCTCTTCTTGAGATGTGTACTTTTATGCTTTCATGTCTAATGCTGTGATGTATATAGGGGCTCTCTCCATCCTTTGAAAAGCTCTGGTTTGCTCTTGAGCATGTACTCTCCACTCTCTTCTTTTTCTTCCTACTCCCCTTCAAAACTTCCAAATAAAATCTGTTTTACTTCTCTGTTCATCTACTCCTGAAATTCTTTTCAGGGCTGGAGCAATAGCACAGCAGTAGGGTGTCTGCCTTGCACGCAGCCAACATGGCCGACCCGAGTTCGATTCCTCCGCCCCTCTCGGAGAGCCCGGCAAGCTGCCGAGAGTATTTGATATACCAGACACAGTAACAACAAAGTCTCCAATGGAGACGTTACTGGGCCCACTTGAGCAAATCGATGATCAACGGGAGGGCCTTTTTTTTTTTTTCTTCTCTGTTCATCTACTCCTGAAATTCTTTTCTGCAAGGCAAGACAAGAACTCAGTAACCCTGGGTCCTGGCTGGCAGAGGCAGATGGGGAGAAAGTGACCATCTTTCTCCTCCCCACTTCACATAAGTCACTTATAGGGCCCAATGACATCACTTGCAAGGGAAGGGAGATAATAAGAGAGAGCTGATTGATTTTATTCAAATGTTCTTCATCTACAATAGGACCCATATATTGTATTGGTATGTTATTTGGTTTCCTACTTATTTATGTTCTCTTTACTCCCTCCCTTTGTGCCTTTCTTCCCATCCTTCCTACCAATACTCAGATAGGGGCACTTATTTTCAGGGTGTTTCCATGCTAACAACTTGATTTTGTCATGCTGCTTGGTTTTTTGGCAGTTGCTTAAGTCGGAGAGCCCGGCAAGCTACCGAGAGTATTCGATATGCCAGACACAGTAACAACAAAGTCTCCAATGGAGATGTTACTGGGTCCGCTCGAGCAAATCGACGATCAACGGGAGGGCCTTTACCTTACCTTACCTTACCTAAGTTGTAGGTAGATGATTCTTTAGGAAATTTACCCTGTGTTCAAAATTAAAAAAAATAGGGGTGTGGATCAGAGCCAGAACCCTTGGATAGGAGACTTGTACTTCTAATAACAATTTTGTCTGGGAGTCAATTTACTAATATCTGAAATATAAGTGTTGCAGCAGAGTAAGGGGATTGATGTTTAGAGAAGCAGATGAGGAAAAAGATTTCCTTGGGATGAATGCTTAGAGGAAAATCCTATTTTTCTTCTTCCTTCCTTCCTTCTTTCCTTCCTTCAATCCTTTTTTCTTCCTTTGATCCATCCTTCCTTTCTTCCTTCCTTTCGTCCTTCCTCCATTCCTTCCATTTTAATAACTATAACCTCTAGTCATTATATGCACACATATATACAATGATCTTATTCTGGAATATGTACACATATATGTATTGATGGTATTCTGGAAAAAGAGGTACCCGTTATTTCCTAGTCTATTTTGCATTGGTGGGACGCAGTCCCTCTCTACACACTTCTCTCCTGTAAACTTTTCTATTCAGTATTAATGTAACATGCATTCTGCTTCTCCACACTGTCCATTTTCTTTGTCAGCTTCACGATGAGTCTCTGGCACTCAGGTTAATTTTTCCTTTATTTTAATCATTTGTAGTTTTTCATTTGACCTTTCCTTCAATTCTAATTGTCAGCCTCAGACTTTGTGAGAAAATTATGTCACCTTCTTCCATTTTAAAGGTCCAAAGTGTATTGCTCAGTCGCAAACTCTCCATCTCATTTTCTTTTATAACAGAAACCCTTTGGGATTAGTTAAAATGAGCAAGAAATGTTAACCTATTTGTCCATGATAGCTAAAAATTTAGCATACAGCAATAGCACATTTATCTCATTTCCTAAGGGTATGAGGTGTCCCACAAAAGTGATTTTTAAAAACAAGATTATATGTTTTATAAAGCCTCAATATTTACCAAAAATAACTTATTCTATTAGAGGGTAGTGGGTTCTGGGCTTTATCAGGAGGTGCTCAAAGGCTATTCCTGGCTCTGTGCTCAGGAGTGACTCAAGGTGTTGCTTAGGGAAACATATGCAGTGGAGAAGGATATAAATAGGTTATCTATATGTAAAGCAAAAGCTTTACTCCTGTAAAATCTCTCCAACACAACATTATTTTCAAATAGAATCTTAATGAAGACTGAGCATTGTACAATGCACGTATAAAATAGCAAACCTGATACATAATGCACTGGAAAAAAAGAGCAGAATGGCCAAGTAATTTAACTGAAATATTTTCTTAGCCTTTCAACTTTGTCAGGTGAAGTTATGTGCTCCACTTAGTTTAACTTGTCTGATGCTGAGTAGTTTTATCTAAAAATAATATTTTAAGTGTAATGATGAATTTCTAAGATCTTCTAGCTCTGATAGTCTGATTTCAATTTAATTTTTGTCTAAATTTTTCATGATTATTTTGAGTCTATTGTTATTGTAGTGATATTTAGTATATTTAGGAATAGAATTAAGATTAATGGAATGAATCACTTGATGACTTGATCATTTGATATGCCGTTACTCGATTTCCTCCATTGCACACCAGTAACATCTTCATTCATCCTGTCGCGTGCTACTGTAGCCCAATGGTGAACACAAGGAACACAAAGAGCCTCAAACTGTTTATTCAGGGTTTTGACGGAGAAGTCTGACCATCTCATAGGTGGGTGGCCATGCTATCTTTTGATGTCCTGTGGAATCCAGTCGGTAATGGCTCTAGTCAAGCAGTCCTCTCCAAATTGCATTATGTGTCCAGCCCATCTGATTTTCGATGCCTTGGCAAATGAGACAGCATCCCTGATTCTCAATTGTCAATGGAGGTCGGAACTCCAGATACTTTCTCTCATGTCAATGAAGTGTGATTCTCTAAACATAGCTCTTTCTATTCCTTTTTGCGAGACCCGAAAAGCGTTCTCATACTGTTTTCGTAGGGTCCACATCTCTGAGGCATATGTTAATGAAGGAAGAACAGTGGAATCAAAGAGATGTGCCTGGAGCAGGAGGTTCTTCATCCTCTTAGCTATTTCTTCACTGCTCTTGAAGGTGCTCCAAGCCTCTCTCATCCTCCTGTACAAATCAGGTGCAAGATCATTCATCAGGTTGAATTCTCAACCTAGGTACACATAACTCTTGCATTTGGAGATGTTTATTCTGTTGAGAGAGAATGGAGCATCTGGAACAAGTCTCTTTCTCATAAACATTGTCTTTGTGAGATTCAGCTGTAGTCTGACCTTTCCACACTCACGGTTGAAGTCAGTCAGCATTTGTGGGCTTGGCTAATGTTTGGTATTATTAGAATGATGTCATCAGTGAAGCAGAAGTGGTGTAATTTCTGACCTTTCCTCAAAGATCTTCACTCCCATTCCTTCTCATTCAAGTTGTCACAAGTGATTCTCGAGGGTGGCACTGAAGAGTATCGGTGAAATTGTATCACCCTGCCGAACCCCTCTCTTGACATTGATGATCACTTCCTTGTAGAATGGTGAGATCCTGGTAGTAAATCCATAACACAGCTCATGGAGAATCCTGATGCATTGAGTTTGAACACCCTGTTTGGCTAGGGCTTCGATGACAGCTTCAGTCTCAACAGAATCAAAGGTCTTCTTTAAATCAATGAACATTACACAGAGTGGCATCTTGAACTCCCAAGAAACCTCAATGAGCTTGGTTATCATGTGGATATGGTCGATGGTGCTGAATCCTTTTCGGAACCCGGTTTGCTCTCATGGTTGTCCTTCATCTAGTGTTCTGGCAATTCTATTCAGGATGACTTGAGTGAACAACTTGTAGACGACAGACAACAGGCAGATTAGGTGATAGTTGCCAATGTCATGGGTATCTACCTTCTTGTACAGTAGTACAGTCCTGCTGGTTTTCCATTGGGATGGAACCTTGCATTCAGACAAGTAGCGTGTGAAGAGCCAAGCCAGTGTATTAATGGGTACTGATGGCAGGTTCTTGAGGTTTCGGTTCTGAACTTGTCTGTGCTAGGTGTGGGGAGAAAGGGCTGCAAAGTTTAAGAAGAGAACTCCCAGAACGACCACCAACTGGGAGCTCTTGGCATTATTGCCCAACATGGGAAGATGTCGTCGTTGAACAACATTGACCAAGAATATGATCTACTGGTTCAGCACCTCCATGATTGTGTGAGGAATGCCCAGAGAGAGAGAGAGATACCACAAAAAGACAACTTCGAAAACTCTCAAGCTCGTTTGCCAATGTCGCTTGGCACAAGCCTCAGCAACCGCAAGCATACATCAGAGCTTGAAAAGCAGTGCTAGAAGTGATAAAGGGAGACCTTAGAGAGAAGAGCAATAATGCTGGCAGATGTGGCAGGAGCCGGGAAAAGCATTTGCAATAACCGCCTGTCCTTTGCCAACTATAAGACCAAGATGACTGCCCTTCGACATCTGATGGATCTGTCACATCTTCTGGAAGGGCAATGGAGAAGATTATCCATGACTTCTATTTGGATCTCTTCGATAACAACGTCCACCTTCCCACATACCAAATTCCGCAGGATGGATATGTCATTTCCGACGTTCTCCTTTCCAAAATCCAACACACCATTTTTTTGGTATGGAACGAATAAAACTTTTTTGGGGGGGATGTACATCTGTTCACATGCTCAACCATAATGGTACTTGGGGTTGCACACTTTAGTTGGGGAGCTCTTGTGCATTCTGGTTGCAGCAGTCACAAGAAGTAGCATGTTAATTTGGGTGTTTTTACACACGTGACTGCAGTGCAGCTGGAAACTGCTTGCAGTTTCGGAGAACTGACCTCAAAGATTAATGCTACCAGTGGCAAAGAGCAGAGTCATAGGAGCATATTCATGTGTATATTTTTATTCAAATACTAGTATTCATTTGCTTTCTAAATTCTCTAATAAAGGCCCATGGTCACATCTCCTATTTTGTGTATAAATTAAATTTTAGTTTAGGTAAATTCATCTATCTAATTCTTGCCAATTGTTAACACAAATGACTCCCAAATCTGAGATGCTTAACAAAATACAAATTTAGTGTCCATAAACAGTCCAATAAATATTGAGAACTTCTGTTGCCAGCTTCACTCTAAGAAATGCATTGAGGATGCAGATTTTTTCACCTTTTTCCTCTTTTTTTCACTTCCAGGAACATGATTGGGGGTGAGAGGCCTTGTAGAAAAATAAATAGCGCGTATTTAGGTCTAATCACTCCCATCTACGATCCTTGTTTTTTCAGAACCTGGTCACATGGCTAATCTAACTGCAAGGAAGATTGAGAAATATAGCATAAAAGTGATGTTTATTAATGGTGACAATTTGAAAAAATCTACTATTGGCTAATACCTTGGCAAAATATATTCTGAATACTCTTTTTGTAGTTCCCTCTTTTCTTTTTTGTTTTAGTGACTCAGGTAAGTTACATTTTAATGGCTATATATTTGATTTCTAGGTGTTTTATTCTTGAAACACTTTCTGTTAATTTATCATATTATAGAGAACAGAAGTCAACATTTTCCATTTAACACTGCACCTGAAATATAGGAGATGTGGAATAAACATTAAACAACTTAGAAAATATTAGAGTTATGTAGAAATTTCTGACTAGATTAGGAGTCCATGAGTTACAAAACCTGATAATGGAATTATCCCAAGTTGCTATTAGAATCCCCTGCATGTTAAAGCAAATGGAGAATTGCTCCTCTCTATGAAAGTTAGATCTTTGCTTCCTAATGCCATAGTGCCAGAAAGCACCTAAATTTCTTTCTTGTTTATAGTTTCATAACATCATTATGTGTAATGAATTTAGCATTATTCATATTGCTTCATATCACAGGAATTTGAATGTGGTACAGATGCATAATCAATTCTAGTTGCCCTTTATCTAAGGGTTAAAGCTCATGGAGCTTTGTGCTTGGTAGCTGGACTGCACAGACCTAGGATTCCCTTCTACCTGTCAATATCCATTTCAGCAGCTAAATGCCATATTTGTCTGTAATTCTATGCTAACATTTTATTGATCTAGAGGCTTACACAGGGTGCAGCCTTGGGGGTTTGCAAGAACTAACCGCAGAGACCTACTTGGAATTGCTGCACCAGTGCCTACATTTGCAGATTTGTATAGCTAAGAATTTATATATCCTAGAGAATCAAATATGATTAAAGCATATTGCAAGCATTGCTGCCTTTCATTTGGGTTCCATTTCCTGGTGTCATAGAAGATAAGTGTCTGCTCCTTTTTGCTGTTGGCAGGTGTCATTAACTACATTCAACTGTGTTTTCCCTGTAATTTACTTCTTCTGTTCTTCTTGAAGTAAATGTCACTCATGGTTTCTTGTAGCTCCTATAAGTCTAAAACACATGCCTAAATCTTAAATCACTGAATGAATTCTAAAGTTATTTCAAGAAACAGCTCAAGGGGACCAGGACACAGGATAGGACCAACACTTGTAATAACCTTGGACAAGTTCATTAAACCTTTTTGGTTTTAGATTTTTTTAACCAATATAAGACACACTTAAACCTATATCAAAACTTTATATATAAAGTTTTATATATAAAACTGAGACCACTTTCCACATGCTTGAACGAGCCTCACACATGAAGTAACCAGCAGAGGAACCCAGATGTGCGGGACCAGGCTGAGATCTCCAAGCCTGCTTGGTTCAAGACTGGGCCTCCTCCACCCAGATCCCCCATCTTCCAGTAGCTTGACAGTTACACCCACCAACTGCTGTGTAACCCCATCAATAGGATTCAGAGAGTATAAAACCAAGCTCCCAAGTCTTTTATTCTCTATCACTGACCTCTTAATATCTAGTTCTCACTCTCAGAGAACCCGGCAGGCTACTGAGAGTATCATGCCCGCGTATATGCCTGACTGGGAATACCTCTAAAGGTGATTAGAGGCTGCCCCCAAAGCCTTCGTCCCTCTCGGAGAGCGCAGCGAGCTACAGAGAGTATCCCTACTGCATGGCAGAGCCTGGCAAGCTAGCAGTGGCATACTCATTATGCCAAAAACAGTAACAATGATGGTCCTCAATCCCCTGACCCTGAAAGAGCCCGCAATATGCCATCGGGATACACTAGCATGTGACAGGGATGAATGGAGACATTACTGGTGCCACTCGAGCAAATTGATGAACAACAGGGTAATAGTGATAGTGATAGTGATCAAAACTTTATTTGTGACATACTAAGACTTGAAGGACTGGAGCAATAGCACAGCGGGTAGGGTGTTTGCCTTGCACGCAGCTAACCTGGCCAACCCGAGTTCGATTCCTCCACTCCTCTCGGAGAATCTGGCAAGCTACCGAGAGTATCTCGCCTGAAAAGCAAAGCTGGCAAACTACCCGTGACATATTTGATATGCCAAACACAGTAACAAGTGTCACAATAAAGACATCACTGGGCCCGCTTGAGCAAATCAATGAACAATGGGAGGACAATGACAGTGATGCTAAGACTTTAGCTCATTTTGATGCTTCTATTAGTGATAAGTTTCTACAATTTTTAGAACTGGCTAGAGATTTTCCTAATATACATGGTTTCACTGGCCTGTACCTTCATAATTTCATTATTTCTCTATTGTATTTTCAAATGTGGATAGAGCAATACAAACCCATATAATCCAATTTTAGTTGTTTTTACCTTAGGGAAAACATACTCTTGTTACATTAAGAAAAACACAATCTTGTTTCCATAGTGATGTAACCAAAGTATTTTTTGGGTCACTTCACTTGAATTTTTAAAGACTAAGAAGTTAAAAAAAAATGTATATGGTGCCACCAGCAGGTCAATCTGTACCTGTGAGGCGAGTGCACCAGCAATCTTATGGCACTATCAGACCTTCAGATACCCCAAAATTGCTGCTGTGCCTTTGGCCAGAACCCAAAAACTTGGGGCAAAGTTTTCCAAAAAAGTAAACAGCCAAAAGTTAGGTATGTGGGAGACACCTCGGGCTCAGCTATGTAAGTGGAGGCATGGCCTCTCTGGTTCCTGATCAAACTACTTAATGGCCATGATCCCAGAGATTCAGAAATGAATCTTGGAACCCAAAGGTTGTTGGCAGAAATGTGTCCTGTTCCTGCAGGTTACTGGTGCTGGGCCATTCCTGGTGGGAATAGGTTTCGTGCCTTGGCCTGTTCCCCCTGGCAGCCCGGTGAACACCAAAGGCCACTGGACAGTCAGGTTTGGGCCTGCGGTGATGAGACACACAGGGCCTCACCAGATGGGGGTGGAACTGGCCCTTTCCTCCCCATCCCAATGAGACCCCAAGTCATCGCCTACAAATGGCCTCTCTGGCTCCTGATCAAGCTGATTAATGGCCCTGATCCCAGAGACTCAGAAACAAATCTCAAAATGCAGCGGCTTCCAGCAGAGATGCATCTGTACCGCATATAAGGTGGCCGCCACCTCAGTGCTTATTGGAAATGAGCCAGCGGTGACGGGGAAACTGCAGTCTCATGAGAAGGGGGACAGTACTGGCTTGTCCTTCACACCCTACCAACGTTACAAGTTGCCCCCACGAGCGGCTCTCCGGCACGGCCATGGTTCCAGAGGCAAAAGGACTTAATTCAGAGCCCAGCAGCTTGTGGCAGAAAGGTGAATGGACCATACATTAAACTACAGTGCCATGCCTCCCCGGGAGGGAAAGGTTGTTGCTTCCTTCCACCTCTCCATGCCCCCTCACTGCCCCCCCCCCCCCCGGCAGCAAAGTGGTTGCTGCTTCAGAGCTTATAGGAAAGCCAGGTATGAGCCGGCGATGATGGGGCAACTGCAGTCTCATGGGAAGTGGGGAGGTACCGGCTCATCCTTCACGCCCTACCGAGATCATGAGTTGCCCCCCATGAGCGGCTCTCCGGCACAGGCATAACACCAGACACACAGAAACCAATCTCGTAATTATCTGGCTCTTTGCAGAAATCCAAAATCACAAGGCTGCTATTGTGGCCATACAGCATTATATGTTTCTCATAACAAACTATAGAAAACTAAGTATCTCACAATGCCTTTTCAGCAATTCTGATTGTTCGGTGGGGGGGTGATTCTAAACAATAACGGTGCATCTTTTGTCAAAATAATAAATTTAATCAATGTAGAGAAGAGTTAAGAAGAAATCGTCTACCTCACAGGCATTGGGAGTGATAGGAGGGGTGTATATTGGGGTTCTTGGTGGTGAAAAATAAGTACTGGTGAAGGAAAAGATGTTTGATCATTGTATGACCGAGACTTAAACCTGAAATCTTTGTAACTTTCCCCACAGTGATTCAATAAATAAATATAAGAAGAATAAATAATAAATAAAATTATGAAAAAAAATGTATAGTTATCTTGGTTTGGGAACAACACCAATCTGTGCTTAGGACTTACTACTGGTTCTGTGCTCAAGAATCACTTCTGGCAGGGTCAGGGCGTGGGGATTATATGTAATGCTGGGGATCATGCAACAGAAGCTGGCTGCATGCAAAGCCTTACCCACTGCACTATTTTTTTGTCCAGAAATTCTACAAATAAATATTGCATAATAATATTTCTTAATCATCTCTGTCCTTTCATCAAGTTTTTAACTTGATAAAAAAAGAGATTCTAAAATATTTCCCCTTTCCCCCCTCTATTTCCTGTTTTACAGGCTCTTTCTGAGTTTCTCTATCAACTAGGAAGCATAGTCTGTCCATCTCTTAACATATTCACATTATAACCACAAGATGGCTGCTATTGTCTTATTTTTATGGCTATATTCAAGCAGAAAGAAAGAGAAAACAAAGTAATGTCAGGGACTACTCAATTTCCACATTAGTAGTCATGGTATTGAATAAATGTGAGTTGCGTGATTATCTCTACTTGCAATTAGAATGAAGAGTAGATAAGAGGATGGATTCATAATCCACTAACTGAGACTGTGAATATCACTTCTTTGAAGAGATTAGGGGTGTTTCTCTCAGTGAAAATAAGGAAAATGACTCGGAAGAGCCAACTTCCTATCAAATCTGCTATATTTCTCAAGGAAATAGTAATGATCTACAAATAAAATTCACTTTAAAATGGAATAAAGCATTTTGTAGAGATATGAACGTGTTTATCAAACAGCCTTTCACTATACGGGAATAAAAAGAAGAAACAAGAAAGGTATAAAAATAAAAGAGCTTCTGTGTTGAAGCTAATGGAAACAAGACATTTTTTCCAAGTGGATTTAGAGTTTAAACTTTTTATTTCTCTCAAAATTCTTCATCCAGTTTTACTTTGCATTTAACTTTTGCAGAATTATTTATCCATACCATATTGCTGCTTCTAAGTACTATGTTTTAATGGGCTAGTCTATCCCCTTTCTTTAGTTTTGTAAAGATAAATGTAAGGTAGAAATTAGTTGAGATTGTAGAGGCCATAGTGTTCATGAAGCACAAAACAATCTGGTTACAATTTGGATATAGGAGTATTTTCCTTTCTTGGAGAATTATATGGCAAAGTAAATCCAACTCTATATTAGACCTTGTGCATTGTTTTCCACTTGGTAGCTGTCAATGATATAGATTGTACAAGTGAAATCAATGACAGGAAAGATGTTGATCCTGTGCTTCATTCTCTTTGTAGGGTACTTCAGTCACACAAAGACAGAGTTGTTTGCGGGAAAGGACTATACCAAGAAGGAACAACTTGCAACTACGATAATGTACAATTTATTTTATTTTAAGTACAAAGGAGCGATAGCACAGTGGTAGGGCATTTGCCTTGCACGCAGCCAACATGGCCGACCCGAGTTCGATTCCTCCACCCATCTCGGAGAGCCCAGCAAGCTACCGAGAGTATCTCGCCTGCACAGCAGAGCCTGGCAAGCTACTCATGACCTATTCGATATGCCAAACATAGTAACAACAAAGTCTCCAATGGAGACCTTACTGGGCCCGCTCAAGCAAATCGATGAACAACGGGAGGACAGTGATGACAGTGATGTATTTATTAAATCAAGATAAGCAATTTTCCCAATGAGGTCAAAGAGATAGTATCATGACAAAGGCTACTGCCTTATATGTAGGTCCTGGTTTTGATCCATAGCACTACATATTGTTTCCTGAGTCCCAGCAAGAGTGACCCCTGAGCACAGAGCCAAGATAAATCTCTAGTACAGTCAGGTGTGACTTCTTCCCCAAACAATACAGAACTAACCTGAAAAAGAGTTCAAATTTTCATAAAAATCCTCACTGAGCTAAGGAGGATAATGGATACATACAGTGAGAACTTCAATAGAGAAATGATAAATATGAAAGATACCAAATGGAAATCATAGAACTGCAGATTATAATAGTTCAACTGGAAGATGAAAAAACATGGAGGAGTTCAACAACCTATTGGATGAAGTAGAAGAAATCAGTTAACAAGGCAACTGAAACACCCACTTGAGTGAAGGGAAAGAGGAAAAGACAAATTATTAAAACATAAAGAAGTTTAAGGGAATTAATTGTGGGTCAAAATAACTGGATAAAAGAATATTAATGGATTTTCAGGGCTTGAACTTACTGTGGCACAAATACACTGAATTTTGATGATCCATATGTGATGTTTATATATTGTCACAATGCAATGTTACTTCAGTGTTATATGTGAAACTAGCTTTAAAAAGTTACAATAGGGAGAAAACAATCATTTCTCTCTCTCTCTCTCTCTCTCTCTCTTCTCTCCCTCTCTTTCTCTCTCTCTCTGTCACACCCAGCAGTTCACAGGGTTTTTCTCTTGGCTCTGAGCTCAGGGATCACTCCTGGTAGGACTTGCATAACTATATGGGGTGCTGGGGATTGAACCTGGGCTGACTGTGTGTAATGCCTGCTATATAATCTTTCTGGCTAGTAGAAACCCCATTTTAATAGAACAGCTGAAAATTACTCTAAACTGGAGAAGGAAACAGACATTTTGATTCAGGAATTCCAGGGAAATGCAAATAATAGGAACTTAAATAGGACTTATAATTAAGCAAATTTAAATTAAAATTTGGCCAAAGAGATGTGTAGTCATATAAGGAACAAAAGGGAAACAAAAGTTTTAAATCCTTGTTACATCCAAGGTATACGTGTTTTCTCATGAGACTGAAAACATATTTTTCAGCACAAACTTTTCAGGTCAGAGGAGTAACAATATATTTCAAGTGAAAAAAAATCTAAACAATACTCTAAACTTGCAAGGTTATCAAACAGAAATAAAGGAGAAATATAGAGGTTTCCAGGCAGCAAAGCAAAAGCTAAAGAAGTTCATAACCACTAAGTCAGGCTTCATGAAATGTTGAAGGAACTTCATTAAGTTTAAATTAAAGGCTTTAACTAGTAACAAGGAAACTTATAAAAGAGTAAGCATTACCGGAAAGGTCAATATGTAGCAAATGTAGTAGATAAATCTTGGGTAAAACTAGTGAAAAGGTCAAAGTTAAAACAGTAAAAACTGGGACTGAAGAGATAGTACAGTGCGTATGGGGATTGTCTTGCATGCAGCTAACCCAAGTTCAATCCCCAGCACCACAGGTGGTCTGCTGAGCCTTGCCAATAATGATCCTTGAGCACAAAACCAGGAAGAAGCCTTGAGCACAGCAGAGTTTGGACCTCCAAACTGAACAAACTCCTTGTGTTGGTGGTATAGTGGTGAGCATAGCTGCCTTCCAAAATGAACAAATTCCCTAGTAGAAACTCAATTACAATAGTTAAACTACAATTATAAAAAGATGTAAAATTTTATACAAAAACTTAAAATATGAGGAAGGCAACAATGTTGAGCTTTAGAATGGAATGAGCTTTAGAATGCTATAAAGTTGTTAAGTGTAAGTCTTTAGTAACCATATGCCAAAAAAAAATCTATAGTACAAAATGTACAAAAGATAGATAACAGGGCACTAAAGTAATCTTAAAACCATGTGGAGAGGAAAAGAAGAATCAGAGAACTACAAAAATAAATTAAAAGACAGAAAGCAATTGAAAAAATAAGTACATACTTATCAACACTATAAATAATTACTTTAAATATAAATTAACTTCAATAAAAAGACATAGAGTGGATGGATAAAAATTCCGACTTATCTATAAGCTGCCTTAGGATAAACTTATTAACTTATATAAACTTATTAACTTTAAATCTAAGTATACAAACAAAATGAAGGGATTAAAAATTCTATCCAATGAAAATGACAATGTATAAAAGCTGGAATGGCCAAAATTATATCAGACAAAATAGACTTTTAACAAAAACTGAAACACTGGGACTAGACAGTTATAGAGAGATTGATATGACAAAAGGACATATATTTATAAATATGTCTGTAACAAAAATAGGCACACATGATCATATCAAACAATTATCAACATACTTAAAATTAGAAATACATATCAATATAATAATAGTGACATGATTGTACATTAACATAGATAAATAGTTCATCTGAACAGAAAAGCAATAAGGGAACAACAGCCTTAAGTGTCACAGTAGAATGGATGAATTTAACAGATATTTAAAAAACATTGCATGCCAAATTAAAAGAATACTCATTTTTCTCAAATTCACATTAAGCATTTTACTGCATAGATTATGTTATCCAAAAATAAATTTTTTAGCAATTTTAAGATTATTGAAATCATAACAAGATCTATTTGAAGCACAATGGCATGTAACTGAAAAATAATTACATAATAAAACTGGTATTATGTGGAGATTGTGCTACAGAAAAACAAATGCCAGTGGAAAAAAACCAAAAGAAATGGAAAAGAAATAACCCATACACTGAGATAAAAACAAATGAACCAAATAAATCAAAGTGAAATAAATAATACCTTATGGCAAACAAAAACACAAATAAAACATATGGAAACATGAGATGTAGCAAAAAGTGTTTTAAGATGGAAATTCATTGCAATAAAGACCTACTTAAAGAAATTTCTCAATAAACAACCAATATTTTTATTTCAAGGGACTAGAAAAAGGAAACTCAAAGTTAAAAGGAAATAAACATATAAGCATAAATATAAAACATTGGGAATAAAATGAAAATAGGAAAATAAAACTAGAGTTGGTTTTTGAAAAAAGTTAAAAGCAAAACAAATGGAGTAGTCACATAAATAAGACCAGAAATAAAAGAGATATTAGTGACACCACTAAAAAAAATTATGACATGGTCACTGTCCTCCCATTGTTCATCCATTTGCTCGAGTGGGCCCAGTAGTCTCCATCGTGAGACTTGTTGTTACTGTGTTTGGCATATTGAATACGTCATGGGTAGCTTGCCAGGCTTTGCCCTGCAGGTGAGATACTCTCGGTAGCTTGCCAGGCACTCCGAGAGGGGTGGAGGAATTGAACCCAACTTGAATCTGGGCTGTCTGCACGCAAGGCAAACGCCCTACCACTGTGCTATCACTCTAGCCCTAATTATGACACTACCAGCATAATTACATGAAACCAATTGTATAATGCTTCCCAAATGGGCAAATTCTTAGAAACATACAAACTTCCAATACTACATCATAATGTGAAAAAATATCTGAAGAGTTACTGGTAAGGAGATTGGATCTATATAAAAATCTTTCCAACACCAACAAAAGCCCAGAGTCACTTACTGGTAAATCCCACCTACCATTCAAAAAATAATTAATACAATTTCTTCTGAAGCATTCTCAAATTACAGAAAAGGAGAGTATTTTTTAAATTAATTTATGAGAAAACAATACTCATATACCAAACCAGGCAAGGACATTATAAGAAATTTACAGGCCATTATGCCTGATAAACATATATTAAAATTTCTCAGCACAAAATTAGCAAAACAAATTCAACTATACATTGAAATGATCACATACAATGGACAAGTGGGATTTATTCCAATATTCAAGAATAGATCAGTACATGCAAATCAGTAAATAGGATATATCATATTACAAAGTGATGTATAAAATTATACAATCATTCAAGTAGATGCAGACAAAAACATTGCAATGAGAATTCTCCTAACACCAATTAAAATGGCCATTAACAAAAATTAAAATAAAATAGCTGGTTCTAGAGAGAGAATACAGGCATTAAATTGCATGTCTTGTATGTGTCTGATTCTCATTCAATCCCCCAAATTGCAAAGGATTCCCACCCCCAACCTCTCATGCACTGGCAGGTAAGATCTTGGAGCACAGAGCAGGAGCAGTTGCTAAGAACTATTAAATCTTGCCCAAATCCCACCACCAATATTTTTCAAAGGGTTAACAAAAGAATGAAAGAAAAGGAACATTTGTGTACTGTTGGCAAATCCCAATTTCTGTAGGCACTAGAAAAAAACAACAAGAATGTTCTTCAAAAACTTTTTAAAGTATAATTACCATATAATGCAGCAATTCAATTTCTAGATATTTATCTAAAGTGGGGGAACAACTCATGAAGTGTCTGCACACCTATGCTCCCTACAACATTATTTACAGCAGACAAACAAGAAAATAACATTATTCCCAAGTGATGGAGAATGAATAAATTAAAACATATAGATATAGCTTTACTATTCATCCTTAAACTATATATCAAAATTTTGATCTTTGTGACAATAGATAAAATCTAATGTCATGCTGATAAGTGAAATAAGTAACAGAAAAACAAATATTATATAATTAAATATATATTTATATATACAATACATATATGTGTATATATATACACACACAAAGACAAACAGAATGGTGGCAGTCAGAGGCTGAGGGTCGAAATCTGGGAAATGATAGAAGAAAAGTTAAGAAAAATAAAAGCATGTCACTACTCCTGGAAGGATGCAAGAAAACAGCCTATTGCCTAAAATAAACTATTATGGCCACCTCATCCCAAGATTAAATGAGTTCCAAAAATGAAAAAAAAATTGAGAGATATTCTGCTAACACACTGATAGGATATTTATTCATAATCAGTCTTCTAAATCCTGATAAGAATTGATATAGCTGTATACCTTGATGGAATATTAGGAGAAATATATCTAGAAACATTGAGTATTTATCTGTGAATCTTTAGACCTGAAGTTCAAAGGATAGCCATTGTAGAGAAGGTGCAGAAGCTGATATCTTTCCACCATGGAAAGATGTTACATATAAAGATTAACTCTATCCCTACTGCAGCACTCAGTACAATAGCTAAGATTTGGAATCAACCCAGGTATCTGAAAACAGAACAGTGGGTCATGACGATGTATATAGACTTAATATTATATATACTTGACACAAATATGCAGCATAGGAATGATGAAATCTTGTAATATGCTGCAACATGGGTGGAATTGAAAGATATCATATTAAATGAAGTAAGCCAGAAGAAGAAGGATAAACACAGGATGGTATCACTTATCAGGTATGGTATCAGGATGGTATTTAGAGTAACTGGATGAGGAAATGCAATGGTTTAATGGGGGGGGGCGATGTTGGGAGAATTCCTAGATCACTTGGTCCCAAAGCATAAGGAGGAGAAGAAAAGAAAAGGGTGGGAAGAAAGGAGAAGTTGAGAAGCATCATTGGGCAAAGGTCATTGTACATTGATGGTGTTATGGAATGGCAGAGCTAAATCAAGGCACAGAGACAATAACACTGAAATAATAGGACTTAAACTTACATAAACTTAAAAAGGTTCCTGTTAATATGGTGACTGGGGTGGGGATGCAGGTGGAAGAAAGAACCTGGGAACACTAGTGGAGGAAAGATGAACCCGGTGGTGGGTTCGGTGATGGAACCCTGTATGTCTAAAATGCAACCATGAATAACTTTGTAAATCATAGTGCTTTCACAAAAGGGGAAAAAGGTTACTAGATCCCCAAAAGAAACCTGTCATTCCAATGTGTATCCCACTGCTAATAAAGGAATAGCCTCTCTCTGTTGAAATTTCCTTAGTACCAGAGCTATGAACCGGGAGCAGAAATAACTGGGAAGACTGACAAATTTGGAGCTTAACCAAATAATGCCAAAGGCCTGTGGGAATAGCACAAGATCAGGAACCTAACCAAGTAGAAAGCAACAGTCTTTATTATAAAGCAAGGAGCAAGTGTAAATTGAAATGCATGAGCTGTATCAACCAGTTATAGATACAGAAGGCAAGGAAGCTACACAGAAGGACGTCGTGTGGAAAATGTTCTGTGAGCTTCTAAAGGAAACAGAGAGCAGAGAGCGTGGAGCAGAACTAACATCCCACAAGCTAATTCTTGCTCTTAGTTTACAATGCCTTGATTTGCAGTGATTGCCAAAGACATGAGAATCACTGGAGTTCATCCTTACCCACATTGCAAAGGCAGCTATGTTTGTAACTTCACTGACAGCAATTATAGTGATGAATCTCACCAGGTGCAGAGTCCACCATGCCAGGGGATAGCACTACCTCCCAGTCACTGGAAGACTGAGGTTCTGCCATTGAATAGGTTGGCCCTTATATACAGAATATGCTCAATCACAAGTGAGTATGAATAATCTGAGAAAGGCAGAAGCACTAGAAAGCATTTCCCTACCTCATAATTTTGTGTGTGGCCAGCATTACAATCACAGAGAACTAAAACCTTTTATTTCAATGTCAAGAACAAAACAAAAATTGTTGACAACAGCTCTTAGTGAGTAGCTGTGCAATTCTTAAGAAATGGTGATGGATTGAAATGGACTATGCACTGTAATGGACCATGTCTCATAAAAATTTATATCTTTAAGCCTTACACAGACACACACACAGACAGACAGACAGACCCACACACACACTGTATTAGTTAGTGTAATGCTTTGGGGAGGTAATAATGATTGGATGAGGTCATGAAAATGCAATCTCATGATGGAATTATTGTTCTCCCTAGAGGCCCTGGGGAAGGGAACCTTACTTTCTCCCTTTCCTCTCCTGGTAGTGAAGTCACAAAATGAAGTCAGTGGTCTGCAACTGAGAATAGGGCCACCACCAGAGATCCTGACCATGCCACCATCCTGGTCTCAGATCTCCAGGCTCCAGGTGCTAAGAAAAAATATGTTGCTTATATCCTATCTGGGTCTACAGTGGTTTTGTTATTACAGTGAAAATGGACTAAGACAGTATTTTAAACCAACAGCCTTAAACACAATCATATGAACCTCTATGGGCTTTCGTTTGAATGACTGCACACTGGCTGTGGTCAGACCAAGACAGTCTAAAGCCTAAGACCACCATGCCATAATTCTTCAATAGGATACAAGACAGTCTCTTTGGGTACTCTTGCTATTCTGGGAAGGAGTGGCTTTGTGACTTGATTAAGAATTTTCTTTTCAGTTGAAATGTTAGCAGAACTTCACATTCATAAAACCAAACATTTTAAATGTTTTACTTTGACGTTCCTCCGCCCTCTCAGAGAGCACCGCAAGCCACGGAGAGTATCTCGCCTGCACGTCAAAGGCTGGCAAGCTACCCATGACCTATTCTACATGCCAAACACAGTAACAACAAGTATCACGATGTTACTAGGCCCGCTCAAGCAAATCAATGAACAACGGGAGGACAGTGCTACAGTGCTACTTTGAAGTTACTTTAGACTCATTGGAATTAGTGAAACAGTACAGACAGGACTTCATTAATTTAACTTTCCTCAAAGATAGCATCTTCTACAATATCAAATAACAAATAGAACATGAGCATCAGTGCCATTCATAGCAGTCATTCTCAACCTGCTTCCAATTGTGGTCCCCTTCTAACCTCATTTTCTTCCTCTTATCCTGGTTGCCTCCTAGTTTCATGCTATGGTCCCATTTTATCCAATTTACACCTATGGCTCCTTTGTAATATACTGGGGACTCAGTTGGAGTCATGGGGCTCATGATTAATAAACAAAGATCAACAGGATTTATTCAGAATTACATTTCATGGGGAAAGGAGTGCAGTGTTTCTAGTGTGGGACAACACCAGGGTTTGAAGGCAGGAGTGAAGATAATTATGCACATGTAGGTGTATGAAGCTAAACCCTTGACATTTCATAATATTGTAAAAATAATCATACATCAATGTTTTACAGTTTGGAGAAGCAGGACACCACAAGCACGTTGCTTTGGCATGGGACAACCAAACAGCACATGAGAGACCATGTGGTATTGGATATCTAACAGGGGCTCACACATGCCAATAACCCTAGGGCCTTCTTCCTACCTGGTGTTAGTTAAAAAATTATGTAAATGTTATCTTTTAGTGAAATTTTATAAATACTGCTTCAAGAGACACATAGACCTCAGATATTATTAAAGAATCACTGATGGGGCTGAAGCAATAGTAAAGCTTGTATGGTGCTCACACAGCTTGCACACAGCTGCACTAAGTTTGATCCCAGAATTCCTTACAATACCCTAAGTACTCCCATGTGTAATTCCCGAGCATTCATCTAGGAGTAAGCCCTGAAACACGCAGGGTGTGCTCCCCCAGCATCCAAATAACCATATTCTGATTTTTCTATCTTAAAATGTTTTGAGGCCGATCATCATGCTTTCATAATATCCATTTATCAACTGAGAGAAAAATGCTCTTGGAACAAGAGTTTTCATTTACATAATAATGAAGGTAATTCATGTTTTAAAGATCCTTTCATAATTTTGTTTTTAGGCTGATATTCTATGCAACCTGATTAGAGAACCAATTTTGGTTTTCTATTTAGTATGATATTTGACAGCTTTCTACCACTAAAAAGCTTCTAAGTCTTCTCCTTTGGTGTTTTATATAAGTAAATTCATCATGAATGTTATCCTCAACCAGCCAGTGACTTTCTGTGACTCCTACATGGGATTTCTCAGGGTACAGATATGCATGGCAGGCCACAGAGTATGCTTTGTCATGGATCAGGATAGTCATCTCATATACTTCACTGCACAATATTCCTCTCTATAAATATCTGGATGAGTGCTTTTATATTGAACTTTTAGAGAATTATAAATTTGATCACGTGAATCAATCCTTCAAACTTGTGTATACTAAGTAAACATAACACCTCCAAGTGTTATTTTAAGTATAAATATAGTCAGTAAATTCTATACATCATACAACTCTATTATTAGAAATAAAAACTTTAAAATACCATAAAATATTCCTTAGGTACCTTCCTCATACTTATATATAACAGGAATTACAACTATGGAAAAAAAGGTAAGGTGAAGTTTGCAGAGATTCAGTTGTCTACATCACAACACTCATAAATGAAGAATCTAAGATTTAAACTTAAGTCAGGTGAAAGAATAATTAAACAGCTATTCTATAAGAAAAATTCACAGGATATTGGAGATACCATATGAGGTGGGGTTTGGGTCTTCCTTAAAGCCACACAAGTTCTGACTTATCAGCAGGGAACAGGGTACAGATACTGTCAAACCCATCACAAGAGGTCTTGAGTCCTCTTTGCGAAAAGACTGCTCAAAAGTCAGAACTTAATTTTTAGTCTAATCTTTAAGTATTAAGAAGACTTCTATAGTTCTTTCTTTGTTCCTAAACACTGCACAGCACATAGGGAAACAAGGATTCTACAAACTCGGAGTCCCTTTCCCCATACCAAATCTTCCATTAAACTCGAATACCCCCTATAAGAAGTGGTGTATTTTCATAGAAAGATACCAGATTTTTGTCATTTTAGTTCCTTGGAATGCCTGCTGAAATTTTCTGAATGATGAGAGTGATATATAGCATCTTTTGTTCTGATGTGGTGATTGCTGGCAGCTCGTAGGCAGCTTCAGAAAGGGAAATTTGTCACCACCACCACCACAAAATGCCTTGAGGGCCAGAATAATAGTACAGCAGATAGGCCACTTCCAGATTCCATACCCAGCATTCCATATGTTCCCCCAAGCACTACCAGGATTAATTCCTTAGTTCAGAGCCAGGAGTAACCCATGAACATCACCAGGTGTGACACAAAAAGCCAAAAAAGAACCTCGATCAGAAACTTATAATTTCCAGCTCATGCCTTAATTCTGGGCAAGGAGAGTGTATGTAAATCACCAGTGGACAATGATTTCATCTGCAGGCCTGCATAATCGTACCAAACTTTGGGAGTATTCAATGACTTCCTACATCAATACTTTAGATCTAAACACTATTGTAGCTACACTACCTAAAGTATAATAAAATTATTTTTATTTTTAAAATTATGTTTTGGTTTAATGGGCATATCCAGGTGTAATGGATGATGTGTTTAAAGAAGGCATACAAACTCGGAGTCCCTTTCCACATACCAAATCTTGTCATTCACATCTCCAGGATTGCTTCCTTTTAAAAGTACTTTTCAGTTCTGTGACTTGTTCTATGAAATTAAAACCTGGAAGGACTGGAAAGAATCCTGTTGTCAACTATATAGAAGTGTGAGAAGCAAGAACTGTGCATTTGTGCTGGCACTTGAAGTAGAACTTATGGAATGATCGTTAACTTGTGGGGTCAGAGCTAACTCTGGGTAGTGGTGACAGAATTGAATTGAATTGTAGGACAAAGAGTATCAGAAACTTGGAAAAACACACCATTTAATTGGTTCAGGGAGAGAGGAAAAATGTCCCTCAGATTTGCTATCAAAGTGCTGTCAGTAAAAGCACTTCAACTGTCTACCTGAAGAAGGTTGGAGCTTTACTTCCATAACTAACATCTTCCAGGTTGAGATACACAATGTACAACCCGGCCGAAAGGAAGACATGCCTTTTCTATTAAAATCTACTCCTCTTTCTGGATTTCCAAAGTTCAATGCACGATCTAAGAGGTGAATCTTCTACTCTCATGCCCACATTCTGATATTGAATAGTGGATCCAGATGCTCTGCAGCCTGTTACTCAACTCATTCATTGAGCGCCCCTTAGAAAATGTGAAATGCAAACATCTTACATTTATACACATTGCTACGGTGGTTTCCATACCTTAGGAAAAGGCCTGAGCTTATACCTCAGATGCTTTATGGTGTCAACCAATTCAATTTGTCTTGGGTACTGTTGCTCTTCTGTAGTGACAGCAAAGAAAAAAAGGTAGAGACATAAGAATATCTGTTTCACAAACAGTGAAAAATGGAAAATTCCCCAACGTACTGGGAGGAGGCGAATCAAAGGGAAAGGTGCCTGTGGGGAAGGCAGCCTCAGGCACTAGCAATATCTCTGGTGTCTTGTAGGTGTTTTAATAAATGTTTATTGACTAAATAAATGAGCATAAAAATTTCCTTGAGAGACATCACAGGTTGCTTCATTTGTCCTAATGAATCAATATATTGACTCTGCTTTGGTAAATTATGCAAATTTCATATTACCTTAAAAATACTGTATTTTCTACATTTTTTAAAATTTATTTATTTATTGAATCACTGTGGGAAAGGTTACAAAGTTTTCAGGTTTAGGTCTCAGTCATGCAAATATCAAACACATTTCCCTTTACCAATACTTATTTTTTACCATGAAGAACCCCAATAAGACCCCACCCCCCACCACTCCCAGTCCCTGTGAGGCAGATGAATTCTACTTAACACTCTATCTGCTTTGATTAGATTCATTGTTTCAATAAAAGATTCACCACTATTATTTAGAGTTTACCCCCCCCCCCCCAAATCAGACATGCTGAAAAAGCATTGTGAAGTGATTTGCTTTCTACAGCTGGGTTCAAGAATTAAATGTTGGTTTTGGATTTCTGCTATTTTACTTATTGACCCTGGAAGTATTTCTACTGAAAGTCAGATAGTTAAAAATTGGTTTCTGTGCTCTGGAGTCGTGGCAGTGCTGGAGAGCCACTCGTGGGGAGGGGGGGGCAACTGGTGGCCTCAGTAGGGCATGAAGGGCGGACCGAAACGCCCCCCTTCTCATGAGGTTTTAGTCGCCCCCACACCCCCGGCTCATACCTGCTGTCCACAAGGCTCCCATGCGGCCGCCATCTTTCTTTCCAGGGAGGAAAGGGCGAATGGGACCACACCCTTTCCCCTCCGGACAGACATGATGGCCTGGATTAATGCATAGTCATTTCACTTTTCTGCTCCAAGCTGCTGGGTTCTGCATCAAGTCCTTGTGCTTCTGGGGCCGTGGCTGTGCTGGAGAGCTGCTTGCGGGGGGCAACTGGTGACCTAGGTAGGGCGTGAAGGACGGACCGGAACGCCCCCCTTCCCATGAGGTTTTAGTCGCCCCCACACCCCCGGCTCATACCTGCTGTCCACAAGGCTCCCATGTGGCCGCCATCTTTCTTTCCAGAGGGAGGAGGGCAGAAGGGAGCAACACCCTTTCCCCTCCGGACAGACCTGATGGCCTGGATTAACGCATAGTCCTTTTACTTTTCTGCTCCAAGCTGCTGGGTTCTGCATCAAGTCTTTGTGCTTCTGGGGCTGTGGCCGTGCTGGAGAACTGCTCGTGGGGGGCACCTGGTAACCTCGGTAGGGTGTGAAGGACGGACTGGAACGCCACACGTCCCATGAGGTTTTCGTCGCCCCCACACCCCCGGCTCATACTTGCTCTCCACAAGGCTCCCATGCGGCCGCCATCTTTCTTTACAGAGAGGAGAGTGCGAATGGGGCAACACCTTTTCCCCTCCGGGCAGACATGGTGGCCTGGATTAACGCATAGTCCATTCACTTTTCTGCTCCAAGCTGCCGGGTTCTGCATTAAGTCCTTGTGCTTCTGGGGCCGTGGCTGTGCTGGAGAGCCGTTCGCAGGGGGCAACTGGTGACCTCGGTAGGGCATGAAGGACAGACCAGAACGCCCCCCTTCCCATGAGGTTTTAATCGCCCCCACACCCCCGGCTCATACCTGCTGTCCACAAGGCTCCCATGTGGCGCCATCCTTCTTTCCAGAGAAGAGAGGATGACTGGGGCAACACCCTTTCCCCTCCGGGCAGACATGATGGCCTGGATTAATGCATAGTCCTTTCACTTTTCTGCTCCAAGCTGCCAGGTTCTGCATTAAGTCCTTGTGCTTCTGGGGCCGTGGCTGTGCTGGAGAGCCGCTTGCGGGGGGCAACTGGTGACCTCAGTAGGGCATGAAGGACGGACCGGAATGCCCCCCTTCCCATGAGGTTTTAATCGCCCCCACACCCCCGGCTCATACTTGCTGTCCGCAAGGCTCCCATGCGGCCGCCATCCTTCTTTCCAGAGAAGAGAGGGCGAATGGGGCAACACCCTTTCCCCTACGGGCAGACATGATGGCCTGGATTAACGCATAGTCCGTTCTCTTTTCTGCTCCAAGCTGCTGGGTTCTGCATTAAGTCCTTGTGTTTCTGGGGCTGTGGCCTTGCTCCAAACTTAACTCTGATTTTCAGGGAGAAACGTTGGGTGGTTTACTTCCCATTGATCACTTTGTATATAGAGAGATGTGCTCCGCCGCTTACGCGGCCGCGCAGTTTTGAGGAAAAGTCCAAGTTCTTGCATACTCGAGCTGTGCTTGTAGAGGCTTCTGGTCACCGGGTTCCATCTGGGGGAGGCGGGATGCGGTACCTACCCCATCTTGGACTTCCCGATGATCTAGGATCTTTTTGGAACCTGTTTTTTTTTCTTTTTCTCCGGGAGCTGTGGGTCCCGCCCTCCATGTGGCCCTTCTCTTCCGGCTATATGCTCTGTATTTTCTACTTAAGATATGATTTTGACATGTACTTTTGTAGTAAGTGTGTGTGACATCTTAATTTTGAAGAGGTGTGAAAAAAAAACATTGCTGACAAAAATACACTGATGAAAATCAAAGTTACCTCAATAGAAAAGACAGAAAAAGACTTTGGCATATACCATGTAGAAGATGTCAGAACACTGGTCTTGGGCCCTCAAGAAAAATCAGGTCTATGACAGAGCTATGCTAGTTTATATTCACATGAAATCAGGGAATCCTAATACACAAATGGACATGAAGAGCTGTGAGGTTCATCTGTTCCTGCAAAAAACACACAGCTGGAAACAGTGAATTTTTATGTCCAAGCATTAAGACATGGTGGTATCTAATTTATTCATACTATGTTTCCAAGGCAAAATCTGGGCATGTTTAAGTATAAAGAAAGGAGGAATGAGAGCAACATTTGAAACTCAACAAGCTCTAGAGTATTTTAATCAAAATTATTTCCAGTCACTGTCACTCTCAGAAGCCACTTCTGTCATGAGGCAGCAAGCCAATACAGTCGGTCCCTGACAGTTTCCTTCATCAACCCAGGGAATATAGATCATACCATTTGCACCATCTGCCACCCAGGTGTCAGTCACTAGAAGGCAGATAGGAACTCAGGAAAGTACTAGAATGTCATTTGAAAAAAAACAAAAAACAAAAAAATAAATCCTTTTCTGGAATTGTCTGCAAGTATACTGGGTGTGAGAGAGAGAATAAAAAAAGAGCATAAAAAAAGTTAAGATACACATTAAAGATTTAGCAAGTCAAAAGAAATTCTATCACTCTAACAATTTGATGATTCTTGTTTTTGAAATTATAAACTGACTTATTTACCAGATAGCACAGCGGGTAGGGCGTTTGCCTTGCACGCAGCCAACATGGCCGACCCGAGTTCGATTCCTCTGCCCCTCTTGGAGAGCCCGGCAAGCTACCGAGAGTATTCGATATGCCAGACACAGTAACAACAAAGTCTCCAATGGAGACGTTACTGGGCCCGCTCGAGCAAATCGATGATCAACGGGAGGGCCTTTAATAAGGGGTAATATTTCACTCTTCTTGTGACACACACATAATAATATTGCAATAATATTTGTGTAAACCCCCTTCTAAGTGGGAATCTAGAGGAAGAAATCTCTGTTAAGGATATCTGATATGACCTCTTTTTAGGATGTATAATAATAAAAAATACCATTATATATACCCTCTTGCAATAGCACAGTGGTAGGGCATTTGCCTTACAAGCGGCCAACTTGGCCGACCCCAGTTCAATTCCTCCGTCCCTCTTGGAGAGCCCGGCAAGCTACCGAGAGTATCTCGCCCGCACACCAGAGCCTGGCAAGCTCCCCGTGACGTATTCGATATGCCAGACACAGTAACAACAAAGTCTCCAATGGAGACGTTACTGGGCCCGCTCGAGCAAATCGATGAACAACGGGAGGGCCTTTACCTTTACCTTACTTGAAATAATTATGGCTTTAGAAACTGATTAAAAATGCATAAATATAACCTTGATTCAGTGATTATTAGCAATGCTGGCAAGCCTTGGTCTCCATTATGTGGCCATTTTATCATCTACAAATATCTTCTCAGTTAGACACATTTCAAACAGACCACTGAGATGTTGGTTTTGTGAGAACTGTTGTAATAAACCTATCCTTATACATGTCTTTTAAAATAGTATTTGAGGTCTTTGGGGGTAGTTGTTAAAAATTCAAATTGTTAAATAGTATGGAAACTCAATTCTTTTGTTTTTTTTTCCTCCTGAAGTTTCCATATTCTTTTTCAAAGAGATTGGACATTACCACCAATAATGGAGGAAGATTCTTTTTCTCTCACATCTGAACCAGCACAGACTGTTTTTTATTCTTTTTATGTTTGTCAGTATAATTGGTTTAAGGTGATATCCCATTGTTGTTTTGATTTCTATTTCTTGGAACATAAGTTATGGAGGTCATTTTTGTGTATCTTCTTTAAAAAAGTGTCTATTCATAATTTCTCCCAATTTTTTGTTGTTAAAGTTTACATGTGCTTTATATACCTCAGATAGTAAGCCTTTGCCAGATGAATTGTGGGAAAATATTTTCTCTCATTTGGTAGAGTGTCATTTTAGTCTAGTCACTATTTCTTTTGCCACATACAAGCTTCTTAACTTAATATAGTACACTTTGTTTATTTTTGTTTTTGTTTTCTTTGACAATAACACTGAAGATGGTTGTAGATTCAATCCCATGAAGAGTTCTTCTTGTGTTTTCCTCAGATTTATGGATGAGTTCTAATATCAAGGTTTTCAATCCATTTTGAATTGAGGTTGGGGTCCAAGAAATTTTTTAGCATGTGACTGACCAGTTTTCCCCACATTGTTTGTTGAAAAGGCTTACTTGCTCTGCTTCACTTCTAGCAACTCTGTTAAATATTAGCTGATCATGCATCTGAGATCTGTCTCTGGGTTCTCAATTCTATTCCATTTGCATCTTAGTCTGTCTTTATTCTAGCACCATACTACAACATCAGACTCAATAGGAAAATATTAAAGGCTTCCATCTAAGGCACATGACAAAGATGCCCACTCTCACCACTATTTTTCAATATTGTATCAGCAGTCCTGGTCATAGCAATTAGGCAAGAGATAGTGAAGGGATGCAATTTTGGAACAAAATCAAACTACCACTGCTTGCAGATGACATAATATTATAACTAAAAAAAACCCTAAAAACTCAACATACAAGCAAAAAACAACTTCTATGAATAGTGAACTTGTATGGTAAGTGGCAGGCTAAAAAACCAACACATGCAGTGCCACGCCATTTCTTTATGCAAACAATGAGATAAAAATACAAGTAATAATTCTATTCACAATTGTGCCTCAAAAGTAAAGTATCTGGAAATCAGCTTAACAAAAGAGAAAATTCTATGTGATTACTTAAAGAAATAGAAGTAGACACAGGGAAACAAAAACACATAGACTATTCATGAATTTAATGTTAAAACCGCTAAAATGACTATCTTCAACTTAAACACTACACATATTCAATGCAGTGTCTATAAGAATACTATGACATTTTTCAGAGACAGAGACCAAATGCTATTAATATGCATATGGTATAATAAAACTCCCCAAATAGCCAAAAAAATTCTAGGATAAAAGAAAATGGGAATTTTTTGTCCTCCCAACTTTAAATTTTACTATAAAGCTATAATATTAAAGACAGTATTACTATTTATAAAATAAAAATATACTCCTGGATATCAAACATTAAGTTACTATTACCATCATTTGACTTAAGCATTTATATGTTTATAAGTTTATGTAATTTTATATTTAGTATAAGTTCCATCTGCTTATAGGTGTTATATATGAAATCAATAATAAATTTACATGTCAAATCTGAAGAAAATTATAAAAAAGTAATGCCAAATTAACAACAATAATGTGATTGATGAATTATGTTTTGCTAAAACTAAACTGACTAATACCGTGAATATTTTCCTCAGTAGAAAGTCTTAAGTTTTGTTGAGCTGGAGTGATAGCACAGTGGGTAGGGTGTTTGCCTTGCACATAGTCCATGCGTGTTTGATTCCCAGCATCCCATATGGTCCCCTGAGCACCGCCAGGAGTAATTCCTGAGTGCAGAGCCAGGAGTAACCCCTGTGCATCACCGGGTGTGACCCAAAAAGAGAAAAAATAAAATAAAAAAAATAAAGTCTTAAGATTTCTTGAGTTGAGGTGCATTCAAAGACCATAACTCAGTGATCATTTTATAGTGGAGGATGAGGGACGTTTGTCCTTTTGACATTAGATTGTTCCCATGTTTTGACAGCCAGATACATTTGCCAGCACATTGAGAGGATTTTTTTAAAGAAAACATACTACATAAGGGCTGGAGCGATAGCACAGCGGTAGGGCGTTTGCCTTGCAGGCAGCCAACATGGCCAACCTGAGTTTGATTCCTCCGCCCCTCTCGGAGAGCCCAGCAAGCTACTGAGAGTATCTCGCCCGTTGAACAACGGGAGGACAGTGACAGTGATACTACATAAAAACCTATTTAAAATGAAATATTTTCTTAAGTAACAACTCAATTTGGTGACTACATTTCCCAGCATAGATATCATTATAACTCTTAAAGTTGTTAAAAATTTATCTGTTGTACGTTCTACAATCAATTATCTTTTTTCTACATGTATTTAATTGCTGAAACAGAATGCAACAAATACCAAAGCTAAGACTTATTAAAAACATCTGCATTATTCTGCAACTCTAGTAAATTACTGTGTAATTTATTTCAACTTTTCTTCAAACTATCATTAATATTTTGAGTCTTCCCAACATTTTTGCTGATGCAAGTACACATTTTCGCATATTTTCATATTGTTTTCCATGTATCATTTCAGCAATTTTACTATATCAAGATGAATGAGTTTGAAACCAATGGTGCACAGCTTCAATTAAGTGTGGTATGTGTTTAAGTAAAGCTTTAAAATCTGTTTCCAAATATTTAGCTTGAAAGTAATTATAACATTATAAGAATTTCAAAAATAGTTGAGGGTAAGGTGCTTGAAAAAGAAAATCAAGTGTTTATGCCTTAGTGGTAGAGTATTTGATTTCAGAGGAAAATCTTCTAGTATCCACACTGGTCTGATTATTGTTACAGCTGGAATTGGGCACTTAAGACAAAAACCACAGCCATTGGTTGAGCTCCCTTGACTTTGATAACATAGATCTTATTGGGCACTAACAACTGTAAAGTATGGGTCAAGTATGGGTCACCATTACATCAACTCCACCTTGAAGGGAATTCAGAGCCACTGCTTAGAATTTGTGATTATGAACCCCAATAGCTGCCAATGTTGGCTTGAATATGGGTCCTTTCCCGAATCTTAATGCAACACTAGATAACAGGAAGAGATGGAAGAACTCAACTGATCTTGTGGGTGAACACCAAAGGAGCCTGGAATGAACACAAAGCACCTCACAACTTTCATAACTCCCTGAGAGGAATGCCACATATTGGTAGTAGACATGAGATGATAGCATTATAACCCTAAAATGTGTCTTGTAATCCTAAATCAATTAATTTGCCTCAATTAAAAAGTATTAAGAAATAATAAAGAAAATATTTTAAAAATGAAATCACTGAAAATTCAGTGAGCTATACAAATATTTAAGAGGTATTATGAAGATTTATCTAGCTTCCCTCAAAATTGTCATCTTATCTAATTCAAGTAAAACATCCAATATAAAATCCAAAATACTGTTCTGGCACAATCCACAGGTTCATATTAATTACTAACATTCAGAGAGATCTTGTGAAGATTGTTTTGACTATTAGAACAACCTCATGTAGGGGCCAGAGAGATAGTATAGCAATAGAGCACTTCATTGCACTGTCTCCAAGATTCACCAGGTGAAATAACTGACAGAGATAGAACTTAGCCCTTAGAACTAGCTGGATGTGGTCTCTCAAACAATAAACAACACCCAAACTCCCAACCCCCAAAATAACCTAATGGGTTACTAACAGAATAAGTATCAATAATGACATGATTTTAATGCCAAGATAGGTTCAAGAAGATAAGCTGAAAAACTCCACATTGGGACCCATGGCCTAGAATGGAATGGAAAGGGTGAGAGACTGTCTGAGCTCATCATGTCGATCAAGACCATCCATGATAACTCACAGTTCCAGAAGGCTAAATCTAACCATTGGAAATGGGAGTCTCCGGGTGGACAGTTCCACAACGAAATTGACCACATCATATTCAATCATCATACACTGGCTCGGCTCTTCACACGCTAATGTCTGAATGCAAGGTTCCATCCCAATGGAAAACCAGCAGGAATGTACTACTGTACAAGAAGGGAGGCATCCACTACATTGGCAACTATTGCCCAATCTGCCTACTGTCTGTCCTCTAAAAGCTGTTCACTCGAGTCATCCTGAATAGGATTGGCAGAACACCAGAGGAAGGAAAACCATGTGAGCAAGCCGGGTTCCACAAAGGATTCAGCACGATCCACCATACCCACAAGATAACTAAGCTCATTGAGGTTTTTCGGGAGTTTAAGATGTCGCTTTGCCTAATGTTAATTGATTTAAAGAAGGCCTTTGATTCTGTTGAGACAGAAGCAGTCATCAAAACCCTAGCCAATCAGGGCATTCAAACTCAATACATCAGGATCCTCCTTGAGCTGTATTACGGATTCACTACCAGGATCTTACCATTCTACAAAGAAGTGATCATCCATGTCAAGAGAGGGGTGTGGCAGGGTGATACCATTTCACTGAAACTCTTCAGTGCCACACTCGAGAACATCATACAATGACTGGAATGGGCAGGAATGGGAGTGAAGATAGATGGTCGGCAACTACACCAACTCCACTTTGCTGATGGCATTGTTCTAATAACACCAAACATCAGCCACGTGGCACAAATGCTGACCAACTTCGACCGAGAGTGTGGAAAGGTAGGATTACAGCTGAATCTCACAATGTCCATGAGAAACAGTCTTGTTCCTGACATTCCATTCACTCTCAACGGAATGACCATCTCCAAATGCAACAGTTATGTGTACCTAGGTCGAGAAGTCAACGTGACGAATGATCTGGCACCTGAGTTGCGCAGGAGGAAGAGAGCAGCTTGGAACGCCTTCAAAAGTGTAAAAGAAATAGCTAAGAGGATGAAGAACCTCCTGCTCTGGAAACATCTCTTTGATTCCACTGTTCTTTCTGCATTAACACACACCTCAGAGACTGGGACTTACAAAAACAGTATGAGAAAGCTATTCGGGTTTCCAAAAGAAGAATCGAAAGAGCTGTGCTTAGAGCATCAGTTTCATTCAAATGAATGAAAGAATCCAGAGTTATGACCTCCATTGATGTTCAAGAATCAAGGACGCTGTCTCATTTGCCAAGGCATCAAAAATCAGATGGGCTGGACACGTAATGAGATTTGGAGATGACCGCTGGACTAGAGCCATTGCTGACTGAATTCCACAGCACGTCAAAAGACCATGTGGCTGCCCACCTATGAGATGGTCAGACTTCTTCGTCAAGACACTGAACGATCGTTTTGAGGCTCCTCATGTTCCTAGAACAAGCAGACGTCATTGGGTTACACTACCATGCAACAGCACGAATGGAGACATTACTGGCGCACGCTCAAACGAATCAATGAGTAACAGGATGTCAAGTGATCAAGTGATTATATTTAATTGAAGGTTTTGCCTGACCAATGTCGCTGTTGTCCCAGAATTCCAAACGGGATCAGTCCACCATCTCCTTTGTGCAAAATTCTACTTCACAGAGTGGGGAGACAGGGCTGCAAAATTTAAGAAGAGAACTCCCAAAATGACCTCAAACTTGGAGTTCTTCAGCACTATTGCAGCAACATGGGAAGATGCTGTCATTGACAATATTGACAAGAAATATGGAAGACTGATTCATTACCTCCATGATTATGCAAGGAATGGCAAGAGAGAGATAGCCACAAAAAGACACCTGTCTTCGAAAACTCTTGAGCTCATTCGCCAATGTGACTTGGCGCAAGCCTCAGGCAACCACAAGCGAATGACTGAGCTTGCAAAGCAGTTCAGAGAAGAGATCAAGGAAGACCTTAATGAGAAAAGATCCGCACTGCTGGTAGATGGGACAGAAGCCTGGAAAGCATTTGCAAAGCCTGCCTGTCCTTCACCAATTACAAGATCAACATGACTCCCCTCCGATGTCCTAATGGATCTCTCACATCTTCCAGAAGGGCAATGAAGAAGAATATTCATGACTTCTACTCGATCTCTATGATAGAAACGTCCATCTGCCCACATGCCAAATTCCTCAGGATGTATGTCCTCCCATACATACATTTCTCCCTTTCGAAATCAGACATGCCATTTCTATGGTAAAGATATTAACAGCACCCCGACCGGACAACATCAGATCTGAAACCTGAAGAACATGCAGCCAGTTCTCATCAATACACGGGCTTGGCTTTTTACATGCTACCTGTCTGAATGCAAGGTTCCATCCCAATGGAAAACCAGCAGGAATGTACTACTGTAGAAGAAGGGAGACATTCACAACATTGACAACTATCACCGTATCTGCCTGTTGTCTGTCCTCTACAAGCTGTTAACTTGAGTCATCCTGAATAGTATTGGCAGAACACTAGATGAAGGACAACCATGCAATCAAGCCAGGATCAGAAAAGCATTCAGCACGATTGACCATATCCACACAATAACCAAGCTCATTGAGATTTCTCATTAGTTCAAGATGCCGTTCTCTCTTCCTCTTTGTCCCCAACACTGTGCCTGTCTTCTTCCACACCCAGGTCAGGTTGCCTGCCAGTACTCGAACCCACTACTTGGCTTTCGCCTTGCAAAGCCCCAGATGTTCTCTATGACCCTTGAACAAAAGCAATCCTGAGCCTCTGTCTCTTTGTCCCCAACGCTATGCTGGTCTTCTTCACCACCAGCCTTTACCCCCACACAAACCAGGTACCCATAGGGATGTGGCCTCTTTAGAAGTGTTGCCTGGCTTCGATAGAAGTTGGCCTGGTCAAAATCTGGGCGGGCCAACACTCACGTGGCCACAGGTAGTTTTATCATACAAAGAAATCTAGTGTAATATCTCAGTTCCCATACCTACACACCAACATGAAAGAACAATGCAAATTTCCACCACGTTGGGACGATGATTAAAAGATTCCAGAAGTTTTAGTAGGTGCTACTCACCTAAAGGACCTCGCTGAGAAAGAATTAAGATGTGAAGTCATGAAGATATTCAATGAACTCAATGAAACAGTCACACAGATATCTAGTAACATGACAGAAACAACCGAGAAATTATGGGAAGAAATGAGAGCAGAAATGTCATGAATAAAAGATTCTGTAGATGAAATAAAAAATTCAGTCTGTGCCCTGAACAGTAAAATGACTACAGCTGAAGATAGAATCAGTGAGTTGGAAGATCAGCTGTACAAAGCCAACAGACAACAAGAAACAATGGCGAGAGACCTAAAAATAGCTCTGGAGCAAATCAGAGTCCTAGAAGATGATTCCAAGAGGAGCAACATTAGAATCATTGGAGTACCAGAAGCTCAAGGAAACAATCCCAATATAAAAAGTCATGGTTAAACAAATCGTTGCTGAAAAATTACCAGAGCTGGAAAATGCAGCCATTCAGATTCAAGGAGCCTGAAGAGTGCCAGCTAAAAGAGACGCTAACAAAAACACTCTGAGACATATAATAGTTAGAATGGTTGATGCCACAGATAGAGACGCAAAATTGCAAGCAGCAAGGTTAAAGAAGGAAATAACATACAACAGAGCATCCCTTAGATTCACAGCAGACCTATGAGAGGAAACCCTCCAAGACCGAAGACAATGGTGGGATGTAGTGAAAGAGCTCACTGAAATGAATGCTTCACCAAGAATACTCTATCCGGCTAAACTCTCACTCAAACTCGAAGGAATAGTACACTATTTTCTAGATAAACAGCGGACAGGAATTTCATAGACTCAAAAAACAAACCTAAAAGAAGGGTTAAAGTGGCTGCATAAGACAAGACAAACCCTTAAGCACTATAGACCCCTACAGAAAGATGACACCAAACCCCATGACTATAATCTCTCTCAACATCAACGGTCTAAATTCACCAAATAAGAGACACAGAGTGGCAAAATGGGTTCAGAGATAGAACTAAACATTCTGCTGCCTACAAGAAATTTATCTCAATAGTCAAAGCAAACACAGACTTAAAGTTAAAGATTGAAAAACAATCCTGCAAGAAAACAGCTCCCTCAAAAAAGCTAAGGTGACCATTGCCTCTTTTGCAAACCACAACACCCAATAAGAGAGAGAGAGAACAAAAGGAAATGCCCTGCCACAGAGGCAGGGTGGGATGGGGGGGGGGGGGAAGGGGGGGACGGATACTGGGATCCGTGGTGGTGGGAAATGGGCACCGGTGGAGGAATGGGTATTTGATCATTGTATAATTGAATCCCAAGCACAAAAATGTGTAAGTCTGCAAATGTACTTCATGATGTCTCATTATTAAAAAAAATGCTGGGGTGGACATACTAGTATCCAACAACATAGATTTCAGGTTGAAAAAGATTAGGAGGGACAGTGATTGCTATTTTCTATTCATCAAGGATTATGTAAAACAGGAAGAAATCATACTCTTAAATGTATTTGCACCTAATGAGGGAACAGCAAAGTAGTTAAAACAACTGCTAACAGATTTTAAGGAGGACATTGCTAGCAACAAAATAGTAGCTGGAGACTTCAACATCGCCTTATCACCTCTGGATAGATCAACAAGAACAAAACTCATCAAGGAAACATTGACTTTGAAAGACGATATAGAAGAGAGAGGGCTTATAGACCTATACAGGCCTTTACACCCCCCAAAAGACAGAATGCACATTCTTCTCCCATCCACACAGAACATTTTCCAAAATAGAACATGTGCTAGGACACAAAACATACCTCAATAGAATCAGAAAGATAGAAAGAGTGTCAACAATCTTTTCAGAACACGATGCACTGAAGATACTGAAGTGAATCACACACAGACACGGAGAACCAAATCAAACACCTGGAAATTAAACAACTCAATGTTGAACAACAAGTGGGTCAGGAAAAAGTCAAGGACGAAATCAAAAGATACCTGGAAGCAAATGAGAATGAAGGCACGAGTTACCAGAACCTGTGGGATGCAGCTAAAGCCATGTTAAGGGGAAATTTATAGATCTGCAAGCATTTTTAAGGAAGGAAGAAAGGGTCCACGCAAACAACTTGACTTCACAGCTCAGGATCTTAGAAAAGGATCAACAAATGGAGCCCAAATGAGGCAGAAAGAAAGAGATCATAAAACTGAGAGCAGAAATCAACGACGTTGAAACCAAAAAAACAATTCAATGAAACCAAGAGCTTGTTCTTTAAGAAAATAAATAAGATGCATAAACAGCTAGCAAAACTCACAAAGAAAGAGAGAGAGGACCCTAATAAACCGAATCAGAAAGGAGAAGGGGGGAATCACAAGAAAAACTAAAGAAAATCAAAAGATCATCAAAGACTACTTTAAATGTCTGTATGCCACAAAACAAGAGAACCCTGAAGAAATGGATAAATTCCTGGATTCCTAAAATCTCCCAAGGCTGAATCACGAAGATTGAGAGTACCTGAATACACCAATTAACATCAAGGAAATTGAAACTGTAAACAAAAGTCTTCCCCCAAACAAAACCCTGGTCCAGATGGATTCACTAGTGAATTTTTCCAAACATTTAACCTACTGCCAGTCCTTCTCAAGCTTTTCCAGGAAATTGAAAAAACAGAAACTCTCCCAAACAGTTTCTATGAAGCCCATATCTCTCAGATACCAAAAGGAAACAGACACCACAAGAAAAGAAAACTACAGGTCGATATCCCTGATGTACATGGATGTGAAGATTCTCAACAAATACTAGCAAATAGAATTCAACAACTCATGAAAAATATCATACACCATGACCAAGTGGGATTTATCCCGGGGATGCAAGTATGGTTTTATATTCAGAAATCAATAAACATAATACATTATATCAACAAAAGAAATGATAAAAATCATATGATTATGTCAATAGATGCAGCGAAAGCATTTGACAAGATCCAGCACCCGTTCATGATGAAAACCTGCAACAAATTTGAATAGAGGGGACTTTCCTCAATAAAATTAAAGCGATCTTTCACAAGCCTACAGCAAGCATCATCCTCAGTGGGAAATAACTGAGAACCTTTCCCATAAGATCAGGGATGAGACAAGTATACACACACTCTCCACTACTATACAATATTGTACTGGCAGTACTTGCCATAGCGATGGGGCAAGAAAAAGATATTAAGGGCAACGAGGTAACAATGGAAGAAATCAAGTTCTCACTATTCACAGATAATATGGTACCATATTTTCAGTACCCTAAAACCTCTACCACGAAAATCCTATAATAATAGACTTGTATAGTAAAATTTTTGGTTACAAAATCAATAACCAAAAGTCATTGGCTATCCTATAAGCAAATAGAGAGAGAGATAAAAGTGACATAACATTCACAATTTTGCCCCAGAAAATCAACTACCAGCTTAACTAAGGAAGTAAAGGACCTGTACAAGGAAAACATCAAAACACTACTTCAGGAAATAAAAGAGGACACAAGGAAATAGAAAGATATCCCCTGCTCATGGACCGGTAGAATTGACATAGTCAAAATGGCAATACTTCCCAAAGCATTGTACAAACTGAATGCAATCCCTATAATGATACCCATGACATTCTTCAAAGAAATAGAGCAAACACTTCTGAAATTCATATGGAACAATAAGCCCCCACTAATAGCTAAAGCAATTCTTGGGAAAAATAAAATCGGAGAAATCAACCTTCCTAACTTCAAACTCTACTACAAGCAGTAATAATTGAAAAATAATGGTACTGAAACAAAGGCAGAGCTGTATACCAGTGGAACAGGGTTGAATATACTGACATCTCCCCCCAACAATATGATCATCTAGTCTTTGATAAGGGACACGATATGAAACTCTCTTTAACAATTGTGCTGGCAAAACTGGACAGATATATGCAAAAATGGGCTCAGATATCTACCTAATGCCATGTACAAAAGTAAGATAAAAAATGGATTAAAGACCTCAACATCAGACCGGAATCCATAAGGTACATTGAAGACAAAGTTGGCGGCACCCTCCGTGACATTGAAGCTAATGATATCTTCAAAAATGTCACTCCACTGGCCAAGCAAGTGAAAACAGAGATAAACAAATGGGACTATCTTAAACTAAGAAGCTTTTGCACCTCAATAGAAACAGTGACCAAAATACAAAGACAGTCTACAGAATGGAAAGGATATTCACCCAATACACAATTGACAAGGGGTTGATATCAAGAATATACAAAGTACAGGTTGAACTTCATAAGAAGAAAACATCCAACCCCATCAAAAAATGGGGCATCTAAATAAACAGACACTTTCTCAAAGAAATGTGAATGGTTAAAAGGCACATGGGAAAATACTCTACATCATTAATCATCAGGGAGATGCAGATCAAAACAACAATGAGATATCATCTCATACCACAGAGACTGGCCCACATCCAAAATAACAAAAGCGAGGCGCCCCCCCCCCCCCACCGGCGCTGGGAGGAAAAGGGAATCTGCGTCCCTCTCTGCCTGTCCCTTTGGTCCGGCCACCCATCAGAGCTGCTTCCTTGTCCCCCATCCCCCAGGTTGGTCTTTGCGCCTCCCCCCTGACCTGGGACCAGAACCCCACCCACCGCGCAAGTGTCTTCAGGTGCCCCCCTCCCCCCGACGCTCGGAGGAAAAGGGGATCTGTGTTCCTCTCTGCCTGTCCCTTTGGTCCGGCCGCCCATCAGAGCTGCTTCCTTGTCCCCCACCCAGTCTTTACTTCCTGGACAAAAAAACAGGTATCCGCGGAGGCGTGGCCACTTCAGAGGTGAGCGTGGCTTTAAAAAGTGGGCGTGGCTTAATTTTCGGGGGGCGGGACAAAGCTCACGCGGCCACAGGTTGTTCACTCAAACCAACAAATATTACCCCTCCACATACACAACAACATGAGGAAACAACGCAAATCCCCACCACAGGGAGACCATGAGGAAATCTCTCAAGAAGCCTCAGTAGGAGCTAGCCACCTTAGGGACCTCTCTGACAAGGAATTCAGATATGAAGTCATCAAGATGTTCAATCAACTCGATGAAACAGTCACACACATATCCGCTAAACTGAAAGAGGACATGAAAGAAACAATCGATCGCACAATCAACAAAATACAGCAAGAAATGAGAGCCGAAATTGGAAAGCTCCGCACAGAAATGGCACGCATCACAGATTCCATAGATGAAGTCAAAACCTCACTCACTGCCCTCAACAACAGAACGACCACAGCTGAGGAAAGAATCAGTGACTTGGAAGATCAGCTGCACCAAGCCAACAGAAAACAGCAAACGATGGCAAGGGACCTCAAAATAGCTCAAGAGCGAATCAGAGTCCTACGAGATGATTCCAGAAGAAACAACATTAGAATCATTGGACTACCAGAAGCTCAAGGAAACAATCCCAATGAAAAAAACCTGCTGAAACAAATTATTGCCGAAAAATTCCCAGCGCTCCATGGTACAGCCATCCAGATTCAAGAAGTCCGAAGGGTGCCAGCTAAAAGAGACCCCAACAGAAACACCCCAAGACATATTATAGTCAGAATGATCGATGCTGCCGATAGAGACACAATACTGCAAGCAGCAAGGGCAAAAAAGGAAATCACATACAAAGGAGTACCCCTGAGATTCACAGCAGACCTCTCAGAGGAAACCCTACAAGCCCGAAGACAGTGGCGAGATATAGTCAAAAAACTCACTGCAATGAATGCTTCACCAAGAATACTCTATCCGGCTAAACTCTCACTCCAAATAGATGGAAAGCTACACTATTTTCTAGATAAACAGCAGCTCAGGAACTTCATAGACTCAAAACCAAACCTAAAACAAGGACTAAAGGGGCTACTATAAGACAAGACAAACCCTACAACCACAACACACCCGCACAGAAACATGACACAAAACCCCATAACCATACTCTCTCTCAATGTCAACGGTCTCAATTCACCATTGAAGAGACACAGAGTGGCAAAATGGATACAGAGACAGAACCCAACATTCTGCTGCCTACAAGAAACTCATCTCAACACTCAGAGCAAACACAGACTCAAAGTCAAAGGATGGAAAACAATCCTGCAAGCAAACAGCTCCTGTAAAAAAGCTGGGGTGGCCATACTAGTATCAGACAACATTAATTTCACCCTGAAAAAGGCTAGCAGGGACAGTGAAGGCCATTTTCTATTCATCAAGGGATACGTACAACAGGAAGAGATCACACTCTTAAATGTATACGCACCTAATGATGGAACAGTCAAATATTTAAAACAACTGCTAACAGACTTTAAGGAGGACATTGCAAGCAGCACAATAGTACTTGGAGACTTCAACATTGCCCTAACACCTCTGGACATATCAACAAGAACAAAACCCAGCAAAGAATCATTGGCTTTGAAAGAAGAAATAGAAGAGAGAGGGCTTATAGACTTATACAGGGCTTTACACCCCAAAAAGAAAGAATACACATTCTTCTCCAGTGCACACGGAACATTTTCCAAAATAGACCATGTGCTAGGACACAAAAAATACCTCAACAAAATAAGGAAGATAGAAATAGTATCAGTCATCTTTTCAGACCATGATGCACTGAGGATAGAAGTGAATCACACACAAACACGGAGAACCAAATCAAACACATGGAAATTAAACAACTCGATGCTGAACAATGAATGGGTCAGGAACGAAGTCAAGGACGAAATCAAAAGATACCTGGAAACAAATGAGAATGAAGACACGAGCTACCAGAACCTATGGGATGCAGCGAAAGCTGTATTAAGGGGAAAATTTATAGCTCTGCAAGCATATCTTAGGTCTGTAGAAATGGTGCACATAAACAACTTGACCTCACAGCTCAAGCCCTTAGAAAAGGATCAACAGAAAGAACCTAAATCAGGCAGAAGGAAAGAAATCATAAAACTTAGAGCAGAAATCAATGACATGGAAACCAAAGAAACAATCCGAAAGATCAATGAAACCAAGAGCTGGTTCTTCGAGAGAATAAACAAGATAGATAAACCACTCACAACACTCAAAAAGAAACAGAGAGAGAGAACCCTAATAAACCGAATCAGAAATGAGAAGGGGGTTATCACAACAGAAACCAAAGAAATCCAAAAGATCATCAGAGACTACTTTGAAAGTGTGTATGCCACGAAACAAGAGAACCTTGAAGAAATGGACAAATTCCTTGACTCCTATAAGCTCCCAAAGCTGAATCAAGAAGACCTGGAGTATCTGAATAGACCTATTAACATCAACGAAATAGAAACTGCAATCAAAAGCCTTCCCAAAAACAAAAGCCCAGGCCCAGATGGATTCACTAGCGAATTTTTCCAAACATTTAAAGAGGACCTGCTGCCAGTCCTTCTCAAGCTCTTTCAGGAAATTGAAAAAACGGAAACTCTCCCAAACAGTTTCTATGAAGCCCATATCTCTCTAATACCAAAAGGAAACAAAGATATCACGAGAAAAGAAAACTACAGGCCGATATCCCTGATGAACACGGATGCGAAGATTCTCAACAAAATACTAGCAAATAGAATTCAACAACTCATCAAAAAGATCATACACCATGACCAAGTAGGATTCATCCTGGGGATGCAAGGCTGGTTTAACACTAGGAAATCAATCAACATAATCCACCACATCAACAAAAGAAAAGATAAAAATCATATGATCATATCAATAGATGCAGAGAAAGCATTTGACAAGATCCAGCACCCATTTATGATGAAAACCCTAGCCAAAATGGGGATAGAGGGGACTTTTCTCAATATAGTTAAAGCCATCTAAAACAAGCCTACAGCAAGCATCGTCCTCAATGGCGAAAAACTGAGAGCCTTCCTCTAAGATCAGGGACGAGACAAGGATGCCCACTCTCTCCACTGCTGTTCAATATAGTATTGGAAGTACTTGCAATAGCGATTAGGCAAGAAAAGGATATTAGGGGCATCCAGGTAGGAAAGGAAGAAATCAAGCTCTCACTATTCGCAGATGATATGATACTATACTTAGAAAACCCTAAAACCTCTATCAAGAAACTTCTAGAAACAATAGGCTTGTATAGTAAAGTGGCAGGTTATAAAATCAATACCCAAAAGTCCATGGCTTTCCTTTATGCAAATAGTGAAAGAGAGGAAAAAGACATGAAGAAAACAATCCAATTCACAATTGTGCCCCAGAAAATCAAGTACCTAAGAATCACCTTAACTAAGGAAGTAAAGGACCTGTACAAAGAAAACTACAAAACTCTAATTCAGGAAATAAAAGAGGATACGAGGAAATGGAAAAATATCCCCTGTTCATGGATCGGGAGAATTAACATTGTCAAAATGGTAATACTTCCCAAAGCACTGTATAAATTCAACGCAATCCCTATTAGGATACCCATGACATTCTTTAAAGAATTGGAACAAACACTCCTGAAATTCATATGGAACAATAAGCCCCCACAAATAGCTAAAGCAATTCTAGGGAAAAAGAAAATGGGAGGAATCAACCTCCCTAACTTCAAACTCTACTACAAGGCAATAATAATTAAAACAGCATGGTACTGGAACAAAGGCAGAGCTGTAGACCAATGGAATAGGGTTGAATATACTGACGCCCCCCCCCCCAAGTATACGAGCATCTAATCTTCAATAAGGGGGCAAGAAAAGTGAAGTGGAGCAGGGAAAGCCTCTTTAACAAATTATGCTGGCAAAACTGGACGGCTATATGCAAAAAAATGGGCTCAGATCTCTGCCTAACTCTATGTACAAAAGTAAGATCTAAGTGGATTAAAGACCTCAACATCAGACTGGAATCTATAAGATACATTGAGGAAAATGTTGGCAAAACCCTTCATGACATAGAAGCTAATAGTGTCTTCAAAGATGTCACACCGCTGGCCAAGCAAGTGAAAACAGAGATAGATAAATGGGACTATCTTAAATAAGAAGCTTCTGCACCTCAAAAGAAACAGTGACCGAAATACAAAGACAGTCAACTGAATGGGAAAGGATGTTCGCCAACTACACATGTGATAAGGGGTTAATTTCAAGGATATACAAAATACTGGTTCAACTCCACAGGAAGAAAACATTCAACCCCATCAAAAATGGGGAGATGAAATGAATAGAAACTTTGACAAAGAAGAAATCCGAATGGCTAAAAAACACATGAGAAAATGTTCCACATCATTAATCATCAGGGAGATGCAGATCAAAACCACAATGAGGTATCACCTCACACCACAGAGACTGGCCCATATCCACAAGAACAAAAGCAACCGGTGCTGGCGCAGATGTGGTGAGAAAGGGACACTCCTTCACTGTTGGTGGGAATGCCGACTGGTTCAGCCCTTCTGGAAAGCAGTATGGATGATTCTCAAAAAACTAGAAATTGAGCTCCCATTTGACCCAGCAATACCACTCCTGGGAATATATCCCAGAGAGGCAAAAAAGTATAGCCGAAGTGACATCTGCAATTGTCTGTTTATTGCAGCACTCTTTACAATAGCCAGAATCTGGAAAAAACCTGAGTGCCCGAGAACAGATGACTGGTTGAAGAAACTCTGGCACATTTACACAATGGAGTACTATGTAGCTGTTAGGAAATATGAAGTCATGAAGTTTACATACAAGTGGTACTACATGGAAAGTATCATGTTAAGCGAAATGACTCAGAAAGAAAGGGATAGACATAGAAAGGTTGCATTCATCTGGGGAACATAAAGTAACAAAATAGGAAACTAACACCCAAGTATGGCAGAGATTAGTACCAGGAATTTTACTCAATGACCCGGAGGACAACCACACATGTTAGGGGAAGGGGGAGCTCAGAAAGAGAAGGGAACACCAAATAAAGGGTGTTGGGAGGATCCGCCCATGATGGGAGAGCATGCTGAGGGTAGACTGTCGACCAAGCATGATTGCCACTCAATGCCTCTTTTGCTGACCATGGCACTAAAAAGGAGAGAGAGGGAAATGCTCTGACACAGAGGCAGGGTGGGATAGGGGCTGGGGGTGGGGGGAGGGGATGCTGGGATCCGAGGTGGTGGGAAATGCGCACTGGTGGAGGGATGGGTGTTTGATCATTGTATAATCGAAACCCAAGCACAAAAATGTGTAAGTCTACAACTGTACCTCAGGGTGCCTCACTATTAAAAAATAAATTAATTAATTAATTAAAAAAATAAAAAGTGACTAGTAAATGTATGGAAAACATTAGTAACTAAAATTATGTTCATTTTCCTTGACGAGTAAAAGAGTTATTTTTCAAAAAAAAAGAAAGTATTAGCATTTTATTTATTTCTACGTTTTTAATTGCTACAGGTGTTGACTTTATGCAATTCCAAACAGATGTACTATACTTTTCTGAACTGTTATCATCAGTTATTATAATTAATTTCCTACTTCCTGGGATTCTAGTTTGTCAAGATTTGTTGAGATTTATGCCCTGTGATTATTGTAGCCACAGGCCACATAAACTGTCAAGCTCTTGAAAAAAAAAATAACAAAAGCAACCGATATTGGCACAGGTGTGGTGAATAAGGGACTCTCCTTCACTGCTGGTGGGAATGCGACTGGTTCAGCCTTTTTGGACAACAGTATGGATGATTCTCAAAAAATTAGAAATTGAGCTCCCATTTGACTCAGCAATACTACTCCTTGGAATATATTCCGGAGAGGCAAAAAGAATAGTTGAAGTGACGTCTGCACTTGTTTGTTTATTGCAGCACTCTTTACAATAGCCAGAACCTGGAAAAAAAAACTTGAGTTTCTGAGAACAGATGACTGGTTAAAGAAACTTTGGTACATCTACACAATGGAGTACTATGTTGCTGTTAGAAAAGATGAAGTCATGAAATTTACATACAAGTGGTACCACATGGAAAGTAACATGCTTAGCGAAATGAGTCAGAAAGAGAGGGATAGACATAGAAAGATTGCATTCATCTGGGGAACATAAAGTAACAAAATAGGGGACTAAGACCCAAGAATAGCCGAGATAAGTACCAGGAGGTTTACTCCATGGCTTGGAGGCCAGCCTCACACACTAGGGGAAAATGCAGCTCAGATATAGAAAAGAGCACCAAATAAAGGGTGTTTGGATGATACTCCCATGATGGGAGTTGTGTGCTGAGAGTAGACTGTAGACCAAACATGATTGCCACTCAATGCCTCATTTGAAAACCACAGCACCCAAAAGGAAAGAGAGGTCAAAAGGGAATGCCCTGACACAGAGGCAGGGTGGGATTGGGGTCTTCGGGGGTGGGAGGGATACTGGGATCACTTGTGGTGGAGAATGAGCGCTGGTGGAGGGATTGGTACTTGATCATTGTATAACTGAAACTCAAGCACAAAAATTTGTAAGTCTACAACTGCACCTCATGGTGTTTCACTAATAAAAATTTTTAAAAAAGATGGCGCTCTGTCTAATGTTCATTAATTTAAAGAAGGCCTTTGATTCTGTTGAGACAGAAGTGGTCATCAAAGCCCTAGCCAAACTGAGCGTTCACACTCAATACTTCAGGATCCTCTGTGAACTCTATTACGAATTCACTACCAGGATCTCACCATTCTACAAGGAAGTGATCATCGATGTCAAGAGAGGGGTGGGGCAGGGTGATACCATTTCAACAAAACTCTAGTGCCACCCTCAGTAACGTCGTGTGACAACTGGAATGGTAAGAAATGGGAATGAATATAGACTGTCAGCAATTACCCACCTCCTCTTTGCTGAAGACATCGTTCTAATACCACCAAATATTAGCCAAGTCGCACTAATGCTGGCCAACTTCTACCATGAGTGTGGAGTGGTTGGACTACAGCTGAATCGCACAAAGACATTGTTTATGAGAAATGGTCTCATTCCTAATGCTCCATTCACTCTCAATGGAATGAACATCTCCAAATGCAACAGTTATGTTCACCTAGGTTGAGAATTCAACATGACGAATGACCTGATACCTGAGTTTTGCAGGAGGAAGAGAGTGCCTTGAATGCCTTCAAGAATGTCAAAGAAATAGCTAAGAAGATGAGGAACCTCCGGCTCTTGGCACATCTCTTGATTCCACTCTTCTTCCTGCATTAATATATGTCTCAAAGACCTAGGCCCTATGAAAACAGGATGAGAAAGCTATTCGGGTCTCCCAAAGAGGATTTGAAAGAGCTATGCTTGGAATATCATTCTTCACTCAAATGAGAGAAACAATCCAGAGTTCCAACCTCCATCTGTGGTCAAGAATCAGAGACGCTGTCTTGTTTGCTAAGACATCAAAAATCAGATGGGCTGGACATGTAATGAGATTTGGAGATGACCGCTGGACTAGAGTCATTACCAACTGGATTCCATGGGATATCAAAATATCACATGCCCGCCCACCTACGAGATGGTCAGACTTCTTCATCAAGACCTTAAACGATTGGTTTGAGGCTCTTTTTGTTCCATATATGAGCAGATGCCATTGGGTACACCTGCATGCAACAAGTACGAATGCAGACGTTACTGGCGCCTGCTCGAGCAAATTGATGAGTCAATTTGTCAAATTGAGGTCAAGTGATTAAGTGAAGGACATGATAGTAAATGTGAACGGTTTGCTTTAGAGCTTTCATTACTTTATCTATGGAGATAAAATCTGCTTGGACCAGAAAATTCTTTATAATAGTGTATAAATATCAGGTTTCAAATAATTTTCTTTATAATTGTGGGTTCTGTCTGACATGTATAATCTTACTAGATGACTTAAAAATGGTGGTTGTGACTGAGATTTGCTAGAATTAGAAAGCATGTCATTTGTCTTCTTTCATCACTTTCTACTAAGCATTGTCTTCAACCTGATTTCTTTGTTTTATTCACTTTTGTTTTGAGTATTTAAATTAACCAACATATTTTCATAGAAAATCCATTAGATTGAACACACATAGTCTCCATAGATCAACTAATATAATAGGATGGGAATTCTATTTGTCTTCCCTCTTCTTTTTATGTCATAGAAAACTCATTTGATATGTTTTTTCATATTTCCTGTGGCTCCTGATCTATGACCTTAGGAATGCATATTAAAGACTTAGTGCATAAATTTAAAATACTCATCAGATAATCTTACACTCCTAGCAGTGGTTGTGAGATACAGTTAGAAGAACTGACCCACATAACAGAAAACCCTTCCAGTTTCTTCCTTCCTCCCTATCCTCACTACCTATACTTACAAGCTCATAGACACTAAAAGACTGCTACCTAAACATATACATTTTGTTATCTCATCCACTTCTTTGTATAAGTTTTCATCTGTCTAGAGTCGTCTTCCTTCCTTCACTGGGTTGGAAAACAGTAGCTCTATTTGTAAGTCTAACTCAGATATTCTTTCCATAAAGTTTTCTTTCTCTAGATTACATGGAGTTCCATGTGAATCCAGCAATTTACTGACTTTCATCTGTAATGGGTTTTACTTTGTTTTCTTACCCATTTAATCAATAGAGTGTAGAGGCTAGTTGTTCTTTTTCACCCTTGATGGTTGACACCTTAGATCAAATTTTTCCTAAAATACAATACTGCCTTTATAAACTCCTGACCTTATCAGCCTAATGAAACCCACGAAGGAAAATACAATTCTGATATGACCCAGATTACTTTCAATACAATTAATTCTGAGGTTTTTTTTAAGAAACTGATATAACTGTAGGAAAGAATTAACCAGTGAAAGGAGTAACAAATTTATTGATAATGAGTTTAGCATGTTACTAGTATGAAATGATTCTAAGGACAATAAGCCTTCTTTCCTCATAACATTCAGGATTATTGTCTCCATTGTGAATTACTGGGCCTGTTATTATTTTTATGCTCAGAGGTGCAAAGAATATCTTTTAAGCTTTTTGTGACCCTATTTCCAAAGACCCCAGGAGATGCTGGCTGCATGGCAGTCTCCAGGCAACACTGAAACACTAGGGTATATGAGGGAGGAGGGAGTGCCTCCAATTAGACTTTATGGGCTTTCAACACTCATGTCCTTTATGAAACAAACGATGCAATATGTGTTTCTCATTTATTTCCCCTCAGAAAGATGCCAATCTCCCAATCACGAAAAGGGGAAAGATGCTTCTCTGGTTTTGTTTCTCTTCTGAGATTTACTTCATAAAGTAACTATTACTAGCCTGCAACTACCATTTTGCCATTGCATATGCTGAGTGTGTAATACCCATTTGTTGGAACTTTCCCCAAATGTCAAATCACCTGCCAAGTTTAATGGTTGTTACATTTTCACTTATTTTTATTTATAAAGTGTTTGTCTCTGGTGAGTGTTTGCCCACAAGAGAGTTAGGATTTCAAACATCCCAATGACCAAGAGAACGTAGTCAGAGATAGCAGGGAGTTAGGAGAAAAGAGAAATATATGACTTAGTTCACTGGACACTTGGAAGTTAAGGTAGAAAGGCCTTCATGTTTTTGTCCATAAATAATCTGGCTCAGATTTGCAGGAAGAGGAGATATATTATCAGGAATACAAATATCTATCTATCTATCTATCTATCTATCTATCTATCTATCTATCATCTATCTAACTATATCTATTTATTTATTTTTAGAGCTGGTTGTTAAGCATTTGCTTACTGACAGGAACAGTTTGAATTCAGATGACAAAAGATATCTGGCACAACAGAGTATCAGAAAGTCTGTGTCCTGTGATACTTTACCTACAAAACTAATCCCACCAGCAGAATTGGGTACACTTTTACCCACTTTGTTCCAGTATCACCAGAATAGGATCACAAAAGGACATATAAGTGACTTGAAAATGTTATTTTTTGACTAGGGTTTAGGGCATAGTGAATAGACAATAGAAGGAACAGTGAAAATAATAGTAGAGAGCCCTGACTGCAGCACTGTTCTCTCGTTGTTCATTGATTTGCTCGAGTGTGTCCAGTAACATTTCCATTGTGATACTTCTTGTTACTGTGTTTGGCATATTGTATACGTCATGGGTAGCTTGCCAGGCTTTGCTGTGTGGCCAAGATACTCTCAATAGTTTGCCGGGCTCTCAAAGAGGGGTAGGAATCGAACCCAGGTTGGCCAGGTCAGCTCCATGAAAGGCAAACACCCTACATGCTGTGATATCTCTCCAGCCCAGAACCCTGACTATTTTCAGTTTAAAGAACAGGAAGGGATTCATTACCAGAACCTAGAAATCAAGCAATTGTGTAAAAGAGGACTTAATTGGCCAATGCCCACTGGAAGAGGAAAACAGTCAGCCTAAGGAAACCCTGAGGAGAGATAATACCCTGAAGTCACTTGAACAACCTGCTCATTTCCATTATTTGTTCATGTCAGAAAGTGCTGGAGTCCACTGACATACAGTATATGTGGGAGATTGGTTGCAGAATTCTGTAAACAACAAATTGCAAAATGGCATAGTCTTTGCATATAACCTATTCACATTATTCACATTCTCCTCTGTACTTTAAATTGGTGATTTTGATTATTTTAATACCCATGGAAAGGTTCCAGTGCACAGACCAGAGATCCATTATCAGTTAAGCAGAAACTACTCTTTCTTGGAACAGCAGGAAACTTCTTTTGGATGGAACCAGAGGGTGAAAATCACTGCTTAAAAGAATCTCTGGATTAACTATAATACCCAATACAATGCAAATGCAATCTAATTCATTGCTAAGTGGTGTTTTTGGGGGAATAATGATAAAGTGTGTGTGGGGGAAGTGTTTAGTACAAGCACAAACATTAATCATCAAAGGCCTAATTACATAGTACTTATTTTTGACTCAGGACTGGTTGATTTCAGGGCTGTGGAATGTGGACACACATGGAAGACTAGTTCCTCTGGGTTTGACTTAAAAGGCAAAGAACAGAGTGGCAAGAGTTGGAGGTATAAATGGAGGTAAGCCCTAGGATACCACTCCTTTGTAATTTGGGTTGCCAGAAAATTGATGAATCTTAAGTTGTCAGATGTCTCTAGATGTTCAACATAAAAATATTCCTGCATATAAGTAACATATTTTTAACCCCAAAACTGGTTCCTGCCAACTGTCAGTGTCTGTGTACAGATGAAGTACTCTGCTTTGTGATGTAAAACCCCAAATACAATGCTAAATACAATGCTAAATTCTCCATCTCCACAACTAACTGATCATCGGGCATATAAACTACTGTGATTAATAACAGAATATGCTTAGCCACCCTTTGGCTGAAACTTAATATTTATGTGTAATCTCCTAATGAGTATGTATGACCTTCTCATAAATAGTTATAATCTGCTAGTAAAGACAATAACCCATTTGAAATTGGGGAGCGTGGTTTGTTGATCCATGATCCATGTTGATCAGACCACCCTGCCTCTTGTCTGCACAACTGAATAAACATCATTCTGTTTGCAGCACAAACTGGTCTCTTTGTGTTTCCATGGGCATTCTCAAAAAATAAAGATTCGCAGTTGTAATGCCAACTTACAGAACTCAGAATCTATGAATTCTGGTTTTAGATCTCTGCCTCTGTCTCTGTCTCTGTATTTGTCTCTGTCTGTGTGTGTGTGTGCGTGTGTATGTATGTGTATGTGTGTATCATGCAGAATGCCAGGCCTTAAAGAACTGCTTTGTTGATCTATTCCAAAGATGCAATTAGCAATACACTGTAGGTTGCACCCAATAAGACCTTAAACAAACATTGATACCAGGTATTGTTAGGTCTAAAATCTTAAATTACCATTTCTGAAGTTTTATATTACCCAGCTGAAAAAATGCGCACCACCAGATAAAATATATAGCACTGTAGCACTGTCCCCCTGTTGTTCATCAAGTGGGATTTACTCAAGTGGGCCCAGTAACGTCTCCATTGTGAGACTTGTTGTTGTTGTTTGGCATAATGAATACATCACAGGTATCTTGCCAGGCTTTACCGGGTGGGCAGGATACTCTTGGTAGCTTGCCAGGCTCTCCTAGAGGGGTGGAGGAATCAAACCCGGGTTGGCCTGGCCTGCCTCGCGCAAGGCAAATGCCCCACTGCTGTCCTATCACTCCAGCCCAGGTAAAATATATACCAAATACAAATAGCTTTGTCTTCAAGGAACACTAAGAAATAAGAACTATTGCACTTTTCCAGGTGGACTCTTTTGTGTCCATTGTTCAGTTTGTAGAGGCCTCTATCTGGTGGTGTGCTAAAGGGAACTTCTACAAACTCAGTACAGCTTATAAATTGCATACCTATCAATTTAAGTTTTCCCAACTTCAACTTAGTGACATCATGTTGATGATATCAACATGGCCACATTGTAAAGATTTATACCGTAGAAGACTTTTTTTTTAAGTATACCTCTCTTCTTATCTCATTTTTGCTTTGGACAACCTGGCAGGCTACCGAATGTAACTTGTCCACACGGCAGTCTGGCAAACTCCCCTGTGGTGTATCCAATATGCCAAATACCAGTAACAATGATGGGTCTCATTCTCCTAACCCTGAAAGAGACTTGAATGTGGCACTTTTTAGAATCTCAGGTCTAGGACAAAGTAAACATTACTGGTGCCTGCTCAAGGCAATTGATGAACAACAGGATGATCTTAATTGTGATCGTGATCGTGACCTCTTTGCCTTTGCAGGTAGAATATTCTGAATAAATTATGGAGAAGATTTTGAAAAGACATGTTTGTCTAGGTCCCAACTGCAAGGATCTTCATTCCTTTTTTCCTTATAATTTTTGCAAATTTAATTTTTATTTCTCCAAAATTCCTAATTTTTGAAATTGCCTTCCCCCTACTTTACAAAGTAATAGTTAATCTGGGTATGAGAAATTTAATAGCTTTCATATTACCTTGCAAAAATATCCTAATTCAGATTCAAAATGTTCTTTTAAAATAATACTTCAATGGATTATAACATCATAGCTATTTAATAGTTAACTGATACATATAGATCAGCTTAATAATTTCATGAACTTTTTTCTTTAATTTGTTCTGAGTAGGTTATCCTGAGAATGTTTTAGTGTTTCCATCCAAACAGAACAAAGGGTTGGGAAGCATAGGATTTTATATGGGACACTGACTAGCACTGGGCAAGAACTGGGTTGTGGCAGATAAACTGAGGGGTTTTGGAAGACAGTTTTTCTAACTTTTCTGTGGGCTAATTGTTATTTAAAGGTAAGGCAGGGCTCTCCATGGTCGTGGGTACTCAGAATATTGTTTTCAGATGTGAAATCAGTCCGTGAAGGCACCAAATCTCAGTTAGGCCTCAGAGATCTTATTAATGATGATCAAAGTCAAATTTACTTGCTCTATTTGCCCTTCCAGATCTACCTTCTTCTCTTTTCTGAACTGTTCTTAGCCTCAGGAGGCTGACTTCTGAGGAATGCATACTGAGACTACTTTAACTTCAACTTTTCTATTGGGTTTACTCAGCAGGAGGCACCAACAGGAGATGAGAAAGAAGAGATCAATCAGTTTAGAAATGTTTCTCTGCCAATAGCTACAGCTCTATCTAATTTCCATAGTACCCTTCCTCTCCCATCACCCAACCTCTTCCCAGAAGTGGTTAAAGCAGTTTCATTCTATTAGAAGTGTTACCAGCTCTGATAGGATTACTTAATCCTGTTGATTCCCTGATCTAAACTCACCTCCACGTTAAAAACCAAAACCAAAACCAATAACAACAACAAAACACTTCTTAATTATCTCATTTCACTGAATCACCTAGGGCCCTATTTTATACACTACTAACATTATAATTTAAATATATGTTTTAGTGTGAATAATATGGGAGAGGTTATTTTGATTTTTCCATTGCTGGCAGGGTTTTCTAGCAGACCCAGCTCTGAAATAAATGATGGCATTTAGGTGGTTTCCTGATTTCCTTTCGGAGGGGAGATCTTAATTTTCTATGTAGCAGTGTTATTTCTTTTTGTCTCACTAAGCTATTCAAATATGTCATTAAAATTTTTTAATTGCAAAAAATCTTGTATTCAGACTTTCTCTTTCTATTATGTGTCAACCTCAAGTACTTTCTCCTCTCTATTCTTAATTATAGCAGTTTGTCCTCATGCCCCATTGAGTACAGCAATGTCTTCTAGTTCTGGCATATATGCAATTTCAAATAATCTTATGAGTGGTCCAGATTTGTTCACTTGCAATCACTTGTCATTCCGTTGCTTGTCGATTTGTTTAAGCAGTGCCAGTAATGCCTCCATTCAACCCTGTCAGGTGCTAATGTGGCCCAATGATGTCTGCTCACTCTAGGAACCCGGCAAGCTACCGAGAGTATTCTATATGCCAAACACAGTAACAACAAAGTCTCCAATGGAGACGTTACTGGGCCCGCTCGAGCAAATCGACGATCAATGGGAGGGCCTTTACCTTTCTAGGAACACAAAGAGCATAAAACTATTTGTTCAGTGTTTCAGATTTGTTCAAGTGTTCAGAATTATAACTGTGGCTGTCATATCTTTGGTATTTCCAGAATGTAAAAAGAACATCAGCAAATTCAGCAGAGAAGACTCTATTACTAAGCACTAGTACTTTCACATCTGTTATCTTTAAAAAATTCAAACTAATGTATTTATTCCAGAAACAGCAGAACAAAAAGATATCCAGCTAGGAGATCTATTTTCATATAAATATTTAAAATGCTTTAATATTCACCATTTCATGCTCACTAAATCTCCAGTGACTTTTTGCTTTCAGGAAATCCATCAATTATAAACCAAAGTGAACATCTGAGAGGACCTGTAAATTGTAATACACATTGGCAGGCAGGGAGTCCAAAGCTCACCAGAGAATGCAATTAACAAAATTTCTCCAAATTCATGTAAATGAATAAACTGTGTAACCATATTGAGAATATATATTTATTATAAATTATAAAATCTATGTTTATTATAAAGAGTCAATCAGAATCTGATTTTAGAAATTTACCCAGTAAAATGGTTTGCTATAGAGTGGTGTACATAACTAGAAAGTTCACACTAAAAATATAAAAAATAGATATACTAAGAACAGATATACTGATAGATATGCTAAGATATACTAATTATACTAATAAACGTATAAATAAAATAATAGAAATTTTTGTCTTACAAACAGTAAAATTTTAAAAATATTGATGTATGTTATGGAAAAATAATATTTTGTTTGGTCTCCGAGCACACACTATTTGGGTTTGAGTTCCTAATTTATTTCTTTTTTTGTCTTCATCTGACATTTTCTAACGCTGGAGGAGAGGATCCCAAATGCTTCACCAATAACCGTCTTTGTTAATTTTCTACCTCAGGTCAATTTTTTTTATTTTTTTTATTTTTATTAGTGAAACACCATGAGGTACAGTTGTAAACTTACAAATTTTTGTGCTTGGGTTTGAGTTATACAATGATCAAGTATCCATCCCTCCACCAGTGCCCATTCTCCTTTACCACTGATCCCAGTACCCCTCCAACTCCCCATACCCTCATTCCACCCCATCCTGTGGCAGGACATTCCCTTTTGTTTTCTCTCTCCTTTTGGATACTGTGGTTTGCAAAAGATGCATTGAATGGCAATCATGTTCGTCTATAGTCTACTTTCAGCATGAATCTCCCATCATGGGAGGATCCTCCCAACACCCTTTATTTGGTGCTCCCTTCTCTATCTGAGCTGCCTTTTCCCCTAGTGTGTGAGGCTGGCCTCCAAGCCATGGAGTAAACCTCCTGGTACTTATCTCGGCTATTCTTGGGTGCTACTTTATGTTCCCCAGATGAATGCAATCTTTCTATGTCTATCCCTCTCTTTCTAACTAATTTCACATAGCATGATACTTTCCATGTAGTACCATTTGCATGTAAATTTCATGACTTCATCTTTTCTACAGAAACATAGTATTCCACTGTGTAGATGTACCAAAGATTCTTTAACCAATCATCTGTTCTCGGAAACTCAGGGTTTTTTCCAGATTCTGGCTATTGTAAAGAGTGCTACAATGAACAAACAAGTGCAGATGTCACTTCGACTATACTTTTTTGCTTCTCTGGGATATATACCCAGGAGTGGTATTGCTGGGTCAATTGGGAGCTCAATTTCTAATTTTTGGAGAAGCATCCATACTGTTTCCCAAAAGGGCTGAACCATTCGGCATTCCCACCAGCAGTGAAGGAGAGTCCCTTATTTGCCACACCCATGCCAACACCGGTTGCTTTTGTTCTTTTGGACATGGGCCAGTCTCTGTGGTGTGAAATGATATCTCACTGTTGTTTTGATCTGCATCTCTCTGATGATTGATGTAGAGCATTTTCTCATGTGCCTTTTACCCATTCATATTTCTTTTTTGAGAAAGTTTCTGTTCATTTCGTCTCCCAATTTTTGATGGGGTTGGATGTTTTCTTCTTGTGGAGTTTGATCAGTACTTTTATATCCTAGTTATCAACCTCTTGTCGAACTTTGATATCCTTGTTATCCCTGTCGAAAGGATATTCAGCGAATATCCTTTCCCATCCTGTAGACTGTCTTTGTATTTTGGTCACTGTTTCTATTGAGGTGCAGATGCTTCTTAGTTTAAGATAGTCCCATTTGTCTATCTCTGTTGTAACTTGCTTGACCAGTGGCATGACATTTTTGAAGATACCATTAGCTTCAATGTCATGGAGGGTTTTGCCAACTTTGTCTTCAATGTATGTTATGGATTCCGGTCTGATGTTGAGGTCTTTAATCCATATTGATCTTACTTTTGTACATGGTATCAGGCAGAGATCTGAGCCCATTTTTGCATATATCTGTCCAGTTTTGCCAGCACAATTTGTTAAAGAGGCTTTCCTTGCTCAAATTCACATTTCTTGCTCCATATCAAAGATTAGATGATCATATGTTTTGGGGGGAATGTCAGTATATTCAAACTTGTTTCATTGGTCTGCAGCTCTGCTTTTGTTCCAGTACCAAGCTTTTTCAATTATTACTTGGTGGAGTTTGATGTTAGGGAGGTTGATTTCTCCCATTCTTTTTCCCAAGAATTGTTTTAGCTATTCGTAGGGGCTTATTGTTCCATATGAATTTCAGGAGTGTTTGCTCTATTTCTTTGAAGAATATCATGGGTATCATTATAGAGACCACTTTCAGTTTGTACAATGCTTTGGAAAGTATTGCCATTTTGACAGTGTTATTTCTTCCAATCCATGAGCAGGGAATATCTTGCCATTTCCTCGTGTCTTCTTTTACTTCCTGAAGTACCCTTTTGAAGTTTTCTTTGTACAGGTCCTTTACTTCCTTAGTTAAGCTAATTCCCTGATAGTTGATTTTCTGGGGCACAATTACCATGGGATTGTTTTTTTCATGTGACTTTATACATTTCTTTATTTGCATATAGGAACTCCATAGACGGATATTGATTTTATAGCCTGCAACTTTACTATACAAGTCTATTTTTTGAGGAGTTTCTTGGTAGAGGTTTTATGGTTTTCTAAGTATAGTACCATATCATCAGCGAATAGTGAGAGCTTTATTTCTTCCTTTCCTACCTGTATCCCCTTAATATCGTTCTCTTGCCCAATAGCTATGGCAAGTAATTCCAGTACTATATTGAATAGTAGTGGAGTGAGTGTGCATACTTGTAATATCCCTGATATTACGGGGAAGGTTCTCAGTTATTCCCCATTGAGGATGATGCTTGTTCTAGGCTTGTGAAAGATCGCTTTAACTTTATTGAGGAAAGTCCCCTCTATCCCATTTTGGTGAGGGTTTTCATCATTAACGGGTGCTGGATCTTGTCAACTGCTTTCTCTGAATCTATTGAAATAATCATATGATTTTTATTATTTCTTTTGTTGATATGATAGATTATGTTGATTGATTTCTGAATGTAAAACCATCAAGCATCCCCTGAATGAATCCCACTTGATCATGGTGTATGATCTTTTTGATGCGTTTTTGAATTTTATTTGCTAGTATTTGTTGAGAATCTTCACATCCATGTACATTAGGGATATCGACCTGTAGTTTTCTTTTCTTGTGGTATCTTTGTTTCCTTTTGGTATCTGGGAGATATGGGCTTTATAGAAACTGTTTGGGAGAGTTTCTGTTTTTTCAATTTCCTGGAAAAGCTTGAGAAGGACTGGCAGTAGGTTAAATGTTTGGAAAAATTCGCTAGTGAATCCATCTGGACCCGGGTTTTGTTTGGGGGAAGACTTTTGATTACAGTTTCAATTTCCTTGATGTTAATTGGTGTATTCAGGTACTCTCAATCTTCGTGATTCAGCCTTGGGAGATTTTAGGAATCCAGAAATTTATCCATTTCTTCAAGGTTCTCTTGTTTTGTGGCATACAGACATTTAAAGTAGTCTCTGATGATCTTTTGATTTTCTTTAGTTTTTCTTGTGATTCCCCCCTTCTCCTTTCTGATTCGGTTTATTAGGGTCCTCTCTCTCTTTCTTTGTGAGTTTTGCTAGTGGTTTATGCATCTTATTTATTTTCTCGAAGAACCAGCTCTTGGTTTCATTGATCTTTTGAATTGTTTTTTTGGTTTCAACGTCGTTGATTTCTGCTCTCAGTTTTATGATCTCTTTCCTTCTGCCTCATTTGGGCTCCATTTGTTGACCTTTTTCTAAGATCTTGAGCTGTGAAGTCAAGTTGTTTATGTGGGCCTTTTCTTCCTTCCTTAAAAATGCTTACAGAGCTATAAAATTTCCCCTTAACATGGCTTTATCTGCATCCCACAGGTTCTGGTAGCTCATGTCTTCATTTTCTTTTGCTTCCAGGTATGTTTTGATTTCATCCTTTACTTCCTTCCTGACCTACTCGTTGTTCAACATTGAGTTGTTTAATTTCCAGGTGTTTGATTTGGTTCTCCGTGTCTGTGTGATTCACTTCTATCTTCAGTATCTTCAGTGCATCGTGTTCTGAAAAGATTGTTGACACTCTTTCTATCTTCCTGATTCTATTGAGGTATGTTTTGTATCCTAGCACATGTTCTATTTTGGAAAATGTTCTGTGTGCATGGGAGAAGAATGTGTATTTTGTCTTTTTGGGGTGTAAAGCCCTGCATAGGTCTATAAGCCCTCTCTCTACTATATCTTTTTTCAAAGCCAATGTTTCCTTGGTGAGTTTTGTTCTTGTTGATCTATCCAGAGGTGATAAGGCGATGTTGAAGTCTCCAGCTACTATTGTTTTGCTAGCAATGTCCTCCTTAAATCTGTTAGCATTTGTTTTAAGTATTTAGCCATTCCCTTATTAGTTGCATATACATTTAAGAATGTGATTTCTTCCTGTTTTATGTATCCCTTGATGAATAAAAAATAGCCTTCACTGTGCCTTCTAATCTTTTTCAACCTTAAATCTATATTGTTGTATACTAGTATGGCCACCCCAGCTTTTTTGAGGGAGATGTTTTCTTGCAGGATTGTTTTTCATCCTTTAACTTTGAGTCTGTGTTTGCACTGACTGTTGAGATGAGTTTTTTGTAGGTAGCTGTTTCTTGCATTCTGTCTCTGAATCTGCCACTCTGTATCTCTTAATTGGTGAATTTAGACCATTGATATTGAGAAAGATTATTGTAATGGGGTTTTATGTCATCTTTCTGTAAGGGTCTGTTGTGCTATGGGGTTTTTCTCTACATCATCTCTGAGGTGACTTTTGAAATATAACATAACCTGTCAGTTTTTTATTTTACTAAATAGGGATCCAGAGTACTCCTTGTTTTTTTATGTGAGCTATGTTCCAAGATCCCAGTGAATGATTAAATCCACTGGGAGTATTGAAAGCTACATATGTTACGTTTTTCTTCCTATACATAGACCCCCTCTTGTAAAGTTTAATTTATCCATTAAACAGAATAATAGTACTAACAACCACCACTAATTATAAAACAGAAAAATTATAAAATATATTATGATGTAAGGTATATCAACTTCCCCATCAGTCTTTCTCAAAGTACCTTTTTAAAAACATTCTCAGTTGACTGTAAGTAACTTAAAACAGCAAATGATAAACCAAATATAAGAAGTGACTTCCTTCCAAATTACCCAGAAATTCTCCTTGGCATTCACTCTGAGGCTAAAAAAGATATTTGAAAACGCATTGCACTCCTATGTTCATTGAAGTACAATTCACAATAGCAAAGCTTTGGAAAACAACCCAAATTATTTAAATAAATGATAAAAAAAAGTACAGGTGACTGGATAAAGAAACTGAGATACATACAAAATTAAATACTGCTTGACTATAAGAAAAGATGAAATCATGTGATTTGTCGCTACAAAAAACTGAAACTACAGGGTATCATGCTGAGAAAAGTGAAAAGAAGAGGACAGAGAATACTCGCTCTTTCTTTCTGTTATATGTGGAATATAGAGAGGCAGAGGGAATAACAAATGGTCAATTACAATAGACCCTAGAGTTTGCCTACTGTACTGAGACTGTTCACAGAGGTGTATGGTGGATTGAAGAGGACATTCAGGCACTGGTGGTGGATGTGCTATTGAAACATTATGCCTGAAACTTGATTTTCATTACATTATTGTAAATTATTGTTTCTAAATAAATACTGAAAGAGAAAAATTGTGACTCCCAATTTGGAAGATTGTAAATTAGAACAGGGTCTACTATATGGTAAGGGCTTAGTAATTATGAGCAGTTCTTACATCTATGAATAATGATGACATCCTCTTGTGAGAAGTATATTGAGCTGAATATTGAATATGTTTTTAATGTAACATGAATAAATTAGTATAAAGTTTCTGGTGCCAAATTTTCTATTATGTATATAGTGCTTCTATTTCTTTTCTAGGAGCTCAAAGGGCTTTAGTTACTATAAAGTTTCAAGGTTTGGGTTCACTCCCTGATACTGCTTGGTATCCCTGAGTACTTCCAGGTGTGGCTTTAGTAGCCCTTCACCCTCTGAACCCAAACCTCATCATATCCACTCCTAGCATGAAAATTGGATGATGACAGCTCCAGGTTCCCTAATCACTGCTTGGGAGCCCACAGAAATATTTTTCCCTAATATAGGAAACCCATTCAAAAAAGTATTTCTCATAAGAAAATCAACATAGTGACCTTAATGTCAAGATATTAGTTCTATAATGATTTCTAGAAAAACTTTAGCAATCTCTAAAAGAGGAAATAAAAATAATTCGATAGAATATTTTGCAATGTATGACAATTTTGAATGTTGTAATTGTCTAATGTTTAGACAATGCATACTATGTAAAAAACAATATATGTGGCTGAATTATATTTTTACATATATATATATATATATATATATATATATACTGTGAGACTTGTTGTTACTGTGTTTGGCATATCGAATACATCACGGATAGCTTGCCAGGCTCTGCCGTGCAGGCGAGATACTCTCGGTAGCTTGCCAGGCTCTCTGAGAGGGGCAGAGGAATCGAACTCGGGTCAGCCATGTTGACTGCTTGTGTATATATTTTATATAAATAAAATTATACACAATGAAAATTTCTCATACATATGAAAACTCTTAAAATAGACTGACCAAGCTTTTTTTAATTTTTCTTTTTTTTCTTTTTGGGTCACACCTGGAGATGCACAGGGGTTACTTCTGGCTCTGTATTCAGGAATTACTCCTGATGGTGCTTGGGGGACCATATTGGATGCTGGGAATCAAACCCGGGTTGGCCACTTGCAAGACAAATGCCCTACCTGCTGTGCTATTGCTCCAGCCCCAGACCAAGCTTCTTAACTTCAAATGGATTACTGCAGGATATATATTGAAGTACTTATTCGTGTCTTCTAAGATTTTTATGAGAATTAAATGGGTTCAAAGTTAAAAAAATCCAATAAAGGTCTCTGTGAGTGGTTTATATGTAATCAACAATTATTCAAGATAAAACTATCCTTAATAGCAGATGATCTCCAGCTTATCTTTGTTCTCTTGACAATTCCATGCTAGTCAGATTCCTTTGCAAATACAGGTACAGTCCATTCTCTTTTGTCATATGTGATTATGAGTACCTGGTGATCCAGGCAGGGGAGGGTTGGGATGGGGGGGGTATATTTGGATTATTGGTGGTGGAAAATATGCAGTAGTGAAGAAATGGGTGTTTGATCATTGTATGACTGAGACTTAAACCTGAAAGCTTTGTAACTGTTCTCACGGTGATTCAATAAATAATTTTTTTAAAAAAAGTAACTGGTGATAAACCTTGATACCAATTTGTAAGAAACATGACTTATAATATCCATTTTCAATTAAAAAATAATTTTCCTCCATTTTATTTTGAATACAGCCAATGTCTAACAGTATTTTGGATGTCCAACATTATTAACTAGTAATATTACTGATACTATTTTAATTTTAGTTTTTGGCTTTGGGGTCATTACTGATGATGCTCTGGACTTCATCTGACTTTGTGCTCAGGTATCAATCCTTAATGGCAGTGTTCAGGGGACCATATGTGGATGTAGAATTAATAAACCGGGGTCTATTGTGTATAAGGCTAGCACTTTACATCCTGTACTACTTTTCTGGTCCCTGCATCATGTACTTTATTTTTTTTAAAGTATCAGTCAAATAAATACAAGAGCACTCATTTAAAGGAACGATAGGCTTATTGAGATGAATTTGTTCATAGTTACACAGTCCCAGTACTGGGGGTAGGTATCAAGTTAGTCCAAACAGAGACAAAACTTTAACCCCTTTGTACACTTCCTCCCAAACATACTTGGCTTTATTTCTTAGCTCTCACTATTGGGAAGAAGAAGCAAACAAAAGTGATTCTAAATAATAGTCTAAAATTTAAAAATTTCTACAATGTTGTCACTGTCCTCCCGTTGTTCACTGATTTGCTCAAGCAGGCCCACTAATGTCTTCATTGGAGACTTTGTTGTTTGGCATATAGTGTTTGGCATATAGAATATATCACGGGTAGCTTGCCAGGCTCTGCCGTGAGGGCGAGATACTCTCGGTAGCTTGCAGGGCTCTTCGAGAGGGGTGGAGGAATCGAACTCGGGTCGGCCATGTTGGCTGCATGCAAGGCAAACGCCCTACCACTGTGCTATCGCTCTAGCCCCTTCTGCAATGTTAGTATAAAATTATTTGTAATTTAATAACTTTTTAATATACAAACTGGAATCCTCTAAATTGGGGATTTTTCTACTCAAGATGACACACAGATAAAAAAGATTAGTTGAACTCTGGAAATGTTTAACAAACCATGTTATTATTTCTATAGAAAACATCTTAAAATCTGCTTTATATGGAGATCAAGTAACAATGGAAATATTTGTTTTTTATGTATCATCATCATGATAAATTTGGTATATGGAGGGACTTTTTTCTCTTATTTTTAGTGTAAAGATGCCCAACTCATATGGTAATCAGTAAATATTTTCAGGTTTTTTTCCAAAGTAGATTTTGCTTTTAGATAATGAAGACAGGAGAAGTGTTATGTTTTTAAATAGAAATATTGAGTTAAAATTCAAAGTTATTTTGTTGTTTGTTCTACCATTAAGTTGTTTCTGTAGCCATCCCAGAAAGAAGGAGCCTATTCTTTGACTTGTATGATCACAGAATACTTCACAGTCTCACACATATTTTTCAACCATGTCATTTTGATTCTAGTAACACTAGAACACTCAAATGTACATATTTAGATAATGATAATTTGTATTTAAATTACTCTTAATGCTCTGTTCTTCAAGGCCTGGCTGAAGCTTCAGCTTTTTCATGAAATATTTAATTAATCAAATGGTTTGAATCCACAGAGAGCACAGCAACAATATGTTAGCTTTAAACACTGCTGAAAATCACATATGGTATTCCTCTTAAGGTAAACTATAAGGAGGCTGGGATGTGGCTCCTTAGAAGACTTGCCTTGCATGTGTAACTCTCAATACATACATGACACAGAAAATCACAGTTGAGTTTACAGTGTTTGTGGAATTTTGGACTTAGGTGTTTAGATCTGGAAAAAATATTATTTGAAAGAAAAGATAGGGAAGAGAGGAGAAATACATTGTAAGGGTCTTGATGAAAATATTTTTGAAAAAATGCTGGAATTACTGGGGATATAATTGATGGTATAATGGTCAAGTACTGCCTTTGCATGTATAAGGCCCTGTGTTCAATCTCTGGCACTAGCTCTAGAACATAGTAAATCAACAAAGACCGGGGTGAGGCTCATAATTTTATACCCTTCTTAAACTCTAGTATAGCTTAATTGTGCATTTACACAATTGATGTTTAGCAAATTCTTGTTGCATGTAGAGTAATTGTGAATCAGTAAGTGGGTTTATAATTTTTTATGTCAGAATCAGTCTTTTATCAAAATGAGTTCTCTCAGATTGCAGTGCAGAGCTTCCCTATGCCTGGTGTTTGAACATCACCATCATCACAATAATCACCATTTGTATGATCAAGAAGCGTTTACTTGGTCCTTCTGGAATGAATGGCAGCAGCCCAAACTCTATCTTTGGGAGAGCTGGGATACAGCTGGCTATCAATCTCTATATAATAACCTTTCACATGTTTAAAGGCTATTTCCAGAGCCCAAGATAATTAAGTTTAAAAGAGTCTCAAATATTGAACAAGGTCAATTGCTACAGAAAGTGGAATGAGAGAACAATGGAGAACATACTGTGGGTAAGGGAGAGATTATGTGTGTTTCCAGCTTGCTACACACATCTTTACACTCAGTGTAATGCAGCAGACAAGCACAAGAGGGGATGAGCTGTCAGTCTCTTGGTGCACATCATTTGTTATGTGTCCTCCTCTAGCTGCAGAGGCAGGGGCTCCTCTGTTAGTATGCAGCGCTTGTCATGGAACCAGTAGTTTCCACACACACTGAATGAACTTTTGTTCTCGTCAGTTAATGTAGCTGAGAACAGTTGTATTGCAGAATTGCAATTTCACCAATTCCCTTGGCACTTGCAAGCCATTTGCACAGCCCCTTAATATATATATATATGTATATATATATATATACACATATATGGATATATAAAAACAGAAATATATATAAAGTTTCTGGTTCAATATATCTATAAATATGTTTAGTTATATCTATAAATTAAAGAACATAGATGGTTTTCCTCATTCTCCAAGGAGGTGGAGCATAAAATGAAAGTAATTGTTTTGGCCATCAAAATTTATATATATATATATAATTTCAAATTTACCTAAAATATGTAGGATAATCCTCCTGCCAAATTAATTTTGACTCATTAGTAAAAGAATTAGAATTCACCCTAACAAAATGTAATGTGATAATCACACTCATCTGGATACCTCTAGGAGCCATCATTTTTGTATGATCACACACATATCTATTCATAAGAAGGTAATTGTTTTTGGAAGCTGGCATTAAAAAAGGAAAGGCTAGGGGCTGGAGTGATAGCACAGCAGGTAGGGCATTTGCCTTGCATGCCGCCAACCTGGGTTTCATTTCCAGCATCCCATATGGTCCCCTGAGCACCACCAGGAGTTATTCCTGAGTGCAGAGCCAGGAATAACCTCTATGCATCGCCGGGTGTGACCCCAAAAATAAAAAAAAAGGAAAGGCTAGCTTAAATAGAAAACCAAATTTGATAATCATCCACCTCTGGATTGAAAGGAAACCACACAATTTCAGCTCTTAGAACTGCTTTTTCTTCTCTAGTTTTCTTTGTTCATAGTCTGAGCTATCTATTCTTGATCACATTTCATATTCAGTTCTTTCTCTATTTTTTTCACATGATTCAGGGGCACATATACCTCTTTCTATAAAATCTTCCCTGATATTTACATTTCAGCCCATAAAATTTAATTAAATTCATCTGAAAGATAAAAAATGAGGCTCAGAAAGACAATAACAAATACACTGAAAATAAGGAGAATGTTGTAAAGATAAGCTGATTTGGGAGAATGATCTCAGAGGCTTAATTAATTAATTAATTCTCTGTAGTCATCCTACTTGTGCTACTAATTCCTTTGGCTCAGATATTGAAAACTCTTTTTGGGACAAGATGTTGATGCAGAAGTTGAAGTAAACAGGCCAATTTCCTTCCACTATGTTTCTTTAGTAACTTCTTACTGTTCCTCAGTCAGATTTGGTGTGACTGAGCAACATATTTGATGGATAAATTTCCTAAGACAATTCAAATCTCAAACAGCTTCTATTGTTTATTATAAACATAAAAATGTAATTGATGCCTATCAATTGATTACGCAATTGGGAAAAAAAGGTCACTCTTCAAGGTATTAGTTGTCTGAAACACAATTGTATGTTGACTATCATTATTTAAAGTAAATATTATATATGAAATAAATATTTATTTATGTATAGTTATATATTTATGTGAATTATATATGTTAATATATATGTGTGTGTACTTAAAATGTTTATGTCCATGTATAAACATTCATTACATGTACACATATATAAAACAAATATAAACATACATACATACAGCTGATTTTCATTTTCATTAGTATATTTCTATGAGGCTCTTGCAAATACCAGTTAGCAAGCATTGAATCATTGCTTTCAAGAAAAATACAAGTACCCGCAAGCCTCCTACCAAATTTCTTTGTCAACTAATCAATACAAAGCCATTTTCAGTGTGTATTTCTATTCAAAGGCACCTTATTTAATATATAAAGGCGCTCGAGCAAATTTAATATATATTGCCAAATTACTAACACTGAACTCAAGACTGAAAGCATTAATGTATGCTTGAATGAAGGTTATCTAACAAGGTATTTTTTTTATAAGGCACAGAACAGCCTTCCTGTACTTAATTACACTAGACAGCACTCCACTCCAGCATTTTACTTGGGGATCATTTTAAACAAGCAGATAAACAAAAACCACAATGAATTTTTGAATGTGGTTTAAAAGTTATTGACCTTTTGTTTACACAATGGGACCTGGAAAATGAAAGCTGATTATCACCTTATTTGACTTCAAATATATGTGTTGATTGAGGCATGGAGAGCCTTCAAGAGCTTCGAAGAAGTTAAGAGGACGAAAGACCTCCAGCTCTGGGCACATCTCTTTGACTCCACTGTTGTTCCTGCACTAACATATGCCTCAGAGACCTGGGCCCTACGAAAACAGGACGAGAACTCTATTTGGGTCTCCCAAAGAGGAATCGAAAGAGCTATGCTTGGAATATCACATTTCACTCAAGTGAAAGAAAGAATATGGAGTTCCGACCTCTGTCAACGATCAAGCATCAGGGACACTGTCTCGTTTGCCAAGGCACCGAAAATCAGATGGGCTGGACAAGCGATGTGGTTAAGAGAGGACGACTGGACTAGAGCCATTACTGTATGGATTCCACGGGACATCAAAAGGACGCATCGCTGCCCACCTATGAGATTGTCAGACTTCTTCATCAAAACTCTGAAAAAAAGGTTTGATGCTCTTTGTGTTCCTGGAGTGAGCAGATGTTATTGGGCTGCAGTAGCATGAGACAGGGACAAATGAAGATGTTACTGGCATCCGCTCGAGCAAATAGACAATCAACAGGATGACAAGTGATACAAGTGATATGTGTTGATTGATTCAAAGTTTCCTTAACTGAGAAACTCCAGCCATTCTTGGAGTCTCTCCCAATCTCTCTATATTTCTGGAAGACCTGGCAGTCATGCTACTCAAATACTCTGGATTTTCTGGAGCACGTGGCTACATTCACAGTTGCATGACATGTTCAAACTCTACAATACTGACACTCCAGTAGTAGCACACCAGATTGAATGGGATGTAACGCAGACTGTCAACTAGCAAAAACATTTACACAGAAAGCTTAACTTGCAACAACAGCTTAGTAAAACCACAGTCAAGGACTTAATGTCCCCATGATAAGATAAAACAATTTTCACAAATTTCATTCTATGGAAATAACTTATTGATCATTCTGTTAGCCATTTAACATAACAAGCAATATAAAATAAATTATCGTGGGTCTGCTATGAGGGCAGACTTGAGGAGTGGTTGGGAAAATGGAGATCATGGTAGAGGGAAAGTGACAGGGTTGGTGGGATTGGTGTTGAAATATTGGATGCCTATAACAAATCATCATGAGCAAATCTGTAAATCATGGTATTTAAATAACGTGGGAGAAAAGAATTAAAATAGATTAGATGCATAAGAGAAGTTTGCAAAAAATCAGTATAATTCTGTAAGCATATATTGATAACATTAATAATTTCCCGTGCAGTCTAAAGATGACTAGAATTTCAGTTTGGCAATTACCGTCTATATCTACACTCACCTTTGCTGAATAAAGATATTGATTTTCAAAAGATTGGTGCTGAAACCGTCAGTTTTCAAGTATTACTCTGCCTATTCTTTAATACTATTTTATGGAATTGAGAATCCCCAGAGAGAAATATTGGCTATTTCTCCACATAACTCACTTCCTTCCATGTCTTCTTGGCATTTAGTACACTTCTCTCCACCACATTACAGGTTGGATAAGCACTGAGTTATGCAGCAGGGTAATGCTTATACTTGTGAACTTTTATTTTAAAAAAGGAAACCATATCCAAGTTAAAAGTCAGTCAAGTGTGACTACCTCCAGCAGACGGTGTTAGTGTTTGCTTATATAGCACTTTGGTTAAGCCAAGAAATTGAATTTGAGGACTAATTTTTAGAACCTAATACGAAGACAGTGGAGCAGCTTGTACTCTCGTGTCTGTGTCCATCTCCCCTATTGGGCTGTTATTGTGAAGGCTACAGGGGTTTTTACCAGTGTTTTTAGTCTTCTCCTATTATCATTCTCTCCTGTAGAGATGGCTGATGCTGTACAAATGGTTTCAGTACTACTGACAAGAAAATGATACCATCGTGGATTTCAAGAAACTTGCACCTCAGTACAGTAATTTTTTTTTTTTTTGCTTTTCAATTCACAAAATTTTCTGCCCTTACAAACATGTCTTGGTTTCTATAGGTTGTTCTGTTTAAAATGTATTCTTGTTGAAATATAAGAGCAGATTTATTGTCAGAAAACTAGAAGATAAACTTAAATAACACTCACCAGCAATTCCTCCTGTTGGTTAAAACAACTCGTAATATTACAGTATATTTTCTTCAAGTCTTCTATTTTTTCCCACTTCCATTATATCAAGCAAAGTCTACTCCTTCCCATTTTCTAGCCTGACAAGAACCAGAGAGTCTTGTTTATTTCTGAGAATGTGGCTAATATGTGGTACACGTGTGAATGTATTTTGTGTTAATTGCCATTAAAAGAACATTTAAAACCAAATTCTTTATTAGTAGGTATAATATCTCTGTGAGAAGGAAATCAATAAATATGCAGGTTGTTAAAGACAACCATGGGCTACATGATCAATAAATAATACTATTTACATTTCAAGAAAAACTCACAGTAGCGTGAGATGGATTTCCTGTCTGTAGAATGAAAGAAAAAGATTTCTCAACTGTACATTTAAAATATTATTGAGTAAACTCTTGATATTTAGTATTGTACTCTCAAGACTAATATGGATTACACAAGATTTTCTACCGGACATTGTGATTTGTGTTCTTAATAGCACACCTGTAGAGTTGTTTCTAACAAAACATAGGGGGAAAAACACATTTGGAAAGGAAGGTTTAAGTTCAAATAAAAATTATTTTGCCAATAAAAGCTATAGTATAAATAAAAGCTATCAAAATAGACAAACTCAGAAATTCATATGGTAATTTATCTCTTTTAAAGTAAGTCCTTTTGTTGCATAAACTCTACAGATTAAGCCAATAGAAATAATAGCTTTGTCTGTAGTATTTAGTTACCCAATACAAACTTTCAGAAAAGCTCCCGTGATAGATTTTAAACCATTTTATTGAGGCATAATAGATATTCAATAAAAAACATTATAAAAAGTAGCACTGTCGAGGATTACTCCATAACTTAGAGGCCAGCCGGGTATCCTAGAGGAAAGGGCTATTCAGATAGAGAAGGGAGCACCAAATAAAGGATGTTTGGAGGATCCTCCCAGGAGGGGAGATGCATATCGAAAGTAGACTATGGACTGAACATGTTTGCCACTCAATGCCTCTTTTGCAGACCACAACACCCAAAAGGAGAGAGAGAACACAGGGGATTGCCCTGCCACAGAGACGGGGAGATGGGGGTTGGGGGTGGGAGGGATATTATCCATGGTGGTGGAAAATGGGCACTGGTGGAGGGATGGGTATCTGATCATTCTATAATCGAAACCAAAGCACAAAAAATTGTAAATCTACAACTTTAAAAAAAATAAAATAAAATAAAGGGGAAAAAAAAAAAGTAGCACTGTAGCACTGTCCTCCCGTTGTTCATCGATGTGCTCGAGCGGGCACTAGTAATGTCTCCATTGTGAGACTTGTTGTTATTGTTTTTTGGCATATGGAATACGCCTCCGGGAGCTTGCCAGGCTCTGCAATGCAGGTGGGATACTCTGGGTAACTTTCCGGGCTCTCCAAGAGGGATGAAGGAATTGAACCCAAGTTGGCCGCATGCAAAGTAAGCACCTTACCTGGTGTGCTATCGCTCCAGCCCATTAAAAATTATACAGTATGCTAATATGTGACATACACATGTTCTATGAAACTAGCAAAACAGTCAAGAAAATAAACACACCATTAATCATTTCTTTGTGCCGTTGGTGATATCTCCCTCTTTCTGCTTCATACTCACTCAAAGTTGACTGCTAAATATTGGTCAGAGTACTGTGGTAGTTGGTCATCTTGACTGCACTCAGGGGCTTTCTGCAGTATACCTAAAGATGTCTGAATGGTACCAGGAATTGAACTGGCACTGCTCAAGCAGCACGTGGCATAGTCCTGGAGGCTACATTGTTCCCTAAGTACTATACTATTCCTGGTTTATGAAGAGTTGCTTATATTATTGGATTTAGCTAGATCTCTTATCTGGTGAATGATAGCCAATTTTGTTCTCTTATCCTGTGACCTGTGTTTCAAAGGGAAAATATTAATTTTTTGATGAAGTCCAAGTACTAAATTTGTTATGGGCACTGGTGGAGGGATGGATATTTGATCATTGTATAACTGAAATCCAAACATAAAAATTTGTAAGTCTACAACTGTACCTCATGGTGTTTCCCTAATAAAAATTTAAGAAAAAAAATAAAAAAAAGAAAATCACAGTGCTCAAATTAAAAAATATATATATGTATATATATATAATGTTCAAGTCATTGTCACTTGCAGCTGAATATAGCCTAAAAAATCTTTTAGCACATCTACAAGGTAGAATATATAGTAATAAACATTTAGCATCAGCGGCCAAGACTCAGACTAAAAATCCAGCTCCAGAAACCACGCGACCGCGACATCTTATTATGACAGCTTATTATCTCGTTCCTACTTTGGACTGAACTTTCTTCCTTAAGTGAATCTATATACTACTGGTCTCCTGGTTGTCAGGAGATTCTCAATCTCATTTTCTTTCAGTGTTTGGAGAAGATCAGTGTTTATCTCTTTCAAGCTGTGGACATCAGGATCAATAAAAGTACAATCTTAAAGCCCCCATCTGCATCATTTATTTGCTAAATCACAAATCACAAATCATCCTGTTATTCACCGATTGCCTCGAGCAGGCCCCAGTAACGTCTCCTTCATCCTAGTCCTGAGATTATATTCAAGGCTCTTTATGAGAATGAGACCCATCATTGTTACTGGTATTTGGCATATTGGGTACACCACGGGGAGTTTGCCAGACTCTGCCGTGTGGGCAGTCTACCAAATGTAGCTACATTTGGTAGCCTGCCAGTTTGTCCAAATTTAAGTTAATAAAACGTAAAATTTAATCATTCAGTGGTATTAGTCAAGCATCAAGTGTTCATCAACAAACTAGAGTTGTGTCTATCCAAACAGGAGAGCAAAGAAAGCACTGGAGTACAGCTGCCTGTAAACTCCACTATGACTAACTTCTGCCCTGTGCAAATGCTTGATCATTTTCCCCAGACACTGCAGTATTGCCAAAATCAGCTTATTGAAAAAAATAGAAGTGGTTGGTCCCAAATTCCCAACATGTTAAAGCACAGTCAAAGTGAGGGCTGTGGAAAATGAATCAAATGAAGTCTTGCCATGAGGACACACTCCCGTGAGCAAAAATCCCGTGAGTACACGAACTGTGAGCACACACTCTCATGAGTACACACTCCCATGAGTACACGCTTCCGTGAGCACATACTAATGTGAGGAGACACTGATGTGAGTAAACACTCCCATGAGTAGACAGTCCTGTGAGTACACACTCCCAAGAGCACACACTGCCTGGAGCACAGTCCCATGAGTACAAAAACCCATGAGCACAAATCCCATGCGTACACACTACCGTGAGCACACACTCCCTTGAGGACACACTCCCGTGAGCAGATAATCCAGTGAGTACAAACATCCGTGAGCACAAACACTGTAGAGCAGACACTACCGTGAGTACACAATCCCGTGAGCACACACTCCCGTGAGCAGAAACTCCTGGAAGTAGACAATCCCTTTAGCAGAAAATGTGTATTCAAGTGAGTGTGTACTCACGGAGTGACACTCCCGTGAACACACAATCCCATGAGCACAGGCTGCTGTGAGGAGAGACTCCCATGAACACACACTTCCGTGAGCAGACACTCCTGTGAGAAAAACACTCCCATGACTACACACTCCCATGAATACACACTACCGTTAGCAGACACTCCAGTGAGTACACACCTCCGTGAGTACATACTCTCGGAAGCAAATACTCCTGTGAGTACACAACCCGAGAGCACACACTCTCCTGAGTACACACTTCAGGGGGTATACACTCCCGTGAGCAAACACTTCCGTGAGTAAACAGTACCTGGGAGTACACACTCCTAAGACCAGAAAATCCCATGATGCACACTGCCATGAGTACACACCACCGTGAGCACACACTCCTGCGAGCACACACCCATTAGCACACACTCCAGTGAGTACACATTCCCGGAGGCACACATTCCCATGAGCAGACACTCCCATGAGTACACACTCCTGTGAGCAGACACTCCCGTGAGTACACACTCCCGAGAGCAAACACTCTGGTGAGTACACACACACGTGAGTATACACTCCCATGAGCATACACTCTGGTGGGTACACAATCCAGGGAGTACACACTCCCAAGAGCAGACTATCCCTTGAGTACACACTCCCGTGGGCACATACACCGGCAAGCAAACACTCCCATGAGCAGACACACACGGAAGTATACAGTCCCGTGAGTAGGACTCCCGTGAGCACACACTCCCGTGAGCACACATTCCAGTGAGAAGACACCCTCGAGAGTACACACTACCCGGAACAGACACTCCTGTGTGCACACACTCCCGTGAGTACAAAGTCCCGTGAGCACACAATCCAGGGAGTACACACTCTGGGAGCACAAAGTCCCATGAGTAGACACTCCCAGGAGTCCAAACTCCCATGCGCAGACCCTCTAGTGAGTACACACTCCCGTAACTACACACTCCCGTGAGCAGAACTCCCATAGCACAGTCTCCTGGGAGCACACACTCCTGAGAGTACACACCCTGTGAGTGCACACTCCTGTGAGCAAACACTTCTGTGAGTATACACTTTCACGAGCACACATTCCCGTGAGCACAAATTCCTGTGAGCACAAATGCCCGTGAGAACACACTACCATGAGCAGACACTCCTGTGAGTTGAGCAAACACTCATATGACTACAGACTCCTGTGAGTACACACTCTCGTTTACAGACAGTCCAATGGTACCCACCCCCATGAGTATACACTCCCTCCCATGAGCAAACTCTCCCGTGAATACACATTTCTATGATCACACACTACTCTGAGTAAACACTCCCATGAGCACAAAATCGGGGGGTACACAGTCCCGTGAGCACACACTCCTGTGAGTACATACCCCATGAGTACAAACTCCCATGAATACACACTCCCTTGTTCACACACTCCCATGAGCACACATCCCTTCACTACACACTAAAGTGAGCACAGATTTCAGTGAGTACACACTTCCGAGAGTACACACTCCCATGAGTAATACTCTGGTGAGCAAACACTCTCGTGAGTACACACTCCTGTGAGCACACAGTTCCATGAGTAAGCACTCACATGAACACACACTCCCATGAGTACACACTCAGTTGAGCGCACGCTCCCATGAGTACACACACCCGTTAACAGACACTCTAGTGAGTACACAGTCCCGTGAGTAAACACCCCTGTGCATACACTACCGGGAGTACACAATCCAGTGAGTACACACTCCCATGAGCACACACTCCCGTGAGTACACATTCCAGTAAGCATACACTCCCGTAAGTACACACTCAGTTGATTACACACTCTCATGAACACACAATCCCATGAGCACAAACTTCTATAAGGAGACACTCCCATGAGCACACACTCCCATGAGCGGACACTCCCGTGAGCAAACACTCTTGTGACTATACACTCCCATGAGCACACACATCATGAGCACAAAATAAGGTGAGCACACACTCCCCTGTGTACAAACTTATGTGAGCACACAATCACCTGAGTACACACTCTGGGGGGTAAACACCTCCGTGGGCACACACTCCCATGAGTAAACACTGCCATGAGCAAACACTCCTGTAGAACACATTCCTGTGAGCAGACATTCCCATAAGTATACAGTCCTGTTAGTACACACTCCTGTGAGCAGATACTCCCTTGAGTGCACACTCCCATAAACACACCCTTAAGGGGTACACACCCGGTAGTACACAATCCAGTGATCACACACTCCCGAGAGCAAACAATCCCATGGGTACACAATCCCTTGAGCACAGACTTCTTTCAGTAACACCCCCATGAGCAAACACTCGCATGAGCACACACTCCTGAGAGTAAACACTCCCGGGAGCACACACTCCTGTAAGTAGACACTCCCAGGAGTATACACTCCTGTGCACAGACCCTTCCTTGAGTACAAACTCCCGTGAGTACACACTCCCGTGAGCAGTTACTCCCGGGAGTACACACTCTCGGGAGCAGATATTCTTGGGAGTAGGAGTAGACACTTCCGTGATCAGACAATCCCATGAGCACACACTCCCGTGAGCAGACTCTCCTGTGAGTACACACCTCGTGAGTACACACTCCCATGAGTACACACTACTGTGAGTATACACTCTCCTGAGTGCACAATGCCATGAGTACAAACTCCCATGAGCACTCACTCCTGTGAGAACATACTCCCGCGAGCAGAAAATCCCGTGAGCAAACTCTCCCATGAGTACACACTCCAGTAAGTACATACTCCCATTTGCGACTACACACTCCCGTGAGTACACACTCCCATTTGCAGACACTCCAGTGAGTACATAACCCCTTGAGTTCACACTCCCATGAGCAGACACTCCCAGGAGGACACAATCCCGTGAGCACACACACTTGGGAGCAGACACTTCCATGAGCACACACTCCCATGAGAACACTCCTCTAAGTACACACCCAGTGAGGACAAACTCTGTGAATACACACTCCCGTGAGAACACAATCTCATGAGACACACTCCTGTGAGTACAAACTCAGGTGAGCGCACACTCCCATGAGTACACACTCCTATGAGCACACTCCCTTGAGTATATACTCTGTGATCAAACTTTCCAGTGAGTACACACTCCTGTAAGTACACACTGAGGTGAGCACACACTCCCGTGAACACACAATCCCATGAGCACACACTCCCATGAGCACACATTCCCATGAGTCAACTCTCCCGTGGCTACACAGTCCCGTGAGTACACACTTCCATTATCAGACACTCCAGTGGGTACACAACCCCTTGAGTACACACTCCAGTGAGTAAAGCCTCCGTGAGTACACATTCCCTTGAGCACACACTCCCTTGAGTATGCACTTCTGTGAGAACACACTCCCCTAACTACACACTCCGGGGGATACATATTGCCATAAACACACACTCCCATGAGAAAACACTACCATGAAAAGACACTCCCGGGAATAAACAATCCCCGAGCAAACACTCTTGGAGCAGACACTCCCATGACTACACAAGCTGGTGAGCACACACTTCTGTGAGGAGACATTCCCATGACTACACACTCCTGTTAGCAAACAATTGAGAGGGTACACACATACTCCCGAGAGTACACTCTCCCGTTAGCAGACACTCCAGTGAGTACACACCCCCGTGAGTACATACTCCCGTGAGTACACACTCTCGTGAGAACACATACCTTGAGTACACACTCCAGGGGTACACACTCCCGTGAGCACACACACTCCCTTGAGTAATCACTGCCATGAGCAAACTCTCCTGTGAGTACACACTTCCCTGAGCAGACAATCCCGTAAGTACACACTCCCATGAGAAAACACTCCTGTGAGTATACACTCCCGTGAGTATATATTACTGGGAGCAGACACTCCCTTGAGTGCATGCTATCGTGAGCAAACACTCCCGAAAAACACACTAACGTGAACAGACACTGCACTGAATACACACTCCCTGAGTACACACTCCCACGAGAACACACTCTGGGGCGTACACACTCCTGGGAGTACAAAATCGAGTGATTAAACACTCCCTGGGATTACAAGGCGCCAGGGGGCCAGTCGGTGGGTGTGACCCCCGCCTACTGGAATTTGGAGGATCTGGGTGGAGGATGCTCGGCCCAAATCCAAGTAGGCTTGGAGATCTCGGCCCCGGAACCCGCGTGACTTTGTCCCTCTGCCAGTACCTTCATGTGTGCGGAGAGTGGTCTCAGCATGGTGGTGGCTAGTCCTGGAGGTCTTTGGCTGTCGGAGCCCTGGTAGGGGCGGGGAGGAAAGCTCAACCCGCTCCCCTCCAAGGGGTCCCGCGAGGACAGTCAGGCGCGGGGGCAGGAGACTGCACTGTTCTCCTCCGGGAGCTGTTTTTTATAGCTGGCGCCGTGTAATCCCATCAACGGCCAAGACTCAGAGACTATAAAAACCAGCTCCCGGAACCGCGCGGCTGCATTTGCGGCCGCGCGACATCTTATTATGATATTTTATTATCCCATTCCTACTTTGGACAAACTGACAGGCTACCGAATGTACACATCCTGTGAGAACACACTCCCGTGAGTACACACTCCTGTGAGCACAAACTCGCGTGAGCACAAACTCAGGTGAGCGGTCACTCCCATGAGTACAAAGTCCTGTGACTACACACTCCTGGGAGAACACACTCCCATGAGCAGAAATTCCTATGAGCAAACACTCCCGTGACTACACACTCATGTGAGTACACACTCCTGTCAGCAGATACTCCAATGAGTACACACCCCCATGAGTACACACACTCGCGAGCAAACACACCAGTGAATTCAAACTCCCGTGAGGACACAATCCCCTGAGAACACACTCCCGTGATTAAACATTACCATGAACAGACATTCCTGGTAGTACACAATCCTGGGAGCACACATTCAGGTGACCACACACTCCCATGAGTACACACTCCTGTGAGTACACACTCCCGTAAACACACCTCCGTGATTACACACCCCCGTGAGTACACACTCCCGTTAGCAGACAATATAGTGAGTATACAACCCCGTGAGAACACACTCTTGTGAGCAAACACAATCATGAGTACAAACTCCCATGAGAACACAATCCCGTGAGTTAACACTACCATGAGCAGACACTCCTAGGATTACATAATCCTGTGAGCACACACTCCAGGGAGTAGACACTCCCGTGAGCACACACTCACATGAGCAGACAATCCTGGGAGTACTCAATCCCGTAAGCACACACCACCGGGAGCAGACACACCCGTGAGTACACACTCCCATAAGCACACACTTTTGTAGGAGACATTCCCCTGATTACACACTAGCGTGAACAGACAATACCATGAGTACACAGCACCATGAGCACACACTTCCATGAGCATGTACTCCTGTGAGTACACACCCCGTGAGTACACACTCCTGAGAGCACACACTCCCGGGACTAGACCATCAAAGGTGTACACACTCCCGTGAGTAGACCCTCCCATGAGTACACACTCCTGGAAGCACACATTCCCATGAGTAGACACTCCCAGGAGCACATAATCCCCTGAATACCGTGAGCACACATTCCCTGAGTAAGCACTGCCATGAGCAAAGACTCCCGTGAGTACACACTCCCGTGAGTACACATCACCGTGAGCACACAATCCTGTGAATACACAACCCGCGAGTGTACACTCCCATGAGCACACACTCCCGTTAGCAGACACTCCAGGGAGAACACACTCAGTTGATCACACACTCCCATGAGTACGCACCCTGTGAGTACACACTACCGTGAGCACACACTCCTCTGACTACACACTCCCGTGAGTACACAATCCTTTTATCAGACACTCCAGTGAGTACACGCCCCCGTGAGTACACACTCTTGTGAGCAAACACAACCGTGAGTACAAACTCCCATGAGCACACAATCCTCGGAGTACGCACTCTGGGGAGTACACACTCCCGTGAGTAAACACTATCCTGAGCAGACACTCTCGGGAGTCCACAATCCCATAAGCACAAAATCCCAGGAGCAGACACTCCCGTGAGTACACACTTCCATAAGGAGACATTCCCGTGAGTACACACTCCCATGAGCACACATTTCCGTAAGTAAATACTGCCCTGAGCAAACACTCCCATGAGTAAACACTCAGTTGAGCACAGATTCCCGTGAGTACACACTCTCTTGAGCAAACAAAACCGTGAGTACAAACCCCGTTGAGCACACAATCCCCGGAGTATGCATTCTGGGGAGTACACACTCCCATAAGCACACACTCCCGTGAGTAAACACTACCATGAGCAGACACTACTGGGAGTACACACTCTAGTGAGCACACACTCCCATGAGCACACACTCCTGTGAGTTCACATCCCATGAGTAGACAATCCCATGAGTACACAACTCAGTTGAGCACGTAGTCTCGTGAGCACACATTCTCGTGAGCAAGCACTCCTGTGAGCACACAGTCCCATAAGCACACACTCCCATGAGCACAGATTCCCCTGAGTACAAACTCTCGTGAGCAAACATTCCTGTGAGTACAGACCCCCGTGAGTACATACTCCCATGAGTACACATTCAGGTTAGCATACTCTCCCGTGAACACACAATTCCATCGGAGAAATTTCTGTGAGGAGACATTCCCATGAGTCCGTGAGCAGACAACCCCATGAGCAAATAACTACCGTGAGTAGTACACACTCCCATTATTGGACACTCCAGTGAGTACACACCCCCGTGAGTACACACTCTCCTGAGCAAACACAACCGTGAGTACAAAACCCATGAGCACACAATCCTCTGAGTGCACACTCCGAGGAATACACAATCACGTGTCACAGACTCCAGTGAGTAAACACTACCATGAGCAGACACTCCCGGGAGTACACCAATCCCGCATAATAGTGGCAGCAGACACTCCAGTGACTACACACTTCTGTGAGCAGACAATCCAGTGAGTACATACTCCCGTGAGTAAACACCACTGTGAGTACACACTCGATGAGCACACACTCCCGGGAGCACTCCGTTAGTAGACACACCCAGGAGTATACACTTCCCTGAGTAGACCCTCTCGTGCGTAAGCACTCCCCAAGATCTCACACTCCTGTGAGCAAACACTTCCAGGCGTACACACTCCCATGAGTAGTCACTCCCGTGAGTACACACTCCCCTGAGTACACACTCTTGTTAGAAGACACTACAGTGAGAACACGGTCAGGTGACCGCACACTCCCATGAATACACACACCCGTTAGAAGACAGTCCCGTAAGTACACAGTCCAGTGAGTGAAAACTCCCGTGACCTGATACTCCCAGGAGTACACAATTCCGTGAGCACACAGTCCCCTGAATATACACTCCAGGGGGTACACACTCCATGAGCACACATTCTCGTGTGTAAACACTGCCATGAGCAAACACTCCTGTGAGTACACACTCCCGTGAGCAGACAATGTCGTGAGTACAACTCCCATGAGTACACACCACTGTGAACAGACATTCTCATGAAAACGAACTCCTGTGTGTACACAACCCGTGAGTATACACTCCCTTGAGCACACACTCCCGTGAGCACATTCTCAGAAGCACACACTCCCACGAGCACACACTCCTGGGAGTAAACACTCCCTTGAGCAGACATTCCCGTAAGTGCACACTCCCACAGTAGTATATACTGTGAGCAGACACTCCCTTGATACACACTCCCTTTTGCAGACACTCCGATGAGTACACACTCCTGTGATACACTCTCCCACGAGTACACGCACTGGGGTTACACACTCCTGGGAGTACACAATCCAGTGATCACACACTCCCAGGAGCATACAATTTCATGAGTACACACTTCCGTGAGAACACACTACCCTCAGTACACACTCTCATGCGCACACATTCCCGTGAGTACAACTCCCAGGATCACACATTTCCGTGAGCAGACACTCCTGGGAGTACACATTCCTGCTAGTACAAACTCCTGTGAGCACATAAACCCATGAGAACACACTCCAGGAAGCACAAACGCCCAGGAGCACACACTGCTGTGAGTAGACACTCTCAGAAGTACACACTCCTGTGTGCAGACCCTTCCGTGAGTACACATTGCCGTGAGTAGTACACACCTCCTGTGAGTACACAGTCACATGGGCAGTCACTTCCATGAGTACACACTATTGTGAGTACACAATCCTGTGAGCAGACAGTCCATGATTACACACTCAGCTTAGTACACACTGCCGTGAGCAGACACTCACATGAGTAGACACTGCCAAGAGCACACTCCAGTGAGGATACAGTCCCATGAGTACACACTCCCGTGAGCAGACACACCCATGAGTACACATTCTCGTGAGCACACACTGGCGTGAAAAGACACTTCTGGGAATGCACACTCCCGTGAGCAGACATACCCATGAGTACACACTCCAGTGAGTATACAGTCCCGTGAGTACACATTCTGATGATACACACTCCCGTGAACAGACACTCTCGTGAGTAAACAATCCTGGCAAGAGACACTCCCGGGAGTACAGACTTCCGTGAGTACACACTCCAGTGAGGAGACACTCCCGTGAGAACACACTCCTGTGAGGAGACACTACCGTGAGTACACACTCCAGTGAGCAGTCACCCCCGTGAGTACACACTCGAGTGAGCACACACTCGAGTGAGCACACACTCCCCTGAGCACACACTGCCTTCATATACTCAAGTGAGCAGATACTCCTGGTAGTACACACTCCATGAGCAGCCACTATCGTGAGTACGTACTCCTGCCAGTACACACTCCCATGAACAGACACTCCTGTGAGTACACACTGCAGTCAGTACACACTCCGGTGAGCAGACACTTCCGTGAGTACACACTCCTGTGAGTACACACTACTTTGAGTCCACACTCCCAAGAGCAGATATCCTGTGAGTTCACACTCTGGTGAGAAAACACTCCTGTGAGTACACACTCATGTTAGTGCATACTATCGTGAGTACACACTCCAGTGAGCAGACACTCCTGTGAGCAAACACTCCCATGAGTACACACTCCAATAAGTACACAATCCCGTGAGCAGACACTCCCGTGAGTACACATTATCGGGAGTACACACTCCCTTGAACAAACACTCCCTTGTATGCACACTCCCTTGAGTACACATGCCTGTGAGTACATACTTCCTGAGACACACTCCCGTGAGAATACACTGCCGTGAGAACTCACTCCTTTGGGCAAACACTCTGTGAGCCACACTCCAGTGAGCAGACACTCAGTTTAGCACACACTCCCGTGAGTACACACCTTCGTGAGCAGACACTCCTGTGAGGACACACTCCCGTTAGCAGTCACTCCCGTGAGTACACACTCCTGTGAGCAAAAACTTCTGTGAGCAGACACTCCCAGGAGCAGGTACTCCCGAGAGTACACAGTCCCGTGAGCACACAGTCTTGTGAGTGGACACTCCCGGGAGTACACACTCTTGTGAGCAGTCACTCATGTGAGTACACACTCCCATGAGCAAACACTCCCTTGAGTACACACTTCCATGAGCAGACACTCCCTTGAGTACAGACCCCACCAGTACACACTCTGGTGAGAACACACTCCTGTGAGTACACACTTCGGTGAGTACACACTTCCATGAACAGTCAATCCCGTGAGTACACACTTCTGTGAGCAGACACTCCCGTGAGTACACATTCCCGTGAGTACACACTCCTGTGAGCAGACACTCAGGTTAGCACACACTCCCGTGAGTTACACTTCAGTGAGTATACACCACCGTGAGCACACTAATGAGGATACAGTTCGTGAGCACATACTTGAATGAGCAAACACTCCTGGGAGTAAACACTTCCGTGAGTAGTCACACCAGTGAGTAAGACTCCCACCCGTGCACACTCCAGTGAGAACACACTCCTATGAGCACACACTCCGGGGACTACACACTTCTGTGAACAGACACTCCTGTGAGGACGCACTTCCGTGAGCACACACTCTCGTGAGCAGACCCTCCTGGGAGTACACACTCCAGTGAGCAGTCACTCCCGTGAGTACATACTCCCACCAGTACACACTCCGGTGAGAACACACCCATGAGAGTACACACCCCCGTGAACAGACACTCCCATGAGTACACACTTCTGAGAGCACACACTCCCGTGAGGACACACTCCCATGTGCCCACACTCCCGTGAGCATACAATCCTGTGGTTACACACTCCTATGATCACACACTTCCATTATGAGACACTCCCATGAGTACATACTCCCGTGAGCAGACAGTCCCTTGAGCAATCATTTCCATGACTACACACTCCCATGAGTACACACTCCTATGACCAGACACCCCTGTGAGTACACACCCTCTTGAGTATACACTCCTGTGAGCACACACACTTGTGAGTACATACTCGCATGATTACACACTCAGGTGAGCACACACTCTTGTGAGCAGAGACTCCCATTGGCAGACACTCCCATGAGTACACGCATACTCCTGTGAGCAAACACTCCCGTGAGTACACACTCCCATTATTGATTACCTGTTGAGGTGCTCTTTTGCATGTGTTGATTAAATAGACTCTATTGTGAAATGATTTCCACCAGCATATACTTGTGGGCCAATGTGGCAACCATCACATTTATGTCTATGTGGTTGGAATCTATTTCTCTTAGTCGATGCTGAGCTAGAGTACTTTGTAGTATGGCCTCTGGGGAGAGAAGTGGGTGCATAAAAGCAGTACTATAGGTACAGGGGAGGAGAATCGGAAGTGCAAAGGCTCGCGGGGTAGAGCTGCAAGTAGGTAATAAAAAATGAACTTTGCAATTTTGACCCCCAAAATATCAGAGAACAAAGTAATAAATGATATAGGAGAACTATTGTGGTAAAATAATTAATTCCATTGCTCTTCTGTCAAAGTGTGAATTAGGAACTGAAAGAACAAGACCATTATGTAAATTCTTAGATGCTCTGAGTTGATTGGAGGGGGGTGTAAATGAGGGATAAGAAGGAAGCACACCTTCAAAGAAAGTTGAGAATTTGTTGAAGACACAGACCTAGGTAAGGGGCCATAAATCCACTTATGCAGTTAAATGGGCTTTGGCCACATGGAGAAATATGTTTGCTTGGCTTGATTGTTCAAGGATCCTCCCTTCTCCCAAGAAACAGAAATTCAGGCAGGGTGAGATCCTTAAATTAGCAGAAGGAAAAACAGAAAGCATCTGTTTTATGAAACAACTCATTTGTTACAGATGACTTGCTAGGTGCATTACATGCATGCCTTATAAACCTTACACTACTAACAGGAGATGATTATTCCCACTCTACAGATGAGAAGGAAGAGGCTCAGTAGCCTGAGGAATTTGCCTATGGTTACTCAGCTAATATTTTGTCATCTTAATTTTTAAACTGCCATGAAGAGAATTAAGCAATTGTTTCTTTCCCATTGTATCTCTCAACCCATGCAAAGCCAAATAGTTGCAAAATAGTTAAATCTATTTGCAAGATTGCTTATGCATTTCATCGATAAAAAGAAGAAATGAAGCTGGGTGGGATGCAACAGTCAAATTTGTGATTCAAAAAAATAGATTAAAACCCAAAAAGATGTGGTCTTGAGAACATTATTGTATGTCATCTCCCAATGGAGATCACTGAAGTTAGGAAGAGATGGCAGAACACCAACGAGCTTACACTACCTCGTCTCTGGGCATCATGCCCAGCATTGCCTCATGCCTCATTAGGTGTTTACATAATATTACCAGAATCACTTCTTATCCTTGAGAAATCTCATCATCTAAAGCAGGTTTAGGTTTTGCCAAGCTACCTCTGTTGTCTGTAATTAAACTCCTTCAGGGTATGCCATCAGGATATTTAGGGCCAGAGGTCTAGAGGTGTCAAACTCTTCCCCCAGACTTAGGGGTGAAGAATGAATAAACTTGAAGACACTTGAGTCGTCTTGCCTATAAAACTCCAGTATATGTATTACATTATATATATAGGGTATATATATATATATATACCATATATATATATATATATATATATATATATACCAAGATGTATAATGGAATACTACCCTGTTTTCACTTGATCACTTGATATCCCGTTAATCATCAATTTGCTCAAGTGGGCGCGAGTAACATGTCCATTCGTCCCTGTCACGTGCTAGTATAGCCCAGTGGCATCTTCTCGTTCTAGGAACATGAAGAACCTCAAACCGTTCGTTCAGGGTCTTGATGAAGAAGTCTGACATTTTTATATAATTTGTATCACTAACATAAAAATGATTTTTAAAATATCACCACTTTATTCTGAAAATATCCAAAGTGATTTTCTTGTTTCTTGCAGACTTAATAGCTCCCCTGAGATTTTTTTGTAAAAATTATGCTATATTTGATTTTAAGAAGTTTTCATTAGCTATTTAATCAGAAAGGTTCTTTTTAAATGCTTTTTATTTATTTGTCTTGGGGCCATATCTGGAAATGATAAGGGTTACTCCTGGCTCTGCACTTATGAATTACTCCTGGCTGTGCTAGGGGGACCATAGAGCTGACAGGATCCAACTCAGGTTGGCCACATGCAAATCAAATGCCCCACCCACCATACTATATCTCCGGCCCAATCAGAAAGGTTTGATTCTTATTTTATATCTTGCATATTGGTTAATATTACTATCTTAAATTAAGTATGATTAACAAGCAATCTAACTTGGTTACTTAGAAGAAACACATTCAAAATTCTATCATTTTTTTAAAGTGAAAAGATTTTCAACAATGTTTTTTTTAAACTTTGAGTATAAAGGGAGTTTTGTGTTTTGTTTCCTGTGTCCTCAATTATTTAAATCATAATTTAAGAGTTTTAAATGTACAAATCATTCACCTTCTTTGCTAAGTAACTCTCAGGTAAGTTGGTTTACTCACCGATGCCATGAATATTAAACAGTTTTTAATATTCCAAAGTTTATACTGCTTATAGCTTTCTTTTTGTTACTAATTTACAGCTTTAATTCATTCTTACCTGAAAATATACTTGATGTGATAGTTATGGCATTATTAAAACTTATATAGGGCTCTAACATATGGATTAGCCCTCAAGAATGACCCGTGTGTACGAGTGGGCATAAAAGGTGCATTCAGTATTTGGGGGGGTAGAGATCTGAAAATGGGTATTAAGCACGGCTCTTTCAAGACCTCACTTAAGGCTATGTTTATTGTTTTCCTGATTAGTCTGATCATTATTGAGAGGGGGATGTTAAAATTTTCTCTTACTATTACAGTGAATTATCATCCCTCTTAAGGCCCATTAGTAGCCGCTCTATATATTTTGATGCTCCTTTATTTGTTGCATATATGTTAATTAATGTTAATTATTCTTGACATATTGATACTTTAATAATAATTATAAGTGTCTATCTTGTCTCTTCTTACCTGTTTCATTTTGAAATTTATTTTCTCTGATATGGCAATCCTTCACATTTTAGGCTACTATTTTCCTGTGTAGTTGTTTTACAATATTCTGCTTTGCACCTCTGCTTATTACTGGAGCTCAAGTGGATCTTTGGTAGACACTAGAAATTTGGGTTTTCTTCTGATTCATCCAGTCATTCTTTACATTTTGATTAGTGAGTTTAGGTGATTATCGATGTAAATAACATATTATCATTTCTCTATGTAGATTCTAGTTGCTTTTGCAATTTGTCTCTATTGGTTCAATCTTATTTCTCCCCCTTGTACATGATATTATTTATTGTTTAGTATTCAGGTTCCACTGACTTCCCATGTTTGTCTTAAGTATTTTAGTTTGAAATTTACCATAAGGTGAACATATATGTGCCATTTTAAAGTAAGTACATTTTGAGTGTTTCCTAAGAGACATCAATATTACTCCTTTTATATATTTAATATTTTAGGTATATTTTTACATCTGAGTGGAGTTTCTTTTCCTTTCATAGTAGATCTTTTACAATTTATTGTATATTGTTTCAATCATACAGTATTGCAGTACCCATTCCTCCACCAGTGTACATTTCTTAGCACCAGTGTCCCCATTTTCCTTCTCACCAACTCCAAGATTCCCACTCCTGCCCCTAGCCTGCCTTTATTGTCAGTATTCAAGATGCTTTTTGACAGTAGTTCTGTGGCTTGTTTGTCGCAGTTGGATGTGTTTTGGGAGAGGCCAACATCCTACTCAAAACATTATACAAATTCAGTGCACTCTCTATCAAAACACCAATTACATTTTAAGAAACTAGAATAGCAATACTATAATTTGTAGGGAATCATAAAATATTACACATATCTATTGTGATAATAATGTACATGCCATATTATTTACTCAATTAAATTATTGCGGATTTCTTTTAGGTTCCTGAAGATATTGGTCATCAGTCAGCATAATGTTATAAAAATTTCATTACCTCTACAGCCAGAAATGTAGCTCAGCATGTAGGTAAATTATTTTGCATATGACAGACCTGAGTTTGATCCCTGGCACCCCATATGGTCCGTGAGGCACTGCTAGAAGTGATTCATGAGTGAAGAGCCATGAGAAACCCTTGAGTATCAACAGGTGAAGTCCTTTACCCCCCCAAAAAATTATCACCCTCAAGAGAAAGCATGATCTCAATAGCATTCACTACCCATGTTCTCCTAACCTTTTCAGCTTTTGGCAAGCACAGAGTCTTGTGTGTAGCTCAGCAGAGAGCAAACATGTCAGGGTTCCCAATCTATCTCTCTTGGATGCTAGATAATTAACTATGTCAGAACAGCAAAGGCTTAGTTAAAACTGCTAATGGTTTCTTAGAAAAGGCATGCCTTCTAAGAGAATATAGTACTTAAAAAGCTGTCACCAAGTAAAGAGAGGATGGATGTAACAAAATTTTATCTGAGCAAGGGGACCAAGAACAATCTAAAGGAAAGATGCAACATTTGTAAAAGCTTTCAATATTTAGAGAATTGAAGGAGAAAAATATGACTATAATACTGGGAATAGAGTCTTATAAATAAATATTAGGCTTACCCCTCCTCATTATAACTATCACACTGTTATTTTCTAATGGATTAGATATTGAGAAAGGATTTGTGGGATTAATAATCAAGAATGTCTCTTTTCCTTTTGCTTATAAATATGCATGAATGGTGTCAAATTCATTGAACTAGGAGTTCTAGAAATGCTTTATCAAGATGTTAAAAATAGCACTTGATCACTTGACATCGATTTGCTCAGTGGGCGCCAGTGACGTCTTCATTCGTCCCTGTCACTTGCTAGTGTAGTCCAATGGTGTCTGCTCACTCCATGGACATGAAGAGCCTCAAACAAACCTGTTCAGTGTCTTGACGAAGAAGTCTGATCATCTTGAAGGTGGGCATCCACGCGATCTCTTGATGTCCCATGGAATCCAGTCAGTAATGGCTCTAGTCCAGCGGTTATCTCCAAATCTCATTATGTGTCCAGCCCATCTGATTTTCGACACCTTGGCAAATGAGACAGCATCCCTGATTGTTGACTGAGGTCAGAACTCCGGATTCTTTCTCTAACTTGAATGAAGCATGATACTCCAAGCATAACTCTTTCGATTCTTCGTTGGGAGACATGAATAGCGTTCTCATCCTGTCTTCGTAGGGTCCACGTCTCTGAGGCATCTGTTAATGGAGAAAGAAAAGTGGGATTGAAGATATGTGCCCAGAACTAGAAGTTATTCATCCTCTTAACTATTTTTTATTGCTCTTGAAGGCGTTCCAAGCCACTCTCTTCCTCCTGCGGAACTCAGGTGCCGGGTCATTCATCATCTTGAGTTCTTGACCTAGGTACACATAACTGTTGCATTCAGAGTTGTTCATTCCATTGAGAGTGAATGGAACGTCAGGAATGAGACCATTTCTCATAAACATAGTCTTCATGAGATTCAGCTGTAGTCTGACATTTCCACAGTCACGGTTGAAGTCGGCCAGCATTTGTGCTGCTTGGCTAATGTTTGGTGTTATTAGAACATTGTCATCAGTGAAATAGAGGTGGTATAGTTGTCCACCATTTATCTTCACTTCATTCTTTTCCATTCCAGTTGTTGCATGAAGTTCTTGAGGGTGGCACTGAAGAGTTTTGGTGAAATGGTATCACCATGCCAAACCCCTCTCTTGAGGTCGATGATCACTTCCTTATAGAATGATGAGATCCTGGTAGTGAATCCATAATGCAGTTCACAGAGGATCCTGGTGTATTGAGTTTGAACGCCCTGTTTGGCTAGAGCTTCGATGACCACTTCTATCTCAACAGAATCAAAGGCCTATTTTAAATCAATGAATGTTAAACAGATCGGCATCTTGAACTCCCTATAAACCTCAATGAGCTTGGTTATCATGTGGATATGATTGATCGTGATGAATCCTTTTCGAATCCGGCTTGTCCACTTGGTTGTCCTTCATCTAGTGTTCTGCCAATCCTATTCAGGATGACTCAAGTGAACAGTATGTAAAGGACAGACAACAGGCAGATTGGGTGATAGTTGCCAATGTTGTGAAGTTGTACAGTTGTACAGTCCTGCTGGTTTTCCATTGGGACAGAACCTTGCATTCAAACAGGTAGCATGTAAAGAGCCAAGCCAGTGTATTGATGAGTAGTGACACTAACAGTAGATTCTTCAGGTGTTCGGGTCTGACCTTGTCTGGGCTGGGTGCTGTTACTTCTCCACCAACAAAATGGTGTGTCGGATTTTGGAAGGGAGAACGTTGGGAATGACATATCTATCCTGTGGAATTTGGTATGTGGGCAGGTGGATATGGCCATCAAAAATATCTAAATAGAAATCATGGGTAATCTTCTCCATTGCCTTTCTGGAATATGTGATAGATCCATCAGGACATTGGAGGGCAGACTTCCTGGTCTTCTAGTTGGTGAAGGACAGGTGGCCTTTGCGTGCGAATGCTTTTTCTGCCTTCTGCCAACTCTGCCAGCACAGCTAATCTTTTCTCTTTGAGATCTTCCTTTATCTCTTCTCTGCACTGCTTCGTGAGCTCAGACATCCACTTGTGGTTGCCTGCGGCTTGCCTCTAGCCAAGTTGGTGAATGAGCTCGACAGTTTTCGAAGACAGGCATCTTTTTGTGGCTCTCTCTCTCAGCGTTCCTCACACAATCATGGAGGTGTTGAACCAGTCGATCATATTCTTCTTCATTGTTGTCAAGGACGGCATCTTCCCATGCTGCTGCAATAGTGCCAAAGAGCTCCGAGTTGGTGGTCGTTCTGGGAGTTCTCTCCTTAAACTTGTATCCCTTTCTCCCCATTTTGTGAAGTAGAATTTTTCACGAAGGAGATGGTGGTCCAATCCCTCTTGGAGACCCTTGCAAGCTACTGAGAGTATCTTGCCCACACGGCAGAGCCTGGCAAGTTATCTGTGGCATATTCCGATATGCCAAAATCAGTAAATACAATGGGTCTAATTCCCCTGACCCTGAAAATCACCTATATGGCAGTGTTAAGAAAAATGAGTAAGGAGAGGCTGATAAAATATCAAGGATGAACTAGGCAGCCAAAACAAAGAAAGACAAAAATGACTGTACTTTCAATGCATGTATGCTTATATCAGATCTTCCTTCGAGTACCTAATGGTATAGGTGCAAAAGATCAAGTACGACATTATTGGTCTGAGATGAGAAGGCATCAACCACATCATGACATTTTTGACACAGGAGAAGAATTTCTCCTCAGAACATGTGACAAAAGGTGAGTCAGTGATGTCAGTGTCCTTGTCAACATGAACTTGGCCATGAGCAAATGCCTAACAACCCTAATCAGACGACTACACTTGAATAGATGTCGCTCACTGCTGGCAGTTTCTATCTTCGATGCCTATTAAGCAATATTTAATTATGATGAATAACAAATTGAAAAGTTCTACATGTAGCTGTAGAATTTGTATAAAAAAGACCACACCTTCTACAAGATCATTGTCGATGATTTTAATACCAAGATAGGTCTGAAAAGATCAGCCAATGAACTCCACATCAGGACCCATGGCCTAGAATGGAACAAACAGTCTGAGAGATTATACGAGTTCATCATGTCGACCAAGACCATTCATGGTAACTCACAGTTCCAGAAGGCTGAATGTAAATTTTGGACATGGGAGTCTCCTGGTGAACGGTACCACAACAAAATTGACCACATCATATTCAATCGATGGTTAATAATATAGCCCTAATATATTGAACCTAATTTTCTCCAAGTTAAATTATAGAGTAGGAAACTATATATAATTATATTACTATTTACAGTAATTCCATGTAGTCATTTACCAAGAAGTTTAATTATTAGTAATTTTAACACGTCAGGCACATATACGCATGTGTACCTGCATATTTGTGTGTGTGTGTGTGTGTGTGTGTGTGTGTGTGTTAGCAAGATTATAGGAAATTGAGAGACCAGGGGACAGAGATTCAAGATTTGGTAAACAACTTTGTCAGTGAACTCAAATTTATAATAAAAATATCAGGTCATGTTGTGGGAAGCTTAGTAACTTGTCTGAATACAGGCTGAATGTGGGATGAGGTTTGTTGCTTGGGTGTGATGAAAAGAAAGAGGATAAAGACATTACATTATATTCAAAATATGATTGAAATAATAACATAATAAGAATAAGTGAAAAAGTGGAGTTATGTATTTTCAGAAACTAAGGTGGTGGTGGATTTCTTTTTAGATAATCTGAGTTCCCTACTGGGACTTGATATGGATATCAAGAAATGTGATCTTTTTATGTGATATAAAACTATAATTGATCCTACTTAATCTAACAAAAGCTATCAATATGCTTAAACTCCAGAAAAAATATGCTGGCTCTCAACCACTAAATCTTGACCCAGGGGTTTCTTTTTTTGATGCCAAGGTTTGTCTCAATGGTGCCCAATCCTCAGTTGCCTGAGCCTTTTAAACCTGATAAATCTATTTAGAATTAAGATATTTTCCCATGTTTATTAGTTTAGCTTTAATTAAAGGTTTATTTATCTTTTTTTTTTAGACAAACTGATGTTGAAACGGCAAATGAAAATCTTAGATAGCAACTTACTCTTTTTTTTTTTAATTTATTTTTTATTAGTGAAACACCATGAGGTACAGTTGTAGATATACAAATTTTTGTGCTTGGATTTCGGTCACACCATGATCAAATACCCATCCCTCCACCAGTGCCCATTTTCCACCACCGTGGATAATATCCGCCCCCCATTCCCCCTATCCCCCCGCTGCCACTGTGGCAGGGCATTCCCTTTTGTTCTCTCTCTCCTTTTGGGTGTTGTGATCAGCAAAAGAGGAATTGAGTGGCAAACATGTTCAGTCCAGTCTACTTTCAACCAGCATCTCCCCTCCTGGGAGGATCCTCCGAACACCCTCCATTTGCTGCTCCCTTCTCTATCTGAACTGTCCTTTCCGCTAGTATACCCGGCTGGCCTCTAAGCTATGGAGTAATCCTCCTGGTGTTGATCTCAGCTATTCTTGGGTATTAATTTCATATTTTGTTATTTTATATCTCCCAGATGAATGCGATCTTTCTATGTCTATCCCTCTCTTTCTGACTCATTTCGCTTAGCATGATACTTTCCGTATTGTACCACTTGTATGTAAATTTCATGACTTCATCTTTTCTAAGAGCTACATAGTACTCCATTGTGTAGATGTACCAAAGTTTCTTTAACCAGTCATCTGTTCTTGGGCACTCAGGTTTCTTCCCGTTTCTGGCTACTATAAAGAGTGCTGCAATGAACAAACAAGTGCAGATGTCACTTCGACTACACATTTTTGCCTCTCTGGGATATATTCCCAGGAGTGTTATCGCTGGGTCAAATGGGAGCTCAATTTCTAATTTTTTGAGGAACGTCCATACTGTTTTCCAAAAGGTCTGAACAAGTCGGCATTCCCACCAACAGTGAAGGAATGTTCCTTTCTCGCCACATCCGCACCAGCAACGGTTGCTTTTGTTCTTTTGAATGCGGGCCAGTCTCTGTGGTGTGAGATGGTATCTCATTGTGGTTTTGACCTGCATCTCCCTGATGATTAATGATGTAGAGCATTTTCTCATGTGCCTTTTTGACATTCGGATTTCTTCTTTGAGAAAGTTTCTGTTCATTTCATTGCCCCATTGTTTGATGGGGTTGGATGTTTTCTTCTTGTGGAGTTCAACCAGTATTTTGTATATCCTGGATATCAACCACTTGTCAGATGTGTAGTCGGCGAATATCCTTTCCCATTCTGTAGACCGTCTTTGTATTTTGGTCACTGTTTCTTTGGAGGTGCAGAAGCTTCTTAGTTTAAGATAGTCTCATTTATCTATCTCTGTTTTCACTTGCTCGGCCAGTGGCATGGCATCTTTGAAAATACCATTAGCCTCAATGTCATGGAGGGTTTTGCCAAATTTGTCTTCAATGTACCTTATGGTTTCTGGTCTGATGTTCAGGTCTTTAATCCATTTTGATCTTACCTTTGTACATGGTGTTAGGCAGAGTTCTGAGCCCATTTTTTTGCATGTAGCCGTCTAGTGATGCCAGCATAATTTGATAAAGAGGCTTTCCTTACTCCACTTCACATTTCTTGCACCTTTGTCAAAGATTAGATGATCATATGATTAAGGGGAGATGTCAGTGTATTCAACCCTGTTCCATTGGTCTGCAGCTCTGTCTTTGTTCCAGTACCATGCTGCTATAATTAATACTGCTTTGTAGTAGAGTTTGAAGTTAGGGAGGTTGATTTCTCCCATTTTCTTTTTCCCAAGAATTGCTTTAACTATTCGTGGGAGCTTATTGTTCCATATAAATTTCAGGAGTGTTTGCTCCATTTCTTTGAAGAATGCCATGGGTATCCTTATAGGGATTGCCTTGAATTTATACAATGCTTTCGGTAGTATTGCCATTTTGACAATGTTAAGTCTCCCGACGCATGAGCAGGGGATATCTTTCCATTTCCTCATGTCCTCTTTTATTTCCTGAAGTAGCGTTTTGTAGTTTTCTTTGTACAGGTCCTTTAC